>NC_051258.2:3855793-5105793 GCF_015237465.2 Chelonia mydas
TGGTCTTATCCAAATGCTGCTCTACTCTTCCATGGATTCTTGTACGGTGCCCATCACTGTGGTATCTGAACCCCTTCCAGAGTTACAAAAAACCACAGTGACTGGCCCAATCCAGGGTTCTTGCTCCCTGACAGAGATTGCATTGGCATGTGTTTTTCTTAATGATGATTGTTATTGGCTGATGGCTTCATGTTGTTATTTGGGAAGGGCAGGCAGAAGGCATGGGCTTTGCATTTGGACCAGAAAGCGGTGAGGTTTGTTGTAGTTCTTAATAGCCACACAGAGCCAGCCAGGAGGATGCTGGGCTAGCTAGGTGCTTAAGGGTAGGGCAGCCCAGATGGTCCTGCTCTAGGCATCTCCTTTTCCGTGACAGGAACTTCATCCCCATCACTAACACTGGCATGGAAAGGGTTAAGGCGCGCAGGCATTACCGCCTTTCTTTCTTTTCCTCTTCCATTCCCTCGCCAGCACTGGGCTGAGTTCTGTTTCGTAATACTGCAGTGTTTCGTGTACTCTATCTGGCATCTCTTAGTGCCCACGACCTTTGGGGCAGGTCACCCGGATTTCTCTAGGGTGCAGAAGTTTGTGGGAGAAAGGAAGCATTTCTCTGGGGCAGCAGCATGTGGGTTCCTAATTCATCCCACTCATGGGGGATTAGAACTGGGTAAAGACATTAGGAATAAACCCAGGATGGATTCCAGCCTGGAAAGATTGTATGGTACCTCTGCTGTCACACAGAGTCTGTTAGTACACCCTTGTGAGTATGATTTCTCTGTGTTTAATGCAACTGTTTGAAATGCTAATCTGTCCATGATGCAGCCTCCTTCATAGGAATATCTGCCGCCAATAAAATTAATCAAAACAGAAAATTCTTTGGTGTGCAGACAACTTTGCTCAGAAGGAATGTGGCTCATGTTCTGGACCCTGAAGAAACTTGCAACCTCCCAAGCAAAGCCGAAGATAAATGAATACAGGGCTGAATTTCTGCAGTGACAGAAAACACTCAGGCTATTACAGTTCTGGAAATGGAAATAGAATCATTTCCAAATTGTGCGGAAATCTTTGCTTAAACATGATGACATTTGAGTGAGAGAATGTTTTGTACACACTGCCACCTAGCTCTGTAGGGTGGAAATGCATCATCCTTCACTGGTGTCTGTTCAAAATACCATGTACTCTGACCCTGTAACAACTTTAACTGGAAGTGATGAGGAACAAAAGTAATCTTGTACCCCTCCTCCCAGACCAAACCTGATTATTCCAAGATAAATGCAGTATGGATTTCAGAAGATCTCTAGGTTACGGATCTTCCCTTGTTGTATGGTTAATTGTAGTCAATAGCACCTGGTGGATATATTCCTTCTCACGTAGACATTGCCACATTTTATTTGCAATAAAGTTTATGTTATCAACAAAGCCTGCCTGAAGTCCCAGTGTGTCCTGAGGATGGAAATAGCCAGGCCTAGAGGCTTTCCTCCATGGTCGACAGGTGCTTCTCTCTTGCCATACTCCTGTCTATAAACCTATCCTCCTTCTATCTTCCATTGTAATTTACTTACGTGGCAGGCAGCTATACTAAGAAAAGTGCATTGACTAATGCAGATACCTTTCCAGGATATCTGGAATGTCCCGGGGCAGTTCATTTTCTTTTGTTCTTAGCCTGGTAATTTCTCAGGTGTCAAACTATGGAATTTCATTAGAATCTGGAGAAAGCGGCAGATTCTAGGATTTCACTAGCACTTAGAGATGAAGCCTGAAAGAAACTGGCTACAGTTCAGAAATCCTTCTGGGTTTGGGTCAAACTCTTTTCTGGCTCTTAATGATCCTTGGAAGCCTAGAGCTCCCCTGAAACTGGGTGAAAAATAGGACAGTTCCACAACTACTGAACGGGGAGGAAAATGTAAGAGATTCCCAAGAGCAACTGCCTGATGAGATAAACCCAGCAGAACTAGATTCCCAGCTGGATGATGTGACAGAACTGCTGCCTTCAGACCCTCCATGGGTCTTCTTTGAGTCTAGGCTGCATGGACCATACACGTAATCCAGCCCCTAGGCAGCAGGATCTTCTAGCTGGTGAAGTTCTCTCTGAAAATATCTGACCACCAGCTGGCAATCACACACTGGGGATTATCTCCAGACCTATCACTCCGATTGAAAGCGGAGAGATAACAAGTCTCGGGATTCTTCTGGAACTTTAGGGCACCAGAGCTCATCGGACAGCCTGGCAATACTGTTACTACCTACTGTATTGTGAGGTGAGTTGAGAATGGGGAAGCAGTCTTGAGAATGCCAGGGTTTGGTTCTGTGCCCAGAGATGAAAATCCCAAATCCTGGAGCCACCTTTGAGCCTTCAAGGGTTTCTGGAACCCAGAGGTAGTCAGAGACCTAACACAGACCTGGGCTTAATCCTGCAGGGTGCTGAGATCATGGGTTTCCTGTGAAAATGTCTGAAGGTCCTGGAATTTTAAGGCAATCTAGAGTCCTGTGGAGCTCAGCAATGGTCTCTGAAAGTTGGAATTCTCTGGAAATGTGGAGATTGTTACTTTGAAATTCCTCAGCTGGGGTGCACAGAGTCAGACTGCAAGCATGGCGCTGAGCACCAGACAGCTTGGGCCATTTCCGCCTCCCCAGGCCATTACCTCCTCTCACCTGGCTCCTGCAGCTCCCTTGTTATCGCTATGCCTTCGATGGCTCCACAGCACCCATCCCTGTGTATGTGGGACCTCTCCAGGGCTGCTCCAAGCCCTAGATCTCCAGCCCCTGGAATAAGTACAGTGCTGAGGTCAGGTTCCCCACACAGACAAAGAAGTGCGACAGGCTCCCCCCACCCCTCGGGCAGCCCCTGGCTCCATCCTCAGCCATTTCAGTAGCCAGCTGAAAATGTCTCTTTGTTCGTAAAACTCTCCCTGGAGAGCCACCTCACGCAGGGCTCTCCTCACACAGAGTCCCCGTCACATAGATCCGGCACAAACACAGCTCCCTCCTCACATACACAGAGCCCCCATGGAGTCTGGGGAGTTCTCAATGGGTCTTCTCTCCCAAACCAAATCTTCTCATTGCATTTTCCACTGTGATGCTTTCCCAGAGCTGAGGAAGAGCTTTGTGTGGCTCGGAAGCTCGTCTCTCTCATCAATGGAATCTGGGCCAATAAAAGATATTCCCTTCCCCACCTTGTCTCTCTATGCACAGAGTGTAATTATACTGTGGTAGTCTGTGAGCATTGCTACTTTAATCCAATATACCTTAGCAAAGCTTGTGTGTTTATGGTTGTAGAAGACACTGTATGATGTTCCATAGGATCTGAGAGCATGTAACTAGAAATGATATAGAGACAATGGGGTTTGCTGATTTACACCAGCTGGGAATCTGGCTCTGTGATCATTATCACACACACAAAAACTACATTCCAAGAGCATATTAAGGTAGCAATTTTCTCCTCATTATTTGATGTGCGGCCCCCAGACCTTATTTACTGTTCACGGTTCACACTCTGCTTTGAAGATAGAATTTTTCATTTCTTCTTGGGCTTTTCTATGGTGTTCTCCATGAGAGTATTACCACTGAGAGTGCCACAGAAGTTCATTCATTTATTTTCACAACACCCTGTGAGATAAGGAGTTTTTATTCTGATTTCACAAATGGGAAACTGAGGCACAGGGTGATGAAAGTCAAAAGTGCCCACTAATTTTGGGTGCCCAATTTGAGACACCTAGGACCTGATTTTTACAGAGCACGTAGCATTATATACCACTTTATATGTTTAAAGCACAGCTGCCATTGACTTCAGTTACATATGTGAGTGTTCAGAACGTCTACAAATCAGACGCCAGGGTCTCAAGTCATGCATTCAACAACATTAACCATGAGACCCTTCTTTTTTTTCCTGCAACCTCCTGCCTCATTTATCCTCCGCCTTCCAGTTTCTGCAGGGATCCTACAGACAACAGCCTCCTTTACTACACAACCATGATTTATCGGCAGACAAGGCCCATCCTGTGCACTTGGCCCATCCTGTGGCAGGGATTCTGTGGAAAAACAGTCTCTGATCATGTAGTTAAAGACTGAATCATAATGCATAGGCACCAGGGGACCGAATGAAGGTTGCCTGAGCAATTTTTGAGCACTTGACTTTGCAACCTGAATGTTCTTTTAATGTAGTTTTTTTATGGGTAATTTCCTAGGATTTTAAAAAAGCAAACTGAAAAAACCAAAATTCCATCACATGGCATCATATTGACACCCAAGTAGTTCACCAGCAGAGTTAGCACAATTAGGTCCACTGCCCAACCCTCTGCCACTTGAGCTAAGGAAATAACTGATAGCAGTAGTAGGTTGTCATCCTTCATGTAGACAAACTGTCTATTTCACAGATACTGACAGCAGAGGAATGCAGACACTCAGGAATCTTGGATTCCATTCCAACTCTTGAGGGGGGGAATGCTGTGCTGGTCACAGACACTTGTGCCATCTCCCCCCAAGCTTCACCCCTTCTGCCCTGTCCCCTTCAAGCGGTCACTGTCCCCCTTCCTGTCTCTTCACCACCCCTAGTTCCTTCACTCAGTCCCATTCTACTCAGCGAGCAAGTCCCAATCACCACTCTTCAGGCTTCTCATCCCAGTTCCAGTTTCCTTGCCCAGCTGGTCCCAGCTCCGCCCCCCCAAACTCCATCTTTCCCTTTCTTCCTCCCCCACTGCCAGTCCCAGCCTTCTCCACCACCCTCTGGGATCCTTGTCCCAATGTATTCTGCTCCACACCCGCCCCCAGGTCTGGCTCACACCCCTTGTGCGTTTGAATGAAGTAGCTTCCTCCTGCGCGCTGCCTGGGTGTCAGCAAGGAGCACCAGAAAGAGAGGCTCCCTGCCCTGACCACAGCCTGTCCCACCCCAGCCCAGAGATGCAATTACAGGGAAAGTCCTGTCAGCCCCAGGCTGGAGCATGCTCAGTGGGGATAGAATCTTCAGGGAATTTAGCTCTGAAGCTCTAGCAAGTCTCTACTGAGCATGTGTTGAACTGACCTTTTTCAAAGGTTTGTAACTTGGCCAATTTGGGGCAGACTTTCCCGGGGATGGCAAACAGCACATTCCTGCCAAATTTCAGGTCCCTGCTCCAAAGCACAGAGTGGGGGGTTCGCAATCAAAGGTTGCTAGATGTTTGTAACATGGGCAAAACAATGTCTTTTCCCTTCTCTTCATTCTGAGAAATGGCTGAACTATTCACTGGGGGGGAATAAGCTAGTATGGGAAAATTTCAGCCCAAATGGTTAAAATTTGGCAAAGATAAACACAAGTGAAAACTGGATCTTCCAATGGGACGTGTCTGAGCCTTAATTATAGGCATGGTCACTGATTGGGCCTATAAAAATGTACAAAGGGGCAGAGCACAGGGTGGGTGTGTAGCCATCGACTTTGTACATTTGGACTTTTCTGTATTTAAATTCACAATCTCAGTTACCGTAAGTTTTGTGTTTTAATTCTCCTCCCCAACATCTTTTTTAAACCAAGAACTTGTTTTTGAGAAGTGTGCAAACTAGGCAGAAAAATGGCTCCCCCTGTTGGACCCTGCAGTCTTCGTAAAGTAGACCCCTGGGCCAAGAGACCGCATGTCCCAAAGTTAACCCAATGGTCTGCGTAAAAGTGAGTGTGAAAGCAGATCACTTCGAGAGTTTTGTAGCCATTGAAAGCTCCTTGTGCTCAATGAGGAAGTAACCACCCTGAAGTGGTCAAATGTAAACCTCTGCCAGTTTTAAGGTGTCTGAACAAAAAGGGTCTTAACATTTACTTCCAATGGAGGAAAGTAGAGTTTTCCACCTGTCTTTTACTCAAAACTGGCTTAACTTTTTTGCTCAAGCATAAAAAAAAAAAAAGCATCTCTGGGATTCAGACCAAACTGGGAAATTTCCAGGTGAACTTCTGTGAAAGTTCTGAGAACCTGAAAACCCTGAGAATTAAACTCCTGCCTGAACCCTAATGGTATCATCGGCTGTAACAGAGCTGCAGTCTAAATCAAAGCCCCTGAGCTGAGCACTCCTGCCTGAACCCTAATGGTATCATCGGCTGTAACAGAGCTGCAGTCTAAATCAAAGCCCCTGAGCTGAGCACACTTTGGTGCAGGGTTGCCACTGTTACGATTTCATCTTGATTCTCATGATAATTGGTGTTTTCCTTAAAGTCCTGGGTGCAGGAGTCTTGTGAATACATGAGAATCGCAGTTTTCATTTAAAATAAAGGTAAGTTTCCAGCCTTCACAGTTGCAACTTGAAAACATGGCCTGAGTGCAGCCAAAATCTGAGAAACGAGAAGGCCCAGACCACTCCCCTCCTCACTCCATTTATTATTTTCTAAAAATCACATGAGCTTTAAGCTAATGTCATGATTTTTGGCAGCCTGACTCAGGAACGTTTCGGATTGGCAGTGCTGGCGTGAGTGGCGAAGATGAGACGTCTTGTTTATTTTGCAGCCTGAGCCCATCTCTGAGTGCACATCCCAGGCTGTTATCGCAGCTCTGAAGCCATCTGCAGAGCACTGTTCCAAAAGCCATTACAGAAGGGAACGTTGATGGCTATCTGTGGCTAGCGATGGACAAATGGTGGAAATAATTGCTCAGTGAAGATTTTATTTGGAAAATGTTGCGAAATGTGCAGGGTAAATGGTTTGATGGATAATGTTCAACCAGCTCCGCGTGACACCTGGAAGGGGGATGCTGGACAGCTTGATTTTTCAGCAGCTGGGACTGAGCAGGTCTCTGTGGCATGTCCGGTGGGTGTCTCTGCCACCATTCTGAGCTGCCTGCTCTGTGCACTCAACCTGACACTGGGGGGAAGAGCCTTGTGCAGATGCTTTACTGACAACACACTTGAAGACAGGCGTTTGGAAACAATTAGGAGCTTCCTTAACTGGATCCCCACAACTGGCTCTGAGACACCACTGGCAGCCAAGCCCACAGACGCAAGTTCAGGAGGAGGGCAGGTTAAAAATACACACACACACACACACACCCCCCCAAGTCACAGACACAGCCAAAGCCAGACTCCGATGGAGACATACATGCAGAGGTACACACAGACGAGACTTAACCTTGCACCAGCACACATGCTCACAGAGTCACTTTGCACACAGATATGTGAACCCAGTGTAATTGCAGCACATACACTTTCACACGCAGAGATGCATGGATAGGCCGGCAGAGATAGTGTATGCTGGATGTGCCTATCTATGCATCACATTCACAAATGTAGTGTATCCCTGTGATCCACTCCATGAATGCTTGAGCCAGGCCTCGATTCAGGCTGACCTGTGGTCACAATGTGAAGTGCACCATTTGGCAGCTAGACGAAGAGTACCAGGCAGCTCCAGGGTCTGTGGGTCTGGCTAGACAGCAGTCACTGGGTGTGACGGCAGCTCCAACTGACATACCTGAGCTAGTTTTAATTTGGTAGCTCAGGACCTGGAGCAGCGAAGCCGCGGCAGCATGAGCTTCAGCACAGGCTAGCTCCAGGAGGAATTATCCAGGATTCGGGCAGGTTCATGCAGCCTGTGCAGCAGCGTGCATTGCCACAGCTTTCTTGCTCCGGCATCCCTATTAGCTCAGTATGTCCGCAGAAGCTGCGGTCACACTGTGTGATTGCAAAATAGACACGCTCCATGTACCCGAATAGACTCCCTATTGCCTTCACCACACTTCCATCCCGGAACTACTTCAAGGGCGATGACTCAAGCCACACAAGCACACACTCCTGGTTCGACAGACATGCACATGCGGACACACGGGCATGTCCAAAATATGCCTGCAAACACTTGGAGGTAATGACCATTGTCGTGACTGACGACTGAACCAGGGACTTTGGAACTAGAAAGGTAAGTCTCTTGTTTGAGCTACAGCTGCGCACTATAACGTACTCTGGGAAGGGATGTGTAACGCACACAGGCCCGCTGATGGAAGGGGGCAGGACAGGACAAAAGGAGGCAATTGCCCAGAGGGCCAGGCGATGTAAAAGGGCCTGGGGGCCCCTGGCCCTTTTACATCGCCTGGGCGGGCCGCAGGGCTCCTAGGCACGCGTGGGGTGGTACCAGCGGCGTCGAAGGAAGCCGGGTGGGCGTGTGAAAGCCCTGGCTGTGCCGGAAGAGCGCCCATCAACTGTTCTGCCCTGGGGCCCAAAATTGCTGTTGGTGGGTCTGACCGCGCACAGACATGCTGGTCCATGTAGATTTGTTCATACTGAAAGGGAGGAAGTCGGTAAACAAATTACTGCACAAATACCCCATCTTTCCCTAAATACAATGGAAACGTGCTTCCTAACTGCCTGCCAAACCACCATGGTCCTGCCAGCGCTCATTCCTCTTGTTCAGGGGTTCCTCTGGGGACTGCATTCATCTTCAGAAATTGACTAGAGAGGGGAAACAAGAGAAGCAATTTGCCTTGGGAAACAAATGTGCTTCTTGTGGCTCAAAATGGCAGGTAATACACGGCAGCGTTCTTTTACAAACTCAGCTCTCCCGGCTCCCGGTCCAGTTCCCTGCCCACTAGGCTGTGCTGCCTCCCGAGAAACACTTGCGCCGCTAGGTACCTGACTGGTGCCCATAATCAGATCTGCAGCCACAATTCAATGGCAGGCAAAAGGGAGGCTGTTCTTGGGAAAATATGCTCCAGAGGCGCAGGCCCGGGCACAGAGAGCTTTACAGCTGCGACTTTAAACAAGAGGAAGACGGGGCAGAGGAAGCGAGAGACATGGAGGCTCCCCTGCAGAGGCCAGGCTGCAGCAATACAAACAGTGCCAATGGCTAAAGCAGGGGTAGGTGCTGGTGAGCTGAGGGAGCGGGGCAGGGGATGGGATGCAGAGAGAGATGAGGTGGAGCATGTGGGTTTGAGCCAGGTTGGGAAAGACGCGGAGGGGCAGTGGAGATGTCTGGGGATTCTCTGGGCACAGGGAACAGCAGACAGCAGCTTTCTGCATACAGTGGCCTCTGGGGACCTGGGGCTGCGAAGGAGACTGGCACCAAGGGCTGCCCCAAAGGAGGAGTTGAAGCAGCAGCACTTACACAGGCGATGGAGAGTCCGAGATGATGGGCAGAGTCACATGCACAAGAGATGTGGAACTAGAGGGGAGTGGAGTGACGATGATCACCCCAAGGTTACAGGAAATGGGAGATCTGGGCTGGGCAGGGAAATAGAGGAAAGAGAGACTTAAATAGTAGAGTAAAAGTGACAGAGAAAGGACAGGAAAAACCACAACAGCTGATGGCGGGAGAAAGTCAAAGAGGAAAGAAAGTCAGGAAAAGAGAGCGGGAATAAACCAAGGGAGGTGCTGTGCTTCACCTCACTTACTGTAGAAAATAGTGCTTAAACGTTACAAAAAATAAATGTGCACAAAACACTGTCATTAGCACTCTGTGTGCACTACTGTGAATGTGCAAAGCGCTCCCTTTGTGTCCTCAGCTCACCAGCACATGCACTAGTGTGAATGTGCCCAGGTCCCTTTGTGTTCTCAGCTCACCAGCACGCTGTGCGTTGATGAATCGCAAGTTCTATTGTGAATATCCGACTGGCCAGAATGTGCAGGAAGGCTGGAGAAAGAGCAGGGTGTGGCTGCACTGACTCAGAGACAGCCCAGGGCAGGATCTGAGAGGGTGGGATGGCACTGAATAGGCTGGAGAAGATTGTGCAAGCCGTGGGAACTGGTGCTTCCCAGCCCTGCTGGCGATTTTCACCCTGTGCCATGGCTGTAGGCTCCCTGCAGCTGTATACAGTCAAGAAACTGCAGAGGTTCACTGTTAGCAGCCAATCCCAGCCGCAGAAGCAAACATTAATGAGCTGAAATACAGAGATGAAAAGATCTCAGTTTCCCAATGCTAGAAGCAGCAGGGTCACATTTAACCCTGCAAGAAAGGTCCCCGGACAGAAAGGCATGGGATCCTCTACAGTCTACCCAGCCATCATCCAGCTACGCAGGGGATCAGAGAGCTGAAGCTGTAAGATCCAGATGAGATGTGTTGGACAAGGAAGCTGAATGAACCTTTACCCAAAGGGCTGGGTCAGGGAAGGAGAAACTAAGCCCAAACCATCCCAACTGAGCAGCCCGTCAAGATGCACGCATTACTCCCTTTGCAGCCACCTAGCTCTGCCGTAACCTTCACCAGCCTTTCACTGTCCCAGCTACCTGCGTTTCCCTTCTATCTGTTTGCTCTGTTGATTTTGATGGATCGCTGCACAGGCTAAGGGTCTGTCTGTGTGGTTCCCATTGCAAGACTGGGGCATTGGCTTCTCAGGCTTTCCATGGCAGTGTCCCCTCTGGGTTCTGTATGTCAAATCTTTTTTTAAACTTTCCCTTTATTTTTTTGACAGTTTACGTTTAAAACAGCACTGTTCTGTATTGGCTTTTTTTTGGGTCTCTGCTGCTGCCTGATTGCGTACTTCCGGTTCCAAATGAGCTGTGTGGTTGACTGGTCAGTTTGTAACTCTGGGGTTCGTAACTCTGAGGTTCTACAGTATTTGACAGTTGTCAGCAACAAAGCTCAATGAACAAATATTTCAGGGAATAGTGTTTGGCGATCAACCCAGGTGTCAGATCATAGGGGAAAAAGTGAATAATGCTCTTTCCCTGGGTATCCCCAGGTGGCAAGGCGACGCACAATTTTCCAAATCCTTTTTCTTAGTTTTGAGTCCTGGAAAGACAAGCTGTGTTGCTGTTAGTGTGGGGTTAAGCAGGGTGTTGTGTATAGGCAACTTTGGGAGAGAGGGTACTGTGTGAGCAGCAGGAGACTATGATTAGTCAATTCTTCAGGCACAGTTACTCCCTGGGAACTGGCATTGGTGCTGAGCTGAGATCCTTGGAAGAAGGGATTGCCCTGCCTGCTGTTTGGCCACCGCATTTCAGCACTGGTGCATGTGGGCAAATAAAGCAAGTTAGCCAAACTTCCCTAATGAGCTGTGCTGGTTTGCATCTGCGGCGGATGTGGGCCACATTCTCCTGATACGGTACCTCAGCCACTAGCAAAGCTTGGCTGAATTGCTGAGTCTGCTCTCCGTTCCAAAAGACTGAATGCTAGCCATTCCCTGTTACACAGCTGGACTCTCATGTACTTAGCAGCTACTGAGCATCTTTCAATGCATGCAATATTCGTAGTGGATGGAGACCTTTTTTCTCTGTCCACACCAATTCCGCTTTTTGGGAATGTTTTTTTGTTATTGCAATGGGTTGCTGACTAGTTTGGACAAACAATTTCTAGGGTAGGAGGGTTTGCAAGTTGTTGAATTAAGCTGTTAGATATTCACTGTTTGTGATCTGCGGTTGGTCACCTAAGTCAGATGGTATTGTTTCTGCTCCCTGACTGAATGACTGCAAGCTGTTAAACAGCAGAATGATAAGGAGGGAGAAGAGTGGAGCATGAATGCCATTGTTCCTGCGAGGATACGAGAGCTTGTGGGAAGAGCAGCCATGCCCTGAATACTGGTCCAGACAAAGACTCATTGCCATGACCTGAGCAGCAGAAATGAATATTCACAGACATTGTTTGAGCAGCTCTACTAACACGTAGTCATTGGTTTAGCTGTGATTTGCAAAGACGCCTAAGGGAGTAGACAGCCAATGCATTTGGGCACCCAACTCCCTTGGGCTCCTATGGAAATCCCAGCCTTAGCAGACTGTCTGAATCTCCCTAACCGGCCATGCCCTCCCTTGAGCAGAGTGTGATGGAGTGTGCTAAGGAGGGTGCCTCACGACTGCCTGCTCTGCTGTGAATGTGGTAAGAAAAGGAAAGTGGTTCATTATCTTGGCTCTTGCTGAGATCTCGTTAATTTTAGTTCCTTTTTCATGTATTAATGGATTGACTTACTCCCTGTACTTGCTTTTTCTCTGCTTTATATTATAGAATTCCTTCCTATTCCCACTAGCGCCTTTGTCAGCATTAATTCATTCTGCTTTTCTCCAGCCCCTCGCATTTCCCTGCAAGCCTCAACCGATTCTGCCTATTCTTGTTTGGTTCCCCCAACTCTTCTAGTTTCAGTCTAGGTACTTTTCACCTTCAGACCTTCAAGTCAGCTCCCCCGCCCCCGAAGCCTCCTGTGTCCTGTGCACGTTTTTCTGAGGAAGCAGAGAGTGTTGTGTCTGGAGGGCTCACCAGCCTTTCTCCACCGTGGTGGGTTTTAAGACTTGCCACTGCACCATGCACCCTAGATTTCACCCCTTCCTCCCCCTCCCCGCTGCACAGTGCAAAGGGAAGCGAGACAGCAGAGACTGCCGCAGTGGGACCATGCAGGGAGGAAAGTCGGTTACCCAGTTCTTGTTCACTCCAGAAGCAGAGGTTTGTTGTCATGGAGAATTTCAGTGTCCAAGCAAATGGCACTTCCTGTGGCTGGCTCTGGAGCTCACAGCCTCGATCACAACTGCAGCGCGTCCCCGGTCATTGTTGGTTCTATGCACAGGGCTGGTGCAAGGTTTTGGAGAGTCTCAGGGTGACTCCCCCTGGCTTATGGCCGAGCCTTTACTTCTTTTGCTTTGCTTGGCCTGTGGAGCCGGAGGTACCTAACTGGACTTGAGACACCTCTATGGCCTGTGCTCCATGCTAGCCATGGCCTGACAGGACGCTCTCACAAGCTTTTCTCTAGGTGCGGATACAGGAGCCCCTATGCAGCCTGTCTCTGCTATGGTGCAGTCCAGCCCATGCAGCCTGCACAGGACCACACCTGATGTCAGGGGGAAGAGTCTCTGGCCTGCTTTCCCAGGCAGTGCCAGGGGAGACTGGTGTGGGAGACTCCGCCATGTGTGCAGAGTCAGTCTATTTGGCACAGATGCTGCCCTCTCCCCAGCTACTGGCACAGGGGGATAGGGATGAGGAGGGGAATGGCAGAGGTGGGCTAGGGGGGCTGGAGTGCATGGCGCTCTGGCCATCTCCACCTGGTGCATGGTCTCTTGGGGGCTGTTGCTAGCTGGTGCAAGTTAGAGCAGCCCCCAGGCTGATCTACCCTGGCCTGGGACAGAGAGTCAGAGGCAGGAGCTGGATGATAATTCTCAGCTTCTCCTCCCTTTCCCCGTCTCCTGCTTGGTGTCTGAGCTCCAAGGAGGTGCTGTCTGGGTAGGTGAACATCCCGGGGTACTGTTTGGTATCTGAGCATCCGAGGGGACACTGCTCCGATGAAGTGAGCTGTAGCTCACGAAAGCTTATGCTCAAATAAATTGGTTAGTCTCTAAGGTGCCACAAGTCCTCCTGTTCTTTTTGCTCAGTATCTGCGTCCATCAGAAGGTGCTGCTTGGTGTCTAAGCTCACGGTGTCGGAGTGCCCGGGGGGCGTTGGTAGGTGACTGAGCTCTAGGAGGTGTGGACTGACCCACTCATTTCAATCCGGGCGCCGCGGTTTCTTTGCTTCTGCTGCAGCGGGATTCGGTATTTTTCCCAGAGGCCACAGAATTCAGCATTTTAGGCCTGGAATTCGCCATTTGCTGCAGTGAGCTGCCTGACATTTCATTTGCTGTGCCTGTCCTTCCTGGCCTGGCCTGCAGCTGCCTCTCGTTCTCCAGCTTTCCCCACCAGGTGGAAGCATTGACTTACAGTGCCTGCTCCCTGCGCTGCACTGCGGAGCCAGTGAGAAGGGGAATCCAGCCTGCGGCCAGGGAGCAGGGGACCCAGAAGTGCAGGCTGGGGAGCCGGGTTGCCTGAAGAACAGCGCAGTGAGGATCCAGGGAGACGAGCTCCTGAAGTCGACTTACCAGTCCCCCCTTCACTGGCAAGCACCTGTCTGGGGAACTGGAGGGAGGCTCTCAGCAACCATTGCAGGAGCTGAGCCTGGGGAATGGAGAACACAGAGTAAAACCCATCGTCGAGACCAATCCTAGATCCTGCACACCAGCTGTGAGCATCCGCGTGGGGGTGGGGAGGAAAGGGGAGTTCATGGAGACACAGCACAGTCTTGCCACGCAGTTCTGGGGCTGGTGCAGCTGACCTGGGCAGCGGAGCGCAGGGCCCTGGGGCTGCTCCATTCCAAAGGCACGGTAGGAGCACCTCAGCGGGGCGCCTGGGACCATGCCTCACTGGCGGAGCTGGGGAAGCAGCATCCAGAAAAGAAGGGAGACTTTTCAGAGGCAGAAAAACAACTCCTCCCCTCCCCCCGCCCTGCTGCAACTAGGACTGTCTCCTGGCAGCTCCCCCAGCCGCTCTCTGAGCCAGGGCAGCTCGACCAGAGCCAGTGATGCTGATAATCCATCATTCGCATGCTCCCCAGTGTGGGAGCCATGTGCTGGAACGACTTTCCTCTCTGCACTCTCATGTTACAGGCAGCAGCATGCTGCAAATGCACCCATGCGAGTCCAGGAAAGTGCACCAATCCCACTGCCCGCCCCCCAAAGCTTCCATCAGCCTTCTATACGGGTCTGGCATGACCCCAGCCGAGAGCTAACACGTGTGGTGCCTTCCCAATGCTGACAGCTTCCGAGCACGGAGCCGATGAGCACAACCCCCTCCCACCCCCCCCCACCCCACCCCCGCCTGCTAGGATGCCCTCCCCGGGAGCGCTAGCAGAGATGCAGGATGTACTGGGTGCGCAGAAGCACTCTACTCACATGGCATGCGCTCAGCATGCAGCGAAGGTGCTGTGAGTGGTAGATTGGGGATGTTGCGCTCTCCAGCCAGGCAGGAGGAATGAAGTAAGAGACAAGCTGCTCAGGGGGGCCAGAACCATTGTCCTGAATCTGGACCAGCTGGGCAAATCGTTCAGTCATCCCCACTCAGTCCCCAAATAACACAACAGTCAAAGGCAAGAGCTTTACACAGAAGGATCCTGGTGTATTAATTTCCGGGAATGGGCCCAGGTCTGCGAGGGACCCAGCGGCCTTTCCCAGCCACTGAGAGCCAATGACACGAAAATATTCCAGAGCTGCCAAAGGCCAGTCCAGCACCATGCTATACGCACTCCCATGTGTGATTATGTAAAAGGGGGGGGGGGATATGATTCCATGGATGGGGGAATGCGATGGACATAATATACCTGGACTTCAACAAGGCTTTTGATAAAGTCCCACATGACATTCTGATGAGTAAACTGGAGAAATGCAGGCTTGGTAGAATTACCATTAAGAGGATAAATAATTGATTAAACAACCAAAAACAAAGAGTAACTATTAATAGAATGATGTTGGATTGGAGGGAGATGTCAAGGGGGGTTCCATGGGGATCTGTTCTGGGTCCGGTGTTGTTTAACATCTTTATTAATGACCTGGATGTACGTATACAGAGCACACTGATCAAATTTGCAGATGACACAAAGCTGGGGGGATTGCCAACACATTGGAGGACAAAGCTAAAATTCAGAAGGATCTTGATAATTTGTAGAACTTGGCTATAGACAACAAAATGAAATTCAACATAGATAAATGTAAGGTGCTACACTAAGGGAAGAAAAACCAAATGGACACATACAGAATGGGGGATAACTGGCTTGTCAGCCCCACTGCTGAGAAGGATCTGGGAGTTGTGGTGGATCATAACCTCAACATGAGTCAGCAATGCAATGCTGTTGCAAAAATAGCAAATGCAGTTTTAGGTTGCATTAACAGAGGCATAGCATGCAAGTCGCAGGAGGTGATACTGCTCTACTCAGCACTGGGTAGGCCTCAGCTGGAGTACTGTGTCCAATTTTGGTCACCAAATGTATAGAAATGATGTAGAGAAACTGGAGAGGATCCAGAGGCGAGCAACACAAATGATCACAGGGATGGAATGCAAAACATACGAGCAAAGGCTGAAGGAACTGGATATGTTTAGTTTGGAAAAGAGGAGATGAATGGGAATATGATAGAGGTCTTCAAATACTTGAAAGGCTGCCATAAAAAGACTTAGAAAAGTTGTTCTCTCTTGCCACAGAGGGCAGGATAAGAGGCAATGGGTTCAAACTCCTGCAGAGCAGATTTAGATTAAATCTCAGGAAATACTTCCTAACTGTAAGAACAGTCGGCCAATGGAACAGACGCCTTGGGAGGTCTTGGAAGCTCCTTCACTGGAGGCTTTCAAAAGGAGGCTGGAGAGCCGTCTGTCTTGGATGGTTTAGACACAATACATCCTGCACAATGGCAGGGGTTAGACTGATGACCCTTGTGGTCCCTTCCAACCCTCTGGGTCTGTGATTCTATGATGTAAGGTTTGCTCACGGTGAATGTGCTGTCTGGAGAGGAGGTAGCCTCTTCCCTCAGAGGGAGGGGAAGTAACAATCGGAGGAGAAGAGGGGGACAGTGGAGGGACAGAGGCAGGTAGCGGAGGCAGGTAGCGGGGAGCCTGAGAGAGAGACGAAGAGAAATAGAGAGTCTGTGAGAAACAGGAGAGAAATAGGATGAGGGGAGAGGGCAGCCAGAGGCTAGGACAGACGGAAACCGGGACTGAGAGAAAGAGAGAGTAAGTGGAGAGGCTGAGGCTGAGCAGGACAGACAGATGTGCAGAAGAGGATCCCTTTGGTTTAAAACTGACAGATGAAATCAGTCCATGTTTGATGGTGTGTTCCTGAGTATCCATTCCTATTTGTTCCTGATTGTTGGATCCGATCGTGTCCTGCCATTGATTCATGTTGTCCCGAAGATCCAGAACAGGAGAACCAAAGGTCCTTCAGATCCAGGGGGCCTTGTTTAAGTGCACCACCAAAAAGCAAGCATCACTGCAATCGAGTCCAACTCTTCAGGAAGTACGAGAGATGCTTAAAGCTCAAAGACTGACTTGGGCATTAGACAAAACCCAGTGAGAGATCTGGGGAAAGGGGAACCTTGAACTAATAATAATAATAATCTCTAAGGTAATCATAGAGTCATAGGACTGGAAGGGACCTCGAGAGGTCTTCTAGTCCTGTCCCCTGCACTCCAGGCAGGACCAAGCATTATCTAGACCATCCCTGACAGGTGTTTGTCTAATCTGCTCTTAAAAATCTCCAGTGATGGAGATTCCACCACCTCCCTAGGGAATTTATTCCAAATAATAGCCTGTGCATACAGGGAGAGATAGATAGATAGATAGATTTTATTTAGAGGGTTATATTTACTAAGTACATTTAATAGTAAGTTAGACTCTCTCTCTGTCTCTGTGTATATATATTCAAACAATTATATATCTATATCTATCTATTCTTCATTATTGTATCATTTGTTCTGGTTTAAATAAAATCCCTGTCATGTTTTCTGTTTCTTTGGTTGGTTGGTTGGTTGATTTTTGGTAGCCAGTTGTATTATCTTGGCTACCATTAAATAACATTTTATCACTGTGTAACACACACACACCCCCAGCTCTCTCCTGTCCGTTAAATCCTACCACCACTGTGATGGATCGTGACTATATCTTGGTGGTTTGGGGACGGGGTGACCCTTGGATGTATTTCAAATGATAACACAATAACGCTTCTCTGCGAGGTCTGTTTACACATGCTCCCCACTCATATATTACCACGCTCAGTCCCGCCAACCCTAAAGGATCAAAAATCATGAGTCAAGCCCCCAAAATTGTAAGTCTGGCCACAAAATAACACTGCTCAACATGGGTGACACTGCCAGTACTGCCCGGCGTGTGGTGATGCTGCCAGTGCTGCCCGGCACCAGTGTGCGGTGACGCTGCCAGTGCTGCCAGCCTGTGGTGACGCTGCCAGTGCTGCCGGCCTGTGGTGACGCTGCCAGTGCTGCCCGGCACCAGTGTGTGGTGACGCTGCCAGTGCTGCCAGCCTGTGGTGACACTGCCAGCGCTGCCCGGCACCAGTGTGTGGTGACGCTGGCAGTGCTGCCGGCCTGTGGTGACACTGCCAGCGCTGCCCGGCACCAGTGTGCGGTGACGCTGCCAGTGCTGCCGGCCTGTGGTGACGCTGCCAGCGCTGCCTGGCACCAGTGTGTGGTGATGCTGCCAGTGCTGCCAGGCCTGTGGTGATGCTGCCAGAGCTGCCCACTCTCCCAAATTCAGGGAGGTGATTTGGCGCCTGTTGCAGGAGCTCTCACCCACACACCTGGGCAGCAATTAATTCACCCCCAACCTCCAAATCAATCCTGCATCTTTCTGCCCCCACAGCCTCCATCCAGCCCTTGTATCAGTTCTGGCATTAGCTCCCATCAACTCTCCTCCCACTCCCCACCAGCCTCACCACGGCTCTCTCCCAGGCCTGGGGGGCTTAAGCAGGGCCCCGTCTCCTCCTTCCCAGGCCAGCTGTTGCAGCGAGGGATGGGGAGCAGCAGAGGAGCTGGCCTGGTGCTCACAAGAGGGGATGGGGGAAGAGGAAGCACAGCAGCCCAGAGCCATGGGGCTTTCTGCTCCATCCTCCTCCTGCCCCGCTTGTGGGAACAGTGTCAGTTCCTGGGGGTGTGGGGAGGGGTGTGTGGAGAGTACTGCCTGCCTTTGCAGAGCCCTGATTGGCTGCTCTACCCCAGGAAGCAGGACAGTGGGGCAGCAGCCCATCAGAGGGAGGTTCTCCCCCAGGCAGGGCTGAAAGTCGCCAGGGACTGGAGCTTCGCCCGTCAGTGCCCCATGGCTGCAGCCTTGGCTGAAATCCCATAGCTGGTGAGAACTGGAAGCACTGCATACATGCCACACGTACGGCACAACGTCTCAGGCCAGGGTGGAACTCATGATCTCTGGATCTAGAAGCATGAGGTTCTGAGGCTTGAGCGAAAGAACCAGCTCTGTCTAGCCATGGGGAGCAGTGGGCAGGGGATGCAGCACTGCTTTGGCCAGTGGACTTCTCAAAGGCACCAGAAGGCAGTTTTGAGGATCTAAACAAAACAGGCTTTTTAGGGCCTGATTGTCAAAATGTCAGCAGTGCAAACTCCTGCTGTATAAATAGACATAGGAGCTGCCGGGCACCCATTTTGTGTGTGCAGCTGCCACGTCTGCTTGCGCAATTGTGTCTCAGCACATGCAAATGAACACAGGCACGGCCTTGGCCATTTGCACATCCAAATGCATAATGCAGACAGTAACAAGCACATGCAATTATTTAAAAACAGGCCCTTTGTACAATATATGCTACAATGGAGAAAACACACCAAAAGGGAAAGATATTTGACAGCGGCTTCATTACGCTCAGACCCCAGGCAGGTGTGTCAGGCTGCACAAAAGTGCAATTACCAAACATAGTTTAATAGATTCTAAGGCCACAGGAGATGCCTGAGATCATCTAGCCGGACCTTTTGCATCACGCAAGACTCAGGACTTCCCCAGAATAATTCCTAGTTAAACTGAAGCACATAATTTAGAAAAACAGCTGTTATCTAGGGCTAGCTGCCTCTTTCTGACCTCATCTGCCCCTGTGCAGTTCCAAGAGGCCTGGTCATGCCCTTTAGTCTCAGCTGATAGAGGAGCTAACTGTTTAGGCCTTCCAGGTAAAAAAAAAACACCTCTAAAATCCACGCGGATGGTCCATTCAGATTGGAGATTTGAAAACTCGTAAATGTGAATCATAGAATCAGATAGAATCAAAGACGATTAGACTTGGAAGAGACCTCAGGAGGCCATCTAGTCCAACCCACTGCTCAAAGCAGGACCAACCCCAACTAAATAATCCCAGCCTGACCTTACAAACTTCTAAGGAAGGAGATTCCACCACCTCCCTAGGTAACCCATTCCAGTGCTTCACCACCCTCCTAGTGAAATAGTTTTTCCTAATAGCCAACCTAAACCTCCCCTACTGCAACCTGAGACCATTACTCCTTGTTCTGTCATCTGCCACCACTGAGAACAGCTGAGCTCCATCCTCTTTGGAACCCCCCTTCAGATAGTTGAAGGCTGCTATCAAATCCCCCCTCACTCTTCTCTTCTGCAGACTAAACAAGCCCAGTTCCCTCAGCCTCGCCTCATAAGTCATGTGCCCCAGTCCCCTAATCATTTTCATTGCCCTCTGCTGGACTCTCTCCAATTTGTCCACATCCTTTCTGCAGTGGGGGGCCCAAAACTGGACACAAAACTCCAGATGTGGCCTCACCAGTGCCGAATAGAGGGGAATAATCACTTCCCTTGATCTGCTGGTAATGCTCCTACGAATGCAGCTCATTATGCCCCATTAGCCTTCTTGGCAACGAGGGCACACTGTTGACTCACATCCAGCTTCTCGTCCACTGTAATCCCCAGGTTCTTTTCTGCAGAACTGCTGCTTAGCCAGTCAGTCCCCAGCCTGTAGCAGTGCATGGGATTCTTCCGTCCTAAGTGCAGGACTCTGCATTTGTCCTTGTTGAACCTCATCAGATTTCTTTTGGCCCAATCCTCCAATTTGTCTAGGTCACTCTGGACCCTATCCCTACCCTCCAGCTTATCTACCTCTCCCCCACCTTACTGTCACCCGTGAACTTGCTGAGGGTGCAACCCATCCCATCATCCAGATGATTCATGAAGATGTTGAACAAAACCGGCCCCAGGACAGGCCACTGGGGCACTCCTCTTGATACCGGCTGCCAACTAGACATCAAGATGTTGATCATTACCCGTTGAGCCCAACAACCTAGCCAGCTTTCTATCCACCTTATAGTTCATTCATCCAATCCATACTTTTTTCACTTGCTGGCAAGAATACTGTGGGAGACCATATCAAAAGCTTTGCTAAAGTCAAGGTATATCACATCCACCACTTTCCCCATATCCACAGAGCCAGTTATCTCATCAGAGAAGGCAATCAGGTGGTCAGGCATGACTTTCCTTTGGTGAATCCATGTTAATTGTTCCTGATCGCCTTCCTCTCCTCCAAGTGCTTCAAAATGGATTCCTTGAGGACCTGCTCCATGATTTATCCAGGGACTGAGGTGAGGCTAACCGGTCGGTAGTTCCCCGAATTCTCCTTCTTCCCTTTTTTACAGATGGGCACTATATCTGATCGCCATATTTGCGGTTGGGAAGGAATTTTCCTCCAGGGCAGATTGGAAGAGGCCCTGGAGGTTTTTCGCCTTCCTCTGTAGCATGGGGCACGGGTCACTTGCTGGAGGATTCTCTGCTCCTTGAAGTCTTTAAACCACGATTTGAGGACTTCAGTAGCTCAGACATTGGTGAGAGGTTTTTTGCAGGAGTGGGTGGGTGAGATTCTGTGGCCTGCGTTGTGCAGGAGGTTGGACTAGATGATCATAATGGTCTCTTCTGACCTTAGTATCTATGAATCTATTTGCCTTTTCCCAATCATCCAGGACCTCCCCCGATCATCATGAGTTTCAAAGATAATGGTCAATGGCTTTGCAATCACATGAGCCCCCTCGGATGCACTGCATCCAGCCTCATGGACTTGTGCATGTCCAGCTTTTCTAAATAGTCCTTAACCTGTTCTTTCACCACTGAGGGCTGCTCACCTCCTCCCCATACGGTGCTGCCCATTGAAGCAGTCTGGGACCTGACCTTGTCTGTGAAGGCACTGAGTACTTCAGCTTTTTCCACATCATCTATCACTAGGTTGTCTCCTCCATTTGATAAGGGTCCAACACTTTCCCTGACCTTCTTCTTGTTGCTAACATATCTGTAGAAACCAATCTTGTTACCCTTCACATCCCTTGCTAGCTGCAGCTCCAGTTGTGCTTTGGCCTTCCTGATTACACCCCTGCATGCTCGAGCAATATTTTTATACTTGTCCCTAGTCATCTGTCCATGTTTCCACTTCTTGTAAGCTTCCTTTTTGTGTTTAAGCTCACTGAAGATTTGTCTGTTAAGCCAAGCCAGTGACCTGCCATAGTTGCTATTCTTTCTGCACATCGGGATGGTTTGTTCCTGTGCCCTCAATAAGGCTTCTTTAAAATACAGCCAACTCTCCTGAACTCCTTTCCCTCTCATATTAGCATCCCAGAGGATCCTGCCCATCAGTTCCCTGAGGGAGTCAAAGTCTGCTTTTCTGAAGTCCAGGGTCCATATTCTGCTGCTCTCCTTTCTTCCTTTTGTCGGGATCCTGAACTTGACCATCTCATGATCACTGCTTCCCAGGTTGCCACCCACTTCTACTTCCCCTAACAATTCTTCTCTCTTTCTGAGCAGCAGGCCAAGAGGAGCATGGCCTTTAGTTGGGTCCTCCAGCACTTGCTTAGGAAGTTGTCCCCAACACTCTTCAAAGACTTCCTGGATTGTCTGTGTACTTCTGTATTGCTCTCCCAGCAGATGTCAGTCTCCCATGAGAATCAGGGTCTGTGATCTGGAAACTTCTGTTAGCTGTCCAAAGAAAGCCTCATCTACCTCATCCTCCTGGTCTAGTGGTCAATAGCAGATGCCCACCACAACATCACCCTTGTTGCTCTCGTCTCTAAATCCAAAGACTCTCAACAGGCTTTTCTCCAGTTCCATACCGGAGCTCTGAGCAGTCATACTGCTCCCTTACATACAGTGTAACTCCCCCACCTTTTCTCCCCTGCCTGTCCTTCCTGAACAGTTTGTACCCACCCATGACAGTGCTCCAGTCATGTGAGTTACCCCACCAAGTCTCAGAGTAGCAGCCGTGTTAGTCTGTATCCGCAAAAAGAAAAGGAGTACTTGTGGCACCTTCGAGACTAACAAATTTATTTGAGCATAAGCTTTCGTGAGCTACCACATCTGTTATTCCAGTCACATCTGAGGCTATGTCTACACTATGTCGACCTACGCTACGCAACTCCAGCTATGTGAATAACGTAGCTGGAGTCGACGTATCTTAGGTCGAGTTACCACGGGAGTCTACATTGTGGGGGGTCTACGGGAGAAACTCTCCTGTCAACTTACCTTGCTCTTCTCGTTGTGGGTAGAGTACAGGGGTCAATTGGAGAGCGATTTGCTGTCGATTTGGTGGGTCTTCACTAGACCCACTAAATTGATCGCTGGTGGATCGATCCCAGAGCCTCGATCCCAGGTGTAGTGTTGACTTGCCCCATAGTTCCTTGACTGTGCCAGAACTTCCAATTCTTCCTCCTTAAAAAGAAAAGGAGTACTTGTGGCACCTTAGAGACTAACCAATTTATTTGAGCATGAGCTTTCGTGAGCTACAGCTCACTTCATCAGATGCATACTGTGGAAAATACAGAAGATGTTCTTATACATACAAACCATGAAAAAATGGGTGTTTACCACTACAAAAGGTTTTCTCTCTCCCCACCCCACTCTCCTGCTGGTAACAGCTTATCTAAAGTGATCACTCTCCTTACAATGTGTATGATAATCAAGGTGGGTGGCCATTTCCAGCACAAATCCAGGGTTTAACAAGAACGTCTGAGGAACGGGGGGGGGGGGGAGGCGGGTAGGAAAAAACGAGGGGAAATAGGTTACCTTGCATAATGACTTAGCCACTCCCAGTCTCTATTCAAGCCTAAGTTAATTGTATCCAATTTGCAAATGAATTCCAATTCAACAGTCTCTCGCTGGAGTCTGGTTTTGAAGTTTTTCTGTTGATTTTTTCCTTGTTTCCCAGGCTTCTTGCATTCGTGTTCAGGCACCTAAGATAACTAGCCAATTGCCCTGCTTTCTCAGTAAGAATCAGGAGGCCTCCCGTGTTGCACCCTCCTCCTTGTGTTTCCTCCTGGTATCCCACTTCCCCACTTACCTCAGGGCTTAGGTCTCCAACCCCGGCGAACCTAGTTTAAAGCCTTCCTCACTAAGTTAGCAAGCCTGCCTGCAAAGATGCTCTTCCCTCTCTTCGTTAGGTGGATCCCATCTCTTCCGAGCAATCCTTCATCCTGGAACAACATTCCATGGTCAAAGAATGCAAAGCCCTCTCTCCGACACCTTTCTCCGTAACCACACATTTACCTCCACAATTCGATGGTCCTTACCTGAGCCTTTTCCTTCAACAGGGAGGATCGATGAGAACACGACTTGTGCCTCAAACTCCTTTATCCTTCTTCCCAAAATGCTGTGGATCCGAGAGTTCTGCTCAGGTGCCTGCATGGTTAGCCTGAGGTTCTGCTCAGGAGATACAATGGGGGAGAGGGGCAGGGAGAAATGGCTCCAGTGAAAATAGCAAGGTGGACATGGATTAGCAGGCAGGCAAAGCAGAGGGGTGGTCTTTGAGTTAAAGCAGTGGACCAGGACTCAGGTTTCAATCCTAGCTCTGGTTAGGTGACTTGTTCCCTCAGTGCCTGAGCTCCACATCTGAGGAATGGGAACAATAACCGTCCCTTTGTCTGTTTAGGTGGGGCTGTCTCTGCTCTGTGCCGGGTCCTGAGTTGGAGAGGGGCCTTAGGTGCTCCTGCAATACAAATCCTCAAAATAAAAGCAGAGCAGAGGGGGGCTAGAGGAGATCAAATAGGGGCTGTGCCCCATTCCCCATTGCAGTTCTTTGAAGCCATCTCGAGGCAGCTGCCTTCAGAGCTGGGCAGCCGGAGAGCGGCGGCTGCTGGCCAGGAGCCCAGCTCTGAAGGCAGAGCCACCGCCAGCAGCAGCACAGAGTAAGGAGGGCACAGTGTGGTGTTGCCACTCTGACTTCTGCACTGCTGCCTGTGGAGCTGGGTGCCCAGCCAACAGCGGCCGCTCTCCAGCCGCCCAGCTCTGAAGGCAGCACAGAAGTAAGGGTGGAAATATCACAAGCCCCCTAAAATAACCTTATGACCCCCTGCAACTCCCTTTTGTGTCAGGACCCCCAATTTGAGAAACGCATTTCTACCCTCCCCTATAGCACAGGTTTCCCTTTGCTAGGAGAACAGGATGGTTTTTAATTGACTCTCCTGTGGAGGGGGTGAGGATGAGTTTTGATGAGAGGGACTGGAACCCTTTGTGAACTCAGATTTCGCCCCCCGACGAGCGTGTGAGGCCCGGGGGTCACCAGCCCTGTTTCGAACACAACCTTCCTGATCCATGAACTGTCGTGAAATAGTGCCAGGCCCCCAACTCCTGACATTCCTGCCCAGGAATAGTATTTGGTGTTAGATTTCAGAGTAGCAGCCGTGTTAGTCTGTATCCGCAAAAAGAAAAGGAGGACTTGTGGCACCTTAGAGACTAACAAATTTATTTGAGCATAAGCTTTCATGAGCTACAGCTGTTAGTTTTGCCTGAGTAAAGTCTGCCCTGTGTTGGTAGCTGCCCATTAACTCCGCAATATTGGAGATGGGGTCTTTGATCTGGCATCACGGTAACTGATTCATCACGTGGGGCTCTATTTACATAAACACTGTCCCAGCTCTTCTAGACTTAAAGCGGCTCCCTTTGAACTTCAGCCATTTCAGCAAAATCAACTTCATCCGCTATCCCCTCGGCCCCTCTCCCGTCAACTAGATAAACAAACAGGGGTCTTGGCAGCACTTTCAATTCTCTTCCCTTGCTCTGGCTAAGGCGTCGTTGTAACATGCACACAAAACAACGTTCCACGAATGTCCAAGGGGCAGGTGCACCTCGCTGTCCATCAGGCAGAGGGTCAGCACTCACCAGTGCCTGGAGTTGAGCAGTTCTTAAGCGGAACCAAAAGGGAGCTGGGGGGAAGTAATGGGAATGGGAAGGGCATGTTGTACACTGTTAGCACAGCATCCTCCTAAGTGCTGCAGTCAAAGTCGGGCCCTGGGGGCCTGAGTCAGAGGAGAGCTAAATGAAGGTGTAAAGTGATGGATCAGTGCCAGTGAGAAGACTGTTCTGGCTGCAAAGGAGAAGGGAAAGAGATGATATAGGAAAGGGATGTAAAAGGCCAAACAGTTCAGAGAGGGCCATTCAGCTGCCCCTGTTTGCCCTGTCCTAGGGAATGAGGGCTCTCAGTGAAATGAGAAGGTGGCACATTTGAGAGAGAGAAGAGGAAGCACTTCTGATGTGTAGTTTACTCACAGGAAGCAGCTCTGAGGGACACTGGTGAGGCAGATTACTTAGCAGGGATCAAATATGCTTTAGACACTTAAATGAATGAGATTCGAACCTGCCATTACATGAGTGAGGATCAAATCATATGGGTGACCAACCCCCATGCTTCCAGGCATTGCTGAAATATGAAGAGGATGTCAGGAATAAATCCCCTTCCCCTTTGACGTACTATCATGTAACAGTGCATTACAGGGCCTGTGTGCCTTTCTGGAGAGCATTGTGCTTTGGCCATGTCTGGATACAGGATACGGGACTAACAGACTCCTGCTGTGTCCAAGTACGGCTCATCCCACGTCCTACTAAAATGCTTCCTCTCTTTCTAGTGTCTGGCTTGGCCATCTTTGCATTAGAAACACAACAACCATGGCAAGATTTGGACATCAGCCAGTGGGACAAGGAGAGAGAGTCAACACTGGCCTTAGCACTACTGGGACTTCTTCCCTTATGATGTGAATCTCACCTCAGCTCCCCAGGAGAACGGCTTTTGAATGGGCCCCTGCCACCACAGCTACAAGCCAAAGCACACCCGCCTGGCCTGGGCATTTGTGTTTGTGAATTTTGGTTACACATGTGTGCTTGAGGAGGTGCACATGGGGACACAGGAACTGTCATAGCACGTCAAATCAGGGGTCATGACCAGCTGCTTCCGAGAAAGGTGCAAAGGCCCTGTCAAGGTTCCTTCCCCACTCTGAACTCTAGGGTACAGATGCGGGGACCTGCATGAAAACCTCCTAAGCTTACTTTTACCAGCTTAGGTTAAAACTTCCCCAAGGTACAAACTATTTTACTCTTGGACTTCCACTGCCACCACCAAACTTTATCTGGGTTCCTGAAAAAACGTAGTTTGGAAACGTCTTTCCCCCCAAAATCCTCCCAACCCTTGCACCCCACTTCCTGGGGAAGGTTTGGTAAAAATCCTCACCAATTTGCATAGGTGACCACAGACTCAAACCCTTGGATCTTAGAACAATGAAAAAACATTCAGTTTTCTTACAAGAAGACTTTTAATAGAAGTAAAAAGAAATCACCTCTGTAAAATCAGGATGGTAGATACCTTACAGGGTAATTAGATTCAAACATAGAGAATCCCTCTAGGCAAAACCATAAGTTACAAAAAAGACACACAGACAGGAATATTCATTCTATTCAGCACAGCTATTTTCTCAGCAATTTAAAGAAACCATAATCTAACACATACGTAGCTAGATTATTTACTAAGTTCTAAGACTCCATTCCTGTTCTGTCTCAGGCAAAAGCATCACACAGGCAGACACAGACCTTTGTTTTTCTCCCTCCTCCCAGCTTTTGAAAGTACCTTGTCTCCTCATTGGTCATTTTGGTCAGGTGCCTTTAGCTTCTTAACCCTTTACAGGTGAGAGGATTTTTCCTCTGGCCAGGAGGGATTTTAAAGGGGTTTACCCTTCCCTTTATATTTTATGACAGGCCCCGTAAGAGACAGCTGAGGACTGGCCCCCACACAGGGGAGATTCCTCTCCAGCCTTGTCAGTTAGTTGTTGCTCAGGCCCTGAAGCAGGAGGGGTTTTTAATAACTTGTTTTAACCCCACCTGATGTGAGGGGAACGTTCTCCCATGTACATGGAGCACAGCGGCTCGCACCGACTGTGTGCTCTTGGGACAAGACTTCAGTCTGTATTTGCCATGGGAAGCATCATGCACATCAGTGATGCTATCTGCATGTACCACTTATCATTATCACTACCCTCTGTCGGTATGTGTGAGTACACAGAGTCACATACAGATGTACGCACATGCACACACTGTCTGTGCACGCCCAGGATAGACATCGGCAGCTCCCCCCCAGTGACAGAGACGCTGTGAGTAGAAGACTCTGCCTCCCGGCTCAGCAGGTCTGCTGACAAATGATAAATCTACCCGCAGCCCCCAGAACAGATGAGCCGAGTTAGGGCTCCTGCATCTGCTTCCTCTCGCGCGGTGCTAAGCACTGCCTGATCCAGTCACAAGCTGAAGGATGAGATCTAACAGCCTTGAAAAGCCCTGGAGCTTGGCCTGGTTATTAACGTGGCTTTGCGGCCGCCACATCCACACACCTGGTTCCTTCAGGTTCCCAGATGTGACCAGCTTGCCCAGCACATCACACTAGCACTCAGCTGTGGGAGCAGAGAGGGGCTTTGCTCAAAGCAGGTCCAGATGGGTCTGTCTGGCCTGGTGGCTGGGACTGAAATGATTTCCACACGACGTCTCGGCAAGCAGCTCTGAGCAACGTGGGAGAGCCCCACAGCTAGGGCCGTCTGTCCTTGCAAGCGCCTGGTCAGAGCAAATCTATCCTTGCCATGCGCGCAGCTCCTTCTGGTGTCACTGCCCATTGTCCTGCTGATACTGTCTTTTAACCTGTCCTGGTTAAAAGCCAGGGAACAAAGGGTAGGAATAAATGGTAAATTTTCAGAATGGAGAGGGGTAACTAGTGGTGTTCCCCAAGGGTCAGTCCTAGGACCAATCCTAGTCAACCTATTCATAAATGATCTGGAGAAAGGGGTAACCAGCGGGGTGGCAAAGTTTGCAGATGATACTAACTGCTCAAGATAGTTAAGACCAAAGCAGACTATGAAGAAATTCAAAAAGATCTCACAAAACTAAGTGATTGGGCAACAAAATGGCAAATGAAATTTAATCTGGATAAATGTAAAGTAATGCACATTGGAAAAAATAACCCCAACTATACATACAGTATGATGGGGGCTAATTTAGCTACAACTAATCAGGAGAAAGATCTTGGAGTCATCATGGATAGTTCTCTGAAGATGTCCATGCAGTGTGCAGCGGCAGTCAAAAAGGCAAACTGGATGTTAGGAATCATTAAAAAAGGGATAGAGAATAAGACAGAGAATATCTTATTGCCCTTATATAAATCCCTGGTACACCCACATCCTGAATACTGGGTACAGATGTGGTCCCCTCATCTCAAAAAAGATATACTGGCATTAGAAAAGGTTCAGAAAAGGGCAACTGAAATGATTAGGGGTTTGGAAGGAGTCCCATATGAGGAGAGATTAAAGAGGCCAGGACTTTTCAGCTTGGAAAAGAGGAGACTAAGGGGGGATATGATAGAGGTATATAAAATCATGAGTGGTGTGGAGAAAGTGAATAAGGAAAAGTTATTTACTTTTTCCCATAATATAAGAACTTTTTCCCATAATATAAGGGGCCACCAAATGAAGTTAATAGGTAGCAGGTTTAAAACAAATAAAAGGAAGTTCTTCTTCACTCAGCGCACAGTCAACCTGTGGAACTCCTTGCCTGAGGAGGTTGTGAAGGCTAGGACTATAACAGGGTTTAAAAGAGAACTGTATAAATTCATGGAGGTTAAGTCCATTAATGGCTATTAGCCAGGATGGGTAAGGAATGGTGTCCCTAGCCTCTATTTGTCAGGGGTGGAGATGGACAGCAGGAGAGCGAGGGAGGGAGGGATAGCTCAGTGGTTTGAGCATTAGTCTGCTAAACCCAGGGTTGTGAGTTCAGTCCTTGAGGGGGCCATTTAGGGATCTGGGGCAAAAATTGGGGATTGTGCCTGTTTTAAGCAGGGGGTTGGACTAGATGACCTCCTGAGGTCCCTTCCAACCCTGATTTT
Organism: Chelonia mydas; assembly: GCF_015237465.2. NCBI lineage: Eukaryota > Metazoa > Chordata > Testudines > Cheloniidae > Chelonia > Chelonia mydas. The sequence continues at coordinate 3,885,102 of NC_051258.2, forward strand.
CTATGAGAGAGATCACTAGATCATGACCTGTTAGGTTCACTTCCTCTGGGGCACCTGTTATTGGCCACTGTCAGCAGACAAGATACTGGGCTGGATGGACCTTTGGTCTGACCCAGTGTGGCCATTCTTATGTTCTTATAGGCAGCAGCACCAGCTCAGCACAGACACTGCTGCTTTCCCGAGGAGCAAAGGCAGGGCAGGGGATGGAGGGAGGGCGAGCATCTCTGCACTGTAGGGCATGCTTTTGTCTCACTTGCATCAGGCCCAGGGCTCTTGGAGCTGAGCTATTTCACTGCCCTCCATGTCCACTCGCGACGGAGACTCTGGTTGTTCACTAGCCACACCCCCATAGCTCTTAATTTCGACAGCCCTGCCTGTTCCAAACCCTTGCAGAGACAGGGCCATAGAATCATAGAATATCAGGGTTGGAAGGGACCTCAGGAGGTCATCTAGTCCAATCCCCTGCTCAAAGCAGGACCAATCCCCAACTAAATCATCCCAGCCAGGGCTTTGTGAAGTCGGGCCTTAAAAACTTCTAAGGACGGAGATTCCACCACCTCCCTAGGTAACCCATTCCAGTGCGTCACCACCCTCCTAGTGAAATAGTTTTTCCTAATATCCAACCTAGACCTCCCCTACTGCAACTTGAGACCATTACTCCTTGTTCTGTCATCTGCCACCACTGAGAACAGCCGAGCTCCATCCTCTTTGGAACCCCCCTTCGGGTAGTTGAAGGCTGCTATCAAATCCCCCCTCATTCTTTTCTTCTGCAGACTAAATAAGCCCAGTTCCCTTAGCCTCGCCTCATAAGTCATGGACCCCAGCCCCCTAATCATTTTTGTTGCCTCCGCTGGAATCTCTCCAATTTGTCCACATCCTTTCTGTAATGCAGGGCCCAAAACTGGACGCAATACTCCAGATGTGGCCTCACCAGTGCCGAATAGAGGGGAATAATCACTGCCCTCAATCTGCTGGCAATGCTCCTACTAATACAGCCCAATATGCCCCGTTAGCATTCTTGGCAATAAGGGCACACTGTTGACTCATATCCAGCTTCTCATCCACTGTAATCCCCAGGTCCTTTTCTGCAGAACTGCCGCTTAGCCAGTCGGTCCCTAGTCTGTAGCGGTGCATGGGATTCTTCCGTCCTAAGTGCAGGACTCTGCACTTGTCCTTGTTGAACCTCATCAGATTTCTTTTGGCCCAATCCTCCAATTTGTCTAGGTCACTCTGGATCCTATCCCTACCCTCCAGCGTATCTACCTCTCCCCCCACCTTACTGTCATCCATGAACTTGCTGAGGGTGCAACCCATCCCATCATCCAGATGATTCATGAAGATGTTCAAAAAAACTGGCCCCAGGACAGACCCCTGGGGCACTCCACTTGATACCGGCTGCCAACTAGACATCAAGCCATTGATCACTACCAGTTGAGCCTGACCATCTAGCCAACCTTCTGTCCACCTTATAGTCCATTCATCCAATCCATACTTTTTTCACTTGCTGGCAAGAATACTGTGGGAGACCATATCAAAAGCTTTGCTAAAGTCAAGGTATATCACATCCACCACTTTCCCCATATCCACAAAGACAATTATCTCACCATAGAAGGCAATCAGGTTGGTCAGGCATGACTTTCCTTTGGTGAATCCATGTTAATTGTTCCTGATCACCTTCCTCTCCTCCAAGTGCTTCAAAATGGATTCCTTGAGGACCTGCTCTGTGATTTATGCAGGGACTGAGGTGAGGCTGATCAGTCGATAGTTCCTCGGATTCTCCTTCTTCCCTTTTTTACAGATGGGCACTATATTTGCCTTTTTCCAACCATCCAGGACCTCCCCCGATCATCATGAGTTTTCAAAGATAATAGCCAATGGCTCTGCAATCACATCAGCCAACTCCCTCGGATGCATTGCATCCAGCCCCAAGGACTTTTGCACGTCCAGCTTTTCTAAATAGTCCTTAACCTGTTCATTCACCACTGAGGGCTGCTCACCTCCTCCCCGTACTGTGCTGCCAAGTGCAACAGTCTGGGAACTGACCTTGTCTGTGAAGATCGAGACAAAAAAAGCATTGAGTACTTCAGCTTTTTCCACATCATCCGTCACTAGATTGCCTCCCCCATTCAGTAAGGGTCCCACACTTTGCCTGACCTTCTTCTTGTTGCTCACATACCTGTAGAAACCATTCTTGTTCCCCTTCACATCCCTTGCTAGGTGCAGCTCCAATTGTACTTTGGCCTTCCTGATTACACCCCTGCATGCTCGAGCACGCTGGCATCTGGCTCGCCATTGCTGAATCCAGCCTCCAGCTGGCATCTGGCTTGACACTGCTGAATCCAGCCTCCAGCCCTCTCCCCTTGCTGGCCCCGGCCGGGTCCTTCAGCCAGGGGGCTCTTAGTGAGGGCAGGGAATTCAAAGGGCCCATTTTGCACCTGATTCCTAGCACTGCTTTCAACTGGCTTCGTTTCCAGCCTCACCCCCTCTTACCCTTCTCCCTAATCACGAGGCAGCCACGGGAAAGGGAGCGTGTGTTGGGGCCACCCTGGAAGTGACTAGCATTTGCGTGGGGAGTACCGTGCAGTGCACAGAGGGGAACCAGGACCCTGCCCAAGGAGTTTGTCCACTGACAGAGACGGGCAGCCCAGTGCAGACCCCACACAGCCCCAGGGCTGGAGTAGCAATAGCATGAAACAAGGGAGGGAGAGGAACGAAGGCCAGAAGGGAGGGGAACAGACTCAGAGCAGGGGAAGGGAGAGGGCCTGAGGGCTGGATACTGAATCACCTGGATTTACACCACTGCCACTGAGCTCAGAGTCTGGCTGGCCCTGGCTGCTAAGCACTCCGTGTCCAAGGTGCTGACGTTGTGTGTGGTATTGGGGACCAGGCCTCTAAGGGCTGAGCTTCCCAGACAGGCCGGGTGGGGGGCTGTGCTGTTGTGCACACAGCCAGTTGGAACTGGACCCAGTGAGATTACAACAGAGCTCCTGCAAGCTCCATAAGTGCTGAGTGTCACTGGGCAGCACATGGTTGATGGGATTCGAATGGGCAGCATGGGGCAAAGGGAGTTGTTAACATGTGACCTAATATGTCCTGATGCTAATTATTGCAGCCTATGCTAGTCTGGCTGTCAAAGACACTCCCCTGTGCTAGCATCCAGGTTTCCATAGCCCAGGGGGAAGGGCTCTTCACACTGCTCCCAGCGTCTTGTGCTTCAGAGAGTTGCCCTGTGTCCTCATTCTCTGCCACTGAAACCTTGTGGCTCAGAGAGAGAGACCAGTTAATTGAGAAGGAATAACTGAGCGGATACAAGATGGCTGACAGAACATGGGCCTGCTCCAGAGGGGAAGCATGCTCTGGAATGTCAGGTAGAGCTGCATGAAGAGAGTTTGGGGACAAAACGAGAAACGACTAAGGAGGATTTGTACTCAGCACCCTCTGCCTGTGGATGCCAAAGTGTCCCAGCACATGAGGTGGATCATGATCGTAACCCCCATTTTAAAGATGGGAAATTGAGTCCAAGCCTTACAAACTTGGTGAGGATGCCGAGCCTTTAACACAGGCTTGCTTTCGCCAAAGTGTGGGTCAGTCATTGGCATTACATAGGTGTTAAGACCCACGAACAAGGAGTAAACCATTGTGAACAGTCTGATTACAAACCCTTCCCTAGGTGTAACTAGAATACAGGTTGGGGGTCTTTAGAAAGTGATTAAAAATCACCTTTGATCTTAGTCAAAACAACCCCTCCATTGCTCAACAGTCACTCTTGTGATGTCACCATTATATTCTCCAGTCACCAGAGTCCAGGAGCTGGTGGGCTCTTAGGAAAAAACAAGCAGGAAACCCCTCCCCCCCGGCAACAAATCATTTGGTGCCTTGCTCTCTGTTATACACAGGCAAAAAAGGGCAGGCTCTTTGAAGGTGGCCTGTCAGTCATCTCTGAGAAGAGAAAAAGAGAACCAACTTAAAAGCACTTTGTCATAAGAACGGCCAGACGGGGTCAGACCAAAGGTCCATCCAGCCCAGTATCCTGTCTACCGACAGTGGCCAATGCCAGGTGCCCCAGAGGGAATGAACAGAACAGGAATCATTAAGTGATCCATCCCTTGTTGCCCATCCCCATCAGGCAGATGGCTCCTTCTCACTCCGGTGAGCTCTCCAGAGCCAGCCCAGGGCTTCGGGAGGGAGCTGGGCTCTACCCTGTTGGTCCCAGCCCAGCTATGAATGAAGCAGCTGGATTCCCCTCTGGCTTCAAGCATCATCAACACAATGGTTAACTAAAGTGCAATCCAGAATAATTCTGTCTAGTGACATCCACACCAGAAGGACCCTGGTTTGACATAGACCCCGGGCTGAGCGGGTAGTTAGCAAAATCATCGCTATATTTGTAAACTGAGCACATTGGATGTGAAGTCAGTGAGGCACAGTAGACCAGGGACCCTACAATGGCACTGTCAGAGTCAGAACAGCTCTGTAATAAAGGAATTGCTGGCTAACCCGTAGCTGGTGTATCATTGACTTGAAAATGTATTGCGGGTCCAAATACAGCAGGGAAGGGTCAGGAACAAGGTGACAGTGAGGAAAGAGAGCAGAGAAATGGGGAGAGTAGTGGGGTAACAGGGGGGCTGGGGAAATGGGCAGCATGAAGGAATAGAGAATAGGGGGAAGGGAACGGAGAAAGAAAACAATAACGAGAGGAGGAACAGGAGGGTGGGGAGTGAGGGGGAGGGCAGGAAGCCCAAGTCTCTTGCCCAGCTTTGGGAGGTACAGGAGCTGCAGACAGTAAGGAAGTCTAACGGGAGAGGAGAGGAGCAAAGCCCGGAGCCACCCAGCTGGGGCTGCGGGAGGGTTTGTGTGTGGAAGAGCCCCTCTATGTCTGCTCCTTCCCCTGAGCCCTTAGGAGCCCCCCGTGGCCTAGCTGCACAGGCTGGGACTGTGCCATTGTGAATGGACTGGGGCTGGCGCAGCTGCGGGTGGCATTGACTGCAGAGCCAGGGGCGTTTCCTCCAGGCAGTCGAGGCTGTCGCTGGGCTACGATTTTGTCACGGTGGTCACGGAAATCGTGGGTTTGAACAGTCTGTGAAATGTTGTAAAACCACTTTGGGTTAGGCCCCCAGAGCGAGTGGCATTGCGATCGGGCACGCGGGCAGCACGGCACTGCTCAAATTTGGCCTACATGCCCCTGCGTAGAGAGAGACGGAGGTGTGCCCAGGCCAAACCCGAGTGGCACTACAACCCCCGGGGCGCCAGGTTGCAACATCTGGATTGAGGCACCATGAACCACCCCGCCAGGACAGATCGCCGCTGCGGGGTGAATGCGGGTTGGGTGTGCTTTCCAATACCCCAACCTCAACCCCAGGGCCTCCCCTCTTGTGTATCTTGATGCAGCAAAACCACAGTATTTGGTGGCCTTTCCATGACTTATCTTTTTTTCCTGCCCCTCTGCTGTGAAATTTACTAAAAAATTCTGTGCTAATATTGTAGCTTTAGCCCTGAGTTTTGTTACCCTGCTAGGGCCCCTTGCCGTGGGGAGTGACTGCCTAGCAGAGAGCCAGGCTGCCCTGGACAGGGAGGAAGCACTGGAAATGCCCCCACTCTCGGAAAGTGACCAGGATTTCCCCAGGGATCTTGACCCTCAGTGGGTCTCCCCTGCTCCATTGTGGTCACCTCCCAGAGGGCAGGTTAGTGAGTTCTCCTTGCTCCGCTGTGAGCCCTTCCATTCAGCCTCAGGTGTCTGACAGCTGCTAGGATGACGGATCTGGAGCCCAAGTAGAGACCAGCTTTCCCGGCTGCTCCTGCCTCACGTGGCGTGATGCCCTCTCCCGCCCCGCGCCAGGTGTGAATGAGGCACATAGAAATCACTTCCCACATGCCACTGCTGCACAAACCCTGCCCTGCGGGGCCTGGCCTGAGCTGGCTCCAGGGACACAGCAGCATATTCACGCCCGTCTCACTTGGTGCCAGCACTTGGCACCAATGGGAGTGAGCGTGATATGGGGAGTAGGAGAGAGACCTGCTTCCGCTCACTCCTGGAGACAAGACGGTTACAATGTCAACACTGAGATTGTAAGCTTGAGCATCCCACTGCCCCTTACAAAGCCCCAGTGGCCACCTCTTGTTCCTGCAGTCACCTTTTCACAGCAGATATCCTCTCTTGTGCCATAGAGGGCCGGATTCTCAGCGGGTATAACTCAGCATAGCTCTATGACTTCAAGATATGGCCCAGTGCCTTTTCAGACTCCTATCTCCTTCCAAAGAGGTGGCTATTAATGAATGAAGTCCAGGGTCGTTTAAAAGGTTATACATTTTAATTAGGGTTATATAATGAGTAGGAGATGAAATCAAGGATAAGAATTACAATCCCCAAATAGAGCTTCATTAACAATTCAGATTACCCAGGACAGGATTAAAGGGCTAAGCATTTCACTGTGAGAGGTTACGTTGCCCAAGGGGAAAATTCATAGATTTCAAATAGCTTCTTAACACTCAGTACCTAGCTTTGAAATAAGATTTTTTTAAAATGAGTAAGGCTGGGAGAATCAGGCTGTTCAATCAGATTTCTACATATGTTTCAATGTGGCGTGGAGACAGGGAATAATGTGTCCATGTCCTATCGCCCAGCAGAGTGCTGAGCAGAGACGGGCTCAGAACCTGGTCTGTGCAGGATGCTGAGCTCATGACCCCCAGACTCTGCTCCTGTCATTGGCTCACCATGGCATCCCAGCTCAATTTCAAGGCTTCTCTCTTAATCTCTATCCCATGGCGGCCACATTCCACTCCATGCCAGCCTTCACGTGCCATCTAAGCAGGCAAGAGGCAGGTCTTTCTGGGTAACCAGCTCACAGACCAGCACTCACTCCTGGGAGACACTGGGAGGGGCAGGAACCTGAGCTGTTTCAGAGCACGCTGCAATCCCCACATCTGGACTATAAGGTGGGTAGAAAGCTGGCTAGATTGTCGGGCTCAGCGGGTAGTGATCAATGGCTCCATGTCTAGACGGCAGCCGGTATCAAGTGGAGTGCCCCAAGGGTTGGTCCTGGGGCCGGTTTTGTTCAATATCTTCATTAATGATCTGGAGGGTGGTGTGGATTGCACCCTCAGCAACTTTGCAGATGACACTAAACTGGGAGGAGAGTTAGATATGCTGGAGGGTAGGGATAGGATACAGAGGGCCCTAGACAAATTAGAGGATTGGGCCAAAAGAAATCTGATGAGGTTCAACAAGGACAAGTGTAGAGTCCTGCACTTAGGACGGAAGAATGCCATGCACCGCTACAGACTAGGGACCGACTGGCTAAGCGGCAGTTCTGCAGAAAAGGACCTGGGGATTACAGTGGATGAGAAGCTGGATATGAGTCAACAGTGTGCCCTTATTGCCAAGAATGCTAACGGGGCATATTGGGATGTATAAGTAGGGGCATTGCCAGCAGATCGAGGGACGTGATCGTTCCCCTGTATTCAACATTGGTGAGGCCTCATCTGGAGTACAGTGTCCAGTTGTGGGCCCCACACTACAAGAAGGATGTGGAAAACCTGGAAAACGTCCAGTGGAGGGCAACAAAAATGATTAGGGGACTGGAACACATGACTCACGAGGAGAAGCTGAGGGAACTGGGATTGTTTAGTCTGCAGAAGAGAAGAATGAGGGGGGATTTGATTGCCGCTTTCAACTACCTGAAAGGGGGTTCCAAAGAGGATGGATCTAGATTGTTCTCAGTGGTAGCAGATGACAGAATGAGGAGTAATGGTCTCAAGTTGCAGTGGGGGAGGTTTAGGTTGGATATTAGGAAAAACTTTTTCACTAGGAGGGTAGTGAAACACTGGAATGTGTTACCTAGGGAGGTGGTGAAATCTCCTTCCTTAGAAGTTTTTAAGGTCAGGCTTGACAAAACCCTGGCTGGGATGATTTAGTTGGGGATTGGTCCTGCTTTGAGCAGGGGGTTGGACTAGATGACCTCCTGAGGTCCCTTCCAACCCTAATATTCTATGATTCTATGATCTGCCAGCCAGCCCATGGCACCAGCACAGAAACCAGCCCACCAGACACCTCGGGTGAAATCCTGGCCCCTTTGAAGTCAATGGAAAAACTCCCATTGATTTCCATGGGGCCAGGACCAGTCCCTGCTGACTGGAGGAGAGGCAGGTAGCAAGGGAAATGTATCTCATGTGTATGCTTCCTGATCTTGAGAGCCTCTCAGATATCCTGGGGATAAGTGCCATCCGGGGACATAGCCAGACAGACAAATGGAGTAAATAGGCCTGAGGATTTGGTCTCTAATGAGGAGACAGGCCTGTCTTGCAGCCCTTACTCTCACAGAGTCCTGCTGAAGTCAAAGGGGGTTGGGCTCTGCAGGCTGTCCCCTCACTGCTCCGACGGGGAGGATGGTGCTACTTGACTACACAGCAGTGTCTGACCACGTCCGTAACTGGGTTATAGCCCAGGTAGGGGCAGACGTGGCTGCAGCGCAGCATCCTCCTGCTCGCAGTGCGGCCACACACCATGTTGGGAAGGATCTGTGCCCGTGAGTAAGGCTGACGCTGGCTCCCTGCTCAGGCCTCCTACCGGCACACTGCCAATCCACACCCAGTGTGAGTGGGAACCCAGCATTTTGCATTGGCTTTGGAGCGGAAACTGTTGTATCAGCTGTCAGTTCATGGGGGTGGGAATGGGGAGTGTGATAGGGAGGGGAGGTACCAGGTCCATTGTGGTGGCAGCTAGGAGTGGGAGACCCATTGCCTGATTGCTTGCCAGGGAACAGACAGGCAAATCTCCAGACATTCCAAGGTGGGATTCTGAGATGCCCTGAACATTTCAGATCTTCAGCCCAATTTCCTGAAATTTCCTTCCTCTTCCTCACCCCCTTCTCCACCTGACTCCCTTAACCAATTCCATGTTATCTTGGACCTGCTCTCTCCTCCTGGCTCCCAGCAGGTCTGTTTCGGGAAATGACAGGTTCTGGCTGGTAACTCTCCAAACACCAGTGTGGTGCTGAGCTCCAGGCCAGCACAAGGATTTGTAGGGAACCTTCTATCTGTACTTGGCAGGGCTGGTGAGAACTTTTTCATCTTATCTGTTTTTGATGGAAAATTGAGATTTTTGATTAAACAAAATTTTTTCTTAGCAAGTTTCTGCTTTTCATGGACATTTTTAACCTTTTATGGAAAAACTGAACACACACAAATTTTCAGCTGAAAATCAAAACTTTTAATTCAGAAATGATGAAACATTTTGTTTCACCTCTGTTCAACATTAAACTGTGTCCTTCTGCACGGCCACAGTGCCTCCCTGGTGTCTTCTTTATGAGCTGGGCTCCCAGGCTGCACCACATCTCCCAGGATGCACCAGAGCCATGCAACTCCCATGATGAACCATGACATGTCAGCAAATGGTGACACTGTGGTGCATCCTGGGAGATGTAGTCTGGCCAAGAAGCCCAGTCCATTGGAAAGAAATGGGGCATGAAGCACCCAAACTACAACTCTCCTAAGGCACCGCTGCAGAGCAGTTGGGCAGTTTAATGGTGAATTGATCCAAAACATGTGTGTTCAGTTTGACAAAGCAAAATGTTTCAATTCCATTTTCTCAGAGGAAAATGTTTGGTTTTGGGTTGAAAATTCAGTTTTCATCTTTTTGATTAAAAGTCAAAATTTTCTGTGGAATTTTTTAAATTGTTTACAGGAATTTTCTACAGGAAAACCCCTAACCTTCCAACCAGCTCTAGTAGCAGGTTTCTCCTTGAGGAAGCCCATCTGATTTGCTTCTTCAGGGTGTAAGCAGACTGGACTCAGAGCCAGAAGCAGTTGGATGATCCATTTCTTTTCAGTGGAAGGCAAAGTCCAAATTCTGGCCTCACTGAGTGGGTTCTGTGTGAACCTGCTTTCTTTCTGTCTGGAGCAGGATGCGTTACCTAGGGAGGTGGTAGAATCTCCTTCCTTGGAAGTTTTTAAGGTCAGGCTTGACAAAGCCTTGGCTGGGACGATTTGATTGGGGATTGGTCCTGCTTTGAGCAGGGGGTTGGACTAGATGACCTCCTGAGGTCCCTTCCAACCCTGATATTCTATGATTCTATGATTCTAAGAACTGCACCGTCGAATCGTGGAAGTCAACGAATGGCTACGCAGGTGGTGTCGGAGAGAAGGCTTTGGATTCTTTGACCATGGGATGGTGTTCCATGAAGGAGGAGTGCTGGGCAGAGACGGGCTCCACTTAACGAAGAGAGGGAAGAGTATCTTTGCGAGCAGGCTGGCTAACCTAGTGAGGAGGGCTTTAAACTAGGTTCACCAGGGGAAGGAGACCAAAGCCCTGAGGTAAGTGGGCAAGCGGGATACCGAGAGGAAGCACAGGCAGGAACGTCTGTGAGGGGAGGGCTCCTGCCTCATACTGGGAATGAGGGGCGATCAGCAGGTTATCTCCAGTGCCTATATACAAATGCACAAAGCCTTGGAAACAAGCAGGGAGAACTGGAGGTCCTGGTGATGTCAAGGAATTATGACGTGATTGGAATAACAGAGACTTGGTGGGATAACTCACATGACTGGAGTACTGTCATGGATGGTTATAAACTGTTCAGGAAGGACAGGCAGGGCAGAAAAGGTGGAGGAGTAACACTGTATGTAAGGGAGCAGTATGACTGCTCAGAGCTCCGGTATGAAACTGCAGAAAAACCGGAGTGTCTCTGGATTAAGTTTAGAAGTGTGAGCAACAAGAGTGATGTAGTGGTGGGAGTCTACTATAGACCACCGGACCAGGGGGATGAGGTGGATGAGGCTTTCTTCCGGCAACTCGCAGAAGCTACTAGACCGCACGCCCTGGTTCTCATGGGTGACTTTAATCATCCTGATATCTGCTGGGAGAGCACTACAGCGGTGCATAGACAATCCAGGAAGTTTTTGGAAAATGTAGGGGACAATTTCCTGGTGCAAGTGCTGGAGGAGCCAACTAGGGGGGGAGCTTTTCTTGACCTGCTGCTCACAAACCAGGAAGAATTAGTAGGGGAAGCAAAAGTGGATGGGAACCTGGGAGGCAGTGACCATGAGTTGGTCGAGTTCAGGATCCTGACACAGGGAAGAAAGGTAAGCAGCAGAATGTGGACCCTGGACTTCAGGAAAGCAGACTTCGACTCCCTCAGGGAACTGATGGGTAGGATCCCCTGGGGGAATAACATGAGGGGGAAAGGAGTCCAGGAGAGCTGGCTGTATTTCAAGGAATCCCTATTGGGGTTACAGGGACAAACCATCCCGATGTGTCGAAAGAATAGTAAATATGGCAGGCGACCAGCTTGGCTTAACGGTGAAATCCTTGCTGATCTTAAACATAAAAAAGAAGCTTACAAGAAGTGGAAGATTGGACAAATGACCAGGGAAGAGTATAAAAATATTGCTCGGGCATGTAGGAATGAAATCAGGAGGGCCAAATCACACCTGGAGCTGCAGCTAGCAAGAGATGTTAAGAGTAACAAAAAGGGTTTCTTCAGGTATGTTGGCAACAAGAAGAAAGCCAAGGAAAGTGTGGGCCCCTTACTGAATGAGGGAGACAACCTAGTGACAGAGGATGTGGAAAAAGCTAATGTACTCAATGCTTTCTTTGCCTCTGTCTTCACGAACAAGGTCAGCTCCCAGACTGCTGCGCTGGGCAACACAGCATGGGGAGTAGGTGACCAGCCCTCTGTGGAGAAAGAGGTGGTTAGGGACTATTTAGAAAAGCTGGACGTGCACAAGTCCATGGGGCCGGATGCGTTGCATCCAAGAGTGCTAAAGGAATTGGCGGCTGTGATTGCAGAGCCATTGGCCATTATCTTTGAAAACTCGTGGCAAACGGGGGAAGTCCCGGATGACTGGAAAAAGGCTAATGTAGGGCCAATCTTTAAAAAAGGGAAGAAGGAGGATCCTGGGAACTACAGGCCAGTCAGCCTAACCTCAGTCCCCGGAAAAATCATGGAGCAGGTCCTCAAGGAATCTATCCTGAAGCACTTACACGAGAGGAAAGTGATCAGGAACAGTCAGCATGGATTCACCAAGGGAAGGTCATGCCTGACTAATCTAATCGCCTTCTATGATGAGATTACTGGTTCTGTGGATGAAGGGAAAGCAGTGAATGTATTGTTTCTTGACTTTAGCAAAGCTTTTGACACGGTCTCCCACAGTATTCTTGTCAGCAAGTTAAAGAAGTATGGGCTGGATGAATGCACTATAAGGTGGGTAGAAAGTTGGCTAGATTGTCGGGCTCAAAGGGTAGTGATCAATGGCTCCATGTCTAGTTGGCAGCCGGTGTCAAGTGGAGTGCCCCAAGGGTCGGTCCTGGGGCCGGTTTTGTTCAATATCTTCATAAATGATCTGGAGGATGGTGTGGATTGCACACTCAGCAAATTTGCGGATGATACTAAACTGGGAGGAGAGGTAGATACGCTGGAGGGTAGGGATAGGATACAGAGGGCCCTAGCCAAATTGGAGGATTGGGCCAAAAGAAATCTGATGAGGTTCAACAAGGACAAGTGCAGGATCCTGCACTTAGGACGGAAGAATCCAATGCACTGCTACAGACTAGGGACCGAATGGCTAGGCAGCAGTTCTGCGGAAAAGGACCTAGGGGTGACAGTGGACGAGAAGCTGGATATGAGTCAACAGTGTGCTCTTGTTGCCAAGAAGGCCAATGGCATTTTGGGATGTATAAGTAGGGGCATAGCCAGCAGATCGAGGGACGTGATCGTTCCCCTCTATTCGACACTGGTGAGGCCTCATCTGGAGTACTGTGTCCAGTTTTGGGCCCCACACTACAAGAAGGATGTGGATAAATTGGAGAGAGTCCAGCAAAGGGCAACAAAAATGATTAGGGGTCTGGAACACATGAATTATGAGGAGAGGCTGAGGGAACTGGGATTGTTTAGTCTGCAGAAGAGAAGAATGAGGGGGGATTTGATAGCTGCTTTCAACTACCTGAGAGGTGGTTCCAAAGAGGATGGTTCTAGACTATTCTCAGTGGTAGAAGATGACAGGACAAGGAGTAATGGTCTCAAGTTGCAGTGGCGGAGGTTTAGGTTGGATATTAGGAAAAACTTTTTCACTAGGAGGGTGGTGAAACACTGGAATGCGTTACCTAGGTAGAATCTCCTTCCTTAGAAGTTTTTAAGGTCAGGCTTGACAAAGCCCTGGCTGGGATGATTTAATTGGGGATTGGTCCTGCTTTGAGCAGGGGGTTGGACTAGATGACCTCCTGAGGTCCCTTCCAACCCTGATATTCTATGATTCTACGAATGCCCTCAGGGCCAATGTGCTAAATGCTCCAGAGATCCAACCATGCAGGGAGGCTCATAAGAACATAAGAATGGCCATTACTGGGTCAGACCAATGGTCCATCTAGCTCAGTATCCTGTCTTCCAACTGTGGCTGATGCCAGATTCTTCAGAGGGAGTGAACAGAACAGGGCAATTATTGAGCGATCCATCTCGTGTCATCTCGTCCCAGCTTCTAGCAGTCAGAGGTTTAGGGACATCCAGAGCATGGGGTTGCATCCATGACCATCTTGGCTAATCACCATTGATGGACCTATCCTCCATGAACTTATCTAATTCTTTTTGAACCAAGTTTTATTTTGGCCTTCACAACATTGCCTGGCAACAAGTTCAAACAGGTTGACAGTGAGTTGTGTGAAGAAGTACTTCCTTTTGTTTGTTTTAAGCCTGTTGTCTATTAATTTGAATGGGGGACACCTAGATAGTGTGTTATGTGAAGGGATAAATAACACTTCCCTAATCACTTTTTCCACACCATTCAGGATTTTATCGAGCTCTATCATATCTCCCGTCTGTGGTCTCTTTTCTAACCTGAACAGCCCCAGTCTTTTCAATCTTTCCTCAGATGGAACCTGTTCCATAGCCCTAATCATTCTTTTTGCCCGTCTCTGTACTTTTTCCAAATTCTAATATATCTTTTTTGAGATGGATCAACCAGAATTGCACACAGTTTTCAAGGTGTGAGCGTACCATGGATTTATATTGTGGAATTATGGCATTTTCTGTCTTATTACTTGTGCCTTTCCCAATGGTTCCTAACAATCTGTTTGCTTTTTTGACTGCCACTGCACATGGAGCAGATGTTTTCAGAGAACTGTCCACAATGATGCCAAGATCTTTCTTGAGTGATAAAAGCTAATTTAGACTCCATCACTTTGTATGTATAGGTTTTCCAATGTGCATTACTTTGCATTTATCAACCTTGAATTTCATCTGCTAGTTTGTTGCCCAGTTACCCAGTTTTTTGAGAGCCATTTGTAACTCTTCACAGTCAATTATGGACCTAATTATCCTGAATAATTTAATGTCACCTGAAAATTTTGTCACCTCACTGAATATGTCCAGCACCAGTCCCAGTACAGATCTAATTCTCTCCATTCTGAAAACTGACCATTTATTTTTACCCTTTGTTTCCTATCTTTTAACCAGTTACTGATCGATGATAGAACCTTCCCTCTTATCTCATGACTTTGCTTAAGAAACTTTGGTGAGAGACCTTGTCAAAGGTTTTCTGAAAGTCCAAATACACTCTAGCCACTGAATCATCCTTGTTCACATATTTGTTGGCCCCCTCAAAGAATTCTAATGGATTGGTGAGGCATGATTTCTCTTTACAAAAGCGATATTGACTCTTCCCCAACATATGGTGTCTGGTTTCAGAGTAACAGCCGTGTTAGTCGGTATTCACAAAAAGAAAAGGAGTACTTGTAGCACCTTAGAGACTAACCAATTTATCTGAGCATAAGCTTTCGTGAGCTACAGCTCACTTCATCGGATGCATCCGATGAAGTGAGCTGTAGCTCACGAAAGCGTATGCTCAAATAAATGGTTAGTCTCTAAGGTGTCACAAGTACTCCTTTTCTTTATATGGTGTCTGATAATTCTGGAAGTCAGAGGGAGGATGGTCAGAGGTTCATTCCCAGTCAGCGTGAAGTGGGCGGTGGAGGGTCCTAAGGTGCCTCCCAGCAGCACTAGGAGTGCGCAGGAGGAGAGCCATCCCAGAAGGAGGTGTCCAGCCGGCATTTTGCTGCAGCGCTAGGGCTGATCATCTCATTTCCCCGCAATTTCAACCAGTTTGCCTGGTACTGAAATTAGGTTTACCATCCTATAATTGCCAGAATTGCCTCTGGAGCCTTTTTAAAAAATGGGCATTACATTAGCTATCTGCCAGTCATGTGGTACAGAGGCTGATTTAAGCAGTAGGTTACATACTACGGTTCTGTAATCTCGTATTTATGTTCCTTCAGAACTCTTGGGTGAATACCATCTTGTCCTGGTCACTTATTACTGTTTAATTTATCAGTTTGTTCCAAAACCTCCACTAATGACACCTCAATCTGGGACAGTTCCTGAGATTTGTTACCTAAAAAGAATGGCTCAGGTGTGGGAATCTCCCTCACAGCCTCTGCAGTGAAGACCAATGCAAACAATTCATTTAGCTTCTCCGCAATGGCCTTGTCTGTCTTAAGTGCGCCTTTAGTATCTCAAATGTTCAGAGCCCCACTGATTGTTTGGCAGCTTCCTGCTTCTGATGTACTTAAAACAAAAGTGTTGTTAGTATTTATGTCTTTTGCTAGTTGTTCAATTTTTCTTTTTCTTTCCTTTTGTTTTTTCCGGCCTGCCTAATTACACTTTTACACTTGACCTGCCAGAATTTATGCTCCTTTCTATTTTCCTCAGTAGGATTTGACTTCCACTTTTTAAAAGATTTATTTTTGTCTCTAATCTCCTCTTTTACTCTGTCATGGTGGCATTCTTTTGGTCCTCTTACTAGTACTTTTTAATTTTTTTTTTTTTGTAATTTGTGGTATACATTTAGTTTGAGCCTCTGTTATGGTATTTCTAAATAGTTTCCATGCAGCTTGCCGGCATTGCGCTCTTGTGACTGTCCCTTTTAATTTCCTTTTAACTGGCCTCCGCATTTGTGTGTAGTTCCTCTTTTTGAAGTTAAATGATAGAGGGGTGTCTTTGGTGTTTCCCCGCTAATGTAAAACTTAATTACATTATGGTAACTATTACTGTGCAGTTCAGCAATAGTCACCTCTTAGACCAGATCCTGTGCAGCACGTAGGACTAAATCAAGAATTGCCTCTCCCCTTGGGGGTTCCAGGATTAGTTGCTCCAAGAAGCAGTCATTAATGGTGTTTAGAAATTTTATCTCTGCGTCAACATAGGGACAGTTGAAATCCCCCATTATTATGGCTTTTCTGTTTTTGTAGCCTCTGTAATCTCTCTAAGTCTTTTACAATCACCATCCTGGCCAGGTGGTCGGTAGTATATTCCTACTGCTATACTCTTATTATTCAGACATGGAATTTCCATCTATATTCTATGTTGCGGTTGATTCATTTAATATTTTTACTATATTTCACTCTATACTTTCTTTCACATATAGTGCCACCCCCTCACCAGCACAACCTGCTGTGTCATGCCTATACATTTGGTACCCTGGTTACCATGTCCCTCGCTCTGCCTGATTCAGAGCAGAGTTTTTCATCCCAGATCACTCAGTCAGGCAGAGCAGGGATGTACCTGATTCTCCCCCTTTCCCACCCAGGGCCCTGTCCAGCCAGATATAGGGCAGGAGACAGTCTTCCCCTCAAACGTAATCAAAACATCTCCATGGAATGGTTTGGCTTTGTTGAACCGTCTCTGACGTGCTCTGGTTGTGGTCACACAGGTGTACCTCCTGTCTCACACCCAGAAGCCCCTTTTGGATGTAACAGGTTCAAAATGAGTTTGAGACACAGTGACCCCAACAAGTGACAGCCAGGCACATGTTCCCCCAAAGGGACCCGAGGGGGAGGTTTGAAAAGCACTCAGTGTTGGTGTAACTTTGCTCACATGGATGCCAATGGAGGGATAAAAACTGACTTCACTGGGAGCAGCACTGGGCCAGTGTGGAATGCTTTTGAAAATCCCACCTGTTATATGGAGGTGAAGTTAAGACATGCAGGGTTAACCCATTGTGCATCTGATGCACAGTGTGTGTATATGTAGTTTGTGCATGTGTATGTAGGTCTGCAGTGTGTTATGCATGCATGTCGTTTGTGTCTGTGTGGCTGGACCTTGCAGCTACAGCAGTGTCGTACTGGCCTCTACATGTGCTGTTACTGCTGTGTACATTCTGCAGCTGCTTTTCTGTCCTGCCCACCCTTGTTCAAAGGGAGCTGAGAGAAAGAGTCCTGGGTGTGTTGCACACACTGCTGGGGCAGCTCAGACTCTGTAGAGTGTGTGTCCACTCACTCCTTTCCCAGCCAGGCATTAACCTGCCCCAGTAGCCAGACTCTTCTCTCCATTCAGAAATTGGACCTCTCCCCCTGGTACTAAATTACTCTCACCCTCACTACAGTACTTTCAACTGACCAGTGACACCCCACACACCTGGGGTGCAGCGGAGAGCTGTCCCATTCCATTCCCAACCAGTTCCATTTCCCACAGTTCTGAATGCCTTGTCACATCCCCCTCCTTTAGCCAGTTCGAACGGCGATCACGCCCAGGGCTATTCTTGGACCGAGAATGGACTCCTCCGGGACTCCACGCAGTCCCTCCTCCCGACACAGCAATGAACTACGCTGTGGTGCTTTCTAGGTCCAGTTCCATTTTTGATTCCATCAAACCTTGTTGGTGCAATCATCAGAATAGCACGTGAGCCTGTCTCAGGGATCTTGCTGCTGTCAAGTGATGCTAACTTTGATGATGATCCTTTTCGTCTGTAAGATTGGGGTTGACACAGATGCTCAGAATCAGTGCTACGCCCCAGTCTTTAAACAGTCCCTTGGAGGAACCTCTTCAGTGTGTCAGACCGTCAAGGGATCCCACTCTCCCAGAGGGGTAGGCCACGTGGCTTCAGCGCCTCTGAGACTGAGCCTCGGGGCTCCAGCACGCCTGTTTCACACTGTGAGCTCTGCCCAGTAAGTCCAAGTGAGACAGACTCTTTGTCAAATATGTTTACACTCTTCAGGGACCAATGCAGCTCAGCAAGGGATTGTAGTGACACCAGGCAGCCTTTCCAGGTTTATTAGTTAACTGGAACACAGCATCGGCAAGTCCTTGCATTAGCACAAAGACGCAAAGGTTAAGGCACAGTCCGTGCTGGCCAAGCCAGCGCTCCACATAGCCTAGCTGTTGTGGAATCCTTTTGTGGGCTCTCTTCTTTGTCAGTCCCAGGTGAGAGCTGCGTGTCTCCAAAAAGCCAGCTCTCATCCCAGCCCCAACACCGCTCGGTCCATTGTCCTCCTCCTGCAGGCCCATGTTAAGTTCATGCTCCACCTGGTTTCCTGTTGTTAGGTGTTAAATTGTTCAGTCCTTGAGGCTCCCATTGTTTTTTCTGGATCCTCCATTGGTCTGGATCAGTTTCAGCCAGTCCTTAATGATGCGTTCATACCACTCTAGACAGTTATGTGACCCAGTGCCTCATGTGTCCTGCTCTTCTCCAAGGGCAGGTATAACCCTTTGTGCAACCACTGGGTAGCAATCCCTAGTCAAGTGTATCACTCAGCTCTGCCTGGACAGGGATGGGATGGGGATGGGGATGGGCACTGGGACCTTGCACAGCTCTGCCTGGGGCAATTGCACGACAGGAATCGCTTTGTTACTGGAGCAGGATGTGCTGGTTGAAGGCTTTGAGATGTTTATTGCAAGGCAAATCAGTAATACAATTATTCTATGTTCATTTATTCTTTATATGTCTTAATATAAATAACTTTCTTGTTAAATAGTGCCCTAAATCATTGGTCTCTAGATGCTAATATATCACTGCAGTCTCTATACATCCCTGAAGCATTAAGCTTCTGTGTGCAGCCTAGAGCCTGTTAGCAGCCCTCCAGTAAGGAACCAGCGTACATGTGCCCACAGCCCAGGACTCATGAATGCCTCAGAAACAAGCCCATGTGTGTGTGTGCCCAGGTGTCCGTGTGTGTGCGCCCAGGGGTCTGTGTGTGTGTGTGTGCGCTGAGGTGTCCATGTGTGTATATTCATGCAAGTATGTGATTGTGTGGGTGCACGTCACACGTGTATCCATATGTCTTTGTGTATCCACATGCATATGTGTATGTTTGTGCTGCCAGATAAGCAATTGCTGTTTCAAACCCCCATGTGGGTACAGGTGTGAGACTGAACCGGCCTGGTGGTGGTTGTGTGAGAGGCAGACCCGCCTGGCTCTGGGAGCAGTGCAGACAATAGTTTCGTCTCTGCAGATATCTTGGGCGCCCTGCCTTGTCCCTTGGCGGGGAGCTTTGCTCCTCAAGCTTTAGGGACTTTCAGATGAGGAGAAAGAGGCTCCCTGGGGCAAAGACTCGCTGACCCCTCCCCCCCCCCCCCAAGCAGCGAGCTGGGGCCTGCTGTGTGCTTGGAGCCTCATGCCACACGCAGTGGCACCCGCACACTGCACAAGCTCGAGGCTGAAAGATCTCAGTGCCACAGCTGTGATGGAAATGAAGTGAAACTCCCCAGGGATGGGGACGTGGCTCCCACCGTCGCTGGTCCAGCTCTCTGCTCTCTGGGCCTGACACCCCACACCGCCCCTTGGCCAGGGCAGCTGGGTGCTCCCCCTGCATGCACTGAGCTTGGCCTGGTATTGGTCAGACAGACAGACAGGTTTGTCTGATAAGCAAGCTCCCATCTGGAGGTAGGAGCTGCCCTCTCTGGCGGGGTGGCTGGCTCAGCGGGCTAACTGCTCTTGACTGCTTTACGTTCAAGATCCTTCCATAAATCCTGTGCTGTCTGCAAATGCCACCCTCCTTCACACATCGGCCCCCTCTCCTGGGGAGCCCTGACACACCATCTGTCATCCCGAAACGAGATCCGTCAGCCAAATGAGCTGGGCTCCACACCAGGCCCATAAATCGGCTGGGAGGCAGGCCCAGACACATAACTCCCTGATTTATTCACCCGGCGCTTTCTGCCGCGAGGGCTCCTCTCTACTGAGCCATGTCTCCAGACAGACTCTCGGGTTTCTATGGCAATGGGGGAGGGCGCTGCGCCAGTATCTGTTGCAGACAGGGAAGATCTGGCAGGAGGCGCTAACCTCCCTCCCTCCCTTCTCTGCTCAGGCCATCTTTTACAGCTGGCAAGTCAGACACGGCTCCCACCGCATGGAGAATGGGAAGGGCTCTTAATAGAAGCCAGGTCCTCGCCTGGCTGTGCAAGCGAGCGAGCATGGAGCCCGCTCCCCCTCCCCGCCCCCGCTGGGCAGGGTCAGACGACGGGACAAACTCCATCCGTTATGTGGGGCGCGGGGCTGGCACTCGCAGCCAGGGCTGTGCTTAATAAAACATAGCGCCTCGAGGCCGCAGGGGGCCAGGGTCGCTCTAGGGACAGCAGGCGGGGCCCTGGCCCAGAGGGAGCATGGGGGGGGGGTGATGGATGGGGCGTGGTGAGCCAGGAGCCTGTGATGAGTGAGGTAGAGGATCCCAGAGAAGTGGCAGGTGGCTGCAGTACCCAGAACGGGCCAGGCGCTTTCCAAATGGTGAGGAGACAGGCCCTGGCTTGTCTGCAGACCAAGCCTGGCGAGGGTGGAGGAAAAGGCCCCAGCACACAGGCAGAGCGAGCAGGGAGGTGGCACACCACTGGCTGATTAGTGACAAGACTGGCTGGTCGCTGTCTTTTGCAGAGTTCATAGAATCTCAGGGTTGGAAGGGACCTCAGGAGGTCATCTAGTCCAACCCCCTGCTCAAAGCAGGACCAACACCAATAAGTTAACCTCCCAAATCCTCCCCGCGCCAGCAATCCACACCGCCACCCTCCACACCAACTCGCAGCTTCAGTTCTGGGCCTCACACTTCCTCCAGCGAGGAGAGAGTCGAAGCCAGAATGATTGAACTGTGCCAGTGGGTGACTCAGTCAGCTGGTTCCCGGGGGTGCTGGCGGGGTGGGGGCAGCATGGAGGCCAGTGCGGAGATGGCAGGGAGAGGAGTGAACAAACACGCCCTGGAGACAAACGTCATGAGCAGAGTGCACGGGACAGGAGGACGCACTGAAGGCAGGCATGCAGTGGGATCAGGGGGACTTAGGACCGAAATGCTGGCCACAAGGTGCTGGGACTTGATGCAGTGGAGAATAGGGTTGCCAATTTTGGTTGGACGTATTCCTGGATGTTTTGTCACATGACAGAACCTTTAATTCCTGGAGACTCCAGAATAATCCTGGAGGGTTGGCAACCCTCGAGAATGGGATTCAGGGTGAGGGGTGGCACGTTCAGAACAATGGGCACAAACCATCACTTTAGCAGCCGTGTCTGGTATGAACCAGAGGGGACTGTGGGGATGGGGGAGGATGGAGGGCTGTGGGTATTGAGGTGGGGGCTGGGGGACTGGGGGGGCTGGGGAGGTGGGGGATGGGGGGACTGTGGGTACTGAGGAGGTGGGGGCTGGGGGGCTGGGGGTACTGGGGAGGTGGGAGATGTGGGGCTGTGGGTATTGGGAAAGTGGGGGATGGGGGGATGCGGGTAATGGGGAAGTGGGGGATGGGGGCCTGTGGGTACTGGGGAGGTGAGGGGCTGTGGGTATTGGGAAAGTGGGTGATGGAGGGCTGTGGGTACTGTGGAGATAGGGGATGGGGGGCTGTGGGCACTGTGGAGGCAGGGGATGGGGGACTGTTGGTACTGGGGAGGGAGATGGGGGCTTTGGCTACTGAGGAGGTGGAAGATGAGGGGCTGTGGGTACTGGGGAGGGGAGAAGGAGGGCAAAGAGGGCTGTGACCCTGCGGATGGGAGTGATCGGGGGCTGTGGGTACTGGGGAGGCGGGAGGAAAGGCTGTGGTAATCAGAAGACAATGGGGCATGGAAAAGAGTTTCAGTTGTGTGGACAATGCAGACAGGTCAATCTCAGAGCTGTTGTTCTGTAAGCTGTGGCCTGGTTTGGGCACAGCCTGGGTGTGCCAGGAGTAGGCAGAGGAAGAGTTCAAGGGATGGGGATAGGGCCCTTGCTCACAGCGGAATGGAGAGGACTTGGGAAGGAAGGTGAGGGAGTCAGTCTTGGCCATGTTTAGCTTCAGTTGATGGTGCAATATCAGAGGGACAGGCCAGGGTTCATGACTGGAAGGAGGGAGATGGGTCAGGGATGGATCTGAGGGTCATCAGCATAGAAATGGCAGGTAAAGCTGTATGAATGATGAGGAGACCCAGGGATATGAGGAGTGGGACAGGGATATAGCTCTGTGGGACTCCCACAGAGAGTGTTGGAGGGGAAGGGGGATCACCATGTGAGATGCTGAGGGAGTGATCAGAGAGGCGGGAAGGGACCAAGGAGAGGGCACAGTCCTGAAAACCCAGGGACGGCAAGATGTCAGGCAGGAGGAGGTCACGGACAGCGTCAAAAGCAGCAGGGAGGTGAAGGAGGATGAGGATGGAGCATAGGCCCTGGGCTGTGGACAAGAAGAGGTCAATAAAGAAAGTCAGACAGCTGCTGGGCAAGGATGGACGGGCTGGGAAATCACTTTTCCTTGGTGCTTGGCTTGATCTGAATTCAGTCACTGTTCATTGTATTTACTCCATCAGAGAGGCAATGTGTGAAGTGGTTAGAGGAGGAAACCGGAAATCAGGATTCC
This sequence comes from Chelonia mydas, assembly GCF_015237465.2. Classification (NCBI taxonomy): domain Eukaryota; kingdom Metazoa; phylum Chordata; order Testudines; family Cheloniidae; genus Chelonia; species Chelonia mydas. The sequence goes on from NC_051258.2 coordinate 3,907,658, forward strand.
TGGGTTCTGAGGTTAACTTCTTGTTTGCAGTGTTGTTGTAGCCAGGATGGTCCCAGGCTATGATAGAGGCAAGGTCGGGGAGGTAATATCTTTTATTGGTCCAACTTCTGTTGGTGGAAGGGACAAGCTTTTGATCTTCACAGAGCTCTTCCTTAGGTCTGGAGAAGATAACCAGAGGGTCTGAGCTAAATATGAGGTGGGATGGATGTTAAGCGTAAGGGGTTCCCACATGCTGTAGGAAACCACTTACAATAAAGTGGGCAACTAAGAGTTACCAGGCAACAAGGTGTATGACAAATTGAGGTCATGAGTCATAATCCCAGCGTCTCTGTTAAGTCCTTGGTTTTTAGAGTCCAGTAGAGTTCTGCAGCGGGCGATGTGATCCCTGTCCACGTCGCTTGTAAAGTGTTTAGGCTCAGAGATTCTGTAGAAAGGTCAGACATTGCTAATACTGATTGCTGGGGGTACTGCGTCCCCATTTGCTCATTTGCGTTAGTGATCCTGCTCTGGCTATAACGATAATTAGCACTAAGGATAGCTTGCATTGCTACAGGCTCCCTGGTTAGGAAAAATCCCAAAGTGCCTCACAAATTACACATGTGCAGGGATTGCTTTATCTGCCCCAGTGACGCAGCCACCTCTCGGGTCTGAGACGGCAACGGTTCTGCCCCAGCAATGCTGACTCTAGAATTCTCTGACCTGCTCTGGTGGTTCCCACAGCCCCAAGGTGTTAGGGTGATTTCACTGACTCACCAGGCCTGCCTGAGGGGGTGGAGGGGCTGGCACAGCTGTGACTCCGGCAGGGTGGAGTTTAAAACCTATCAGTCTGTAAGTTCTGAGGGAGGCTGCATTTGCTGAAATGTTCACTGGATTTTTCCTGTCTGCTGGGGCCTGTAAATCTGGCTGTGCAGAGGCCATTCCTGCTTCAGTCGCTCAGCAAGCAGGGCTGCTATTTTTCTTGGAGGGCTGCACTGGTGTAACCCTCCTTCCAGCACCTGCTGCTACAGCTTTAGCCACATTCCAAAGCAGCACTAGAAAACGGGCCTGTCTCTAGGTGTTTGGGACGCTGGCCGCTCTGTATTACTGCAGGCTGGGGAGCCAGTCCCATCCCATCTCAGCTCCTCTGTGGCCACCAATCCTGATATTCTAGGATCCTATGATTCATACAGCAATGATGCAGGACAAGACCGTGGTCTTCCTTCAAGACCCAACTGCTACAGAGAAACAGGCCGTGGTTAGGGACTGGCTTTGGGGCTGGGGCGTTGAACCAGACTATTGTTACCGAGTAGAATCATAGAATCATAGAATATTAGGGTTGAAAGAGACCTCAGGTGGTCATCTAGTCCAATCCCCTGCTCAAAGCAGGACCAACACCAACTAAATCATCCCAGCCAAGACTATGTCAAGCTGAGCTTTAAAAACCTCTAAAGATGGAGATTCCACCACCTTCCTAAGGAACCCATTCCAGTGCTTCACCACCCTCCTAGTGAAATAGTGTTTCCTAATATCCAACCTAGACCTCCCCTACTGCAACTTGAGACCATTGCTTCTTGTTCTGTCATCTGCCAGCACTGAGAACAGCCGAGCTCCATCTTCTTTGGAACTGCCCTTCAGGTAGTTGAAGGCTGCTATCGAATCCCCCCTCACTATTCTCTTCTGCAGACTAAATAACCCCAGTTCCCTCAGCCTCTCCTCATAAGATATGTGCCCCAGCCCCCTAATCATTTTCATTGCCCTCTGCTGGGCTCTCTCCAATTTGTCCACATCCCTTCTGTGGGGCAGGGGGGGGAGGGAACGACAAAAACTGGACACAATATTCCAGGTGTGGCCTCACCAGTGCCGAACAGAGAGGAATAATCACTTCCCTCGATCTGCTGGCAATGCTCCTACTAATACAGCCCAATATGCTGTTGATCTTCTTGGCAACAAGGGCACACTGCTGACACATATCCAGCTTCTTGTTCACTGTAATCTCCAGGTCCTTTTCTGCAGAACTGCTACTTAGCCAATCGGTCCCCAGCCTGTAGCATGCATGGGATTCTTCCATCCTAAGTGCAGGACTCTGCACTTCTCCTTGTTGAACCTCATCAGATTTTTTTTGGCCCAATCCTCCAATTTGTCTAAGTCACTCTGGACCCTATCTCTACCCTTCAGCGTATCTACCTCTCCCCCCAGCTTAGTGTCATTTGCGAACTTGCTGACCGTGCAATTAATCCCATCATCCAGATAATTGATAAGGATGTTGAACAAAACTGGCCCCAGGACAGACCCCTGGGACACTCCTCTTGATACCAGCTGTCAACTAGACATTGAGCAGTTGATCACTACCCGTTGAGCCCGACAATCTAGCCAGCTTTCTATCCACCTTATAGTCCATTCATCCAATCCATACTTTTTTCACTTGCTGGCAAGAATACTGTGGGAGACAGTGTCAAAAGCTTTGCTAAAGTCAAGATATATCACTTCCACTGCTTTCCCCGTATCCACAAAGACAGTTATCTCATCATAGAAGGCAATCAGGTTGGTCAGGCATGACTTGCCCTTGGTGAATCCATGTTGACTGTTCCTGATCACCTTCCTCTCCTCCAAGTGCTTCAGAATGGATTCCTTGAGGACCGGCTCCATGATTTTTCCGGGGACTGAAGTGAGGCTAACCGGTCTGTAGTTCCCCGGGTTCTCTTTCTTCCCTTTTTAAAGTATGGGCACTATCGCCACGAATTTTCAAAGATAACAGCCAATGGCTCTGCAATCACATCAGCCAACTCCCTCAGCACCCTTGGATGCATTAGATCTGGACCCATGGACTTGTGCACATCCAGCTTTTCTAAATAGTCCTTAACTTGTTCTTTCACTATTGAGGGCTGCTCACCTCCTCCCCATAGGCACACACCGTACGGTAGTGTGTGCCTCTTCAGCCAGCGCTCCAGAGAAGCAGTGGTATCTGTAGTAGAATCTCTGAGGGCCTCTGCATGGACAGAGGGGCAGATCTGTGGTGTCATAAGCCATCCTAGTATGGCCAAAGGGAAGAGACAGTCCCCTCAGATATCCATAGCGCCGTGGTCAAGTGGGTGTTTTTTATCTGTTCTTCTCAGTGACTCATGTGTTATTATTCTAGGCTTTGGTCTAGTGTTTTCAACCCCTCTCAGTCTTGGATGTGTTCCATTGAGCAGTTTTGCTGAGGCCTGAGAGTGCTATTCTATTGCATAGGGGTGGATTGTGTTTCCATGTGGATTTCATTTGTGACCCTCTGGTGCTTTGCAGTGTCTGGGAAGGGGGAGGGCTCTCTGGTTTGATTGAGCTAGCACAAGAAGCTACACGCTCTGTTTAGTGCATTGTTCAGAAAGGGGAGCCTGCTGAATCTAGAAGCCCATCCCTTGCTGAAGATCGGTGAAGATTTAAGCTGATTTGCCTCAGATCGGCTGCGCCATGCTTGCATATTTGAATATGTGCAAGCCAAGTCCGGTGTGGGTTTCCCATGCAGCTGGCCAAAGACCAGCATCATGAGATATGGGCAGAGGGCAGCGTAGCACAGTCTGGCATGATTTACTTATTGAAAACTACTCGGGCTGTGTGGTCAGAGCAATTGCTTGAACGGGAAGGAAATGTCCATCCTGACAGGACAGCACTGAAATAGTAGCTGCTGGGCATGTTTTCCTGTCTACAGGCTCAGTGAATGGCTCCCAAGTCAGACCCCTTTCTTGCACTGGGTATCATAGAACACTCCCTGTAATAGGCCTTTAGGGTCCCTTCCAGAATGAGCAATGGTGCTGATATCAGCCAGAGCAGACTAACGGCCATGTGAGATTGGCATGGGAGGAGGAGTGAGAGGGGTTGTAAAATCAGACCTCCCTGACCCATGGCCACCATTCATCAAAAGGAAATTGCCTGGCCAGAGGGAAGGGTTTTAATTGCTTTGCCCTTGATTCTGTTTTCTCAAGTGAAATTTCAAGTATTCAGGCAGCCATGAAAGTGCCCATGTTAAGACACGATGTGGCACATTGCCATTTACTGCCAGCTTTTCTATGGTCACTGCCAGTAGCATCCCCGCATCCCCGCCTAGAGAGGTCACTCCCAAGCAAACAACACCCCTGTCACTGAGGTACTGAGCGTTTGTGTCATGGTGCCAGAGCTAGGGTCATGTTCTGAAAGAGGCTTAATGTGAGACATAAATCCTGTTTTCGCTCTACACGCAAGTGGCCTTTCTTTGTGACATTTCACACAGGGCTAGTTTTTACACCCCTTGTGGATTTTCTGTGTGGTTTTTGTTTGGTTTCTTCCCATGAATGTTTTAACAAGAAGTTAAAGTCTGAAATTGGGCTCTGACTGAAATTAGTCAATGGCAGCCAGTCTTTGTTGTTGACTGATCTCTTTTAAAAACCATTGTCCATCTACAGGCAAACTGGTAGACAGGTGGCTCCTGAGTGGATCTGGCATAACAGGAGAGTTTTATAAAGAAATATTTAGGACCAAGAGTCAACTTTTAGCCTTTATTCTACACAATAGCAAGTTTCCCCTTCAATGGAGGCTGGTGCACCATCTTTTTCTTCAGAAAAACTCTCTAAAGTACCTTCTTTCAAAATGGCCACCATGACCGAGTGTTTCATTAGTACAGAGGCCACAGGCTGGTCTCAGTTAAAATGATTTTGCTTTCCCTCCAGACTGAGGGGGAAGTTCAGGCTGCCCTTAGTAAAGATGGCCACTGCCTCCCATTGTTCCCAATGGGAGTGAAGGCAAGCAGTCCCCAGGGAAAATGTCTGCTCCATATGCTGTCATTAGGCACAAAGGGACAGTGTGCAGAGCAGGGGAATAGGAGACACATAGGGCAGGAAGGGGTTCTAGGGCAATGTAGGGGATGTAGGCTAGAGCCTGAGGGGCAGGGAATAGCAGTGGTAGATGGGGAAGGTTAGGAAACTGTCTGAGCAAATGTGGGGCAGGGGCACATGAAGGGCTGGAAATCATAGGGAAGCAGTGGGAAAAAACATGAGAAGGGCGGAAGGGGCAGGAGGGAGCCCGGACAGTGAGGAGAGGGGAGAGGAATGGAGAGGTAGGAAAGCAGCTCCTCCAGCCCTGCAGTTAGGAGTGGGGCGGTGGAATCCCTCTGGAGCAGCTAGCAGAAAGGTGGATGTTTCTGAGAGGGGAATTATAGTTCAGTTCTGACGCAGATACTGTCACATACTTTTGGGCTGGGTGGCTTCCCCACAGATTCTCAGTAGGCAGATTTTAAAACATGATTTCAGACAGTTGTGTAAATCTCACGATTTTAAGCCAATCTCATGAGTTTTGAATACTTGTGGCTGGCAGTAGCATTCTGTCCGAGCAACATAACCCTCCCATGGATGGCCATCTTTAGGGACTGGCCCTATGACCTTTAACAGCAGGAGCACAGACCCCCTTGCTCCCGAACGAAAGGCTCAGTTCTCTTAGCTATTGATAGTAGCAGGCTGATCCTTTCTGTGGACCACCCCCTAGGGCAGAACATGCTTAGATAACAAGAGCACATTATTATTTGCTTCACTCTAAGGCTACATCTACACTACAGGGCTTACAGTGGCGATGCTAGTGCAGACGCTCTCAGTCCACCCCCAGCGAGCAGCGGTAACTACATTGGCGGGAGAAGACATAGCGCGGTCTACACCGGTGCTTAAATCGGTGTAACTTACATCGCTTGTGGGTGGCTTATTCATATTCCTGAGCGACGTAAGTTATACTGACGTAAGCTGTAGATAGACAAGGTCTAAAAGTTTTCCCCAGCGTTCTGGCTCCTCCCATTACAAAGGGAAACACTTTAAAAATTACTGTAACATATTTTCACCACAAATTACTTAACAAAATGCAAAAACCATGTTGGTAGCTTATGACTTGCTTTGGTTCCTATAGCATGATTTACAGGCCCAGTCCAAGTCTAGGAGCTGCAGAGGAGTTGCAGGTCAGCACCCAGGTGCATTGGCAGAATTGTGTGTAGGGAACCCAGCACTGGACTAGCAGGACTGGGGTACATTGTACAGCTGTGTTTCACGGTGGCTGGCCAAACTGTCTGCTTCTAGCCTTTTTTCTGCCACCGTTTTCAGAACTAAGCAAATAACCAAATAATAAATCTAGAAGGGGAAAAAATGTGAAAAGACCTGGAGGATTTGGGGGTTTTAGCTTCTGAGAATCAGGAATTATTTTTGGGAAGGAAAGTGGAGCAGAGTTGTGAAAGGCAGCCGATTGCCGTGGGGTCTGAGTCCCACAGGGTTGTGGATGCCATAAGGTCAGCCCATCTCTTAGATTTAATTGGGAAGATTCCCAGGGCGCAGAGCCAGCAATCTGATTTATTTCATCAGTTTCATATTATTAGAGTGTCCTGCTGGAAAGGCACAAACATGCAGCACAAGGAGTTTTGAAACATTATTTCCTCACAGAGCACATGGCAAGTGCACATCCCAGACTTGCCCCAGGCTCGCTGAACCTGCCATGGGCCCAAGCATGCAGCCAGACGGTGCCAAAGGAATATCACCTCTCCTGCAATGCTTCAGACACTGACAAACACACCCACACGCCTATCCTGTGCGTGCACATTCCAGCAGGGACATGCAGTCAGCCATAATACACACACCTACATATGCAAGATCTACGACTCTGCACACCCACGTGTATACTCACATGGCACACAACCTAGTCACACACACACACACACACAGCCATGGTGCTGTGAATGATACTCCAGACAACGGATAGTCACATCCCAGTCCAAGATCAACAGAGGAACTGTAGCTCCCACGTGGTGTCAGCAAGAGGTTAGGGGACTTCCTGGCATGTGGGAGGAGGCGGTGACCCTGCAGAGGGAGAAGAGAGGATCAGGCTGCCCTGAACACAGAAGGTGGGGGAGGGGAAGCTTGCCAGCTTGTTGTCTCCTCCAAATGGCAGAAGAGGTTTGGTATCTGCTGGGCTTTTCTTTCGACCTCACTGTCTGCTATGCCGGAGGAGGGGCACAACGAGCTGGGATGCTGGGCGTGGTCACGGCTTTGGGAGCACAAAGATCCAGCTGGCCCAAGCCCTGCCCTCCAGCAGTCACTGAACTGTGGGGCCCCACCTGTTACAAAAAGGCAAAGCAGAGTCAACTTCCAAGGCAGCCAGCACCCAGTGCCCTCCCCTATTGCACCCACCCTGGGAACCAGGGCAGCCAGCCCCCGGTGCCCTATTGCATCAAGCCTGTACTGTACCTAGTCCAGGAGCAAAGGCACTCCAGGTGCTATCAGTCCCTTGTTTGTTCTACCCTCATACACCAGTTTGTCGCACCACATGTCTGGCTGGGGAGACAACGGGGTGGGGCAGCCAGTCTAGTGGCAGAGGAAAACATGTTTCTCCGGGAGCCCCTTAGGAAGGAGATCCTGGGAAAGAGAGTGCTGCCTGCCCCCCTTGCCCTAGCTGTGATGAGCCTCTTCTGCTCCAGGAGTGCAGTTCTCAAGCAGGCTGCCAGGATCTTTGCGCAGTAAAACGCAGCCAGAGGAGGGAGAGAGAGACCCACCCATAAATGGCAAGCTGGAGGGAATTAAGCCATCCCAGCCCAAAGGGAGGGAATGTTTGGAAAAGTCAGTTCCCTCTCAAGGCTGAGCATGATGGGAACTAGCATCTGGCAGTAGGTGGAGGGGCCACGTCCTCCTCCTGTTCGTTTCAAGCCGTACAGAGCAGCACCCGTAGGCCTGCAGAGCTGTGTGCTCCCCAGAAGTCATGCACATGGGGCTGGAGCCATGGGCCATTTAGACATAGGGAAGAGCAGGCCAAGGAGTTCAGAGCTGACAGTAGCCAGCAGCCATCCATCATGGGCATAGAAGAAGCTCTCTCTGAAACTCAGAGGTGACTCCTGCCCTCGGGTCCCTCTTCCCTCCCCTCTGCCAACCCTGGGTTCCTCTGTTTATCCTTGAGTGTTTGTCTAGCCATTCCTCTTTGGTCAAGTTGACACAGGCTCTTTGCTGGCAGGCCCCCTCTCCCCCCGAGCCCTGCATCCTGTGTGTCTGAGATGCCTCCACAGCGTGCTCGCTTCACAGTGGAGAAGCTGGCTGGGCATCCCCCCCCTGCCACACTCATGCCCTGCACACACAGTGCACACGCTGGCCCTTTGGGAGGCATGGGAGGCAACAGACCAAGGGGAAGGAGATGTTTGGTGAACCCCGAAAGCCAGACCCTGGTTTCCAGATTACAGTTAGCTGGATTCTCCTTTACATTAAGGCTCTTTCCTGACACTACAAAGGAGCCGTGCAGTGGGCATGAATTCCACAGATAAAAGTACATTTACACCAACTGTACTTCCCTTTGCACAGCCAGTGTGGTGCAAAGGGGCCTAAGTGTAAATGAGAACCCATGCCGGGAGGGATGGATCTGGGACTGCCTTTACTGAAGCATCACCTTGGAAAGCAGTGCTCAGCTTCCCGGGGGGTGGGGGGGGGGGGCTGCAAGGGGTCCTATATCATGCGCCGTTTAACTCAGGCCTTCCACCTCCTCCTGAGAGTAGGGGGCAGTCTGATCAATGAGCGATACTCCCTCAAGTGGAGGTTCCTTTTAGGTGCTCAGACATTTTACTACCCACACAGCTTCTCATCCTGCTGAGGTATGTCTATGCCTGTGCTACCTCATATCATGTTCATTGGTTTGCAAAGACATACATTTATGGTGCTTAAGAAGTAGTACCGAGTGGTGGCCGTCAATCCATAGTTAAGTTTGTGGCAGGCTTTCCATTGTGATTGTATCTTGTCCCCCACCCCAGTAATGCCCTCTAGCTCTAGGGGGGATCTTTGTCAGTCTCACCCTCCTCTGCTCCTGCCTGTTGAACCTCCTCTGGTTTTGCAGAACAGGGCTCCTTGCTTCCAAACTCCACAGGCAGTTAGGTAATCAGGGAAGAGGACGCAGGAGCAAAGCTGGTGCTGTGGGCCTCCAGCAGTTTCAGCTCCATGTCTCCCCATTGACCAGTTACAAGAATAATGGCAAAAAATGACCATTGATCCCCCCAAAAAGGTTTTCAACAGTTGCACATGCATGAGATTTCAGTGACTTTGCCTACAAGGGAGGGCAGAAGGGTTTGCCTTTCTCTGTGCTTGGAAGTTATCCTAGGACAATTAAATGGTCTGACACAGGTTGCTACATTTCTTAAAGGAGCCACATTGTAATGAATTTTGACTCCAACTGATTGACAGACTGACTTGTAAATTCTCAGAAGCCATGGAGATCTGCTGATAAAAAGCCCTATATGGGAGCTAGGGTTTTGGTTTTTTGTTCCCCCCCTCCCCCATCCAGTGCCTTCATAATCCAACAGGATATTTTTCTTTTGCACACAGCCATACCTTGAGGCCATAATTTATTGTAGTATCTCTCAAACTGCTTCCCAGAGAAATATAAACAGAGTTGTTTTAGCAGGGTATTACTTACAATGCTGTACTGTCTCTTTTGTATGATAGTCAGTTCACATGAAAAATGCAAATTGAACAATCCTCAAACTTGTTTAAAGTTCATCTATTTCTCTGACTATTCCTCTCCCAGACCAGGTGCTCACCTTGATTTGCTCCCACCTCCATATGAGGCTGGATGCATACCCTAAATTTCCCACTCCCAGCTTGTGTGCTCACATAAACCAGGCCTGCTCTCCCAGCCCTGCTGCTGAACCTAAGCCGTCCCTCACCCAAAGCACCAAAACACTGCATACACTAGTCTTCCCTCCAGTATGGGTGCTGACTCTAAAAATGTCTCGCTTCCTTCTCTCTAGGTCTGGGTGCTCACCACAGATTGTTCCCTGTTTCTTAGCCTCTGCCAAATGCGGCCAGACCTATGGGAACATCTCTCCCTTCTGCTACTGCAAAGCCAGGATCCTGCCCATCCATGAGGAAGTCTCTGGGCCTGGATTTCCAGCCATGGGAGCAACTAATAGAAGCTGCTGCTGCAGGCGATTATTGAAGGCTATTCTGAAGCTTCAGCCACTTGCTAGGGCAAACTTTGCCAGGACGAACGTGGGTGTGACTCAGGGCCTTGGATTATGTACAGTTTAGGTGTTGACCCTTGTCTCTCTCCATTCAAGTCAGTTCAACAGCTGAGATCAATGAGAGCTCTTGCTAACAGTCCCTAGATTAGCTGATCTGGGAGCTGGCATTTGCAGGGGGAACTCTTGACACTTGAACTTCCTTCTTGACTGTTTGTTGGCGACTGTCTGTCTCAAAAGGGGAGGGTGTAAGTGCCAAAGCAGGGGAGTTACTATGTGTTGTGCTGCAGAACCAGGAGTGGCTACAAAGTCCAATTCTCCAGTGACTGTCCTCTCCACAGCTAGTGCAGGCACAAAGCGTGGGGCCAGAAGGTGAAGCCGGCACACTACTAGCACTTAAGGCCTGCTTCACTTTCCTCTTCACTCTTCCCTGTCCACTTTCAACCCCCTCTTCTCAGCCTCTCCGATTCTCTGGCCAGCACAGCCCTCCAATGGAGCCTGTTGGTAGCTGCATCTTTCCAGTTTGTGGTGTTGATGTTGAAAGTTTTCAAGTCCCTCTCAAACATCCTTGAACCTGTGCCTAGGTCAGCCCAGTAGCCTTGGAACATCTTCAAGTTCTCCATCTTGGAGATCCACTGGAATGCTGCCTGCATGAAATAATCGCATCCTGGATTATTCAGATTCTGCAATTCAATTCACCTCAGATGGGCCAATGCCCTGCTTCCATCCTGTCCTGGATGATGCAGGTGTTGCTGTTGCACCCATAATTCATGCTGTCACTGCTGGCTTCACCCACCTTGGTATAGTCAGGTCTCTGATTTCATCCTTCCCAGCTGCAGCCCCATTCAACCCAGAGGGATTTTGGGTCAGTTTTGTGCCAGCTTGTGCTGGTGGGTAATGCCCTGCCAGCTAAAGCCAGGGAAGCTGCAAGGGGTTTTAAAGGCAAAGTGTTAAGCCAGAAGGAGGGAAGATCAGCAAACGCAGTAGAGACCAGAGACTTTTTCCACAGTATGTGAAGGAAGATACAGGCAAAGTGAGAGGCCCTCCAGCACCATCTACCGGCAAATAATAGGTAGCACTGTTCACAGGTTTATAGAGTCAATAAAGTTGTTATTCAGAGCCATGGTTTCCCAAGTGCAGCTCTGAACAACGTCAGCTCTGGCCAGCATAGCACTGATACCAAAGGAAGAGGATGGAAAGCAAAGGAAAAAGAAACAGCTTTCAGCATGCCTACCTCTTTTCAAGTGTTTTTCCGCCCCAGCCTAATGTACAGGGAACTGGAACATGGAGCATTTTTTAGCTTGGTAAAATAAACTAAGCAAGGTGCTTAATACAGGTATAGCTATTCTCCTACAGGAAAGGGAACAATAATACTGGTATAAGGCAGCTTTATACCAGCATAATGGCATCCACACTAGGGCTCCTAGCAGTATAACTGTGTCAGTAAAAACTCACCCCCCAGCTCACCAGTTATACCCTGTACAACTTTGAAGTGTAGACCAGGCCTGACTGTAAAACTCCTTGTCTAATTTGTACCAAACTTTATGGAAAATTTCTACCCTGGTATAAGGGGCAGTATGCAAAATCTTAGGAAGATCGGTGTCTTGTTTTTGCAACATTAGGGCCCAGACTGAAAATCAGAAATACACAATGGGAAACCTGCAACAACTTTAACAATACTGTGAGTCGGCAATAATATTAATATTTCAATTCTAGAAAAAAAAATCTAATCATTCCCACCACTGGGCTTCTCAATGCGCCCATTTTGGCCCCGTCTGACTTGTTTAGATTGTAAGCTATTTAGTGCAAGAACTCTGTATTTTCTAGCTTTTAAACACACCCACTACACTGTCAATGTTTAATAAGTAACAAATAATAATCACAATACATGACGACAGGTTTCCTTGTAGGACATTACATATAAGAATGTCAAGAAGTCTCTCTTTCTGTTGGAGTGCAGCTCTTATTTCAGCCAAGTGGGGGGTCGTCTATTCCTGAGAAAGTCCTTAATCTGGCAAGGAATTCAAAGCAGGAATAATAATAATTCCGGCAGGTTCCGGGTGAAGGATGGGAGAGATGAATATGCCTTTCTGGAAGGCAGCTCAGCTGAGAGGATCTTAGTGAAAACAAAACAGGCTTCTTAACAAGAATCACATCCTGAGTCATTATTCTCAGATACTTGAGTGTCTGCCAAAGGCTCACGGTGAGCATGTTAGCTATGTGAGGACGCTGGATCCAGTGCAAGCCACAAGTGTTATTGTTGATTTTATCACTCCGGTCTTCTATTGTACATTGGGTTCCTACCTATCCCAGATTGTGTGTGATTTGTCCAATTCTGCTGGGACAGCCTGATTTCTTATAGGATCTCAGAGGTGATCAGACAAGTCTTTTGGGCCAGCTCAGTGTTGTTACATTGGAGGCAGCTGATGTATTGAAGAAACGTCATCAGATCCCAAAGTATTGATGTCTGATTGCAACACTGCTTTGCGTCCAGCATGCTGTACTTTCACTGAGACTCACAGAGTTTTCCTGCTGAGAAGGCTCCGGATAAGAACAACCTTAAGGAACTCTATGGGCATCTGAGTGGCTCTTAATGTTTAATCCATATCAAATGGCAGAAAATAGTTTCCTCTTTTCCATCCCCTCTGTGTGTGATGCAGAAGTGAGGTTTATGCCAAGACTTAGTCCAAGCTCCAGTGTTTGCTGCTCATTAACAGGAAGCTACAACATGGATTTCTAAATATACTTGTATGGTGCAATGTGTCTTTTTAAAGCACCAGAAGAACTTTTCAGTGAGCATTTTCCTACAGTCCAATGGGTCTTCCCTCTGGATGTGGATGCCAATGTGAGCTGATGGATATGTGAGACTATCATGCATAGATCAAGACCCAAGACAATATGATAAAGGAGCAGGGATGTTTCTCTTTGTTTCTGGGCTCTTCCATCTGTCTCCCCAAGGCAAAGGAGTCATTGGCAGCACCCTGTGAATGCCAGAGAACAAGGACCAAACTGAGCAAGGTGCAATTCCCTGCCCTTGGCTAGAGCTGGTTGGCAGATTTTGGTGAAAATGAAATTTCAATGCAATACAACAATGAACATTTTCAGACATTTTCTTTTCATTTTCTAATGGGCTCCACTCCTGATAAATGGCTCTTGGGTACAATATAACTGCTCGTCTCAAAGATCAAGTTGGCTGTTAGCTTCAGAATGTAGCCCCAGGTGTGAATGCTGGGACAAAGACTAGATTGGGCAGGGACTGGGTGAGTGACCGTCTGCCATGCTGACTAGAGACTTCCTAAATACTTCAGACATTTTATGCTAGATCTTCAGCTGGTGTAAAGCAGCATAGCTCCATTGACTTCAGTGCCTTTGACTTTACTAGAGCTACGTCAGTTTGCAGCACGTGAGAATCTTGCTCTTTAACAAGTGCGCATGTTCTGCTTTCATTCAGGGTCTGCCCCCTCTTCCTGTCCCTCTCTGCACTGGCCTCCTCTCTCCCTCTCCTGCTGTGTCTCCAGTTCCCGGCACTCGCCCCTTTCAGGTTTGTCGTTTGCTGACATGGGACTGGAATGGGCATCCTGAGCCATCAAGTCCAGGCCCCTGCTATCACAGGCTCCGCTGTCATGTAAACTCATTCAGAAATGTATCAAACTCCATTTTAAACCAATTCAATTATCTGCCCTCACTGCTCCTATTGGGAAGCCGTTCCAATGCCTGTCTTCTCTGATGGTTAGAAACCTTCTTCTCATGTCCACCGTGAATTTGTTCAGGGCCAGTTTATCTGCATTGGTTCTGTGCCACCATTGTCCTTTAGCTTAAATAGCTCTTCACCCTGCATGGGGTTCACCCCCCGCTGGATTTATAGAGAGCAACCAGAGCCCCTCTCCACCTGCGTCCTGCTAGGCTGAACAAGCCAAGCTCTTTTAGTTGTCTTCTAAGAGAGGATCTTCATTCCTCTGAACATTCTGGCAGCTCTTCTCTGCCCTGTTCCAGTTTTAATTCATCCTTCTTCAAACTGGGTGACCAGGGTTGTGCACAGCGTTCCAGATGAGGTTTTACCAATGCCTTGTACAACAGCATTAATACTTCTCGGTCTCTACTGGAAATATCTTGCCTGATACAGCCCTTTAATGGAGAGGTTCCTTTGCCTTCTCCTCTCTGTTTACCTGCCTCTCAGTGTCTTTCAGCCCTGCTGCGTCTTCTCTCTCTCTCCCTCGCCACCCGCTGCACTAGCTGGGGGACTCAGCTCTGTCTTTGGGCCTGTTTTATCTCATTTGCTCAGGAGGGAAAGGAACTGAGCTTCCCTTCTGTGCCTGGCTGAAAAGAGCAGAGGCGCCAGATGGAGTGAGGCTGCTGCCTCATGCTCTGTTCCAGAGTCTGGGCCAGCTCCCATTACATTTAGGATAAGCTTTGTAATGATGGGAGCATCACTTCTCATCTGCTGAGTTAGGGCTTGATCCAGTGGCCTAAGTGGATGAGTGGGACTCTCTTCTTTAGAGAAGAAACAATAAGAGGGGACATGACACAGGCATGGGAAACAATGGGTGGTATAGAGGGGGTACACTGAGTGCCCCTACTTGCCCTTGCTCATAGCACAAGAACTAGGAGACATTGAATGAAACTGAAAGGCAACACATTTAAAGCGGATAAAAGGAAATAAATACTTATACACAGGACATACTGAATCTGTGGAACTCACCAACACAAGATCTCACGGAGGCCAAGAGCTTAGCAGAATACAAAAAGCAGACTGGACATTTAATGAGAACATCTATAGCTATACTAGACAGAATACAAAATATATCAGGATTATAAACCTGCCTGTTACAGGACATAAGCTGCAGAATGAGCGTGAGAAAGGAACTTCCTTTGGGGGCAGGTTGTTTCATAAGGGCTCATTTCGGGGTTCTTGCACCTTCTTCTGAAGCAGCTGGTCTTGGCTATTGTCCAAAGCAGGATACTGAGCTAGATGGGCATCTGGATTGGTCCAGTGTGATAGGTCCCACGCTCCTGTGCTCTCTCAGCTTGTGACTTGAGCCTATAATGTTAATGTCTAAATGGACACGAATGCTTATGAAAGACACTGAGGTTGGCTTGGGCCCTTGGCTCTGGGCACCTCTGATTTGTTACTAATTAACATGACTGTTCTCAGCTGCAAAGAAACAATTCACATGGTTCCTTCTACCCTAGGAGAGTGAGGAAATGAGACCGCCTCCTGAATGGGAGCCCTCCCTCACCGCTCCCCCCTACCCAGAGGTCCCCATCTCTCTCTCCCTCTTTCTCTCTCTCTCTGCTCCTTCCTGCTGAGCCAGAGGGAGAGGGAAAAACCCTGCCCAAGAGTGTGTTGAATTTTCACAGGATCCCCCTCCCCCCCCAAGCCACCGCTGTGTGTAAGTGTTTTATTGTTTGCCTGTTGAGGTGTGAATGAAGTAATGGGCCTTCTCTGTCACTTCATCCGTCTCCAGCTGACAGCTCTGCTTAGCCACATTGTGCTGTTCTGTATAAACCCTGTCACCTTGCCATCTCTGAACAGGCAGCTTCCTCTGGGAACCTGTAATCAAGCCCTCCTGGGCACTCAGCTAGTGCTGTCTGCGGCTCATAAATCACAGCAGCTTTCCTGGAAAGCCAAGCAAGGAGACAGACAGACTGACACACATGCACACACAGCCCTAGAGCCACGTGCGCAGAACAGAGCTCCTGAAGCTCAGGACACAGATGAAGAGCAGGGCACCGCAGTGCAGGACTGGGCAAAGAAAGGGCAGCAGGGAAACTCACTGGAGAATGCCAGCACCCTGAGTTAAGAACTCTCATTCTCTGCCACTGCCTGGTGGCTGGGGCCTTTGAGCAGGGCTCTCTCACAAGGGGAAACTGCTAGAGTGGCAGGGCTGAGAGAACCAAAGCAAGGCAGCGATGCTGGAGTGATGATATCACACATGTGATCCCCGTTGCTGCCCCACACCAGGCTGGTGCCTGGATCCTTCCCCGACTTGCGGGGTATCATCAGCACCACTTCCTGGCGCACCACAGTGTTGTCACCCAAGCACTGGCCCAGCCTGACCCTGCCAGGATCCCAGCATGGATCAGGAACCCCAGTGTGACATCATGATCTACGTCCACAGTTCACGAGACTGGGAAATGCTGAGTTCTTCAATCCCTGTGGGCCTTCTTCTGTTCGCCATGGACCATGTGAGGGGATATCCCTCCCCATGGATCCCTGCAGGCACTGGAATGCCCAAGAGACAGGCTTCTCTGTGTCCACAGTCGTACATGTGGAGTCCCCCTTTCCCCAGCCAGTGCCTGGCCCCGATGACTCTGCTGAAACCCAGGTTGGGTCTACACTGAAAAATTACTTTGGCACAGCCAGGTTGTCAGGGCTGTGCAAAGCTACACCCCTGGCCAAGGCAGCTGTGCCAACAAACCCCCCAGTGTAGACACAGCCCCGTCAATGGAAAAGGGCTTCTGTTGGCATAGCTAACACTGTTCACTTAAACTCCTTCTGTCTGTATATCTTGCATCTCTGCTAGGGGCTATGCTGGCAGAGCCACACCAACAGAACTAGGCCAGCGTAGTCTCCCCAGTCACCTTCTCACACAGGCAGAGGGGCACGTGTAGCACTGGGAACCCAATTCTGTATTTGGCAGCAGATCTAGCCCCAGGTGCTTGTCACTCGGCTCATCCATAGGGCCCTAGCCTGTTCCTGCCTGTGAAGTGCCCTGTGAGATCTTTGGACTCTGATGGTAGCTGGGTTGGGCCCTGGATGCTGATCCCTGGACACCAGATTCAGGTACAGGCCCTGAACACTGAACCTCCGACTCCCGACAATATCAACTGCAAGGCCCGGGTGCTGGACTCTACACACGGACCTTACAGCACACCTGCCCCTCAGCCCAGACGCAGCATCACCCCAAGTCCCGCGCACTGGATCTCTACAGGAAAATTCATGAGCTCAGTATTGCCAACGCCAAATGCTCAAAAGTCATGAGTCAGGCTCATCAAAAATCCCAAGATTGGCCTTAAAATCCTGAGATTGTGTAAGAAGACTAGATATGGGGGGGGTCTTTTTATTTGCCTTCTGCTTTTTGAGCCTTTAGGGTGCTCTGGGGTCACATTTTGAAACTTTCCCTGCAGCTATGAGGGATAGAAACTTCCAGGCTGAAATCATCACAGACCAACTTGATTCCAGGAGCCACGGCTTTAGGGAAAAACAACGATTGTCATGAAACTCATGGACCAAATCATGAGAGTTGGCAACCCTCTGACAGAGCCACTTAATTGTTATGGGGAAAAACATCCCCTTTGAAACAGTGCTTGGACCCATGGTAGACAGGCAGATCGCCCCCCCCGCCCCGTTTCCCCTCCCAACAGCCATGCCATCAACATGTCACAAGCAGAGCTGCCATGTGAACCTCTCATCAGCAGACGAGCAATACAGGAGGCTTTTCATCATCCACCTGGGCTAAACAGCATGTCAGGAAGCAGGCAGACTGCTCCCATTAACAACCCATAACATCAGGAGTCACTCAGTGGCCTGACGGGGCCTCTCCAGGGATTTCCAGGCCTCATTTATTTTGGGGATGATACTAGACCAAGACCAGCTTCAATGAAAGTCCAAGAGCCCAGGGCTAGTGGGAGGCTAAGGGTATGTCTACACTGCAAGTAGACACCCGCAGCTGGCCTGTGCCAGCTGACTTGGGCTCACTGGGGTCAGGCTAAGGGGCTGTTTAATTGTGGTGTAGGCGGGCCATCCCCGGGTGTCTAATGGTAGTGTAGACATACCCTACGGATCCTCTCCAAACAGCTACCAGAGAGGAGAGTTCTGTGTGTGCCCTGGAGAGCAGTTTTCCTTCTGGGTCTATGGGAGAATGACTAGTGTTGCTGGGTCAATGTACCCCGGGCAAGAGGGGCCCTCCTGGCACCAGGAAAATATTTCCAAACCCTGCATGTACTGTAATCCTCATGTCAGCCTCCTTTTGATGCCAGCCATGCACTTTCTCCTGAGAGGTCACCCACATGCATGCATTCCACACAGAAGCTGGCAACAGAGCCAAAGATGTGTGTTCAAAACCAGGGCATTCCTAGAGCTTGGGCTGGGTGTTGACTTGATCTGTTCTTGCCAGCAAGAGGCATATTTCGTAGGTTATATATTTTAACAGAGGAAGTGCAAGCAACCCATGCCACCCGTAAACAGTCACACACACATGTACATATGTAAACATGCTCAGATGTGTGCATGTGTCTACTATCCATCTGTGCACATATGCACGCACAGACATGTTCTAAGATGAATACATCTGCACACATACTGGGCACTGAAATCACACACACACACACACACCCTTCAAGGGCCCCACTGGCCTCTGGTAATTTTCAGTCATGGTTTCTCTAGCCTCCACTTTCTGCCTGAGGAGTGAGCAGCAAGTTCCAGTCTGTCTAGGGAAGAGCTAGTCAAATAGGATGAAGAATGCCGAGTTTGTGGCCTCTGGTCATTTGGTATCTGTGAATGTCTGGCCAGCTGCCAGGTAGAGATGGGAAACTTTCAGGATTCATGAAGGTTTCCCAGGTTTTAGTACAAGTGTTTGTGCCTCTGAAAATTTGTAGCAGAAAGTGTGCGAGTGCATCATTTACTATTCAATTGTAAACACTGAGTAGCATCATTATCATTATGATTGCCCTGCTTTAAAAGTTTTGGCCATCCAATCAGGCAACAGAAATAATAGTATACGACCGAGGTGATCACCCAGAGAACACAAATAACGAACACCAATGAACCAAAGCCATTGGCCGGAGATGGTTTGCTCATGTGTTGATTAGTAGCGAATCCATTTGAAGGGACCAGGATGGCATCTGGAAGCACTCGCTCACCAGGAACGAGATCACACTGTAAAGTGACCAGCTCGAAGACTCCCTGATCTTGAAACTACTGGCAAAGGTGCCAAGCCAGGTCTGGCCCCTGATCATTGCCCAAGGTGGGGGCAGAGAGATTACAGTCTAGCTCTGAATTATCATTGTCTGCTTTTCTAAAACACTCGTCACTGCTGAATCTGATCTTCCCTTTGCCGTGCCCTCTGCATGCTGAACGGGCCCACAGCAGGCACTGGGCTGTGGCAGAGGTGCTGAGGTCCAAGTCTTCAGGCCAGGAGCTGTATCAAAGCCATGCGCCTCAGTCTGTGAATGGAGGGGGAGGGAGACCTTGCTCCAGGACAGCTGGCTGGGGGGCGGGAATTGGCTCTGTGATGATGGAGCTTCAGCTACTAACAGAAATATGAGGAAGACAAGGGGGCTGCATGGGCCGCTCAGTGTGGCCGAGAAACACAAGAGGACATTATGCCTCAGTTAGTGGCCAGCTGATATTAAACCAGAGCATGCTGCATTAACCTGGGATTACGAGAAGAATAACGATCAGCTGTCCAGCCCTGTCATCCCTCAATGTGACAGGTGCTTAAAGAATTCGCCTTATGATCCTGGAAGCTCAGCCAGGTCCCGTGAGGGAACGAGGGGTTACTTGAACACACCCGAGAAGGCTGTCAGGAGAGGAGCCAGTCAGAGGAAGTGAACCCAGGCCCTGGATCCCCAGCTTGATTCAGGAAGCCATCAGCGTGGTATGCAGCCCTCATTAAAGGGGAAGAAACAGAGCAGAGAATTCAAACATGCCTTTGGCTTTGCTGAATTCAAACTTTGCCCAAGCTGTCCGGGTGGACGGGTCCCCCAAGGACCCATGTCTGGCTCTGCACTGGCTCTGATTTATAAGGTCCTTTTGGATGTGTTAAATATAGTATTAAGTGTAATAAATGTAGATCACTTTCCTAAATAGTCCATGATTTATACCCAAATCCCTTCCCCGTAGTGCCGGGCTCATAAATCCTCTGCGCAGAGCTGTCGCAGGGGGCACATTTGTAAAGGCAGGTTGTAGAGTTAATGGCCAGGGAAGGGAGCAGGAGTGTGAGAGGGAGCAGAAAGGAAAAGCTCTGTGGGGGAAGGGCAGAAGGGGGGACTGCAGGGAGTGGTGGGGCATGGACGGAGCGTTCCTGACCCTCTCTCCTTGACTAGGCCCTGGTCTACACTACGAGTTTAGGTCGAATTTAGCAGCATTAGATTGATTTAACCCTGCAACCGTCCACATGACAAAGCCATTTTTGTCTACTTAAAGGGCTCTTAAAATCGATTTCTGTACTCCTCCCCGACGAGGGGATTAGCACTGAAATCGACATCGCTGGGTCGAATTTGGGTTAGTGTGGATGCAATTCGACAGTATTGGCCTCCGGGAGCTATCCCAGAGTGCTCCATTGTGACCGCTCTGGACAGTGCTCTCAACTCCGATGCACTAGCCAGGTACACAGGAAAAGCCCCGGAGACTTTTGAATTTCATTTCCTGTTTGGCCAGCGTGGCACAAGTGATCATGCAGAGCTCATCAGCAGAGGTGACCATGGAGTCCCATAATCGCAAAAGAGCTCCAGCATGGACCAAACGGGAAGTATGGGATCTGATCGCTGTATGGGGAGATGAATCAGTGCTATCAGAACTCTGTTCCACAAGACAAAATATTTGAAAAAAATCTCCAAGGGCATGAAGGACAGAGGCTATAACAGGGACCCACAGCAATGCCGCTTGAAAATTAAGGAGCTCAGGCAAGCCTACCAAAAAACCAAAGAGGCAAACGGCTGCTTGGGGTCAGAGCCCCAGACATGCCGCTTCTACCACTGCCCCACCCCTGTACATGGACTCCTGCGAGGGGGGAGTCTCACTCAACAGGGATGAGGATTTAGGGGATGAGGAAGATGATGAGGAGGAGGAGGATTAAACCGTTCTCCCCGACAGCCAGGAACTGTTTATCACCCTGGATCCAATACCCTCCCAAGGCGGGCTCCCAGACCTTGAAGGCGGAGAAGGTACCTCTGGTGAGGGTACCTTTGTAAATATAATACATGGTTTAAAACCAAGAGTGTTTAATGATTAATTTGCCCTGAAGACTTGAGATGCATTTGTGGCCAGTACAGCTACTGGAATAGTCTGTTAACGTGTCTGGGGATGGAGTGGAAATCCTCCAGGGACATCTCAATGAAGCTCTCCTGGAGGTACTCCTAAAGCCTTTGCAAAAGGTTTCTGGGGAGGGCAGCCTTATTCCATCCTCCATGGTAGGACACTTTAGCATGCCAGGCCAATAGCACATAGTCGGGAATCATTGTGGAACAAAGCATTGCAGCATATGGTCCTGGTGTTTGCTGGCATTCAAACAACATCTGTTCTTTATCTCTCTGTGTCAGCCTCAGGAGAGTGATATGATTCATAGTCACCTGGTTGAAATAGAGGAATTTTATTAAGGGGACATTCAAAGGTGGCCGTTCCTGCTGGGCTGTTTGCCTGTGACTGAAAAGAAATCATCCCTGCTGTTAGCCATGCGGTGGGGGGAGGGGTGAAGCGATCATCCCAGAGAATTTGGAGGGGGGGCGTTAGTTGGGTTTCTGCTGCACGTTAACCCGAGAACCGCAGCCCCTCCTTTTAAATGGCCAACCCACCAGGTGCTTGGTATGGGAAAGGAGGGTGCTGCTGTTTGAAGCCATTCCCACATATTACGAAGGTTAAAGAAGCCAAAAGACTGTGGCGTACCATGGCTGCCTGCAAGCCAAATTCTGTTGCTTGGCCCAGTGTGTGATCTCTCACACCAAACTGACAGGCCCTCAATATAAGAGGCAAAATGCGACCTTGTACCAAAAGCACATATACTATGTAATGTAAACAGCTTGATTCACCGTGAAAGAGTCTACCCATTGTTCTCTAAAATGTGTCTTTTTAAATACTACTCTCCCTTTTTTTCCTCCCGCAGCTGCAAATGCGAGGACAGGAGGGACGCACGAGAGGAGAGGTGGCGGGATCAAGAGGAGAGGTGTCGGCAGCATGATGAGAGGAGGCAGGATGCAATGCTGAGGCTACTGGAGGATCAAACTGATATGCTCCGGCGTATGGTTGAGCTGCAGAAAAGGCAGCAGGAGCTGTGACTGCCACTGCAGCCCCTGTGTAACCAACCACCCTCCTCCATAAGTTCCATAGCCTCCTCACCCAGATGCCCAAGAACATGGGGGGGACACCCCCTCCGGGCACCCAATCACTCCACCCCAGAGGATTGCCCAAGGAACAGAAGGCTGGCATTCAATAAGTTTTGAAGTGCAGTGTGACCTTGTCCTTCCCTCCTCCACCACCCCACCTGGTGCTTCCCTCCTCCTCCACCCCTCCCAGGCTACCTTGGCAGTTATCTCCTGTGATAGGGTTGGGACTCACCACCACAGCGCCTCCTGTTGGTAACTCTGGAATGTGGAATGCCCTCTGCTGGTGGTGTCCCATCTGTCTCTCACCCTCTGTTGGCGTCCGGACCCACGTTGCTCCCTTCTTGCAGCATCCTCTTCAGGACACTGCCCTCCAGCAGTGCCCCCTAGTCCACACTCACCCCCTTCAGGGAGGAGGGGATTAACAGCAGCCTTTCTGCTTTACGCCAGCCACAGTGGCCAACCACACCCCCAAAGTCTAACCTCTTCTGTCAGGGGCCGGGTGCAGTCCGCTATGGCCACTTCTAACAGCTGGGTGTAATACAAGGGGGAAAGGGTGGGACCCAGGCCCAGCCCCTACTCTGGGTCCCGGCCCAGGGACCCTCTGGCAGCAACCTCCCTGCCCTCCTTCGCTCACCTTGTCCGCCTCTCCTCCCTGGGCCACTTCGCACCTTGTAGGCCCTTCTACCAGGGCCTGCAGCCTGGCGGGTATCAGGCTGGAGTTCCCTTCTGCTCCCCCGAACCTGCCCTGTGCTGTGCTGTGCTGTGCTGTGCTGTCTCAGGTGCTGGTCTGCTCACTCAGGAGAGAGACCTTCCCCTTTGAAGGTCTGGGAGAGACTCCCTGACTCTTGCCTGGGCAGCCTTTATATAGGGCCTAGCCTGGCACTGATTGGCTGCCTCTTGCTCGGCCCTGATTGTCTCCCCACAGGCCCTCTCTGATTGGCTGCCTATCTGTGCAGCTGCTCTGACCTGCTGTAGCATAATCTGTAGCCTGCTGTAGCACCGCCCCACCACATCCCCCATTTTTTCTGTGACGAATTAATAAAGAATGCATGAATTTGAAACAACAATGACTTTATTGCCTCTGCAAGTGGTGATCGAAGGGGGGAGGTCGGTTGGCTTACAGGGAAGTAGAATGAACCAAGGAGGTGGGTTTTCATCAAGGAGAATCAAACAGAAGTGTCACACCGTAGCCTGGCCAGTCATGAAACAGGTTTTCAAAGCTTCTTTGATGCACAGCACACCCTGCTGTGCTCTTCTAATTGCCCTGGTGTCTGGCTGCATGTAATCAGTGCCCAGGCGATTTGCCTCAACCTCCCACCCCGCCATAAATGTCTCCCACTTACTCTCACAGATATTGTGGAGCACACAGCAAGCAGTAATAACAATGGGAATATTGGTTTTGCTGAGTCAGTAAACTGCGCCTGCGTGCTTTTAAATGTCCAAATGCACATTCTACCACCATTCTGCACTTGCTCAGCCTGTAGTTGAACAGCTCCTGACTACTGTCCAGGCTGCCTGTGTATGGCTTCATGAGCCATGGCATTAAGGGGTAGGCTGGGTCCCCAAGGATAACTACAGGCATTTCAACATCCCCAACAGTTATTTTCTGGTCTGGGAATAAAGTCCCTTCCTGCGGCTTTTGAAACAGACCAGAGTTCCTGAAGATGCGAGCGTCATGTACCTTTCCCGGCCATCCCACGTTGATGTTGGTGAAACGTCCCTTGTGATCCACCAGTGCTTGCAGCACTATTAAAAAGTACCCCTTGCGGTTTATGTACTCACCGGCTTGGTGCTCCGGTGTCAAGATAGGGATATGGGTTCCGTCTATGGCCCCACCACAGTTAGGGAATCCCATTGCAGCAAAGCCATCCACTATGACCTGCACTTTTCCCAGGGTCACTACCCTTGATATCAGCAGATCTTTGATTGCGGGGGCTACTTGCATCACAGCAGCCCCCACAGTAGATTTGCCCACTCCAAATTGATTCCTGACTGACCGGTAGCTGTCTGGCGTTGCAAACTTCCACAGGGCTATTGCTACTCGCTTCTTAACTGTGAGGGCTGCTCTCATCTTGGTATTCTTGGGCCTCAGGGCAGGGGAAAGGAAGTCACAAAGTTCCATGAAAGTGCCCTTCCGCATGCGAAAGTTTCGCAGCCACTGGGAATCGTTGCAGACCTGCAACACTATGCGGTCCCACCAGTCTGTGCTTGTTTCCCAGGCCCAGAATCTGCGTTCTGTTAGGGGGCTTATTCCTTCACCCTCTTACTTCCCTGGTCTTTCTCGCATGAACAGAGAGCAACAATACCCGAAGTCCAAAGGTGCAAACAATTCGATGTTTATTGGGGTGAACTTCCAGCAACCATGGTTCCAGTTTCCTTCCTTAGTGTCTCCCTTCCCAGCTCTGACACCACAGAGCCTTACCTGTGGCCCTGTTCCCATTCCTGTCCTTAGCTAAACATGATTCCAATTCCCCACCCCCATTCCCTGTTCCCACATCCCCACCAACCCACTCACTCACTTCCTGATTGACTGCAGACTATATAGTAAAACTTGAGTTCTGCTTAGCTATACTTTAACCAATCATTTTACTGAAATTTAACTAACCAATCCTAACATATTGTAACATGATTATTTAACCAATTATATCCCACCACCTTAATTAGTTTACACCCAGGAAAATTAATTATACAGCAGACAGAAACAATCACAGAACCAGACAGAGATTATGCAGACAAACAATAGGGAAATGGGGACTACAGTGATAGAACAAAGACAGAAATGAGGATTTTACATCCCAGCTATTGATAAGTGAGTTCTTGCCAGACAGGATGCTACCAAACTAAGTTTCCTTTTACATTGTCTAGGCACTTCCCTTTCTCTGGAGGCGATAGGCATCATCAGGACAGGATTGTATTCCTAACAGCCCAATAGCACCTTCTTTCAATGTGACTAGTTTGGAATGTGAGGATGTGACCGGTCGCTTCCCAGCTTATGGCTGCCTCTGCTGCTTAGCCAAAGATCTTAGCCTAAGAACAGGGCCTCAGACTGTCACAGTAAGAGAAGGCCCTTACACCGGCAGACAGTGATTTTGATTGTTTCTTTTATACCTCTATAACTAGCCAAGTGATAAGAATACACTTAAATTCTTAGAGTCTAAGCCTTTACAGACAGGCCTGAATATCTATATCCTAACACGTTCCACCGCATGAACCTGCCCCATTAGCACCATCATGCCCACATTGCCAGGGCCCATGCTTTGAGAGAAGTCTGTGTCCATGCTCTCCTTCCCTTTGTGCCTGTATCTCCCTCCTGGTTACCCCCTAACAAACAACAACAGGTGTGAGGGACACCGTTTACGTCTGGCTGCTAATCACAGGTGGGATGTACAGCAAGCACTGAGGCCTGCATAAAACCCCTTGGTGCATCGTTCACATTGGCCAGTACAGAAATGAAATCCACATCTCGGGAGTTCTTTGGGGCCTGTCAGGAATCCCCTCACAACTGGTATTTTAGTGCTTCTTCCATTGTCCCTTAGTTGTGAATTTCCCTAACTGGCTTTCCTGAATTCTAAGTACAGGCTGTGATCCCATCCATTCCACTGCCTTGTGGCCACTGAGTGCATGGTACTTTGTAATTCCCACCTTGTCACAACTGGAACATGGGTGGTCTGACCTAGTGGTCAGAGCTGGAGTCAGGCTAGGTCAGATACCAGCTGGCCAGAGTCTGAGACAGGCCAGACGGCAAACCAGGAGGCAGATGTCAGGAGGCAGGTAGGGTCAGGTTACCAGGAACAAGTGGTGCAGGGGACACAGTCCTGAGCAGGGAGAACTCAATTGCATGGACAACTTCCTGTTCCTGGGCTTAGGTTAAATAGAGGTTGGGAACAACAGGACCTCCAAGGTTCCACGAATCAGAGCCCAGGACTGGAGTCCTCTGTTAGAATTTAACTGCTATTCTAGCAGCTGTAAGCAGGTGCCTGGTTGATGGCCTCCTGCTTAAGAGTACTGTGGAGCAGAGTGCAAGACCTGACACACCTTCTCGCTCAGCCCCTTAGTGAGCGGCAGATCCAAGATGAGTTCCTGCGTCTCCATTATGAAGCATAAAGTGGCCACTGTCTACTGGTCTTAGGAAGCCCTTGGCTGTTTCCTTATTGGCAGAGTGCTGATCAGAAGATAGCTGGATAATAACAATCCCCATGAGTCTTCTCTGGCTTGGGGCACTTTAAGAGTCAGTCATTCGCTGCCCCAGCGACAAGCATTGTTTTACCTCCTGTTGGGAGCTGAAGGGAACCCTCTGCTGTGGTTCTGTTCTAAGACCCCTCTGCTTCTGAGTGACCAGTATCTGCAGTTTGGGAGCAGCCCCCCTGCCTCTGCTACCCATTCAGGCTCCATCTCCAATTAGAAAGAACAGCCTGAGTGCTAGACTTGGCTTTATTTCAGTGCATTGTGCCACACTGAACCTGACAGCACTGAATAAAAGAAACCAGTAAATAATAAATGTCTTAAACGGAACACTCCAGTGAGCCAGTAATTCAGTAGTTGGATGGCTTGGAAACTGGATTTTCCATCCCACACAAATTTCAAGATTAAAAAAAAAAATTGTCCTGAATCAGGATGAAAAACAAAAATTTCAACTATTTTCATTGGGTCAATCAGAATGTTTTGTTTTGATTTTGTCTGATTTAATTTAAAAAACATTAACTATCAAATAAAGTAAATTTCTAAACAAAAAGTAATTTCCATATGAAAAATGAAAACTTTTAATCAAAATGGGGCATTCTGACATTTTCAAAATGTTTTTCCCCAGTTTTATTTATAAAATGAAATTCTGTTGAAACTGATACAATTTTTGGAAAAAAAATTAGTTAAATCAAAATTGCATTTTCCAGCAGAAAATTGTTCCAATGAAAATTTTCTAACTAACTCTGATCAAAACCTTGAGGAAGAGATTGTGAGTGATAGCTGGTTTCAGGTCCTGGACTAAGACAAAGTCTGTCACGTTGGGCTAGTATGTGGAGATTCCCAGACCTCATCAACTTGCACACGTCACATAGCACATCCATAGGCATGTAGCCACACTGAGTTGGATAAGGAGCCTGCTTAAGGAAGGAGCATGTGGCTGGCCTCACGTCTGGGATGCAGTATGTGCATGATATGGGAAACATACATAGTTGAGATTTCATGAAACAAGTGGAGGACGTTCATCAGCCAGTTCAGCAGCATAAAGAACATTGGATTTGGTTACAGGGATTTTATTTGTCCGCAGAGGGTGGATGAATATATGGGAAGAGTAGTGTCACATGATGGGTCCTAAGGAAGCAGTGTCTCCAGAAGCAAACACTGAACATTCTTAGGGTGCTGCCAGAACTCTAATCAGGATTGTCCCCAGATGATCCAGCCTTTATACCATTTACTGAAAGTGACAGCTAGGGGACGGAAAGCATTTTGGATCAAAATATGCAACAGAGACTTTAGTGCCTAGTAGTTAGGACCCTGGCCTGATATAGGGGAAACCAAGGTTCAAATCCTTCTTGTGCCTGGCTGAGAGCAATTATTCCAGGTCACACCAAATCAGAATAGGGACTGGTGCTCCCATAGTGTAGGCCATAGTCTCTCTCCCTGATTCCTTGTGAAAAAATTTCAGAAGGTCTTGTTTTGTTCTGCGTGGGAACAGAAAACAAATTGCAAACTCTCAAAATGTGTTGCAAACGGGATTGCTATTTTCCAGCCAGCCCAAGCTGTATGATTTTTTGAAGCTCTAGCACTTCACGGCTTTGGAGCAGGAACATGACATTTGGTAGGGGAATTGGCCTGGTGTCAGAATGTGTCTTTTGCTCTGCTTGTGAAAATCAGCTCAAATTTGGCCAAGTGACGAGCCTCTGAAAAATACCAGTTACACACACTCAGTAAAGACTTGTTAGACCTTCACAGCTAAATCCCCTGGAGTCCATCTGCATTGAGCATGCTCAAGGCTCTCTCAGATCCGACGTCTGACTAGACTGTGCATATGCCATCCCCACAGAGCAACTGAGCATGCTCTAGCCCAGGGCTGCAGGGGCTGGGCAGGACTTCCCCTACTATTGCTTCTCCTGGCTACTGTGGTCCAGTGTGGTTTCAGGCACCAGAACTGAGCATAGGGATTCTGGCTCTACTGTGCTTTATAGGTCTCCCCCCTTTCTCCCCAGCACCCACACAGCAGGGAGGAGAAAGAGGAAATTATCTGGCTTGAATGCAGAAGGAAAAAGACCCAGAGCTGGATGTTGGGAGACAGTGGAGGGAGTAGGGTGGGACTGGGAGCTGGTGGGTGAAATAGGTTTGTCAGGGAGGCTGGAATTGGGAACTGGGGGGGGGGGGGGAAGGAATGGGAGTGGAGTGTGGGGCTGGAAGCTCAGGTCATTGGGGAGACTGTGTGTGGGAAGAAGGGGTCATTGGCCATTGAGCAACCAAGGGAGGGAGGAAGACACAGGACTGGGACAGAAGGTGTCCAGCTTGCAGGGAAAGGAGCGGAAGGGTTTATGCCTACTGGAGCACATGCCTCTCCAGAACCTGGAACAGAACTGCGGTTTTCTAACTCTCACTATTCTTCTGCTATAAATACTGTGAAACCCACTGGCAAAGTGTGTGTCCCATCCCACTCTAGTGGTCATTCACATAGCAGATGACAACCTACTACTGCTATAAGATACTGGGGGAGGGGGGGCGGTCTAATCGTTCCAGACCTGCTGATGGAGCAATACAATTCCACATTAGGGATTTTTTTTCAGTTTGCTTTTATAAAAACAGAAAATTTACCCACAAAAATATGTTAAAAGAACATTATGGTTGCAAAGTCAAGCACTCAGAGAATGTCAACATTGAGTTTGTCTGAGCAACCTTAATTCAACTCCCCTGTGCATGCGTAATGCCAACAGACCCCAGTCGTCAGCGGGTGGGATTAAACCTGGAACCTCTGGAGTTTAGTGCATGAGCCTGTACAGTATAAGCTTAGTATAAACTCAAAGCCAACTGGCTCTTAGCTAAGGCTGTAGAGGGACTTCAGTATTGAGAGAGATTTCCCATTCCATCAAATGGAAATAGACACAAAAAACTATGTTAAAGGAACGTTGAGGTTGCAAAGTCAAGCACTCAGAAGTTAGGAAATCCTTGAATTAGCGTTGCCATTAATTCAGCCTCTTTGTGCACATTGATTATGATACAGTCTTGATATCACAGATTATTTTTTCCACAGGACCCTGTTCATTCAGTGCACGGGATGGACAGTGCTCACTTAATGAGCAGCTATTCAATATTTTGTTTTCTCATTGTTCAATATGTGGCCCCAGGCCTTATTTACTGCACACTGTTCAAACCCTGCACTCAATACTGAATTATTCATTTCCTCCTGGACTTAGTGACCCTTTGTAAAAAGTTTGATTTAAGTGAGTTGCCCAGCTTTCGCCTGCCTCAGCCATCCTTTCCCTTCCTGAAATCCCTTCTCTCATTCACTACACACCTTCCAGCTTCTGCAACAAGTGAAGCAGTTGTCCAACAGACAGCAGTCTCCTTCACTACAAAACCCCATATCATCCCCAGAGGAGCTCCATACTGTACACTGAATGACACGTGGCCCTGTGGAAACTATAGGTAAGAACATAAGAACGGCCATACTGGATCAGACCAAAGGTCCACCTAGCCCAGTATCCTGTCTTCCAACAGTGGCCAATACCAGGTGCTTCAGAGGGAATGAACAGAACAGGGCAGTCATTGAGTGATCCATCCCCTGTCATCCACTTCGAGCTTCTGGCAGTCAGAGGCTAGGGATGTTCAGCGCATGGGGTTGCATTCCTGACTGTATTGGCTAATAGCCATTGATGGACCTATCCTCCATGAGCTTATCTAGCTAGTTCTTTTTTGAATCCTGTTAAATTTTTGACCTTCACAGCATGCACTGGCAACAATTTCCACAGGCTGATTGTGCATTGTATTAAGAAATACTTCCTTTCATTTGGTTTAAATTTGCTGCCTATTAATTTCATTAGGTGACCCCTGGTTCTTGTGTTATGTGAAGGAGTAAATAACACTTCCTTATTCACTTTCTCCACATTAGTAATGAATTTATAGACCTGTATCATATGCCCCTTAATCATCTCTTTTCCAACCTGAGAAGTCCTAGTCTTTTTAATCTCTCCTCATACGGAAGCTTTTCCATACCCCTAATCATTTCAGTTGTACCTTTTCCCTCTGTACCTTTTCCAGTTCTAATATATCTTTTTTGAGACAGGACGACCAGAACTGCACGCAGTATTCAAGGACCGATAATACCATGGATTTGTATACAGGCATTAGAATATCTTCTGTTTTATTATTGTTTCAAACATTCTTTTAGCTTTTTCACAACCACTTCACACTGAGTAGATGTTTTAAGAGAACTATCCACAATGACTTCAAGATCTCTTTCTTGAATGATAATAACTAATTTAGACCCCATCATTTTATGTGTATAGTTGAGATGATGTTTTCCAATGTGCATTACTTTGCATTTATCAACATTGAATTTCATCTGCCATTTTGTTGCCCAGTCACACAGTTTTGTGAGATCCCTTTGTAACTCTTCGCAGTCTGCTTTGGACTTAACTATCCTGAATAATTTAATACCATCTGAAAACTTTGCCACCTCACTGTTTACCCTTTTTTCTAGATCATTTGTGAATATGTTGAACAGCACCAGTCCCAGTAAAGATCATTGGGGGACACAGCTATCTAATTCTCTCCATTCTGAAAACTGACAATTATTCCTACTGTTAGAGAGCTTATTCCTTCACTCTCCCACTTCCCTGGTCCTTCTCGCATGAACAGAGAGCAACAATACCCGAAGTCCGAAGGTGCAAACAATTCGATGTTTATTGGGGTGAACTTCCAGCAAGCTTAAATACAAGTTCCTTTTTCCTTATTTTCGAATCCCAACTTACTTCCTGTTTGCCCCTAATTTATATAGTAATATTCTTAGCTATACCTTAACTAATCATTCTACTGAAATTTAACTAACCAATCCTAACATATTGTAACATGATTAGCTAACCAATTATATCCCACCACCTTAATTAGATTACACCCAGCAAAATTAATTATACAGCAGACAGAAACAATCACAGGACCAGACAGAGATTATACAGACAAACAATAGCAAAGTGGGAAAACAATACAGAAGTGAGGATTTCACATCCCAGCTATTGATAAGTGAGTTCTTGCCAGACAGGATGCTATCAAACTAAGTTTCCTTTTACATTTTCTAGGCACTTCCCTTTCTTTGGAGGTGATAGGAATTATCAGGACAGGATTGTATTCAGGACAGGATTGTATTCCTAACAGCCCAATAGCACCTTCTTTCAATGTGGCTAGTTTGGAATGTGAGGATGTGACTGTTCGCTTCCTGGCTTATGGCTGCCTCTGCTGCTTAGCCAAAGGCCTTAGCCTAAGAACAGGGCCTCAAACTGTCACAGTAAGAGAAGGCCCTTACACCAGCAGACAGTGATTTTGATTCTTTTATACCTCTAACTAGCCAAGTAATAAGAATACCCCTAAATTCTTAAAGTACAGGCCTTTACAGACAGGCCTGAATATCTATATCCTAACACCTACCCTTTGTTTTCTTTATTTTAACTGGTTACTAATCCTTCCCTCTTATCCCATGACTGCTTACTTTGCTTAAGAGCCTTTGATGAGGGACCTTGTCAAAGGCTTTCTCAAAGTACATCAACGGGACTTTCTCAAAGTCCATCAAAGTCCACCCTTGTCCATATGCTTGTTGACCCCTCAAAGAATTCCAATCCATTGGTGAAGCACGGTTTCCCTTTGCAACTCTTCCCCAACAAATCATGTTCTTCTATGTGTCTGGATCATCTCTGGTGCCTTTTTAAAAAAACTGGTGTCACATTAGCTATCCTCCAGTCAGCTGGTACAGACACTGACTTAAGTGATAGGTTACCTACCACAGTTAGTAGTTCAGCAATTTCCAATGTAAGTTCCTTCAGAACTTGTGGGTGAATATGTGAATGAATGTGATCATATAATTAAAGACTGTCTCATAATGCATGCACACAAGGGGGTGAATTAAGGTTGCACAAGCAGCCTGGCCTTCCTAACTTTTGAGTGTTTGACTCTGCAACTTTAACAGTGCTCTTACTATTACCATCATTTTTTGTGTGTAATATCTATATAAAATGGCGGAAAGGGGGGACAGTGCAGACTGAATGAGGACCAGTGCAAGCTCAGAGGGAGAATCTCAGGACTGGGAAAGAAAAAGGCCTGGGAGAAAAGAGCTGTAAGGAGAGACTGAGAGTAAAGCAACCACGGCAGGAGTAAAACAAGCAGCAAGTTGTAATAGCCTTTTAGAGGAAGGCTCACTGGCAATCACAGGCTGCACTTCTGCAGGAGGACGAGAGACTCATTTATCTGTGATGGAATAAGGAGGGGGCCACTTAGAGAGAGGATGGGGTGTAAACCTGGTGAAAGGAAGATTCCATTGGCCCCAAGGGAAAGGAGAGAGAGGCCTTTGCATCACAGGGGTGACGCAGGAGAGACCAACAAAACCAAGGTGCCTGATCACCCTAGATGGCCCTCTCCTGGAACGCAGGGATGGTGTGCACGAATCTAATCTCACTGCACTAAGCTTCTGAATTACATTCACTCAGCCTTGCTCCAGGAAGGAGAAACTAGAGCAGGGCACTGGGCCACGTCTTTAAGACCATGCTCTCCATTATGGATACTCAGTAAAAAATCTACCTCAATTAAAGTGCTGTGTTCATCACAGACATGACAAAAACCATGAGTTCTTGGGTTTTCTTCTATCTAGTCATGTTCTTTGTAACCCACTGAGCAATGCTCCTCCATGAACCTCTACAAACTTGGCTCCGTTCGTTTCCACTGGAGTCACAGATGGGAGAATGAACAGGGTTAAGAAATGGTCACATGTTATTAGTTGATTTTTAGTAAACAGTTTACAATACTTTTTATTGCAAACCAAAGGCCATTTGGCTCCAAAGGATGTGAGCCATAGACTCTGCATGGTATTAGCTGCATCTATGTGATTTCTGCATGTTTTTCTTTCGCAAAGCCATGTGCCTTAGGACTAATAAATTAATCTAAGAAACGGCTATAAGAGATAATACCTGATTGTTAATACATAACAAAGTAGGTTACGTTTTAAATCTGAAATGCAAGAAACCTACAGGCTTAAGCCTGCAAGATATTTATCTTAGCCAAAGTAGGCTTTAGGACTTGACATGAATTAGCCGTATTATAAAGATAAATTAACACAGGTAAGTTCACAATAAACCTGCTGAGCTTGGGTCTATGTTTGTATGCTGATGTTTTGAAAAATAACTACTTCTTCTTCTTCTTGTGCCCTTGTCACAAACTACATGTTTTTCCAGAACCGTGCACAAGGGATGGCTCTTTCCATCACTGCCGCAATATCCTCCTTCATACAGGCATCCCCAAAGAGTCAGCAAACAAGCAGTGCTCCATGATCTGCGCCTCACCACACTTGCATATATTCATGTCATTAGAATGGATCATATTAGTCTTTGGATCATATTAGTCTTTGATCTGCCAGTTTGCGTGCCCAGGAGGTTCAGGTATCGTCACGTTGATCATTCTGTATCAGCCCCTCTGGGAAGCTCCTCCTAGGATTCCAGAGCTATTTCAAAAAGAAAAGGAGGACTTCTGGCACCTTCGAGACTAACAAATTTATTTGAGCATAAGCTTTCGTGAGCTACAGCTCACTTCATCGGATGCATTTCAGTGCATCCGACCGCATGTAGTCTTTCATTCCATAACCTCAGTTGTGCCTTGCCAGCTGTCATAGCCAAAGGCACAAAACTAGTTATAAAACTCTTTTGCGATTTAAGGTGTTTGGTTACTCTTGTGTGACCATGTAATGGATATAGTGATCTTTCCTTTTGGCTGGCTACCTTCCTCCTGAGATCAGGTGGTGCACTGCCACAGAGTGAGTACGGGCTATCCTTTGGTGTTGGCTTTAGATGCCTTGTCCTTAACAACTTGAAAAACAACTGCTGAGTTTGGACAGTAATGTCTAGGAGAGATCAGTAGACACCACAAGACGCCCATTGGTGGCTAGGCTGAAATATTAGAGACTTCCTTGAGGTAACTGAATGTTACTATGGTGATAAGGTGACGTACATGCTAATAACTTAAAAGAAAAACGATCCAAGTGGCCTACTGGGTGAAAAGTCCCCCAGCAATACTGGGGTAACACTCCCAAAGGTGGGCATGGGGGGTTCCTATTAATGAGATTTGGTGGGCGTATGCATAATTTATACAGAGGGCCCGGCAGATGGCTGGAGGGCATCACTTCCTGACCTTCAACACGATCCAGCCATGTCTATTCTTCTTCAGGATTCCACCTGGAGATGTGAGTGTGAGAGGACTGGCAATACTGGTGCAGCACATGATAAGACTTCTAATAAAGGTACATCTGATTAAATGTGACTGTTGTTTCTCACATGCTCTGCAAGACTCCAGCAATGATGCTCGCCAGCATGGTGGCAGTAGCCCTAACGTTTTAGATATCAGAGTAGCCATGGAGACCAGACTTTTCTCTGACACAAGAGTTGTACGGGGTTATCAATCTGATTCAATACCATAACCAATAAGGGCTCTGCCATGACTTTTCCTGTATTTTACCCTGACAATCAGACAACCTTAATGAAGATCACGGTAGAGAATCGGAGATGTTCCAAGATCCCATAGGCTGCATTCCTGAGCTACCTTTTGTCAACCAATGGGAAACCTGGAGGAGAGTTTTATTTACTTATTTGTAACACTGGTAGCACAGATGTATATTTAACAAAGAGCAGCAAAGAAGTTGCCAGGTATTGAAAGCCCTTTGTGCTCTATCATGCTTCTCATCCGGGGAAGATGGGAGAGAGAATAAACCCCACGTGTCGGGGATAATTTGTGTTGCTTAAGTCATGACTGGAAATTGTGGAGATACGACGGTGGTGAGGGCAGGATAAGAACCTATAAAGCACAGAACATGTTGATCAGTAGCATCTTGGCTGTGTCATTCATTGACATGACACCTCACTTTCCTCTTCCATCTCTTCCCTTCTGCCTCTTGCCTCCTTCTTTGCTTCCTGTCCCAAATTACTTTGTCAGGACAGCACTAAGGCCTTCTTATCTGTATGAGGGGCGCCTGGCACTCCCTTGGGTCTTGTAAAACAATAGAAGAGCCCAGGCATTTCTAAACTGGAAGTAGAGGGAAGCCTTACATTGAGATTTGCATTAGAACATAAAATGTCAGCAAATTACATCAGCTAGAAAGGAGTTGCCTCAAATAAGTGTGCAAATAGTTATATGCCCTTTTGTCTCACATTGACCGTAGCCCTTGCAGGGTTTATTTATATATTTATTGCAGTCGTGGAGGGGGTTCAGAGAGAGGTGATGAGAATGATCAAGGACGTGGAAAAACTCTCCTGTGAAGACAGATTGAGAAGGCTGGGATGGTTACTTGAGAAAGGAAATGAATAAGAGGAGACATAGTAAAAGTAGAGAAGGTAGATCGGGGACTTGTTTTCTCCCTTTCGCATAACATCAGAACAAGGGGACATTCAATTAAAAGTTGGAATATTCACAATAGATAAAAAGAAATACTTTAGCAAAACATGTGAGTACACTGTGGAACTCATTGCCTCAAGAAATAATCAAAACCAAGAACTTAACAAGAGTTGAAAGGGATTGAACATTTATTTGGATAACAAGACTATCCATAGTTGTCATAATTAATGATGATAAAAATTTTGGGAGAGATATTGAACCTCCTGCTCAGTGCTTAAGACAACCTCTAACAATTAGGGATGTGGGGGATAGATGTAGGTGACAGATTATCCCACATTTGCTATTAAGGGGCTCTTACACCTTCTTCTGAAGCATCTGGCACTGGCCCCTGTCAGCGACGGGGCACTGGACTAGATGGACCTTGGGTCTGCTCCAGGCTGCCAATCCCAATGTTCCTATATTCTCTTGTGAAGTCATTGGAGTTGCACAGCTTGTATACAAGACCAGATAACAGTGTGTTAGGGTAGGTCCATAATAGATAGGGGAAGGTTTTCCTCTCTTGGAAGGGGAAAGGTAGAAAAGGTTCCTGGGGAGATCAGAGCTGGGAAGAGTAGATTATATAGCAATGAGCATACTCCATCAGTCAGTACACTGTGACAGGAACAGGCCAGATGGCTACAGGAGAGTGATCCTATTGGGATCCGGGAAGCGGGCAGACCCGGAGGTGCAGCAGGCGGCCCGGCGCAGCCTCGGCGACCCCCAGCATCTCGGGCCGTAGGTTGGGGGAGAACAGGGTTGCCACTCCAGCTGTACGAACTGTGAAATGCCTAAAGTAGACCCTGTCCCCCAAGTCCAGCCGCCAGCTGTCTTCAGCGGCTGGATCCGTATGGGTCTCCTGCAGGAAGACCACAGAGTACCCTCCCTCCCGAAGGAAGGAGAGCACCTGGGACCTGCGGAGACCCATCCTACAGCCCCGGATGTTCAATGTTGCGATGATGAGCGGTGCCATGAGGAGGGCTGGGGGGGATCCTGGCCGGCAGGGATGCTCACAGCCCCCATTGGGCCACACAGCAAACCGTGACCTACCCTGTAGGTGAGCAACGAGTCATGGAAGCCACGGACCCGCTGGTAGGCTGAGGCGGCCTGCTTCCTGGTCCTTTTACCCTCCCACATAAGGGCCCTTGCGGCCCGGAGGATCTGATGAAAATCCCTCCATCGCTGGAGAGCAAGGTGTACCTTGTTGCAGGAGCCATGGACGTCTTCTAAAAACTCCTGCAGCTCCTCTCGCAGTGCATGAGGGGGTGGAATTACTGTCTCCTGGTCATCCCCTGACGGGGCCCACGGCACAGCCCTGTGGTCCACTGAGATGGGCAGGCAAGGGGCGGACCCCCGACAGGGCGCCCGATGGGCTGGCGCCACGTGGCCCACCTTGAACCCTGGGGCAATAGGGGGCGGTGGAGGGACGATAGCAGCCCCTAGTGGGTCGGGACAGGGAAACACAAAGGCCGTTCCATGGGGGTCATTTTTCGAAAAAGGGAAGGGGACATCCGGAGGGGCGGCAATAACATCGCGGGAGGTGGAAGGGCTAGGGACAGGGTCAGCATCAAGGGCAGGGCCAGGATCAGAGACAGGGGCAGGGGCGAGATTCTGTGCTTCAGAAGCCGAGCAAGTGGGTGGTGGCACCTTCCAGTCAGGCTCAAGGGTTGGGGGGATGGGGAGGGGGCTCTTAGCGATGCCGGGCGCAGGCTCTGTGGTGGATTTGGCAGCCACGGCATCAGGAGGTGGACTGTCTTCTGTAACGCCCCCGCCCGGGAAGGAGGTTGATTGCTCCACACCAAAGAAGGGTGCCCCTGGTGGCTCGGGTCCCTGCCGCGTAGCACTGGCTGTCACCTGAACAGGCTCGGTGGCTGTCAGCTGGGTGCATTCTGCGGCCGGGTTGATGGAGGAGTCCAGGGGCTCCTCGGAGGTGGGAGCGGAAGCAACGGTTAAGGGGAGGGAGCATGAGAAAAGGGGGGCTGGAGTGAGGTCGTCCAGATCGAGGCCCGCTGGCAAAG
Source organism: Chelonia mydas (assembly GCF_015237465.2). Classification (NCBI taxonomy): domain Eukaryota; kingdom Metazoa; phylum Chordata; order Testudines; family Cheloniidae; genus Chelonia; species Chelonia mydas. Next base: position 3,945,257 of record NC_051258.2, read on the forward strand.
GGTCGTCATACCCCTGGGTGACCGGGGTCAGACCCTGGGCCTCGATCTCCTTGTATATGGAGGGGAGATTGCTTTCCGCCACCCCGGGGCTCTCCCTGCCGGCACCCAACACGACGGTCACCTCGGGGCTCACAGGGGCTTCGGATAGTACCAGGGCAGGATGGGCTCTGTTGGGGGCCTCGAAGGGGTGGGACTCCCGTGGAGGGGAGATACTGCCTTCCGGTGCTGCCACGTCTTCCCCAGCCGGCACCGGTGGATGGAATACACCCGTGGGCAAAGCGGACGGCTCGGCATCGGTGCCCCCCTTCCTGGTCTTCCGGGGGGCTCCTCATTGGATGGGAGGAGCGGAGCTCGAGGCTTCCGCTTCCCCTGCTTCCCCTGGACTAGGGCCCAGCCCTCCATGGCATCATCCGGGGGCTGGCTAGCAGGGGTCGTGTCAGGGGGCAGAGGCGATGGCTCAGGGACTCGGGGGGGTAATGGTGGGGCAGCACGAGGGAGGGAAGGTTCCCCCTGGGGTGGGCCCTCTCACATGCTCGGCGGTGTCCTTGCTGTACCCTCCTCCACAGGCCCCGCCAGATTGCAAGAAGCGGGGGCGGGGCTCTCCCGCTCGTCTGGGCGTAGAGGGGGAGCTGCCCCTTGGGCCCGAGCGGGAGCAGTGGTGGACTGGGAAGGAGGAGGGGTGGCTCCGGGCGCCGGGCAGCTAGGGGCGCTGGCGATGATGGGGCCGGCACCCTGCCGGGGCTTGGGGGTCCCAGATGCCCCTCCTTGCCGGGCCAAGGGGCAGTCCCTCCGGATGTGCCCCATTGCCTGGCAGAGGTAGCACCGGGCCTCCCCCGTGGAGTAGTGCACCCGGGAATGGGCCCCCTGGTAAGGGACCAGGAAGGACCCCTCAAGTGCCTCTCCCTCACGCGCCGCCGGCGGCAATAGAAGCTGCACTTGCCGGCGGAACGAGAGGATGTGACGGAGGGTGGGGTCTTTGCAGCCCAACAGGAGAGGGCTGATGACAGAGATGGGCTTCCCCATGGTAGAGAGGGCGGGTAACAGGGCGGCATTGGGAAGAAAGGGAGGGATGGAGGTCAGGACCAGGCAGATGCCCAGGTCGTCTAGCGGCTCCAGGGGGACGAACACGCCTCCCCCCCAACCAGGCCCTTCTCCACTGCTAAGAAGAAGACGACCTTTCCGTACATTTTGGAGGCTGCCACAATGGCCATGGGACCCACCACCCTCGCCAACGCCTGCACGTAGGTCTCCACGTGGGGCGAGGCGGGCACCAGGAGGCAACGGACACCGTGCTTCCCGGTCATGGTGGGAAAGGGGCCCCGGCCGCTATAGATGGTAGCGGAGGCGGTGGGCGGGAGAGATGACGGAGCGGCAGGCGGGGGGGCTGCCGCCACCTGGGCATACGCCCTGGGGGCCGGGGGAGGGGCATCCGCAGAGCTGATGGAGGGAACAGTGGGGAGGGACGCCGCGGCCGGTGGTGGGGCCGCGGCAGTGGGGGCAGCCCCTGCCATGGAGGGCCTGGTCTTTTTAGCGGGGCCTTTCCCCTTCTTCTTCCCCTGGCCCTTCCCACCGGCTGGGGGGGCTCCCCCCGAATCTGAGGGGGGGAGGGACGCGGCAGCAGCGGAGGTCACCGCGGGGGTGGCGGCAGGTGGTTCGGCAGCGGAGGTAGAGGCTTGGGGGGGTGACGAGGGGCAGGCGGGGGAGGGGCAGCTGGGGCTGCTGAAGGGGCCCCACCCATCTCATCCCCCACCATCATGAGCAGGGAGGGGAGGGGAGACACCAGAAGGAGGAGGGGAAAGGGGAAGCAGGTCGACCACTCCTCCCCGCTAGGCTGCGGGCAGGGGAGGAGGGCGCCAAAAGGGGTGGGCTGGGCACAGGGACAAAACAGCGGTTATGGGTCAGTCGCCGACATGGGGTGGAATTCCGGCTCCTCTAGCTGCACTAGGGGTGGGGGGGATACAACAGCATTGGGGGTGCAGTGAAGAGGGTTGAAACTAAAATGGGGAGTGGCACAAGCACATGGGAGGGGGCATGGGCACACGGAGCAAGGGGCTAGGCGGGCTGGAGTTAGGGCAGGGAAACCAAGCAGCTAGCTTCAAAGGCTGGGGCGGGGCAAACAAACAAAGTCTGCAGAGGGAAATGGGTGGGGCAGGCAAACAAACTGAAGCTAGTAAGGGGGGCTGGGGCAAAAGGGGGGGGCAAAAGCTGCAAAGGGCAAATGGGGCAGGTAGCAAGGGGAAAAGCTGTGAGGTGGGCAGTCCGGGGGCGGGGGGCACGTGCGCCCACGTGTGCTTGCACAAAGTCAATTTGGCTGGCTGCTGCTTCTGGCCCAAGGGTGGAATCAGGGCGTGGCAAGCCAAGCAAGCAGCTGAGTCCAGAGGCAGGAGCTGAGGCAGATGGTAAACAGCCAGTGGGGCTGGTGGAGGGGGCAGTGGTGGTGGTTGGGGGGGACACAGATGGATTGGGGGGCAGCTCCATGCCACACCCCCTGTGTCCCTGCAAACACAGTCAAGACCCCCACAAGAAGAGCACAGTTTGAAAGTTACTCAGTCTTAAGGCCCCCCTCCACGGTGGTCTGCAAAGTCTCTAGGTGCTCCCCCACTGGTAGATGGTCCTCTTCTTCTCCTCCTCGGGGCTTCAGCAGCTCCAGGCAGTAAACTTCTGCAGCAGGAGCTCCAGGAACTCCAGGTGGTGGTCCAGGCAGGCAGAAAGGACCCCTCTCAGGTGGTGGTGGTGTCCACAGCAGCAACAGCTGGGACTGGGGTCCCTCACTCCCCCCCTCTGGGGAGTGGGCTACAGGCTCCCCCCCCCCAAGGGGCTGCAGCTGGAGCAGTAGCAGCACCCGAGGGTGGGGGGTCCAGCAGCCGGCCAGCAACCACGTAGCAGCAGAGAAGGGGGGTGGTGTCTGGCCCAGCCAGGGGAGCAGCTGGAGCAGCTGCAGAGAGAGAGCCCAGGGCCTAGGAGCAGGAGCAGCAGCCCTCTCCCTCCTTATCCCTACAGGCCAGAGGGTACAGGAGAGTAATTTTTTTTTTTGCCAGAACGGCCTGTGGGCCCCACCACCCTCGCCAACGCCCGCACGTAGGTCTCCATGTGGGGCGAGGCGGGCACCAGGAGGCAATGGACGCCGTTGTTCCTGGTCGTGGTGAGAAAGGGGCCCCGGCCACTATAGATGGTAGCGGAGGCGGTGGGCGGGAGAGATTTTTAAGCTCAGGCTTGACAAAGCCCTGGCTGGGATGATTTAATTGGGGATTGGTCCTGCTTTGAGCAGGGGGTTGGACTAGATGACCTCCTGAGGTCCCTTCCAACCCTGATATTCTATGATTCTATGATTCTCTGTAGCCGCAGGCAGGGGGGCTGCCGCCACCTGGGCGTAGGCCCTGGGGGCCGGGGGAGGGACACCCGCAGAGCTGGTGGAGGGAACAGCGGGGAGGAACGCCGCAGCTGGTGGTGGGGCTGCGGCAGTGGGGGCAGCCCCTGCCATGGAGGGCCTGGTCTTTTTAGCGGGGCCCTTCCCCTTCTTCTTACCCTGGCCCTTTCCGTCGGCTGGGGGGGGGCTCCCCCAGAATCTGAGGGAGCGAGGGACGTGGCAGCAGCGGAGGTCACCACAGGTGCGGTGGCAGGTGGTTCGGCAGTGGCAGGTAGAGGCTTGGGGGGGTGACGGAGGGGCAGGCGGGGGAGGGGCAGCTGAGGCTGCTGGAGGGGCCCCACCCGTCTCGTTCCCCGCCATCATGAGCAGGGAGGGGAGGGGAGACACCAGAAGGAGGAGGGGAAAGGGGAAACAGGTCGACTACTCCTCCCCGCTAGGCTGCAGGCAGGGGAGGAGGGTGCCAAAAGGGGTGGGCTGGACGGGGGACAAAACAGGGGCTACAGGAGAGTAATAGAAGGCAGATATATTAGCCCGAGATTAAGCAGATCCCTTTTCCCTGAGTAAGGTAATGGGCTGTTCCTGAATAATCAGGAGGTTGCTGGAACCAATTAGGACAGGCTAATTAGGACACCTGGAGCCAATTAAAAGCTGCTAGAATCAATTAGGACGGGCAGGCTTATCACGGCACCTGGTTTTAAAAAGGACCTCACTTCAGTTCGTGAGGAGTGTGCGAGGAGCTGGGAGCAAGAGGTGCAAGAAGCTGAGAGTGAGTAGGTGTACTGCTGGAGCACTGAGAAGTACAAGCATCATCAGACATCAGGAGGAAGGTCCGGTGGTGAGGACAAAGAAGGTGTTGGGAGGAGGTCATGGGGAAGTAGCCCAGGGAGTTGTAGCTGTCACGCAGCTGTTACAGGAGACACTATAGACAGCTGTATTCCATAGGCCCCTGGGTTGGAACCCAGAGTAGAGGGCAGGCCGGGGTTCCCCCCATCCCTCCAACTCCCTATTTGATATAACAGGAGTTGATCTGGACTGTGGGTCCCACCAGAGGGGAAGGTCTCTGGCCTGTCCCCCGACCCATTAGATGGGCCAGCAGAGAGTGTGGGGATTGTTCTCCTCCTTTTCCCCATGCTGGCCAGTGATGAGGTTAGCCGAGTGAACGGCAGGCTTGCGCCACTAACAAAAGGAGCCGAACTGAGGCCTGCTGTAAACCTCTGAGGTGAGCAAAGCGCAAAACCCACCAAGGCAGAGGAGGAACTTCGTCACACTACCTCTGCGTCAAAGAGCCCACGGACCCGAGCTCGCCTGAAAGAAATCTGTGCTGAGCCCACTAAATTGGAGCTGGAAAGGTTCTAAAGTAAATTAAAGAGCAGGGACCCTGCCTTCTCCTATTATTTGACCCAACAGAATCCCGGTAGGTACTGCTCAATAAACTGGGGCACTTAATTTGGGGGTCGCATCAGTCTCTGGGGCAGTGGCATACACTGGGTAAAGTGGGAAGGAATTCTGAGATGTTGGGAGAAAACGTGCTGTTTGGGGGATTTTGCCCTGTGAATGTTGCTGCTCTTGGGTGAAGACCCAGCATTTGCCTGGGTACCATTTATCCAAAACTGATAGTTTTTCCCCAGGGTTGTTCAAGATGATGCTGATGGTAAGAGATGTGCGGGCAAGAGGGGAGAGCTGCCCAAGGAGTGCTGTGAGCTGGGCAGGGCTGTGGTGATTAACAGTATTTACCATGTTGATTGGAATGGTATCAAGGAGTCTGGAGCATTGTAAGTAGTTTTGGCCCTGCTGAGAAATTTAAGGTGAAATCAACAACTTGTGACAGAAGCTGTAATTGTTGGGTGTAATTATGCACGTTGAGAGCTAAATGGAGGAACAGTGACTGCCTCTGGGACCCAAAGTGGGGAAAACCTCTGGTAATGGCCAGCCACAACAATATCCTTCCAATGGTGACGTGTGAGATGCCAAAATAGGCATGGGACTATCAACAAGTCTGTCCATTCCATTGCAGTCAGGGAGTGTAGCTGGAGTATCCCAGGGAGGGCTGATGACTAATGAAGAAATCACATGTGGTTAACCAGCTCAGCTAGGGAAATCTCCGTCCGACAAATGCCAGGGTGACCTTTATGTTGTGAAAAGAAAAGGAGTACTTGTGGCACCTTAGAAACTAACCAATTTATTTGAGCATAAGCTTTCGTGAGCTACAGCTCACTTCATCGGATGCATTCAGTGGAAAGTGTAGAAGATCTTTTTATACACACAAAGCATGAAAAAATACCTCCCCCCACCCCACTCTCCAGCTGGTAATAGCTTATCTAAAGTGATCACTCTCCTTACAATGTGTATGATAATCAAGTTGGGCCATTTCCAGCACAAATCCAAGTTTTCTCCCCCCCACACACACAAACCCACTCTGGATAATCACAACTTGATTATCATACACATTGTAAGGAGAGTGATCGCTTTAGATAAGCTATTACCAGCAGGAGAGTGGGGTGGGGGGAGGTATTTTTTCATGCTTTGTGTGTATAAAAAGATCTTCTACACTTTCCACTGAATGCATCCGATGAAGTGAGCTGTAGCTCACGAAAGCTTATGCTCAAATAAATTGGTTAGTCTCTAAGGTGCCACAAGTACTCCTTTTCTTTTTGCGAATACAGACTAACACGGCTGTTACTCTGAAACCTGTCTTTATGTTGTGGGAAATGATGCTACACCTCAGAGTTCTACTCCCACCTCTGCTTCTGACCCACTGGCTTTATCTTGGACAATTTGTTTCCCCTTCCATTTGGTTTAGCGCTACTTATCGGAGGAAGGGCTGTGGCTCGAGGGGTCTCTGTAATGTTTCCTCAGCACTTTGAAAACATTTTGCCCCTCTGCTGAGCTGCAGTAGATGGGGCCCTGCACGCAGGTTTCCCATTGAAGGGGAATCCGTGATGTGGAGTCTGGGTATTTGCTTAGTGTAACTCATTTATTGTTTGCACCAGAGACACCAGTCCTTGCACAGAGATGTCACAAACAGCACACAGGCAAATCCCTGTCAGGAATCTCAGCCAAAACACCAATGTCCAGTTCCCACGGAGCTACTCTGTCCCAAGAAATGACTCTAGCTGGAGAGATTCAGGCAGAGAACAAACTCTTCCGCTGCTCGCCACAGCCGCCCAAGAGAAACAGTGTCACAAACGAAGGCTGCGGTGTGAGTCCCAGTCAAGCAGAGAGACGTGTGCGAGTGCGCTAAGAACAGTAGTGTAACCATCACAGCCTGGGCTGCAGTGAATGGCTGGCCTGAGTATGTTCCCACCGGATCCAGGTGGGCTCCTCCTCAGCGCAGCTAGCATGTACCCCACTCGCTGCTGCTTGTGCTACCCTGGCTACGCTACTGTTTTTAGCATGCTAGCTCTGTGAGAGTTAGCACGAGTGTCTCCTGTAGCTGGGAATCACACCCCTAGTTCATAATGTAAAAATAACCTAGGAGGGAGGCAGCATTTGTTGGAAGTGCTCACCTGTCAGACTGTGTGTAACAGCGCCATCTGGTGTCTCCCACCAGAACAATAAAAAAAGCACTGTAGACGTGGGAAGTAGTGGTTTTCTTGCCCAGAAACTTGGCCATTCTCAGCTTTGATTCTGTCTCTGAAACAGGCACTAGGGCAAGGCCAATAAGATCATAGAGTTATAGACCCTAGAGACAGATGTCTCATCCAGTCTTTCCTCTTAAGACCAGGGTGGTGCAGCAGAGGAGAAATTTAGGTGCAGCTCCATGACACTGCTGCAAGCTCCTCTCTGACTTGCTGTTTGCTTTCCCTGCTGTGCCATTTTCAGGGTTATTGTTTCCCAGGTTCTCCTTTGGATTGTATAGCTGATTTTCCCCGCAGTCTTGCCTGGCATTTTTCAGGCTGAATCCCCTTTTGTTTTTTTCTGTCCATAATTCGAAACTCACTCAGATCTTTGGCTTTTTCCTGTTCTAATTGGCATTTGCAATTTCTCCCAAATTCATGTCATTTGCATGTTAAATTATTGTGCTGTTACCACACTTTCCTGTTTATTAAGGAGGCTGTGATATAAGACTGGACCTAACCCAGACCACTGCTGCATCACCTGACTGTGCACCTTCCCGCTGACTCAACACATTGCCATTTGTTTTGGATCCTTCTGCCAGTTCTCAGGCCACTGGACAGTGTTCTTGTCCAAGCCACTTGGAATTTTTTAAGGGAAGATAAATGAGATGATGCAAGAAATGCATTACACAAATCTGGATGTATTAAACCTACTGCTTTCCTAGCATCCACTAGGCTGATAATTCTTTCAGAAAAGCAAGCAAGTTGGCATGGTTTGTTTATTAATCATAGAATCATAGAATCATAGAATATCAGGGTTGGAAGGGACCTCAGGAGGCCATCTAGTCCAACCCCCTGCTCAAAGCAGGACCAATCCCCAACTAAATCATCCCAGCCAGGGCTTTGTCAAGCCTGACCTTAAAAACTTCTAAGGAAGGAGATTCTACCACCTCCCTAGGTAACGCATTCCAGTGTTTCACCACCCTCCTAGTGAAAAAGTTTTTCCTAATATCCAACCTAAACCTCCCCCACTGCAACTTGAGACCATTGCTCCTTGTTCCGTCCTCTTCTACCACTGAGAATAGTCTAGAACCATCCTCGCTGGAACCACCTCTCAGGTAGTTGAAAGCAGCTATCAAATCCCCCCTCATTCTTCTCTTCTGCAGACTAAACAATCCCAGTTCCCTCAGCCTCTCCTCATAAGTCATGTGTTCCAGACCCCTAATCATTTTTGTTGCCCTTTGCTGGACTCTCTCCAATTTATCCACATCCTTCTTGTAGTGTGGGGCCCAAAACTGGACACAGTACTCCACCAATGACTTCACCAATGTCGAATAGAGGGGGACGATCACGTCCCTCGATCTGCTCGCTTTGCCCCTACTTATACATCCCAAAATGCCATTGGCCTTCTTGGCAACAAGGGCACACTGCTGACTCATATCCACCTTCTCGTCCACTGTCACCCCTAGGTCCTTTTCCGCAGAACTGCTGCCTAGCCATTCGGTCCTTAGTCTGTACTGGTGCATTGGGTTCTTCCGTCCTAAGTCATGCTGATTATTTCTCCATTATAGCCTCGATGTTTACCTAGTTTCTTTTATAAAATCTGTCCCATTACTTGACTTGGTTTAGAACATGGTAATTATCAGTATCCCTGGTTTTGCCTTTTTGTAAGATTAGTACCACAATTACTTCAGCCAAGACCTTGGGCCACTCCCTAGTTTCTTCCGACTTTTTACAAATCAGTGTCAGTGGTTTGGTGAGTTATGTCACCAGCTCCCCTAATGCCCCACAGCACATGGTTTCCAGACCTTTCTATGTACATGCCTGATTTGTCCAAGTGTTCTCTTACCTGCTGCTGAATACCCAGCGATGCATTGGCTGGCTCTATGTCATTTCCTAATGAGCCAAACGTCTTCTCTTTCCTGTTTGTAAAGAACAAATGTAAAAAGCCCTCCAGAGCCAGAAAGAAGAACTCTGTGGGAGACAGTCAAACTGGTGTGGATTGGCAGAACTATAGGAAGTCAAAGGATAGAGTGTGAGATGGAAAGGAAAAGAAAGTGGAGGGGACAGAAAGCAGCCAGTAGGGTTGGAAGTAGTGAGCAAAGGTGACAGAGTAAGCTAGAAATGTGAAAGTCAGAGAATAGCGAGAGGTGAAAGGCGAGGAGGAGAGAGAGAGGCCAGGGAAACCCGCCCAGCCACAACAGAAACTCACTTCCATGCGGAAAGGGCGAGACCTACTTTGAAAACTTGTTTTAAAGTGGGATGACAGAGGGGTTCACTGGTTTCTGACAGAGGGCTGGCCAGTCTTCAGCCAAAGCCAGGGAGAGAAAGATGATGGACTTCACTTGGTGGCATAGTTGACCTCGCCAATGCATTCATGCTGTATGTCCCCATGCAGTGAGCTGAAAAGCTTTCCCAGTTTGTTTATGCCATAAGGCCCCATGCAGTGCCCTGATGGGCTGTGCCAGTGCATTCGTGCCATTAATGTGGGCTCTGTATCATCAAACCCTGGGGTTTGTGCATGCCTGTCAGTGGAGTCCCCTTAAAGGGAAGACTAAGTTAGCCATTCAGCGCAGAGCAGTGTAACGCATTATACCATGGGGCCTTGTGAATCACATATCTGCTGAAATGAAAAACCCGAGGAAAGGGCGGAAACTGCTGAATGAAAGTGGCTGTGCTCCAACCATAACATGGAAGGTGCAGCTCTGGGCAGGGAGGTGTGTGTGTGTGTGTGTGTGTGTGTGTGTGTGTGTGTGTGTGTGTGTGACCTATTCTCGCTGGACATGCAGTTGCCAGGCAAACTTCATGGCCATTACCAAGCCAGCCATGCTATCAGCTGGGCAGAAGGCCTGACACCACCTTTGTTCTTGAGATAACAGGACACTTATGGTGAGCAGGGATTAACCAGCCTGACAGTCGGAATAACCCAGTGAAGCCCTTGTATCCTACCAGCAGCTGGGAGGGTAAATCCATTCACTGCTGTGACTGTGAGGGAGTCCCAGGAGCGGATCGCCCGTGTATATGTGCATGATGGGATCTCAGGGACCCGCCAGCTGCCACTTGTGTGTGTGGAGGTGATTTATGCTGACATTTCATTTTGTTGTTTGGTAAATCAGGAACTTGGAAATCAGCGTGGTTTCTTGCTGCCTAGCCCTGCTAACGGCTGAGGTTATCACAACAGCTATAAATCCCCCACAATTCTGGATGGGAAATCTCATTATTTCTTCTCTCCCCTTCCCTCCCTGAGCTCTGAGACCTGGCAGAGCCACGGGAAAGAGGAATTGATTCAAACCAGCTCCAGCTAAAGTGATCAGCTATGAATCATTCTCACCAGGAGACCCTCCCTTCGCAGAGCCTTGACTGCTGGGAAAGTTAGATGGGCTGTTTCATGGAGATGTACATCAGCTCCAGTTGGGTGCGCCTGGAGCAGCTGTTACTGTCCATGGGGCATGTGCAGCCTTACTCCCCATGCCCTGCAAAGATGCAGGCGGAAATGAAAAATCTGCACCCTCTTTCCTTCCTCCTCCTCCTCCTTTCCTGAGAAGGCAGCTTGTAAGAAGGGGGTCATGAGCCCTTTCTCCTCCAGCTGATGGATCCAAATGGGGCCTTCCTGTGCACTTATAGGGGCTGAGACCTGGCTGTTAGAGTGGCCCCTAGAGGGCCCTGGGTGATGGGTGGCCCCCTAAAGTCACGGCAGGATAGCTCCAAGGGACAAGTCCCTAGAACTTCCTGTGGCAGGGTACAACAGCCAGTATAGGGTGGAGGACTCCTTGTCTGCCCCATGGCTCCACAGAGGGCAGAAAGGAATCCGGGATATCTGCTTTGGCGGGTGAGTGGGGAAGCTGCAAGAGGCAGGGGAAAGCCTGGGGACTGCGCAGGGTGAACCTCTTTGCTTCGATGCCATTTTTGTGTTTGAACAATAATTTGTGCCCCGAGGCAAGGGCCTGAAAAGGACTCAGGCGTGGCCCTGGTTCCTTCCTGGGTGGATGCTCCCCAGCCTGTACCCCTCCTTCTGCTCCACCTGGCAGGCCCCAGGTGACAAGCCCCTGGGAATTCACCAGCCTGGAGACAGTTCCATCTCAGGGACTGTGCACATGCCTGCCCACCTATGAAAGAAAGGACAGTAGAACCAGCCAGGGGAGCCCACAGAAAGATCTCCAGCAGGCTATGGGCAGAGACTAGGGCTAGGAGAAAAGAGCTGGCTAACAAGCACTGGAGAATCAAGTAGACAAACAACCCTCCACCCCCTCTGAGTCCCCTGCTCCCTGTCTCCTCTTTTTGTTTCCACTCTGACCTAAGCAAGGATAATATTGTCAAGTGGAAGTTTTTCATAGCAACGTAGGAATGGCCAGGTTCGATCAGAGCCATGCTTCAACTGGCCCAGGCTCTTGTCTCTGACAGTGGCCAGTACCAGATGCCTCAAAGGAAGGCGCAAGAAAAGCAGCAGTAGGTGGAGGTGGGGTGATCTGCCCTTCCTTCCCCCAGCAGTGAGAGGCATACTGAAGCAGGACTTATTCCCTTTCCAGAACACATGGATGCATTTTTTTGAACCCTTGATATTGTAACTCTGGGTTGTTCATATTATCTGTAGACATGTCTGACCCTTTACTGAATCCTGCTAGGGTTGTGACCTCAGTGATATCTTGTGTCAATGAGTTCCATAAGCTAACTTTGCTATGTGGGAAAGCATTCTTTTTATCGGTTCAGTTTCATTCAAAGTCTCCTTGTACCATGAGAAAAGGGCAATAGAAGTTTCCAATCTACCCTTCTCTAGCCTAGTCATTATTTTGTATACCTTTATCATGACCCCTTTTCTTCATCTGCACTCTAAATTAAACAGTCCCAATCTTTTCAATCGCTCCCTCTTACAGATTCATAGATTCCCAGACCAGAATGGAGCCTGGTGGAGCCTGTTCATTTGTCTGATCACTGCTCTCCAACCCCGCTTTGTTTCTGCCATATCCCTGTTGCGATGGAATGACCAGAAATGAATGCTCTATTCCAGATGAGGGCATCCCACTGATTTGGATAATAGCTTTATAATATTTTCCATATTAGTCTCCATCCCTTTCCTTCTGCATCCCATCATTTTGTGCTCCTATGATGGCTGCTGAACATTGACCAGAGATCTTCACTGAGCATGTTTTTGTTAGTAGCTCAGGCCCTTTTTCCTTAAGTTCCTACACAGATCTTCAATGAATCATCTGGTCCTAATGACTTATTGCTCTTTAATTTACCAATTTGTTCCAGCACCTCTTCTTTTGACACCACAATCCCTCATTTTTATAACCTGAAATGAATAGATGCCAGGTAGCTTTCTTCCCAGCATCCTCTGTGGTGCTGAATGAGGCAAATAAATCATGTAGTGTCTCAGCAATGTCCTTACCCTCCTTAATAGCTCCCTTTACTCCCTGTCAGTCCAGTGAACCCACTGATTCACTCAGGCTTCCTGCTTCTGACAAATGTAAAGAATTTTTTGTGATTAGCTTCCATGCGGTTCCGTCCTAATTTCCTTCTTGCATTCAGATGATCTAGACCATCCCTGATGGGTGTTTGTCTAACTTGTTCTTAAAAACCTCCAGTGCTGGAGACTCCACAACCTCCCTAGGGAGTTTGTTCCAGTGTGTAACTACTCTGAGATGAGGAAAAATTGATCACCGGCTTCTTTATAACAGCCCTTAACAGATTGGAAAACTGTTATCGGGTTCCCACCTCTGTCTTCTTTTCTTAGGACTAAACACGCCCAGTTTTGTTAACCTTCTCATAGGTCAGATTTTCTAAACTTTTTATCATTTTTGTTGCTCTTCTCTGGACTGGCTCCAATTTATCCCCATCTTTCCTAAAGCGTAGTGCCCACAATTGGACACTATACTCCAGCTGAGGCCTGACCGGTGTCAAGTACAGCGGGACGGTCACCTCCCGGATCTTACATATGACACTCCTGTTAATACACCCGAGAATCATATTAGTCTTTTTCACAGCTGCATTGGATTGTTAACTCACATTCAATGTGTGATCCACTATAACCCCAGAAAGAAAAGGAGGACTTGTGGCACCTTAGAGACTAACCGATTTATTTGAGCATAAGCTTTCATGAGCTACAGCTACAGCTCACTTCATCAGATGCTGTAGCTCATGAACGCTTATGCTCAAATAAATCTGTTAGTCTCTAAGGTGCCACAAGTCCTCCTTTTCTTTTTGCGAATACAGACTAACACGGCTGCTACTCTAAAACCTACAACCCCAGAGCCTTTTCAGCAGTACTATCACCTCACCAGTTATTTCCCCATTTTTTATTTGTGCATTTGATTTTCCTTCCTAAGTGAAGCCCTTTCCACTTGTCTTTATTGCGTTTCATCATGTTGAATTCAGACCAATACTCCAATTTCTCAAGGTAATTTTGAATTCTAATCCTGTGTTCCAAATTGCTTGCAACCCCTCCCAGCTTGCATCTTTTATAAGCACACTCTTCACTCCATTATCCAAGGCATTAATGAAAATATTGAATAGTACCAGATGCAGGACTGACCTCAGCTGTACCCCACTAGATATGCCCTCCAAGTTTGAGAGTGAACCATTGATAGCTATTCTTCAAGTATGGTCTTTTGACCAGTTGTGCCACCCACTTTATAGTAATTTCATCTCAACCACAATTCCCTAGTTTGCTCATGAGAATATAACGTGCAACTGTGTCAAAAGCCTTCCTAAAATCAAGATATATCACACGTACTGCTTCCCCCATCCACTAGGCTCGTAAGCCTGTCAAACAAGGAAATTAGGCTGGTTTATCATGATTTGTTCTTGATAAATTCATTCTGGCTATTCCTTATAACCCTACTATTCTCCAGATGCTTACAAACAGATTGTTTAAGCATCTTTCCGGGTACTGAAGTCAGGCTGACTGCTCTATAATTCCCCAGGTCCTCTTTGTTCCCCTTTTTAAAGATAGGTGCTATGTTTGTCCTTGTCCACTCTTCTGGGACCTCACCCGTCCTCCATGAGCTCTCAAATATAATTGCTAACAATTCCAAAATTGCTTCAGCTAGTTCCTTAAGTACCCTAGGAAGAATTTCATCAGGCCCTGCTGACTTGAATACATCAAACTTATCTAAATATTCTTTAACCTGTTCTTTCCCTATTTTGGCTCTCATTCCTTCCCCGTGTTGTCAATATTAATTGTGTTGAGTATCTGGTCACCATTAACCTTTTTAGTGAAGACTGAAGCAAAATAGGCATGAAACACCTCAGCTTTCTTGATGTCATCAGTAATTAGCTCTCCTTCCCCACTAAGTAGAGGACTGACACTTTCCTTAATCTTTCTCTTGCTCCTAATGTATTTCAAAGAACCTCTTCTTATTGCCTTTTATGTCCCTTGTTAGGTGTAACTCATTTTGTGAATTAGGCTTTCTGATTTTTTTCCCTACAGGCTTATGCTTTTTTATTGCACTCAATTTGCCTATGTTTCCACTTTTTATAGACCTCCTGATGGAGTCATATTGGCTTTTTACTATTCTCCCTATCTTTCCTTCGCATCAGGAGAGTTTAGTATCAGGGGGTAGCCGTGTTAGTCTGTACCCAAAAAACCAATGAGGAGTCCAGCGGCACCTTAAAGACTAACAGATCTATTTGGGCATAAGCTTTCAAGGGCAAAAAACCCACTTCTTCAGATGCAGATGCATCTGAAGAAGTGGGTTTTTTACCCACGAAAGCTTATGCCCAAATAAATCGATCAGGAGAGTTGGCAGTTGTGACTTTAATCTTGCCTCCTTGAGAAACTGCCAGGTCTCTTGAACTCCTTTGTCCCTTAGATTTCCTTCCCATGGGACCTTACTCACCAGTTCTCTGAATTTGCTGGTCTGGTTTTTTGAAGTCCATTGTCTTTTCTTTCCTTAGAACCACAAAATCTATCATTTCATGATCATTTTCACCCAAATTGCCTTCTACCTCAGATTTGCTATCAGTTCCTCCCTGCTGGTCAGAATCAAGTCTAAAATAGCTGCTCCCTGGTTACTACTTCCACTTTCTGAAACAAAAAGCTGTCCCCATACATTTCAACAATTTATTGGAAATGTTATGTTTTGCTATATTACTTTTCCAACAGATGTCTGGGTAGTTAAAGTACCTGTTATTACCACATTATGCTTTCTATTGGCTTCATTAAGCTGGATTTCCATTTTCTGCAAGATACCTTTTTGGCTCAAATACCCTATTGAAACCTTATTATTTCACCTTACTATGGGTTTTTTCCTTGCCTTTCTGCTTCCTGTTCTCTTTTGGAGTCTTCAGCCTTCTGGACCCTGTTACCGAAATTTAAATAACTTCCACAACAAATCTAAGGTTTTCAATTTAGTTTTCACTTCAGGGCCTTTTTCATGAACTTCCTCTTTTTTCTTCTTCTTTGAAGTTTAATGGCATCATGGCAGTTTTTGGTACAATTCCTTCCCCCCGAAGGATGTAAACCTCTACGTAGACACCGTTATATCTGATTATCTACATGGCAACTGGAACCTCCCAGACTGTGGAACTAACATAATGTTTGCTTCCATCACATTGCTCTCCAGCCTGTCTTTTGTCATCTAGTTAGACAACATTCATGGAATCATATTGTCTCATTGTGGCTTTACACTCCCCTATCAGTCTGTATCCATTTGTTGTCTCTTGTCTTATACACAGATTTTTTTGGTTCTCCATGGTAGAGCCCTAGCACAATGGTGGTGTTGCCCATGACTGCAGCTCTTAGGTGCTACAATAATGATAATAATAAATAATAAAAAACCAATTGGAATTCACATCTTTACTTATTTCGGTGCAAGTCTGTGTGCACTCACCCTTATTTTGGAAACAAAGAGACATAGCTTGATTTAAGTTGGTAAAAAATCGACTTAACTTACATTGAAATAGGACAGCCATAGTCTGAATTGCAACCAATTTAGGTATTTCAGTTCCGGTTTGTTTGCAGAAAAGTCCTTATTTATAAGTGCAAACTAAAAGCCAGGTTTAAACCAATATGCAGGTGTCCACACAGGGATTTGCACCAGTTCAACAAGATCCATTTAAATTTGCAAGTGCAAGATCGTGGGCAGACCAGGTCTCAGTCAAGAATAGTCACCTGTTGTGTGTGTCTTTGAAGTTGCTGTTGCAAGATGCAATTGCTTTGGTTGTGATAAATTGTTTCTCTGAACCTTGTGACATCCCCCATTGTTACTGTTCTATTGGACCTAGTTGCCTGTTTGATCTCCCTCGGCATTGTGAGCTCAGAGTCCTTATTTTGAGCTGGGGCTGATGGTACCATCCCACTGGCATATTTCTGGGGTCTTGGGGTTTGCATCAACACAGATTCCTTTGTGTGTGCCTCTCCCCTGAGAAATGGGATGTCTTTGGACTCTCTGAGGCTCTTCTGTTCCTTTTCTGCTGTACATCAAGCTGAAACATTAGTGAATCTTCAGTTCCTCAGGCTCCCCCAGAAAGTGCAGGGGGATGCAAATCAAATGAAAGTCTGGAGGCCCTGAGCTGGAGGGAGGGTAGCTGAGACCTGCTGGGCTGAATTAATCTGTGCCCAAGAGAGAAGACAGGGGTGGAGCAGCATTATGTGGCTGATGCAGCTCCACACATACCCAGGGAATCTCCTGTTCTATGTCACAAAGCCTCATTCGCCTACCTACCAAAGGCCAGGGGGGCAGTGCAGCGGGCAATGGGGAAATACAGTAGCTAAGGACATGCAGGACAAGAAGGGGGTATCTGCAAGGCCCCCTCCCTCCCTGGCTTCTGTGCTGCTTCCTCTCATCAGAATCCTGGTGGAGCCGCCCCGCCTGCCCCTCCTCTCTGCCGAGTGGGCCTGCCCTACCATGGCAGAGGCTGACTCATCGCCCTGCAGTGCCAGTCTGGCTGGACCACTTGCCTCTCCCACCAGCAGGGAAAATCCTCCCCCTCGAGGGCCCCTTTCTTCTGTTTTTCAACACAGCAGCTTTATTCTAAGCCCCCTCACCCCTGCCCCCAGCACCCTTCCCCGCATGGGATGACACAGCCACGGCCACACCGTGCCCCAGATGAACTCCTCACCAATGGGGAGCTCGCGGGCTCTGGCGGATGGCAGGGCCCCGAGCTCCCTGACAACTGCTGCTCGGAGCCAGCATTCCTGAAACAGGAGTCTCACTGCCCATATGAAAAGCTCTGATTCAGCTGCGAGTACCTGACACCTTCCCCAGCACAAAGAGGCCTTTTTCCCCTCACGCAGCTCCAACTGCTCCTGGGATAGCACTGGGCACAGGGAGCTGCCTCTCACAAAGCCACATCCTGCACACACACCGGACAAACCCGGGTGTCTGCAGAGCGGCAGAGAATGCACCGAGGGGCATGCGACTGCTGGCTGGGCCGCACCGAAGCTGCCAGCTACCCTGCCTAGGTCATTTGAGCTTGTCCTGCAGGGCCTCCAGGCCTGCCCTTCTGCTCAAGGCCCCACACCTACCCCGCCCCTTCCATCCTCCTCCCCAACCAGAGCTCGAGCCCCCCACCGCGGCCGGAGGAGCCCTGCCCCAGCCGCCACAAGTCCGGCCACCCCACCCCAGCCCACTGTGGCTGGCCCGCCCTAGCCCTGGGCCTGCTGGCCCAAGCACTAGGCAGCCCCAGTCCTGGAGCACCGTCCCGAGTGCCAGGCTGCTGGGCAGCCCACCCTAGCCCCAGCCCCTGCCTGCTTTGGAGGAGAGGCTGAGCAAGGGCGGGAAGAGGAGCAGCCTGGGCTGGGGCCCCGGGGGAAGAGTGGGACACAGGAAAGGGCCTCAGGGTGAAGCGTGGGCGGGGCCACACCTGGCTTAGCCTCCCCTGGCCTACGATACCCTCCGCCCATGTTGCCCAGCTGGCTGGCCCCAAATCACTGCGGCTTCGGGCACTGCATTGCTTGTGGCTGATCTCCTGTGACGGACTCCGGACCTAGCCTGGTTCACCAGGCTCCCATGTCCCCCGGAGCCCAGTACTGGCCCCAGTCGCAGCGCTCCATGGTGGTCTAGAGCTGAAACAGCACCGGGAACGCAGATTGGAATGGTGAGCGAAGGGGATATCATGGGGGATGTGAGGCACCCAGCTGTGGCTTGGAGCTGAGCAGTGGCGCTTGGACTGAAACAAGGGTTGATGGTAGAGCGCAATGGATTGAGCTGGGGGAGGTGTCTAATGGGGAGCCATTGGGAAAGGAGTACGCCCCAGCTTTATTTAGTATCTTTATTAACACTCTGGTGCAGGGAGTGAACCCAACATCACTGACAATCCCAGGTGAGTCCCAGCTGGGAGGGACTGGATGCATACCTCCTCCAAACTGCCAGTGCCCAAATGTGGGGCACAATGGACTCAAAATGGCAGTGTCTCAGAAATGACTTATGTTAGTTGACATGCCACAGGTCCAGGGGCCGGAACGGGGGATGGGCCAGAGGGCCATGGCCCCATCACTTTTTACCGGCCATAAGGGAGAGCAACAGATGGGGAGGGGACAGAGAGGGGCAAGTGGGCGGCAGGGTTTTGAGGAGAAGAGGCAGCATGGGGGCAGGGCCTCGGGGGGGGGGGGGGGGAAAGGGAGGCGTGGGGTGAGTCCTTGGGGGGAAGGGGCAGCTCAAGGAGGGCTTTGAGAGGAGGGGCTGGGCCACAGTTTGGGCACCGGTGACCTCCCACTTTTAGCGAGCTTCCACCTCTCTTGCGTGGGTTGCCTTCCCAGGATGTAACCAGCTCTATCTGAAAACTGAGTTTCATGATTCTTTATTTCTAATACAAGTAAAGAGACAAAGTCCCATTTTCAAAAGTGACCTAGACATGTAAGAGCCTGAGTTTCAATGAGACAAAGGGATTTAGGATCCTAAGGGGCACATTTTAAGGTATTTAGGCATCTAAAGATGCAGATAGGCACCTAGTAGAATTTTCAAGAGTAGCTAAGCCAGTCAGGGGCCGAATCCCCATTGATTTCAGCCCAGCCCAGCAATTCACAAATCTGTCCCATCCACTGTACACAGCAGCAGAGCAGTAGCTGTTCTGCAGGCTGTGGCCAGGGGCATTGCTGCTCTGCATAGGGTGCCAAGTGAATGGAGCGGCTAGAACTGCAGGGGAATCATTTTTTATACACTTTGAGGGCCAAATTTTCAAAAGTGTGAGCAGGCACCTCTCTCCCATAGGCATGTGGCCTGGGGCTCAGCTGGGACCTACCCATGCCTTGGGATGTGCAATGGGGCTTCCTTCTCACATAGGGCCACAGGATACTGGATACTTCTCAGCCTGCCTGTGTGTACCCATGATACCTTAGAGAGCATCGAAGAGTTGTGTGATCCCCGGGCATTGTACACACTGTGTGTGCAGCTGCCTCTGAACATTGACCCCATAAGGGTGAGGAACTCAGCTTTCCCAGGCACCTTTCTGAGCCCGCCACAAATCAGGAGATGCTCAAAACCCCCAGATCCACTCGCCTTGGCCTCCCCAATGGTTCTGTTCACTCTCAGCCTCCGAGAGGCCCCAGGGCTTAGACAAGAAGAAGGGGGCTTGTCTACACTTACTGGGGGATTGACATGTGGTGATCGATGGGTCTAGTGAAGACCTGCTAAAAGGACTGCAGATCGCTCTCCTGTCAACTCCTGGACTCCACCTAAACGAGAAGCACAAGGGGAGTCGACGGGAGAGCGTCTCTGGTCAACATCGCGTAGTGTGGACCCCGCGGTTAGTAGAGCTAAGCTACATCGACCTGAGCTACGTTATTCACATAGCTGAAGTTGCGTAACTTAGGTTGATCTCCCCCCGTAGTGTAGACAAGATATTCGAAGGCTCAGGGGACACTGCCCCATGGATAAGGAGCCCACAGAATATGGGAGTGATTCCTTTGTGGACCTTGCATCAGAACAGGCCCTGGGAGGGGCCAGGAAAAGTCACCATAAATCACTTGTAATGGCAACGGTGCCACTAGCAATAATTTAAACCTACAGTCGCTATGAACCTTGTACTCTTAAGACCCTTATTGACTTCAATGGGCTTTGGATCAGGCCTTACGTTACTTTTCTTGCGCTGCTGCACTGTAAGAGCAATGACACATACTTAAAGTCCTATGGGTCCCCGGAGCTCTCGATGTTACCCAAATAGGCTCAGCTTGTAATGAGAAATCACAGAGACATTGAAAGCATTGCATTCCTTTCAAATGCAAATCACATGTGATGTGAAATGTCAGGGTTTAGATGAACTGGCAAACAAACTGAAAACAGGATTGCTTTTAGCGAAATGTGAAAACACTTTACTGTCTCCACTTTTAAGTGCTACATATTTTATTGCTATGCTGCAGTGCCCAAAGCACAACTGAATTAAAAACAAAGCTATTAAAATCTAGCCCCCACTTCTCCAAAATGATGTCTCGTAAAGTATGGAAAATGAGATTGGCATTCACCTTGCTGAACTAAATTTGGCGCGAAACTGAGGAATAAGAGTCTGGGATTTTAGTTGTACGTTGCAGGACCCAGGTTCCAAAAGAGTGACCTAAAAGGTGCAGGGCTAAAGAGGTAATTGCAGGGGCAAAATATGCATGTGTGTGTCCATCGGAAGTCCCAACTGCATGTTCAGATTGCTAACAGCGCTGTCTTGCACACACACTGCTGTGGCTAGGCCTGTTGTGGAGGCACAGCCTGGCTTGACTTTGAAAGGTTTCCGAGCGTGCTGAATTGGGCTGAGGTACATGCGATGGGTTAGATCAGAGAAACCCCTTTGGGACTGGCACCCGATGTGCCTAGACTATCTCTGAGCCCGTTTTCCCTGCCAGCTTGGGACTTCAGTACTTTGCCTTGTTTGAGCTTGCCTGCTGTAAACACAGATGCAAGTCTGAATCATGCCCCCCACAAGCTGCAGGCTTAACTGAAAACAGCTTAAGAAGTGCTCCTGTCTCCAGCACTCAGGTACCCAGCTCCCAATGGGGTCCAAACCCCCAGATAAATCTGTTTTACCCTGTATGAAGCTTATACAGGGTAAACTCATAAATGGTTCGCCCTCTATAACACTGGAGAGATACTCACAGCTGTTTGCCCCCCCCCCACCTCCCAGGTATTAATACATACTCTGGGTTAATTAATAAGTAAAAAGTGATTTTATTAAATACAAAAAGTAGGATTTAAGTGGTTCCAAGTAATAACAGACAGAACAAAGTAAATTACCAAACAAAATAAAATAAAACATGCAAGTCTAAGCCTGACACAGTAGAAAACTAAATACAAGTAAATCTCACCCTCAGAGATGTTCCAATAAGCTTTTTGACAGACTAGCCTCCTTCTAGTCTGGGCCCAATCCTTTCCCCTGATACAGTTCTTGCTCCAGCTCAGGTAGTAGCTAGGGGATTTCTCATGACTGCAGCCCCTTTGTTCTGTTCCACCCTCTTAAGAACATAAGAATGGCCATACTGGGTCAGACCAAAGGGCCATCCAGCCCAGTGTCCTGTCTACTGGCAGTGGCCAATGCCAGGTGCCCCTGAGGGAGTGAACCTAACAGGTAATGATCTAGTGATCTCTCTCCTGCCATCCATCTCCACCCTCTGACAAACAGAGGCTAGGGACACCATTCCTTACCCATCCTGGCTAATAGCCATTAATGGACTTAACCTCCATGAATTTATACAGTTCTCTTTTAAACCCTTTTATAGTCCTAGCCTTCACAACCTCCTCAGGCAAGGAGTTCCACAGGTTGCCTGTGTGCTGAGTGAAGAAGAACTTCCTTTTATTTGTTTTAAACCTGCTACCCATTAATTTCATTTGGTGGCCCCTAGTTCTTATATTATGGGAACCAGTAAATAACTTTTCCTTATTCACTTTCTCCACACCACTCATCATTTTATAGACCTCTATCATATCCCCCCTTAGTCTCCTCTTTTCCAAGCTAAAAAGTCCTTGCCTCTTTAATCTCTCCTCATATGGGACCCGTTCCAAACCCCTAATCATTTCAGTTGCCCTTTTCTGAACCTTTTCTAATGCCAGTATATCTTTTTAGAGATGAGGGGACCACATCTGTACACACTATTCAAGATGTGGGCGTACCAGGGATTTATATAAGGGCAAGAAGATATTCTCCGTCTTATTCTCTATCCCTTTTTTAATGATTCCTCACATCCTGTTTGCCTTTTTGACTGCTGCTGCACACTGCGTGGACATCTTCAGAGAACTATCCACGATGACTCCAAGATCTTTCTCCTGATTAGTTGTAGCTAAATTAGCCCCCATCATACTGTATGTATAGTTGGGGTTATTTTTTCCAATGTGCATTACTTTACATTTATCCACATTAAATTTCATTTGCCATTTTGTTGCCCAATCACTTAGTCTTGTGAGATCTTTTTGAAGTTCTTCATTGTCTGCTTTGGTCTTAACTATCTTGAGCAGTTATTATCATCTGCAAACTTTGCCACCTCGCTGGTTACCCCTTTCTCCAGATCATTTATGAATAAGTTGAATAGGATTGGTCCTAGGACTGACCCTTGGGGAACACCACTAGTTACCCCTCTCCATTCTGAAAATTTACCATTTATTCCTACCCTTTGTTCTCTATCTTTTAACCAGTTCTCAGTCCATGAAAGGATCTTCCCTCTTATCCCATGACAACTTAATTTACGTAAGAGCCTTTGGCGAGGGACCTTGTCAAAGGCTTTCTGGAAATCTAAGTACACTATGTCCACTGGATCCCCCTTGTCCACATGTTTGCTGACCCCCTCAAAGAACTCTAATAGATTAGTAAGACACAATCTCCCTTTACAGAAACCATGTTGACTTCTGCACAACAATTTGTTTTTCTATGTGTCTGACAATTTTATTCTTTATCCCCCTTATACAGCTTTGGCACAAGGTGGGAATCTTTTGTATCTCTGGGTCCCCACCCTTCTTTCTAAATGGAAAAGCCCCAGGTTTAAGATGAAGTGAGCTTATGCTCAAATAAATTTGTTAGTCTCTAAGGTGCCACAAGTCCTCCTTTTCTTTTTGCGGATACAGACTAACACGGCTTCTACTCTGAAACCTGTCATTATGCAAGGTTTAAGATGGATTCCAGTACCAGGTGACATGTTCACATGTGTAAGCGGGGGAATAGTCCTGCTATTGTGGGGAACTTTCCTGGCTTCTGCACTACCCTGGTGAAGTGGGCTAGCAAAAGGATCTGACTCCTCGCTCCCACTTCCTTTGCCCAGTGGCCTCCCTGCCCTTGAGGACTCCCCTTCCACTCTCCTGTTTGGCAGAGTCCTTGTAACCCCAACAAGGCTGGGCCCAGGATTCCTGGGGGGCTCGACCCCCAACCCTGCTGTGGTCACCTAGGACAGGAGCTAGGGTGTCCCCACTCTGGGGTACTCTCTTTGCACTGGGCACTTCTCTGACCCACTGACCATTACATACAATTTAAAGCAAAAGCAAGTTATTTAATCAATTAATTTCAAAAAGAATAAGGAAAAATGGGAAAGGTTAAAGGAAACGCATCACCCCGCTCTGTGGCAGGGAACATCACAAACAGCATCCCTGGAATGTCAGGGCAGTTCACAGTCTGTTCCTTGTAAGTCCCAGGACTCCTTCTCCGGCCCTGGCTGTGCTGCAGGGATGCTGTGGGTTGGACACTTGCTCTGGTGGTGGCCACACGCCCTCAAGCTCTAAGTGGTAGGACCCTTCTTCCCAGTGTCGCCCCCGCCCTGTCGGGGTTACGATCCAAGCCTGGCCTGTGGAGCCTCTTGGCTAAGGTGTCTCCCTGTGCTGGGCCCGCTGCCCAGAGTCCCCCTCGCTCTCCTCAGCTGCTCACCGCACCCAGCTCCGGACTACTCCAGCCCCAGCTCCACTACTCTGTCTCTGCACTGCTGCTGCTCTGCCTCCAGCTCCCTGGGCTGCTTCTTTGGCCCCTCTGGCTCTGGTTGCTGCAGCTCTGCTCCCAGGACAGGTCTGCTCCGCAGGCTGCTTCTGTGACTCTGCTCCCAGCCCTGACCTGCTTCCTGGGCTGCTTTTCTGGTCCCTCTGGATCTGGCACAACTCTGCTCCTCAGTTTAGCTTGGGCCCCTGCTTTCTCCTTAGCTCGGCCCCACTCTGTCTGACCCAGGCAATTCCAGCTCACATGGAGAAGGGGGCCTCCTTGTCCTCCTGACTCGCTGATTAGCCTGCCCGCCCTGTCATTCAGGCTGACCTGGAGCATTGTCCTTTCCCCATTGTTCCTGGGGACTTTGATTCCCCATTGTCCCTTCCCTTTTGAGAACTGGGAGCTAGCAACTAAAACTGAATGTTAGTAAGGGGGCAACAGTCCCCTTACACATGTCCTGTGAGACCCCAAGCCTTCATTCTTCCCAGCCTGACTCCCAGGAAGGCTTGCAAGTAAACAGAGCCATCTACAGTCAATTGTCCTAGTTGAGGGGAGCCATCAAGATTCCAAACCACCATTAATGGGCCTCACTTTGCATAATTGCAACAGGACCTCAGAGTTATATTTCATATTTCTAGTTTCAGATACAAGAGTGGTACATTTATACAAACAGGATGACCACACTCAGTAGATTATAACCTTTGTAATGATACTTTACAAGAGACCTTTTGCATGAAGCATATTCCAATTACATTATATTCACACTTATTAGCATATTTTCATAAAATCATATGGAGTGCAACATCACAGTACATTCCTCCAAGAAACAAGCACACACACTCTAGACTCGCCCTTCCTACAAAGCGAGGTTTGGGAGACGCTTGCCAGTTCCCTTTATTTTGATTTCTGGGAAGAGCAAAATAATGCTGACTCTTAATCCTGCCCCAGGTGCCGGTCTAAAAACACTGCAGAGCTCAGACTCCAGAGGATCCCGCAGAAGATTGCAGCAGGGGAGTTAGTGAGAGCTGCAGAGAGAGTCTCCAATCCCAGAAGAATGCTGGAGAGATGAGGTTGAGGCCTGGAGAACAGGAATTGCCTGCAGAGGTAAAAGTGCTGCAAAGCTCACAGGCACAGCAGGGTTAGGCAAGACCATTCCAGACACCCAGGAGAGGAATGCGTTACTCTTTAATAGGCGAGTCCTGAGCAATCTGGTGGCTCTGGGGCTTGACAGGCTCAATTCCATTTACAGGGTTGTTGTAGCCCTGTTGGTCCCAGGATATTAGAGCGACAAGGTGGGGGAGGGAACTCACTCTGTGACAGACCTGAAGACGAGCCCTATGTGAGCTCGAAAATTTGTCTCTCTCACCAGTAGAAGTGGGTCCAATCTGGGCATCCCTGTGCTTCTCTGTGTAACTCACATGCACCATGTACCCTGTTCTGTCATGGGCAGGGTGCTCAGAGTTGCGTAAAGGACCACGGGGGAAGACAGTGCTCAGTAGTATGTGACCCTTCAAATACTCTGCGATGGGCTAGGAGAAGCCACATAGGTGCTTGCATGCCATTCTCCTTCTCCACTTCTCTCTCTACCCTTCTCCACCAGTTTCGCTGTCTCCTACCCTTTCTTCCTCATTTCAGTATCTCTCCCTCTGTCCTTTCTCTTTTTGTCTTTCCTGCTTTGAGTTCTTCCCTGCAGGCAGCAGTGCTACAGATACTAATCTGGGAAGCTGAGGCAAGCAGGAGCAAATGAAGACATTTCACAGAAACTCCGGTAGTAAACAAGGATAAAGTAGGGTCAGCTGCACAGAGCAGGGAGGCAGTGTCAGAAATAGTTATTTACTGAAATGGGAAACAAATATGCTTCTGGCTTTCACCGAAGAAAGATTTCCTTAAAAATATGTTAATATTAGAAGTAAAAATGCAGCTTTTAACCATGTTAAGGGGCCACATTCATTGGAGTTTTATTTACTATATAAAGGTTAACATTGGCCTGTTTATGCTACGGCCAAGGTTTCCAGCAAATTACAGGAAGGGGTCATGTAACAGTCAGCTTCAGCTAGCCTGAGATTATTTGCAGCAGCCAAATCCCTTGGGCCGGCGGAGGGGGGAGCAGCGAGGGGATATTACAAGGGACATCAAGAACCAGAATGCTGATGGAAAGGCACAACTGAGGAGTAAGTTGTCATAAGCTCACACTTGGGACAACGATCCTGGAAAACGGTAACTGAAAAGAGTGAATCCGAGGGCTGAGACCTAAAAAATAGGAGCTGAGATGAGGCACCAGCCACTGAGCAATGGAACGTGGGACTATAGGGCTGGCCAGACCCCCTCAGATCCGTCTGGGTCCAGCTAGCCCAGGGTCCTCTCTGACAGTGGCCAGCACCAGATGTTTCAGAGGAAGGGTTACAAAACCCTGCAGTGGGTAGAAGTGGGGTGATCTGCCCTCCCCTCGCCATGGAAATTTCCTCCAAACCCTTATTAGCTAAAGATTGACTGAAGCAGGAGGTTTTAGCTCACAACCCAAACTCTCTATTTGGGCTTATCTAACTCTACTTTGCATATTATGATTCTCCAGTCTCTCTTGGAAACTAGCTACATTCTTGGCTTCAACACCAATGAGCCACAGAACAATGGGGTCTGGGGCTCAGCCCTACCAATGATGGGGTTAGGCCAGTGCTTAATTTGTACTGAAAGAGGTGCTGGGGCTCAAGCAATTTTTTTTTTTTTTTTTTACATTCATAACTGATGCAGCAAGTCCGGGTGTCCCAGGGCTCTGAACTACTAAGTCTAGAGGTGTTGGGGCTCAGCCCTGGCAAACCCTGGCACAAATTAAGCCCTGGATTGGGGGCTGGGTCACAGAGTGATGGGGTGGGGATATAGGCCACAGAGCGAAATGGTCGGGGGCTGGGCCACAAAGCAGTGGGGGCGGGCAGCACAAGGGTTTACGTGGTGTGATCTCTGATTGGAATTAACTCTTGAGGCAGGATTTCTGTGATGTCCTGTCCCTTTAAATTTCTGAGCACTCTTCCCTCCCCAGCTCAAAGCCTCACTTGCCGGTTAGTTTCAGTTTTGCAGCCAAAATAATAAAGCAAGCACAGCAGACAGCTGTGTGTCCATCAGCTCCCTCTGAGTCTGTCTGTCTCCTCCTCTGCTGGAACTGGGCATTTGCGCTGGGCTGGGGTCCCTGGAAGAAGGGATTGTCCTGCCTGCTGTTTGACCACCTCATTTCAGGACTGGTGCATGTGTGCACATAAAGCAAGTTACTTAGAATATATGCTGGCTCCACAGCATGATTTCTCCTGCACTGGGGACATTGGCCTGGAAGGCCATAGGCACCTGCCTGCTCAGCAGAGGGCTGACACTGGTGTCAGAAGAAAGGGCAGCAATATAAACTTTGTTCTAACCCTTTCCTGAATCCTCCTAAGCTCTTCTTTGCAACGTCAGTCTTGTGGCAGAGAGTTCCACTGGCTACTTATGCACTGTGTGAAAAAGATTTTCCTTTTATTGGTTTTAAATTTGCTGCCTTTCAAAGACAGAATACCACCGTTCTTGTATCGTGAGAAAAGGTAAACAGAAGCATCCGTTATGCCTCTTCTGTACCATCCCTTGTTTTCCATTCACCTGTCACATCCCCTTACGCATCTCCTCTCTAAATTACACAGCCCCATTCTTTTTAGTGTCCCTCCAGATTGAAGCCTCTTGTGAACTCAGAATTTCTTCTATATCTGTATTCCTTCTAGGGCGCGTCTGAGCTGGGGTGACTGTAGTGAACAGAGTATTTCAGGTGAGGGAATCCCGTTGACTTATACCAAATCTTTACGTTATTTTCTAGTTGACTGAAACATTTTGTGAATTTGTGTCAATTTAGGCAAATTGCTCAGTGGCCGGTGCCTTATCTCCGCTCCTACTTTTTAGGTCTCAGCCCTCAGATTCACTCTTTTCAGTTACCATTTTCCAGGATCATTGTCCCAAGTGTGAGCTTATGACAACTTACTCCTCAGTTGTGCCTTTCCATCAGCATTCTGGTTCTTGATGTCCCTTGTAATATCCCCTCGCCGCCCCCCAAGTCAGAAATGAGCTCTCTCATTCTGAGGCTAGATTCACCTGGAGATTTAGGCACCAAAACATCCAGAAGCAGGATGGGGGGGAGGTGGAAACCCCCTCCCCTTACAATCATTAGCCCAGGGTATTCACCTGCAATGTGGAAGACCCAATTTGCCTCTCTGCTGTGGAGCAATACCTTGAACCCAGGTCTCCTATTACTCAGGTGAGTGTTATAAAGATCAGGCTACCTGTCTCTGATTTGCCATTATGCTACTACTCACTTACTGTCAGGAAGACCCTCTGAAGTCCCTCCCAGTGTCCTCTTCTCTATAACCTCAATAACGATGTGCCATCTGCCACCTCACCCTCATCCCGTGATTTGTCAGCTTCCTTAATAGCCTCTTTCAAGGAGGTTTTAAAGAGTCCAGATAAAATCAGGCAGTTCCCCTTTATCCTCTGGTTTGCTGATACGTTCAAAAAATTCCGGTAGAAGGAAGTGGTAAGGGTTCCTTTCAGTGAAGCCTTGCTGGCCGGTCCCTATCATCTCAGGAGCTTCCAGGTACTTTATTATTCTGGGAGCGAACAAATGGGTTTAACTCCCATTACTTGCTGATGACAGGGAGGGCCCTAATTGGCACTTCTGCCTTTTGAAAATCTCACCCTCTGTTTTTAATGATCACTTTAACAAATCGACTGGCCCTGGAGTAAGGCTCCCCACTCTGTCGTTCCCAGGATCAGCCCTATAGCCTTTTTTAAAGGCTGGCACAACATTTTCTACCCTCCAGCTCTCTGCTACCAAAGCTGGTTTTAATCTAGGATTGTGTATTTTTGTTGGCAGCTCAGCCACTTTATTCTTAAACTCCTTTGGAACCCCTGGATGTACCATCAGAGGCAGATTAGGGGTTTGTGGGGCTCTGGGCCAGAGCAAGTGGGGGCCCCTCCCCACCCCTTCTGCCTGCAGTCCACCCACCACCACCCTGGGAGCTCCTGGTGGGGAGTGGGGTTGGGACGTCGGAGCTTCCCCCACTCCCCAGCAGAAGCGCCGGGCGGGTGGACTGGGGCAAGCCCCCGCACACCAACCCAGCTCCCCAGCAGGAATGCTGGGCGGGCAGGCAGAGTGGGGAAGCCCCTGCGCCCCAATCCCACTCCCCGCAGGAATGCAGGGCAGGTGGAGTGGGTCTGGGCGCAGGGGTGCCCATTTTTCCCAGGGTCCCCCAGTTGGCTGTGGCCTCTGGGCCTGGGCCCCATTGGTCCAGAGGCTAATCCGCCAGTGCATGCCGTCTGCTCCTGGTGGTTTGATTTTTCATGTATCACTTTTTTCCAGCACCTCCACGTCTGACAGCTCAGTCCCTGGCAGTGCTCACATTGCACAGGTGCACAACAGGGCTAGGCCGCGGATTGTGGGGGCAGCATCTGGGTGTGGGAGGGGCCAGAGAGCAGGTGGCTTTGCACCAGGACGTGCCTGGCCAGTGAAGTCCCAGGCTCCACTTACATTTGTCATTCTGTTCCAGGAGCCCGTGTGTTCAGAACCGTTAGCTCAGGCAGGGTCGATATTCTTAAAGTGCTCTTAGAATGATTAAGAATACGTCTCCCTTGTGTGATCTATTTTTAAACCAAATCAATTTCAACTCAGCCGGCCAAATCAAGATGGGTTTTCATCAGGGCACTGACTGCCAATTCATGTCTATCGGCCAAGTTTCAGCTCCCTCTGACACTGCTGAGGCACCGGAGCTGTCAGAAATAAAAAAGTCACAAGACTATGTTAATAATGGGAGGTTTTTATTCTTTTCTGTTCTCTTTGTTCTCAGTCAGCTGCACTGTGTCTGCTCAAACTTTCAAAACAATTCACCCTTAGACCAAACCTGAAAAATGTTAGCCAATCCCTGAAAGTTAGAGATAGCAACGAGCCATTCTGCAAGGATGTATCAAAGAAACCATTGCACAGCCTTACCTATAACCATCGCAACAGGCTCTGGCTGAAATGAGAGGGAAAACAATCTGAATCACATGTACAGAAGGGAAAGGAGAAACCAGGAGTTGGTAAGAGCTGAAGGAGAGACAAATCTGCCCAGAATATTAGCTCATTTGATCCACTCTTGTAGGGATCTGCAATCATTTCTTGTGCTATGCAGAGCTCATGTAGTGTCCACTTCTTTCAGATCTAGTTCACCCCGACAAATAAACCTGACGGGTACTGCAGGACTGAGTGTACAAGGCTAATCACTGACCCCGACAGAGGCTGTAATTGAATAGGGATGAAGTTCATCTGTCATGAGAACATGGGCCTAATCCACCTCAGAGCTTGGTCTTTCCACATAAGCGATGTATAAAGGGTGGCACTGAAAAATAACACAGATGCAACCAGTGTCACCACTGAGATGTCCTAATGGCCTGTGGAGATCAGCTTCTTGATGAAGAGCTTCAGACTCAAGCTCAGCCAGGCAAGACCGAAGGGATGCTGGTCAGAACGGGGAAGGGTAACATACAAACATGAGAACGGCCAGACTGGGTCAGACCAATGGTCCATCTAGCCCAGTCTCCTGTCTTCCGACAGGTGTCCCAGGGGAAATGAACAGAACAGGGAATCATCGAATGATCCATCCCTCGTCACCCACTCCCAGCTTCTGGCAAACAGCAGCTAGGGACTCTTTAGAGCATGTTTTTGCATCCCTGCCCATCTGGCTAATAGCCATGGATGGACCTATCCTCCAAGAACATAGAGTTCTTTTTTGAACCCTGTTATAGTCTTGGCCTTCACAACATCCTCTGGCAAAGAGTTCCACGGGTTGACTGTGCGTTTTGTGACGAAATACTTTCTTTCATTTGTTTTAAACCTGCTGCCTATTAACTTCATTTGGTGACCACCCTAGTTCTTGTGTTATGAGGAGTAAATAACACTACCTTATCCACTTTCTCCACATCATTCATAATTTTATAGACCTCCATCATATCCCCCCTTAGTCGTTTCTTTTCCAAGATGAAAAGTCCCGGTCTTTTTAATCTCTTCTCATATGGCAGCTGTTCCACACCCCTAATCACCTTTTTTGCCCTTCTCTGTACTTTTTCCAATTCTAATATATCTTTTTAGAGATAGGGTGACCGGAACTGCACGCAGTATTCAAGATGTGGGCATACCATGGATTTACATAATGGCATTATGATATTTTCTGTCTTATTATCTAGCCCTTTCCTAATGATTCCCAACATTCTGTTCGCTTTTTTGACTGCTGCTGCACATTGAGCAGATGTTTTCAGAGAACTCTCCATGATTACTTAAGATCTCTTTCTTGAGTGGTAAAAGCTAATTTAGACCCCATCACTTTTGTGTGTATAGTTGGGATTATGTTTTCCAATGTGCATTACTTTGCATTTATCAACCTTGAATTTCATCTGCCATTTTGTTGCCCAGTCACCCAGTTTTGTGAGAAAGAGCATCCTATTTGACAAAGCTTTCCCACCATAGTGAGAATGACAGTTAAAATCACCCTGTCCTGCCCTCTCCACAAAACCTAACCCGAGCCAACCAACCTATAGCCAAGAAAGGAAAAGAGCTGAAGACTCAGTGAAGTCTTCTGGAGACCTCCCTACGCCAATCTTATTAACATGGGAGGTTCTCAGCTACCATGGTGATGGGTGCCAGTTCCAAAGCCTGAGACCAGAGAACGGTTGAGGTGAGGAAAGGCAAAGCAGTGGTGGCAGTGTGCTCCGGGTATTTGGGAGAGCACTCAAGGACTCAGCAGTAGGGCAGGGAGTATGGTGGCGGCACAGTGCAGGCAATGCGGGCTATTGTAACAGCAATGATACATCCCCCACTCACCCCCGAGGTGGGTATTTGTCACCTGGGGCCGAGCTATTCAAGCCAGGTGCTGAGCAGGATATTGGCCACTTTGGGAGTTCATTCAGCAGCAGGAGAAGCCATTTTTCTATCTCAGGAAACTCCAAAGGGACAGGAGGAGCCTGGCCCTGCAGT
This sequence comes from Chelonia mydas, assembly GCF_015237465.2. Taxonomy (NCBI): domain Eukaryota; kingdom Metazoa; phylum Chordata; order Testudines; family Cheloniidae; genus Chelonia; species Chelonia mydas. Next base: position 3,977,004 of record NC_051258.2, read on the forward strand.
TCCCAGACAGAGGACCCTATGCCTAGGCTTTTCAGCTCAGCTGCCTGCCCCCTCTGCATAGAGCCCAGCCGGCCCTACCAAATGGGTCTCCTGAAATCTTTCTCTGAAAAGCTCCTGCCCACCATGCTACTCCCTGAGTGTGAACTGCCCACTCCAGTGAGGCATTCAGCAATAGGAGACTGACAATCTGGTCAGTGCATGCCCTGCCGTGGGAACCCCTTCTAGTGCCGCCCCTTCTTGGGAATCCTGGCTTCTCAGCTCTATGGATCGACAGAACACTTGAGGGCTGGGACTCTGCAAAGGGATGCTGGGATTTTCAGGGGTAGATACTTGAAAGTCATCCAGGGGAACACATCTGAATGTTGTCAGGCAAATTAACACACCAGATTCAAACTCCCCTTTGGAAGGGAGACGTGAGCTCTGTCTCACCCCATGGAGTCATCGTAAACAGAGAAGCCCTGGAGGAGGAGATTTCCAGCATACAGAATTTCCTCTCCATCCCAGGAAGGAGGGGCAGTCAGTGCTAGGAGCCCTGTAAAAGACCGGGAAAAGAATGTGGATGAAGTTAGAGCCCAAACGATGGCCAAGAATTAACAAGGGTGTACAGTGTCATTGTGAAATCAGCACAGCATATTATTGCACAAGGAGCCGGTTGCAACAAGGGGCCTGAAATTTCTCTCAGTAAGTGCAACAATTTTCCCAGAGCATCCCTGGTGCGTAGGTCTCATCCCCAGTCCTGTCTGACGAGCCATGCATCCTGCAGGGAGATCTGTGAATATGCATGCTTAGCCTCGCTGTTTTCTCTGTGCCTAGAGGCCACATTTTCTCTGGGACACATGAGGATGAAGATATCAGTCCTTACAAGCCTCTGGTTTTGCTGACTCTGGCCAGGAAGTGCCTCATTCTGGTGTGACCTATGGCGCACAACTGGATAGACCCATCTCCCACTGAGACAAGTCAATCCCTATTGTAAACCAGCCCTGGCCAGCTCGGTCTGACAGGCGCTTGTGAACACTGGCATAGCAGAAATGAGGCAAGCGTGATGAGTGACCCACAGGGGAGGGCAGCCCAGCCATGTCTCTCTGCTTGTCCCTCAGTTGCCTGATGCCCTGTCATTCTTGGCCTGTTTACAGCCTCACACTGGTTAGTTCTTGTTTCTAAACAAGTGGAAGTTAAAAGACAAAACAAATGGAGGTTCCCAATTCGTCTTTGCTGATTTAGTTGGGGTTGGTCTTGCTTTGAGCAGGGGGGGTTGGACTAGATGACCTCCCGAGGTCCCTTCCAGCCCTGAGATCCTATGATTCTATGCCTCAGAACCAAGGGGCCCAGTACTGTGGAGTGCTGAGGGCGATGTTCATTCCTGTGTAGGGGGCAGCACAAGGTTCAGCTCCCACTTAAGTTGTTCTGCAGCTGAACGGGTTCCTCAGTCTGGCAGGACACAAGTGGTTCCTGGATCTTGTGCTCGCCCCCTGCTCGGGGCAAATGTCCCCTTGAGTGCAGGTCTTAGGCAGAATCTAGGGAGTCGGGCTGCTTGCCCAAAAGTTGTAAGTTGAACATTCTTTTAAGAGGCCCCAACCCTGCCCCCAGACTCCATGGATTGGCACCATCAGCAGAGGCACAGTTAGTCGGGATCAAGGAAGAAAGCCGAGAGGCAGCCTCTGCTCCTCTCCTAGACGCAGGAGCTGGTGAATTATTTACAGCAACAGTGAGGAGTGTTTCGGGGGGGGGAGGACGACTGCTATCATTGGATTCCTAGTGCATCAGTATTTGCCAAATAGCCTGAATGGTTTCAAGCACGGGGCCATTTGTGACCTGTGCCCCGTGGCTGCTTGCTCCTGACAATTTGTGATGTATGGTTGGTCACCTACATCACATGGCATTATTTCTGCTTCCTGATTGGATGACTGACACGACGAGGTGATGGTGGCATGCCGAACTGCACTAGATGGCCCTCTCGGTCCCTTCTAACCCTATGATTCTATGAAACCAGCTTTCGTCAAACTTGCTTCACAGATTTTATTACACACATAACGGCAGCCCAAAGTCACAGCTGGGCACCCGAGCATGTCCTTCAGCTCTGCCTTCTCAAAGGTAAGAATTCCTTCCCTATAATCATTGTTCTTTGCCCCACATCAGGTGCTCAGCTCAGGCTTCCCTGTGACATCAAGCATTTATAGCAAGCCATTTATAGGGGGGCCTGCCTGATAGCTGGCCCTTTGAAGTGGACATAGACAAGCAGCCTCAACCTTAAAGGGACCATTTGGCAGCTGGCTGCTAAGCCCCGCTTCCGTCCGGCTGGTAAAGCTCCTGTCAGGTTTCCCCTCTCTCTGGCCCTTGAAGAGATGACCCGTCTTCACACTCTGACTAGGAGCAGTAGAATAACAAACTGTGAGTAGCAAACAGTGATGTGCACATGGCCCAGAGGTGTGGGTTAAATCACAATTCACAGTGAAATCCCTGAAATGGCCGCGATTTGTGATGGCTTGGAGCTCATCCAAACACTCCCGCAGAGCGATGAATATGACTCCCTCAATCTCTGCTCATGGAAGAGAAAGATCTGCTGAGCCCTTTACTTACTATTTGCCCTTCACTTTCTATAGGTCACCAGCCCAGTAGCAATCACTCCACAGGAGGAGGATGGGTCTTGAGTTTTGGGACATGGGAACTGCCAGACTGGATCAAAGCAGCAGTCCATCTAGCGCAATGTCCTGTCTCCAGGGCTGGAGAAGATGGGGCAGGGGCTTGGCCAGAGTATGCTGCACTTTGGCTGTTCTGGGCTAGCAGACAGTCTATAGTGGGCCACTGTAGTCAAGTAGGTTAGAGCTGCCTTGGGGGCTGCTCTAGTTTATGCCAAGGCCCAGGTTCCCAGATAGACCAGAGAATTTTCCTTCCCAGTCCCTGGGATTGTTTTTGCTTCCCACTATTAATGATGGACTCAGTCTGCTTCCTGCTCTAGCACCAGCAGTCAGGTGCAGTGGTGCCTCCCTGCAGGCTGGACTGGTAGGGCTCTGGCAGAGCCCTTTTCTGGATGTCCATGGCGCTTTCTGTTGGTTTCCTTGCTGGAATCAGAAAAATTGGGCCCTGAGCCAGCTGGCTCAGCAGGGGAACCTCCCCATGTGTGGCCACGTAGGAGCATCTATATCTTTGTCTTTTGTTACTCTGTGGCCAGCAGACCCCAGGGCACGAAAAAGATCTGAGATTACTCACCTCAGCCAGACATGGTGGTTGCTTGGGACAATGCACCCAAATACCTGACTGTCGATTCAGAAGTACAGATGCCGAGAGCAAATCCTTGACTACCACAGGGCCAGCTCCCAAGGAAGGATAGCGGAGAATGGCCAGTGATTCAGTGACAGGATGCTGCAACTGCTTTGTCTTTCAGCTCACACGCTCCTACATGTAGCCTGCTTCATCTGCCATGGCCATATCCAGAGAGGGCAGAGTAGTGGTTTCCAAGCAGCTGCTGCTCTCTGCCATCAGTTACTCACATCAGAGGGCAATCAGGCTGCACCCCCTCCTTGCCTGAGCTCTCATTTGTTTCTAATAGCAACCACGTCTCAGATCCCCCCTGTACCCCTCCAGGACAGCATACCTCCTTCTCACCAGCCAGTCAGCTTGCCACTGCAGGTGGGGCAGGCTGTTAACTCTTTTCTTTCCGATGATCTTGGGAGAGCGTCAGGCTAAATAAGTCAGAGTCTCTTCAACAGATTAAGTCTGATGCAGACCCCAAAAGATGCTCTTGGCAACAAGGATCTGTCACCCAGGACATTTTGAGGCTGCAGCTTCTATAGCTTTTAGACATCCCTCACAGCCCCAGGTGAGACAATAGACATTGGTAGTATTTTGGTTTTGGATGCTTGACAGAACATGTGAAAGGCCCAGCACCTGATTCTGAACTCTGGCTCACCGGTGTATCTCCAGAGGGATTCAACTGACATCAGTGCTGGAAAAGTCAATGGAGTCCCTCCAGATTTACAGCAGGGAAAATGAGAACAGAATCTGGCCTTTGGTCCCTGACTGAGAATGCACAGAATAATTCTAGACTCAAGGCAATGAGTGGGAGCAACAAACCTTCTCTCTGTGTTCACCAAAGGAAGAAAAGGGGGGTTGAGGGTGTTTGTTTTAATGGGGGAAGTACTGTGGACACCGTGACTGAATGGCAGGAGCCAACATTTCAGTTCTTTAATCAGGCAAACCTGGAGAAGGGCTGTAAAACATTTACTTTGTATTAAAATATTGTATTGTAAACCTCTTAGAAGTTTCTGCCTGCAGAGCTGGAGGGGTGAGCCGCCTGAGACAGGTCTGTAAAACCTAACACAGTAACTTCCTGGTGTCTAGCATTTCCCCTGCTGTTAATTCCAAAGCATGTGTCACAGGGTAGATACACCCCATCACTGGGTGTCGGGTCAGGTGTGGCAAATCAGGGGTTATGGCTGAAGTGGCTAGAGTGGATTCTGCTGTCCTAGCCTATAAAGCTGGGAAGTGTGGTCTAGCAGCCACGGTAGGGGAACCTGGCCCCACCCTTCTACACCGGTCTCGACGCAGGGCCCTGTGAAACCAATAGTCCATGGTTTGGCTCAGTTTCCTATTTTAACTGGGTTGCTTCCGAACCTTGGTTCCTGCTCTGTCAGTTCTCCTGGGGGCGTCGGCCCTCCGGCTCACGCTCATCCTCCGGGGTCAGTGGGGGTTACACCATCGATCCCACTGGCTTGATCTCAGCAACTGTAGTTCCCGCAACTCCCTGGCAGGAGCCCACAATGTGCATCCACTCTCCTCCTCCACCAGCCCACCATCTAATTTGTCCGGTACTGACGTTAGACTTACTGGTCTGTAATTGCCAGGATCACCCCTAGAGCCCTTCTTAAATATTGGCATACTGGCCACTCCCTTTTATATCCTGTCTCCAAGTTAAGCAGGTCCAGCTGGGGTGAAGGGGCGTGGCCTCTTCGGCCCACGGTGTGCGGTTAACCCCCGCTGGGTCAGTGCAGGATAGATACACCCCATTATACCATGTCTTACACGCAGGCTGTGAAATCCTAGCCCATTGTAGTCCATAGCAAATCTTCCATTGACTTTGGTGGGACCAGGATTTCACCGAAGGCCTTTGCTACATGTCACCATGTCAGCGGGCTGCTACCTACAAACGGAATGGTCTTACGGCACTTAAGTTAAAAATAGAACGTCTACGTTATGGCCTTGACTGCGGGCATCTCATCTCCTGTGCCTTTCCACTGGGTTAGGAATGAGCCCCCATTCTAGGCAGCTCCCATGTAAGGGCCTTTCCACTACAGACCATGCTTCCAAGGGACATTGGAGCCCAGTAGCCTGACATGGACCCTTCAGGAAACAGGATCCAAATGTCTCCAAGAAGGTTACAGAAAGTGGCTCTTCCCAGGTTGTGGGACAGAGCCATTCTGAGAGAGGCAAGATGATGCAGCAGGGCTGTCATTGACTGATTTAGCAAGGAGCTAAAACCTGTCAAGAGAGTGTTCTAATGGGATTTCTGCAGTGCAGATGTCCAGGAATGCTGCTTTGATGGAGCTCTCCGTGGTTAATAATGGTATGAAGAAAATGGCTGAGCATGTGCTGCAATCCCATTTCTAACCGAGCAGCAGAAGCCACTGTCCTATAAACAGCCCTGTGCTCTGCGATCTGGTGCCTGAGCCCAGCAGGCAGCCTGGGAGCTGCACCATTTCATTGTAAAGGTTCTGGGTTGAGCTGCCTGAGCACAGAAACCCTGTGACACAAGAACTCTCCCTCTCTTTCGAGACTCATCATTCAGAAAGGGCTACTCAGACTGTTTGCATTAATTGGAGGAAACTCCTCCTGGGTTGAGCTAAACTGCACCAAGTTTCGTCTGTGAGCCAAGCCATGAACCTCTGGAAATAGGAATCTGGAGTGGAAAAGGGGATACAGAGTGCCTCGGATACTAGGGAGGGGTCAACAAAATTAACTCCAGATGGGTGCCTGGGCTGCAGCACCCATGGCTTAAGAGCTGCTAACAGGATGTTCTCCACAAACGGATTCTCAGCTTTGGAATTCACTGCCCCGCCTGCTCTTCAGAGAAAGATGCAAAGTTCATCTCTCTTTCCAGGCTTCTGGGGAGGAAGAAATTCACTGAGGACTGGATCCTGTGCCCCTATAGCTGGTGTTTGGGGCCGGGGTGCTATGGTTTTGGGTGTATTTGTACTTGTGGAACTGCATTTTTAACATGTGGCCAAGTTGCCCAAAGCTCTGGATTGGTACTTTTCAATATGTATCCTATAAATCTAAATCAATCAATCAAACAGAAACCAGAGATCCCAGCACACAACAGCATCTCTCAGGCAGGCAATTCCCACCTGTGCTGACCAGAAAGCGCAGGAACTGGCCTCCTGTGCATGTTTAACGTCAGGCACTGAGACATGCCAGATGTCACTCCCGTTTCCCCAGGTTTGTTTTGTGCTCTGGGCTATTGATGGTTTGAAAGCCCAGAGAACAGGGTCTGAGCTACCAGAAGTGAACGCTTTCTCCAACGAAGGGAAACATCCTTCACGTACTGAGGGAAGCTTTGGATTTACTTTTAGCAGGTGGTATCACAGAAGGGAGAGATGGAAAAAGCCATTTAAGTCCATCTCCTGGCTATTGCCAGATTGTTCCATCTCTTACGTTTCCAGTGCCTTGTTCAGTCTCATTTTAAATATCCCAGTGGATGGGATTCCACCATTTCCTTTCCTTTAACCTAGATCCCAGTCTGCAGTGGACTCTCTCCCTCTCATTGTCACGATCGGGACATGGGCGGTCTGACCTAGTGGTCAGAGCAGGAGTCAGGTTGGATTAGATACCAGGAGGTCAGAGCCAGAGACAGGCCAGAGAGTGAACTGAGAGTCAGGAGGCAGACAAGGTCAAGTTAGCAGCCGATCAGCAGCAGACAATGGGAGAAGGTATTGCCAGGAAAGTAGCCCTACGCAGGGGGACCCAGTTGCATGGACAACTTCCTGTTCCATGCTTGGTTTAAATAGAAGCTGGGAACCAATCAGGACTCCCAGGACCAATCAGATACCAGGACTGAAGTCCTATATCAGAGTTCAGCTTCTATTCGGGCAACTGCCTGAGGTCACGGGGTGGCAGGTCAGAGTTTACTAGCTCCTAAGGGCCCAGTGGCCCAGCATTCAGGACCTGCAGTTCCTGACACCATTCCCTCTCTAAGGGGTGCCCATAGGATGACGTGAGACCATGCTTTTTGAGGTGATTCCTATGGAACACTTGTACAAGTGTGGGGGCATGTACATTTTCCGCAGGCTCCCAGGTGCACTCCTCAGAACTATACCCCTCCCAATCAACAAGATTCCAGAGCCTGCCAGGTTTACATTTAGAGTCCAAGATCTTGTGAACCATGTATTCCTCGTGGCCCTGTATCTGTATCAGTGGAGGAGGTGGCTGGGTCCTGTGAGGAAAAGGATTTTCTGTATAGGGTTTCCGAAGTAATACATGAAACACTGGGTGAATCTTCAGAGAGTGGGGTAGTTGACGTTTAATAGCGATTAACCTGCTGACGGATCTTAAAAGGGCAAGAAACTGAAAATCCAGCTTGTGAATAGGTCTGTCTATGCAGAGATGCTCCGTGAACAGCCATACCTTTTGTCCCAATGAGTAGGTGGAGCCTTGCTGTCGATGCTGGTCTACATGCCATTTATAATCTGCTCTTGCATTTTCCAGGTGCTGCTTCACTTCTTCCTGAGCCTAAAGGATCTGCTGTACTAGATCTGAGGTGGTCAGGGTGGGAGAGGATGCAGTAATTGTGGGTGGAATCAGAGGTGTACCCACAGTTGTGAAAAAAGGAGCTTTGACCTGTAGATGCATGGTCTGCATTGTTGTTGCAAACTCCACTTTCGGGAGAAGTGAAGACCAATCATCCTGGTGATTACTGATGTAGCATCACAGATTCTACTCAAGAATTTGGTTGGTCCTTTCTCTTTGGCTGTTGGACTGGGGATGGTAAGCAGTGGAAAGACATGTGAAGACCCCCAGCAGGCGCAGGGCCCCGCGCCAGAATTAGGCCATGACCTGAGACCCCCTGATTAGAGGTGATGCACTCTGGAAGGCTGTGAACTACATGGCTAATCCATAGCTGGGCTGTCTGTCAAGCAGAGGGGAGACCTGTGCAAGGGATGAAGAGACCATTTCCATAAAGTGGTCCACTACTGTCAAAATTATTTCAAGTTTGTTGGACTCTGGTAATTCTACAACAAAGGCTATGGCAATGGCATCCAGGGTAGAGATGAGGTGTCCAAGGACTGGATGAGACCGCAGGGCTTGTGGCATGGTGCCTTGGCATGGGCACAAACATCACAGGAGGCAGTGAATGACTGTATCGTTGCATGCATCCAGGGCCAACAAAAGGAGTGGGGTATTAGTTATAGGGTCTTGAAGCACTCCAGGTGTCCCACTATTGGAAAATGGTGGCATTGGTGCAGGACTGCAACTCTTGTGGGTCCTGGGGGAACACAGACATGGTCCCCTACGTACATGATCCCTTCCTGGGAGTCACGCAGTTGCTTCTTGATAATAGCTTCTTCATCAAGCAGAATTCCTGAGCCAGAGGCAGAGTGCATCAATCTGAGCATATCCTGGTGATGAGCTGCACTGAGAAAGTTACGGGATCTGAGAATGAGGGCTGGTTCCTCGTGGGGTGGTACTGTATCTTTAGGACAGGGCATCAGCCTTGCCATTTTTGGATCTGGGATGGTATGTGATAATGAAGTCAGATCATGAGAAAAATAGGGCTCATTGAAGCTGCCATTGGCTTAAGGTTTTCCAGATTTTTACAGTCAGTGAATACCTGGACCAGGTGGCAAGCTCCTTCCTGGTAGTGCTGCCATTCTGCAAAGGCATTTTTCATCACCAGTAATTCCTTATCAAGTATTTCATAGTTTAGCTTGGTAAGGGTGAGCTTCCTTGAGTAATAAGTGCACAGGTGTAACACTTGTTCAGGACCAAGTCACTGGGAGAGGACAGCCCTGATCGCCATACAGGAGGCATCAGTTTCTACAGTGAAGGCTTGTGTGACATCTGGATGAGCCAATATGGATGTTGTAGTAAAGGCACGTTTCAGCTGATTGAATGCATGCTGGGCCTCTGAAGATCAAAGGAATTGGGCATTTTACTAGAGGAGAGTGGTGAAGGGCTCAATTTGTTTTGAAAAAGTCAGGATAAATGGTCAATAAAAATTGGCTAACCCCAGGAAGCATTGCAAGTTGTGTACTGTGTGAGAAGTTGGCCAATTGTGGATGGCCTGGACCTTGCCTGGGTCCATCTTGTTCCCTTCCAGGGAGAAGATGAAGCCCAAAAACTCTGTTGAGGCCTGATCAAAGGCACATTTCTCAAGCTTGGCATAAAGGCCATGGTGCCGTAAGCATTCCAGGACCATTTGGACGCAAGCCATACGCTGTTCAAGGTAGTTAGAGAAGATCAATATATTGTCTAGATAGACTATTATGTACTGGTCCAGTGTATCTGGAAACACATCATTTATAAAATTATGGAAGGTGGCCAGTGCATTGGTCAACATGAAGGGCATTATGAAAGATTCATGGTTGGCCATATCAGAAGATGGTCTTCCACTCATCCTCTTCCCTAATTTGCATGAGGTTGTACGTCCCCTGTAGGTCCAATTTAGTGACTATACGGGTAGCCCCCATGCTATCCAGAAACTCGCGAATCAGGGATGGCAGGTGTCATAAATATAAAGGGAAGGGTAAACACCTTTAAAATCCCTCCTGGCCAGAGGAAAAACCCTTTCACCTGTAAAGGATTAAGAAGCTAGGATAACCTCACTGGCACCTGACGAAAATGACCAATGAGGAGACAAGATACTTTCAAAGCTGGAGGGGGGAGAAACAAAGGTCTCTCTGTCTGTGTGATGCTTTTGCCGGGAACAGAAAAGGAATGGAGTCTTAGAACTTAGTAAGTAATCTAGCTAGATATGCGTTAGATCCTGTTTTGTTTAAATGGCTGATAAAATAAGCTGTGCTGAATGGAATATATATTCCTGTTTTTGTGTCTTTTTGTAACTTAAGGTTTTGCCTAGAGGGATTCTCTATGTTTTGAATCTGATTACCCTGTAAGGTATTTACCATCCTGATTTTACAGAGGTGATTCTTTTATTTTTTCTTCTATTAAAATTCTTCTTTTAAGAACCTGATTGCTTTTTCCTTGTTAGATTCATAGATACTAAGGTCAGAAGGGACCATTATGATCATCTAGTCCGACCTCCTGCACAACGCAGGCCACAGAATCTCACCCACCCACTCCTGCGAAAAACCTCTCACCTATGTCTGAGCTATTGAAGTCCTTAAATCATGGTTTAAAGACTTCAAGGAGCAGAGAATCCTCCAGCAAGTGACCTGTGCCCCATGCTACAGAGGAAGGCGAAAAACCTCCAGGGCCTCTTCCAATCTGCCCTGGAGGAAAATTCCTTCCCAACCCCAAATATGGCGATCAGCTAAACCCTGAGCATATGGGCAAGATTCATGAGCCGGATACCCAGGAAAGAATTTTCTGTAGTAACGCAGATCCCACCCCATCTAACATCCCATCACAGGCCATTGGGCCTATTTACCATGAATATTTAAAGATTAATTAATTACCAAAATCATGTTATCCCATCATACCATCTCCTCCATAAACTTATTGAGTTTAATCTTAAAGCCAGATAGATCTTTTGCCCCCACTGCTTCTCTTGGAAGGCTATTCCAAAACTTCACTCCTCTGATGGTTAGAAACCTTCGTCTAATTTCAAGTCTAAACTTCCCAATGACCAGTTTATATCCATTTGTTCTTGTGTCCACATTGGTACTGAGCTTAAATAATTCCTCTCCCTCTCCAGTATTTATCCCTCTGATATATTTATGGAGAGCAATCATATCTCCCCTCAACCTTTTTAGTTAGGCTAAACAAGCCAAGCTCCTTGAGTCTCCTTTCATAAGACAGGTTTTCCATTCCTCGTGTAACCCTTCTGCCAGGCCAAGTTGGTAGCAGCAAGGGCCGGGTTCAGTACACAGGGGTTCCCTTTCATCAAAGCAAATGCAAAACTGGCTCAAGCCCCCACCCAGTGACCTGGGAAAATCTTACACACCCCCTGGGCACCTCAAAGAGGCAATACTTCCCCTCTCGCAAGCACAGAGTCTCGGTGTAGCAGAGAATCTTTAATAACATGAGGTAAATGACATCAGCATTAAATTGGGGAAACACCACAACTAGTGTTCATTAACCAAACCATGAGCAAAGACCCACCCCAGCGAATTGGGCCACATCCTTTCCTGAGTCCCAGAACCCAAACATCTCTTGAGTCCAGCAATCCACAAATCACCCAAAGTTCAAAAAGTCCAGCCCCAGAGTTCAAAAGTTCATCTGCAGAGTGTTACTCCCCAGTCTGGCTAAAATGTGCCTGTGTGTGGGGGAAAGAGGTAAGGGGCACCTTACGTGTCCTGAAGCTGACTGCCCCCACAGGGCTCTGCTCTGCACAGCTCACCGTCTCACGAACAGCTCCGCTCAGCTCACCGTCTCACAAACAGCTCCGCTCTGCACAGCTCACCTCGCCGTCTCACAAACAGCACCACTGCACTCTAGTTCTTCTGGCTCCCCACTACTTGACACAGTGCTCAGTGATTTCAGCTCATAGTAGTGGGAGCCTTAGTGCTGGTGCCCCATAAGGCCAAAGTGAACTCAGCACAGTACCTGTAGCAAGACTCTTAATAAACCCAAAATTAGCTCTGACATTCCACAGTGGAGAGAGACAGAGGTGCAACTGGTTTTTCAGGCCCTCCTAAAGGGGCCCACACCACCAGGTACAAATACCTGTCTCAAGCCTCTCTCTATTCACAGAGTTTTGGAACCCATGTCCCTTGCCTAGCGAGTGCTACTTAGTTGATGGTGAGTCCCTCCATCATAACAAAAGGCCGAGTACAATTCCAAGCACAGTTCCCATAATCAGGGTAATAACAATTTATTCTTCCCGCCCCAATAACAGAGACACTGGGGATCCCACAACAGCCAAAGTGACCATTTGGGCAGTTATGGCCTCATTCTAGGCGGGGTGGGTGTGCCTATGCAAATGAGATCAGCCCCTGAAGTTCTTTTCCACAACTTGCCACACCTCACCACCAGATGTCAGGGTGGAGCTCATCCTGACTCTGCTTACACTCGGATCATCCTAGGAGCCCTTCTCTGTACCTGTTCCAGTTTGAATTCATCCTTCTTAAACATGGGATACCAGAACTGCACACAGTATTCCAGGTGAGGTCTCACCAGTGCCTTGTATAACGGTACTAAAACCTCCTTATCTCTACTGGAAATACCTCACCTGATGCATCCCAAGACTGCATTAGCTTTTTTCACGGCCATATCACATTGGCGGCTCATAGTCATCCTATGATCAACCAATACTCCAAGGTCCTTCTCCTCCTCCTTTACTTCTGATTGATGCGTCCCCAGCTTATAACTAAAATTCTTGTTATTAATCCCTAAATGCGTAATCTTACACTTCTCACTATTAAATTTCATCCTATTACTATTACTCCAGTTTACAAGGTCATCCAAATCTTCCTGTATGATTTCCCGGTCCTTCTCTAAATTGGCAATGCCTCCCAGCTTTGTATCATCCGCGAACTTTATTAACACACTCCCACTTTTTGTGCCGAGGTCAGTAATAAAAAGATTAAATAAAATTGGTCTCATTGTTCTTAAGATCCAAGGGTTTGGGTCTGTGTTAACCGATGCAAATTGGTGAGGATTTTTATCAAGCCTTCCCCAGGAAAGGGGGTGTAGGGTTTGGGAGGATTTGGGGGGGAAAGACGTTTCCAAGCGGGCTTTTTCCCTGGTATATATTTGTTAAACGCTTGGTGGTGGCAGCAATAAAGTCCAAGGGCAAAAGGTAAAATAGTTTGTACCTTGGGGAAGTTTTAACCTAAACTGGTAAAAATAAGCTTAGGGAGTTTTCATGCAGGTCCCCACATCTGTACCCTAGAGTTCAGAGTGGGGAAGGAACCTTGACAGCAGGTAACGAATCCTGATAGTTATCTGATTCAATTAGAGGTAGTTAATGCAGAGTTGGAGACTGCTGTCTTTCTTCTTGATGAAAAGGACTGGTGTGCCAGGCAATGAGGTCAACTTGTGGATAAACCCATGGACCAGGTTCTCCTGGAGGTATTCTTAGAGTGCTGTCAGATCAGATTCTGGCAGGGTATAGATTTGTCCAAATGGTATTTTTGCTCCTGGCTGCAGATCTATTGGGTAGTCATAGTCCTGGTGCAGAGGTAGGGTTTCCATATTCCTCTTTTCAAAAACAACAGTGTAGTCTTGGTATTTGGAGGGAATTTCAGGTGTAGCTTCAATAGAAAGTTCTGCGTGGATAGTTGCCCCCACCTGAGCCCCTCAAGGTTTAGATGCTGGGACAGGATCTACCGCTCCCCAACAGTGCTGCTGAAAAAAACTCTGATGGAAAACAGACTTCCTCTGCCTTCCACCAAATAAGTGGATAGTGGCAAGCCAGCCAGGAGATACTGAGGATCAGGGGAAAGTGTGGAAAATGGATCACATCAAACTGTGATGTTTCTATGTGCCCCTGAATCACAGCCTCCTGAGTAGCTGTTTCTTCTGTTACTGGACCAAACAACAAAGAGGACCCATCAATAGTCTCTGTAGGGTTGGGAGTGGCCTTGCATTGCAGGGGAAGTTGCAGGATTCAGGCTGCTGTTGTCTCTATGAAGTAGTCAGCTGCATTCAAGTCACTGATAGGATGGGAATTTGCAGCGGTATGTGCATCTGGATCAGCACTTGAAAGTGGGGAGCCCTTGGGTGGAGTCCAGGGTCTGTTCCAGTCAAGACTGAAGTGCGAGGGAGCTCTTTTCCCTGATTCCTCAGGGTTCCTATTGGGCAGGCGGAGATGGAGTGACCTGACTCACTGCAGCAGAAGCAGAGATGGTGCTGGCATCATTCCTTTTCTACAGGGATGAACTGTCGACAGTCCACATCCACCTGCATTGGCTTGGCAGGAGGCAGTGGTGAAGAGGTCAGAGCACATGGATAGGAGAGCTGCAAGACTCCCGGTTTTTCCTCCCTTAGTTCCCATAACCAATTGTCTATACGGATGGTGAGATCCATGACAGCATCCAGACTCCTGGGCATCTCCACCCAGGCTACCTCATCTTTAATATCTTAAAGGTAGTACAGCTGCACTGCTTCATTCCAGCCTGTATTAGCCATGAGGCCGTGGAATTGCATGGCAGAGGAGGTTATGGCGCTCTGCCCCTGTCAGAGCTTTGCTAGGGCTGCCTCCACCTTTGAGCTCAGTGCAGATCATCAAATAGCACCGACATGGCCTGGGGGAAGACCTCCCAGTTCGACAATACAAGGCTGTCATGCTCCAAGAAGGGGGAGACCCAGTCTTCCCTGGATAGCAGGCTGATAACCAGGCTCACCTCGGTATGATCAGTAGCATAGGACTGAGGCTGTATCACGAACAGGAGGCAGCACTGGTTTATAAAACCCCGGAATTGCTGGCAATAAGCATCAAACCATTCTGGCATTTGTACTGGGGAACAGCGCTGCACAAGCTGTGTCTGGAGTGCAGTGTTTCTGGCATGCAGCTGTGTGACTTGCTCCTGCAATAGCTGGTTCTCTGAGGCAAGCTGGACAACCTGGGCCTGCAGGGTGTCGTTGTCCACCTGAAAGGGGCAGGCCACTTGAGCATGTCTGGTGTGTGACACCCCAATATTCACCAGTGTCATGTAATTCTGACACATTTTGTACAAAGTATGGCTTGTGAGGTATCATTCTAAAAGTCTTGATCTGCTAGACATTACTATCCCTTTGGATTGTATGCGCTATCGTCGTAGTGTGTGAAGTTATGACGTTTGGCTCTGTGTGTGTTACTGAAACACGTGGTGAGGCTGAAAGCACCCACAAGCTGCCTTTCGGGTACAACAGTAAAAAGGCCAAACAGTGTGAATGGCTCATTCAGGAAATGCACAAGCACCAGGGTCACCCCAGGAACTGTGAACCATAGAAACCTCTCAGAGACAGCACTGCACAATGGGGACTGTTTGACCCAGGTCACAGAGAAGGAGCTTTCCAGCAAATGGGAAGAAGATTTAAAAGGGGGACAATGACAACATGGGGGGACCTCACTCTCCCTGCAACAACACACCTGGCAACACCTGGGGGCAAGGACTGAACTGTGGTAGTGATGGTCCGAGGCTAGAAGGATCTTTAGCCTGTGTGTGAAAACCTGGGAAAGTCAAAGCAACTTGTCCCTTAAGAATCTGCCGGCCTGTTTATCACTCAGGGTGAGAACCTGCTAATTCATATCCTACCTATCTATTGTGTTAAGCTCAGTTTGCATTTTTTGTTTACTTACTAAGGTAATCTGCTTTGATCTGTTGGCTATTCCTTATAATCACTTAAAATCTACCTCTTCTACTTAATAAACTTGTTTTTGTTTTTAACCCAGTTTGTGTAATTCATAACTGGGGGAGGGGAGGGGGGAGACAGGGAGCAAAAAGCTGTGCATATCTCTCTCCACATTGAGGGAGAGGGCAAATTTCAATGAGCTTATGCTGTACAGTTCTCTGTGCAGTGCAAGACAATACAATTTTGGGTTTACGCTCCAGAGGGGGAGTGCACTTGAGTGAAGGGCAATTCCTTAGCTGAAAGCCTTCCCAGGCAGTACTGATTTCAGTGTCTGTGTCTTTCTGCAGCTGTGTGTGTCCCTACCTGTGTGTGTGCTGGAGGAGGCTTGATGGCCTGGCTCAGCAGGACAGGGTGAGGGAGCCAGGCTGGTGGAACAGGCAGACTCAGTGGTATCCCAGTACATCAGGTGGCACCACAGAAAGGGGGGCAACTCATCACGGTGGCCCAGCGAGCAGGGTAATGTGCACAGATTATTGCTCTGAGAAACTGGTGGTGATTTTGAGTGAGTTTTAAGTGAGTTGGCTGGAGAACAGACAAAGTGGTTACCAGGTTATTTTCTGTTTGCTTATTTTGGGCAAGGGAAGTAGGGGCAGAAAAGCAGAAAAATGAGTGAAAGTGAAGCTACCAAAAAACTGGAGCTCTACAGATTGCAGGTACAAGAAAATGAAAAGATGCACAAGAGACAGGTGGAATAAAGACAATTGCAGATAAAAGAACAAGAGGCAGAAGAAGCCAGACAAAAAGCAGCCCCTGAGAGGGCCATGGAAGCCCAGAAGCAAGCCATGGAACTGAGAGACAAAGAAATGGAAGAGAGGGAAAAAGAGAGAAAGCATGCACTGACCTTGATGGAGTGGCAGAAACAGAACCCCACACCAGGGGGCCCCACATCCCCAAAAATCCACAAATTGTAACGGTTGTGTCCTGCATGCAGTGAGACTGGGGACATTGCTGAACACTTCATCACCTTTGAGAGGCTGTGTGTGCTCCATGAGATTCCTGAGGATCAAAAGATGACCACTTTGGTTGCAAAGTTTTCTGGGAGAGCTCTGGATATATTCAATAAGATGCCACTGGGTGATGCTTCAAGTTATGGTAAATTTAAGGAATTGGTTTTAAAACAATTTCATATTACACCTGAAATTTATACAGCAAAATTTAGAAGCCTTAAGAGAGGGGCTGGGAATGAGTAAGGTTTACATAGGCCACATATCACATGGTGCTCCCAAAGGTTTAGCCAGGTCCATTCTGCTGGCACCAGGCCTACTCCTGTGATCTAAGTGTCACAATCAGGGTGTGAGCGGTCTGACATAGTTGTTGGAGCAGGAGTCAGGAGCCAGGCCGGGTCAGATACCAGGAGGTCAGAGTCCAAGACAGGCCAGAGGGCAAACCGAGAGTCAGGGGTCAGGCAGGGCCAGTTTACCAGGAGATCAGCAGCAGGCAATAGGAGCAGATATTGCAGGAGAAGCAGTCCTAAGCAGGAGGACCCAGCTGCATGGATAACTTCCTTTTCCTGTGCTTGGTTTAAATAGATGGTGGGAAGCACTCAGGACTCCCAGCGTTCCTCCAATCAGATCTCAGGAGTTCAGCTTCAATTCTGGCACTTATTAGCAGGTCATTGTGTGGCAGGATGGAACTTACTAGGCCCTAAGAGTCCTATAGACCAGGGTTCAAGACCCATGCTCTCTGACACTGATGCTCTTGCCCTGCTCTTGTGGCCACCAGCAGTATGGACAAATGGGGGCTCCTCATCTATCAATCATGAAAGTGGGAGCTAATCTGGGGGCAGGATTTTCACACTCTTCTCACCACAAAGCATGCAGACTGTCTGCCACTGACATTCTCGAACGAAGATAGAGCAGAAGTGGCTCGGAACTGTGGTCCAGGAGGGATATGTCACACAATTCTGTCCTTCCTCCCACCCCACATCTCTTTCATTCCCCAGGAGCCTCAGCAAAGGGAGAATGTCCTGCAAGATATTCATCATCTCTGCTCCATAGGGGTCATGTACTCAGCTCCCAAGGAAAGGGGACCTACACAAGCTCTGCAGATATTGGAGTTAACAGGGCTGGATCCATTTCTCAAACACCAGGAATTCACAATGGAGTTTGTCTGCTGGATGCTAAAGGCCCTGGGTCTGTGGGGTTTCACTGAGTTTTACACCCTTCACAGATTACTCAGGTTCTCCACAGGACACCTGCACTTCTGAAGCAACTGGCCACCCTTTAGCTTGGCACCAGCCCCAAAGGCCTGCGGGAAAATAATCTGCAATCTGGGGGTAAAGATTACATTTTCTGGAGATTTTCAACTAAATCTGTTACTTAGAGTATGAGTTAAAATTAATTTTAAAATGGGACCTTAAGGATTTCCAGAGCCTGGCCTCTTCTGGCTCTTGATTGTTAACTAATGGCTGGTTTGTTAAGCTTCAAACTTTCCATCTAGTCAAACGGCCATTTGAAGAAATTGGACTGGAGTTAAGTAAAGTTATTAACGATTGCTTTTTTCCTTCGTTCCCATTATATTTACAGTTTCCTTTACTCAAACTGGCAGAAAAAATGGCCAGTGTTTCACTACTGCATGGGAGATGCCCCTAATAAATGTTGCTTGGGAAGATGGGGGCACAGGCCATTATTCCCCTGGGAAGAAGAGCATTCTTTTCACTAAAGCCATCACACCTCTCAGTCTCCAGACCTGGCAGTGTGTGGTACAAGCCATCAGGTTTTGTGATCAGTAAGTAAAATGTAGGGCACCTGGGGTTTGTTGAGGTCCCTTCCAACCCTGATATTCTATGACACACAAGAGGTCATCAAGTCCAACCCCCTTCTCATAGCGTGGGTGCTATCCACGCCATCCTCCAGATCATTAATGAAGATATTGAACAAAACCGGCCCCAGGACCGACCCTTGGGGCACTTCACTTGATACTGGCTGCCAACTAGACATGGAGCCATTGATCACTACCTGTTGAGCCCAATGATCTAGCCAGCTTTCTATCCACCTTATAGTTCATTCATCCAGCCCATACTTCTTTAACTTGCTGGCAAGAATACTGTGGGAGACCGTGTCAAAAGCTTTGCTAAAGTCAAGGAACAACACGTCCACTGCTTTCCCCTCATCCACAGAGCCAGTTATCTCATCATAGAAGGCAATTAGATTAGTCAGGCATGACTTGCCCTTGGTGAATCCATGCTGACTGTTCCTAATTACTTTCCTCTCCTCTAAGTGCTTCAGAATTGATTCCCTGAGGACTCCATGATTTTTCCAGGGGGGGACTGAGGTGAGGCTGACTGGCCTGTAGTTCCCAGGATCCTCCTTCTTCCCTTTTTTAAAGATGGGCACTACATTAGCCTTTTTCCCATCGTCCGGGACCTCACCCGATTGCCATGAGTTTTCAAAGATAATGGCCAATGGCTCTGCAATCACATCTGCCAACTCCTTTAGCACTCTTGGATGCAGCGCATCCGGCCCCATGGACTTGTGCACGTCCAGCTTTTCTAAATAGTCCCTAACCACTTCTTTCTCCACAGAGGGCTGGTCACCTTCTCCCCATGCTGTGCTGCCCAGTGCAGTAGTCTGGGAGCTGACCTTGTTCGTGAAGACAGAGGCAAAAAAAGCATTGAGTACATTAGCTTTTTCCACATCCTCTGTCATTAGGTTGCCTCCTTCATTCAGTAAGGGGCCCACACTTTCCTTGACTTTCTTCTTGTTGCTAACATACCTGAAGAAACCCTTCTTGTTACTCTTAACATCTCTTGCTAGCTGCAGCTCCAAGTGTGATTTGGCCTTCCTGATTTCACTCCTGCATGCTCGAGCAATATTTTTATACCCTTCCCTGGTCATTTGTCCAGTCTTCCACTTCTTGTAAGCTGCTTTTTGGTGTTTATGATCAGCAAGGATTTCACTGTTAAGCCAAGCTGGTCACCTGCCGTATTTACTATTCTTTCTACACATCGGGATGGTTTGTCCCTGTAACCTCAATAAGGATTCTTTAAAATACAGCCAGCTCTCCTGGACTCCTTTCCTCCTCCTGTTATTCTCCCAGGGGATCCTGCCCATCAGTTCCCTGAGGTTGTCAAAGTCTGCTTTTCTGAAGTCGTAGAATCATAGAATCATAGAATCTCAGGGTTGGAAGGGACCTCAGGAGGTCATCTAGTCCAACCCCCTGCTCAAAGCAGGACCAATCCCCAATCAAATCATCCCAGCCAAGGCTTTGTCAAGCCTGACCTTAAAAACTTCCAAGGAAGGAGATTCTACCACTTCCCTAGGTAACGCATTCCAGTGTTTCACCACTCTCTTAGTGAAAAAGTTTTTCCTAATATCCAACCTAAACCTCCCCCACTGCAACTTGAGACCATTACTCCTTGTCCTGTCCTCTTCTACCACTGAGAATAGTCTAGAACCATCCTCTCTGGAACCACCTCTCAGGTAGTTGAAAGCAGCTATCAAATCCCCCCTCATTCTTCTCTTCCGCAGACTAAACAATCCCAGTTCCCTCAGCCTCTCCTCATAAGTCATGTGTTCCAGACCCCTAATCATTTTTGTTGCCCTTCGCTGGACTCTCTCCAATTTATCCACGTCCTTCTTGTAGTATGGGGCCCAAAACTGGACACAGTACTCCAGATGAGGCCTCACCAATGTCGAATAGAGGGGAACGATCACGTCCCTCGATCTGCTCGCTATGCCCCTACTTATACATCCCAAAATGCCATTGGCCTTCTTGGCAACAAGGGCACACTGCTGACTCATATCCAGCTTCTCGTCCACTGTCACCCCTAGATCCTTTTCCGCAGAACTGCTGCCTAGCCATTCGGTCCCTAGTCTGTAGCTGTGCATTGGGTTCTTCCGTCCTAAGTGCAGGACCCTGCACTTATCCTTATTGAACCGCATCAGGTTTCTTTTGGCCCAATCCTCCAATTTGTCTAGGTCCCTCTGTATCCTATCCCTGCCCTCCAGCATATCTACCACTCCTCCCAGTTTAGTATCATCCGCAAATTTGCTGAGAGTGCAATCCACACCATCCTCCAGATCATTTATGAAGATATTGAAAAAAACCGGCCCCAGGACCGACCCTTGGGGCACTCCACTTGACACCGGCTGCCAACTAGACATGGAGCCATTGATCACTACCCGTTGAGCCCGACAATCTAGCCAACTTTCTATCCACCTTATAGTGCATTCATCCAGCCCATACTTCTTTAACTTGCTGACAAGAATACTGTGGGAGACCGTGTCAAAAGCTTTGCTAAAGTCAAGAAATAATACATCCACTGCTTTCCCTTCATCCACAGAACCAGTAATCTCATCATAGAAGGCTATTAGAATAGTCAGGCATGACCTACCCTTGGTGAATCCATGCTGACTGTTCCTGATCACTTTCCTCTCGTGTAAGTGCTTCAGGATTGATTCCTTGAGGACCTGCTCCATGATTTTTCCGGGGACTGAGATGAGGCTGACTGGCCTGTAGTTCCCAGGATCCTCCTTCTTCCCTTTTTTAAAGATTGGCACTACATTAGCCTTTTTCCAGTCATCTGGGACTTCCCCCGTTCGCCATGAGTTTTCAAAGATAATGGCCAATGGCTCTGCAATCACATCCGCCAATTCCTTTAGCACTCTTGGATGCAACTCGTCCGGCCCCATAGACTTGGGTCCGTATTCTGCTGCTCTCCTTTCTTCCTTTTGTCAGGATTCTGAACTCAACCATCTCATGGTCACTGCCTCCCAGGTTCCCATCCACTTTTGCTTCCCCATCTACTTCTTCCTGGTTTGTGAGCAGCAGGTCAAGAAGAGCTCTGCCCCTAGTTGGTTCCTCCAGCACTTGCACCAGGAAATTGTCCCCTACACTTTCCAAAAATTTTCTGGATTGTCTGTGCATTGCTGTATTGCTCTCCCAGCAAATATCAGGGTGATTGAAGTCTCCCATGAGAACCAGGGCCTGCCATCCAGTAACTTCCGTTAATTGCCGGAAGAAAACCTCGTCCACCTCATCCCCCTGGTCTGGTGGTCTCTAGCAGACTCCCATCACAACATCACCCTTGTTGCTCACGCTTCTAAACTTAATCCAGAGACTCTCAGGTTTTTCTGCAGTTTCATACCGGAGCTCTGAGCAGTCATACTGCTCCCTTACATACAATGCAACTCCCCCACCTTTTCTGCCCTGCCTGTCCTTCCTGAACAGTTTATATCCATCCATGACAGTACTCCAATCATGTGAGTTATCCCACCAAGTCTCCGTTATTCCAATCACATCATAATTCCTTGACTGTGCCAGGACTTCCAATTCTCCCTGCTTGTTTCCCAGGCTTCTTGCATTTGTGTATAGGCACTTGAGATAACTTGCTGTTTGTCCTGCTTTCTTAGTATGAGGCAGGAGCCCTCCCCTCTCGCACTCTCCTGCTCGCGCTTCCTCCTGGTATCCCACTTCCCCACTTACCTCAGGGCTTTGGTCTCCTTCCCCTGGTGAACCTAGTTTAAAGCCCTCCTCTACAGCGTCATGCTATAACTGACAGATTGCAGTCATTTTTCATGCTAAAACCTGTTTTAAAAAGATGTTTCCTCACTGTGTAAATAATATAAACTTTAAAAAATTAGAAAAGCAGGAATTGAGGTCATTGCGAGGATTTGAACCCTGTATGATCATAAATCCTGGTCTAGGAAAGCAGCGCTTAGGTTGCTGGGATAGTTACTAGCCTCTGTGTAGAGTAGCCACAAGAATCCTAGAATTACAGGCCTGAAAGGGACCGTGAGAGATCATCTAGTCCAGCCCCCTGTGCTGAGACAGGAGCAAGTCTGCTTAGAGGTAAGCAGATAACTACTGGTTAGACAGCAATAGAATGCTGGGAGTCAGGACTCCTAGCTTCTAGTCCTGGCTCTAGGAGGGAAGTGGGACTCATGAGTAGAGCAAAGTTAATAGGAGTCAGAACTCCTGGGCTTTATTCCCAACTCTGAGAGTGGAGTGTGGTCTAGCAGCTAGACTGGGGAAAGTAAAGGTCAGGAATCCTGAGTTCTCTGTCTTGCTCTGAGAAGAAGCTGTGACACTGCACTCTCTATTCTTCACAGTGATATTGTTATGATATGAGTATGACATAATTATAATGTATTTTATGAAAGATAAGTCATGTGAGGTGTCACTGAAAAGGTTATGATTTGCTGAATAGGATTATCCTGTTTGTATGTGTAAGCAGAGTCAGGATGAGCTCCACCCTGACATCTGGTGGTGAGGTGTGGCAAGTCGTGGAAAAGAACTTCAGGGGCCGATCTCATTTGCATAGGCACACCCACCCCGCCTAGAATGAGGCCATAGCTGCGCAAATGGTCACTTTGGCTGCTGTGGGATCCCCAGTGTCTCTGTTATTGGGGCAGGAAGAATAAATTGTTATTACCCTGATTATGGGAATCAAGGACAGTGGAACTGTACTTGGCCTTTTGTTATGATGGAGGGACGGTTTTGTTTAATATCTTCATAAATGATCTGGAGGATGGTGTGGATTGCACTCTCAGCAAATTTGCGGATGATACTAAACTGGGAGGAGTGGTAGATACGCTGGAGGGCAGGGATAGGATACAGAGGGACCTAGACAAATTGGAGGATTGGGCCAAAAGAAACCTGATGCGGTTCAATAAGGATAAGTGCAGGGTCCTGCACTTAGGACGGAAAAGCCCAATGCACAGCTACAGACTAGGGACCGAATGGCTAGGCAGCAGTTCTGCGGAAAAGGACCTAGGGGTGACAGTGGACGAGAAGCTGGATATGAGTCAGCAGTGTGCCCTTGTTGCCAAGAAGGCCAATGGCATTTTGGGATGTGTAAGTAGGGGCATAGCGAGCAGATCGAGGGACGTGATCGTTCCCCTCTATTCGACATTGGTGAGGCCTCATCTGGAGTACTGTGTCCAGTTTTGGGCCCCACACTACAAGAAGGACGTGGATAAATTGGAGAGAGTCCAGCGAAGGGCAACAAAAATGATTAGGGGTCTGGAACACATGACTTATGAGGAGAGGCTGAGGGAACTGGGATTGTTTAGTCTGCGGAAGAGAAGAATGAGGGGGGATTTGATAGCTGCTTTCAACTACCTGAGAGGTGGTTCCAGAGAGGATGGTTCTAGACTATTCTCAGTGGTAGAAGAGGACAGGACAAGGAGTAATGGTCTCAAGTTGCAGTGGGGGAGGTTTAGGTTGGATATTAGGAAAAACTTTTTCACTAAGAGGGTGGTGAAACACTGGAATGCGTTGCCTAGGGAGGTGGTAGAATCTCCTTCCTTGGAAGTTTTTAAGGTCAGGCTTGACAAAGCCTTGGCTGGGATGATTTGATTGGGGATTGGTCCTGCTTTGAGCAGGGGGTTGGACTAGATGACCTCCTGAGGTCCCTTCCAACCCTGATATTCTATGATTCTATGACTCGCCATCAACTAAGTAGCACTCGCTAGGCAAGGGTCATGGGTTCCAAAACTCTGTGAATTGAGAGAGGCTGGGAATAGGCATTGATACTTGGTGGCATGGGCCCCCTGGTAAGGACCTTACATGCTAATTGCACTTCCTCCTCTCTCCACTGTGGAATATCAGAGCTAATTTTGATTCCATTAGGAGTCTAGTTACAGGCTGCTGAGCTGAATTCACTTTGGGCTAATGGTGCACCAACACTGAGGCTCCCCTACTACAAGCTGAAATTGCAAAAGAGCTAAATTTACTAAGAGCTGAAATCACTGAGTGTTGTGTTAAGTAGTGGGGGAGCCTGAAGCTATATGGTGGAGCAGTTTGTGGGACGGCGAGCGGGGAGGCAGGTGGAGCAGAGCAGTTTGCGGGACGGCAAGCAGAGCGGCTGGCAGAGCGGCTGGCAGAGCGGAGCCCCATGGAGAGGTGAGGCCATCAGCTTTGGACCACATAAGGTGCCCCTTAACACCCCCACCCCCAATCTTCACCCAGGTTGGGAGGTAAAACTCTGCGGATGAACTCTGGGGCTGCCCTGACCAGGGACAGAGACTTTTGGGTCATTGGACTTTGGGTGATTTTGGGTTGCTGGACTCAAGAACTAAAGGGAAAGGACATGCCCCAATTTGCTTGGGGTGGGTTTTTGCTCATGGGTTGTGTTATGAATCTTGTTCGTGGTGTTTCCCCAACCTAATGCCACATGGTTTCTCTCTGTTATTAAAAGGTTTTTTTGTTACACTCAGACTATGTGCTTGCGAGAGGGGAAGCATTGCCTCTTGGAGGCGCCCAGCGGGGGTGGTATATATTTGTCCCAGGTCACTGGGTGGGGGCTCGAGCCAGTTTTTCATTGTGTTATTGGAATGGAACCCCTAGATACTGAACCCGGCCCTTGTTGCTGCCAACTCTGACAGGCAGAAGGATTACATTTTCATGTATCATTTTTGTATCTGAAGTTATGAATATTGACTATGTATCTGTATTTCAAATATAGTTATACCTGAGTAACACCCACTAGAGAAGATGTTTTCAGTCTGGATTGGGGGTGGGCAAAATACAGCCTGTGGGCTGAATCCGGCCTAACATTTCTCCCTGGCCTGCCATGACTCCAGCGGTGCACTGGGGCGCTCAGCCAGGCTGCCTGCATGCTGTAGCCCCACGCCACTCCCAGAAGAGGGCAGCTGCTGCTGGCATGTCTCTGCGCACCCCTGGCGGGTGGGGGGGAAGCAACTCTGTGTTGCCCCCACCCCCAGCACCATCCTCACAGCTCCCATTGGCTGGAAACCAGCCAATCGGAGCTGCAGGGGAGGTGCTTGTTGGCACGGGCAGCGCACAGAGACCCGCTGCCCCCTCCCCCCAAAGGGTGCATAGAGACATGCCAGCAGCAGCCGGCCACAGCTGCTTCCGGGAGCGGCGCGGGGCCACAGCATGCAGGCAGCCTGCCTGAGCCCTGCTGCACCGCCAGCCAGGAGCCGCCTGTGGTAAGCACCTCCCAGCCAGAACCTGCACCCCAGGTCAGAACCCTCTCCTGCCCCCAAACTTCCTCCCACACCCCTCACCCTCTCCTGCACCCCAAAACTCTGCACCAGTCCAGAGCTCCCTCCAGCACCCAAATCCCACACCCCACTTTGCAGTGACACTATGCAACAGCCATACAGTTATGATCAGTCTACCATAGTGTTTATACAACCAGATTAAACTGATTTTTAAACAAACAGACAGGGTTTTTTTTCTCCACTGTCCCCTCTCAGATAGGGGTATCTGAGTGAAAAGTAATGGCCTGGGATATGCAGAAGGTCAGACTGGATGATTTGATGGTCCCCTCTGGCCTAAAACTCTATGAGATGTACAACTGACAGAAGCCAGATGTGTTCGTCAGCTAGGTGGTTTAGAATTCTGCTTGTAACGATTGATTTAACCCATTTTCCTGGTACAGACATAAGGCTCCCTGCTCTGTCATTCCCAGCATCAGCCCTGCACCCTTTGCTAAAGCATTGCTACCTGCAGCCCTCTGTGACACAAATGCGAGATTGCATATTTTTGTTCCCAACTGAGCCATTGCACTCTGAAACTCTTCCAGAGCTCCTGGATGCACTGGCTGGTCTCGGTGAAGCAATTTGTTTTACCACTTCCAAGTCTGACATCTCAGTCTCTGACAGTATTTCATCTGTATTACCTATAAAGAGTAGCTCTGGGGTAGGTTTTACCCCAGCATCCTCTGCGGTGAAGACTGATGCAGAGAAAACATTTTGTTTCTCTGCAGTGTCCTTTTCCTTTTAAATTGCTCCTTTCACCCCATGGCAATCTGGTGGACCCACCAGTTCTCTCGCAGACGTCCTGCTTTTCATGAACTTGTAAGAATGTATTGTTTTCTCCCCTATATATCTCGCTATTTGTTCTTCAAATTCTGCCTTAAACCTTCTATTTTTCAACACCTGTTTTACCTGCCTGTTATGGTGCGCACTCACCAGCAGAGCTCCCCCTAGCACCAGGGCACAGCACTGCAGGGGCTTCTGTCTCCAACACCCCCCCAGCTGAGAAGTGTCTAGTTCAGATCCTTTCAGGGTAACAACAGCTCTAACTAGTATCCAAAGTTTCACAACAAACCAGTCACTCCTGTGGGCTCTGTCTTCAATCTCCCATCTCAGCACTCGGGGGTCTCATGCCCCAGCTCTGGGACAGAGCGCTGGCCCCTCCAGCTGCCTTCTGGAGGTGTCTCCTGCTCTCCTGCAAACTCTGGCTCAGGCCCCACCAGAGCAATCCCTCTGCTCTCTGTGGCTCCTCCCTTCCAACTGAACTCCCTCTTTTTTAAGAGGCCCAGGTGTCCATTAAGTTGTCACCTGATGCCTGCTAGTCCTGCTCCTCTGGGTGAGAAGCAGCTAATTAATTGTAGCACAGGAACCAGATGTACCTAACTGGCTGCTAACCCCTTTCAGCCCGTGCCGGGCTTTCATCCCACTACACTGTCACTGTTCATGTCCTTGTCGACCAGCTTCACTTGGGCTGGATTTTCTCCCTGTGTATTTCTTATGCTTTGGCATCTGTATCTGTACAAATTCCACCAGATCATTCTCTCCGCACAGAAATGTCTCAGGTCTAGCACTCCTCCTCCACCAGGGTTCTAAATGGACTGGTGTCATTTCACCACTTTCAGTAATGCCTCTTATGCCACGCTCCTCTCCTCTCCCAGTTATTTTAGTTCTCTGAGCTCACTTTGGTATACAGGCATTTAAAGTCTGAGGGTTTGGCCGAGTGGCTGTTTTTATTTAACTCCTTTCTCTGATGTTCCGTTATTTTTGGGAATGATTCCAGCCTTTCCCTTCTCCAGCTCAGCTGTACTTTCTGTCCTCTCCTAATGACCAGCTCTGGAGTGCTCTTTCTGACCTCCCCGGTGGATGTGTTTGTCTCAGCTGAGAGGTCCTCAGCACCTGTCAATTTCCCCCCAGGTCCTGGGTTAAATCTGAATTCTGCTTTAAGTGAAAACCTCAGTGGAACCATAATCCGGGAGCCACAGCTGGCACCTGCATCATGCCATGTCTCCGGGCCAGCACTCTTCTTCCAAGATAGATCAGGTGGAGCCCATCACTTCTGACTGGGCTTTACCTTCCCCCCAGTGCCTGATACTGAACCCCTTCTATTTACCCAGCCACTCAGACCCCGCAGGCCCCTGAGTAGCTGGCCCTGTGTGTGGTACGCCCAGAAGTATTTCAGAGAAAGTTACCGGATACCACAGGCTTAAGACTTCCTAATAATTTAAACGTAGCTTCCTGCTACCTCTCCTGCTTCTCCCTGTGTCACTGGGGTCAGTCTGTACCACAGCCAGGGCTCACCCCGACCTCTTGATGTGTCACAAGATGCACCACCTTCCCATCCAGCAGGCATGGCCCCAGACAGGTTTCCTAGTCACTACATTCCTGATAAAGACTGAGTCCCCATCCCCACAGCCTCTCTGTCTCATGACTGCTACCTCCTCCCCGGGAGCCACCTGGTGCTTGGGAATGATCAGCCTCCTCTACTCTAAGAGCAGGTGAGGCCCAGCCAAGGGAAATTGTCCCTCCATTCTCCCATCATGAAACACCACGGTGCCTTCTGCGGGGGGATCAGGGCAGCTCTCAATGGCCCTGTATTCAGTTTCTAGCAACATTTCCATCTTTCTCTGTCCCTCTGGCCCAGCAGCTCTCAGCCCTTTATGCTGCCCCTGCACTCAGAGCCAGGAGCTGCTCGTGCCAGGACAGACGTACGCCGCTGGCTCAAGGCAGTTACATTCTGCACTCCAGCCCCAGACCAGCAAGGTACTTAAGCACATGCCTAACCTTTCATGTAACACTTCTGCCAGGGGTTGTCAGCAGCAACAGGGGCTGGGTTCAAATAGTTGGGGTCCCTCTTAAAACTAACAAACACCACTGAACCAAGACCCCACACAGAATTTCTGGGGTCACTAAATACGATCCCTGGGCACTCTTAACAGGCAGCAAACACAGCATCAACTTGGGAAGACACAGCAACAATCGATGTTATTATTTGTATTATCCTGGTGCCTGGGAACCCTAGTCACGGACAAAGACCCCACTGCGCTAGGCACTGCATAAACACAAAACAAAATCTATGTGAATGATTAATAAAACACTCGCCAGGGTGACTTTGAGAGCAGTCTCTTAACTCGGTTCCCCACCTGCCGGCGTGAACGTCCAACAAGCAAATGTCCCATTACCACGTCACGTCGCCCTTCCCCATCTGCTAAACACCAGTGGGCAGAGTAGACTCAGAATCCAGAGGTCTCTCAGGCAAGCCTCTTTCCAGTTGCACAGGAAGGGCTGCCTGGTCCTGTCCTGAGGCTCCACCAGCCAATCCAGCTGTAGTGATTTCAGCTTTATTTAGTGGCTGAATAGGAAGGGCATCCCCAGAATTCACTCAGATCTGCTGCTGTCCTCTGTTACTTCAGTAAAGAGCCCTGTCAGTATTCCATCTTAGAGATGGGGTTGGGGGGAGGGAATATCTTTTACTGGACCAACTCCTGTTGGTGAGAGAGACAAGCTTTCCAGCTACACAGAGCTCTTCTTCAGGTCTGCGAAAGGTACTCCCCAGCATTACAGTTGAATGCAAAGTGGAACACGTTTGTAACCCTTCTGCCCGTCAGAGTTGGCAGCAACAAGGGCCGGGTTCATTATCTAGGGGATCCATTCCAATAACACAATGCAAACCGGCTCGAGCCCCCACCCAGTGACCTGGGACAAATATATACCACCCCCGCTGGGCGCCTCCAAGAGGCAATACTTCCCCTCTCGCAAGCACATAGTCTGAGTGTAGCAAAAAGCCTTTTAATAACAGAGAGAAACAATGTGGCATTATGTTGGGGAAACACCACCAACAGGATTCATAACACAACCCATGAGCAAAAAAACCCACCCCAAGCAAATTGGGGCACGCCCCTTTCCCTTTGGTTCTTGAGTCCAGCAACCCCAAATCACCCAAAGTCCCAAAAGTCCAATGACCCAAAAGTCTGTGCCCTTGGTCAGGGCAGCCCCAGAGTTCGAAAGTTTATCTGCGGAGCTTTACCTCCCAATCTGGGTGGAGATGGGACGGGGGTAAGAGGCACCTTACATGATCTGAAGCTGACCACCCCACAGCTCCATAGGCCTTCGCTCCGCTCCGCTCCACTCTGCTCCGCTCCGCCAGCCGCCCCACAAACTCCTTCGCTCCGCTCCGCTCCGC
The DNA here is from genome assembly GCF_015237465.2 of Chelonia mydas. Classification (NCBI taxonomy): domain Eukaryota; kingdom Metazoa; phylum Chordata; order Testudines; family Cheloniidae; genus Chelonia; species Chelonia mydas. The sequence goes on from NC_051258.2 coordinate 4,006,581, forward strand.
TCCGCTCCGCGGCCCACCAGCAGCTCCCGCCGTCCCACGAACTGCTCCACCAGCCTGTCCACAAGGCACTCCAGCTGTCCCGCAAACTGCTCCACAATATATCTTCAGGCTCCCCCACTACTTAACACAACGCTCAGTCAGTTCAGCTCTTTGGTGAATTCAACTTGTAGTAGGGGAGCCTCAGTGCTGGTGCACTGTTAGCCCAAAGTAAATTCAGCTCAGCAGCCTGTAACTAGACTTCTAATGGAATCAAAATTAGCTCTGATATGCCACAGTGGAGAGAGAAGGAAGTACAATTAGCATGTAAGGCCCTCACCAAGGGGCCCATGCCACCAACTATTAACACTTGTCCCCAGTCTCTCTCTCAACTCACAGTTTTGGAACCCATGACCCTTGCCTAGCGAGTGCTACTTAGTTGATGGTGAGTGCCTCCATCATACCAAAAGGCCCAGTACAGTTCCAAGCACAGTTCCCATAATCAGGGTAATAACAATTTATTCTTCCTGCCCCAATAACAGAGACACTGGGGATCCCACAGCAGCCAAAGTGACCATTTGGGCAGCTATAGCCTCGTTCTAGGCGGGGTGGGTGTGCCTATGCAAATGAGATTGGCCCCTGAGGTTCTTTTCCACAACTTGCCACATCTCACCACCAGCCGTCAGGGTGGAGCTCATCCTGACTCTGCTTACATCCTCCCCCCAGCCGAGAATTTGTCGTCCCGACAAATCACACTCCCTTTATACCAACTCATTGGTTTCCTCCAAAGGGCCTCAGGAAGCCCACTTTAGCTTCCACAAGCCTGTGTGCTAAATGTATTGGCTCCTCACTAGTCACCCCAGGTGCATCATAAGTTAACCGTTTTACTGGTCTTATCACCCTGTCTCGTCTATTGAGAATCTCTGTTGCCGAGGTAGGGGGAACGTCTTCTTGAGTGACGGATGGAGAGTCTTCCCTGGAGGGTCTCTCGGCTACTGGCGTAGGCCCCTGCACTCCTAGTTCTAACACGGGAGGGTCCAAGGTGCCCAGGACATCCTCTACCTGTGTGTCTCCATTGTCCAATAACCTGTGTGTGTCATCACAGGGGGGTCTCATCAGCAGCACCGGTGTGTCAGAAAGGGGCCTAAATAATTCCGCCATGGGGTTTAGGGCAGAAGAGGGAAAACTCTCATTTGCTTCAGCTGATCAAGACTGAAATCTTGTCTCCATCCCAGGATACACCAGGGTTGTGTCTTCCTCCTCAGACTCACTCTCAGATGTGCAGAATAGGGGTAAGTTAGCTGCACGGGGCCCGCTGTCTGTGTTGGATGGCGGCTTTGGTCTAGCACTTCTGTTCTGCCTGGCTGCCCTGTCATGGCCCATCTCATAAGGGGTGCTTACCAATTCCCCCACAGGGAGCAAAAGGTTTCTATGCACCGTCTTTATTTGCCCTGGACTGTCTTCAGGTTTGATCTTGTAGACCGGCAGATCTCCCAGCTTTTCCATCACCAGGTAAGGTATTGCCTTCCATCTGTCAGCTATCTTGTGTTTGCCAGCAATACCCAAATTTCGCAGCAGGACTCTGTCCCCCGGCTGGAGCTCCTGCGAACGCACTCTAGCATCATATCGATGTTTGTTGCGGTCTGCGTTCTTCCGAGCCGCAGTGGTAGCTAAGTGATAAGCATCCCGCAGCTTTTCTCTTAGTCGGGATACATATTGCTGATGAGTTTCATAGCTATCTCCATCCTCTGATACACCAAAGCACAAGTCTATGGGTAATCTTGGTTCTCGCCCAAACATCAAGAGATATGGGGTGACTCCCGTAGCATCGTTCTTTGTGGCATTGTAGGCATGCACCAGAAATGCGACATGCTGGCTCCAGGTTGCCTTCTGCTCTGGTCGCAAAGTTCCCAACATATCTAATAGGGTTCGGTTGAACCTCTCTGGCTGAGGATCACCTTGGGGGTGAGAAGGCGTTGTTCTAGACTTTTTAATTCCTGCTATCTTCAGCACCTCCTTCAGAAGGTGACTCTCAAAATCCCGCCCCTGATCAGAGTGTATCCGAGCCGGGAATCCATAGACTGAGAAATATTTGTCCCACAATACTCGAGCGACGGTGGTGGCTCTCTGATCACGTGTGGGATATGCCTGTGCATATCGTGTAAAATGGTCAGTCACTACTAGAATGTTCCCAACATTCCTCTTGTCTACCTCTACAGACAAGAAATCAATGCATAGCAATTCCAAAGGTTTGTTGCTGGTGATGTTCTTGAGATATGCAGCCCTCGTGGGCAGAGTTTTCCTTTGAACACATCGAGCACAAGTCTCACATTTCCTGCGAACATCTTCAGCCATTCGGGGCCAATAGAACCTACTACGAATAAGTTCCAGGGTCCTCTCCATCCCTAAATGCCCAAAGTCATCATGCAGGGCCCTCATGGCCAGGGCTCTGTACTTTTTTTGGCAGTACTAGTTGTGCTCGTTGTTTTTGTAAAGGGTCGGTGGTCATTCGGTGTAGCACTCCCTGAATCAGTTTTAGTTTGGTCCATTCTCTCAATAGTAGTTTACCCTCCGGGTTAGGTGGGACAACCGCAGCTGGGCTTCGCCCCTCCCTTTTGGCAAGTAGTGTATCACGAATGTCAATATCTTGCCGCTGGGCTTCTTGCCAGTCTGCTGCATTGAGCATGGGCAAAGGAGATTGGTCCAAGGCAATATAGTTCACTGAAGCAGAAGGCATGCATTCAGGGGGCAGGCCCAAAGCTTCTGCAACACATCCCTGAAGGCTCTCACGGGCCTCTGGCTCTCAGCGACTCACACTGCAAATAGCTCTCACTCCATCTGTGGGTATCACAGCAACTTCTGGAGCCTGCGGACGCCTGGACAATGCATCTGCATCTACACTGCTTCTCCCTGATCGGTACTGAATGCTGAACTCATAGCTAGCCAAGGCGGCCACCCATCTCTGCCCTGTAGCATCCAGCTTAGCACTGGTTAGCACATAAGTCAGTGGATTGTTGTCTGTCCACACCTGGAACTGAGCACCATACAAGTAGTCTCGAAATTTCTCAGTGATGGCCCATTTCAAGGCCAAAAATTCCAGCTTGTGGGTGGGATAGCGAGTTTCACTATCAGACAATCCTCGGCTGGCAAAGGCTACAGGTTTACGTTTGCCTTCCACTTCCTGGTACAGGACTGCTCCCAGACCCTCCAAACTGGCATCAGTATGCAGGATAAATGGTTTGCTTGGGTCAGCAAAACTTAGGACTGGAGCATGAGTTAGGCAAGTAATGATTTCTCGAAAAGCCCTTTCACATCTCTCATCCCACCGTGGCCCAAATGGTTCAAAGGGGCCATAGTGTCTCTGCACAGGAGGCTTTGGGGACCTCCCCTTATTCTTGGACTTAGATTTGTTCTTGCTGGACTGATGTCCCCTGGAAAGATCGTTCAGAGGCTTTACAATCGTAGCATAGTTTTTCACAAATCTGCGGTAGTAGCCACTAAATCCAAGAAAGGTCTTGAGTTCTCTGTAGTTACTTGGACGTGGCCATGTAGTGAGTGCTTCTGTTTTATCAGGATCAGTACTCACACCCTCTTGGGACACGATGTGACCCACATACTTCACTGAGGTTCTGCAGAACTGGCATTTGTCAATTGAAAGCTTCAGACCATAATCCTCCAAACTATCAAGCACTTTAAGAAGTCTTTCTTCATGCTCCTCTAAGGTTCTTCCAAACACAATCAGGTCATGCAAATAAACTAACACTTGCAATAAATTCATGTCTCCCACAACTTTCTCCATGAGACGTTGAAAGGTGGCAGGTGCTCCAGAAATCCCTTGGGGCATGCGTTCGAACTGATAAAACCCTAATGGGCAGATGAAGGCTGTCTTCTCCTTATCTTCTTCTCCCAGAGGGATCTGGTAGTATCCACTTCGAAGATCCAACACAGAGAACCACTGGCTTCCCAGCAAACAGTCTAAGGCATCTTGCACTTGAGGCATAGTGTACTGGTCAACCACAGTACGGCTGTTTAGGGTGCGGTAGTCAATACACATCCGGATTTTCCCATTCTTTTTACGGACCACCACAATGGGTGAGGCGTATGGGCTGCGGGACTCTGTAATGATGCCATTCGCAGCCAGCTCCTGAAGATGATGTCACACATCTTCCATCTCAGAGAGAGCAATCTTCCTAGATCTCTCCCTGAAAGGTTGAGAGTCATGTAGTCTGATATTGTGCTCTACTCCTTTTGCACATCCCACATCCCACTCATGCAGTGAGAACACCTTGGATCTTTCACAAAGTTTCTTCCTCAGGCGATCTTTCCACTCCTCGGACACTGGTGAATCTCCAAAGTCAAACTTTGCTGGGTCTATTGTCGGAACTTGAGTTTCACACTGGGGTTTTACAATCGACTCAGGCTCAAAGAGGTCTGCTATCTTTTGTCCTTGCTTCACTACAACATCACGACTCGTTTCATTAGCAATCAGTATAGTCACCCTTTCCTGGGTTTCAACAGGTAGAGTTATGACTCCACTGGGGACCAGCACTCCTTCAGGGAGCTCTCCTCCCATCGGCTGCTCTATCATTGCTAACGTCCGTTTACTGCCTTTCAGACAGGTACTCAAGACAAGCACTTCTTGCTCCGTCCTTGCAGGCACTACTAAGGGGGTCGTGCCCACGTACTTCAGTGCCCCAAGCGGTAGCTCAGATGTGTCCCTTTTAGCGCTCTCAATTTTCCTATAGGCTTCAGCACAAAGCATATGGATCATCAGGGTATTCAGGTACTGGTCCCCAGCCCGCCTTCTGCAGTAATCCGCGAGTACCTTGAAGAGACTGGAGTTGGTCCCTATCAGCACAGACACATCAGAAGTCCCTTTAGGGTCAGGGCATATTAAGGCAGCTGTGTCTACCTCTTCTCTTACCCCAGCAACCTCCTCTGGGAATTCCAGGTGCACTATGACATACCCTTGGTAGGTTTCAGAGTAACAGCCGTGTTAGTCTGTATTCGCAAAAAGAAAAGGAGTACTTGTGGCACCTTAGAGACTAACCAATTTATTTGAGCATGAGCTTTCGTGAGCTACAGCTCACTTCATCAGATGCACAGTATGCATCCGATGAAGTGAGCTGTAGCTCACGAAAGCTCATGCTCAAATAAATTGGTTAGTCTCTAAGGTGCCACAAGTACTCCTACCCTTGGTAGGGGTATTCATCCATGCTGAGGCCACACAGGCCAAGGCCAGTCAGTGGCTGTATAGGCAGGTGCCTAAGCATCTGTTTGTAGAATGACTGAAATAATAGTCACTTGAGATCCAGTGTCAAGCACTGCTTTACACTCCACCCCTTCAATCCTCACCATGACCTCTGCTCGAGGCCCTATCAGTCCTGCGGGGATCCCAGCTGGACAGTCTTTTCTGGGGGAATCTTCAAATCCTGCAGACCTGGGGGGTCCCTGTCCCCAGACCCTCTGGCAGCTACCGGATTTCTCCCAACTGATCCTCAGCTTTCCATACACTAAGGAAAGGTTTTCTTCATTACGGCACTTGGCAGCACTGTGTCCATCCTGACCACATCGGTAGCAGAAGAATTGACCTTTCCCCCTGCGCCTGGGTGGAATGGTGGCTCTAAGTGCGGGCTTCTCAATCGCCACATTTTGAGGCTTCTTATTCCTGGAAGTCTGAACTCGGTCAACGGTGCTTTGCAGCTCAGCTATCCGTTCCGTCAGGACCTGCATTTGTTGGGCAAGTTCCTCTCTGGTGCTCACCATCAGTACACTGGCCGTTTGCAGTGGTGTTGTGCTGGCTGGATCCGATGTTTGGGCTTCCCAAAATTCACTGGCAGCCTGCCTTTCTTCCTCCTCTCTGACCTCTTTTATCAGCTGGGAGTAACTTGGGGGATGTTCCCGTCGTTCTCTTAGCTGGAGATGAAGTAGAATCGGGTTCTGATACTGAGTTCCTCTTACAATTTGAAGCCAGTCTGGTCTGATCCATCTGCTCAGCAGTCACTGCTCCCTCATGACAGCTCTCTGAAGCAGTCTCTCCAGTCTCTGTATGTAGGCTGAAGCCTTCTCACCCTTTTGTTTTCGGGAATTAAGGAACTTACAGTAGCTGTCTTCAGGGCCCTCTACGCTCCCAAAGTTGTGTTCAAGGGCCTCTAGGCAGTCCTTCACACTGACCCCGGGGTCAAGGAGCTTCAGGGTGCGAATCACATCTAATGCTGGGCCGCCAAGGCTCTCTATGAGGCATCTTCACTTTTCTGCATCTGGTACGGCCCACTCTTGCAGCATTTCAGTGGTATGCTCCAACCAGGGTTCAAACTCCTCCTCCCCAGCAAATGATCTTAACTTACGACAAGAGTTTGACGCAGCATGGGACAGCACAACCTTTTCCAGTGTTTGCCCCAGAGCTTTTGTCCAATCATCAGCCAAGGCTGCAGCCTCTGAGCTAGAAGCTGCTGAGCCAGGGCCCAACAAACCTGACAAATTAGCCATTATACAAACAGTAATTTCCTCAAAATATAAGCACAAACAAACAAAATATAAATTGTTTCCCAATGTAGTGGATCACTCAACAGGTGCTTGCGAGGGGTACTGACCCAGGCATCCCGGACGAGCCCCCCAAAATGTAACCCTTCTGCCCGTCAGAGTTGGCAGCAACAAGGGCCGGGTTCATTATCTAGGGGATCCATTCCAATAACACAATGCAAAACCGGCTCGAGCCCCCACCCAGTGACCTGGGACAAATATATACCACCCCTGCTGGGCGCCTCCAAGAGGCAATACTTCCCCTCTCACAAGCACCTAGTCTGAGTGTAGCAAAAAGCCTTTTAATAACAGAGAGAAACAATGTGGCATTATGTTGGGGAAACACCACCAACAGGATTCATAACACAACCCATGAGCAAAAAAACCCACCCCAAGTAAATTGGGGCACGCCCCTTTCCCTTTGGTTCTTGAGTCCAGCAACCCCAAATCACCCAAAGTCCCAAAAGTCCAATGACCCAAAAGTCTGTGCCCGTGGTCAGGGCAGCCCCAGAGCTCGAAAGTTTATCTGCGGAGCTTTACCTCCCAACCTGGGTGGAGATGGGACGGGGGTAAGCGGCACCTTACATGATCTGAAGCTGACCGCCCCACAGCTCCATAGGCCTTCGCTCCGCTCCGCCAGCCGCCCCACGAACTGCTTCGCTCAGCTCCGCTCTGCGGCCCACAAGCAGCTCCTGCCATCCCACGAACTGCTCCACCAGCCAATACACAAACTGCTCCGCGTCCCACCATCCTATGAACTGCTCCACCAGCCTGTCCACAAGGCACTCCAGCCATCCCACAAACTGCTCCACAATATATCATCAGGCTCCCGCACCACTTAACACAACGCTCAGTGATTTAAGCTCTTTGGTGAATTCAGCTTGTAGTTGGAGAGCCTCAGTGCTGGTGCACTATTAGCCCAAAGTGAATTCAGCTCAGCAGCCCGTAACTAGACTTCTAATGAAATCAAAATTAGCTCTGATATTCCACAGTGGAGAGAGGAGGAAGTGCAATTAGCATGTAAGGCCCTCACCAAGGGGCCCATACCACCAAGTATTAATACTTATCCCCAACCTCCCTCAATTCACAGAGAATTAGAACCCATGTCCCTTGCCTAGCGAGTGCTACTTAGTTGATGGTGAGTCCCTCCATCATAACAAAAGGCCAAGTACAGTTCCAAGCACAGTTCCCATAATCAGGGTAATAACAATTTATTCTTCCTGCCCCAATAGCAGAGACACTGGGGATCCCACAGCAGCCAAAGTGACCATTTGGGCAGCTATGGCCTCATTCTAGGCAGGGTGGGTATGCCTATGCAAATGAGATCAGCCCCTGAAGTTCTTTTCCACAACTTGCCACACCTCACCACCAGATGTCAGGGTGGAGCTCATCCTGACACTGCTTACACGTTGTTTAGCATAACTTTAGCACATATTCTAAGGGACCATTCAAAGTGGAGCGGCCCTGCCAAAGAATCCTCCCACCAGCACAGGATCCTCAGTGGAGGAAAACCAGAACTGTATAAGGCCCTTGAGCAAAGAAAAGTCCTTGTGTTTATCGAGCTACTGGGTGGTGGGGGAGGAAGAAAAAGGGAGCCAATGAGAATGTAGGAGTACTTCTAAAGGGGTATCTAGTTTAACATCATCTACACTCAAAGTCTTCAGTCCCTTTTCCCCATGAATTTTCTTACCTCTCAGGGAAGTCCAGGGTTTCTTGGGTATACAGGCCCCAGTCTGGGCCCCACTCTGCCTTGCTCAGTAACTTTTTCCTAAGGTGATTTTGCCTCTCCTATTCATGCCCTTTTTCTTGAGCTTGTTTTTCCTCAGCAGCTTGTGAAAGAATTGGATAATCAGACTCAGCTGCTTGGGTTTCTGTTTTCTCTCCCTCTCTGTGATAGCTCACTTCTATTACAACTTATCACCAGCACAGCACCTCCTACAATCTGATAATAACCCTTTTGCATATGCCACACGCAGACCCACTACCCAACAATTCTGAGCTCATGTCCATTTATGGTGACTATCAAAGTGTCACTGGAAGAATTCTGGGTAGAAATCTTGTGCAAATGTTGCTGTTTCTGTAGCCAGACTTCCCGTAGTCACCAGTAGATGGAAGCAGAGAGCTCCACTGGCTTGTCCTCTGGAGTTCTGGCTAAACAGGTTCTGCAGAGGAAGCAGCTCTGGAGCATTCCCCCATTCACCGGCAGACAGGATCAGAGAGCTCCTTTCATTAATTTGTAATGAAAGACTTAAGCAATTTCTTTTACTTTAATAACTGATGTGGCAAGCCCAGAGGTGCCGGGGCTCTGAACTGCCAGGCCCAGAGGTGCCGGGGCTCAGCCCTGGCACGGATTAAGTCCTGCTCCTTGCCCTCAAGAGCACCAGGCCACAGGGCTCACACCCATTGGAGTCAGAGAGATCACTCACATACTCAAAGTTAGAGCAGGTGCTCATGTCCTTTGCTAACTAGGGCCTCCCTGCTGTGCACGACTGCAAGTCAGTTCTTGTGAGCGGGTCCCTCATGCTCAGTCGCTGCTCCCTGGAAAGGCGGCTGTCGAATCCAATGGCACAGTCAGATGACAGAGGGGTTGGATGGGCTGGGGAGGGCGGAAGATGGCTGTACATGTCTGGATGTCACACATCAGTACACATGGAGAGCAGAGCGGCAGCGAGTGGAAAAAGCACCTCCGAGTAGAGGCATGAAAGGTTTTACAGACTGTCCTGTCTCCAGTGTCATTGACGTCACTTCTCATTGCCAGGAACCTGGCAGCAAATCCCCCTCCATGCCCCAGATCTCAGAGGCATTTATAACAATGTCAGCCTGGGCTGTAGCTTCTCTGAAAATGAACTCACAGACCTGGCCCCAGTGAGCAGCACAACACCAAAGAGGAATGTCCGCGGACCAAAGCTGCAGTGTCAGCGTGGGTGGGAGTGTTCTGGCTCTAGCTGGGCTATGGTAGGCGAAGCAGCCCACACAAACCCTGCCTCAGCCGCCTGCCGCGGGGTCACAGTGCTCTGCGGGCACCCTGCTGGGGGAGACGAACCGAAAGGCAGCACCCTACATCCCCGCTTCCCCTGCAGGCTGGTGCCTCCCTGGCCCTGGCGTGACACACGTACATACATTCCTGGAGAGAGTAGCTAGCAAAGAGCATTAAGCCCAGACCTATCCATAGAATCATAGGATGGAAAGGGACCTCAAGAGGTCATCTAATCTAGTCCCCTGCACTCATGGCAGGACTAAGTATTTTCTAGACCCCATCCCTGACATGTTTGTCTGACCTGCTCTTAAAAATCTCCAGTGACTGAGATTTCACAACCTCCCTAGGCAATTTATTCCAGTGCTTAACCACCCTGACAGTTAGGAAGTTTTTCATAATGTCCAACCTAAACCTCCCTTGCTGCAATTTAAGCCCATTGCTTCTTGTCCTATCCTCAGAGGTTAATGAGAACAATTTTTCTCCCTCCTCCTTGTAACAACCTTTTATGTACTTGAAAACTGTTATCATGTCCCAACTCAGTCTTCTCTTCTCCAGACTAAACAAGTTTTTTCAGTCTTCCCTAGTAGGCCATGTTTTCTAGACCTTTAATAATTTTTGTTGCTCTTCTCTGGACCCAGTTATGCACCCACCTGAAAGTAGCTCCATCTAGGTTGTATTCCCCTAGTTTGTCTATGAGAAGGTCATATGAGATAGTATCAAAAGCCTTACTAAAGTCAAGATATACCACTCTACCACTTCCCTCCTATCCACAAGGCTTGTTACCCTGTCAAAGAAAGTTATTAGGTTGGTTTGACATGATTTGTTCTTCACGAATCCATGCTGATTGTTACTCATTACCTTATTATCTTCTAGATATTTGCAAATAGATTGCTTAATGGTTTGCTCCATTATCTTTCCGGGTACTGAAGTTAAGCTGACTGGTCTGTAATTCCCTGGGTTGTCTTTATTCCCCTTTTTATAGAAGGACACTATATTTGTCCTTTTCCAGTCCTCTGGAATTTCTCCTGTCTTCCATGACTTTTCAAAGATAATCACTAATGGCTCAGATATCTCCTCTGTCAGCTCCTTGAGTTTTCTAGGATGCATTTCATCAGGCCCTGGCTACTTGAAGGCATCTAACTTGTCTAAATAATTCTTAACTTGGTCTTTCCCTATTTTAGCCTCTGACCCTATGTCATTTTCACAGACGTTCATTGTTAGATGTCCAGTTGCTACTAAACTTTTTAGTGAAAACTGAAACAAAAAAGTCATTTAGCACTTCTGCCATTTCCATATGTTTTTTGGAACATTAAGTAAGGTCTTCCTTGGTCTTCCTTTTGCTTCTAATGTATTTGTAGAATCCTTTCTTGTTACCCTTTATGTCTCCCGTTAGTTTAACCTTGTTTTATGCCTTGGCCTTTCTAATTTTGTCCCTACATGCTTGTGTTATTTGTTTATATTCATCCTTTGTAATTTGACCTAGATTCCACTTTTTGTAGAACTCTTTTTTGAGTTTCAGAGCGTTGAAGATCTCCTGGCTAAACCAGGGTGGTCTCTTGCAGTACTTCCTATCTTTCCTATGCAGTGGAAGAGTTTGCTCTTGTGCCCTTAATACTGTCTTCTTGAAAAATTGCCAACTCTCTTGAACTGTTTTTCCCCTTAGACTTGCTTCCCAAGGGCTCTTACCTACAAACTCCCTGAGTTGCTGAAGTCTGCCTTCTCAAAATCTATTATCTTTATTGGGTTGTTTTCCCTCCTACCTCTTGGCTTCAGTTCCTACCCCCCACATTTTCACAGCCATTGGCTTCTCAGCAATATGGAAATACACACTGGTCTCACTCCTGTTCCTAATTACATGGACCTTGTTTAAAAATGCGCGATGAAGATAAGCCCATCAGTCACCTGCCTGGATATCAGTTCTGGGGCTGATGAAACACTAACACTGACCCTTCCTCATTGTCCTTCCAACACCTCCTCTGTCCTCTCTGCCACCTCCAAATGCAGATGGACCCAGGCCCTGGCTAAGTCTCCCTAACGGCTCTTTGGGCTGATCTGCCTGACATAAGAGACTGTTCATCACCTAGCCCTCACTCAGCATGGCACACTGTCAGAGGTAAAATTCCACCACTTGCTTATAGTTCTGATTTTTCCCCTTTCCCCTCTTTTGGTTCCTGGCCTCCTGCCACACAGTCTCTGAGGCCCAAGGAGAGATGGGACAGTTTATAAACCAGGCCTTCTCCCGGCTCTCTCCCTGAGCCCCTCCAGCTTCCAGCCGTCTCGCCACCATTTCCTCTCAGCCCCATCTGTGTGAGGGATGGTGGGCGGTCAGGCAGGGTACAGGCTAACCTCTGCCTAGCTCTCTATTGCCCAGCTGTCTGCACGTCTCAGTCAGCCTGCCTGACAGTTTATCAGTGTCTGGCCTTCAGCCCCTTGGTGTCAAGTTGTGATCTGGTTTTGATTGATTTTTATGGACTAAATATCTGATACCAGCCCCGAAAGCAGCTGGATAAAGGAGTCAAGAGGGAGGTGGTGAGAGAGAAAGAGAAGGCGAGTGGGAGACGGTGAGAACAGACGCAAGTTGAGATAAACTGAGTAAGATGTGTCCGTGTGGCCTTGGCCTACCTTGGGAACCTCTCCATCCCATGTCCATGCCCATTCCCAGAACCAGAGCAAGGCCTGCTGCTCAGCAAAGTTTGAACAACAAGCTGTCTCACCAGATCAGCCTCCAGGGAGGACAGAGCAGAGCCAAAAATCCACGAGAAAAATGTGTTACAAAATTGTTCATCTGTTACTGATTGGGAGGCTGAGAGCTCACTTCATACCGCCCAATAAAATAGGCTTGGATGAGAATTTCCTGCATCCCAGATTAAGTGAATAAAGATGTTCCAGGAGGTCAGGGCAGCAGTTGGGCGGTTTGCACACAGTTTGCTGTTGCTTTCACCCTTTGTTGCTTAATGAAGAACAGAAGGAGGGTCTCCCCATCTTATTGGACCCACACAAAAAATCTTTCTTCTAAATTTAAATTAATTTCCTGTTGCAGGCCCTGGTCTGTTTATTTGACCTCGATGGAGGCTCCATCTTGGATGAGCAGCTCCTGCTCTCCGCCCCTTTCTGGAACAGTGCTGGTCCCAAAGCTGGCGGTTTATGGGCAGCGTGGCGGGGTGTAGAGCATGACCTAAGATTAACTCAGGCTAATTACAGCAGGACATGCTTTGGAGGAAGAGCTCCGGTTCCAGATCCTGCAGGCAATGCTGGGATGTCATTGTCTCTTACTCCAATGGCAGGACATGGGCAAGCCAAAAAAGAAATGGAAATTGAGGACGTGACCATGACTCAGAGCATTCCTGGAAAGCTGGTGTGAGCGCCCAGTGCAATAGGAGAGAGATCTCCGGGCCTGGCTGTTCACAGGGCAGAACTCCAGCTAAGCCAGGATGTGGCTGAGAGAGGCAGACGGAGCCCCAGGCAAGCCTTGCACACTGACATATTTCACTCCTCTCCAGGAGCGATACCTGATCAGAGAAGTCTGCAGGGCAAGGCCAGCCAGTCATGCAGTGTGGCAGGCACTAGGGCTGGAATCTGAGCAGAGGGACAGTGGGATTTCAGAATGGAGCCTTCTGCCCTGGTCATTAGTCTAAACCCAGCCAACGCTGGTAGTGACTGAAACTCGTCGCTGAGTGGCCCATGGCCTGGGTGGGATGAGCTGGAGGACTCAGTCCAGTTGCTACTGGGCCAGGTTGGAGATCTTTGCCCGGGTGATGAAGAAGGAGAACACGTCCCATCGCTGTGGTTCAGTGTCCACTTCTTCCTTCACCCCCAGCCTCAGCATTTAACCTGCCATGTCCTACATTCCCTGTCGCTCTCTGAATATGAATGTCATGCCCACCAGACTCTACACTGGGACCTGAGGCACCACTGTCCCTCGCGCCTGATTATTATAGGTACCTGCAATTTCATACAGTGCAATGCATTGTGAGGCGTTGCATGTCCCAGAGGTGACCCACAATGCATTGTACATTAATATGGGTGACTTCAGTAAAAGGCAGTGGCCAAATCATTACTAATGTAGGGCTGGGGCAGCTGGCCACAGGGGAGGGATGGAGAATGGGTGAGGGGTTCGCAGGGAGCTGGCATCATAGAAAAGTAGGGCTGGAAGGGACCTTCCAAGGTCATCGAGTCCTGCCTCCTGCGCTGAGGCAGGACCAAGTAAACGTAGACCATCTCTGACAGGTGTTTGTCCCACCTGTTCTTACAACCCTCCAATGCTGGGGATTTCACAACCTCCCTAGGAAGCCTGTTCTAGACCTTCACTACTCTTCTAGTTAGAAAGTTTGTCCTAATATCTAACATAACCCTCCCTTGCTGCAAACTAAGCCCTTTACTTCTTGTCCTACCTTCAGTGGACATGGAGAACAATTGATCAGTGCCCTCATTAAAGCAGCCCTTAACACTGGAAAAGTGTTACCAGCTCTTCCCTGAGTCTTCTTTTCTCAAGACTAAACATACCCAGTGTTTTAAATTTTCCCTCATAGGTCAGGTTTTCTAAGTCTTGTGTCATTTGTGTCACTCTCTTCTGGACTCTCCAATTTGTCCACATCTTTCCTAAATGGTGGAGCCCAGAGCTGGGCCCAGAGCTCCAGCTGAGACCTCACCAGTGCTGAGAAGAGTGGGTCAATGGAGACGAGGGAAAGATGGGAGGAGGGAAAGCAGTGAGAACCACTGCACACATGGAAGAGAGAGGCTAGAAATCCAGCTGTCCAGTGCTGTCCAGGTGTGATGGGCTGGCGGGTGGCAGAAAGCTACAGCCCACACTAGCTGGGGTCAGAGGAACTGTAGCTGGTGGATTCCCCCATGAGCTCTGGCTGGATCATGTTACAGTGACAGCTCCACAGCCTGGGAGAGTGACGCTGCACCTGACATGGAATGATGCCTGCACAGGAAAGGCACATTCCCCCGTTCTGCAATCAGCTCTGTCAGTGTTGGACCTCAGAACCTCAGTGTCATGGGAATGTGGCCAGTCTTCAGAGGACCACAGGAGTTGCCAGGCTGGCTCAGGCCCAAGGACCATCCAGCCCAGGATCCTGTCTCTGGCAGTTGCCACCATCACATGCCTCAGAGGAAGGTGAAGAACCTGGTGGATAATCTGCCACCAGGAAGGTCTCACCTTAAACCCTATTAGTCAGAGATCGGCTTAAATTCTGAAGCAGAAGGTTTTACCTCCCTACCTGCATTAAAGGTTACAACCCTGGGTATTCTTGTTGCCACTGTCTCACCCAGCCTTTTACTGAGCAGGACCCTCCTCTGTCCCCGGCACCATCAGCACGTATCTTACACTATGGAATGAAGGCTACATGTGTAAGAAATGACGATGTGCCCTGCTGGGCTCGTAGGAGCACCAGTTTCCTCCTCTCTGACTGTGCTGCGCCTCACTTCCCCATTCCCAAGGGGCAGTGGCTGCACAGAGCAGACATTCCAGTAGATCCTCTCCTTCGTTTCTGGGTTCCAGGCCCCTGATGCTGAGCAGCTGTAGGCCATCCAATTGCACCCTTCATTTGACAGAAACGTGGCCTGATTTGCAGAGGTGCTGAACACCCAGGACTCCAGACAGAGCTGGGGGAGCTGTGGGTGCCGAGCAGGACCCTATCGGGTGGACTCGAAGCCAAATAGTTAATAAGATGACGCCCAGTGCAATCTGCAGAGGAGCAAGCTCACTGGGGGACCAAGGGGTCTACCCACCCACATAGTATCCAGTATTAGAACTTTATTCCACTGCTGGTTTGCACAGACCTGCTAAGCACTCTGTTTAACGGGTCCCCTATTTATTGACCGGACAAGGGGCAGGGCCTTATCTACTCAGGGATTTTGAAAGCAACTTCAACAACAACAGCAACCACAACAACCACAACAACAACTTCTCCTTCGTCAGCGCTTAGCTGAATAGTTGCCTGTAGCAATCGTTCACCATTTGGTCTGTTCCTATGCAACAGCAAGAGCTTGATGGGCCAAAAGTCCAACGTCAAAACAGACTTGATGCACCGTGTACTAGGGGGTCTGCCTCTGGGCTGCCTTCACCCCTCAGTTGGTGGAATTTTATCCCAGATGTTACAAGCCACCCAGAGAGCAGCATTCGCCGGAATGTCTTGTGGCATTCTTGCAGCATGTCCAAAAAGCATAAGGTGCCTGCTGCCGACAATGACCCCAGTAGACCAGAGCGACCGTAAACGTCTGCATTACAAATGAAGTCATTCCAACTTTATGCCCAATATACGACATTGGCATTTTGTGTGGAAAGCCTCCATCTTTGCCCAGTCTGAGCGGCACAGTGTCCATGTTTTGCGACCACACAGCAGTATGGAGAGGCTACAGCTCGAATAGATCCTGAACTTGGTTGTCATGCCGAGATGATGTTGATTCCATATGCATCATTGCAGAAGTGTGGTGTTTAGATGTTGCTTGTAATTATTAGAATTGGGAGCACTGGCTGCTGGGAGCCTGAAAGGACAGGAAACAGGAAGGAAGCGGAGGAGTTGAGAGGCTGGGAGAAAGCTACAGAGGGTGCCTCAGCAGCTAGTGAAGACGTTTCCACTTTGAAAATAAAGTCCTGTTGAAGCTTGTTAGTAACTTGCCTGGTTGATACAACATTTTGGCGATGAGGATGCATCTTCTCCCTCTGAACTCACCTGCACCCTTTCTGCAAAGCCCAGGTGAGCCTCCAATTGCTTTAACCACCTGGATCCATATGTTCGAGACTTATCTGCTTGCAATCAGCGCTACAGAGATTTCTGAAGTAAGAAAGCATGTTCTGCTAATCCACTGCCTTGGAGCAGAAGGGCAGCATATATTTTACACTTTTCCCCTTGCAGATGATAAATATGAGACTGCACTCACTGCATTAAAGAATTTTTTGTGCCAAAAGTGAATGTAGTAGCTAATCGCTACAGATTTCACCAGCGTGAGCAGAAACCAGGGGAAACTATTATGCAGCATATTGCTTCCCTGAGGAGTCTGATTGTAATTTGTGACTTTGGGAATATGGCAGATGAGATGATTAGAGACCAGCTCATTGAGAAAACAACCATGCTTCATGTAAGAGAACGCTTACTTCTAGAACCACAACTTACACTAGAAAAAGCAATAACCATTGCTACTCAGATTGAGTCAGCTACAGCTGAAGCCAAAATAATGAGCATGGATACAGGAGGCACAGTCCAGGCTGTGACTTCTTTGCATAAAAGTTCACTACCACTGCAGACACACAATTGCAAGAGGAAAACTAATGTATAACCACCAAATCAGCAAATTCAAAATACAGTAAAAGCCTGTTTTCGCTGTGGATCCCCACAACACCTTGCAAGCTACACAGGATGTCCGGCAAAAGTAGCTCAGTGCAATCATTGTAAAAAGATTGGACATTTTGCTAAAGTATGTCGCAGTAGCCAGTTCAATCAACAGGTGCATGCAGTTACAATACCAGATGTTACTGTGCTGAGCGTGGACAAAATCACTACTGCACATATTCCAGAACAGATAAAGTGCGCTGTAAACGTTTCCACCGTACCCTCAGGCAAACCACGCTCTATTCAGCTAATGTTGGACACTGGCTCAGCAGTATCTATACTACCTGATTCCATCTATCTGCATTACTTTAAAGATGGCGTCTTACTGAACCCAGACTTCACTTGGTGTGCTCTTTGAAAAACCATATTCCAGGACATGGCTGCCTGCCAGCAATAGTTACATCTGGCGATTGCTGTGTAACCGCAGAGTTCTAAATTGTCCACAAAGGCCCTCCTTTCCTTGGCAGAGATTTATTGGCTGCTTTAAATCTCAGGGTAGTTAATGGACGAATGGATCTTCCTCAGCAAAGCACTCTTGCGATACACACACCAGTTTCAGCTGGGACCCAACACCAAGTTGAGGAGAAACTTGGCTTTGCTTATGGGTTTCTGCATAAAGTTAAAATGTGGAATAATGTGATGCCTGTATGACAGAAGTTACGGCGCTTACCATTTTCAGTCAGGGAAGCTGTTTCAGAGGAACTTAGAAAACTTTTTCAAAAGGACATTATTGAAGAGAGTGACTGCTCAGAATGGGTTTCACCTACAGTAGTGATGCAGAAGAAGGGTGAAGGCATTCGCCTTTGTGTGGATTTAAGAGAGCCAAATAAAACTATTGTGATTGACAGCCATCCTCTTCCTCACACAGAAGAAGTATTTGCAGAACTCTGTGGAGCAAAGATGTTTTCTACTCTTGATTTGCAGAGCGCATACCACAAGGTGATGTTGCATGAAGATAACAGAGACCTCACAGCATTTATTACACATAAGGGACTATTTCGTTTTAAACATGGTCCATACGGTCTCGCATCTGCCCCAAGTACCTTCCAAAAAAGGATGTCATTGATTCTGAAGAATCAACATGGAGTTCAGTGCTATCTGGATGATGTTATCGTGTTTGGAAATACTTCTGAGGAGCATGACAATAACCTGCAGTCTGTACTAAACTGCATCAGCACAGCAGGCATCCAGCTCAATCGGTCCAAATGCAAATTTAGACAAACTGAACTCTCCTTTCTGGGGCATACAATTTCACAGGCTGGACTAAAACCTGATCCAGGTCATATCCTGGCAATTTCAAATGCTCCTCCTCCAACAGATTTGCAAACCTTACGTTCCTTCTTGGGTCTTACCTCCTGGTATTCAAAATTCATTCCCAATTATGCTTCTGTCATTGAACCGTTACAGGAATTACTAAGGAGAAGTTCAACCTTAGCATGGACAACGGATGCACAAGCTAGTTTCGAAACGGTGAAAGACTTGATTGTACATAGTCCAGTACTTGCACTATTCAGTCATGCATTGCCCACAATTGTAACTACAGATGCTTCTGATTATGGACTTGGGGCTCTTCTCACACAACTGCATGAGGACAACACAGAGAGGACTGTTGCATTTGCTTCAGGGACACTAAGTAATGCTGAGAGAAAATATTCTACAGTCGAAAAAGAAGCACTTGCTTGTGTCTGGGCTACTGAAAAATGGAGAACTTACTTGTGGGGCCGCACGTTCAAGTTGCGCACAGACCACAGCCCTTTGACGACATTGCTCACCACGAAAGGACTGGGAAGAGCAGGAGATCGTATTGCTAGATGGTCTGCAAGACTACTGTCTTTCAATTATGAACTGGAATATAAGCCTGGGGACCAAAATGTGGACGCTGATTGCCTTTCTCGCCTGCCTTTGCCTTCACCAGATGGTCCACCAGAGGATGAGGATGTAGTGGTTGTGCTTATTACAAGCACTCTCACTGCAGTTACAAGAGAACAATTTCAAGCTGCTTGTTCAGCGTGTCCAATTCAACAAAAACTATGGGAATTTCTGACAAAGAGAAGGCCCAGTCAGCCTAAAAACCTTGACCCAGGTTTGCTGCCTTATTTTAGAGTTCGGGATGAACTTTCTTTGTTTGATGGCTGTGTGCTATGAGGTACACAATGGCTCCTTGTGCCAGAAGAATTACAGTCAAAACTCATACACCTGGCACACGATACTCATCAAGGAATTGTCCGAACCAAACAATGACTACGGGATCTGTATTGGTGGCCAGGGATGGACTCGCAAACTGAAGCACTCATAAAATCCTGTGTCACTTCTCAAATGCATGATAAGACAGCAGTGACATGTACCCCTCCATTACAGCCTGTTCCTCTTCCTGAATCTGCATGGGAAAAAGTGGTGATTGACATTGTAGGACCCTTTAATACTGCTCCAATTGACTGCCATTATGCCATCACTTTAATAGATTATTTCAGTAAATGGCCTGAGGTAGCGTTTACATCTCAAATCTCTTCTGCTACAGTAATTAAGTTCCTCTCTTCAGTTTTTAGCAGGGAAGGTAACCCCAAAGAACTGGTTTCAGATAATGGTAGTCAATTTTCTTCCCTGGAGTTTGAAACTTTTCTAGCACAGTGGAACATTTTACACAGAAGGTCATCCCTATATTACCCTCAAGCCAATGGGGAAATCAAACGGTTTAACAGAAGTTTGAAAGAGCGTTTGCAAACGGCTAAACTGGAAGGGTGATTGTGGATACTCTTCACTACTGATTTCTTGCAAGCATTCCAGGCTACACGACATGCCACAACGCAAACATCACCCACAGAGTTACTGTATGGGAAACAGATGAATACTGAACTGAACATTGCTGGATTGTTAAAGGCAGGATCTGATGCCCCAAACGAGGATGATGTGAGAAAAACAGTTGAACAGAACCAAGCAAAGTCTAAAGCTTTCACAGACAAGCGGCGGGGTGCTAAGGAACCGAAGTTTGAGTGTGGTTCCTTCGTTAGAATATGAAAACCTGGAATTTTACACAAAGGGGACCATAAATTCACAGCTTATCTTAAAATCATAGAGAAGAAGGGACCTTACACCTATTGACTTTCTGATGGGCGGGTATGGAATGCTTCTTATCTTGCACCTGCCTATGCACCAAGAGGAGATTATGCCAACACCCAGTCTGCATTGGATGACTTCACCGTAGTACCAACACAACAAGACATTGCACTGGAACTGGGGCTTGAGAGACGGCCTGTCAGACCCAGACGACCACCTGTCTGGACTAGAGACTATGTTATGTAGTATCTACAGTGTTTTCAGTGTAATATTTCTGCCAACAGTATAGTGTCTTGTTTCATATTTATTCCTGTGGTTAGAACAATAATGTTTATTTTAATTGGGAGTGTTTCTTAAGAGAGGAGGGAATGTGGTGTTTAGATGTTGCTTGTAATTATTAGAATTGGGAGCACTGGCTGTTGGGAGTCTGAAAGGACAGGAAACAGGAAGGAGTGGGGAGGAGTTGAGAGGCTGGGAGAAAGCTACAGAGGGTGCAGCAGCAGCTTGGTAAAGAGGTTTCCACTTTGAAAATAAAGTCCTGTTGAAGCTTGTTAGTACCTTGCCTGGTTGATACCACAAGAAGCTGTGATGCCAATCCGTAGAGTTGGAGGAACTGGTGGGTATAGAACCCAAATAGAAAAAGCTGGAGCCTCCTTCAACAGGTTAATTAGTCAAAGAGCTTAGAGTCACGAGTGGACCTGATCCTGGGTTTTGCAAATTTGTCTTTGACCACAAAACATGGAGGCCGACCTTGGCCGATTCCTCTTCCATTTGCTGGAGTGCCTCACGCAACCTGTCGGGGCTCTGTATTAGAAGAACAACGTCATTGGCATAGTCTAGGTCTGAGAGCAAGAGATCGCCGGTCTTAATGCCTGTGGACCTGACGGAATGCTGCATTATGAGATCCATTGCCCAACAAAAGAGTGCAGGGGCCAAGACACAGCCCTGCCTGACACCAGATCCTGATTTAAAAGGTGCTGACATCCGATTCCTCAGATGTACATGGGCATGGTTCTGTTCTGCAGCTCATTAATTAAGTCCAGCAGAGTGGTTGGGACACCTCCATGCTTTAAGGCCTTCTGTAGCATGACTCGGTCAACTGAATCCAACGCAGCCTTAAGATCGACATACGCTAGGTACAGGGGCTTCTTGCACTTGCCGTGTATCTCCCAATGCCACCCATGCCCCTTAATCAGTGTTAGTGCCCAGCAGTGATATCCCACCAGCTGGGCCTTCTTGTCTTTTTATTTGTTTTGGGGCTTGAGAGCTTGTTGTTGGGCAATAGCTCCCAGGTCTATTTATGGAGATGAGGTGGCAGCTTCTTTCTGTCTATCAAGAGGTTAGACCACAGGCCTTGGAGTCAGGAGTTGGGAGGCTTAATGTATTATCGCATGAAAAGAGCGTTCAGTCCCACAGAAGGAAGGCTGTGCAGTATAAAGAAAAGCACTGATGTATTATTAATTACTATTATTAGTGTTGATTGTGCTGGGAAGGATATTTCAAGGCCGGGGGTTGGTTAACCTTTTTAGCTTTAGTTAGGCTTTGTATTGATAAATGTTGGTTTGTATTAGATTAGATTTGTATTGATAAATGTTGGTTGTCGTCGATTTCACAGTGAACACACAAACTGATAAAAAGATATTTTCACTGATAATGACTAAAATGTACATATAGTTAGGCAAAGTACAGGAAATGCTGCTTGAGGACTTACTAGAGTTTGATTTAAGGATATTTACTTTGTATATTTTGATGTGATCTTGACAATTAGTGTTTTGACGGTTATAAAGCTTTGACTTTTTGAATTTCAGTGTCAACTGTCATTAAATAATTATTGTCTGACCGCCATTGTCTGACTCCTCCCATATTTTGCACAACTGTGAACATTTAAATAGATAAAAATTTAAAAAAGCTTAAAAATAAACAATATAGCCTGTCAAAATGATAAAAATGAAATTCTGACAATCCTACTTATATGCCAGACAATTTTTATATTATTTCACCAAATATTTCCAAAATTAGTGCATTTAAAAAAATATTTTTTAATCTGTGAATTGTCCCAAATTACCAAATTTACAAGGATGAAGAAGCTAAACAAAATTTGTTGTAAGGCTTAAGCCCTGGTTTTCATGTGCTAGTAGAATGAGGGAGATTTGGCTGTTCTTAGCCAGATAGACACCCCGGCACTGCAGCGAGAGGAGCAAGCTTCAGAAAATCCTCTTCTAAGTATCAATCCCTTTCTGTGCAATTTGAAGCACCAAAGTGTTATCACACACAGCTGACCTCTGTGAGCCAGAGACGAGCCAAGTTAGGCACCAAAGATAAAAGTTCCCAAAGTTCCAAGGGATGAGAAACTTGCATCCCATTTTCAAAAATGCCTCAGTCACTTTGAAGGGTAAGTCACTACGAAAGGCCATGAGATCTAGCCTCCTACGTGTCCTATGCCTTTTTGAAAATCATACGCCCACATCCCTATTTACATAGCTAAGTGAGTGGCCTCATTTCCAGGGCTGCTGAACACCTACAAATTCCAGTGACTTCATGAGAGCTGCAGCAAATCTCAGTGCCTTCAGCGCCTCTGAAGCCCCTATGTGTATTGATCAGAATGGTACTGGTCCTCTGCATTGCAAGCACAGGTCCAATCTGCTGGCCACTCTCACTCCCAGGTTTCTTTCAGATTTGCTGCTTCCCTTCTCCTTCCCACTGTTGTACTAGCTGCATTTTCTCAAATTTAATCCTACACTTCTAATCTCTGAGGGTACATCTACACTGCAGTTTGATAGCCCTGCCGCCTGAACCCTGTGAGCCTCAGTCAGCTGTCATGAGCTAGCTGTGGGTGTTTTATTGCAGCGTAGACCTACGCAGTAGGGCTCTAATTCAGCTCAGTAGTTAAGCATGTGTTTAAATCCAACCCTAATCAGCAAGGCACTTAAGCACATACTTAATTTTAGGCATATGCTCAAATCCCATTAAATCAGTGGAATTAAAGGTGCATAAGTGCTTTGCTGAACAGGAGTGGACATCAGAATCGGCACCGAAGTTCCTTTGTGTGATGTTCCTGTCCTCTGCCTCAGGAGAAGTTACTGGCAAGCTTCATTCTTGGCACCAGATTCTCTCTTAACAGGAAAAAGAAAAGGAGTACTTGTGGCACCTTAGAGACTAACCAATTTATTTGAGCATAAGCTTTCGTGAGCTACAGCTCACTTCATCGGATGCATGCAGTGGAAAGTGTAGAAGATGCATACTGTGGAAAATACAGAAGCTGTTTTTATACACACAAACCATGAAAAAATGGGTGTTTATCACTACAAAAGGTTTTCTCTTCCCCCCCCCCCCACACCCTACTCTCCTGCTGGTAATAGCTTATCTAAAGTGATCACTCTCCTTACAATAAGAAAAGGAGTACTTGTGGCACCCCAGAGACCAACCAATCCATCCGAGCACAAGCCTTCGTGAGCTACAGCTCACTTCATCGGATTCATCTGTAGCTCACGAAAGCCCACGCTCAAACAAATTGGTTAGCCTCTAATGTGCCACAAGTACTCCCCTTCTTCTTGTGAACACAGACCAACACCAACTGAAACCTCTCCTTACAATGTGTATGATAATCAAGGTGGGCCATTTCCAGCACAAATCCAGGGTTTAACAAGAATGTCTGAGGAACAGTGAGGGGGGACAGGAATAAGTGTAAGCAGTGTCAGGATGAGCTCCACCCTGACATCTGGTGGTGAGGTGTGGCAAGTTGTGGAAAAAAAACTTCAGGGGCCGATCTCATTTGCATAGGCACACCCACCCCGCCTAGACTGAGGCCATAGCTGCCCAAATGGTCACTTCAGCTGTTGTGGGATCCCCAGTGTCTGTTATTGGGGCGGGAAGAGTAAATTGTTATTACCCTGATTATGGGAACTGTGCTTGGCACTGTACTTGGCCTTTTGTTATGATGGAGGGACTCACCATCAACTGAGTAGCACTCGCTAGGCAAGGGTCATGGGTTCCAAAACTGTGTGAATGGAGAGAGACTTGAGACAGGTATTAGTACCTGGTGGTGTGGGCCCCTTTGTGAGGGCCTGAAGCACCAATTGCACCTCTGTCTCTCTCCACTGTGGAATGTCAGAGCTAATTTTGGGTCTATTAAGAGTCTTGCTACAGGTACTGGGCTGCATTCACCTTATGGTGCACCAGCACTAAGGCCCCCACTACTAAGAGCTGAAATCACTGAGCACTGTGTCAAGTAGTGGGGAGCCGGAAGATCTAGCGTGCAGTGGTGCTGTTCGTGAGACGGCGAGCTGTGCAGAGCGGAGCCGTTCGTGAGACAGCGAGCTGAGCAGAGCTGTTTGTGAGACAGCGAGCTGTGCCGAGCAGAGCCGGTCGTGGTGGAGCGGAGCTGTTCGTGAGACAGCGGCGTGTTCGTGAGACGGCGAGCTGAGCAGAGCTGTTCGTGAGACGGCGAGCTGTGCGGAGTGGAGCTGGTCGTGGTGGAGCGGAGCCATCCGTGAGACAGCGGTGTGTTCGTGAGACGGCGAGCTGTGCAGAGCAGAGCCGGTCGTGGTGGAGCAGAGCCGTTCGTGAGACAGCGTAGCAGAGCAGAGCCCTGTGGGGCAGTCAGCTTCAGGACACGTAAGGTGCCCCTTACCCCTTTCCCCCCACACACAGGCACATTTTAGCCAGACTGGGGAGTAACACTATGCAGATGAACTTTTGAACTCTGGGGCTGGACTTTTTGGACTTTGGGTGATTTGTGGATTGCTGGACTCAAGAGACGTTTGGGTGCTGGGACTCAAGAACCCGAGGGAAAGGGGCATGCCCCAATTTGCTTGGGGTGGTTTTTTTTGCTCATGGGTTGTGTTATGAATCCTGTTGGTGGTGTTTCCCCAACATAATGCCACATTGTTTCTCTCTGTTATTAAAAGGCTTTTTGCTACACTCAGACTATGTGCTTGCGAGAGGGGAAGTATTGCCTCTTGGAGGCGCCCAGCGGGGGTGGTATATATTTGTCCCAGGTCACTGGGTGGGGGCTCGAGCCGGTTTGCATTTTGTTATTGGAATGGATCCCCTAGATATTGAACCCGGCCCTTGTTGCTGCCAACTCTGATGGGCAGAAGGGTTACATAAGCAAGGGGAAATAGGTTACTTTTTATAATGACTCAACCATTCCCAGTCTCTATACAAGCCTAAATTAATTGTATCCAACTTGCAAATTAATTCCAATTCAGCAGTCTCTCGTTGGAGTCTGTTTTCGAATTTTTTTTGTTGAAGGATAGTCACTTTGAGATCAGAAATCGAGTGACCAGAGAGATTGAAGTGTTCTCCGACTGGTTTATGACTGTTATAATTCTTGACATCTGATTTGTGTCCAATTGTTCTTTTACGTAGAGACTGTCCAGTTTGGCCAATGTACATGGCAGAGGGGCATTGCTGGCACATGATGGCATATATCACATTGGTGGATGTGCAGGTTAACGAGCCTCTGATAGTGTGGCTGGTGTTATTAGGCCCTGTGATGGTGTCCCCTGAATAGATATGTGGGCACAGTTGGCAATGGGCTTTGTTGCAAGGACAGGTTCCTGGGTTAGTGGTTCTGTTGTGTGGTATGTGGTTGCTGGTGAGTATTCGCTTCAGGTTGTTATTATTACCGAGCCAAGCCCTGCACTCCTTTCCCAGCTCCTACTCAGGCAGCAGGCCAAGTGGCTTCAATGGCACTTTCAATGATTAAGGCCCAAGGCCACACTGGCAGAGCCCTGCACCATCCAGAGCAACGCTAACTCCCCTAGGGCTCCAGGCAGGAAGAGGGGTCAGGACTTTGGGTTTTGGCCAGTAGAACATCACCTACAGAGCAGCAGAAACTGACACACCCTGGTCAATCTGGGTGCTTGCTCCAAAGAGTTCACCATCTGAGACAGCCAAGGAGAGGAGACGATAGTGATCAAATAGCTGGGGAAGGGAGACTGTGGGGGGATCCCTGAGGAGGAGTCAGGAAGGACTCCTAGATGAAGTGAGTTTTAAAGTGGGATTTGAAGGAGAACGAGAGAGTTTGGCAGAGGAGAAGGGAGGTTGTTCCAGGTGGAGAGGATAGTCGGATAGAGGGTTAATAGCCATGTCCCAAAACACGCCTTTGGTTCTGTGACTATAAATGGCTGGGCATCTGAGGCCCTGTTTAAGCTCAGCATGTGAGAAGCCAAAGAGTAGTCAGGGCCTCTTCTAGCCAGGTCCAGAGAAGAATCCCTCAGGATAAGAAGGTGAGCGCCCTTCCCCTCGAAGGCCCCAGCATGTTAGTCAAGCAGATTTAGTCCCTGGGTCTCTCCGCAGCAGGTGAGTCTATGGCTGGCTTTGCTGTCAGTCAGGCACAAGGAGCAAGATCTGCTCAGACCCTTGCCTGGAGCAATTCTCCATGTGGAATGTAGGGAGATAGCGGCTGGGGATATCCTAGTGCTGCTCTGTGGAGATCGCTGTCTGCTGTGTGAGTCAGTGTTACACCTGGGGGGGAGGTACAGGGAAGGGACACTGCTCTGGAGGGTGGGCGGTGGGTACCCAGTGTCCCATCCAGGCATCTGGTTTTTCTGCTGCACTGGAAATGTCTTATTTCTCTCTCCACTTTCAGCCGTGTGAACTGCCTGCTGGGTCTGCATTGCCCACATCCTTCCTCTCCAGGGAGCTCTGTGTCCCTCAGTTGCACTCATTGCCAGGGCTGGTTGAATATTTTTGGATAATGCAAAAATTGCCCAGTCAAGGGCATTATCTGGCTCTGGAGCAGCAAAGTCTGAGATGGCAGGAGCTGAGCAGAGGAGCTCATCTAGCTTTGCCATGCAGCCTCTGTGCCTGGTTTATCTCTGACATAGCCTGTTTCTTGTGCTGAGCTCCCTCTGGAGCTCTATATCTCATGCTCTGAGGATCAGGAATCAGATCATTGTGACTCCTGTACTCAGCACCAGCCCAGCTACAAGGATGGGACAGAACTGAGCAACAAGTCTGCAGCCTGCTGCATGGAAATCTGGTGGGAGGGAAATGCACTTGGTTTGGCTGAAGTCATGTAACACCCTGGGATTTGCCCAGAGCCATTAAATAAAGGAGTTAGAAATACTATTGGAACAAATTCACATTCTGTTCTCCAGACCTTCATCACCTTGAGTTAGACAGGTCTGGTGCAAAGAGACTCTGTCATAGAACCAAATCTGTCATAGAATATCACGGTTGAAAGGGACCTCAGGAGATCATCTAGTCCAAACCCCTGCTCAAAGCAGGACCAATCCCCAATTTTTGCCCCAGGTCCCTAAATGGCCCCCTCAACCCTGGGTTTAGCAGGCCAATGCTCAAACCACTGAGCTACCCCTCCCCCACTCTACTTGGGCTAGATTATAATCAGAGACACTAGAGATGGAAAAGACCATTAGGTCATCTAGGCCATCTGCCCTCGTCAGCCCTGGGCTGTTCCCTGCTGCGTATTATCTAGTGCTTAGTTCGGAATGACTCAAGTGATGGAGCTTCCATAGCTTCCCGTGGGAGATTTTTCCACACTCTAATAAACCTAATAGTTGGGATGGAAACATTTCCTGATAGTCTGCCTAAATATTCTATTGCTCACATCCATCCCATTACTCCTTCCGACACCCCCTTGGGTATGCTGAAAACACGCCTCTCTCCTTGGTGTTTATACCCTTCAAATTCTTGCTGACAGTTATCATCATATTTTCCTTTCATTGCCATCTAGCCAAGTTATACATTATGGTGTTACAGGAATGGCTCCATGGTTAAGACTGTAAACAGCTTTCCTCTATTAGCCTTTCGAGCCTATTTGGACTCCTCATATCCAGCTTCCTCAAAACTAGTCCCTTCTGTCAGAAATTGTGCATGTGTAGCCTTTATCCAGAGGAAAGGAGAACTTGTGGCACCTTAGAGACTAACCAATTTATTTGAGCATAAGCTTTCGTGAGCTACAGCTCACTTCATTGGATGCATTCAGTGGGGGGAAAAAAAGAAACCCTCCAGAGGGGTGTTCTTCTGGAAAGTTTCAGATAAAACAAAGCTGGTGTTGTGCAGATACGGGTCTTTGGAAAAGGAGTTTGTTCTCTCCTAGATGGTGTTTTTTGTAGAGTTAAATCTCAGAAATGGCTCAGGGTAGAAACTGCAGCCTCCCTTTTTTCTTTAGTCCTTGATAGGGTCCAGTGCACGGTGTGACTGCAGCAGTTATGCTGTGAGAAGCTGAAGGCCAGGTAAGAAAATCATCAGAATCATACCTAGAAATTGCTCATGTGGAAACCCAGATATGTGAGTATGTCAGAAAATGTGTAGAAAGTCACGATTAGGTTTATTTTGTTTATTTCTTATGGCTTGTGGATTCCTCTGTGCTAACCCCAGGTGCTTTTGTTGCTTGTAACCTTTAAGCTGAACCCCCAGAAAACTGCTTTGGGTGCTTAAAATTTGGAATTGCTCTTTTAAAAATCTAGCAATAGCCTGAGTTTTCAGATATATTTTCTTTCTTTTTGTTTTTAATAAAAGTTACCTTTTTTAAGAATAGGATTTGGATTTTTGTGTTTTAAGAGGTTTGTGCACGTTTTTTAGTTAGCTGGTGGCAACAGCTGATTTGTTTCCTTTCTCAGCTCTTCCCTGGAGCGGAGGGTGGGGGTGGGGTGAAAGGGCTTGAGGGTACCCCACAGGAAGGTATTCCCAAGTGCTCCTTCCTGGGTTCCAAGGGGTTTTGCATTTGGGTGGTGGAAGCTGTGACCTTGGGAGTTTAATACAAGCCTGGAGTGGCCATTATTAATTTTTATAATCCTTGCGGGCCCCCACCTTCTGCACTCAAAGTGCCAGAGTGGGGAATCAGCCTTGACAGGGGGTCAACACATTTGTAGACAAGGGTGAACCAGTGGATATAGTGTACTTAGATTTTCAGAAAGCCTTTGACAAGGTCCCTCACCAAAGGCTCTTAAGCAAAGTAAACAGTCATGGGTTAGGAGGGAAGGCCCTTTCATAGACAAGTAACTGGTTAAAAGATAGGAAACAAAGGGTAGGAATAAGTGGTCAGTTTTCACAATGGAGAGGGGTAAATAGTGGTGTCCCCTAGGGCTCTGTACTGGGACCAGTGCTATTCAGCATATTCATAAATGATTGGAGAAAAGTGTAAACAGTGAGGTGGAAAAATTTGCAGATGATAGAAAACTACTCAAGATACTTAAGCCCAAACCATACCGTGAAGAGTTACAAAGGGATCTCACAAAACTGGGGGACTGGGCAAAAAAATGGCAGATGAAATTCAATATTGATAAATGCAAAGTAATGCACATTGGAAAACATCATCCTAACTATACATATAAAATGCTGGGGTCTGAATTAGCTGTTACCACTCGAGAAAGGGATCATGGAGTCATTGTGGAGAGTTCTCTGAAAACATCCACTCAATGTGCAGCAGCAGTCAAAAAAGCAAACAGAATGTTGGGCATCATTAAGAATGGGACAGAAAATATCATGTTGCCTCTATATAAATCCATGGTACACCCACATCTTGAATACTGCGTGCAGTTCTTGTTGCTCCATCTTAGAAAAGATATGTTGGAATTGGAAAAGGTACAGAGAAGGGTAATAAAAATTCCATCTGAGGAGAAACTAAAAAGACTGGGACTCTACAGCTTAAAAAAAGAGAGGACTAAGGAGGTGTATGATGGAGGTCTATAAAATCATGACTGGTGTGGAGAAAGTGGATAAGAAAGTGCTATTTACCCCTTCACATAACACAAGAACCAGGGATCACCCAATGAAATTAACAGGCAGTAGCTTACAAAGAAAAGGAAGTATTTCTTCACACAATGCCCAGTCAACCTGTGGAACTCACTGCCAGGGGATGTTGTGAAGGCCAAAGGTATAACTGGCTTTTAAAAGGAATTAGATAAGTTCCTGGAGGATAGGTCCATCAGTGGCTATTAGCTGAGATGGACAAAGACACAAGCCCATGCTCTGGATGTCCTAAGCCTTTAACTCTCAGGAGCTGGGAGTGGATGGTAGAATGGATCACTCAATAATTGTACTGTTCTGTTCATTCCCTCTGAAACACCTGGCATTGGTCACTGCTAGATGCACCATTGGTCTGACTCAATATGGCCATTCTTATGTTCTTACCATACAACGATCCATCAGGCTCCAGCTGAGTTTAAAACTTTGCAGAAGGCTGTATGAAGACCCCATATAAGATATGTAGATAGATAGATACACAGATTTCCTTAGTAGTAACCATGTGTTCCTCCTCTGCCTCCTCCTGCCGTGCTTTTGGGTATGTCTAAACTGTAATTATGGGGTATGATTGCAGTTCGAGCTGACAAACCCGAGCTAGCTTTAGTCATGCTGACTTGGGTCCTGGAGCAGTGAAGCTGCTGTAGCTCAAGTCAGCATGGGCTAACCACACAAGGAATTACTCAGAGTTCCAGAGCGGCTGGCCCTCAGACACCAAGTATGGGCTCTTGAGACAAGAGAGACTGAACTGGAGGAGCTAAGGGAGACAGAGAGGTACATAGGGGAGACTTTCCAGGACACAGTAGATGGGTCTCACTCCCTGTCTGTCAGCCTCTGTGCTGTTGAGAAGGATGAAAGTCTCGGCGAAGAAGAATATCAAGCTGGAGCAGAAGGAAATGGTTCCATAGTGGGACCCTCCCTCCAGATGATGTCATGGTATCCCCTCGCACTGAGGATACCCCTCTAGGGGCAACCCACGTATTAGGAAGAGACAGGTAATACTAACGGGGGATTCAATCATTAAAAATATAGATAGCTGGTTGTGATGACTGGGAGAACCGAATGGTGACTTGCCTGGGTGCGATAATTGCAGATCTCTTGAGATATCTAGACAGGCTTATGTGTAGGGCTGTGGTACATTTAGGTGCCATGACATAAGGAATGGTAGGAGAGAGGTCCTGGAGGCCAAGTTTAGGCTGCTAGGTAAGAGATTAAAGTCCAGGACCTCCATGGCAGCATTCTCTGAAATGCTCCCAGTTCCACGTGCAGAGCCAGTTAGACAGGCAGAGCGGCAGGATCTCAATGCATCAATGAGACAATGTTGTTGAGACGAGGGATTTAGAGGAATCTTGTGGGAAAGGAGGAGCCTATACAGGAAGGAAGCACTCCACTAAACCAAAACAAAACCAACTCCTGGCATGTAAAATTTGTAGGTTTATAGCAGAGTTTTTAAACTAAGGGCTGTGGGAAAGCCAACAGGTCCAGAGGAGCACATGGTATGGACAGAGACATATCTTAACAGAGGATTTGGTAAAGAAGACATGCTATATCCTAGTAGAGAACAGAAGTTGATAAAGTACAGGTAGGAGCTGAAGAGTAACAGTCAAATGAAAAAAGAGTCCCCATTCAGTTACACCACATGAAGGCAGACAACTAAATATTGACAAATTTTACAAGAGCTTGTGTACAAATGCAAGAAATCTAACTACTAAGAAGGTGAACTAGAGTGTCTGGTGTTAAGGGAAGATATTGATATAAGAGACATAACAGAAACGTAGTGGAATGATGATAATCAATGGGACACGGTAATACCAGGATACAAAATGTATAGGAATGATAGAGTAGGTCATATATGAAAGAAAGCATAGAATCAAATACAGTTAAAATCATAAATGAATCACACTATGTCACCTCAAGAGAGATGCAGAGATAAAATTTCTAGACACCATTAATGACTTGAACCCACAAGAGGAGAGGCAATTCTTGATTAAGTCCTTAGTGGAGCACAGAATGTGGTCCAAGATGTGAATAGAGCTGAACTGCTCAGTAATAGTGACCACAGTGTAATTCATTTTAACATCTTTGTGGGGAGGAGGTAGCATTTAATTTAAAAAAGCGGAACCACACAAAAATGAGGAAGCTAGTTAATTGGAACAGTCACAAGAGTGAAATGCCTGCAAGCTGCATGGAAACTTTTTAAAAACACTATAATAGAGAATCAAACCATAATTATACCCCAAATAAAAAACAGAAAGAGGACCAAAAAAATTCCACCAGGATTAAACAGAGTAAAAGCCATGGTTAGAAGCAAAAAGACTTTTTTTAATAATTGGAAATCAAATACTACTGAGAAAAATAGAAAGAATGATAAACTCTGGCCTGTCAAATGTAATAGTATAATTAGGCAGGCCAAAAAAGAAGTTGAAGATAAACTAGTAAAGTACATCAAAAGCTGGAAGCTGCCAAACAATCAGTGGGGCCACTAGACAATGGAGGCGCTAAAGGAGCAATCAAGGAAGATAAGGCTGTTTCAGAAAAACTAAATGAATTATTTGTACAGATCTTCACTAGAAACATAGATAGCTGGGTTTGTGGTGATCGGGAGAACTGTATGGTGACTTGCCTGCCTGGTGCGAAGGCTGCGGATCTCTCAAGGCTTATGTGTAGTGCTGGGGAGGAGCCAGTGGTCGTGGTACATGTAGGTACCAGTGACGTTGGGAAGGGTAGGAGAGACGTCCTGGAGACCAAATTTAGGCTGCTAGGAAAGAGACTGAAATCCAGGACCTCTATGGTGGCATTCTCAGAAATGCTTCCAGTTCCAGGCGCAGGGCCAGGTGGGCAGGCAGAGCTTCAGAGTCTCAATGCGTGGATGAGACGATGGTGTAGAGAGGAGGGGTTTAGATTTGTTAGGAACTGGGGAAACTTTGGGGATGGGGGAGCCTATACAGGAAGGATGAGCTCCACCTAAACCAAAGTGGATCCAGGCTGCTGGCACTAAACATTAAAAAGGTTGCCGAGCAATTTTTAAAGTAAGAGATGGGGGAAGCCGATCGCTGCAGAGGCGCATGTGGATCAGACAGAGACGTCTCTTAGAGGAGTCTAGTGAGAGAGATTCTCTAGGTTTTAGTCAGGAGGAGAGGATGGAAGAGGCTAAAGTATGGGCCAGATCAGACGAGAAACATTCACATAAAGAATCTGACACGTCAGAAAAGGGCAGACAAATAGTGACAAGTTTTTAAAGTGCTTGTACACAAATAGTAGATGTCTAAATAATAAGAGGGGTGAACTGGAGTGCCTTGTGTTAAAGGAGGATATTGACATAATAGGCATCACAGAAACCTGGTGGAGTGAGGACAACCAATGGGACACAGTCATTCCAGGGTACAAAATACATTGAAAGGACAGAACAGGTCGTGCGTGTGCGGGGGTGGGGGGTGTGGGGAGTGGCACTTTATGTTAAAGAAAATGTAGAATCAAATGAAATAAAAATCTTAAATGAATCCACATGTTCCATAGAAATGAGAAGGTTAGTTAAACAGAAATTAAAAGGTACAGTGACTAGAGTGAAATCCCTGCAAGCTGCATGGACACTTTTCAAAGACACCGTAATAGAGGCCCAACTTAAATGTATACCCCAAATTAAAAAACACAGTAAAAGAACTAAAAAAGAGACACTGTGGCTTAACAACCATGTAAAAGAAGCAGTGAGAGATAAAAAGGCATCTTTTAAAAAGTGGAAGTCAAATCCTAGTGAGGTAAATAGAAAGGAGCATAAACACTGCCAAATTAAGTGTAAAAATGTAATAAGAAAAGCCAAAAAGGAGTTTGAAGAACAGCTACCCAAAAACTCAAAAGGTAATACCAAAATGTGTTTTAAGTACATCGGAAGCAGGAAGCCTGCTGAACAACCAGTGGGGCCCCTGGACAATCGAGATACAAAAGGAGCACCTAAAGACGAAAAGGTCATTGCAGAGAAACTAAATTAATTCTTTGCTTCAGGCTTCACGGCTGAGGATGTTAGGGAGATTCCCAAACCTGAGCCATCCTTTGTAGGTGACAAATCTGAGGAATTGTCACAGATTGAAGTGACACTAGAGGAGGTTTTGGAATTAATGGAGAAATTTAACAGTAGCAAGTCACCGGGACCAGATGGCATTCACCCAAGAGTTCTGAAAGAACTCAAATGTGAAATTGCGGAACTATTAACTATGATTTGTAACCCCGTCCTTTAAATCAGCTTCTGTACCCAATGACTGGAAGATAACTAATGTAATGCCAAAATTTATGAAGGGCTCTAGAGGTGATCCTGGCAATTACAGACTGGTAAGTCTAACGTCAGTACCGGGCAAATTAGTTGAAACAATAGTAAAGAATAAACTTGTCAGACACATAGAAGAACATAAATTGTTGCGCAAAAATCAACATGGTTTCTGTAAAGGGAAATCATGTCTTACTAATCTATTAGAGTTCTTTGAGGGGGTCAACAAACACGTGGACACGGGGATCCAGTGGACATAGTGTACTTAGATTTCCAGAAGCCTTTGACAAAGTCCCTCACCAAAGGCTTTTGTGTAAATTAAGTTGTCATGGGATAAGAGGGAAGATCCTTTCATGGAGTGAGAACTGGTTAAAAGACAGGGAACAAAGGGTAGGAACAAATGGTAAATGTTCAGAATGGAGAGGGGTAACTAGTGGTGTTCCCCAAGGGTCAGTCCTAGGACCAATCCTAGTCAACCTATTCATAAATGATCTGGAGAAAGGGGTAAACCATGAGGTGGCAAAGTTTGCAGATGATACTAAACTGCTCAAGATAGTTAAGACCAAAGCAGACTGTGAAGAACTTCAAAAAGATCTCACAAAACTAAGTGATTGGGCAACAAAATGGCAAATGAATTTAATGTGGATAAATGTAAAGTAATGCACATTGGAAAAAATAACCCCAACTATACATACAGTATGATGGGGGCTAATTTAGCTACAACTAATCAGGAGAAAGATCTTGGAGTCATCGTGTATAGTTCTCTGAAGACGTCCACACAGTGTGCAGTGGCAGTCAAAAAAGCAAACGGGATGTTAGGAATCGTTAAAAAAGGGATAGAGAATAAGACGGAGAACATCTTCTTGCCCTTATATAAATCCATGGTACGCCCACATCTTGAATACTGCGTACAGATGTGGTATCCTCATCTCAAAAAGGATATACTGGCATTAGAAAAGATTCAGAGAAGGGCAACTAAAATGATTAGGGGTTTGGAATGGGTTCCATATGAGGAGAGATTAAAGAGAATAGGACATTTCAGCTTGGAAAAGAGGAGACTAAGGGGGGATATGATAGAGGTCTATAAAATCATGAGTGGTGTGGAGAAAGTGAATAATTAAAACAAATTAAAGGAAGTTCTTCTTCACTCAGCACATAGTCAACCTGTGGAACTCCTTGCCTGAGGAGGTTGTGAAGGCTTGGACTATAATAGGATTTAAAAGAGAACTGTATAAATTCATGGAGGTTAAGTCCATTAATGGCTATTAGCCAGGATGGGTAAGGAATGGTGTCCCTAGCCTCTGTTTGTCAGAGAGTGGAGATGGATGGCAGGAGAGAGATCACTGTTAGAACCTGTTAGGTTCACTCCCTCAGGGGCACCTGGCATTGGTCACTGTTGGTAGACAGGATACTGGGCTGGATGGCCCTTTGGTCTGACCCAGTATGGCCATTCTTATGTTCACTGCAGAGGATGTGAAGGAGTTTCCCACACCGGAGCCATTCTTTTTAAGTGACAAATCTGAGAAAGTGTCCCAGACTGAAGTGTCAATAGAGGATGTTTTGGAACAAAATGATAAATGAAACAGTAATAAGTCACCAGGACCAGATGGTATTCACCAAAGAGTTCTGGAGGAACTCAAATATGAAGTTGCAAAAATATTAATTGTGGTATGTAACCTGTTACTTCAATCAGCCTCTGTACCAGGTCACAGGAGGATAGCTAATGTAATGCGATGGTTTAAAAAGGATCCAGAGGCGATCTTGGCAATTACAAGCCGGTAAGCCTAACCTCACTTCCAGGCAAATTGGTTGAAACTATAGTAAAGGACAGAATTATTAGACACAGAGAAGAACACGATTTGTTGGGGAACAGTCAACATGTCTTGTGGAAAAGAAAATCATGCCTCAACAGTCTATTGGAATTCTTTGAGGGGATCAGCAAGCATATAGACAAGTGTGATCAAGCTGATATATTGTTATTGAATAAGGTCCCTCAGCAAAGCTCTTAAGTAAAGTAAACTGTCATGGGATAAGTAAGAAGGTCGTCTCATGGATCAGTAAAAGATAGGAAACAAAGGGTAGGAATAAATGTTCAGTTTTCACAGTGGAGAGAAGTAAATAGCAGGGTCCCCCAAGGATCTGTACTGGGGCCAGTGCTGTTCAACATATTCATAAGTGGTCTGGAAAAAGGGGAAACAGTGAGGTGGCAACATTTGCAGATGATACAAAATTACTCAAGATAGGTAAGTCCAAAGCTGACTGTGAAAAGTTACAAAGAGATCTCACAAAACTGGGTGACTAGGCAACAAAATAGCAGATGACATTTAATGTTGATAAGTGCAAACCAATGCACTTTGGAAAAGATAAACCCAATATGCACTCAGACCGCTGGGGTGTAAATGAGCTGTTACCAATCAAGAACGAGATCATGGAGTTATTGTGGAGAGTTCTCTCCAAACATCCGCACAATGTGCAGCACAGTCAAAAAAGCTATAGACCGTTAGGAACCATTAGGAAGGGGATTGATAATAAGACAGAAAATATCATGTTGCCTCTATATACATCCATCATATGCCCACACCTTGAATACTGAGTGCAGTTTTGGTTGCCCCATCTCCAAAAAGTTATACTATAATTAGAAAAAGTACAGAGAAGGGCAAAAAGGTGATTACGGGTACGGGACAGCTTCAATTTGAGGAGAGATCTGTTCAGCTTAGAGAAGAGAAGACTAAGGGGGATATGATAGAGGGCTATACAATCATGCGTGGTGTGGAGAAAGTGAATAAGGAAGTGCTATTTACTCCTTCACATAACACAAGAACTAGGGGTCACTCAATGAAATTAACAGGTAGCAGGTTTAAAACAAACATGAGGAACCACTTCCTCACACAACGCACAGGCACCTGTGGAACCCCTTTGTCAAGGTTCCTTCCCCACTCTGAACTCTAGGGTGCAGATGTGGGGACCTGCATAAAAACCCCCCTAAGCTTATTTTACCAGCTTAGGTTAAAACTTCCCCAAGGTACTAACTATTTTACCTTTTGTCCCTGGACTTTATTGCTGCCACCACCAAGCGTCTAACAATATATAACCAGGAAAGAGCCCACTTGGAAACGTCTTTCCCCCCAAAATCCCCCCAAGCCCTACACCCCCTTTCCTGGGGAAGGCTTGATAAAAATCCTCACCAATTTGCATCGGTGAACACAGACCCAAACCCTTGGATCTTAAGAACAAGGAAAAATCAATCAGGTTCCTAAAAGAAGAATTTTAATTGAATAAAAAGTAAAAGAATCACCTCTGTAAAAATCAGGATGGTAAATACCTTACAGGGTAGTCAGATTCAAAACATAGAGAGTCCCTCTAGGCAAAACCTTAAGTTACAAAAAGACACAAAAACAGGAATATACATTCCATTCAGCACAACTTATTTTATCAGCCATTTAAACAAAACAGAATCTAACGCATATCTAACTAGATTGCTTATTAGCCCTTTGCAGGAGTTCTGACCTGCATTCCTGCTTTGGTCCCGGCAAAAGCAACACACAGACAGAGAGAACCCTTTGTTTCCTTCCTCCCCCCCCCTCCAGCTTTGAAAGTATCTTGTCACCTCATTGGTCATTTTGGTCAGGTGCCAACGAGGTTATCTTTAGCTTCTTAACCCTTTACAGGTGAAAGGGTTTTTCCTCTGGCCAGGAGGGATTTAAAAGTAGTTAGCCTTCCCTTTATATTTATGACAAACCCCTTGCCAGGGGATGTTGTAAAGACCAAAAGTATAACTGGGTTCAAAAAAGAATGAGATAAGTTCATGGAGGGTTCATGGACCCTGACGATCTGGGTCTCTCTAAACCTCTAAGTGCCAGAAACTGGGACTGAATGACAGGGGATGAATCACTCTAAAAATGCCCTATTATGTTTGTTCCCTCTGAAGCATGCATCACTGGCCATTGTTTGAAGGCAGGATCAGGGCTGGTCCACAACCCTTTGGCACCTGAGGTGGGGAGCTCAAATGATGCCCCAATGCCCCCTCGCTTGGGCCAAAACTTTGAAAGGTCTCAATTCTGCCTTCTTCCTGTTCATAGAATCATAGAATATCAGGGTTGGAAGGGACCTTAGGAGGTCATCTAGTCCAACCCCCTGCTCAAAGCAGGACCAATCCCCAACT
The DNA here is from genome assembly GCF_015237465.2 of Chelonia mydas. Classification (NCBI taxonomy): domain Eukaryota; kingdom Metazoa; phylum Chordata; order Testudines; family Cheloniidae; genus Chelonia; species Chelonia mydas. The sequence goes on from NC_051258.2 coordinate 4,044,578, forward strand.
AAATCATCCCAGCCAGGGCTTTGTCAAGCCTGACCTTAAAAACTTCTAAGGAAGGAGATTCCACCACCTCCCTAGGTAACGCATTCCAGTGTTTCACCACCCTCCTAGTGAAAAAGTTTTTCCTGATATCCAGCCTAAACCTCCCCCACTGCAACTTGAGACCATTACTCCTCATTCTGTCATCTGCTACCACTGAGAACAGTCTAGATCCATCCTCTTTGGAACCCCCTTTCAGGTAGTTGAAAGCGGCTATCAAATCCCCCCTCATTCTTCCCTTCTGCAGACTAAACAATCCCAATTCCCTCAGCCTCTCCTCATAAGCCATGTGTTCCAGTCCACTAATCATTTTTGTTGCCCTCCGCTGGATGCTTTCCAATTTTTCCACATCCTTCTTGTAGTGTGGGGCCCAAAACTGGACACAGTACTCCAGATGAGGCCTCACCAATGTCGAATAGAGGGGAACGATCACGTCCCTCGATCTGCTGGCAATGCCCCTACTAATACATCCCAAAATGCCATTGGCCTTCTTGGCAACAAGGGCACACTGTTGACTCATATCCAGCTTCTCGTCCACTGTAACCCCTAGGTCCTTTTCTGCAGAACTGCTGCCTCGCCATTCGGTCCCTAGTCTGTAGCAGTGCATGGGATTCTTCAGTCCTAAGTGCAGGACTCATTTGTCCAATCTTCCATTTCTTGTAAGCTTCTTTTTTGTGTTTAAGATCAGCAAGGATGTCACTGTTAAGCCAAGCCGGTCGCCTGCCATATTTACTATTCTTTCGACACATCGGGATGGTTTGTCCCTGTAACCTCAATAAGGATTCTGTAAAATACAGCCATCTCTCCTGGACTCCTTTCCCCCTCCTGTTATTCTCCCAGGGGATCCTGCCCATCAGTTCCCTGAGGTTGTCAAAGTCTGCTTTTCTGAAGTCCAGGGTCCGTATTCTGCTGCTCTCCTTTCTTCTCTGTGTCAGGATCCTGAACTCGACCTTCTCATGGTCACTGCCTCCCAGGTTCCCATCCACTTTTGCTTCGCCATCTAATTCTTCCCGGTTTGTGAGCAGCAGGTCAAGAAGAGCTCTGCCCCTATTTGGTTCCTCCAGCACTTGCACCAGGAAAATGTCCCCTGCACTTTCCAAAAACTTCCTGGATTGTCTGTGCATTGCTGTATTGCTCTTCCAGCAGATATCAGGGTGATTGAAGACTTCCATAAGAACCAGGGCCTGTGATCTAGTAACTTCCGTTAGTTGCCGGAAGAAAGCCTCATCCACCTCATCCCCCTGGTCTGGTGGTCTCTAGCAGACTCCCACCACGACATCACCCTTGTTGCTCAGGCTTCTAAACTTAATCCAGAGACACTCAGGTTTTTCTGCAGTTTCATACCAGAGCTCTGAGCAGTCATACTGCTCCCTTACATACAATGCAACTCCCCCACCTTTTCTGCCCTGTCTGTCCTTCCTGAACAGTTCTACTCCTCTGCTACCAACCCCAATAAAGGAGAACTAACAACTTAAAATGCCTTGTTCAAAAATTTTAAGTAACACTTCACTTTCAAACACCTGAACAGCAAATGTAACTTTTCCTATCTGCATAGTAAACACTGGCATTTTTATCTGTTTGAATAATCAAAGTGGTGCTTTCCGTGCTGTCTTGGTTGCAAAGGTTTGAACTGCTTCCTGCTGAAGGTCCACAGTCTGGGCCAGCTCATGCTCTATTGAGATGATTGCAAGGCCGACCAGCCTCTCCTGTATCATTGTGGAGCGTAGATGTGTTTTTATTAACTTCAGCTTGGAGAAGCTGCGTTCTCCACTGGCAACTGTTACAGGAAGTGTTAGAAGTATGCGCAGAGCAACAAAAGCATTTGGAAAGAGGGTGGTCATCTTATTTGTGCACATATATTCCAGAACAGCCTTTGGAGTTGATCCTGCTGAAATGTATCTTGAAAGAGCTTTCAGTTCATCACCTAAATCACTCGCATCAATATCACGCATCAAATATACTGCTGTGTTCCCTGAGCTGCATGAAACGTTCTTCAACTGACTGTATTGCGCAATCTAGCAGCTGGTTAAAGAATTCAACTCTGAATTGTTGTTTGGGGTCTCTTATGGGATTATCCCGGGCCTCGTCATCAAAATGTCTTCTTCTTTGGTGACTCTTGTATTCTTGAATGGCTGGGAAAATAGTTTCAGTGTGAAGTGCCTCTGCCAACTTCTGTGCTCTTCAGAACGTTTTGAAATCCCCCATCTGACCGATAAGACTGTAGGTATGACTTTGCTTTGTCCAGTTGTTCCATTGCTCCAGATATATCAAGGTCAACACCTTGGAGTCTCTTGCTGATGTAAGCAGAGTCAGGATGAGCTCCACCCTGACATCTGGTGGTGAGGTGTGGCAAGTTGTGGAAAAGAACTTCAGGGGCTGATCTCATTTGCATAGGCACACCCACCCCGCCTAGAATGAGGCCATAACTGCCCAAATGGTCACTTTGGCTGCTGTGGGATCCCCAGTGTCTGTTATTGGGGCGGGAAGAATAAATTGTTATTACCCTGATTATGGGAACTGTGCTTGGAACTGTACGTGGCCTTTTGTTATGATGGAGGGACTCACCATCAACTAAGTAGCACTCGCTAGGCAAGGGACATGGGTTCCAAAACTCTGTGAATGGAGAGAGGCTTGAGACAGGTATTTGTACCTGGGGGCATGGGCCTTTTGGGAGGGCCCGAAACACCAATTGCACCTCTGTCTCTCTCCGCTGTGGAATGTCAGAGCTAATTTTGGGTCTATTAAGAGTCTTGCTGCAGGTACTGTGCTGAGTTCACTTTGGCCTTATGACAGGTTTCAGAGTAACAGCTGTGTTAGTCTGTATTCGCAAAAAGAAAAGGAGTACTTGTGGCACCTTAGAGACTAACCAGTTTATTTGAGTGTGAGCTACAGCTCACTTCATCGGATGCATACTGTGGAAATTGCAGAAGACATTATATACACAGACACCATGAAACAATACCTCCTCCCACCCCACTCTCCTGCTGGTAATAGCTTATCTAAAGTGATCATCAAGTTGGGCCATTTCCAGCACAAATCCAGGTTTTCTCACCCTCCGCCCCCCCACAGACAAACTCACTCTCTTGCTGGTAATAGCCCATCCAAAGTGACCACTCTTCTTACAACCTGCATGAAAATCAGGTTGTAAGGAGAGTGGTCACTTTGGATAGGCTATTACCAGCAGGAGAGTGAGTTTGTGTGTGTGGTTTTTGGAGGGGGGTGAGGGGGTGAGAGAACCTGGATTTCTGCAGGAAATGGCCCACCTTGATTATCATACACATTGTGAAGAGAGTGGTCACTTTGGATGGGCTATTACCAGCAAGAGAGTGAGTTTGTCTGGGGGGGGCGGAGGGTGAGAAAACCTGGATTTGTGCTGGAAATGGCCCAACTTGATGATCACTTTAGATAAGCTATTACCAGCAGGAGCGTGGGGTGGGAGGAGGTATTGTTTCATGGTGTCTGTGTATATAATAATGTCTTCTGCAATTTCCACAGTATGCATCCGATGAAGTGAGCTGTAGCTCACGAAAGCTCATGCTCAAATAAATTGGTTAGTCTCTAAGGTGCCACAAGTCCTCCTTTTCTTTTTGGCCTTATGGTGCACCAGCACTAAGGCTCCCACTACTATGAGCTGGAACACTGAGAGCTGTATCAAGTAGTGGGGAGCCGGAAGAACTAGAGTTCAGTGGTGCTGTTCGTGAGACGACGAGGCGAGCTGTGCAGAGCGGAGCCGCTCGTGAGACAGCGGAGCGGAGCGGAGCAGAGCCCTGTGGGGCAGTCAGCTTCAGGACACATAAGGTGCCCCTTACCTCTTTCCCCCACACACAGGCACATTTTAGCCAGACTGGGGAGTAACACTCTGCAGATGAACTTTTGAACTCTGGGGCTGGACTTTTTGAACTTTGGGTGATTTGTGGATTGCTGGACTCAAGAGACGTTTGGGTTCTGGGACTCAAGAACCCGAGGGAAAGGATGTGGCCCAATTTGCTGGGGTGGGTCTTTGCTCATGGTTTGGTTAATGAACACTAGTTGTGGTGTTTCCCCAATTTAATGCTGATGTCGTTTACCTCATGTTATTAAAGATTCTCTGCTACACCGAGACTCTGTGCTTGCGAGAGGGGAGTATTGCCTCTTTGAGGTGCCCAGGGGGTGTGTAAGATTTTCCCAGGTCACTGGGTGGGGGCTCGAGCCAGTTTTGCATTTGCTTTGATGAGAGGGAACCCCTGTGTACTGAACCCGGCCCTTGCTGCTATCAACTTGGCCTGGCAGAAGGGTTACACTTACAACATTTATTTCAAACAGTATGTCATGCCACAACACTAAGCCACACAGAAATTTGAAGTTATATAGTTTCTGGTGATTCCATTTCCCTCTGCCAATGTTCTCCCATGAACAGTTCCTGTCATAGCCTTATCCTCCATAATGGCAACTATGGCACCATCTATCTTCCCAATTTGGTGTTTGATAGGCTTTATCACCTCCACTCGACTTTCCCATCGTGTGGCACTCAGTGGTTTCAGTGTCAGAGAGGATGTTCCCAGCTGTTGCTTCAAAATTTGCCATCGATGAGCTGATGCAGAGAAAGATACATCGATGCTTTGAATTACATTAAAAAATTCAGCAGCAGAAGCTGATGCTGCACCACTGACCACCAAGTTCAATGAATGAGAACTGCATGGGACAAAAAAAGCTTGAGGCTTTAACTCTCGGATCTGTGTCTGCACTGCTCTGTTCTTTCCTCTCATTTTGCCACCATTATCGCAGCCCTGACCCCCCCCCCCCCGTCAGCTATCGCAATTCCCGTATCTTCCAGCTTTTTAAGAAGCACATTTGTCATACCAGCTCCTGTAGTATCATCAATGTCAATACATCCTAGAAAATGCTCTCTGACAGTCGTCATTGTAGGGACATTTTCACTAGGTTCTGTTGTTACAAAACGCACCATTAAAGTCATTTGTTCCGTATGGCTGATGTCAGGTGTGCCGTCCAGAATAACAGAGTAATCTCTTGCTGACTTCAGATCTGCCACCATCTTCTGTTTGGCTTTTGTTGCCAGGAACTGGATGGCCTCATTTGGAATGGTTTTTCCAAGCAGTGGTGTGTGCACGTTTCTTGGGTGGTGACTCTTCTTAGATGCTCCTGGAGAACAGCATCAAACTCCGCCATCAGCTCCACAGTTTTAAGGAAGTTTCCATTGTTTAGCACGTACAGCTGATCTGAAGTGCCATGCAGGGCTAGGTTTGGGGGAGCAAGCATTCTCACAATGGCCATGAGCGTTTTCAGAACATTTTGCCAGTAAAGAGACTCTGATGCAATCTTCTCTTGATGCCGATCATCTACGGTGGCCTTTAACCTTAGTCTCATCTCAAGCTCTTTCCACCTATCGAATGCTCTCTGGTTATTTGCTGCCTTCTCATGGCATGCCAGATTTCTAGCCAGATTTTTCTAGTCCTTTGTTCGTGTAGAACCCAATGTGGCTGGAACATTAGACTAGAAGAGTTTGCAACAAAAACAGTATGTAGCATTCTGGGTTTTTGAGTACGTAAGCCAGGCCTCTCCACTTTGTCACCATTTGGGGATATCACGCCAGTAATTTGTTGGATGGAAACTTCTATTTTCATTGTGTGGCAAGATGGCTGATTTTAGTTTGGTGGGTCCTGCACTTTTCTTGGCAGGGAGCTAAGATGCCACCCTTTGCTCCTGCTCTTGGGTGCCAAGGGCCCTGCTACTAGCCCGGGAAGGTGGTAGATGAGGGAAGCAGGGGAGGGGTCTGGGTTTGCTCCTTGATCTGAGTCCCAGCCCCTCTCAACCCCTGTGGGTTTCTTACCCTTGTCCCCCTTAGGTGGGGTTACCCTTGGTCCTTAGATGCTGTGGGGGAAGGGAGTCTCCCTGTTCTGCTGGGCAGGGTCTCCCTTACTTCAATTCTCAGGTCTTCCAAATCTCTCAACACACCTCCAAGCTCCAGTCCTTCCTCCTCCTCCTCTGTCTGCCTGATGCAGGGGGTTTTATTAGGTTCCTAACAGGGCCTTAATTGACTGCAGGTGCTCCTGTTAACCTTCAGCCACCTTCCCTAGTCTACAGGGAACCATGCCTTAATTAGACTTGAGCTTATATATCTAGCACTCTCTCACTGCTCCCTGGCCCTCCTGTATCACAATTGTCTTTGGGGAACATGAAGTTTTTCACTTGCTGTAGCCCATGCAGTACAAGGAAGTCCCTCAGGCTACTGCTCAAGTGGGTCCACAGTCCTGGATCATCTAGACTTAAGGAACTAAACTCAGCAGCAGCTGTTTCTTACGCCTCCACCACGCTCTTCTCTGATCTACACTTTTCTTCAGGAATGTGCATGGCTACATCCATTTGAGATGGAGATATGGATGCTGCAGTAGCTGCCAGGTCACCTGCACTCTGACTGACTGGAAGATCAGGCATCTCCTCACCACTCACCTCCTCACTGGGGCCGGAAGGCTCACCGTGAACATTTGTGTCTATGTAACTCAGGAGAGCTCCTTCCTGCTTAGATAGAAAAGCTTCCTTTGCTTTCTTTTTTTTTTGTGAATGCTGCCCCAGTGAGGCATTTTCTTCTTGCACTCATAACTGCTGTTCTGGGCCAGCTATAGTGGCTCTCAACACACAATTGAAGGGGACAAATAAGCAGGCTGGTAGCAGGGCCTGAGTGAGGGAAAATATCAGTGTCTTAAGGTCCTAAAAAGAAAAGGAGTATTTGTGGCACCTTAGAGACTAACAAATTTATTTGAGCATAAGTTCACTTCATCACATGCATTCAGTGGAAAACACAGTGGGGAGATTTATATACACAGAGAACATGGGGGGGGGGGGTGGAATAAACATGGGGAAATAGTTTTAGTTTGTGTAATGACCCATCCACTCCCAGTCTTTATTCAAGCCTAAGTTAATTGTATCCAGTTTGCAAATTAATTCCAATTCAGCAGTCTCTCGTTGGAGTCTGTTTTTGAAGTTTTTTTGTTGAAGAATTGCCACTTTTAGGTCAGAAATTGAGTGACCAGAGAGATTGAAGTGTTCTCCGACTGGTTTTTGAATGTTATAATTCTTGACGTCTGATTTGTGTCCATTTATTCTTTTACGTAGAGACTGTCCAGGTTTGCCCAATGTACATGGCAGAGGGGCATTGCTGGCACAGTCTGGTACCTGAGGCAGCCGCCTCAGTTCGCCTCATGGTAAGGCCAGCCCCAGACAGGATACTGGAATAGATGGACCATTGGTCTGACCCAGTATGGCCACTTTTATGTTCTTATCTACTCATCTGGGATGTAGGTGACCTCAGTTCATGCCCCCCCACCTGAAGGCAGACAGGAATTTGAATAGGGATCTGCTACCTCTCTGGTGAATGCTCTAAGGAGGGATATTCTAAAGTTGGGGGTGCTCCATCTCTCCTGTTGATGCTGCTGCCCTCTGAATAGATAGTTACAAATATGTTATTGAAGCAGGGAACAGTGCTCTAGCCCACAGGGGACAGAATTATTCTCCTGCTTGTGCTGCACCTCTCTCTTGAAGAGTCTTTTGGGCCAGAGAGAGACAGAGAGAGGGTTTGCTTGGCCATATTTTATGATTAGCTGAGTCAAGTGAGACCTACCCTCAGGTGATGGCATCTCTTTGTCTGTCAAAAGGTCAGGGAATAGCCAGAAAAGTCATTCTGGATCCAGTGAAGTCCCCTCGTCCCCCAGCTCTGGCCTATCCCACAGCTGGATCCCTTATGCCCAACTCCATCCTCTCCCCCCAGCCAGGCACTTTGTCCCCAACTCCAGCCAACAGTCCCCCCTACCCCCCCAGGCCTCCATTTGCATTTAAAAAGTTGGCTAATACACAGAGCTCAGAAGACATAAGCAACCAAATATATGGCCCGCTGATTCAGGGTTTTGTATAATTGTTACATCAGTAAAGACATTAAACAAAATATCCTGTGTTGGACAAGGGACATCCAGTGTGAAATTAACAGATGATCCATTCAGCCACATTCAGCCACAGTGGGAACTACACTGGAGAAAGAAAAACCACCAGCAACAGCCCATTCCAGGCACATAATCACACAGCAGTCTTTCCCAGCAGTACCATATAAGAAATAGACAGATCTCCATTCTGACTCTGCTCAGACTGCCTGTAAGGGATAAAAGGAAAGGAGGACTTGTGGCACCTTAGAGACTAACAAATTTATTTGAGCATAAGCTTTCGTGAGCTACACTTCATCGGATACGCTTCGTCGGATGCATAGTCTCTAAGGTGCCACAAGTCCTTCTTTTCTTTTTGTGGATACAGACTAACACAGCTGCTACTCTGAAACCTGTAAGGGATAAATGTACCCCTTTTGTAGTAGATGGGTAAGATACTGCAAACTTTACTCATGTAGAGTAGCATTTCTTCATCCAAGCAGTCCCCTTGGGGTAACTCACAGGATTAAATACAACTCACTGCTACAGAGGGTTTCAGATTAGGGCCCTGTACATTCCAGCTACCCATCTTCAAAATACAATTGAAGATGCTGGGACGTGTCCAGGCTTAGAACCACAATAACAGCTTTAAAGGCAAAGTGAAGAATAAAGCAGTTTCCGCGAGTGCAGAAAGTGCTAGTTGAGGCTGCAAAGCTATTTCCATTTGAATCCCCCCTTTTTTCAGGTTGCTCAAAATCTGAATTCTTTTCCTTTGGGAACAGAACTTTCAGCCCAATGGGAACTTTTTGTTTCTTCATTTGGCAAACATATTAAAAAAAGCACTTTCCCCATGTAGAAATACTCTCTGCATTGGTTATTTTAGACAGCCAAGCGGGCTGAAGTGCCATGTTTGGGCAATGAGTCCTTCATGAGCAGGGCCAGGGCCAGATCTGAGAAGGGATCAGCAGTTGAAACATTGTTTCTGAGCATGCTCAATGCATGACACGGCCCTGAAGGTTTTAGCAAAACCCTGCCCCCTTTCTGACATCACTACACAGTCACCCTGCAAAGCCGAACAGAAGGGGGATTCCTGGGCTTCCATTCAGTCAGAGACAGGTTTCTGCCTGCAGTTACTTGCGTCCTCTAGTTAGGTTGCTGTAATGTCTCAGGCTGTGATTTGTAGGTGCAGATTTGGACCCCAATTCTTCACCCGGGTCATGAGGGTCTGTTCGAACAGGACCCATTGCAGGATCAGGGCACTTGATATCTGAGTGCTGGCTCTGATAATTGCAGCTTGAGAGCTCAATGTATGCCCTTGGCTGTTGACAGTGCAGGAACATCTGTGCAAATGGGTTTGTGTGCATACAGATCTGTGGGGAACAGCTGCTCTTTGGGAGGTTACTGGTATTCACCTGCTGGCAAGAGGAGCTGGGCACAGACCAGGGGACTTGCCATCCATTAGTTACTTTTTACCTTCCATTGCCCTTCTGTTTAAAAAGTTTCAGTCATCCAGTGGATGAGCAGCTGCAGCAGCCTGTTATTCAGAACCCAGGTGCGCACCATGAGTAATGAACAGCGAATGGGTGAACAGTTCTAAAATAGCACGAGGCTTCACCCATTATTTGCCCACAAGGTTTGACCCATAGCCACGAATAATGAATCCACTGGCAGAAGCTGGGCTCATCTTGGGAATGATTCAGAAAAGAGTGAAATTCACCAGATCATTTCTCACAATGAACAAGTCAGGCAGCCAAGCTTTCTTGCTTATCCAGCCATGTATTTCAGTTGGTATCATACCTCCAGCTGAGTGGCGCTGTGTTCCAATGAAATACAAGCCTTCGTCCAACCCGACGTCTCTAGACTTATGACTGGAGACAAGTCAGGTGGAGAGTTATCAAAGCACATGACTGGGTGACGATGGATCCCAGTTCCAAATACAGAAATGACACAGACTAGTAGCAGTCACACCATGAGGCCCAGGAGCTGTGGACCCCTCTAGGAGGCTGTCAACCTTCTACATTATAACCACCTGGGACCCCAAGAACATCACTTGGGAATGAGAAAGGGGCACATTCTCCTTGCTCTGTAAAACAAACCCGTAACCCAGTGGTGGCCAAATCGTGCCTCCGGAGACACATGCAGCTCTTCAGAGGTTAATATGCGGCTCCTTGTCTAGGCACCAACTCCGGGGCTGGAGCTACTGGCCCCAACTTTCCAATGTGCTGGGGGGTGCTCACTGCTGAATCCCTGGCTCTGCCACAGGCCCTGCCCCGACTCCACCCCTTCCTGTGCCCTTCCTTGAGCCTGCCATGCCCTCGCTCCTCCCTCCCAGAGCCTCCTGCAGGCCACAAAACAGCTGATCGGGAGGTGCGGGGAGGGAGGGGGAGGCACTGATCAGCGGGGCTGCCGGTGGGGGGGAGGTGCTGGGAGTGGGGTGGGGAAGCTGATGGGGGGCTGCTGGCGTATTCTTGTAGCTCTCTGGCAATGTACATTGGTAAATTCTGGCTTTTTCTCAGGCTCAGGTTGGCTACCCCTGACCTGTATAACCCAGGTGCCAGGCTTCTCAATTAAGCTTCCTCACTTGCAACTCTAACAGGGTATCTTCCTGATAACTGATCACTCAACTTACACCAGACAATAGCTGGCCTGTTTTATGAAGAGCCATAGGTGCTGACTCCATGGGTGCTCTGGGGCTGGAGCACCCATAGGAAAAAAATTGTGGGTGCTCAGCACCCACCAGCCACCCACCAATCAGCTGTTTGGCGACACGTGGGAGGCCCTGGAGGGGGCGGAGCAGGGGGAAGAGGTGGGGCAAGGGTCCGGGGGGTGGGGCAGGAAGCGGTGGAGCGAGGGTGGGGCCTTGGGGAAAGGGGCGGAGTGGGGGCGGGGCCCTGGGTTGGAGCAGGAGAGGAATACCCCCGCTCAGAAAGAAGAAAGTTGGCACCCATGTGAAGAGCACTAGGTTCTCCACAACGTGTTGCAATCCCAGACCAAACACTGTCCCCAGCTGGGATTCAGGCTGTAAATATGTGTCAGTAATTTAGGAGACAAACTTTAGAAGAACGCTTGTGGGTTTAGAAAACCGAACGCTGGCAAGGCAGAGAGCCCCAGTATGGGTGGCGTGTGAACTGCCAGCTGGGGGAGGCTAGTCCCCAGCCCCCACCCCTTCCATCTGAGGCCCCGCCCCTTCCGCGCTTCCCACTGGAGCCCAGAGCACCCTCCCCACCACAGCCGCTGGCCCCCACCCCAGGCTAGTGCCCCCAGCCCCGGAGTGCTTCCAGCTTCCCCCACCCCAACCCCAGAGCATGCAGCATGGCTCCAACCCCCCCCAGACCCGGAGTGATGGGAGGGCGGGTGGCGCAGCCCGAGCCGGGGCCACCCCCAGGGAGACTGGAGCCGCCCCGAGAGGAAGCAGGAAGGGGGGCCTGGGGGAAGAGCATGGGCTGGGCCACGTCTGGCTGTTTGCGTAGGCACAGCCTCCCCCAGCCTATGATACCCATCGCCCATGAGCCCCAGCAGGTAAAACTGACACACGGCCTAAGGACTGAAATCTGGTAAGGCTGAGCCGAGGCCCTGCAAACAACACCCCAAGCTTTACTTCGCCCTTATCGGAGACCTGGAGAACGTCAGCACCAGTAATGTGAGCCACATGCCCTCACTAGACTGTACACAGCACAGCAGTAATGAATGCACCCCTAACCTGCCTTCTCCCTGGGATAGCAGGACCACAGTAAGTCTCTCTACCCTGGAGCTGGAGGTGTAGTGTCGAGGCTGGGGAGACATACCCACACTAGCTGTCATTGAGCTCACACACTAAAAATAGCAGTGGTAACAGGAGTGGTGAGAAGGGCAAGCTGCTTCACATATGATCCCGTCTGGGACCCTAGGCACAATCTTGGGGCTGCTACCCCATCTGAGCGCACCGCTGTGCCTGCAGCTACGTTCTAGTTTTAGCACTGATTGAACTAGCATGGGTCTGGCTACTCAGGTTGGAAATCATACCTCCAGCTCCAGTGTAGACATAACCTAAGGATTAAATTCACCTCAGGCCGGGGGGGCCTTTGCACCGTACAAATCATAGTCAGGCCCTCATTTATGGGGTGCATAGGACTTGTGCTACACGGGGAAACATTTCATACCAAGGCCTCTGCTCCCCAGAGTGCGGGGAAGGAGACAGAATGTTCCTCTCGTCCTCTTTCTCCCCAAGGCCAGGCCAGCAGTAACAAGCACTAAATGGCCCCCGTTTTTCTTTCTAAATGATACCATGGAGGTTACTGTAAGTCTCCCATTCAGGGAAGGACTCTTCAGGAGAGAGCCTGGCAGGAGACCTGCACAGTTGAATGATAAGCTACTGTCCGGCTCAGTAACTCATGTGGTTACTAAGCCCACTGCTGCAACAAGGTCGGAAAACAGACCCTCTGGCCTATGCCCTCTCACCGAGTGTGTGTGTGTGCAGCAGAAGTCTGTCTAGCAGCACTGAGAGCTCTGGTGTGTACCACGTTCACATTGTTGTCCCACGTGCTGCTTGTGGATGCGGAGCCAGTTGTCAAAGACGTTGTAAATGTAACACAGCAAGAACTTCTGAAAGCTCTGGAGACCAGATGCCTTGATTTAGCCAGGGGAGAGGTGCAGCCTGGACAGAGGCAGGGCAAGCTTCCCACCCACATCCCTCCCTGTCCTTGAGGCTCAGCCTTCACCTGCGGGAATCATCTCCGGGGGAGAGGGGAGGTCAGTCCTCATGGGCCAGTCAGTCCTTGAGCTCTCTACTGACACTCCCAATCAGAGACCTGTAGAATTTAATAGGGATGAAACTAGTGGGGACCTATAGATATTATGCTACAAGCCTATAGAATTGAATAGAAAATAAATCCTTTCCATGGGTGTTTTTAAAAGAATACTACAGTAGAGCCAGAATTCCCCATTCAGTTCTACAGGATGGTTCAAAATCCTGTCAGCTAGGATCTCATCCTCTACTCAGACTACAGGACCTTTCCTTAAGGTGGGGAATGATGGTGGCTGGACACTCATCCACTAGGAAGTGAGCTGACTCCCAGATCAGCCTACACCACCGTCCATACCACATGCTGTGTGTGCCTAATGGTGTCTGTTTGCCTTCTGGATGAAGAGCTTTTCCCTCAAGATTACTATTCCCGCAGCAGCCAGTACTGGGAGTTGAAGACATGAGTGACTCACAACGAAAGGACCTTCTATGAACTGTCTCAGCTCAGTAGAGAAAGCTACCATGGTTTTAATCCCAGCCAGGGGAACAGCAGAGGTGTGAGGTGTGATGGCAGTAACCTTGCTCTGGAGTCAGAAATCTCCCATCCAGATGTGCCGAGCTGATAGGGCATACAGATCAGTTTATACACAACTGGAAAGTATGCAGTCTGGGATTTCTGGGTTCGAAATAGCTGTTCTGTCCCAACAGCATTTCGAGGTATCCAAAGATCTCATGCCCTAACCATCCAGAAGCAGAGATATGCTGAAGAATATTTGATCAAAATTCACTCCAAATGTTGAGACATGTTGAAGAAACATGTTTTCCAACTGTCAGGGCTGAAGGCCTGAGCTCCATGTGGTCTGTGCGGTTACTAAAGTAACGAGGAAAATTCTCTCTTTACCTTTATAAGCTCTTTGAGGCAATGAACACAACTTCTGGGCTTGCAAAATGCCATGTAAATTTCCTGTGCTGCTCCAGAAAGATTTGTTAACAAACCAATAAATACCAACCTTGCACGTTGTAGATTTGTTTTTGTCACCATCAGCTTAGCTCATTTCATCTGCTCACATTTGATTCTCTTCAAGTTCTGCAAGGGCTCTGTGTCTGATGCACAACCACACAGAATGGCCAACTTCCTCTTGGAGAAAGGAATTTCCATCACAGAGCTCAGTCTGAGCCGGGGAAGGAGTCTGGCTTCAGCCAGAGGTGTCCTTCTTAGGGGCATTCTTTGCACCTGCCTCTGAAACATCTGGCGCAGACCCTGTCAGGATGCTTGGCGAGACTGGGATCTGATCTAGGGTGGTAATCAACTCCATGGTAAGGCTCCTGCCGGCAAAGCTGGTTACTGAGCACTGAGTGTCCTGTCACTCCCACTGGAATAGCAAAGCAGAATTTCTTACAGTTCAGTGTGCATCCTTTTGAGTTAGACCCCACTGTGGTTCCTAGACAGGTACCTGCTCCTTCCCTGCTGCCTGTTTATATCCCACCTTTCTCTGGGGAACCAGAGGCAGGCTCCCAGTCAGCCTCAGAAAGCAGCTCTCCAGTTAGACTCTCTGTTGGAAGCTGGCTGCTGTCCTTTGCAATCACAGCAGCAGTGGGGAGACAGGGATTTCACCCCTCAGTGCTAGGATAAATACACTTGTCCTGTCGCATGCCCTGCTTTCCGAATGGAGGTTAGCAAGGTGAGAATCACTACATTGTCCTGCAGTGCTGCATTGTCCTTCAAAGTGTCATTTACATGGTCTGAACCTTATTCAAACCAATCATGGAAATCCTTAGGGTAGAACTAGAGCTGCCATGGCAAGTCCCAGTCTTCAGCTCTGAAGGCTCCATCAGATCCCAGATGTCTGCAGAGAACCTGCCAGCAGCTGGGCTAGACTGCAGCCACATTCCCCTAGGGAATGGAGTGGCTGAGAGAGTTGTACGGACAGTCAAGAAAATCGTACAGAAGGAAGATCCATTCAGCTACAGATCAACATTGGAAACAGCTACTGCACACAGTCCAGCACAATGCCTGATGGGAAGACAACTCAGAAATTCTGGTCCCACATTGGAAAAGAGCCTGTCTCCAAAGTGAAGATAACTGTTGGGTCTAGGACGGGTTCATGCCAAACTAGATGGAGACAAAGGATGGTGAACTCCAGCTGTTGTAAAGAAAAAGAATTCAGTGCCAAGATCGTAGGTGATCAAGAGCAACAGTGCAGCGTTCAAGAGAAACCGTCAACATCTACAGTTTGCTGCTCAGAAAGAACAATCAACAGAGCAAACTCCACAGATGCAGAACAAAAAGAAGACTCAGAGATTCCAAACTGACCACAGCCAGTCGTTGCACTGAATAGACAAGCAGATGACCAAGTTGTTACATGTTCAGGCTGTGAAATTAGAAAACCAGTACGATTCGGAAACACGCAACAGTTGGATCTGTACTGAACTGCAAAGACAGTGTAATATAGTCAATGGCAGGAATGTAGAAGGTAAAGCGGGAGGTGTAATAGAGTGCTACACTGATCAGCCTCTGGGTGGGGCTGCATGTGACATCACTTATTTAAGCCACGCTCAGCCCCACCTGGCAGAGCATTCTGGGACCTGGTAGTGAACACACCTGGTGTGTATCTCTGGGAAGGATGCTCCGTGGCCAGTCCATAGCTGGTGCAGAAGCCTGACCCGCTAGTAGCAGCCCTGCAACTTACCATGTACAAGTTGTACATGAGCTCCCTCCTGCTCCCCCTGTGAAGAGACTCCTCCCCACTCCCTCATTGCAGATGCCCCCAGTGCAGAGACCCCTACGACCCACCAAAGTTCAGAGACCTTCCCAGCTATCCCAGTACAGAGACCCCCACCTACCCCCCCCCCAGTGGAGACACCCCGAGTGCTGAGATAGGAGGTCCTGTCCCCACCAGGGTTAATGGCTCAGTAGAGGGGTTGGGGGCGGGGGAGCTGGCTTTCCTGTCTTCCCCTGGGGCTGGCCAGCAGCTCCCCATGGGGCAGGCTATGGAGAGGTGAGAGGACTCTCTCTGCCTGCTCTGCTCCCGAGCCCTCCTATCTCCTGGCTGGGGCTGGGGCAGGCCTGCCCCTTAGCTGTTGAGTTGGCTCCTTGCAGATCCCATAAACAGCAAGCAGGGCCCTGACCTTTCCCCGCACACATGGCTCTGCTAAGGCTGGGCTCTGCGGTCTCTGTGCTTTGGGACCCACTGAGTCATTCATCTGACTCACTCGGCTGCTGAGTTTCCAACACTCCAGATTACTCTGATTTACTAATCCTGAAAGCTCCTTCCCCAGGGACGCTCTCCCAAAGGCAGTGAGGAGAAGCCCCGCCACTCTGTTAGCAGACAGGGAAGCGGCTGAGAAATGGGCGAGTGGTTCGGCTGCAGCACGCACTGAGCTCTCTGTATGCAGCTGCCACACACCTGGGCCGTCAGACACAGGCTCAGGGCTGGGCAGTCCCTGCCGCCCAGCCCACTCCACTAAGGCTCTTATCGGGGGAGCCCTGTCAGCTGGCGGACACGCTGCCTGTCTGTGCTGGCCCTAGCAGAGCACCATGGCTACCAGCACCTGCCACTGGGCCAGAGCAGCAGCTGCAGAAGGACTAGCCCCTGCAGAAGGACTAGCTCTGCCTCCCGGTGCCGGTGGAACAGTGTGAACTTTCCACAGTGCACTGGGGGGGGTCACCTGACAGTGCTTAGCAGGGGTGGGGAGCTGTGCCGGGGGGCAGGTCTGTCCCCTGACAATGACCATGCAAAGGATAGGGGTGGGGGCTAGGAAACTGTGCTGTGTGGGGCAGGCTCTGTGCCTTGACAATGACCAGAAGGGGGCAGGAGTGGTGCTGGGGCAGCTGTGCTGGGGGAGGGCTGGTTTCCATGACAGTGCCCAAGAGAGGGTGGGAGGGATGCCACGTTTTGGAGGCAAATACTAGGACACTTACTCACTGTTGCATAAACTTCTTTAACAAGGTAATTTGCAGAGAGGCTTGACCTTGTTCAGGTGTGTGCAGCATTGGCAATGCTGAACGGTGCCCCCCTGACAGCCTGGGGAGCGAAGCCTGTTGTTTAGCTAAGGGAATCTCCCCTGAAGCCTGCCTCAACCTGAATCCACGGGGACGTCCTTTCGGAGCACCCGAGGGAGCTCGCTCTCCATGGCCCGGCCCTTCTTAGCCTCTGCAAGTTAGTGCAAAGCACAGTGGTGAGCGTGTGACATGGGCGCTGGAACTGAGACCCACCAAACTCATGCCATGTACAGGCCACAAAACATCCATGAAATGGAAACAACCTTCAGCGCCTACTGAACTGGGCTGCATTCCAACTGGTGACCCCAAAGTGAACGGCTCCATAAGCCATTAGCATTGCCCTCAGGCAGCCGTTTCTTCCAGCAAGTGCTGGCTTAATGGGGGGATCCCAGAGCTAGATGGAGAAGTTAGCTTCTAAACGCCTTGGACTGAACAAACAGTGGGGCTGGGAGGGCAGCACTCAGATGCTGGGAAGCACAAGAATTAAGGTTACTTGGGCCACCTGAGTTCTGCCCCCTTGTGCATATGCTTTAGGAGACAGTTTTTAATGATAGGGTTTCGTGCATTTGCGGGTTTTGAGCCCAGAGACACAGCGCAGGCGTCTAACCCTGGAGCTAAAGGAGCAGGCTATTATCTCTGTGCACCAACCCCAGAAGGGCATGTGACCCACACTTCACCAGTGGGTAACAACTGTTTGCTAGACAGCTGTGGAATGTTGGGTATCAGGACTCCTAGGTTCTACTCTTGGATGGGGAGTACGGTCTAATGGTTACATCCAGCATAGCCAAGCTCAGATATATGGCACATTCATTCCACAAGGCAGCATCACGAGGGGAACGAGACTTGCATCGGCCATAAAACAGACCTGGTTACTATTCCCAGCTCTGCCGGAAATGACCTCCCAGATCTCTTAGTTGTAAAATGGGGGAGGGGGGAATGTTTGCCTCTCTCCTATGATAGAGATATGAGGCCTTGCTCAGTAATAAGGGATGTGAGGTGCACAGAAATATTAACAGCAACCAGCGGGAAAAGTGAGACCAGAATTTCTAGTCTCCTGGCTCCCAGCCCAATGACCTTCCCCTGTGCTAACCGACATGTGGATGGGGAGCGTCTCTTTCTTGCTAACCCGCACGAATCACAACACTGGAGGGATGGCTCTGCCTGCCTTCGAAAGCTCCATGTCCCACGCTCAGGTTAATTCACCTGAGCTCAGCTGCCCACGCTGTTCGTTAGCCATCTTCCCGGTGCCAAGGGTGGCCGCAGACTTCCCAGGTGGGAGCTGCAGTTGATGCTGCAACTGGAGCTCTGTCTAAGTCCAAACAATTGACCTATCTATGGTACTCACCTAAGCCCCGTTACCAGGTTGGAATGAAATCTACCACCTGGTCCTTCATGCTTTTAAAGAATCACCCACTCAAGAGAGAGATTTCCAGGTTCTCCAGCCAGATGCAACCCTACAGTTTGTGGCAGTGGTGTACTGTTCTGTTTGACTTTAGGGGCCACTCTTTCCATTGGGCTCTATGGAAAAGGTCCCACCCAGTTCTTATTCTCCCCGATCACCTCTTTGGGGCAGGAACTGTCCCGCCGTTCAGTGCCTAGCAGAGTGAACGCCTGGTCCGAGACTGGTGCTCCTGGGTGCTACCACAAGAAGAAGAGGAATGAGAGGCGGGTTGGGTTCTCTCATGGCCAGCCCCTGAGGTCTGAGAGCAGGGTCTCCTCTCAGTTTGCCTGTGCTCAGTCAATCTCTCCGTCAGCCCTACAGCAGAGCGCCTGTGGCTGCCCTTGTATCTGGGATTTCCCTGCCAAGCGCTTCCCAGGCTGATAGCAAACACATTGCGCTCTGGGAGGGGAGATGGTGCTGACTCTTATCTAGCTGGTTTGAATTAGGCGGCGAGGCTCTCTGGAAACATTGTTCTCATTAGCTCCCCGCGCCCGCCCTGGCGCCGGCTCGCTCACGTTTTATTGTGCAGTTTTTGTTACAAAATGTTCACCAGACCCCACAAAAATGCAGCCACTCTGCACGCTCGCCGGGCCCTGGCCAGAGCCACAGGCACTGCTGAGGGGCAGCCAACATGCCCTCCGCTCTACAGGCCGGGCAGAACCCTGCTAACTCAGCATCCTGTCAAGCCCAGGGCACCTCCCCACAGCCCTGCCCTGCCCCAAGGCACCCACCCAGAGCCCTGCTAAGCCCCAGGGCAGCTACCCACAGTCCTGCCCTTTCCTGAGGGCCTGCCACAGCCCTGCTCTCTCCAGAGGGGCTTGGCCAGAGTACTGCTGTGTCCTACAGGCCCTGCCCTGCACTCTCTCCTCAGCCGGGGCCTGATGGCACCACAGCTTAACACTGGGACCCGCTGCAAACCACAACTCACCGCTGAGAGCTGCAGAGAATCGCTGCCTGGGCGCGCTCACCACAGGGATCCTCCAGCAGTGGCGACACTGCAGACAGTGCTGCTGTCACCCTGCGATTAATACAGAGCCCCGGGTGCTTGGTGCTGCCCAGATGCAGCACAGACAGGCCCTGGCCCAGAGTTTACACAGCAGTTAGGCGGCACACAGCCATGAAGTCAGAGCTGCCAAGGCCAGAAGGGACCATTGTGATCATCTAGCATGACCTGCTGGGTAACACGGGCCAGAGAGCTGCCCCAGTGTCATCTCTAGAGCACGTGACAGGAAGGGACGACACACCAGACTTCTCCTTTCTTTCCCAGTTCTTGTCTGTCCCCTACGCCATCCCCACTCTCACTTGGTTTGTTCTAGCCTATTATCCTCCCCACAGTTCCGGACGTGCGGTCACTGCTCAGCCCTTCTCCCAGGTCCCCCCCAGCCCACTTCCAGACAGCTCTCGGCCGCGCCCGGCTCCCCCGCATTCATGAGAACACTCACAGAGCGACAGAGCTGCTGGGCCTGGTTGGCTACTGGATTCAATGGCTGGCCCATGTCAACAGATTCTTGCCTCTGCTCTGGTGTCTCCCGGGCTCTGGTGGTGACCATGGTAGGAAAGTGCAGAAAAGGGCAGGCTGCTTCCCAATTCCCCGGCTACTCCCGGCTGCTGCTGCTCCCTCTGAAGGAGCCTGGGCTGGTTGGGGCTGCCCTGGATGGATGGTGATGGAGCTGTTGCCTCACATGGAGGAACACAGTGCCAAGGGCCCAGGGTGCTGGAACAATGTGTGTAGTGGGGGAGCTGGGAGCCATTGAACCAACCTGTAAACATGTATATGATGGAAACCACTTCAAGCCAGGGGGTGCAGCAGCTCCCCTAGTTCCAGCCCTTATGCTGGGGGCATGCAGGGAACAGGTGCCAGTGGCTCTGCTCTCTCCCCAGCTCCTGTCGGCAATTTACATGCACCCCTGGCTTGTATGCAAAGCTCCCTCCATTGGCACATAACACAGAAAAACAAGGTCCAGACAAGACATGTAAAACATACCCCTATGTAAGAACATAACACCCAGCACAGCTAGGCCATCCAGAGGTAAGGGGCAAATGTCTTCCTGTCTGCATATCCCGTGTGTGAGCTACAGCAATACCTGAGCCCAAGCGGAGGGATTAAGGCCCAGTGCTAGTGTGCAGTTACATAGCGCTGAAATGTCCTCCCAGCTCTCAGAGGCTAAGGTGGAGCTGAAATGGATGAGCCCCCAGCAGCTTGGGAAGGGGCTGCCCATTCATTGAGTAGCTCTTCTCTCTGAGTTAACGCTGACTAAATGCCCCCCCGCCCCTCCCCC
This sequence comes from Chelonia mydas, assembly GCF_015237465.2. NCBI lineage: Eukaryota > Metazoa > Chordata > Testudines > Cheloniidae > Chelonia > Chelonia mydas. The sequence goes on from NC_051258.2 coordinate 4,064,964, forward strand.
ACCCCCCGGCTACGAGAAATGGGACCAGATTATTCTGCTGTGATGCTGGTGGAACCCATTGCAGTCTCTGGGTTAATCTGGTATAACTGCAAGCAGGGTCTGGGCCATTGCACTGTTTCCTGGAGGTGCCACTTCTGATGTAGCCATGGCCTGCAGGTCTGTGCTCTTACAGCCCTCTTCACAAGATCAGGCTGGTGCTCTCAGTAGAGTCCTGCTAGGTTAATTAGATTTTGTCTCCCTAAATCCCTGTCTCAAGCTGCTGGGGGCACCAGCCCCATGCAATAGCTGGTGCATTTCACCCCAGCCGTACTGGCTATTGCCTTAGGGGAGGAAGTGGGAGTCTCTCTCGGTGACACAGCTTGACAAGCAGCTTGGGATCCCAGGAGAAGGAAAGGAAGGGATCCTCTCAATTCCGTTACCTGGGCCTCAGTTACTCCAGCATAAATCTGGAGCCAATGGAGTTGATCCAGATTTACACCTGTGTCATTAAGAGCCAAATCTGGCCCCCTGTGTGTTGTGCACTGGGTTAGAGCCCTCTGGCCAGAGTCTCCCTTCACCCCATCATGACTCCAAGTGTAGAAATACCCATAGAGGCCAACCCTGCCCTCCTGTCCATGAACATCAGCAGGCACATGGGTTTCACTGAGAGTGGGATCTGGCCTTAACCAGTCTCTGCGCTGGGCATGAGAAATTATATAAAAGGCAATGACTCCCCAGCCTTCCCACTGCATTTCATTTATCTTCTGTGCTTAGGGTGAGCTGCTAGAGCTCATGTTTCTGGCTTAGCTGCCGTCCCAGCCTGGGGACTGCTGGGTTCTACATTAGGCCTGCGGTTGTCACGTGTGTATTTTAACAGAATACTGGTTCCCCTGTTACACTGATTCCATCTCAGAGGAATTTTCAGGACAGATGGTGAATTGGTCATCGTACCCCGCTGCCCAAATCCCTTTGGGGTGCATCTACATGTAGCTGGGAGGGTGCAGGTAGACACAGGGCGCCATGCTGTGCTGGGGCTAGCCTGCTGATGTAAGCAGAGTCAGGACGAGCTCTACCCTGATGTCTGGTGGCGAATTGTGGCAACGTGATGCATCCCATGAAGTGAGCTGTAGCTCACGAAAGCTCATGCTCAAATAAATTGGTTAGTCTCTAAGGTGCCACAAGTACTCCTGTTCTTTTTGCGAATACAGACTAACACGGCTGTTACTCTGAAACGTGTGGAAAAGAACTTCAGGGGCTGATCTTGTTGGCGTAGGCACACCCACCCTGCTGAGCATGAGCCCACAGCAGCCCAAATCAGCACACTCCTCCAGGGCCCCCAAAGGGCTCCAGGCACATGCCTCCACATTGCTGGCAGAGCCATGGGAAAGAGGGATCAGTTTTGAGAAGACAGGGATCTGATACAAGGTGTGAGTCAGCTGGGTCAGGTTCCCCGTGCACATGGGACAAAGGGCTGAAACCCAGGCCCAGAGCAGAGGCCAAAGGGCAAGACAAGAGGCTGTCAGAGGAGTTTCACATGGGAACCACAGGTACTGAATGACCTGGCAGGTAAGCTGGGGGCACAGTCTCACTGCCATCTATAGGAAAGAAGCTGCCAAGGAGAATTATGGGCCCTTGATTGGCCAATAAGTAGGGAGACAACACTAATGTGACCAGAGATGGGGTCAAACCTAGGCCTGGGAGACCAAGGGCCTAAATAACCATCTTCTTCCAAGGGACTGGTAGGCTTGAACAAGCCTTAAAGGACTTTGCATTGTCCTAGAATGCTGACCCTAGGGGCCTAGTTAGGAATTTCTCTACTTGTTTCTGCAAAGAGTCCTATGGCACCTTATAGACTAAGGCCACGATCCGGCGGGTAGTGATTGATCTATCGGGGATCAATTTATCACGTCTAATGTAGACGCGATAAATCGATCCCTGATCGCTCTGCCGTCGACTCCGGAACTCCACCAAGGTGAGAGGTGGAAGCGGAGTCGACGGGGGAGCAGCGGCCATCAATCCCGCGCCGCGAGGACGCAAAGTAAGTGATTCTAAGTCGATCTAATATACATCGACTTCAGCTACGCTAATCTCCTAGCTGAAGTTGTGTATCTTAGATCGATCCCCCCTGTTAGTGTAGACCAGGCCTAACAGACGTACTGGAGCATAAGTCTATAAGGTGCCACAGGACTCTCTGCCGCTTTTACAGATCCAGACTAACACGGCTACCCCTCTGATACTCTACTTTTTTCGGTATTTAAGACATGAACATAAGAACAGCCACACTGGGTCAGACCAATGGTCCATCTTGCCCAGTATCCTCTCTCCAGTGGCCAGTGCTAGAGCTTCAGGGAGAGTGTACGGAACAGGGCAATTTAGAAGAGATCCACCCCTTAGTTCCCCTCCCAGCTTCTGGCAGTCAAAGATATAAGAACATTCTGAGCATGGGGCTACATCACTGACCATCTTGGCTATTAACCATTGATGGACCTATCCTCCATCAAGTTATTCAGTTCTTTTTTTAACCCAGTTATACTTTTGGGCATCATAACATCCCCTGGCAATGAGTTCCACAGGTTGACTGTGTGTTGTGTGAAGTAATACTTCCTTACTGCTGCCTATTAATTTCATTGGGTGAGACCTGGTTTTTGTGTTATGTGAAGGGGTAAATCACCTTTCCCTATTCGCTTTCTCCACACAATTCATGATTTTATAGACCTCTATCATGTCTCCCCTTAGTCATCTCTTTTCTGCGTTGAACAGACCCAATCTTTTTAATTCTCTTCTTGTACAGAAGCTGTTTAATACCCTCATCATTTTTTTTTGTCCTTTTCTGCATCTTTTTCCAATTCTAATATATCTTTTTCTGAGATGGGGTGACCAGATCTGCATGCAATATCCAAGGTGTGGATGTACCATGGATGTATATAGTGGCATTATGATATTTTCTGTCTTATTATCTCTCCCTTTCCTAATGATTCCCAACATTCTGTTCGCTTTTTTAACTGCTGCTGCCCATTGAGTGGATGTTTTCAGGGAACTCTCCACGATGACACCAAGATCTTTTTCTTGAGTAATAACAGCAAATTCAGATCCCATCATTTTGTATGTACAGTTGGGATGATGTATTCCAGTGTGTGTTATTTTGCATTTATCAACATTGAATTTCATCTGCCATTTTGTTGCCCAGTCACCCAGTTTTGTGAGATTTTCCTGTAACTCTTCACAGTCAGCTTTGGATTTAACTATCTTAAATAATTTTGTATCATCTGTGAACTTTGCTACTTCACTGTTCACTCCCTTTTCCAGATAGTTTATGAATATATTGGACTGCACAGGTCCCAGTATAGATCCTTGGGGACAGGCCCACCGACAGCAATTCCGGGCCCCAGAGCAGAACAGTCAATTACCCACCTAGAAAGCAGCTGCCCGGCCCCCCTGCCCAGGGAATATCCCCATGGTGGGGTCTCTGAGCCACTTCTCCCACACAGGATCACCTGGTGCGGGGCCAAGCAAGACGACACTCCGGTTAGCTGCAGCCGAGGAGTAAGAGACTATGCATGGTGTAAGGCAGGAGCGAGGCCAGGGGCAAGGAGGAACTCACCAAAGGGGCCATAAAGCCCCACCCCACCCCAAAATACTCCCAACACAGGGGCCTCTGTGGCAGGTACAGAGCCGGTTATAGCAGCTCTGTGCTTCCCTCACTGGATCCCAGAGACAAGGGAGCAGAACCAGGGTGTTCCAAGGGGGGGCAGGAGGGGAGGTGGTCCAGGTCAGTCTATGTCCTGGCTATTCCCAGCTGCCTCCAGGCCCATGGGGCCACGGCAGCCAGAGCAGAAGAGAGGGCAGTCCTCAGGGCTCCACCCACCAACACCGAGGGCTGAATTGCCGGGAGGCACAGGCATCACCCCTCAGACCCTGCACGGATCTGAAGTGACCCAAAGGACCCATGTCCCCAAAAGTGGGTGGATCTGAGTCGCAGAGGCTGTACTCCCCACCTGCGCCATAGCAGGTGCCTCTGAAGCTGGAGCACAGTGCCCCTCCTGCGTAGCGGGTGCTGCTGGCGGGCTGTGCCCCCCTCTGCTCCCAGCGGGGAGATGGAGAAGTGGAGCCATGATTCAGGGACACGGAATAATGACTGGGACAGAGACAGTGGCTGGGCAGGAACTGGGGCCATGCAAGGAACTGGGAAGGAGGATGGCAGGAAATCCTCATCCACACAATGGCCTATTTCAGCGCTGGGGTATATACTATAGTTAGTAGTACCCTAGCTCGTTCTGGGGACATCACTGCTTAATTTATCAGTTTGTTCCCAAATCTCTTCTACTGACACTTCAATCTGGGCCAGAACTTCCGATTTATTGCTCAGAAACAATAGATCTGATGTGGGTGTGTCCCCCACATCCTCTGCAGCGGAGACTGAAGTACTTGCTCCCTCTTTAATGCCAGCCCCAGTAAACAACACTCCTTAGTTCATAGATGGGTGCGTGTGAGGGTTTATTGGGAACTGGCTACACAGCAGAGGGTCAATAGTTATTTACCCTCTCTGAGACTACAAAGCGGATAGATAGACAGACAGAGAGATAGATGGATCTATGTTGTATATAAAAGATAGCTAGATCTGTGTATATGGAGACAGTTCGAATAAAGAGCGCTATCTACAGGCTCGTATGACTGCAGACATGCCAAGTCTGATGAATTGCTTGTGAGAGTCACGATTTCTAGGTAAAGTTAGGCCTGTCTCATGGTAGAACTCTCAAAATGTCGGGATTTTTTTTTCCAGACATGGCACATTCTTAAAATGTGTTTCCAGTCAAACAGGGGTTACCCCACCCTAAACAAAGGAATGTGGTTTCTCCATGGGGCAGTGACTTCCAGAGACAATGAGAATTCATTTACATGTCAGATAAACAAAGCTATCAGGCTAACAAGTGGGGAGAGAGACAGCATAGCTACACCCCAGCAGGGAAGAAAAACTTCATCTGAGAGGTAAAGAGGTGAGGGAAGGCCAAACCTTAAATAAGCAATGGAATCAACTGATTGCATACAGTAATACTGTACCATGTAACATAAACAGTGAGTTATATGGGCCCGTGGTGCTCGTGCTCCACCAATATTCAGGAATGTGGGCCCAGCTCCACCATTGTTTGGGCTTATATTTAATCAGAGCCGTCCTGTCCATAGGACAGACCGGGACAACTGCCCTGGGCCCCACGCTTCAGGGGGACACTGGGCCAGGGCAGCCTGAGGGGTTAGCGGGGGGTCTGGCGCCCGCAGCAGCGAGCTACCCAGCCCCAGCCTGCCCCGCTCTGCTCCGCCGAACCCTGCCCTGCTTCTTCCCACCCCTGCTCGGCCCCCACCCTGCCCCCACTCCACCCCTTCCCCCAGTCCCCTCTTCCCCCTGCCTCTTCCTGCCCCTGCTCCACCCCCATTCCACCCCTTTCCCCAAGCCCCTGCCCGTCTCTTTCTGGCTTCCACCCCGTCCCGCAAGTGACACTGGGAGCCGGTGGGGTGGGATGTGGCTGGGTCTCTCACTGCTGCTGACGCCAGACCCCCGCTAACCCCTCAGGCTGCCCTGGACCCTGTGTCCCCGTGAAGCATGGGGCCCGGGGCGGTTCCCTGCCAGTCTGGGAAATGGGAGAGAGGGGACTCCACTGCAGCCCCCCAGGCCTGGGGAGGGTGAAGAACCCTACGGAGCAGAGGTGAAGCTGTGGGCTGCAGTGGGGCTGAAATGAGGAGGGTGAAGGCTGATGGGGTGGGGGGCTGTATTGATGGTGGGTTGTGAGCAGATGGGGCTGTGCTGGGAGGGTGAACTGAGGGCGGTGGGAGTCGATGGGGTGGTGATGATGGGAGCTGGGGGACTGAACTGAGGGGCAGCTGAATTGAGGGGGGTTGGGTGGGGAGAGATGGGGACCTGGGGGGACAGGGTTAATTGCTGGGAAGGAGAGGACCACATATGGGGGTGAGAGTCCCTGCAGCAGGGGGCAAAATCACCTTACCCAGTACATGTGGGAGAGTGGGCAGCACCAATTGTAACTTGCCCACTCCAGGAGATGGGCAGGGGAAGTCCAAACATCAAACGACTGACCGAAAAAACACACTATGAACTTTTCACATGTTGTGAGTTTAGGGCCAATCACATGTATGCGGGGGGAGGGGTCCAACTCCTGATTGTTGATCTCTTGAAGCTGGCAATCCTGTGACTGTGTAGCATTGTTCATAGATGTGTAGGTTCAATAAAGTTGCTGTGTGTTGTAAGTGCAACTCTTAGCAATCTAGGGAGTGGGTTTTAAGTGCTGTCCTGGTCAGATGAACAACCCACTCACTGGCCCATCCGGAGGGGTCCAATGCTCTGATCCCTTTCTACCCCTCCTTTGTCTGTCTCCCTCTGCATTCCCCAGTCCCATGCGTGCACAGGGGCTGGTGGTGCCTGAAGTATCAGCCCCGTGAGTCGGTGGGAGAAGGTTGTTCCAGGGGCCGTGATTACCCAGGATAACACGCACACCAGTCCAGGGCACACAGGGCCGGCCAGCCCAGAGGCACTAACACAGGCTGCTTACACAGCTGGGGGTGGGCAGTGGCGTCTATTCAGGGAATGCCCCTTTCACTGAGCGGTGAACTCAGCAGGCCGGGCAGAAACACTTTCTTTCCTTTCAATGGGCTCCTGTGAGAGACAGACTCTTTCCAGGTCCCTGCCCAGAGAGACCCCAGAATAAATATCCCAGCGGCGTGGAACAGCTGCTGAGACACTAGCGGAGTGAGGAAAAGTTGCCAGGAGCCGGGCACTGGCTCACACGCGCCAGCCCCACACACAGGCCATTCACACAGACCCACACTGTTGACAGAGCCAAAAATAACTCAAGCGGCTCCATTGAAAAACCCTCCCTCTCTGAAAGGGGGAGCTTCCCCGAGGACAATATCAATATTGATAAACGCTGTGACTTCCGTGACCCAGTGATTTATACGGGAACTGGGCTGTCAGGCTAATTCCTGCAGCCTCCGCCCGGTAGCTATTAATAACCTCAGTCAGGCTTGCTGCCTCCAGGGGAGGTCTGCTGGGCATTGGTGGGGAATGGGGTTCTGCAAAGACTGACGCTCGGGTGTGGGGGCAGGAAGGGAGCGAGGGGAGTCACAAGCAAGCTGTGATTCTGTACTGGGAAGGCAGGCAGGAGCTGCAGTCTCGCACTGGCCCCCTCAGCTTGCAGGTGTCTTGCCCACTGGTCTCTGGGCACAGGCTGGAAAGAAGGCAGGACGAGGACGATGCCTGACTAATCTAATTGCTTTCTATGATGAGATAACTGGCTCTGTGGATGAGGGGAAAGCAGTGGACGTGTTGTTCCTTGACTTTAGCAAAGCTTTTGACACAGTCTCTCACAGTATTCTTGCCAGCAAGTTAAAGAAGTATGGGCTGGATGAATGGACTATAAGGTGGATAGAAAGCTGGCTAGATTGTCAGGCTCAACGAGTACTGATCAATGGCTCCATGTCTAGCTGGCAGCCGATATCAAGTGAAGTGTCCCAAGGGTCGGTCCTTGGGCCGGTTTTGTTCAATATCTTCATTAATGATCTGGAGGATGGTGTGGATTGCACCCTCAGCAAGTTTGCAGATGACACTAAATTGGGAGGAGAGGTAGATACGCTGGAGGGTAGGGATAGGATACAGAGGGCCCTAGACAAATTGGAGGATTGGGACAAAAGAAATCTGATGAGGTTCAACAAGGACAAGTGCAGAGTCCTGCACTTAGGATGGAAGAATCCCATGCACCGCTACAGACTAGGGACCGAATGGCTAGGCAGCAGTTCTGCAGAAAAGGACCTAGGGGTTACAGTGGACAAGAAGCTGGATGTGAATCAACAGTTTGCCCTTGTTGCCAAGAAGGCCAATGGCATTTTGGGATGTATAAGTAGGGGCATTGCCAGCAGATCGAGGGACGTGATCGTTCCCCTCTATTCGACATTGGTGGGGCCTCATCTGGAGTACTGTGTCCAGTTTTGTGCCCTACACTACAAGAAGGATGTGGAAAAATTGGAAAATGTCCAGCAGAGGGCAACAAAAATGATTAGGGGACTGGAACACATGACTTATGAGGAGAGGCTGAGGGAACTAGGATTGTTTAGTCTGCGGAAGAGAAGAATGAGGGGGGATTTGATAGCTGCTTTCAACTACCTGAAAGTGGGTTCCAAAGAGGATGGATCTAGACTGTTCTCAGTGGTAGCAGATGACAGAACGAGGAGTAATGGTCTCAAGTTGCAGTGGGGGAGGTTTAGGTTGGATATTAGGAAAAACTTTTTCACTAGGAGGGTGGTGAAGCACTGGAATGCGTTACCTAGGGAGGTGGTGGAATCTCCTTCCTTAGAAGTTTTTAAGGTCAGGCTTGACAAAGCCCTGGCTGGGGTGATTTCGTTGGGGAATTGGTCCTGCTTTGAGCAGGGGGTTGGACTAGATGACCTCCTGAGGTCCCTTCCAACGCTGAGATTCTATGATTCTATGATTGCTGGGTGCTCTGCCTCCTGTTCTGCTGGACCCAGCCTGCAAGATGGAGGTGTTGAGTGTGCTCCACTCCCATTGGGACTGGGCACTGTGCCGGGCCAGGAGGGCAGCTCCTCACATCCTCAGGTCTCCCTCCCACTCCTGAACTGTCTTCGAAGAAACTCACATCACAAACATGCTCACCATCCACAGCCAAGAACCTCGCTCTGTGTGGTGTTATTTCACAGAATTCTGGAGCCTTTGTGGGTACATTCTCGGAGCAATTGAACAGCCCATGAGACCTTTTCTCCACAGGGAGCTGTCTGTTGCTCAGCCCTGGTCGCTGTGTGTGGCTAGTTATTTGTCAGCTGGATCCTTGGCCCACCCTCTGGCTGCTCTGCACCAACAGGGCGGCTGGAACATCCCCAGCACAGAAGGGGTCAGGGCGGGGTGGGAGGTGACTGGGATAAAGACAGTTGCCCAGGTGTTCCTGACTGGTTGAGCAGCCTCTAGGGCAGTGTTCCCTGTACTTTTCACTATCCCTGTCTGCCCCCCAACCCAGGTGGCAGGAGCGTGGTCGTGGCTCGGGGCGGGGGGCAGTGGCTCAGACATGAGTAAGGTGGGGGAGGCTGGGACCAGAGCTGTGGCTGGGTTGGGAGCCAGGGTGGGCGCAGGTCTGAGGCCAGGATGGGGGCTGGGGCAGGAGCGGAGCTGCGGTCAGGGGCCGAGGCTGGGCGTGGGTCTGAGGCCAGGATGGGGGCTGGGCCAGGAGCGGAGCTGCGGTCAGGGGCCGAGGCTAGGGGTGGTGCTGGGGGCCTGGAGCAAAGCTACAGCCAGGCTGCGGTTGGGGCCAGCATCCATGGCCACAGCCAGGTGTCAGGGACTGAGGCCAGGGCTGCAGCCGGGAGCCAGAGCCATGGCTGGGATCAGGGTCGAAGCCGCGCTGGGGACAGAGCAGGGATGGGTGGCGCTCCCTCTCTGCCTCTCGTGGGGGCTGGCCTGGGCCCCCCAGGCTCCATCGAATGTTCCTCCATGCCCCTATAGGGGGGCATGCCCCACAGTTTGGGGACCACTGCTCTAGTGGACTGTTCCTGACAATGTAATTTAGTTACACTTGAGGCCAGAATGGCCCTTGGCCAGGATTGGGAAAGAACAGCTAAGCCAGACTCAAGGATCTGGCCCCAAGGAAGCAAATGTTGGCTGTGACTATTCACTATTTTCAATGTGAAATTTCTCACCCAAGTCACATGATATTGCTTCTGCTCCCTCATTGGATGACGGAGGCATTTAAAATAGAATGCTGAGTGGCGATAGCGAAGAACGCACGCATCATCAGTTTGACTCAAACTCATGGATCTCTTGGGATCAGTGACAAATTTCATGCACACCCCCAGTATGAACAACAAACAACATGAGCCAGCAAGTCCCGGGGAGAGAGCTTGCTATGTGGGCAGTCACAAAGCATGCTTCCTATTCACTGACTAGTTCTAGTTATACCCACACAGCAGTGCCTGCAGGGTGAGCTCTAAAGAGGTGACTTGGCTCAAGCCTTTGGCCTCTTGAGAGCTGGGATCCATGTAGCAACCTGCATGGAACTTGGAGGGAGGAGCACAGGTTGCAGGAGGGCAGAGTTTGGTGGCGGCCCCACGAAGTCAGTCTGTGTGCATGTGGCTGGAATGCTAGCTGCAGTTGCAGCATCTCTGTCAACAATTCTCTTAATAAAGAGCCAATTTAGTTTTAAAAACATGGAATTGTCTCATGTTATTACCCATCACATGGTACATGAAACATGGAAGCAGTAGCCAGTCAAGTCAGTAGTGTAGTCAAGGGTAAACTTCTTATTTGGGGAGTTAGGACTTTAGGTTAAGTTAATTTACCCACTTCTTTTTTTTTTTTTTTTTTTTTTACCTCTACAATCCTGAATCTAGTGAGACCCACAGCCAGGAAGAGAGTGGGATTAACAGGCAAAAAGCAGCATCTAGAAACAGAACAAACAGGCAGCAAGGATGACCCAGACCACCAGGAACAAACAAAAAAGCCCTGCCCAAGCATGGAAGCAAGAACTGTGTCTGGCTGCAGAGCTGACAATGGGGGATAGAGATAAGAAAATGAAGATAATTTTCTTTTACTATCCATTGAGAGAAAAGGACAAGAAATGAGTGAGACGCAGTTGCCAGGAATAATGCCCCAAACCCTGGAACAGCTAATAAAGGTGTCTGATGAGAACTGTGACCCCAGAAACAATGAGATTGTAGAGACAGTCTGGTTTCTTCCCCGCCCAACCCAAGAAGCAGGTATTCTACCAGAATAGAAGGACATACTTCAAGGAGATGGACAGCTGGAGGCCAAGCTGAAGTTAGAAACAGACCCCAGGTGCAGCCCAGGAGATGAGTGACACACAAGTTCTACATTACATTAAAGAGATGAGAGCTCTGGCAACCACATGTAGCTTTGGAGACATGAAGATTCTTTAGTAAGAGGCTCATTTGTGGGACCCAAGATTCCAGCTTACAAGTGAGATTGTTGAGAGAAACAGTTCTAACCCTAAAGAAATGCCTCCAAACGGCAACAGCCGCTGAACTGTCCAAAAAAAACCCCAGTGAGGAGTCACTACCCATCGGTCACTACAAAAAGTAATTTTCCCTCTGCTGATACTCACACCTTCTTGTCAACTGTTGGAAGTGGGCCATCCTGATTGCATTGGCCTCATTAGCACTACAAAAGTAATTTTCCCTCCCTTGGTATTCACCCCTTCTTGTCAACTGTTGAGAATAGGCCACTTCCACCTTAACTGGATTGGCTTGTTAGCACCGACCCCCCACTTGGTAAGGTAACTCCCATCTTTTCATGTGCTATGATATATTCTGCTTACTGTATTTTTCACTCCATGCATCTGATTAAGTAGGTTTTAGCCCACGAAAGCTTATGCCCAAATAAATATGTTAGTCTCTAGGGTGCCACAAGGACTCCTTGTTGTTTTTGCTGATACAGACTAACATGGGTACCACTCTGAAATCTGGCCAAGGAAAGAGCAAACCAATGACAACCATTGGTGCCTACAAGTACACAGGTTCCAACTAAAAAAACCCAGGTGGCAGGATAGAGACAGATTGACCGAGAATGCGGGCTTCATGGTCCAAGGTATGTACCGTGGGAAGTGACAGGAAAGATCGAAAAAAATGCCCAGCCTATGTGTGAGGGACGTGGGTAACAGAACCACTTTACGTCCCATTGCCATGACTACCTGGAAAGAAAAAAGGAGCAGAACATGCTGTGACTGAGGATGTAGAGACTTGCACTGAGGAGGAGGATATCTGCAGATCCAAAGACTCTCTGTGTACACACACTGCAGACGAAGGCTGCCAGCCATTCAACTGCTGGTTTTGCAACTCTGTTATTAGATCAATTGCAGCTGCACTGTGGAACCAGCTCCAACGTAATCCCAGCAACACGGATAAGCAACAATAGTAGACTGGAGGAATGTGACCACATGCTGGTGATGTACAATAAAACCATTCTGAGGCCACTGGACAAATACAGAACATCGAAAAGAAATCCATGAAAAAAGAGATGTAATCACTTGGAGTTTAGAGCAGCTGACACACGGGAGAACCAACAACTGCTGAGTAGCTGCAGTGCAAGTCATAGATTTGATCACAGCTCAACACCAGAATATCCTCAACAAGAGAGAGGAGGGAGAAGAGTCACCATGGGCCTAATCCAGCATTCTGCCAGAATAGAAGGACATACTGCAAAGAGATGGACACCTGGAGGCCAAGCTGAAGTTAGAAACAGACCCCCACATGCAGCCCAGGAGACAAGTGACACACACAGTTCAATTAGCCCTGACGGAGCCGCTGAAGGAACTGGCAAGCCTGACATTCTTATTGCAGGAGAAGGAGATGTCTCGGAAGAGGCAATGCAGGACTCAGAGACGTTAAGGACAGAAGGAACCCTCATGATCATGCCAAGCTGCAGCAACTCTGAAACTGTTGCTGGGAGAGGAATATTAGGCTGAATGTAGACGAGCTGAAGCTGAGAAAGACCGTGGTCCCTTGCATTGGATATCTGTTGACTTCACAGGGACTCCAGCCAGATCCTGAGGCACAGAAAGGGGATATGCTCAGGCAAGAGGTCCTGGCTGGGCTCTTTGGAACAGAATGATGCCATCGGCTCTCTCTGGGCACCAGCTGGACGTGCATTCTGAACACAAGCCATTAGAAAACAGCATGAAGAAGTTGCTACTTTGGTGCACCCAGCAGCTACAACACATCCTTGCAGCTCTGGTGCAACGAGAGAAGGATAAGGCACTGCCCTGGAAAGTCACTGCTGGTGGCAGATACCCAGAGCAGGCCAGGCCTTCCTGAGTCCAACACAGAGGGCTCTGCAGGACCAGAGATAGAGTCAATCAACATCCTGCAATACCACTGCATCTCTGCTAGGAAGCTCCAGGAATCCAGCCAAGCCCCACACAGGACAGGGTGCCATGGACAGTGGACAATTCACACTGCAGGGCCAGCCAGATCACAAGAAGCAAGTGCCCCAGGAGGTTCCCCCTACTGCCAGGGGAGGGATGAAGTGTGTGCACAAGATGGGGTTTTGTTTCAAGGGGACTGAGCAGTAAGGTGACTAGAAATGGATACATGCCTCACACCTGGGGACAGAGCCTGCCTGAGACCAGCCAGAGAGCATATCTACTGGCCAGACACGACAGCCCAATTGAGAGTATATATGGAAGAGAGCGAGGTGTGCCAAGAGTGTAGGGATAGACAGAAAACTTTACAGCCCCATGAAATTCCAGCCTGATCTGGGAAAAGATCAGAACAGATCTATTCACTTTTAGTGTCAGGAACTATCTGGTCCCAATGCATCACTGCTCCAGCTTCCAGGTGGTGGACTATCTGGAGGACACTTAGGCAAGATCTGTGATCAGGAAACTGAAGGCACATTTTGCTGGCATACCTGACACACTCTGCTCAGACAATGGACGCAGTATATAGCAACAGAATTCAATGATTCGATGGCACATGGGGATCTGAGGAAGTTGTCCCTGGGGAACTCACAAAGCAACAGGAAGTCAGAATCAGCAGTAGAGACAGCCAAGAAACTGATGGCAAAGTAGACAGGAAGAGATCCCTACCCGGCAATGTTGGACCATCAACAGTAGCCCAGCACAGGGACTGATGGACTTGAGAACCAAGACTCTGCTTCCCAGGAGGGGTAATCTACTGCAGCCCAGGTGAGGAACAACAGACAGCACACAGAAGGAGCTAAGAGAACACCAGCTACTGCCTGCTACAACAAAGGAGGGAAGGACCTGAGGCCACTCTGCACAGGTAAGCAAGTCGGGTTCCAATCACCAAATAGCCACACAAAGCAATGGCAAAAAGCAACAGCCCCAGCTGCAGTGGGACACAGCTCAGAAGTGGTAGCGACAGACTCAGGACAGCAATGGAGATGAAACCAAATACAACTGTAGAACAGCGGCAGACAGCCGGCACTCCCGGACAGACGGAGCGATGGTCAGGACCAGAAGGACTTAGAAAGAGCCTCAGCATCAGCTGGCCCAACGTAGGACAGTCAAAGACACCAGGTATATGAGCAACACAAAGGGCCAATAGACCATCACCCAATAGAATGAAGGCAGCGACTGGGTGGAAGCAAGTCCCTCTCCACACAGCGATAACACAAACAAGAAGTGGGAGACGGGTTCGAAGTCCAGCACACTTAAAGGATTATAAGGCCTAACAGGACCCACTTGACGGGCAGCACAGGCCATGTCCCTAGGGTGGGCCTTAAACTAGTAACCTCTGGCCTGCCCTCCAGCAAATCAGCAAATGCTGGCACTGCATGGAACTTGGAGAGAGGAGCACAGATTGCAGAAGGGAAATGTTTAGAGGAGGCACCAGGAAGTTGGTCTGTGTGTGCATGGCTGGAATGTGAGCTGCAGTTGTAGCATCTCTGTAAATAGTTCTCTTAATAAAGAGCCAGTGGGGTTTTAGAAATGTGGCATCTTCACATATTATTACATAGCACATGGTACGTGGAACAATCCAAACCAGTTAAGTTCACAAATGAAAATAAAGGTAATGGTCCCAGATCCCTTCGTATGAATGGTTTCAGAGTAGCAGCCGTGTTAGTCTGTATTCGCAAAAAGATAAATTGGTTAGTCTCTAAGGTGCCACAATTACTCCTTTTCTTTCTTCGTATGAATATTTGTCCATCCCACAAACTACCTCATAGCTTAGCACTGATTGAAACCTTTGCTCAGCAGAATGCCAGCGCTGGACTAAATGGGCTGCTGTGGGCCAAGACTGAGACCCGTAAGCACAGCTTGAGAGAGCGGTGGCAGGCAAGGGCAGAGCCAGGGATGCTGCAGGTTGGGTTTGAGGGGCATTGGCCAGATTTGAGAGTGCAGGGAGGCAGAACTAGAGAAAAACAAGTGGTGATGCAGAATTATTACGCATAAGGCAAGCTGCCAAAGCAGGGGTAATATGGGCTAGAGCTGAGGTCCGTGATGCAGTGCTCTCAGCTCTCTGTTCTTAGGAATCACGCTTTGATTGTTTTGATCCTAAATCAGATCGCTGGGGCTGGAGATGAAAGTGTCACAGACCTGGAAGGGGAGTCTGCTTCTAGTCCATTAGCAGAGGTGTGAGTGACTAAATCTGGATTTTGGTACATGGAGAAGCATGGAACATGCACTTTACTTGGCAACCCAGAGTGTCTCTTTGGATCCATTTGGAGGGCTTGTTCCTGGTGTTCCACTCCATTAGTAGTTGTGTTATGCCAGCGCATGTAAATAATTATTCTGGCACTGCTTCCCCAATGGAGTGTTGTGTGAGAATCCTTCCGCGCTGTCGCAGAACTGACCCTAGAGCAGCCTGCACTGCTCCTCTGCTTCAAGCGGAGTCTGTTCTCAGCACTGCTGATGTACTAATTCCCCAGGGCTACTGGCTTTGCTGCCCCGTGGGAACTACACTGAGACAGATTGCTGGGTGTTCTCAGAAAAAGCACATTTCCAAGAGACTAAGCATGGGGCCTTTTCAAATCTGACCCCCAAGAAACTGATAGTGGAAAAAAAATCTGAATCTCATGAAACTCCTCTTTTTTGTCTGAAAAATGGAGACACTTTAAAAACAAACAAACCAGTGTCACTGAGTTGAGATTTTCTTTGCAGAGATTCGCGTAAGAATGAATGCTCATGTCTGCACCATAAACCCTTGGAAACAGAGAGGTTTACAGTGGAAAGCTGAACTGTCAAAAGGCTGAATGTCCCCCAGAATATGGGGCTGCATAACCTGTGTGGTATAAATGAAACAGACCTCTCACAAAGTCATAGAAATACCCAATTTGTTCAAACTCCAACAGTGCCCTCCAGCGTTGCAAATGGGGTATTACAACCTAGTGATGGGAATTATGTGTGCGGGATGGGCTAGCTGGACCCAGCAGTCACCCAGATCCTCACTTCGCGTATGTATATGCTTTGAGCTGGGGGCACGACTCCCAGCTGGAGGAGACATACCCTCGCTAGCTGAGATCAAGCTACTGCACTAAAAATAGCAGTGCATCCACAGTGAAGCTAGGGGCTAACCGCCCCAAGTACAGACCTAGTGTGTTGAACAGAATCGTACTCAGGTGACTAGCCCTCCCATTTCTTGCTTTGAAACAGCGACACTATTTTCAGCACACTAGCTCGATCAGAGCTAGCTCGGGCATCTACTGAGATGGGAATTACACGCTCAGCTTCAGTGTAGACAAATCCTTAGTGTGATGATCTGACAGAATGTTGCAGTGACCAAAGGCTCTGCTGGGTGAAATGTATATCCGTGCCAGCGGAGCAGTAGTCAAAACAGGAATGCTCTAAAGGCATGAATGTAGAAAGCTTGACACAACAGGGCCAGCTCCAGTCATTCAAACATCCTGCATCTGCCCCGCTAAAATCTTGAGATTGGCTTAATGTCATGAGAGTTCAACAAATCATGCATTTGATGGGTTTTTTATTTTCCTTCTGGTTTCTGAGTCTTCAAGGTGTACTTGTGTCTTACCTGAAACCATAAGGGTACAAGGAAAGCTCAAATTCCCATACCACCATGTAGTCCAGGAGCTGGGGCTTCAAGAAGATAAGCTTTCTGTGCTTATCAACACCTAGGAGATTATCTGAACCTCTAGGACCTGGATAATGGGGCAGGAATGATACAAGATCAGCTATGCCCCCCATGCCTGGCCGGACTCCAACAAAACAGGGGCAGGGGGCTAGGACGAGAGCAGGCTCAGATCCCCAGACCTACTTTCTGAGTCACCCTGTGGCCTGTGTACATGCTAAGCTCTGCAGGCAAAGCTGCCAGGGCCAGCAAGAGGGTGGGTAGGGTGCAGTGGGGAAGGGCACTGCCTGCATCTGGGTCTTGGGGGAGGAGGGAGATCCTGAGAGAATGGGGCAGGGGTGGAGAAGGGGAGTCCCGGGGGCATGGGATAGATCATGAAGTGGTGGTGGGACAGGTAGTTCCCGAGGAAGGGTGGAGATGCTGAGGTCTCATGTCTGGCTGCACCAGGCCCAGTGGAGGGTGAGGGGGTGCGTCACGGGGAGGGCCCCTGCTGTGGTGAACAAGAGCCAATGGGTCACAGCAGGGAGCTGGGTCCAGCCCTGCAGGACAGGAGCCGCCACCAGATGGTGATTGTGAGGCAGGCTCAGTGCCCCTAGGAATGTTTCACCAGCTGCCTGTGCCCAGCAGCGAGTGAAAAGTGTCCTGGTTACAGTCTGGTAAGAGCTTGGGGCAAAGGGTCTGGTTTCAGCACAACCAGTTCAGACCAATCTGTAGGGCCTGATCCTGCTCCCAGGGACAGCAGCAGAATCAGGCTGGGGCCCTTGGTTTCCAGCTTGTCTAAGGTGCCACAAGTACTCCTTTTGTCTATTTTGTGTGATACAATAGTGACACCTAGTGGTCAATCTGCAAATACATCCTTATAAATGGCTACACTGAAAACTGGTCCCATTTCCTTAGCTGGGTGGCCTGAAAGCTCCCAGCATGGAGCAGCAGGTGGGTCTCTGGCATTGCCAGACCTGCAAGTTCTAAACTCCTGTGACAGGTCCAAAGTCTCAAGAGAGTGACCTATACAGCAGATGTATTTAAAATGTCACGGCCCCTTGTGGGTCCATCTTCTGATGGTCTAACTCTCTGACCTAAGCCCCCACCCTTGTGCGTGTGTGTGTTTTCCCAGTGGATACACAGACTGAAATGCATGCACCACGCCCCTCTTCCCTCTGGTGGTGAGTGGGGGACCTCTTCCTCCTCCCTCAGCATCCTTCTAGGCACTGCAGGTTCCCTCGAAGCCGTGTCCCCTATCTTGCCTGGATATGTTCCCATCTGCTTCTTCCAACCACCGTCCCCTGAACCCCTCCGCATGGGCCATTGCCCCTGGTGTTCACGGGAACTACCTTCGGACCCCTATGCACAGTCCAGCAGTTGTAGGGGGCAAAGTGCATCTGGGCTGGCAGAGAGCTACTCCTCTAAAGTCTGGAAAAGCAGGGAGATTTAGGAATGATGGAGCTGGGAGACTGGATCTGGGAGCAGGGTGAGACTAAGACTTCCTGACCAAGGAGACTGGGAATAGGCTGAGAAATCTGAGGAGTGGAAACTGGCACTGGCTAGGTGAGGAAAATGAGACTGGAACAAGGAACTGGAGTGGGGAAGAGTCAGGACTGGGACAGGGACAGGTTGGAGCTAGTGCATGGGGTCCTGCTGACAAAACAGCCTGTGATCATGTAATTAAATACGGTATCATAATGCAGATACGCAAGGGGGCAGAATTAGGATCGCACAGGCAACCTTAATTCTGGCATTTCCTAACTTTTCAGTGCTTGCCTTTGCAACCTTAGTAATGTTCTTTTAACACTGTTTTATGCAAGAACATAAGAATGGCCATAATGGCTTCCAGTGGTTCTCAAAATAATTTGATTGGGCCCCCTTTTTTGTGTCTGTAGTCATTTATGCCCCCACCTCCAAGTACCTACACTGCCGCCCAGCTCTGAAGGCAGAGCGGAGAGCAGCGACTGCTGGCCGGGCGCCAAGCTCTGAAGACAGCGCTGTGCCAGCAGCAGTGCAGAAGTAAGGGTGGCAATGTGAAAAGTGATATTTGAGATGGCAGTGCTGCAATCCAAACCTCTTGTGGCAAAGATGGTGGCAGGGTGTTGGAAAGGAGGGGACTACGCTCAAAAGAAAGGAGATTAAATAAGGGGAAGTTCAGCAGAGAAATTTGTGCTAGCAGCACAGGATAAGTGTCTGTAAATAGATTTGGCATGAGCTGATGAGAGTGGAGAGAAGGCCAGCCAAAATAGATTTGTGGATGGTGCAGATGGATAAACTGTATGTGAAAGAAAGCATAGAGTCAAATATAGCAAACATCTTAAATGAATCACATGGTACTATAGAATCTGTATGGATAGAAATTCCACGCTTGACTAATAAGAGTCTAGCAGTAGGAATATGCTACCAACCACCTGACCAGGATGGTGACAATGTCTGTGAAATGCTTAGGGAGATTAGAGAGGCTACAAAAAACTGAAAACCCAATAATAATAGGGGATTTCAACTATCCCCATATTGACCGGGAACATGTCACCTCAGGACGGGATGCAAGGATAAAATTTCTAGAAACAATTAATAACTGCTTCTTGGAGCAGCTAGTCCTGGAACCCACAACAGGAGAGGCAATTCTTGATTTAGTCCTAAGTGGCGCACAGGATCTGGTCCAAGAGGGGAATAGAGCTGAACTGCTCAGTAATAGCGACCAAAATGTAGTTAAATGTTACATCCTTCTGGGGGGAAAATACCGAAGAAACCCACCCAAGTAGCATTTAACTTAAAAAAAGGAACTATACAAAAATGAGGAGGCTAGTTCAATGGAAATTGAAAGGAACAGTCACAAGAGTGCAATGCTTGCAAGCTGCACGGAAACTATTTAAAATCCATAATAGAGGCTCAAACTAAATGCATACCCCCCCCCCCCCAAAATACAGTAAGAGGACCAAAAAGAAAAAATGCCACCATGGCTAAACCGCAGAGTAATAGAGGCTGTTAGAGACAAAAAGGCAAACTTTAAAAACTGGAAATCAGATCCTACTGCGGAATATAAACTCTGGCAAGTCAAGTGTAAAAGGATAATTAGTCAGGTCAAAAAAGAAGTTGAAGAGCACCAACTAGCAAAAGACACAAAAACTAACAGCATTTAAAAAAAAATACATCAGAAGCAAGAAGCTGCCTAACAATCAGCGGGGCCACTGGATGACTGAGGTGCTAAAGGAGCACTCAGGGAAAACAAGGCCATTGCAGAGAAGCTAAATGAATTCTTTGCATCGGTTTTCACTGCAGAGGATGTGAGGAAGATTCCCATATCTAAGCCATTCTTTTTAGGTGACAAATCTGAGGAATTGACCCAGATTGAGGTGTCAATAGAGGAGGTTTTGGAAAAATGGATAAATTAAACAGTAATAAATCACCAGGACTTATTCACCCAAGAGTTCTGAAGGAACTCATATATGAAATTACAGAAATACTAACTGTGGTACATATACAGAGGCTGATTTAAGCGATAGGTTTAGATGGCTAAAGGTAGCTAATGTGACACCAATTTTTAAAAAAGACTCCAGATGCGATCATGGTAATTACAAGCCAGGAACACGTGCCTGGCTGTTACTTGTTGGAGTCACTGTGTCTCAAACTCATTTTGAACCTGTTACATCCAAAAGGGGCTTCTGGATATGAGACAGGAGGTACACCTGTGTGACCACAACCAGAGCACGTCAGAGATGGCTCGACAAAGCCAAATCATTCCATGGAGATGGTCTGATTAAGTTTGAGGGGAAAACTGTCTCCTGCCCTTTAGCTGGCTGGTCTGGGTCCGGGGTGGGGATGGAGGAGAACCAGGTACGTCCCTGCTCTGCCTGACTGTGAGTGACCTGGGATGAAAAACTCTGATCTGAATCAGGCAGAGCGAGGGACCAGGGTACCAAATGTATAGGCATGACACAGCAGGTTGTGCTGGCGGGGGCGTGGCACTATGTGTGAAAGAAAGTATAGAGTCAAATATAGTAAAAATCTTAAATGAATCAAACTGCACCATAGAATATGGATGGAAATTCCATGTCTGAATAATAAGAGTATAGCAGTAGGAATATACTACCGACCACCTGGCCAGGATGGTGATTGTGAAAGGCTTAGGGAGATTACAAAGGCTACAAAAACAGAAAATCCATAATAATGGGGGATTTCAACTGTCCCCATATTGATACAGAGATAAAACTTCTAGACACCATTAACGACTGCTTCTTGGAGCAACTAGTCCTGGAACCCACAAGGGGAGAAGCAATTCTTGATTTACTCCTACGTGCTGCACAGGATCTAGTCTAAGAGGTGAATATAGCTGAAGTGCTCAGTAAGAGTGACCAGAATGTAATGAAATTTTACATACTTGTAGGGGGAAAAATACCAAAGACACTCACCGCACTATCATTTATCTTCAAAAAGGGGAACTACACACAAATGCGGAGGCTAGTTAAACAGAAATTAAAAGGAACAGTCACAAGAGTGAAATGCCTGCAAGCTGCATGGAAACTTTTTAGAAACACTTCAACAGAGGCTCAAAGTAAATGTATACCACAAATAACAAAAAAGCAGTAATAGGACCAAAAAAAATGTCATCATGACAGAGTAAAAGAGGAGATTAGAGACAAAAAAAATCTTTTAAAAAGAGGAAGTCAAATCCTACTGAGGAAAATAGAAAGGAGCATAAATTCTGGCAAGTCAAGTAGAAAAGTGTAATTAGGCAGGACAAAAAAAGAATTCAAAGAGCAACTAGCAAAAGACACAAATATTAACAGCAAAATTTGTTTAAGTACATCAGAAGCAGGAAGCTGCCAAACAAACAGTGGGACCCCTGGACAATCGAGGTACTAAAGGAGCACTCAAGGCAGGCAGAACCCTTGCAGAGACGCTAAACGAATACTTTGCATTGGTCTTTGCTGACGAGATTGTGAGGGAGATTCCCACACCTGAGCCATTCTTTTTAGGTGACAGATTTGAGGAACAGTACCAGATTGAGGTATCACTAGTAAAGGCTTTGGAACAAATTGATAAATTAAACAGTAATAAGTCACCACGCCCAGATGGTATTCACCCAAGATTTCTGAAGGAGCTCAAATACGAAATTCCAGAACTGTAATATCTAACTTACTGCTTAAATCAGCCTCTGTACCAGATGACTGGCAGATGTATTGCCAATTTTTTTTAAAAGGCTCCAGAGGCAATCCTGGCAAATATAGGCTGGTAAGCCTAACTTCAGTAGGCAAATTGGTTGAAACTAAAGTAAAGAACAGAATTATCAAACATATAGATGAACATGATATGTTAGGAAGGACTCAACACAGCTTTTGTAAAGAGAAATCGTGCCTCACCAATCTCTCAGAATTCTTTGGGGGTATCAACAAGCATATGGACAAAGGTGATCCAGTTGATATAGCGTACCTGGACTTTCAGAAGGTCTTTGACAAGATCACTTTCCAAAGATTCTTAAGCAAAGTAGGCACTCATGGGATAAGAGGGAAGTTCTTCTCATGGATCAGTAACTGGTTACAAGATAGGAAACAAATGGTAGGAATAAATGGTCAATTTTCACAGTGGAAAGAGGTAAATATAGGGGTTCCCCAAGGATCTGTACTGGGACCAGTGCTGTTCAACATATTCACAAATCACCCAGAAAAAGGGGCAAACAGTGAGGTGGCAAAGTTTGTAGATGATACTAAATTACTCAAGATAGTTAAGTCCAAAGCAGACTGTGAAGAGTTACAAAAGGATCTCACTAAACTGGGTGACTGGGCAACAAAATGGCGATGAAATTCAATTCAATATTGGTAAATGCAAAGTAATGCACATTGGAAAATATAATCCGAACTACCTATATGCAAAATGATGGGATCTAAATTAGCTGTTACTATTCAAGAAAGAGATCGTGGAGTTGTCATGGATAGTTCTCTGAAAACATCTGCTCAATGGGCAGCAGCAGTCAAAAAAGCTAACAGAATGTTAGGAACCATTAGGAAAGGGAGAGATAATAAGACAGAAAATATCATAATTCCACAATATAAATCCATGGTACACCCACACTTTCAATACTTCGTGCAGTTCTGGTTGCCACATTTCAGAAAAAGAGACCTTTTCTTTGGTGCTGATGATGAGACCTGCTTCTGAGCCTTGTTGTAGAGACACCTGCCCCAGAATGAGAGGAAACAGCACTTTCCGAGCCCGAGGACAATCTGCAGCCCAAGAAGAGCCTTGGTACCGAACAGGGGCCACTAACAGGGATTTTCGAGAGGGAGTTGGAAGGGGGGTGGGAAGGGGGAAAGGTACACTTGCCATTCTTTAAAACCTTTAAACTATACTATAATCAAAACTTCTTGATTTAAACAAAAACCCTATCATTAACCTAGGTAACGGTAGGAGAAAATGCAGGCAGAAGCCCAGCAGCAGAGTGGGGGATATCCTGTTTATTGTGTTCAGTGTAGCATGTATAATTACCTGCCCTGTGGATGGGTGGTGTATGTGTGCATTCGGTGCAAGGAGCTCCTGGCCCTCAGAGACTGTGTACGGGCTTTGGAGGCCAGGGTGGCAGAACTGGAGGAGCTAAAGGAGACAGAGAGGTATGTTGATAAGACTTTATGGGACACTGTAGATTTGTTCCACCTCTGGTCAGACAGCCCCTGTGCTGTTAAGGAGAATGAAAGGCCCAGAGAAGGAGAGCAGTCAACGGAAACAGAGGGAAACCTTCCCATAGTTGGCACCCTCCTTCCAGATGATGTTGGGGTATCCTCTTGCACTGAGGTTACCTCTCCGGGGCAGGGAACTCCAGTCATTAGAAAAAGACAGGTGTTAGTAATGGGAGATTTGATCATTAGAAACATAGATAGTTGGGTTTGTGATGACTGGGAGAACCGTATGGTGACTTACCTGCCTGGTGCAAAGGTTGTGGATCTCTCGAGGAATCTAGATAGACTTATGTGGAGTGCTGGGGAGGAGCCAGTTGTCGTGGTACATGTAGGTACCAGTGACATAGGGAAGGGTAGAAGAGACGTCCTGGAGGTCAAATTTAGGCTACTAGGAAAGAGACTGAAATCCAGGACCTCTATGGTGGCATTCTCAGAAATGCTTCCAGTTCCATGTGCAGGGCCAGGTGGGCAGGCAGAGCTTCAGAGTCTCAAAGTGTGGATGAGATGATGGTGTAGGGAGGAGGGGTTTAGATTTATTAGGAACTGGGGAAACTTTTGTGATTGGGAAGCCTATACAGGAAGGATGGGCTCCACCTAAACCGAAGTGGATCCAGGCTGCTGGCACTTAATATTAAAAAAGTTGCAGAGCAGTTTTTAAACTAAGAGATGGGGGAAGCCGATCGCTGCAGAGGCGCACGTGGATCAGACAGAGACGTCTCTTAGAGGAGAGTCTAGTGAGAGAGATTCTCTAGAGTTTAGTCAGGAGGAGAGGATGGAAGAGGCTAAAGTATGGGCCAGATCAGACGAGAAACATTCACATAAAGAATCTGACACGTCAGAAAAGGGCAGACAAATAGTGACAAGTTTTTAAAGTGCTTGTACACAAATGCTAGAAGTCTAAATAATAAGAGGGGTGAACTGGAGTGCCTTGTGTTAAAGGAGGATATTGACATAATAGGCATCACAGAAACCTGGTGGAGTGAGGACAATCAATAGGGCACAATCATTCCACGGTACAAAATATATCGGAAGGACAGAACAGTCGTTTTAGTGGCACTATATGTGAAATAAAATGTAGAATCGAATGAAGTAAAAATCTTAAATGAATCCACATGTTCCATAGAATCTCTATGGATAGTAATTCCATGCTCTAATAAGAATATAACAGTAGGGATCTATTATCGACCACCTGACCAGGACAGTGATAGTGACAATGAAATGCTAAGGGAGATTAGAGAGGCCATCAAAATAAAAAACTCAATAATAGTGAAAAGAAAAGGAGTACTTGTGGCACCTTACAGACTAACAAATTTATTTGAGCATAAGCTTTTGTGAGCTACCGATGAAGTGAGCTGTAGCTCATGAAAGCTTATGCTCAAATAATTTTGTTAATCTCTAAGGTGCCACAAGGACTCCTTTTCTTTTTGCGGATACAGACTAACATGGCTGCTACTCTGAAACCTGTCAATAATAGTGGGGGATTTCAATTATCCCCATATTGGTTGGGTACATGTCACCTCAGGACGAAATGCAGAGACAAAATTTTTCGATACTTTAAATGACTGCTTCTTGGAGCAGCTGGTTCAGGAACCCACTAGGGGAGAGGCAACTCTCGATCTAGTCCTGAGCGGAGCGCAGGATCTGGTCCAAGAGGTAACTATAACGGGATCGCTTGGAAATAGTGACCAAAATATAATAACATTTAACATTCCTGTGGTGGGAAGAACACCTCAGCAGCCCAACACTGTGGCATTTAATTTCAGAAAGGGGAACTATGCAAAAATGGGGAGGTTAGTTAAACAGAAATTAAAAGGTACAGTGACTAGAGTGAAATCCCTGCAAGCTGCATGGACACTTTTCAAAGACACCATAATAGAGGCCCAACTTAAATGTATACCCCAAATTAAAAAACACAGTAAAAGAACTAAAAAAGAGCCACTGTGGCTTAACAACCATGTAAAAGAAGCAGTGAGAGATAAAAAGGCATCTTTTAAAAAGTGGAAGTCAAATCCTAGTGAGGTAAATAGAAAGGAGCATAAACCCTGTCAAATTAAGTGTAAAAATGTAATAAGAAAAGCCAAAAAGGAGTTTGAAGAACAGCTACCCAAAAACTCAAAAGGTAATACCAAAATGTGTTTTAAGTACATCGGAAGCAGGAAGCCTGCTGAACAACCAGTGGGGTCCCTGGACGATCGAGATACAAAAGGAGCACCTAAAGACGACAAAGTCATTGAGGAGAAACTAAATTAATTCTTTGCTTCAGTCTTCACAGCTGAGGATGTTAGGGAGATTCCCAAACCTGAGCCATCCTTTGTAGGTGACAAATCTGAGGAATTGTCACAGATTGACGTGTCATTAGAGGAGGTTTTGGAATTAATTGAGAAACTTAACAGTAGCATGTCACCGGGACCAGATGGCATTCACCCAAGAGTTCTGAAAGAACTCAAATGTGAAATTGCAGAACTATTAACTATGGTTTGTAACCTGTCCTTTAAGTCAGCTTCTGTACCCAATGACTGGAAGATAGCTAATGTAACGCCAATATTTAAGAGGGCTCTAGAGGTGATCCTGGCAATTACAGACCGGTAAGTCTAACGTCAGTACCGAGCAAATTAGTTGAAACAACAGTAAAGAATAAACTTGTCAGACACATAAAAGAACATAAATTGTTGCGCAAAAGTCAACATGGTTTCTGTAAAGGGAAATCATGTCTTACTAATCTATTAGAGTTCTTTGAAAGGGTCAACAAACATGTGGACAAGGGGGATCCAGTGGACATAGTGTACTTAGATTTCCAGAAAGCCTTAGACAAGGTCCCTTACCAAAGGCTCTTACGTAAATTAAGTTGTCATGGGATAAGAGGGAAGATCCTTTCATGGATTGAGATCTGGTTAAAAGACAGGGAACAAAGGGTAGGAATAAATGGTAAATGTTCAGAATGGAGAGGGGTAACTAGTGGTGTTCCCCAAGGGTCTGTCCTAGGACCAATCCTAGTCAACTTATTCATAAATGATCTGGAGAAAGGGGTAAACTGTGAGGTGGCAAAGTTTGCAGATGATACTAAACTGCTCAAGATAGTTAAGACCAAAGCAGACTGTGAAGAACTTCAAAAAGATCTCACAAAACTAAGTGATTGGGCAACAAAATGGCAAATGAAATTTAATGTGGATAAATGTAAAGTAATGCACATTGGAAAAAATAACCCCAACCATACATACAATATGATGGGGGCTAATTTAGCTACAACTAATCAGGAAAGAGATCTTGGCATCATCGTGGATAGTTGTCTGAAGACGTCCACACAGTGTTCAGCGGCAGTCAAAAAAGTGAACAGGATGTTAGGAATCATTAAAAAAGGGATAGAGAATAAGACGGAGAATATCTTCTTGCCCTAATATAAATCCATGGTACGCCCACATCTTGAATACTGCATACAGATGTGGTCTCCTCATCTCAAAAAGGATATACTGGCATCAGAAAAGGTTCAGAGAAGGGCAACTAAAATGATTAGGGGTTTGGAATGGGTCCCATATGAGGAGAGATTAAAGAGAATAGGACTTTTCAGCTTGGAAAAGAGGAGACTAAGGGGGGATATGATAGAGGTCTATAAAATGATGAGTGGTGTGGAGAAAGTGAATAAGGAAAAGTTATTTACTGGTTCCCATAATATAAGAACTAGGGGCCACCAAATGAAATTAATGGGTAGCAGGTTTAAAACAAATAAAAGGAAGGTCTTCTTCACATGGTGCACAGTCAACCTGTGGAACTCATAGAATCATAGAATCATAGAATATCAGGGTTGGAAGGGACCCCAGAAGGTCATCTAGTCCAACCCCCTGCTCAAAGCAGGACCAAGTCCCAGTTAAATCATCCCAGCCAGGGCTTTGTCAAGCCTGACCTTAAAAACCTCTAAGGAAGGAGATTCTACCACCTCCCTAGGTAACGCATTCCAGTGTTTCACCACCCTCTTAGTGAAAAAGTTTTTCCTAATATCCAATCTAAACCTCCCCCATTGCAACTTGAGACCATTACTCCTCGTTCTGTCATCTGCTACCATTGAGAACAGTCTAGAGCCATCCTCTTTGGAACCCCCTTTCAGGTAGTTGAAAGCAGCTATCAAATCCCCCCTCATTCTTCTCTTCTGCAGACTAAACAATCCCAGCTCCCTCAGCCTCTCCTCATAAGTCATGTGCTCTAGACCCCTAATCATTTTTGTTGCCCTTCGCTGGACTCTTTCCAATTTATCCACATCCAATTTATCCTGGCCTGAGGAGTTTGTGAAGGCTAGGACTATAACAGGGTTTAAAAGAGAACTAGATAAATTCATGGAGGTTAAGTCCATAAATGACTATTAGCCAGGATGGGTAAGGAATGGTGTCCCTAGCCTGTTTGTCAGAGGGTGGAGATGGATGGCAGGAAAGAGATCTCTTGATCTCTGTTAGGTTCACTCTGTCTGGGGCATCTGGCATTGGCCACTGTCGGTAGACAGTATACTGGGCTGAATGGACCTTTGGTCTGACCCATTATGGCCGTTCTTATGGCACTACAGAAAATTTTGATTAGAAGACTAGAATGATATAAAGTCAACATTGCATACATTAAATGGATTAAAAACTGGTTAAATGACAGGTCTCAAAATGTAATTGTAAATGGGGAATCGTCACTAAGCAGATGTCTTTCTAGTGGGATCCTGCAGCAATCAGTTCTTGGCCCTACACTGTTTAACTGTATTTGCACTGTATTTTTATCAATGACCTGGAAATAAATATAAGATCATCACTGATAAAGTTTGCAGGTGATACATAGATTGGAGGAGTCGTGCATAATGAAGAGGACAGGTCACTGATACAGAGCAATATGTATCATTTGGTAAGATGGACTCAGGAAAACAATATGTGTTTTAATACAGCCAAATGTAAGGTCATACATCTAGAAACAAAGAATGTAGGCCATGCTCACAGGATAGGGACTCAAGGGTCACGGTGGAGCTCCCAGTGTGACATGGAGGCCAAAAGGGCTCATGTGATCCTTGGATGTATTTGGCACTGGCGCAACTGCTGCTGGAATTCTGTGACCAGTTCTGGTTGACAAATTGGAGAGGGTTCAGAGAAGAGCCACAAGAATGATTAAAAAACTGAAAAACATGCCTTATAGGGAAAGACTCAAGGATCTTAATCTAGTTATCTTATCAAAGAGAATGTTAAGGGGTGACTTGACCACAGTCTATAAGTATCTACAGGGGGAACAGAAATTTGATGATAAAGGGCTCTTTAATCTAGCAGAGAAAGTTATACCATGAACTAATGGCTGGAAATTGGAATTAGTCAAATTCAGACTAGAAATAAGGTATGCACTTTTAATGGCCAGGGTAACTAATCATTGGAAGAATTTACCAAGGGTTGTGGTGGATTCTCTATCACTGGCAATTTAAGATTGGATGTTTTTCTAAAAGATCTGCTCTGGTTTGAGCCCAGCTATGCGACTTGAAGCAGGAATTAATTCAGGGAAGTTCCGTGGCCTGTGCTATGCAGGAGGTCTGACCAGACAATCAAAATAGTCCCTTCTGGCCTTAAAATTTATGAATTCTCATTCAAAGCCAACAGCCTGAGAGATTTTCCAACATCCTGGCCAGACTCCCTCACAGGGTCTTGCTTCCCACTCAGGCTGTCAAAAGAGCAGGTCATTTGGGTGAGATGGGGGGGGGGGGGGGCAAGTGAGATCCAGGGAATAGCTCAGCTCCAGCAGTGGTAGTAGGGTAGACAGCATCATCCATTGGGAAGAGAGTGGAGAGATTGTAGGGAGATAAGGCTGCACCCAAGGCCAGATCATGACCTATATGAGGTGGGGATGGCATGACCCATTAGGAGGAACGTGAGGGATGCTGAGGCTCCATTCCTGTCCTGGGTGATCCGTTCAGATGCACATAAGATGGTGAAAGAGGCCAGAGGGTGCATTGGGAAGTTGGAATGGTACAAAGGAGGGTGGTTAAGCACTGGAATGGGTTACCTAGGGAGGTGGTGGAATCTCCATCTGTCAGGGTTCCCTCCCCAATCTGAACTCTAGGGTACAGATGTGGGGACCCGCATGAAAGACCCCCTAAGCCTACTTCTACCAGCTTAGGTTAAAAACTTCCCCAAGGCACAAATTATTCCTTGTCCTTGGACAGTATCGCTGCCACCACCAAGTGAGTTAGACAAAGATTTAGGAAAAGGACCACTTGGAGTTCCTGTTTCCCCAAAATATCCCCCCAAGCCCCTTCACCCCCTTTCCTGGGGAGGCTTGAGAGTAAACAAGGTGAACACAGACCAGACCCTTGAGTTTTTAGGACACTAAAACCCCAATCAGATTCTTAAAAACAGAACTTTATTATAAAGAAAAAAAAGTAAAAGAAGCACCTCTGTAAAATCAGGATGGAAGGTAATTTTACAGGGTAATAAGATTTAAAACACAGAGGATTCCCTTCTTGGCAAAACTTTACAGTTACAAAAAAGAGGGATAAACCTTCCTCTTAGCACAGGAAAAATTCACAAACTAAAATAAAAGATACTCGAACACATTTCCTTGCTATTACTTACTATTTCTGTAATTTTAGATGTATCATTCAGTAGGAGCTGGATTACTTGCTTGGTCTCTCTCTTTGTCTTGGAGAGAACAACAAAGAGAGCACAAACAAAAACCTTTCCCCCCCAGATTTGAAAGTATCTTCTTTCCACATTGGTCCTTCTGGTCAGGTGCCAAGTGTTAAGAGAGGTTATTCCTTCACTCTCCCACTTCCCTGGTCCTTCTCGCATGAACAGAGAGCAACAATACCCGAAGTCCGAAGGTGCAAACAATTCGATGTTTATTGGGGTGAACTTCCAGCAAGCTTAAATACAAGTTCCTTTTTCCTTATTTTCGAATCCCAACTTACTTCCTGTTTGCCCCTAATTTATATAGTAATATTCTTAGCTATACCTTAACTAATCATTCTACTGAAATTTAACTAACCAATCCTAACATATTGTAACATGATTAGCTAACCAATTATATCCCACCACAATAATTACATTACACCCAGCAAAATTAATTATACAGCAGACAGAAACAATCACAGAACCAGACAGAGATTATACAGACAATCAATAGCAAAGTGGGAACTATAATGACAAAACAATACAGAAGTGAGGATTTCACATCCCAGCTATTGATAAGTGAGTTCTTGCCAGACAGGATGCTATCAAACTAAGTTTCCTTTTACATTTTCTAGGCACTTCCCTTTCTCTGGAGGTGATAGGAATACAATCCTGTCCTGATAGTGCCTGACAGCCCAATAGCACCTTATTTCAATGTGACTAGTTTGGAATGTGAGGATGTGACTGTTCGCTTCCTAGCTTATGGCTGCCTCTGCTGCTTAGCCAAAGGCCTTAGCCTAAGAACAGGGCCTCAAACTGTCACAGTAAGAGAAGGACCTTACACTGGCAGACAGTGATTTTGATTCTTTCTTTTATACCTCTAACTAGCCAAGTGATAAGAATACACCTAAATTCTTAAAGTACAGGCCTTTGCAGACAGGCCTGAATATCTATATCCTAACACCAAGTAGCTTAATGGAACTGATTAACCTTTTACAGGTAAAGGAGGGATTTTATGCTACCCTTAGCTGTATGTTTATGACACCATCGTTAGAGGTTTTTAAGGTCTAGCTTGACAAAGCCCTGACTGGGATGATTTAGTTGGGGTTGGTCCTGCTTTGAGCAGGAGGTTGGACTAGATGACCTCCTGAGGTCTCTTCCAACCCTAATCGTCTATGATTCTATGAAAGTGGCAGAGCCCTTCATACAGAGGGCTGTACAGAGACACTAGAGGTTGCATTGCTCAGCTGCATCTGAGGAACCAGCAGATCCCTTGGGAAGAAGGAAGTGGGATGTTTGGGTGTGTAGGTGGAGGGACTTCATCAGAAAGCAGGAGTGTTTAAAACAGGTAGGGATGAGGGGAAGTTCATGGAGATGCCCAGGTAATACAGGGCATGTGTGAGGCAGGAGATGTAAAAAGATGACATGTACAACCTCCAGAGGTAGTTTGGCGATGGCATATGGGATGTTCCAGGTAGTGGCAGCGTACTTGGCCTGTCAAGTGGTGTCTTCAGGAGCCTAAACTGCAGGAATGAGGGGGTTTGAATTGCTTCCATAGTGTGGGGATGGATGTGGAAGAGCAGAGATGTAATTATAAATCATGTATACAGCATCAGAAATACACATGGTGCTTTACAGGACACAGGCACCTACAGGCTAAGAGCAGGCAAACAAACATTCAATAAAAAGGAGTACTTGTGGCACCTTAGAGACTAACAAATTTATTGGAGCATAAGCTTTCGTGAGCTACAGCTCACTTCATCCGATGAAGTAGCTCATGGAAGCTTATGCTCAAATAAATTTGTTAGTCTCTAAGGTACCACAAATACTCCTTTTCTTTTTGCGAATACAGACTAACACGGCTGCTACTCTGAAACCAAACATTCAATAGCAGCTTCTCTACAAGCTGTGCCTGCAGGACTGACTCTGTCCTCTGAGCCATGGGGTTTACAGATGGTCTCCATTCTCTCTCTGGGTGCACGTCACTATAGAGAATCACACCAGTACGAAGTGTGAGTAAAATGCTACCATTTCATGCTGCCTACTAGACAGTATGTTTGATTGAAGTGTTTGGGAAATTTCACTTGAGACAAGAAGGCTGGTGCAAAAACATTATTCTTTGCTTGAATGTCAGACTTCATATGCACTTGGGCTACACAGTGAAGGAACTGGGCAGTACAAGACACATATCTCTGGGATAGAAGTCTGGAACTAGAGAACTTGCTGGCATTGCTCTGCAGTTTAATTCTTGAGTATCTAGCGATAGCACTCAATACTGTATACTTGCGGACAAATTACATGCGAGAGGCTGGGTGTGGGTGGAACCTGGAGGGGTGGCTGTTCACCAGCAAAGCACTATAAAAGGCATCTCAGGCTGGAGAGCTGACAGGACACAGCTGTTTTGTACCCTGGGGAGTGTCACAACCCTACCTACTTTTTTTTTATTCTATAAACATCAAGGTCTAATCTTCATCTGCAACAAAAACTAATTTCTAGAAAGTTAAAGGGAAGTGATGAAAACATCAAGGTCTTTGTCACGCCTATTACTCCTAGCAGACAACAGTAAGCTTTAGTTTTATTTTGGAAGTGTAGATTTAGTGCTGGTGAAAAATATTAACCTATTTGACTTTCCATGGGCTTAATTTGGCCCTTGAGCATATGACTTAATTTACAGTTTTTAAATCTGACTGTTATATGCAATGTTGTAGCTGTGTTGTTCCCAGGACATTAGAGAGACAAACTCCTTTATCCCAGACGGCCTGTCACCAATGTGTGAACACCATCCCAAACCACTTCCACTTGGGCTAACCTAGTAACAGCAGGAGGCTGTCAGTCCATGGGGAGGTGGACTAACCCCTGGGGAAAATCTGACCCACACTTTGCCAGTGGGTTACACACATGTTGCTGGACCACAGCTCCAGCCTAAGCCATAGGCCTGGGCCCCACGCCCCAGCTCCCGGAGTCAGGCGATCACACAAGAGTCCCAGCGCTCATTCAGTGGACAGGAAGGGTCCAGTCCTCCCGACTGCAGGAACCCGCTGAAAACGCGAACCAAGCAACACAGCTGCGAGCCAGGCCCGAGCCTGCAGCCGCCCAGACCCCGCGCCCCGGGCTAGCAGCCCCGCCCCGCCCAGTCCCCGGGAACAGGCCACCCCACCTGCCCAGGCCCGACCCCGCGTCACGTGATATGGGCGCCTACTGGACATGCATCACGTGACCGGCCCAGCCGCTTCCGCGGTGGTACCCGCCAGGCCCGCTCTCGCCACGTGACATAGGCGGCCGTGCGGGGCGGGGGGGGCTAAGCTGTGGCTTCAAGATGGCGGCGCGCAGGCCGGGGCCCGGCACCGCCGGGGGGAGCCTGTTGTTGAAGCTTTATTGTTCCTGCTGCTGCCGCGCCGCTCCCAATAAAGGTAACCATGGAAACGGCCGGGCCGGGCCGTAACAGCCACAGGCGCCGGCCCGGCTGTCCCGGAGCCGGGCGGGGCCTCAGGGGAACGGGGGATTCCCGCCGCCTTTCTCCCCGGCCGCGGCCTGAGGCCTCCACCCCACGGGCCGAGGGAGCCCCCCCACGCCCCTGCTCTCTGCGCCTCTGGCCGCTGTGGGGGCGGGGTTGTCCCTTATCGCCCGCCCCCCCCCGCGTGCCGGCTGAGGAGCGCCCCGGCGGGCGTGGGCCCCTCTGCCAGGCGGCGTCCTGCTGCAGGGACAGCGAGCCGGGCCTTGCCTTGCAGGGGCCGCAGTGCCGGGGGCCTCTTTCCCCGCTCCTCCCCGGCCCCGCAGCGGCGTCCCCGGGGCCAGGCCGTGGCCCTCCGCCCTGAGGCGGGGCGCGCCGGAGGCTCGGCTTCCAGCCCAGGCGCCGTTCCATGCCCGGAGGCGCTTTTGCGCCGCCCCGGTGCGCTCTGGGCCTTGGTGCGGGTCCGGACCGTTCAGGTCTCTGGGGGACTCTGTTGAGAAGGTCCCTCGCGGTTTTTCACATTTTAACTGCGAAAAGTTGGATGGACATAATGAGCAAGGATCAGATTTTGTCATGGTTGTTTCTAGTAAAAGTCAGGGACAGATCCCGGACGCCGTGACCTGTCTGTGACTTTTGCTGCTGCGGCTCCCTGGTTCCCCCACCACCGTGGTGGCTGGGAGCTGTGGGGTTCCCGCTCTGCCCATGGCAGCTGGAGCTGTAGGGTGACCATATTTCCCCAAGAGAAAATGGGACACCCCAACCGCTCCCCCTTTTCGAGCCTGTCACTGTCCCTGGAACCGTGAGGAGGGCCCCCTCAGGAATCTGTCACCTGTCCCAGGAACTTTGCAGGGGCCCCCTGTCGCTGCTTGTCACTCCCTGCCGGGGCCCCACTGGCTGTCAGCCCCAGAGTCCTGCAATCCCTGGGGCTGGAGCAGAGAATGTCAGGGAGGTCTCTGGGAGTCAGGGATTCAGTGACTTCCATGATCTCTGTGACATAAACGTAGCCTTAATAATTAGGGACATTCCCAGATCTCTTAGTCTGGGCCCGCAGCCCTGTCTGCTCTTCTAAAATGTTGAAAACCAGATTGTCGTGTTTGTCTCATCTGACAACATGAACTGGCTTAAAAATTGCTGCACTGGTTGCTGGGCTTATAAAAATATTTTAAAACTACTTAGTGGGATAGGAATTAAAATCCCAGTTGCTGTATGTGTGGAGTTCTTCCAAGGATTTCACAATTGTGCTCCAATTCGTAGAATGCTGTTAGGGTTCAGAATTATGCTGTACACTTTATTATGATGATCTCCTCATTCTTAAACATATATAAGGCACGCTTAAGAAAGCTGAAAAGCCTGTCCTACGCAGTCAGGTGTGCCCAACTAATGAGTGTTACTCAGATTCTTTCTTTGCAAGGTGGGGAGAGAGGTCACTTTATTTAGATTGTTAAATACAATGTTTATTTAAGCAAATAAATTAGAATGTAAATTTATGAAGAAAAAAACTAAATATCTTCTTTAGTTACTTTTCAAGTATAATTTAATTCATGATAGAGGACCTACTTATACTTGCATTAGGATGATGTATTTTATTTTAAAAATGTTATAGATATTTTCTCCTTTCTTTAAGCATTTCCTTCATAGATTCCCACCCTTGGGTTGTATATATCCCTCCCCATATAAGCTTGTGATCTGGAAAGCAACTGCATTTATGCCTTCATATCTCTGATGTTACAAAAATAAAAAATGAGGGTTTATAAAGAGCCATGGTCCTTAACCATCTCCCAGTTCTTTTTGCGTACCATAAAATCAGAACCCTTGCTAATCCCAATAATCTCTGCTTTATTAGCCATCTTTAGTGCTGTTTTAGCTAGTGGGAGGAAGGAATGGGCTTATGTTTAAGGCACTAGACTGGGATGCCACAGGCTTCATGTGTGACTTTGGGGATGTCACATGGGGCAGATTTTGTGGAAAAAAAGAAAAAAGTTCAGCATCCAAAAGCTTCCATTGGACACTCAAGTAAATGGCCAGATTTTCAGAAAGAGTTAATTTCCCATTTCGGCACTGTTCTCAAAGGGAGCTGATGAATACGAAGTATTTTTGGAAATTTGGCCCTTAATTGCTCTGTGCTTCAGCTTCCTATTTGTAAAATGGAAATAGTAGTATTTCCAACTACAGAGGGGAATTGTGAGGATACAGTCATTAATGACTGTGATGGTGGCCTTATCAGTACATAAAGAGAGAGATTTTAGGGTATAAAATCTTAGAAGATGTCTCCATGGCCAATGCTGAGAAGACAATCAGCTGTGAATCCTCTGAGGCCAAGATGCTTCTCTTGGGGATAAGTACTCCTGGGGGAATTCTGCTCCAAAAAATTAAAAATTCTGCAACAAAAAATTAAAAATTCTGCTCACAATATTTCAAAATTCTGCATATTTTATTTGTCAAAATAACACAATATAGTCACACCACTTTCAATTATTTTTGGTCATTTATTTCAAAATACCTGTCAGCAAGTATGTCTGTAACGATACAGACAACAACAAAGATTCAGGAAATGTTTTCTGACAAATAGATTCCTTACTAGACATATTAATACAGAACTCTCAGTAATAATTCATTTAAACTACAATACAGAATCGTATTTCCCGCACTCCTCAGAAGCAGTGTAAAGGCTTGGGGGAGTCAGGGGAATAGAGGAGCTGAGGGAAATGGAAGTAAATTGCTGGGAAGGAGCCTGAATGTGAACTTGGAGGGTTGCTGGGTATGGGTGGGAAAAGTATGGAACAGGTTTTTTGGGGGGTGGGGAGGGATTGTTAGGGAGTTCTGCCATGCAGACCCTGGGTGATCCCTAGCTTCTCTCATTCGTCAAGAACATCTGCCCCCTGTCCAAATGTGTCCCTGCACCCCCTGTCCATATGTGTCCCTCCACCCCCACTCAGACACCCACTTCCCCATCCCCATGTGGTCCTGCACCCCTCCCCCTGACCCTATGTGGCTCTATACCCCTTCCCCCCATCACCATGTGTCTCTGTGCCCCCACCCAGACACTCCCCTGTCCCTATGTGTCCCTGTACCCCTCCTCCTGTTCCCATGTATCTCTGTGCCTCCACTCAGCCACCCCCATCCCTACATAGCTCTGCACCTCCCTCCCCACTGTGGACCTGTGCCTTCACTCCCATTCAGCTCCTGCCCCAGTCTTTCTTCCCCCACTAGCCCTTATGAGCCCCTGTCTGATCCCTCTCTCCCCCGCCCACCCAGCACCCTAAGCTGTCTGTCTCCCCATAGCCCCTGTTTCCTGACGTGGCCTGACAGGCGCTGCAAAGAAGGCAGGTTCTTTCTCTTCCCTAGCTGGCCTGGAGCTGCTGCTTTGTTCTATCACCACGGCGCCCTCCGGTGGGCAAAAGGCAGAACTGCAGCAACATTTTGGGAGAAGCTTTTTTCTGCGCAATAAATTAAAAATATGCATGTCTCATTAATTATGCACACGCACAGTAGCACAGAATTCCCCCAGGAGTAGATAAGGGAGTCTCACGTACTGATCCATCTGGTCCTGCCCCACTTCTCTTCTATTAGCTGGACATGCTGGTTGTTGTGAAGTTGCTTATGAGAGCAGAGCAGCTGGTATTGCTTTTATAGAGCAGTACTGAGGGATTTGTTTTGGAATAGGATAATTCTATGGACTTTACAAACAAATTTGAGGAAAATAGGCACCATTTTGGGCTGACCATTCTTACACCGTGTCCTTCCAAAAGGTTTTCCTTTAGAAGACTTTCAGTGAGGATCATTGTGGACTGCTTCATGCCCTGTCTGATATCCGTCTCTGTCAAAGCTAATTCCCCACTCTGGCACTTGGAGTACAGAAGGTGGGGGCCTGCAAGGATTCTAAAAATTAATACTGGCCACTCCAGGCTTGTATTAAACTCCCAAGGTTACAGCTTTTCTCTGACCTTGGATTGGTAGATGCTGCCACCACCCAAGTGCAGAACCCCTTTGAGAACCAAGGAAGGCGCACTCGATAATTCCTTCCCGTGGGGTACCCTAAAGCCCTTTCACACATACACCCCCCTCCAGGAAAGAGCTGAGAAAGAAAGAAAGAAAAAAGGAAATCAGCTGTTGACACCAGCTAATTAAACAATGTGTACACAAACCTCTTAAGACACAAAAATCCAATTCTGTTCTTAAAAAAGGTAAATTTTATTAATAAGAAAGAAAATACATCTGGAAACTTAGGCTACTGCTAGATTTTAAAAGAGCAACTACAAGAATTAAGCACCAAGAATCGCTTTCTTGAGGTCCAGCTTAAAGGTTATAAGCAAAACAAAAACACTTGGGGTTAGCACAGATTGTCCACAAGCCATAATGAAATAAAAAGGATAAACCGAATTGCATCTTCCTAGATGTTTCCTGACCTACTTACATATCTGGGGTTTTAAATGAGTAGTTTCTAGGTATGATACTGATGATTTTTTCATACCTGGCCCAAGCTTCTTATAGCATAGCTGTTGCCTTGTCTTTCTCTCCCTGGGAGAACAACAACAGACGGAAAAAAGGGGAGTCTTTTTTCAATTTTAAAAAGTTCTAGTCTTCCCATTGGCTCTTTTGGCCAGGTGCCCACTCACTTCCTTTTACCTATCCATAGCAGTGAGACTTTTTAACCCTTTATAGGTAGAGCAATTAGAGAACAGCTACTAAGAGGGATTTTATAGCTACTGGCTGGCTGGGTGTCCATAAAAGGGAGCTACTCCCACCCCCTTTCATTCATCACAGTCTCACTGGAAGAGTATGTTCTGTGCTTTATTGAAAGCAGACTGGCACAAAGGAGCTGGTCAAAACAGTGTAAACACCACAGTGAATTACAGTGTGGAATCTATATGTATGACGTAAACATGAACAGAAATTGAAATCTGCAACTGGCATCCTGTATGTATTGCAGGTGTTACTGAAAACCTGTATAATCTCAGTATTTCTCTCAGCATTTTTGGGCACAATGAGGCATGATAGGAACAGAGTTTCAAAGCAGACTTTCTTTCAGAGTAGCAGTTAGTCTGTATCCGCAAAAAGAAAAGGAGTACTTGAGGCACCTTAAAGACTAACAAATTTATTTGAACATAAGCTTTCGTGAGCTACAGCTCCGATGAACTGAGCTGTAGCTCACGAAACTTATGCTCAAATAAATTTGTTAGTCTCTAAGGTGCCTCAAGTACTCCTTTTCTGTTCTCCTTTGTTTTTTGTTTTTTAGATTTCAACAGGACTTCCATGATTGTAATTTTATACTTTCATTAGGGCTACAGTGTTCCAAGTAGGATAGATGGCAACCCTTGCTTCAAAGGATAATGGAAAACTCACTGTGAAGAGCTGGGACATACCAATTTGTTTTTCAATCTATTTTATTTCCATTCAAAGCATCAGTGCAGACAGATAGCCTAGGAAAACAAGCAATGCTTTGGCTGTATTCTGCCACGTTTAGAGATTGAGGAAGACTGAATATAGTCAAAGTGTTGCTTGTTTTCCTCTATCTGTCTGCACTGATGCTTTGAACTGAAATAAAAATAGATTGAAAAACAAATTGGTATGCGTTGGCTCATCATACTGAGTTTTGCATTATCCTCTGGGAGCATTGCCTGCTCCTGCACTTTGGATCATCCAAGAGGAAGGTAATGACCCCTCAGTTTCTTTCAACTCTTCAAAAGACTTTCACTTTTGGTGGGAGAGGAAAGAAAATCCATTCATGTATGTGATGTTCTGGCTTTCCAATAACCCTTTTTCTAAGGTCATCATCTTGATAACAAGAAGACAGGAAACTGGTAACATGCACACAAAAAAGTATTTAAATTCTGAGTTAAGACAGTCACTCTGTCCTTAACTCTCACATTTACACAGCACTTGATATGGAGCCTCGCTCACTTTTCAGAGACTGCTGCAATGGCCAAGGGACAGCACAGTGAAAGAAAGTGACGGAACGAACATCGGCTTTCTGTTCACTTGTGTTTATTGGTTTAGATGAGAACCTTTAAAAACAGGATTTGAGCAGGTGCAACATGGGCATTGACAAGGCAAGCTCACCTCTCACTGAGAGCAGTCATCTTAGGAGAGAGAAGATTGGCCCCAATGACCAATTCAGGGCTTAGCTACTGTAAGCAGAGTGCAAACAAGGGGGCCCAACTAGTGACGACAGTGATAGGATATTTCATGATGCGGGCTTTAGACTCATCAGCTGTCAGACCGAAGTGACTTTTATTTATAGCTGGCAGGCTGAATTATTCTCTTTGCTGATCAGTACACCTTCATTTTATATACTTTGCATGCTTTGTAATTTCCTATAAGCTTGAATATAAAATATTTTCCCCTAATGTTCTTACACTCAGAGTGTTTAACAGCATTCCCTTGTTTAGCCCCTTATTAGGCAATATTATCTTCTTTTGCACATTGCTTTTATCACCTGTGTCTGCATTGTCCAGGTCTGGCAATAGCATTTGTTAGCAAAGTTCTGTCAGCGGGGGGAGCCCACTACTGTGAATCTGTAGATTGTTTAAAAAGTAGTGCTGAGTTATTGTTTATTAATTTCTTGGTAATGCATTGGTGGTTGATTTTCATTTTTTAAAGGGTAGACAAATAAAGACACTTGAAATCCTGAAGAAGAGCTTCTCTGTCATGTTATACATTTTAAAGTTAGTCACTTTGGTTCTAATAATCTTTAAACACAATGTTTAAAGCAGGTTTTGGTATTTTTATCGGTATCAGCAGAGGTGTTGGTCAGAACTTTATATATGTTAGTTATGGCAGTGCCAAGGATATGAGATCTTCATGAGTGCAATGGCACTGGCCCTCTGACAGTCCCTGATGTTAACAGCTTTCTAATGGCATGAGAGCACTAGGTACTCCTGAGGGAATTCTGTGCCAAAAAATTAAAAATTCTGTGCACAATATTTTAAAATTATGCAAAATTCTGCAGATTTTATTTGTCAGTAAATAAACATGGAGGCTCCAGCAGTGGGGAGCACAGGCCATTGGCTGCATGGAGGTGGGAGATCACCCTGCAGTTCCCCCTCTCCACTCCAGAAGGATGGGGACTTGGCAATGAGGCCGTACCTGACCCTGACACAGCACAAGGTCCTGCCCGTTCACGCCAGGTGTACCAGGTATGGGCAGGCAGGCTTAGCCCAGCAGGATCCACATGTAGAGGGGCGTAGTGGGGGGGATCCAGGTGTAGGGTGAGAGGGTTCTGTGTGGAGAAATCCGGGTGTGGAAGGCTTGGCGACAGGTCCAGGGGGGATCTGGATGCACGGGGCTTGGTGAGAGGTTCCAGATGCAGGGGCAATGGGACTCTGCGGGGGGGTCCAGGTGAAGGTGGTTGGGGCTCAGCAGGAGGGGTCAAGGTTTGGGGGGCTCTAGGTGTAGGGGTTCAGTGGAGGGAGGGGGTCCAGGTACTGGGGGAATGGGGCTTGGTGGGGTAGGGAAGTTCTATATGCTTGTGTTATACAGAATGTCAGACTAGATGATTGCATTTGTCCCTTTTGGCCTTGGAATCTGTGAAAATGGTCCTCAGTTCCCCTCCAAGGCAGCAAGCTCCCTGCATGAGAAGGCATGAAATGGCCTGCTTTTCCTCATATGGTTCTTCCTCTCTTGATCCATGAAGAAAGATTATAAATGGGGGGCTAACTCAGCTCAGCAAGTGTCTTGGCCTTCTCTCCAGGAGACCCCCTCGCACAGCCCCTTCTTTTGTTTAGATTGCAATGAAGTAGCATTGAAAATGAACAGAGGCAGCTTTCTGATCAGAAGAGGAACAATGTTCAGATGGCTCCCATGCCCCAGAGGAACCAACAACTGCACAGCTAAGCTGTGCTGTACAGAGGGTTTGAAATCCCTAAAGAAGTGAGCTCTCAAATCCTTGAGCTTGGCTCAGAAGTGGCCTCAGCGATTCAGGCTGAAAAAGCAATAAAATTGCCTTTTCCTTTCAAGCAGGGATGACAAGAGGCACAAAGAGAACATGCTGTCAGTGCTTAGTAGATAAATAACAAGTAATAATGATGACCTGAAAATATTCCCTGTACAGCCCAGGCAGTAAGCCAGTTTTCCCAAAAGTCATCCATAAAGTGTCTGGAAGCTGAAGCCAGACAAATTCAAATTAGAATGAAGACACACATTTTAACAGTGAGTGTCATTAACCATTGGAACAAACTACCTAAGGAAGAGGTAGATTCTCCATCTTTTGATGTCCTTAAGTCAAGACTAGACACCTTTCTGGAAGATATGCTTTATCCAAACATAAGTTATTGGGCTCAATCCAGAGGTAGCTGAGTGAAATTTAATGGCCTGTGATATACAGGAGGTCAGACTAGATGATATAATGGTCCCCTTTGGCCTTAAACATTATGAATAAAAGATATGTAGTCTGCCCAGGGAGCTTATGCATCTTGGACAACAGTCCTGAGGTTGAACATAGCAGTCACCTTTAGTGTAAAGAAAATGTCCATTCTCTTTGGGATCACAGTGGCTCTTTAGGATTCTGCAAGTGGATGACTGCAAAAGGGGCTATGACTTAGTGGCTCAGAAGCACTGGCAGCCAGGGTCTATGACCCTCTGCTTCAATGTTGTCTGTCTTGGAGAAGGGGCAGGGGCCTCTGAGGCTGGTCTTGGATTTCTTGTATAATGTCTTGACCCTGCAACCTTATCTTCACTACTCCTGACCATTAGCATGGTGGGAAGGAGACTCTGGCTTCAGCCTTGGCACTGTGACGTTTAAGCAAACAGGTGGAGGAGACTGACACTTTGGAAAAGATTTGAGGGTGGGGCTGAGTAGAGAACTCTTCTTCCAGGACATAGGTGCTCCCTATTCTCCTCTCACAGGGAATATCCCTTCTTTTATTCCACACCAATCATGATCAAATACCATTTCAGATACTAGAGATCCTTCAGCTCTAGGCAAGCAGCAGGTGGGGTAATGCTGCTGATACATTGAATCTGGGAAGGAAAATGCACCTCCTTCTCCTCTCACATACGCCAGTGTAATTCCACTGGTGTGAGTTGTTACTCCTGATTTACAGTGTTGTGGAAGGATAATTGAGCACATATGTTTAGTAAACCTGCGCCTAGGTAGCCGATCTGGCACTTCTCACGCAATGGAGAAGAGTTACAGACAACCAGTGGTAATAGTGACACACAG
Source organism: Chelonia mydas (assembly GCF_015237465.2). Lineage (NCBI taxonomy): Eukaryota > Metazoa > Chordata > Testudines > Cheloniidae > Chelonia > Chelonia mydas. The sequence goes on from NC_051258.2 coordinate 4,107,387, forward strand.
AAGCCATGTCTACCTTTGATCCAGGGAACCAGAAGGTTGAGCTGTTCGGTGTTCAGATTTATACATATTCATGGAAAGGAGCCTCTATGCTGTACTCTAGGCATTCCTTGACGCATTTTGAAAATGCATTTATTTCCCTGGCCGTCCTGCATCTTGTGTAGCTCCAAAGCTTGTCTCTCTCACCAACCGAAGTTGGTCCAATAAAAGATATTACCTCCCCTACCCTGTCTCTCTACTATCCTGGGAGCAACACAGCCCCAACAGAACTGCAGACGACTCTGTCAGTGAGTCATGCTGAACCCTAGAATGTCTGAGTCAGTGTGAAGCGATGGAAACCACTACAAGCATGGTTGAGAGCTCTCCAATCATCACTACGATTCGGCGTCTGTTCTCATATGTACTGGTATACTGAGGCACATGACATTATGAATCGCACCCATTTGACAGAATGGACGTTCATCACCAGGCAACTGAAGACATCGGTGTGGGGTCCACAATGGGAGTTAGGTGCCTAGAAAATCACAGGAACAACACTGCAATCCACAAAGCCTGAGTTCTCACTACAAAGAATGGGGAGAGCTGGGTGCTTAATAATGTGATCCACAAAAGCCAGCACACTAGGCAGGGAGCCATGTAAGCTAGCCAGTGGAAGATGATGAGCAGAGGAGTGTGTCCTAAGCCCTTCCCCAAGTCTGGGCTACAGAGATGTGCCTATTTCTGAGAGCAATATACAAGTGGGAGCTCCTCTGCTGGAGTCAGGTGGCTTAGGCACCTAATGGGTTTCTTGTGAGAATGAGTTAGGTGCCTGAGTTGCTCCACAGAAAACAGGGTGGGAGTGTAGGTGCTGCCCACCATATAACTTTTAGCCTAGTGGTTAGAACACTTACCTGAGATGTGGGAGATCCATGCTCAATTTCCCCTCTGCCAGAGGAGAAGAAAGGATTTGAATAGGGGACTTCCACCTCTCAGGAGTGTGTGTTAACCACTGAGATATAGGATATTCTGATATGGGGCTCCCTTGGTGCCTCCTGTTGAAGCTGCTCCACTGTGTATCAATAATTAAAGAATCATTGGGCCAAAAAGTAAGAGAGATATTGACTTTATAGTCAAATGGTAGGGCACTCACCTTGGAGGTGGGAGATCCAGGGTCTAGTCCCTCTGCTTCAATGATGTTTTAATTATTTATCCAAAATGGAATGCTTCTCTTCCCCAGTATGTGGATCGTTCTGGGGTTTAGGCAGGAAATAGGTATCTGGATGCCTACAATGAGGCAGTAGTGCACATACTCACAGGCAGAAACATAGGCATCTGGGGAACTTTTACAGTGGAAATTTAGAAGCTGAGACAGTTTAGGTGCCTACAGTTGTTCAGTGGGAGTTTTGTGGACCACAGTGGAGCCTAAAATTGAGATTTGGGTGCTAAAGTACCTTTGTGAATCTGGACCATAGTTTATATCTTTACAGTGTCAAAGATGCTGCACAACAGGCCTCCCACTTGCATTTCTTATCAAGGAGGCAGTAGCTAACACTAGACTCCTCACACCTTAATAATTCTGTGACTTCTGAGCCCCTTTACACTGTTGGTAAGTATTTCATAGGTGTGCTTTTCAGGAGTGAAATTCACCTGTGTGGAGTGGCCCAGCAAAAGTCATGGATGCCTTCAGGCTTGCTTGAGCTCCCAAGACAAGATTTAATGGGATTCGGGTGGTGCATAGGTTTTGTGTGGGCGCTCTGCATGTGGCAAACTTCACCCTATGAGAAGATCCCTGCAAGATGTCGTGTGTAATGTTCAGATGGTGGGCATAACCAAGTACAATCAAAACCAGTTTTCACTAGAACTCTCTTCTCTGCACTTGTGCTATTTCTCTGCCAAATTTAAACTCTGAGCAGTTATGAGTTAAAAGCAGATTTAAAAAAGAAGTCACAAGACTGTTTTTATGATGGGGAAAAATGTGATTTTGTTTGTATTATCTGTTCATTCTCCCCATTCTTAAATATACCTTAATTATGGTGGCCATTCCTTAGAAAATTAATGAAAATTTTAAACAAAAACAGGAAGTTTTTTTAGCTGTTTCTTTCCACCTTGCTATTGGCTGAGTAAAGTGCTAACAAGGTATTTTGTTTTATCTGTAGCTGGTTCGCATTAAAGCAGTGTGGCATCTGAAGGAGGAAGAGGCCAGTAGACCACTGGAGCAATGGAGCTTCCCAATTACAGCAGGCAGTTTCTACAGCAGCTTTACACGCTCTGCAAAGAGCAGCAGTTCTGTGACTGCACCATCTTCATTGGGACTGTGCACTTCAGAGCACACAAGCTTGTGCTGGCTGCTGCCAGTCTGCTCTTTAAGTCCTTGCTGGATAGCACAGACACCATCTCCATTGATGCTTCTGTGGTGGCTCCTGATGAGTTTGCTCTTCTGCTAGAAATGGTGTATACCGGCAAGCTACCACTTGGCAAACATAACTTTACCAAAGTTATCTCTGTGGCTGACAGTCTGCAGATGTTTGATGTGGCTGTTAGTTGCAAAAACCTTCTCAGTGACCTCATCAACTGCTCCACTCAGAATCAGGTAGTGAGGGACAGCTCCATTCAGACAGTAGATTCATCCAGAAATAATATTGATGCTAATGAGCTACCCCAGACTGAAAACCCTCCTGCTGAAGATGCTACAGATGCTCAGCTTCCTGAAAAGGCTTCAACTTCTGTTGGCTCTGAAGAACCTGAAATGGAGACAGTCACCTCCACCACAGCGCAAGAAATTACTGTGACTCACGCCTTGGGCCATGAGGGGATTCTGGAGGAGGAAACCCCAATGGATTCAAAATCCCGCAACGAGGATTCAAATGCCCATGCTGACCACCATTCCCCTTCCAGGCAGGACAGCTGTGAGGAAGGGGAGGCTACTGAGCCCGTGAAGAAGAAAGGAAAAATTGGTGATCCAGGTGAGCAGTTGGGACTCCAGTCACAACCCTGTCTTTCAGCAATTTGCAACTGAGCTGCTTAATTGGTTCCTTGTGTCCGGGTAGGTGAGTGGGGTTAGTTTGGCATGTGTTCCCCTGCTAATGCCTAACTCTGAAACAAGGGTCCCCTTCTAAGAATTCAGTGGATGCCCTCTTCTCCTTTGAACCCAAACAGATCCCTTCTTGCCTTGGGCGTTACAAAGTCTGCTTCCTGATGTACTGTTATTTCACCTGAGCTGCTGTGAGCAAAGCCTGTTCTGCCTATATGTGGACTTCTGCATCTGACATACAGTAGAATCCATTTTTGGTGCAGAGGAAGGGAGGTGGGTAAGGCAATCTGCAGAGCAATAGGTGACCACATAAATCTGCGAATAATACTTTTAGCCTTTAAACGTCTGTTCACCCTGGGAGGAAATAAAGGTTGCATTTTAAGTAAATGCTTCTAACTAGTGTTAAACACTTTCTCCCCTGCAGGCTGGATGGCCTGTAAAAGGAATCTGTGAGTCAGTTTTTCCGTATTATATCAGAGGTGATATAAACCCTGTGTAAAGTGCTAGTTATAAACTGATGACTGTCCATCGTCTTATTCTTTCCATGAATCCTTTCAATAAATGAGTAACTCGGCTCACTTCTTACATGCAGAAGCAGAGAGCAAAACCTGTAAACTGGATTTCCTGCTTCAGTATGAAGGTGTTTTCTCAGAGGCCCTTTCTGATACCAAGACCGTGCTGAAGAGACTGGATGAGTGCAGGGGAATTGAAGGGTCTCAGAGAGAGGTAGGTGGTTTGCCGGACAAGCAAGAGGCTTTTCCTCTTCCCTCACCCTTTTAATGGTCTCTGTGTAGGAAATCCCTTCCTGAAGTTTGCCAGAAATTCTAGCAAGTCAGGTGTATGTGTCTGTGTTCCTGAAAATTTTTGACCGCTGGTAGGCATCAGCCATAAGCTTTTGATTCCAAGATCCTCTCTCAGTAAAGTATGCTTGTTCTTCAGATGAACAACACAAAGCAACAGATCTACAAAACCAAACAGCAGGGAGATTGGAGTGGGCCTTTTGGAAACAGACTCTTGTGTCATGTTGCTTGAAGGACAACGCCCTTGAGAGAACGATGCCTGTGAGAGAAGCATGTGTGAAAGCAAGCTTCCTGGGGCATGTAATCCAGAGATTTAAATTTATACAGCTCCCTGAAGGCACTTTCGTTTGTACTCTAGTCAGGGGTGAAAGTAAGTCCAGTGACTTACCGGTACTCTGGGGCCAGCTCTGGCCCCTGGAAGGGGCGGCGTTGAGGGGGTCAGAGCCAGCCCCAGCCCACCCTGTAAGGTAAGTGCCCCCCCCCCCCCACCAGGGTAGTAGCAGCAGCCCGGGGCTCCGGGGGCTATTTAAAGGGCCCGGGGCTCCCCTCTTCTACCGTCCTGGCCCCTTAAATAGCCGCCGGAGCCCTCGGGAAGCGGCGGGGCTTCAGCGGCTATTTAAAGGATCGGGACGGTAGAAGCAGGGGAGCCGCGGGCCCTTTAAATAGCCCACGGAGCCCTGGGGTAGGGGGGGCTCCAGGGGCTATTTAAAGGGTCGGGGCTCCAGCTGCCTCTGCCACCCCGGTCCTTTAAATAGCCACTGGAACCCTGGAGTAGGGGCGGTGGGGCTCTAGCAGCTATTTAAAGGGCCCGGGCGGTAGAAGCAGGGGAACCCCAGGCCCTTTAAATAGCTGCTGGAGCCCTGCAGCTGCTACCCCAGGGCTCCAGCAGCGGGGCTCTGGAGGCAATTTAAAGGGCCTGGGGCTCCAGCCACTACTGGGAGCCCCAGGCCCTTTAAATTGCCCCCGGGGAAGCCGGACTTCCCCAGTACGGTGCACCGGCTCTTACCGGTACGCCATACCGGGGCGTACCGGCTTACTTTCACCTCTGACTCTAGTCCTCACTATTACTGGCTGCTTGCCTCCTATTTGTGGTGTTCTCTTCAGGAACAGTATCAGTTTATTATTGTAAAGGACTGATATATGAGATGGCAAAATTAAACTTGGTATGATGGTGTATACAGACTCCTCACTTACCAAGAAAGAGTTCATGAGAGCCTGTGGGCCCAGTCATCCTCACCCCTTTATACATGTGCAAGGTGTCAAGCCTGGAGGGAGGAGATAAAAGAGGAAAAGTCCAGCTCAGTGGTGGGTGATTGGGAGAGGGAGTAGACCACTGGACAGGACTGGCAAGTCCCTGCAGAAAAACTAGGACAGGACATTGGTAAATACTACTTTAAACTGGGGAAAATAAAATTGTTGTTTCAGTATACTAATGAAAATTACTGAAAAATGTTTAGGATTTTGATAATAGTTTTGCAATAATGTGGGGTGTTTAATTTTATAAATAAAATAAAAAAGAGCCTTAACCTAAAGCTGTATGCTATTGCCTTGGCTACTTGAAACAGAAACAAAAACTTTTTAATCTAAGAATTCCTCTTCTTTGTTTAGCAATGAATATTACATGTTTGTTTAGCAAACAAAGAAGGGGAATTCCCAGATTTAGAAGTTTCAGTTTCTGTTTGAAGTAAACTGCCAAACTGTCTAGTCAAGGACTCCATGTCTTAATCTGGCTGGCTGGAGTTCAACTGCTCCCATTGGACTCAGTGAGTACGGTGACTCAAGTCAAAATATTTCAGCATGAGCAAAGATGGAAACCACTTCATAGAATCATACAATATTAGCGTTGGAAGGGATCTCAGGAGGTCATCTAGTCCAACCCCCTGCTCAAAGCAGGACCAATCCCCAACTAAATCATCCCAGCCAGGGCTTTGTCAAGCCTGACCTTAAAAACCTCCAAGGAAGGAGATTCCACCACCTCCCTACGTAACGCATTCCAGTGCTTCATCACCCTCCTCGTAAAAAAGTTTTTCCTAATATCCAACCTAAACCTCCCCCACTGCAACTTGAGACCATTACTCCTCGTTCTGTCATCTGCTACCATTGAGAACAGTCTAGATCCGTCCTCTTTGGAACCCCCTTTCAGGTAGTTGAAAGCAGCTATCAAATCCCCCCTCATTCTTCTCTTCCGCAGACTAAACAATCCCAGTTCCCTCAGCCTCTCCTCAGAAGTCATGTGTTCCAGTCCCCTAATCATTTTTGTTGTCCTCCGCTGGATGCTTTCCAATTTTTCCACATCCTTCTTGTAGTGTGGGGTCCAAAACTGGACACAGTACTCCAGATGAGGCCTCACCAATGTCGAATACAGGGGAACAATCACATCCCTCGATCTGCTGGCAGTGCCCCTACTTATACATCCCAAAATGCCATTGGCCTTCTTGGCAACAAGGGCAGACTGTTGACTCATATCCAACTTCTCGTCCACTGTAACCCCTAGGTCCTTTTCTGCAGAACTGCTGCCTGGCCATTCGTTCCCTAGTCTGTAGCTGTGCATGGGATTCTTCCATCCTAAGTGCAGGACTCTGCATTTGTCCTTGTTGAACCTCATCAGATTTCTTTTGTCCCAATCCTCTAATTTGTCTAGGGCCCTCTGTATCCTATCCCTACCCTCCAGCGTATCTACCTCTCCTCCCAATTTAGTGTCATCTGCAAACTTGCTGAGAGTGCAATCCACACCATCCTCCAGATCATTAATGAAGATATTGAACAAAACCGGCCTGAGGACCGACCCATGGAGCACTCCACTTGATACCGGCTGCCAACTAGACATGGAGCCATTGATCAGTACCCGTTGAGCCCGATGATCTAGCCAGCTTTCTATCCACCTTATAGTCCATTCATCCAGCCCATACTTCTTTAACTTGCTGGCAAGAATACTGTGGGAGACCGTGTCAAAAGCTTTGCTAAAGTCAAGGAACAACATGTCCACTGCTTTCCCCTCATCCACAGAGCCAGTTTTCTCGTCATAGAAGGCAATTAGATTAGTCAGGCATGACTTGCCCTTGGTGAATCCATGCTGACTGTTCCTGATCACTTTCCTCTCGTGTAAGTGCTTCAGAATTGATTCCTTGAGGATCTGCTCCATGATTTTTCCAGGGACTGAGGTGAGGCTGACTGGCCTGTAGTTCCCAGAATCCTCCTTCTTCCCTTTTTTAAAGATGGGCACTACATTAGCCTTTTTCCAGTCGTCCGGGACCTCCCCGATCGCCATGAGTTTTCAAAGATAATGGCCAATGGCTCTGCAATCACATCCGCCAACTCCTTTAGCAAGCTCGGATGCAGCGCATCCGGCCCCATGGACTTGTGCTCATCCAGTTTTTCTAAATAGTCCCGACCACTTCTTTCTCCACAGAGGGCTGGTCACCTCCTCCCCATGCTGTGCTGTCCAGTGCTTGACCCAATTCAGGATTATTCTGAGAAAGTTCACAAAGATAGCAAAGAGAATCTTTGGTGCAGAAATTGCAAAGAAAAAGTGAGTGTAAAGGCAGACTGTATGAGGAAACATTTTGCAAAATACAGTGGAAAGAACAAAGACACCAGAACTACTGACTTTGGCTAAACGTATGGGAGTTAGAATCAGACTCTGAGGATGAAAGTATTGATATTACTGCTTTGCTATTGCCAAGAATATTAAAAAAAAGCCAGGGCCAGGGCCATATCCAGGGCCATGTGCGGTTTGCTATCAGGAACCAGGAAAGCATTGAAGGACCTCCTGGCTGGTTGCTAGGACTGACTAGGGACCAAGCCTGGCGAGGGCTGCGGCAAGATAGTGTATCCAGGGGGGAAGCCCTGGGGATACAGCCCCATACCAGGGCTGGACTACTTAAACACCACAGCCCAGGGAGGGCTAGAGAGACATGCCCAACCAGAAGGGGGCACTCATGAGAGGTGGGTGCCAACCCCATTATGCCCCCTATGCCATGCCCAGCTGAGAGGGGGTGCGCCTGTGTGGAGCAGACTTTCATACTTCCCTGTGCTCAGTGAAGCCTCACAGTGGAACAGCTGCTCAGTTCTCTGCATCACGGATTTGTCCTGAGTCATGTTAGACTGTTATAGATGTGCATCACTCTGGCTGGTCGTTCCTGAGTACTTCTAACGAAGAAAGTTCCATTCTAAAAACAGTGGCTATTGGTGACTTTGCTCGATGCTCCTTTTGTGTGAAAGGATGTTTCATGTCCTGAACAGCGGCAGCCGAGCACCAGCCGTCATGTGAACTCAAAAAGCCACTGAACAAACTGTGAGGTCAGTTCTAAAACAACAATACTATTATTTTCAAATATGTATGTTTCTGTTTAATTTTTCTTTCCAATTCATTTCCTTACTGTGGGCCCAGATGTGTTTCCGATGGAGCAGTTGCTAAGACAGTCTGTCCTGTTGCATAAAGTGTCCTCTTTACATTTTCCCATGTATGAGAGTAGGAGTCTTAACTATTTTTTAACAAGGATTACTTTTTCTGCTGTGCATTCCACTGGCCTCAGTGACATTCTGCCTTTCAATATGTGGCCACAGACCCACCCACCCATCCCAAATTTCCTGAGATGCTCCAGACTGCAATATTGTTCTCTTTCACATCCTGCAGGGTTGCTCTGTGTAAACCTCCCTACTTCCCCCCACATATGATGGAATAAGGTATCACTATGACAGTATGACATGCTGTCCTGTGACAGTGTGACATAGCATCCTGTTATTAGGGCAGGTTTCCCCCTTTTTAAAACCCAAACCAACGTGTTTACTCATTGGAAAAATCTACATTACTGAGATACTAAGGAGAAGACCTTAACAGCTCAAAAGTCAGGATATTCAAATTCTTCTCCAAAGATCTCAGAGTGTTCTCAATCACAGGACTGTTGCCCTCAATGCCTCGAATTCTGGAGCTCTGTGAAAAGCAGTGCTTGTTACAGCTGCACAAGTGCTATCTGGTGGCACTGAACATTCAGCATCCCAAGTTAGAGGAAGGAAGTGAAGCTCCCATTTCTTCTCTGCAGGAGAGAGCCCAGGAACCTGCCTGTTGCACCCCCTTAGGCCATGTCTGAGCACCTTCTCTCATAAAGTTTCTTATACAGTTAGTTTCTATAGATTAGTTTGGTTTTCTAGATTCTTTCTGATTTTGGTCAGTTTTAGATTGTTTTACATACTCTGATGCCTTGCAGCTCGGCTCAGGGCCTGCACCGTGACTGGAGCAAAGTCTAATAAAGGCTTTAATGCATGTTCCTCCTGTCCTCCCTTGTGCCTGATGTGCTTGTTTGATGCCTCATCTGTCTGAAGGAGGCTCATTCATCAGTTCAGTGTTCTAAATGCTGGGCTTTCATTCCTCAGATCGGCTTAGGCTTGAAGCCTGCCTTATAGTGGAGGTATTTAAGGCAAAAGCACAGCCTTCGAAGAGCACTTGGGCCACCATTCTGTGATGGACCATGAACAGACATCCTTGGCACTTAGACCTGTCACTTCCCTGTGGACTAAATCACTGGCTCCACCTTCAGCTTCTGCACTGTCCTTGAAGAGAGGCCTTGTCAAGGTTCCTTCCCCACTCTAAACTCTAGGGTACAGATGTAGGGACCTGCATGAAAGACCCCCTAAGCTTATTCTTACCAGCTTAGGTTAAAAACTTCTCCAAGGTATAAACTTTGCCTTGTCCTTGAACGGTATGTTGCCACCACCAAGCGTTTTAAACAAAGAACAGGGAAAGAGCCCACTTGGAGACGTCTTCCCCCAAAATATCCCCCCAAGCCCTATACCCCTTTCCTGGGGAAGGCTTGATAAGCATCCTCACCAATTTGTACAGGTGAACACAGACCCAAACCGTTGCATTTTTGGAATAATGAAAAATCAATCAGGTTCTTAAAAGAAGAATTTTAATTAAAGAAAAGGTAAAAGAATCACCTCTGTAAAATCAGGATGGTAAATATTTTACAGGGTAATCAGATTCAAAACATAGAGAATCCCTCTAGGCAAAACCTTAAGTTACAAAAAGACACAAAAACTGGAATCTACATTCCACCCAGCACAGCTTATTTTACCAGCCATTAAACAAAAGGAAATCTAACGCATTTCTGGCTAGATTATTTACTAGCTTAACAGGAGTTGTAAGGCTGCATTCCTGATCTGTTCCCGGCAAAAGCATCACACAGACAGACAAACCCTTTGTCCCCCCGTCCCCGCCTCCAGATTTGAAAGTATCTTGTCCCCTCATTGGTCATTTTGGGTCAGGTGCCAGCAAGGTTATTTTAGCTTCTTAACCCTTTACAGGTGAAAGGGTTTTGCCTCTGGCCAGGAGGGATTTTATAGCACTGTATACAGAAAGGTGGTTACCCTTCCCTTTATATTTATGACAGGCCTAATTACCAGGTTTTCTAAATCTTGGGCCCTTACTAGTGCTGAATCAATGAAGAAGCCAAAAGCATTCATGTTGGTGCCTCAGCCCAGGACCTCAGTTCTTACATGAATGTCTGGTACCTTAGTGCCAAAACCTTCAAACTGGGCCTCCGGTTAGTGCAGAATAGCCCAAAAATATCCGAGGAAAGGATTACAAGCAAGGTACTGGATCGCAAAGAAAGAAGTGGATCTGAGAAGTCAAAGCAGGTTCATTAATTCCTTCATCCTCACCTGTCCTGAGGAGACTGGAACATGGCTCTTGAGCTCAAGGATGCTTACATGCATGGAGCCATCACAGGAAGCCGATCTTCTGTGGGGAAGAGGCAGGGTCAGGGCAGAGTGTTGACTTTTAGTCTATCATAGAATATCAGGGTTGGAAGGGACCTCAGGAGGTCATCTAGTCCAACCCCCTGCTCAAAGCAGGACCAATCCCCAACTAAATCATCCCAGCCAGGGCTTTGTCAAGCCTGATCTTAAAAACTTCAAAGGAAGGAGATTCCACCACTTCCCTAGGTAATACACTGATGGTGTTTGCCTCAGTTCTCTGCTGCATGGACATAGTGGAGAGCTGCAGCTGCAGAGAGCCAGTTGCAGCTCCCTGTTCCTTGGCTGTTTGGCCCTGAAGGATGTTGGAGCAGCAGGGGACCTACTCGAACTTCACACTGGTGTAAGGTCTGTAATAGAGCGTATGCCAGTGGAGGATCAAGCATGGTGGATCTTGGCTCCACCACATTCCCCAGCACACCTAGCCCACCTCCAGCATGCCCTCTCCTCCAACTGTCCCAGGACATTACACCATCCCTGTGGGCTGTGTCCTGCCTTCATTTTCTCTGACTTTGTAACTCTGCTCCTTTTATTTTTCAAACATGGTGAAGTTTGCATTCCTTTGATCCTACTGTGAGTTGGTGCGCGTGGACCCCTGGGCCCATGTAGGGCCCTTTTGACTTCACTGGGGCTCCTGCAGGCACAGAATTCTGCCTGCACCGGATCAGTTTGAAATCCGCACTATTTTTTAGCTGTCTGACTGCACAACGGCACCTGGACAATTTTTCAGCAGCTATATATAAATGCCAAATAAATGAGAAATGGATTTTCTTCAAACCTTCCAGAAAATCATTTCTGGGCTGTGAACAAGCATGAAAAATTTCTGTCCCAAAGGTAATTGTGGAGGAGGAGGAACCTCAACCCATTGTAACTGAGGGCTTAGACTAAAACTCCCCACTCAGCTAGAACTATCATTTCCTGAGCTTCCTACTGGGATAAACAGGCTCTGTAGGCACCTACTCCAAATCCACACTTTATTTCCAGGGAGGGAATCCTGGTGTCGTCTTCAGGGAGACATAGTGCTGTGTTTTGAAGTGATGCTTAAAGTGCAAGTTCACCTCAGAGAAATCTAGCTCAGGACATACAATTAAGGCTGTAATTGTGTCAGTGGTAGGATTGAAAGAGTTTTCTTTCCTTTGTGTTATTTTGCCAGTCGCTTGTTGGAATCTTTCATATATGCCTTCTGGCAGCAGTGGGAAACCTGGGAAACTTCTGGATTTCTATGACTATTGTGTGCCTCAGTTTGCCCACTTGTATTGCTATCTACTTGGGGCATGTCTACACTACAGCAGCTACAGTGGCACACCTATGGCTGTGCCATTACAGTACTGTGGTATAAATGCTCCCTACATTGACAGAAGGGGTTTTTCCATCAATGTGTTAATCCATCTCTGAGAGGTGATGGCTAGGTTGTAGGAAGAATTCTGTCGACCTAGCCATGTCTACACTGGGATTAGGTCAACCTAACTATGGCACTGAGGGTTCAAATTTTTTCACAGTCCTGTACGATGAAGCTAAGTCGGTCTAATTTTTAAGTGTAGCCCAGGCTTTGGTTTCAAGGGGTACATCTACACTGCAAAAAACAAACACGCCACCTTGCAGCAGCAAGCCTGAAAGCATGAGTCTATAGAGCCCTAGTCTACAATCTATAGCTCAGGCTGAAGGTGGGGCTCTGAAACCCTTGGGCTATTTTTAGTACTGTAGCACGAGCCCTGCGAGCCCGAGTCCTGGGCTCTGAGACTCACTTGCACTCCTTATTTTATTGCCGTAGTCATACCCAAGGAATTAACATCTTTCCAGAGACACTCCTTGTGCTAAAGAGACAGGGAGGGGTGCCTGAGTCTGTACTTCTGAATCAGACAGTCCTTAAGAACTATAGCCAAGTGACTAAACTGGTCCTGGCAGAACAAAGGGGTAACTGCAACCTAGGTGAAACCAGCCCTCCAAATCTCTAGAGGAGGAGGAGTGGAAAACAGAGACAGCAATGTTCCTAAAGGCCTTAAAACCACAGAGACTGAGACGTTGAAGAGAAAGGAAGAAAGGGACATGTTTCCTGAGTGAAGAGGAAATCTTTTTTGGTCTGGTCTACACGATAGAGATAGGTCAATGCAAGGCAGCTTATGTCAACCTAACTGTGGAAGTGTCTACATTTAAATTTCACTCCCGCCAATGTAACTACCTGGCTACGCCAACTTAATAACTCCACCTCCACGAGCAGCGTAAAGTAAAGCGTGATGTAGTTAGGCCGCTGCAGTGTCAGTGTAGTCCAGTAGAGATAAGGGAAGTATTAAAGCCATTGTACAAGGCATTGGTACGACCTCATCTGGAATACTGTGTATGATTTTGCTCACCTGTATTCAAGAAAGAAAGAATGAATTCAAACTGCAACAGGACAGAGAATGGAGAGCCTGTCTTAAGAGAGAAGTCTGAAAGAGCTTGGCTTGTTTAGCCTAGCAGCAGGGCCTGCTCTAGTAGGTGCGGGGCCTGGGATAAATCAGCCTCCTTGCTAGTCTCCTTTCCGTCCGGCAGCATCTGCCCGACCGCCGCTCTTCTCCTCACTGCCGCTCAACCGCCTGCCTTCTCACCTCCCCTCCCGCCTGCCCACCTGCTGCTCGCTTCCCTGTTCATCCCCTCACCCCGCTCGCCCACCTGCTTCACCTTCCCACCTGCCTCCTCACCTGAATATCGGGACAAATGGCGTCCCTATTATACATCAGTCGGGATGCAGGACAAAGGGCTAAATATTGGGACAGTCCCGATTTTATCAAACTGCGGGGTCCCTCAAAGTGCAGAGCCTAGGGCGGTCGCCCCAAATCACTCTACCCAAGGGACAGCTCTGCCTACCAGAAAGAAGGCTGAGAGGGGATCTGATTGTTTTTTATAAATACATTGGGGGAAGACACCAGTGAGGTAGAGACCTATTTAAGCTAAAGGAAGTTGTTCACACAAAAACAACTGGGAATAAACTGGCCATGAATAAATTTAGGCTGGACATCATAAGAAGGTTTCTAACCATCAGAGGTGTGGGGCTCTGAAACAGCCTCCCAATAGAATCATAGCATTGTAGGACTGGAAGGGACCTCGAGAGGTCATCTAGTCCAATTCTCTGCACTTGTGGCAGGACTAAGTATTTTCTAGACCATCCCTGACAGGTGTTTGTCTAACCTGCTCTTAAAAATCTCCAGTGATGGAGATTCCTCAACCTCCTTAGGCAGCTTATTCCAGTGCTTAACTATCCTGACAGGCAGGAAGTTTTTCCTAATGTCCAACCTAAATCTCCCTTTCTGCAATTTAAGCCCATTGTTTCTTGTCCTATCTTCAGAGGTTAACGAGAACAATTTACCTCTCCTTGTAATACTATTTTTTTTGTACTTGAAAACTTATGTCCCCCCTCAGTTTTCTCTTCAGACTAAACAAAGCCATTTTTTTCAGTTTTCTCTCATAGGTCATGTTTTCTAGACTTTTAGTCATTTTTGTTGCTCTTCTCTGGACTCTCTCCACATCTTTGCTGAAATGTGGCACCCAGAACTGGACACGGTATTCCAGTTGAGGCCTAATCAGCTCAGAGTAGAGTGAAAGAATTACTTCTTGTGTCTTCGCAAAAAGAAAAGGTGTACTTGTGGCACCTTAGAGACTAGTACTCCTTTTCTTTTTGCAAATACAGACTAACACGGCTGCTACTCTGAAACCTGTTCTTGTGTCTTGCTTATAACACTCATGCTAATACATCCCAGAATGACGTTTGCTTTTTTTTGCAACAGCGTTACACTGCTGACTCATATTTAGCTTGTGATCCACTATGGCCCCAGATTCCTTTCTGCAGTACTCCTTCCTATGCAGTCGTTTCCCATTTGGTATGTGTGCAACTGATTGTTCTTTCCTAAGTGGAGTACTTTGTATTTGTCCTTATTGAACTTCATCCTATTTACTTCAGACCATTTCTCCAGTTTGTCCAGATCATTTTGAATTTTAATCTTATCCTCCAAAGTACGTGCAACCCCTCCCAGCTTGGTATCATTCACAAACTTTATAAATGTACTTTCTATGACAAGTAGTGGTGACAGACAACCTAGTTAGTTTTAAGATAGTGTTTGATTAAATTTATGAGTGGGATTGTTTGACATGGTTGCCTTCTATGATGTGGGGCGAAGGTGGGGGGCGAGGCTTGATGGCCCAGGGGATCCTTTCTGGCCCAGTCTCTTATGTCCTGAATCTCATGCTTCAGGCCTTCAGCTAGTTTCCCCTAACGGTCAGGAAGGAAACTTTTCCCTCCCTGAGATAGTCTTATTTTATTTTTCTCTTTTTCATCTGAAGATTTAGAGATGGCTGTGGCTGGAGATGGGATGCTGTATGGTGTGGGCCAGTGCTCTGAATTGGTACAGAGTATTCTTTCTCAGCTGCATGGTGGTGGGTCTTGCTCACATGTTCAGGGTAAAACTGATTTCCATTCTGGGAGCTGGGAAGGAATTTTCTCCCAGGTCAGATTAGCAGGGACCTTTGAGCACAAGAAGTGGGGGTGTTTCTCCTTTCTCTGCAGCATGTAGTGCAGGTCATTTGCTAGGTTTACCTGGGTATATCTCACCAAATTAATTCCCTGCCAGTCCTGGGGCCTCAGTCATTGGTGCACTTTGGTCCCACCTGTTCTCTGCCTGTGGCATACAATAGTTTAGTTTCCAGAGGGCTGTAATAATTTGGTCCAGTCTGCGTTGCTGGGCTTGGTGTGGGGATGGCTAGGTGGGATTTGATGACATGTGCCATGCAGGAGGTCAGACTACATGATCTTCTGGCCTTGAACTCTATGACTCTAAGGCCACGTCTACACTACCCGCCGAATTGGTGGGTAGTGATCAATCTATCGGGGATCGATTTATCGCATCTAGTGTAGACGCGATAAATTGATCCCTGATCGCTCTGCTGTCCGGAACTCCACCAGGGCGAGAGGTGGAAGCGGAGTCGACGGGGGAGTGGCGGCCGTCAATCCCGTGCTGCAAGGATGTGAAGTAAGTGATTCTAAGTTGATCTAAGATATGTCGACTTCAGCTACGCTATTCTCGTAGCTGAAGTTACGTATCTTAGATCGATTTCCCCCCCCCCCCCATAGTGTAGACCAGGCTTAAGTGGCTGCAGAGGTCTGAGGGGAGACTGATTCAGAGGAGAAACCATGAGCTGGAGGTCCAAGAGAGGAGACTTGGAATCCTGGAAGGACTCTGTCCCACATAACAAAGACCACTCAAGAATGTTGAGGAAACTGAGGCAGGGAATGGCATACATATTTTGAATGGCTCTGTATATCTCTTGTACTGTCGAAAGTGAAGAGTGATTGTTTTAGATATCCTTCACAAAGACTGTCTCTTTACTTCAATTATCATGTGTCTTTGAAAGGGTAAACTCTAAACCAGAGCACTCACAAGGGTGGAGTTCTGGGAAGGGTGAGAGAGGTGTGACGAGTTCAAAACTGGTCTTGGGTCCTACGGAGCTTCCATGAAGGGGTACCAGAGAGTCTGTGCCCAGGGAGTAAGTCCGGAGGCTAAAGAAAAAGAGGGCCTGGAGCCTACTCAGACCAAAGGGGATCTTTAAAAAGCACTTGGGCCCAGCATGTGGGTCCTAAAACACCAGCTGGATGAGTGTCCAGCAAGGGAGCATGACCAGGGCAGTGATAGCAGGTAATAGCCATTTTGGAGCTGCTGGAGCATGCTATGAGAAGAGCCGTAACCAGGTGTGCAGGGAGCGCCTCTTTCTGCTTCACACTGCTTCATGCTAGCTACTGCTGTTAAGTCCTCCGGTCTAGGGGAGCTTTCCAACTTTTCAGAGCCTTCTTTCTCTGCTAGTGCCTCTTTTGTGAGTAACTCTTCTCTGCTGGCAAATGAAATATATGTATTTTTAATAACGTGTCAAGAGAGGGCAAGCAGACTCTGTACCATAGCTGGTAATTTTATGGCGATTTTGCAAGGATGCCCATTAAATCATAGGCAACCCTGGCTTTTCAGCTCCTCAGGTTTCAGCAGTGGTTTGCCTTGGACATGGCCGGCAATTTCTCTGTTCCTTTAGCATTTCGTATTCTTTAGCTTTTTGGACCTTTTCCTCATCCATGAAGGGGTACCTGGTTCTTTACAGTGGACACATGGCACTTCTAGGAAGGTGGCTACACTATGCTCACATTTTCCCTCTGTGGTGCCACTTCATTATTTCCTGGCACATCCAGTTAAGGTGTGTAAAGTCACAGGGTTTCTTCCTTAAGTAATCTTTTGGCTCATGGCTCAGTGGACCCATTCTCTTAAATCCATGAGAAATCTTAGGTCAGGTCTACATTACTACTTATTTTGGTATAACTTACATTGCTCAGGGGTGTGAATAAGCCACCCCCAAGCTACATAAGTTACACTGACCTGAGAGTCAGCATAGAGCCACAGTGTCTGCGCTGATGTAGCACTTCTAGTGTAGACTAGCCCTTAGTTTCTCCAGTTTTGACTCTACAGTCTCTGCTTCTGGGGATGGAAAATATAGACATGCCCTTGATGAGTTACTTTTCTCTTTAGGGCAGAGGTGGGCCAAGTTTTTGGCCTCAGGGCCACATCTGGGTATAAAAATTGTATGGCGGGCAATGAATGCTCACGAAATTGGGTGTCGGGGTGTGGGAGGGGGTGCGGGATCTGGGGTGGCATCAGAAAGGATGAGTTCAGGATGTGTGAGGGTGCTCTGGGGTGCGGGGAGGTGGGGTGTGAGGGCTCTGGCTGGGGGTGTGGGCTCTGGGGTAGGGCTGGGGATGGGGGTTTTGGGGTGCAGGAGGGTGCTCCGGGCTGGGACTGAGGGGTTTGGAGGGCAGGAGTGGGCTCTGGGCTGCGGTGGGGGGGGGCGGGCTCTGCCTGGGGGTGCAGGCTCTGGGGTAGGGCTGGAGTTTGGGGTGCAGGAGGGTGCTTTGGGCTGGGACTGAGGGGTTCGGAGGGCAGGAGGGGGATTAGGGCTGGGGCAGGGGGTTGGGACGCGGGGAGGGGGGGGGGGGGGCTCAAGAGTGCAGGCTCCTGGCAGCGCTTACCTCAGGCAGCTCCCAGAAGCAGCAGCATGTCCCTCCTCCGGCTCCTGTGCCAATGGTTCCCAGCCAATGGGAGCTGTGGGGTGCGGTGCTTGGGGGAGGGGCAGCATGCAGAGAGCCCCCTGGCTGGCCCTACGTGTCGGAGCTGGAGGGGGGACATCATGCCGCTGCTTCTGGGAGCTGTGCAGCAAGCTTCCAATCCTGCTCGCCGGCTGGAGTGCCGGAGTGGGGCAAGCCCTTGACCCTGCTCCCCAGTGGGAGCTCGATGGCCAGCTTAAAAGGCCTGACAGGCTGGATGCGGTCTGTGGGCCGTAGTTTGTCCACCCCTGATTTAGGGAGATCTGAGGTTTTTTGGTTAGAATCTCTCTGTGTATCTCTCATATAAACTATTCCTATATAATTTGGTTCTGGGCTCGCTGAAACCTGCTTGGAAATGAGAAGGAGACTAAAATTGCAGTAATTTGGGGAAGCATGGAAGAGCTTTGCTGGTGTCAAATCTTATCTTCCTGTGCTGTCTTAGAGAAACTCAATTCAAATTATTGCACAGCTCATTTGTTCCATTTACTGCTAGGTTCAGATGAAGCGAAAGGAGTGTTGATTTTTCCATGTAGAGTAAATGTCACTGTGCTTGTGGATCATTTCCATTATATATGAGCCTGCCCAATTATTGCTCTCCTTTTGCAAAAGCAGGAATTTTTGAACAAAGTTATGAGGGAGTAAACTCCTTTATCCTCTGCATCCTGAATATTGGGCAATTGGCTGAAACTTTACTTTCTTTACTAAAGGCAGTGCTAGAGAAATGCTCTCTGTTGCTGGAAAAAGGATCCTGAAGTTCTGGTCTAAGACAAGGGTCCCTGGTTTTAGTTTCAGTTGATTTGACATTTTGTGGGCTGAGGTTGAGATGGGGCTTCTCTAGCGACATCACCGTTGTTTAAGGATCCACTTGTCAGTTGTCCATGAGAATGCATGTTAGAAAAACAAAAAGACCTCTGGTGTCTGAATTGGCAGCGTTGGAATCGGAGTGCAGATTTTCTCTATGACTTCTGTGTGCATCATGACATTTGATTAACTTTATAATTTGGTTATAGCCTGCTTGTTTTTTCTATGGTTCAGATATGTAAAATTAGTCCCTGTGCCATCCATGCTGATAACAATTCTGTCTGTATTGAGAGGGGAAGGTTCTGATGAGTCTTTTACTTTTGCTTCAGTGTGTGCACTTCAAAAATTGCTCACTAAAAAAACAACTTCCTTTCACAGAGGATTGATCATTATGTCTCTGAATTTTCCCTGCAGAAACCTTCCTTTTATAGATGGAAAGCCTTGTGTTGCAGGAGACTTTACAGCAATGCTCAGCTAGAACTCTGTGTACAGCCTGTCTCTGAGAGAATGTAAATGGGATTGAATTATGGAATCAGCAAACTATCTTGTTTAGGGATGACTTTGTTAACCAAATATACCTTGGATTGGGGTGTGGTAGAGTGGGATGGGGGAAGTTCTACATTGAGCGTGACCCTTATATCTTGTTTTCCTGAGTTCCAAGGATCCGTTCTGCTGTCCCTCAGGTAATCACTTTCTCTATGAAAGTGATGTGCAGGAGCAAATCACGCAGTAATGGAGTCACGTGAGTTGCTCTGTAGCGAAGGTGTGCTAGGTATCCTGTTCTAAACTCTGGTGTGTGGTTTTTTGGGGTTTTTTGTTTTTATCACATCTCATCATAACTTTTGAGAAAATGCCCTTTTGACTTTCATTAGGTTAAGTAATCAAGCCATTTTGGGGATAGTGCAGCTGATTTTAGAGAGTACTGCTTACTGCCCCAGCTAACTCTCATAAATGTGTCAGGATTTGTCTTTCAGGAGAAGTACCTGACTAATAACAAGACTCGGTTTAAAACCAAGGAAGTTATTAATGTTGATGCATGTTGTTGCTGTAGTACTAGTTACTAGCTGACCAAATTCAGATTTAAATAGGAATTCCGGCAGCACTTGTAAGGAATTCCTAGGGAATTTATAAGTTCTGCAGTTTCTCTTGCATGAGTTTCTGTTAAAACTCACTGGACCAACTGTTGTGTGCAGTGTTGTTTGTCATATTGGTCCCAGGAGAAGGGTTTTATGAGCATTCTAAACAACGCTGGAAAAGCACCAACTCTCTGATGCAGATGGGGTGTTTGGGAACCTAGTGTTTTATTCAGAAAAATTGGTTTGATGTGTTCAAGGCTCTTTACAATGAAAAGGGTTTAAAACGTTAATTTATAATAAGTGGAAGCTTAGATTCCATCTAAATGTGATATTTCTTAAGCTTTTCCAGGACCTGAGGCATTTTTACAGTTTCATAGCCAATAATTGTAAAATGCACTATTGAGTCTTCCCCCAAAATGCTGGAAGGTTCTAGTTCTCATGGAGGGCTGTGTCTGAGAGAGGCTGTTCTAGAAACACTGAGAACAGTGGGATTCTTCATCTTCAGAACACCCATCCTAACAAGTCCCAGACAAATTGGAAAAACATTCATCAATATAGAGACAAGGTGGGTGAGATAATATCTTTTATTGAACCAATTTCTGTTGGTGAGAGATAGAAGCTTTCGAGCCACACCTTGACCAGTTCCTTAGCATATGTGCTAACTACTTATGCTAAACAATCTGTTGTATCTTGCATTTTTCTGTGATGCTTGGAGTACCTTTCCCAGACCTGTGACTCAAAATCTTGTCTCTCTCACCAACAGAAACTGGTCCAATAAAAGATATTACCTGGCCCACTTTGTCTGTCTGATATCCTGGGACCTACACAGCTACAAGTGCACTGCGTTCACCAAAATAGTCCATTGAGAAAGACCTGCAATCGGGAGCTTGGGTTAGCTATTCTGTTTACCTTTTAAAAAAAAATTACGAACAATGCTAAATTACTTTCTCATATAAGCAGTGAAAGTCTGATCCTGGGAAAGTGCTGAGCGCTCTCAACTCCCATTCACTTAAGTGGAAGTTGAACGTGCTCTGCATCTCACAGCATCAGGCCCTTAAAGAAATGGGCCGAGTGTCCAAAACCAAAGAATTTACTAGGTCTGGTTATCAACTTTTTATTCCAAAATGCCCTTCACATTAAAGATCTTTAAGTCAATACTCCAAACATGTCTGCATCACCATTCTTCCCACAGGTCCTTTATAACGGAACCCTTGATGTCCATGTTCCTCTCTTTGGCAGTAAAAATGCCATTAGAAGGGTAAGAGCTGGGGCTCATGCAGCTCTCCCTCTGTGGATACTCTTTGCAATAGCTCATTGCACTGTCACACAATACTAATACACGAGCATTTACACCTGTTACAAAAAGCAAGTACACCATCCCCGATGGGGCCTAAAGCAGTTATCTTCAGTCTTTTTACCATAGAAATGAAAGTGACGATGACAGCAGAAAATGGCCATTCTCCCTGGAGCTGGGCTATGCGCTCAACTTCAAAGGTACTTTTGTAACATCCCTGGAGTCTTTAATAAAGGATGCCTGCTCTGAAGGGACGCCTTCTCTCCTTGAGAGTGAGACAGCTTGTGTCTTAAGGGGCGGTATTTACAACATTAATGGGCTCTAAGGAATGACCATGAGAGCTCCAGCTTATTTTTTTCCCCTGTTATATCCCCGATTAATAGGTTCCCTAGCAGCACAAGCACATCCACCCTGTTGTGCTGGTGTGGGACATAGGGACAGACTTTAGAACCCCACATTCTGATCTTACCACTACCAGCTGAAGCTCTGTGTGCTTGGCATTGCTGAACATCAGGCACCAAACCTTTTTCGGTGTGGTGTGCCTGGTTTTCTGACTTGGTTCCCAGATAATCTTGCTTAAAAAAAACTTCCCTCTCTCCATGCACACAAGTGACCTCCTTGTTTTGCAGTGAAACCTAGTATTCCCCACTCCGGCCTTGAGTTGCCAAAACTGCTTTGAATGTGTTTTATTAGGTACCTCAGCACTGTTGGAATCTGGCTCATGCACAGGCTCCTGAAGAGATGTATTCAGGCCTGAAATAGGGCCGCTTGCCAGCTACAATTTGTCAGACTGACAATAAATATAAAAGCTGGTCAAGTAGGCTTGTCGTTCTCCTTCCTGAAGGCTTAGGGTGAATTTAAAAAAGTGTTCTTGTAGCTGAGACAGAATTTGATGTGGTTGGAGAGATGAATGTGCCCCTCCACTGGGCACCTCACCAGTCGGTGGGCTGAAGCTCTCTGCTGAGCTAGGGGCTGTGGGTGGCTGACCTTTGTGTACGTCCGCACAGGGCAGTTAACTGTGTTACTAACCCCGGCTGGCGTTTTCCTATTATCTTACAGACGCTAGTGGCATGCTTGGAAGACACCAAAGAACAGTCAGCATTCAAGAGCTTGCTCAGCAAAGTGAGGGATGAGCAGAGTCTGGATGCTGAGGCTGTTGTGTCTGTACTGAAGCTGTTCCGAAACACACATCCCAAGATAAACGCAGCACTGCTGGAGAGAGAGCAGGACAGTGGAGAGACCCTGCAGCAAACAGGTAGGAGGGCAGGCACACCCCATGGGCACGAGAGCAGCTCTTCACCGGGTCCTCCAAAACCCTTCTGCCGCTCTCCCAGCACGCTGTTATTCGAGCATGCGGATTTCATTTCACTCAGGCCCTAGCTCTCTGTTGTGTGTGATATAGCCACAAACGCTAACCGAGATCTCCACGCTTTTCGGAGCAGGATTTTGCATTTCCACTCTGACTGCCTTCAGTGGAGCAATCTCAGAAATTTCTTTGCCCTTCACTCACTGTAGGTCTAAATCAATGGCTAGGTGGCCAGCATGGGCCAGTTCTCTGACTGTGCCTCAGGATTGACTGTTTCTTTCTTATTTGAGTTTGACACAAAGCAGTGGCCTCGCAAACCTGTCATTAACCTCCAGTTTGCTTTGCGGCTTTGTGCTCTGTTAGATAAGTGAGACATTTTTCTTTCATAGGGTTTAAAGAGAATAGTGAAGTGTTTTTCTCTGCTGCTTATGCTCAGGATAAGCTTTGCTATTCACTTAGATCTTTCTCTCCCTGGAAAATCTCTTGCTGTCACTTTTTTCAAACGTGACTTGTTTTTTCTCTTGCATTTCCAAATCTTTCTTCCTCAGGGAGCACAGAAGAGGGAAAGACCCTGTCTGCTCTATTACTGGAATACAGGGAAGAACTGATTCAGAGCATAACACAGCTGAGCCCCATCACAGAGTTCCTAGAAACAGGAGAGGAGGGATTCCTGACTGGCTTGGAGAAGCGGGTAACAAATCTGAAATAAGTAAAGCTCTGTATGTGTGAGGTGTGCATGTGGTTCCACAACACTTATCACATGATTTGCCAGGTCACAGTTGCTTCCCTGAGCTGGTAACTACCTTATTTACCCTGCATAGCATGGAATAGAAATAGTTCAGATCCTCCCATTAACTTTCTAATTGAACCATGTGAATATGAGAGCTGAATTGCAAAGATTCGTCACTGAGATGAGCACTCCCAGTCCCAGGTCTATGCACTGAATGCCCCACTGGCCAAGCTGCGGGAGGGGAGGCAGCTAGTGTTCTTTATAAGTTCTGGGAAAGTCCACTGTAGTGAACCCAGAGAGCAATGCACTACCATAGGGTTGTGAAGGTCAGGTCAGGAAATTAAAACTCCAGTGTTGAATACCCGCACCCCAGCCTAATTAGTAGGCATGTCATTCTGTATGTGTTTGTCTCAGTTGTTAAGTTATCTTTCAGGTAACTCTCCAAAGCTTTTGGTTTACTTAAACTGGGAAAACAGTTGTTCATACATGTAAAACATCCCCATATGCAGAACATCCTCTTCTCAATTTTTGATATTCAGCATAGTTGAAATTTACAAATTGCAATGCTTAGTATTTCCTGGTGGATTAGCAGTGCTCACCTGTGAGTGACTGCGTTGTGCACACAGACTGGCCTAGCCTAAAGGACCTTCTGTTTTATACGGTTTAGCACTTTCTGCATTGTTTGGGGAGGGCTGTTTACAATCCATCTATGTACACCAAAACTCTGAATTCTCTTGCGTGTGGCCTGTGATATATTTGGTAAAGGTGCCTGCAACCTCATTTCTGTTGCAGTTAGTTGGGCCTGTTTGTTGCCCTGTGACACAGTATTGCAATGAATAGAGAGTATCCTTGGGGCCATTGGTGTGAATGAAGCCTGCTTTCTGTGTGAGTGGGTTTGACTTGAGGCCACAGCACCTGAGCTGAGAATCTCTGTTCTTACCTATGATAGTCTCTTAAATTACTGTTTGTTACAGGCTCCTTTTATTAACTGCTCCCAGCAAAATATCTCTCAGCATGAACTGTGCTGCCAGCCATTCTAGAAGGCCAGAGAAGGTGCTATTATCAGAATCCCAAGTTTACCCCTCCTGGCTTTAGAGATTAGCCCAATGTTTGGTAAACTTCCTCCATTGAAGGAGACATGAGAAGGAAGGGTCACACAAAGCAGTGAGCATCCACCACAGGTATTACAAAGCCTGAGGCACAGATGCTCCAAGAGGTTGCATGGATCTGAGCTCTTGGTCCTTGATGCTGCATCAGGAGTGTAGATCTGTATGCATGAAGAGCAAGTGGAGCTAGCTGAAATTTTTCAATTTTTTTTTGTTGAAAAACCATCTTTTTTTGAAATCTTAAGTACTCCCCCAAAAATTCTGCTGATTTTTTCTTTGTAGTGGTGTTTTATTTATGAAATTGTAAAATGTAATGCAGACTTCTTCGTTGAGTGATGTCCCTATGGGTGCCCCGAGCTATAATCAGAGATTTATGTTAGCAGTGCCTAGTTGGGTTGCACAAATGCGGTCCCCGTCTTGTGCTGCTTTAGGCAGTTAACTGGCGTTGTGCGACCAACTGCCCTTAGTTCCTTCTTTACCGCCATTGGCTGTGAGTCGGTGCACTTGGCAGTGCCTCAGAGCTTATTTAGTGTAGAATAACCCCAGTTAGTTCTAGTACTATTAGAAATAGTCAACCTGTTTTCATTTGTTTTGTCCCTGTTTATTCCCCCTCCTTCCCCAAAATCCTATTTCCTGACTAGAAGTAGGTTTTCGTTGAACCTTTACTCCCAGTTCTCCCTTCATGGGGGGACGAAGCTCTCCTCTCAGGGGCATGCCCTGTTCCCCTGGCTTTAAACGCTGCCTCACCTGTAAGGCTATCGATACCAGTGTTGGACAGAACACATCCCTCAAAAGTGTTCGCACTGCCATAAGTTAACAACCAGGACCAGGAAAGCCAGGAACTTGTAACTAAAATTACTCCTAATGGAGAAGTCCCTCAGGCCAGCATCTGAGCTGGAAGCAAGGACACCCACCCCTTGCCTTCCCCCCACACACACCCCAGACACAAATCACCTATGGCAACCTCTGACAGAGGCTCTTCTACTAAGGCTCAGACAACAGACCACTCAACTGTAAAGGCGGCTGAAAAGCATCCTGCGGCTTCGCCAACTCGGGAAACGGCCAAGAAAAGGCGTTCCCCGCAACAGCATGCTCAGTCTGTACCGACCACACCATAAGCCTCTACAACTGAGGTAGCAGCACCCTCCGGTTCCATGGATACAGCGAGAGCTAAGGACTCTAAATGAGTCAGCTCTGACACAGTAGTAAGGGGAAAATAAAACCCCATGCTTCTGCACCGCCGGAGCCAACCTGGCACCAGCAATTCCCCGCTAATGCAAGCCATGCTGCTACCTACTGGTGGTATACTGCAGCTGGCGTGCATGCCTGTACCAACACAATCAGCAGCACCAACTGCTATGACCCCAATGGCACCGCCACAGTTGGTACTGAATCAGTTCTAGCTACAAAAGGATCTGACGGTCTCTTCAATGCCTGAATTACCCATCTTCAGCACCAGCGTTCCCCCAGCTCGCTCAGTACCAAGTCACCTTTCCAGTACACCTCATTCAGCTCCCCCTCTTTCAAGCGACGATGATGATGATGATAATGGAGAGATTTATTTCTCCCAACACTCTTTTCCCATTCACGATCCGGCAGGGCATGCCCCATCACACAGAGGATATCATGCCGAGGCCAAATAACCTCAGTGGTACAAGTACCCATGGATGACACCCATGCCACCTCCACCACAATGGTCATATTGGACACCACGGATGACACATCCGTCTTACCACTGCAGACCTCCCAGTCCATGGTACTGGGACCATCTCAGCCCCCTGAGGAGGTGCCTGCAGAACAGGATGAACCCTGTGACTGGGATGTTGAACCTACCCTCCACTTTTCTTCATCTTCTCCTGATGACACCATCATCCCCTCCGCCTGCCCCTTCCCCCCAAAAAAAACATTGTGGACGACTTTAAACAATTTTGAAGACCTCTATAGGAGGGTCGCAAGCTCCTTGGACATCTCACTCGAAGAAATCCAAAAAACACAACACAAACTTCTTGACGTTCTATAGATGTCTACCTCGTCTAAAATCTCCCTACCCATGAATGAATCCATCATGGAACCAGTTAGACTGATTTGGCAGACTCCAGCAACCATTCCACCAACTTGTAAGAGCTCTGACAGAAAATATTATGTGCCATTGAAGGGCACAGAATTCCATTTTTCCCACCCCACATCAAATTCTTTGGTTGTTGATGCAGTCAACAAACAGGGCAGACAACCATTCCCCAAAAATACATCATATGACAAGGACTGGAAGAGGCTTGACCTCTTCGGCCGCAAGGCTTATTCTTTGGTGACTCTCCATCTTCAAATTGCCAACTATGAAGCACTACTTGGAAAATACGACCACACAAATTATGTAAAATTAGCAGACTGTATTGAATTTCTCCCCGAGGAGAAAAAAGAACAATTTAGATCACTCACCTCTGAAGGACAACTGATTGCCAGAATGGCTTTGCAGGCTGCTTTGGACTCTGCAGATATGGCAGCCCGGTCTACAGCTACTGTGATAGTCAGGAGGAGAGCTTCTTGGTTGCATCTCTCTGGCTTCCCCAGAGAGGTGCAATTGACACTGAAGATTTTCCATTAATAGACCTAAATTCTTTGCGGCCAAAACTGATGAGTCTTTACATACTCTCAAGGGCAACTCTCAAATCCCTGGGTATTTATACCCCTAGGAACACGAGAAGACAGAGCAAATATTACAATCCACAGAAGTTCCAATCTACACCATATACACAATCAAACAGGCAGTACGAACCTCAGGGTTGTAAACAAAGGTCTTTAAGGAGACAACAGTCTCCACCACAAGCTGCCACGTCCACCAACCATCCTCTAGACAGCAAGTTCGATGTGTTGGTCGAGGGCCCGAGAACGCAACATCTTTCAACGCTGGAACCCTTTCCCATCTCAGACCTTCTCGGACTGTCTTATCCCATACTACCCAGACTTGCAGTCCATCACAACAGACGGATGTGTATTGGAGATAATCAAGATCGGATACTCCATCCCATTTACTTCCATCCACCCTCCCTCTCTATCCTCCTTAAGGGACTCCTCTCACAAACATCTACTGTAACAAGAGGTTGCCCATCTCTTGCATCTAGGAGCAGTAGAACTGGTACCATCAAAATAGCAAGGGAAGGGTTTCTATTCATGTTATTTTCTCTCTCAGGAAAAAAAAGAGGATGGAGACTCATTCTCGATCTCAGACTTCTCAACAATTTCGTAAAAACCCAACACTTCAAGATGGTCACGCTAGCCTCCATAATCCCGGCGTTAGAAAAGGGGGACTGGTCCTCTAGAATGTGTATTTTCATATAACCATCCATACCTCATGTTGGCAGTTTCTTTGGTTGGCAATAGGACAGGATCACTTCCAATACAAGTTCCTTCCTTTTGGCCGATCCACTGCCCCTCGAGTTCCTTCAAAGGTCCTTGCTGTTGTGGCTGCCTGCCTATGCAGAAAAGGAATTATGATATTCTCATACTTGGACGATTGTCTGCTCAAAGCACCGACACAACAAGCGGCACTAGATGGCACAGAACAGACACTCATGCTCTTTACGAGGTTAGGCCTCCAGATAAATGCACAAAAGTCTACACTGACACCAGTGCAAGAAATTAAGTTCATTGGAGCGTACCTCAATTCTCCCGAGGCGATGGCCTCTCTACCACAACAATTCCTCACCTTAACCCACCTGATTTCCATGGTACAAATCAGTCCTCAAGTCACTGCCAAGACATGCCTGCAACTACTAGGCCACATGGCCTCCACAACGTATGTCGTCAAGCATGCAAGACTCCATATGAGGTGCCCACAAGCCTGGTTCCAATTGGCTTATGTCCTCTACAGACACAATATAAACAAGTGCCTCACAATATCAAACAAGGTAAAAGAGTCTCTACTCTGGTGGACTCAACCAGACAATGTCTGCCTAGGGATGCCATTCACACAAACTCCCCCAATGATGACCATCACGACAGATTCTTCACTTCTGGGCTGGGGAGCACATTTACGCCCGCATTCTATCCAGGGCCACTGGTCCCCAGTGCAAATTCTTCTGCACATAAATCTTCTAGAACGGAGAACTGTTCGCAATGCTTGCTCCCAGTTCCTATTGATCATCAAAGGCAAGACCATACAGATCCTCACGGACAACGTGGCTTGCATGTTTTATATAAACAGACAAGGGGGAGCACAATCACACTCCCTCTGTGTAGAAGCCATAAGACTCTGGCAATGGTGCATCAGACACAATATCCACATTACAGCACAATATCTACCTGGCTGCCAGAACACTATGGCAGATACACAAAGCAGGAATTTCTTCCAGGACCACAAGTGGGAACTGGACACACACGTTCTCCAGAACATCTTCAAGAATTGGGGATTCCCTATGATAGACCTGATTACAATGGCACAAAACACCAAATGCCCACTATTCTGCTCCAGGGCGGGACTCGGTCACCGCTTTCTGGGTAACGCTTCCTTGTGAAGTGGAAAGCTCCTCTCCTTTACATAATTTGATAACATGATTTTGGCAATTAATTGATCTTTAACTATTCATGATAAATAGGACCAATGGCCTGTGATGGGATGTTAGAAGGGGTGGGATCTGAGTTACTACAGAGAATTCTTTCCTGGGTATCTGGCTGGTGAATCTTGCCCACATGCTCAGGGTTCAGCTGATCGCCATATTTGGGGTTGGGTAGGAATTTTCCTCCAGGGCAGATTGGAAGAGGCCCTGGGGGTTTTTCGCCTTCCTCTGCAGTATGGGGCACAGGTCACTTGCTGGAGGATTCTCTGCACCTTGAAGTCCTTAAACCATGATTTGAGGACTTCAATAGCTCAGACATAAGTGAGAGGTTTATTGCAGGAGTGGGTGGGTGGGATTTGGTGGCCTGCATTGTGGAGGAGGTCAGACTAGATTATCATAATTGTCCCTTCTGACCTTAATATCTATGAATTGACACGCGTTTCCCGCAACCCTCCTCCTAACCCTGGTGAGCCACAAGATCAGACATGAAAACACCAGGGTAATTCTGATTAGCCCGCACATGGCCTTGCCAAACTTTGTACCCTTACCTTCTCAAACTCTCGGTATGCCCACCACGGACACTCCCGCTTCTGCCTCGTCTTCTGTCTCAGAACACAGGTCACATTCTTCATCCGGATCCCCAAAGCCTCCATCTCAAAGCGTGGCTATTCCGTGGCTGAAGGGATCTGAAATAATGTGTTTGAATGAAGTGCAAAACACTTCGCTACATAGCTGCAGAACAAACACCCGCACCACCTACCTATACAAATGGAAACAATTTGATGCATGGCGCCAACAAAAATGAACTGCAGCAATTTCAGCCCCTTTGCCACTAATAATGGACTACTTATTACAACTTAAAAAGTTGGTTCTTTCCATGAGCTTGATTGCAGTGCATCTCTCCGCTATCACAGCGTTTCACGACAAGGTAGACGAATTATCTATATTTGCTCACGCACTCACCAAAAGGTTCCTGAAAGGCCTCAACAACTTCTACCCTGAAGTGAGAAAAGTTACCCCGCAATGGGACCTTAATCTAATCTAGTCCTTCAAATACTCACCTGCCCTCCATTTGAACGCAGGGTGACATGCTTTTTGTTGCATCTTTTCTTACAGCGATTACATCTGCCAAATGGATGGGAGAATTGGGCGCTCTCATGGCAGACCCACCATACGCAGTCTTTTTCAAAGATAAAGTTTCCCTCGTAAGATTTTGCCTAAAATTTCCTCATCATTTCACCTCAATCAACCTATCCACCTACCGATATTCTACCCCAAACCCCACGAGGATAGATGGCAGTCCAGACTACATACCTTGGATGTACGCAGGGCAATAGCCTTCTACATAGACAAAACAAAAGCCTTTTGTAAGTCTCCAAAACTGTTTATTTCAATCACTGAACGATCGAAAGGGAATGCCATATCCACACAGAGGCTATCCAAATGGATTTCGGATTGCATAAAACTGTTACCATCAGCATGTCCAACAACCCCATTTGGGGATTCGCATTCATTCCACCATGGCCTTATCAACCCCCAGAGCATTCCTTAACAATGTTCCCATTACAGAAATCTGTAAGACTGCAACCTGGGCCTCAGTCCATGCATTTACTCAACATTATGCTTTAGAACAGCATGCAACCTCCGCTACCCTGTTTGGACTCTCTGTACTCTCATCTGCTATGACTTCAACTCTGAAGCCCCTTCCACCTACCGGAGGGCAGAAGAAGAGAAAGTTACTCACCTTGTGCAGTAACATAGGTTCTTCGAGATGTGTCCCCCTGTGGGTGCTCCACTACCCTCCCTCTTCCCCTCTACTTCGGAGTTTCACACTAGTGCTCTGCAGTAGAGAAGAAACAGAGAGGGGGTTGGTCGCATGGCACCAATTAGCCTTCTGAAGTGGTGCGAGATGGGGACCACGCATGTGTGACTCAACCAGGCACTGCTACCATAAATCTCCAATTCTGAGGGTAGGGGCACACAAACACCTAAAGTGGAGCACCCACAGGGACACAGATCTCGAAGAACCTATGTTTCTGCAGAAGGTGAGTAACTCTCTCTTCTCCCCCCCCCCCCCCCCCCCACAATGCTGATTCACCCCGAGAGCAGTTCCATCCTGTGCATTGAATGAGGCAGGGGTCCCATGGAAACAATAGTATGTGATCATGTAATTAAAAGCTATCATAATGCATACAGACAAGGGGGCTGAATTAAGGTTGCATGTGCAACCTTAACTGTGGCATTTCCTAACTTGTGAGAGCTTGACTTTTCAATCCTAATATTCTTTGAACGTAACTTTTTGATGCAGTTTCCTAATTTAAAAAACAGATTGAAAAAATGCAAATTCCATCATGTAGAACCATGCTGACCCCCAGGCTGTGTCATTAGCAGGGTCTGGACCTTTTACAGTCACAGCACAGATCTACAACTTGAGCTAACAGAGTAATTGGTAGCAGTAGCAGAAGGAGATGAAACACACTTTTCCAGTGGGTTTCACAACTATTTGCTGACAGCAGAGCAATGTAGAGTCTGCTATTTGTAAAGGGTTTTCTTGCATAGTGTCCATGCTAGCCTGTGTTTGGAATGTGGTATCTGTTATTCCTTGTGAAAAGACCATCTCTTCTGCTACTGCCTGTATTCGAGAAGTGCAATCTTGTATTCAGAGTGTGTTTTTAATCTTGTGCTATGTATTTGTTATACCATGCATAAGGGATGGTCCATGGCTGGGTCATATAAATAAATCACTGTTAACAAATAAGGTATTTATTAAAATAATAAGGTTTCTCTCCCTTCCACCCATTTTCCAGGAGCAAAAAAAGAAAAAAAAAAAAGTGAAAAAAACAAAAAAAACTAAAACCAAAAAAATTTTTAAAAGGAAATTTATTTTGAATAAATCAACAATCTTTTTGGAACCTGCAGAATGAAAATAACATTGAAATTCTTTGTCAGAAATGTTTTTTCCATTTTTTGACCAACTCTAAGTGCCAGGTTCAGTGGGAAAACATAATCCTACTGGGGGGAGGGATAGCTCAGTGGTTTGAGCATTGGCCTGCTAAACCCAGGGTTGTGAGTTCAATCCTTGAGGGGGCCACTTAGGGATCTGGGGCAAAATTTGGGGATTGGCCCTGCTTTGAGCAGGGGGTTGGACTAGATGACCTCTTGAGGTCCCTTCCAACCCTGATATTCTATGATTCTATGATCTGACCTTGTGCATAGAGGGAGGTCAATAAACTACATATACCTATGTGACGGGTTCCCTGAGGTGCCATCTGGAACTGGGTGCCACTGAACAGTCTGTGGCACCAACCGGGGCTCCCTCTCATACTGTGATGCTGTGACAAGCTGCAAACCTTTCCAGGTACTGCACTTACACAACAGCAGTAGAGAGACTCCAGCCAATTCCCCCCAGCCTGACGCCCCAGGGCTGTACCATCTTGCCCTGGTCAGAAGCCTGAACAATGTAAATTTATTACTCAGTCTGCCACTTCCACAAAGGAAAGTGGACATCCACCAGCGCTTACAATCTGAGCGGATTTCCCAAGCTCTTCAACCAAAAAGCACTGTTTTAGGTAATATATAAAACAGGTTTATTAACTATAGAAAGACAGATTGTAAGTGATTATAAATAATAAAGAGTGCAGATCAAAGTTGGTTACATAAGAAATAAAAGTAAAATTGCAATCTGAGTTCTATAAACTAGACAGGATTTGAATCAAGCAGTGTCTCACCCTGATAGATAATACAAACAGATCTTCCATACACAGGTTGGAAGTCTCTTTCAGCCTGAGACCACCCTCCCCAGTTCAGTCTTTGTCCTCCAGACGTGTTTCTTCACAACCTATTTTTCTGGTTGACAAATGTCAGTCACATATAGTGTGCTTAGAAACCAAAGTTACAGGCACCTTATAAATACTTCAGAGTATGATGTGAAATACAGCTGAAGCAGTGGATACAGTAGGTGTAATACTAGAAAAAGTGTAAAAAGATTATACAAAACTAATAGAGCATTGTGTAATCTTATGCCATTTTAGGCCATCTTGAGTCATTCAGACATAAAAGTCATTAAGAATTTCTCATAACTGGTTGTTTGCTTGTTCCTTCAGGTGATTCTGGATTGCTGTGAAGGCAGCTCCCACGGGGAGGCAATGGAGAGTCTGCTCAGGAAGGTGGTGGAAGAGAAGACCCTGAAAGCTGAGAGCTTGGTAAAACTCCTTGGGGCTGTAAAAGCATCATTCCCTGATCTGCACCTTCTGCTAGACAATTTGGTGGCAGCAGCAGTTGTGTCTGATGGCACAGGTATTAATGGATTTAGCTCAACAAAGAAAAGCTAAGGGGTGACTTGATCACAGTCTATAAGTACCTACATGGGGAGCAAATATTTGATAATGGCCTCTGCAATCTGTCAGAGAAGGGTATAACACAATCCAGTGCCTGGAAGTTGAAGCTAGACAAAATGAGACTGGAAATAAGATGTAAATTTTTAACAGTGAGGGAATTAGCCATTGGAACAATTTACCAAGGCAAATTCTCATCACTGGCAATTTTTAACTCAAGATTGGATGTTATCCTAGAAGATCTGCTCTAGGAATTATTGTGGGGCAGTTCTGTGGCTTGTGTTACACAGGAGATCAGACTGGATGATCACAGTGGTCCCTTCTTCCCTTAGAATCCATGAGTCTGTGAAGTCTTCAAAGTGTTCAGATAATGGCCAGAAAGTTTGGATGTTTGTCTGGACTTCAGTGCACTTCTGAAAGCTTACTTTTATAAAAGCAGAAATGGAGACTATTTTCACAAAACACCAGATGAGTGAAAGAACAATGGGATAAGAGGACCTTGCCAGTGACAATGGTCTGTCCCTCCCCAGGCCCATGTTATGATACAGAGCAAGTGTTACCATATGCAAGCCCATAACTGCTTCTTGGTGAAATTTAAATCTAATGATTTAAAGCTAATCTGTTAAATACAAGAGTGTTTCTGTCCAGTATCTAATTACAAATAAGCTTTTTAGTTAATCACATGAACATAACAGCACTGGTATCTGCGACAAACCTAGGGTTGAATACAGTGTTCCTTTTATAGGCAAAATTGCCAAACTCCACTGTTCGATGCACTGATGTGTTAGTGGCATATTTGGCTGCTGGTACAGGTGCCCCCTTATGTGAGAAAAGCAGATACCAAAATCTCGCAGATACCAAAGCATTCAAGCACAAACATCGCCTTTCATGCCCAGTATTTCATGTTAGCCAATCTCACCGCTGAGGGAAATGAGTCTCTCTCCAGAGCTCAGGATGTGACTAGCTTTCTTTTAGAAGGCTGGTTTTGAGTGCCTTTCCTCATGGCTTGGGACTCATGTGGAGATTGTGGGCTAGATTTTCAGTTTGTGTATATCCATTGAAATCAGATGCCAGCTGAGAATCTGACCCACTAAATTCCACAGGAGTCTCTTTGGTTCTGCAGAGCATATAAGCCCTACAGTCTCCCAGAGCTGATGGGTGTCCCTGAGATCTCTCTCAGGATCTTACAAGGTTTTATCAGAGAGCTAGATATAATTTACAGGACTAAGGAGAGAACCAGAGGTGGAGAGTGGGCAAAGCTATAACCTCTGCAGCAGATGGGCCACTTAAACAGTTACACCTTCCACATCATGAATGACCATATGAAATATAGGTTCCCACACTGAACCCAGGCCTTCCCTTGGAGCTCTTTCCGTTAGTGGCTGCAATCCTGCAGTGTTTAGTTGGCATTTATACAGTTTGTTTTGTAAATTTATAATGTAGCCCTATGAAAATCCAGCTCTAATAATCTAATCTAGAATTGGTGTTTGGCCTTACCCAGGAGGGTCCCACAGATGTGTCATAGAGTAAGTTAAAAGGGAGGGGCTTTCCTGTGTCACAGGTAAATGTCGATATAGTAACATGGGAGAGTCAGTAGTTCTTTCCCAGGGACAGGACATAGGGCTGTCACATAGACTGGCACTGTTACTGTGTTTAAGCATCAGTGTGTGGTAGTAATGAGACCTTTGAAGCAGTCCCTATGTGATGGCTGCTGCTGGAGTCCTTGAGTCTGCATTAATATCTGTTGAATGCAAAGTCCTTGAGTAATTGTGCTGCTGTGTTTTGCCACAGCTGCAGTTTGGAGTAGGTTGCTGGGCAGTGTCAAAGTGTAATTGCAGCTTGAGACCACGAAAGTATGGATCACCACAGCATTGGGGAGAAAAGAGTGTAACTCCCAAATAACCACTATGAATGCATTTGTAGTCATTTCTGTGAAACATTTCAGGCTCCAAGGCATTCGATCCCACACAGGAGACCCTGGCAGATGCCTACCTCCAGTGTGCCCAGTGCAGCCCCTATTCTGGCTCCTCTATAACCTCCTGCTGAGGTTCTGGTTGCACCTTCTCTATTTAGGCACTCCCTGTCCATGGCTGCACTGAGTCACCGCACCTCCTCCTCAGCAATGTTCCATCTAATTTCTTAGATCCATGTGTGGAATGAATTTTGTTAT
Source organism: Chelonia mydas (assembly GCF_015237465.2). Taxonomy (NCBI): domain Eukaryota; kingdom Metazoa; phylum Chordata; order Testudines; family Cheloniidae; genus Chelonia; species Chelonia mydas. The sequence continues at coordinate 4,142,425 of NC_051258.2, forward strand.
GTGCACCAATATGGAGGAGATGTGTGGCGGGGTGGGGTCGAGGGGTTCAGAGTGTGGGAGGGGGCTCAAGGTGCGGCAGAGGGTTGGGGTACAATGGGGTAAGGGAATTGGGGTCCAGGAGGGGGCTCAGGGCTAGGGCAGAGGGTTGGGGTGTAGGGGGGGCAAGGGCTGTGGCTGGGGTTGAAGGCTCTCGGGGGGGCAGGGATGAGGGGTTTGGGATGCAGGTTGCAGCGGGGAGAGAGGACTTCCCTCAGTCCTCTCTCACTGCAGCAGCTCAGGGCTGGGGGAAGGGTGCCTCTCCCCGGCCACAGCAGCTCTGTTTTTTGAGCTCTGAGGACCATTCCTCATTTGAGTGGGGATGGACCTTCTGTCCTATGTGGGCCTAGGTCCTCCGTCCTGGACTTCAAATAGGCCAGCATCTTTCATCAGTGCTGAAGCCACTTAAAAATTAAAAACTAAATTGAAATGCAGTGAAATGTAAATGAAAGTTTAATAGAAAGCAAATTTGTGCTCATAATACCGAGAAATCCCTCTGTGACAAACATTCCAGGCAGACAGTTTGCCTCATCATTTGTTGAGCACCATTGCTTCCCTTGAAACATCAGACTCCGAATGTGGTTAATTATCTAATGATAATACCCATTCCAGGGAGGAGCATTCCTTCATTACATGAGTTGCATATTCTGGAATTGAAATTGGAATAAATAGAAGCACAGTTCTTTACCATGGAAGTAAAGAGCAAGGGAGAGTCCACTGATACCGCACTGCACTGTGTGTCAGATTGAACAGCTCTGGATTTGGTAGAGTATTACTGTGATGTGAAATGTACCTTATTGCTATGGACAGAGTTTAAGTGACTCATACTAAGTGTGCTTGCATTTTCAGGGCTAGACATGATTACAAGATTTGGAATCAATTCTAAGAATTAATTTTTGTTTAATGAAATCTTAAACATTAAATATGAGAAAAAAACCTGCTAGTTCTTAGCCCAGCTCCCTGCTCAGTGCAGGATTGTTCCTTACAGCTCCAGGATGCTACATTTAAAGCTAGATTGGGCAATGAGGCTTTCACTGCTTCCCTTGGGAGACCAGGCCACTGTCTCATTTAATTCACTGGCAGGAAGTTTTTTCTGATATTCACTCTGAATCTTCCTTTTCTTAATTTCATCCATTAATTCCCATTGCCCCCTTTCTCCACCTTAAAGAGTTGTGCTCTCTCTTTACAGTGTGTACATTTCCAATTCTTTGAGACTCCCTATCTATTCCCCCAAAAGCCCAATAGCTCTGTAATTGTAACTCATTCCTTCCTTCAGCATCTGAATCTCATTGGTGCTCTTTCCTGATTCACTCAAGTTTTCAACTACGTTCTGGTGTTGCTGTGCCTACAGTGGAATGTGGCATTCTAGGTTCCTCATTTCTCAGGTCTTCAGAAGAGGCATTGGGGTTTTTTTGTTTGTTTGTTTTTTTGGCTGCTGTTTTGCAATCCACAATTTGCTTTACTTTTCCCTAAATATTCTCATCAAAGATAACCCCGCCTACCCAGACCCAGATTATCTTGGCCATGTGGTTGTTTGGGAAATGGTGTAGCGTATTTAATATATTACTTGTACGCACCTGAAGAGTTACTCACAGTCTGTGACTTATAGACCATAGGCGCCCTCAATGTAACGACAACTAAAAGTCAGCAATGGAACCTTCTAACTACAGGGGAATCGAAAGGAGAAACTGTGAAGGATCGTCTCACAATATTGTCTTCATATGCTGGACTATATGGTCTGTTTAAGAAGCTGAGCCTTTGATCTTCTGAACTAGGAGGACTGTGACTGATGCTTTGAATAGACTAGGAATATCTATCTGCAGCCAGGAGACTTATGTGTATACACACACTGTACAGTTTATAATGTCTCCTTTCATATGGATAAGTTTAGAGCTTAGACAACTGAATGGCTAATAGCCTTTGGCTAGACCTCACTAAAGGGCAGGTGGACACTGCAAACTTCTGTTACACAGCTCAGCCAGTGCAGTGCACCTCACACCTGCTGCTGTCCATTCCTTCTGATCCCCGGGGCTCTGCCAGTGGCACTCCATCCTGACTGGAGTATCTATCTCTGATATTCATAGCACAGTACTACCAAGACACCTCAGACCTGTCCTGCAACCCCCTGGCCTCCAAGGCTCTTGTGAGGAGAATCTGTGCTTCCTTCAATTTTCAGTTTACAGATCATTAGTGATTAGAACTGAAACCTATTTTTTCCTTGCATCCTGTGCTTGGATTTGGACCCAGGTCTCCCAAATGAAAGGCTACTGCAGTAACCTAGTGTGCCAGTGTGGTCCCCTATCTGCTTTATCCCCTTAGCTCTGAGCATCAGAAAGGCACAACATATTGAACTGTTGTTTTCATTTGCATTCAGCCAGAAGGACCCCAGAGGATTATGGGACCCAATTACTGAAACGATACCAAAAAAACTTTGCAGAGCTCTTCATGGACACACAGATGCTGCTGCGAGGGATCTCAGCTGCACAAAACTTAGCTCCTGGAGAAAGAGAGGTGAGAGGATTGTCTGTCTTCATATTTGACTAGAGTATGGTGTCCTAAACCCTGATTTGTATGTGGAAGGCTAAGGAGGACCTGATTATTTCATTCATCAGTGCAACACGGTGTGGGTTTTTTTACTGCAGAAGTTGGGTTAATGTCTTGTTAGCTTTCACCAGGTGCAGCAAAACACAGCAAAAGATGGATTCATGGAGCTAAAAGTTGCCAAATAGCAACTACTCACTCCACAGCCAAGGGAATGGCTTCAGTTTCTCTTGGTACTGGCATGTCTCATCGCACACTGGTACTCCTGTAAGTACCCAGTCTGGCTGCACATTAGCTGCTGCATGGCTCAAGCATTTTGGTCACGTGACACATGTTCCTGGTATAGGTCTCAGCAGGGCAGTATCAAAATGAGAGTCCAAATCTCCAGCAGGCAGATGGGTAGTTGGCTAGTCTGTGGCAGATACATAGAAGTTCCTCTTAGTGTCTTGGTGCCTGTTTCTTGAAGGTAATGGAACAGATTGTGAAGAGGGAGACTGACTCGAGTGGTTTCAGCTCACTCGTATCTGCAGCACTGGAAGAACAAACTGTGTCGGTGACTGCCGTTTGGCAGCTGCTACTGGCAGTGCGAGAGGCAGAGCTTCCTCTGAACCTGCTCATTGAGGAAATCCGGAAGGAACCCGATGCAGAGTTTTTCTTCCAAACAGGTAGTGATGTTGTATTCTGGACAAAGATGCTTTCCTTCTAGATCCCACCAGATCCTTCCTGAGGTGCCTTTCTCATTGTTCCCACCCATCCTTCTCCCCCTCGTCCCCGCAGACATCAGAAATGGATTATCTACAGAGCCTCCCTCCCACAGTCAACAACAAATCTCACTCAGTCTACTTTCCTCCTATGCTTTAGAGGTGCTTTCTTCTCAGATCCCACCAGATCTTCTCACTTCCTGCACTCCCCCCTGCTGCAGATGTAGAGATGTACAACAGTTCTCACCCCAATCCTGTGAAGTGGTGACTAAATGCTTCAGAGTTCAGATAAGCATCTAGAGGTTTGGCTGTGTGTCTGAATCCCTTGGGTCACCCCCCAACTTGGCTGGAAAAATGGTGAAAGCCATCTTTCTTGTATGACTTCCAGCACACACTCTTTATAGTTGGAGCCGGAAACACCAGAACAACAGCTTTTCATGTGGTGTTATGCATTGCTAGAATTGTGTAGCATATTGCTCATTGAAATGAGAAATAAGGGGACACAGCAGGACTGGAGAACTGATATTTACTAAACTCTTTCAAACAACGCAGCATTTGCCTCTAGAAATCAGCAAAGCTTTTGAGGCCTGGGGAGGGTGTTTGTCTTTCCCTGACTCAGTTTCCCCTCCCTGGTGTCCTGCCAGGTAATGAAAATGCAAGTGTGTCACCTCCCTGCACCTGGTTAGCACTTTCAGTAAAAAACTGATTTGAAAGAATTCAAGAGGTACCATCAAACTGAAACCCTATCAGTTTGAAAACATAAGCTAATGGTAACTCCAAGGCCACAGCTGGTACAGGTCCACTGCCTGACCCTCTAGAACTTATTTCTGCCTCAGAGTTTCCCTGCCAACTATAATTACATTTTTCTACTTTAAAATGCTTTTCTTTCCCCACTTACTGAATAATAATCTCACACAAACAAGAGTGGCGGTCAGCTGGCTGACTCGCAATGTTGGGAAAGAGTGAAGCTGACTGTACACAAACTGCTGTTAAATGTACCAGGTAAACACACTGGAAAAACTAGAGAAAATATATTTATCCTCTAATTTGTTCCACTGCAGCAATCTTAGGCACTGCTGGTTACAAAAGCAGGCAGGATGCACTCAAAGAGAAGTGTGATGATTGTTTAAGTTGACTGTGTTTCTTTAAAGAAATTCCTTCAAAAGAATCACGAAACCTGTTCTTCTCACCCCATGCTCCAAAGTGGACAAGCATTGAACACTGTTACTCCTGCTTTATTTCTAATTGGATTTGTTGTTGAATGGTGTTTTCACAGCCATAACTAATGCCACCAAAGTCTTCACCTTAGTCCTTGACCCTCCCCCAGCTCTCAAAGGGAAGCGTTCCCACTGAGGGGAGGTGCCCCTGTCTGAAATGGGGTAAATAGAGATAAGAGCCTGCAGGAACCCACTCCATTCTTAATATATTCTTTTCCTTCAGTGGCCACCAGTGAAAGTACAGCCATCGAGATAATACTGAGACACAGCAAGCTGATCACGGAGGCCATCAAGCAGAGAGCTGGACTGGAGGGCTTGGCTCCAGGAGAAGTGGGCCTCACAGAGGCAGTGAAAGAGGTACTGATGGGGTGGTAAGGTGGCCCACAGCTGTCCTCTGCTTTAATGCAATGTACATTCCATGATATTGACGGCTCCTAGCTTGAAATGTTCCATCCTGATTCAAGTTGAAACCACTTAGATCAGAGTAGAACATGGCATACTGGCATCTGTGTTCTCGGAGCTACCCTTCTCTGAGAATGAGGGGTTGACAGACATTTTATGCAAGGTATGCATGCAGCTCTGGCTCCTGGAAGTTACCAATAGGCCCTCATTTGAGCAAAATGTGGGTGCCCTGCCGTACAGTACTAGCTCATTTCTGCAAAGTGGCATAGATGCCTTAAGGAAAGCACAGCTGTCAACTAGCATGGTGTGGACTGTCCTGTAGGTCAGCAGCCTCCAGACTGCCTGTCAAACAAGTGAAGTATTCATAGTGGACATGCTGAGAATGATATGGCTGTTGCTATGACTTGGTGGATTTTAGCTGTCTTGTAATGTTGGCGAGCCCACCTTGGCATTCACCTCTAGCAAAGGGAGACTAGGCCACATCGAGCCTGTAGAACTAAAAGAGGCAAAAGCATCTGCTGGGCTCCTCAGTGGCTGGCTGGCGGGTGAAATTTATTCACAGAGCAGCCTTCAGCTGATCAGCTCTGCTCTTCTAATTGATGTTGCAGCCTCTCTGAGGACTTGGTGTTATTTAGACTGACTGTAAATATTTGTTAAAATGGAAAGCTCTCTCAAGCCTTGACCTGATGCAAACTCCCTAGTAACATCCTCAACTCTTCCCATGCTGTTGCTTATCTCATACACAGTTAATGCTTCTATAGCCAAGAAGAGCTACAGTGGGTATAGTACCATGGGATCAGGGTTGAAGGGGAGGGAAACACCCAAAGGCCATCGGAATGATGACTTTAATGTCCTATAAATCACAGCACATCAGTGCTATCTCCCAATGAAAGGCTGGAGTTACCAGTTAGCTAACAATGTCATTACCCTCAAGGAAAGCGAGCTAATGGGGATTGAAATGGTCCCCACTTCCTTGGAGCAGCAGTGCTAGTTTGGCTCAGTCCAAAAGCAGCAAATTGAAATCATGTAACCTTTTCTTTTTTCAAATCCCCAGAAGCCCTTTCAGCTGGTGCAGAGTTATAAACTAAGTAAAACACAATATCTGCCAAAGGAAAGTCAGCAATAGAGGAGGTTTTGGAACAAATTAATAAATTTAACAGTAATAAGTCACCAGGACCAGATGGTATTCACCCAAAAGTTTTGAAGGAACTCAAATATGAAATTGCAAAACTACTAACTGTGGTATGTAACCTATCATTGAAATCAGCCTCTGTTTCAGATGACTGGAGGATAGCTAATGTAACACCTATTTTTAAAAAAGGCTTCAGGGACAATCCTGGCAATTACAGGCCAGGGAGCCTGACTTCTGTACCAGACAAATTGATTAAAACGATAGTAAAGAACAGAATTATTGGACGCGCCGATGAACACAATATGTGGGAAAGCGGGAACATGGCTTTTGTAAAGGGAAATCATGCTTCACCAATCTATTAGAATTATTTGAGGGAGTCAACAAGCATGTACATAAGGCTGATACAGTGGATGTAGTGTACTTTGATTTTCAGAAAGCCTTTGACAAGGACCCTCACCAAAGGCTCTTAAGCAAAGTAAGCCGTCATGGGATAAGAGGGAAGGTTTGGATCAGTAACTGGTTAAAAAACAGGAAGCCAAGAGTAGAAAGAGATGGGCAGTTTTCACAATGAAGAGAGGTAAATAGCAGGGTATTCCAAGGATCATAGAATCATAGAATATCAGGGTTGGAAGGGACCTCGGGAGGTCATCTAGTCCCACCTCCTGCTCAAAGCAGGACCAATCCCCAACTAAATCATCCCAGCCAGAGCTTTGTCAAGCCTGATCTTAAAAACCTCCAAGGAAGGAGATTCCACCACCTCCCTAGATAATGCATTCCAGTGCTTCACCACCCTCATAGTGAAAAAGTTTTTCCTAATATCCAGCCTAAACCTCCCCCACTGCAACTTGAGACCATTACTCCTCGTTCTGTCATCTACTACCACTGAGAACAGTCTAGCTCCATCCTCTTTGGAACCCCCTTTCAGATAGTTGAAAGCAGCCATCAAATCCCCCCTCATTCTTCTCTTCCGCAGACTAAACAATCCCAGTTCCCTCAGCCTCTCCTCAGAAGTCATGTGTTCCAGACCCCTAATCATTTTTGTTGCCCTCCGCTGGATGCTTTCCAATTTCTTCACATCCTTCTTGTGGCGTGGGGCCCAAAACTGGACACAGTACTCCAGATGGGGCCTCACCAATGTCGAATACAGGGGAACGATCACGTACCTCGATCTGCTGGCAATGCCCCTACTTATACATCCCAAAATGCCATTGGCCTTCTGTACTGACACATGCTATTCACCATATTCATAAATGATGTGGAAAAAGGGCTGAACAAAATTTGCAGACAATACTAAAGTACTGAAGATAGTTAAGTCCAAAGCTGACTGCAAAGAGTTACAAAGGGATCTCACTTGACTGGGTGACAAAATGGCAGATGAAATTCAGTGTTGGAAAGTGCAAAGTAATTGGAAAAAAATAATCCAAACTATACATACGAAATGATGGGGTCTAACTTAGCTGTTACCACTCAAGAAAGCAATCTTGGAGTCATCGTGGATAGTTCTCTGAAAACGTCTGCTCAATATGCAGCAACAGTCAAAAAAGCGAACACTGTTCGGAACCATTAGGAAAGAGACAGATAATAAGAAAGAAAACATAATAATGCCACTGTATAAATTCATGGTACACACGCATCTTGAATATTGTGTGCAGTTCTTGTTGTCTCGCCTCAAAAAAGATAAATTAGAATTGGAAAAGCAGAGAAGGGCTATGAAAACGATGAGGGGTGCGGAACAGCTTCCATAGGAGGAAAGATTAAAAAGACTGGGACTGCTCATTTTAGAAAAGAGACGACTGAGGGATCTGATAGAAGTCTATAAAATCATGAATGGTCTGGAGAAAGGGTTGTTATTTCAAGTATTCTTTACCTCTTCACATAACACAACTTAGGGTCACTGAATGAAATGAATAGGCAGCAAGTTTAAAACAAACAAGAGAAGGTACTTCTTCACACAACTCACTGTCATGCTGTAGAACTTGTTGCCTGGAGATGTTGTGAAGGCCAAAAATATAACTGGGTTCAAAAAAGAATTACAGAAGTTCCTGCATGATAGGTCCATTGATGGCTATTAGCCAAGATGGTCAGGGATACAACCCCATGCTCTGTGCATCCCCAAATTTCCAGTTTCCCGAAGCTGGGACTGGATGACCAGATGGATCACTCAAAATTGGCCTGGCTTGTTCATTCCCTCTGAAGTATCTGGCGCTTGCCGCTGTCAGAAATGAGTTACTGGGCTAGATGGACCATTGGTCTGACCCAGTATGACTGTTCTTATGTTCTGAGCTCTGTGGCGAAAGGCATGTTCTTCTGTTTCTCATACAGGGGTCTAAACCAAGCTAAAGCAATTACAGGAATGAAAACAACATCATCTGCCATGTGACTACTTCTTCTCTCTTGTGTTTCTTTAGCTACTGAGTATTTCTTCTCAGAAGGAGAGTTCAGAGGCCTCCTTGAAAGCAGCTCTGAGCGCTGCACAGGAGAAGTCTGTACCTGCCATCAAGATCTGTCAGCTGTTATGCACTGTTCATGAGTCTTTCCCAGGCCTACAACCAGTGATGCAGGAGCTGGGGCATGTGGGTAAGAAACCTGCAAGTACCACTCCAGTTCGCTTACACCAGTCTCTGGTAATTGGAGCTGTGTGTGGTTTAATGTGGGATCACAGCATGGAATTGTTGCCTGCCCAACCCCTGTATTGTACTATTAGAATGGGGCATTCACTAAAGGTGTGCTTGGGATCCTAGTGGATTCATGCATGTACCCTAGTACTAGGAAATGTACTGTAAGGTCATTCCTACATTAGCAGGGACATGGATTGGTTGGCTTAATAGGTGTTGACCATCTCTAACTTCAGTGATTCACCCACTACCTTTATATGTGATTTCATGGGCTAGGCTTTTGCTCAGGAAACACTCAGGCTGTTTGTTAGCTGCATTGCATGTTCACTGGTTTACTTTCATGTGGAGCTATCTCAGCCCTGGCTGTTCACATGATACTGGATCCATGTAGGTTTCTGTGTTCATATTGTAAATATATTAGCCATCTCATAGGTTGACCTAAGATAACGGTATTGTCCAGCACAAGTCTGTAGTGACATTACAACCCTATAGCACAAGGACTATGCAGTTTAGTGGTTGTTTGAACATTCAGGCTGTTTTTCCTAGTGTATTCTTAATTTGGCCCTATTGTACGTATGCTTACCCTTTAATTCCATTGATTCAAAGTGACCAGGCTGCATACAGCCAGAATGATCATGGTAGTGCCAGCATGGCTGAGGCTGTTCTGATTCTCAGACCCATCCAAACTCCAATACAGATATGATATCTCAAACAGATGGACAGATCCTCCATCCAGATTCACATTCCCTGTCTGTCATAGCATGGATACTGGTTGGCATACATCAGCACAGAGAATCTGTTCAACTGAGATACAAAATGTTCTCCTCCACAGTAGAAAGGACTCTGAGACTTACTCTGCCAAGTGTAAAAGATTCACTATCTCGACACAATAATGCCAGTTATTGCCATCTCTGCTTCTGATACCAGGCATCCTGCAGTCCTACTGTCACTGATAAGCTCTCTGAGAGTCCACCTAGCAACCATCTCACCTTTCCACCCTACAGTTCAGGGGTATTCCACCTTTTCAGACCCTACGGTGACTAGATGTTCCTAAAAGGCCGTATGAGGGTATAGCCTCCAGACAGAAAACTTTCCCCTGCTAGGGATCTAATTATTATACTGGCAGGGCTATGGGCCCACCTTCTGAGCCACCAGCTATATGTTTCCTGTTTCATCTTTCTACCAGAACAGATGTTCCAGTAGCAATAACATCAGAAGGTAAGGATGATAAAAGTACTAATGACAGGGCCCCCACATATGTTTTTTAATAATGACAAGGGTGTCCTCAAGACCTCATCCAAAATTTATACCGAACATAGTTTCTGACTTCCACCTAAACCAGGTTATACATGACCTGTGTTTTCCCCCAAACCACATTCAAACAAAGGCAAACCTAAGTGTCACACCCTAGCTGTTCGCAGAGTGCTCCTTTTACACTGATAAAACTAAGGCATTGAGGGTATTCCCCAGTCTGTTCATAGCTTATGCAGATGAAAGGTCAGGCCATTTCAACACAGAGACTTCCTAACTGGATTTCTACTTATTCTTAGCCCACATAGACCCACTCTGCTAGAGCACATGCAGCTTCTGTTGCGTCTTTGAGCAGTGTTCTGACACTAGAAATATGTCCAGCAGCAACCAGCTTTACTAAATAGTGGAAGCATCAAGATCCGATGCTCGTTTTGGTTGGTCTATCCTGTAATCATTGTTGAGGTATCTGGGTGTGGGGTTGCTCAGAGCACCTCAGAAAACAGGGGGGTTTCCTGCTTAGCTTACAGCAATGGTGGTTCTTCGAGATGTGTTGTTCACATCTATTCCAGTGTTTGGTGCAATCAAATTCTGCACCTGTTGGCCAAAGGTGGCTGTTGGGGGACTAAGTGTCCTGGTGCTCCCAGCCAAGGGCATAAAGGGCAGGGTGACCCCACCTGCCCCTCAGTTCCTTCACCAATACAGAGTCCAGGCTTAGTCAGACCTCGCAGTAGCAGGAAGAAGGGCGGGTTATGGAATATATTTGAACAACCAGTCTTGAGGAACTACAGTTCCTGTAATTTGAGTAATCATTTCTTCTTCATTGGGTGCTTGTCTATATACATTCCACTGCTGATGTCTCACAAGCAGTGACCTAGATTACAGGAGGTGGGTTCTAAGAGTCTTCCTTAATCACCTGCCTCATATACACACCCTGTACATTCTTTGGGTAGTTTATGTACTACAATAAGTATTGCAGCTCAATGGCAAGTTCAATTCAGGGGGTGAAATCCTGGTCACAATGAAGTCAATGTCAGAACTCCCACTGACTTCAGTAGGGTCAGGATTTTCACCCAGGATGCCGTATCAGTCAGCCAGGGCCTGGGAACATCTTAAGTCCCAAGTTCCTTGCTGCTCATATCTTAGAGAATGTTCTCTGTAGCATATCCAAAAGAGTGTGTATTGTCTAATCACAAAAACCTATTTAAGATGATTTAAGGTGCTGAAGGCTACAGGGAGCCTCAATGCTGAGAGTGGGAAAAGCTTCCTGTGCTGGTGTCAGGGGAGTAGATTTGGTCTGTGGGAGGGGAGTAGAGTGGAACTTTAGTGGGGCTGAAATGGAAGAGGTGAGATATGGATGGTGCTGTCTTGGCAAAGGAGGGTGAACTGGAGGCTCGTCTTAGAGTTTATTTTACACACTCTACATTTTCAGTATGCCACAGAGTGACATCTTTAGGTTTCAGAGTTAATGATGCATTAAAATACATGGGTATTTAACATCCCTCAGCTGTTTTTCAGGCTACCTACAAACTCAGGGTGACAACCCTGCATTGGTTACACTCAGTTTACATTTGCAAGGTTCGCTCCATAACCACAAAAGTTAGAAACATACTTTCAAAAATGCAGCCTGGAGTTCCTGAGAACCGTGCTGTGGCAAGGGGTGAATTCTGCACTAGTTTCCATGGCCACAGATTTGCAGAATTCTACCTATAATGAAGAAGCCAAATAGCTGTTTATATTTGTATTGCCTCCCCCACACCGATTACCACGGGGGGGGGGGGGGGGGGGGGGGGTTCCTGTAGGCTGGAGTCTGGTGTACATTTTCCAGTTTGTGCCTTTTGGGATTGTGCTGTTGCTGGGGCTTGAAAAATTGTTAGAATCTCTGGAAAGGGGGCACTAATGAGTGATTTTAAATCCAGTAGCGGTCTTCCCAGAAGAGCATGAAGCACCCCAGAGCATTAATGTGTCCTCTTAGAAACAGGCTATGATGGAGAGGGATTCCTGGGATTTACCCTGTTCAATTACGGGATCTGTATTCACTTTAAATGGAAAATTCAATGCTGCCTTATCTCTGGTGCCACTAGGGTGCCATCATAACAAAGGCCTCAAACCTGCAAATCTTTACCCACACAGTAATTTCACTCATGTGAGTAGGAGGCAGTTTCAGAAGTGCTGAGTTCCCTGCAGCTCTCGTTATTCTCATTGGTGCTGAAATGAGAGCTGAGTTCTTTTGAAATTCTGCCCAGGTGCTCTGTCGCTTTATCCAACCCTCTGTAGATATTGGCATTTTTGACAGAGAAATTCAGGCCTGATGCTCCACTTCCTTGCACCTGATATTGTCATTGCGACCTTCACAAAGTGAATGTGAAGTGCTGCCATTCGGATGTGACCATGTTCTGCACACATTCAGGCATCCATTCACACCTCTTAGTAGGCATGGGGTGAGGAAGGCCAGAACCTGGAATTGTCAGTAAGCACTGAAATGGGAGTTGTGCACACAGGGCTCCTGACCGAGGGCAGTGGGGAGAAGGCTGGAATCAGGAAATGGAAGGTGAACAGTGAATCCCAGATTGAAGCTATGGACAAGGAGGAGGAGAAGGCTGGGGGTGCAAGCGCCAAGGAGCAGAAGGAGCCCCAAGAGAAAGCTCCCTCCAAAAAGAACTTTGTCTGCAAGGCCTGTGATAAGAGCTTCCATTTCTACTGCCGTCTGAAGGTGCACATAAAGCGGTGTCGTGTGGCCAAGGGGAAGCAAGTGCAGTGTAAAGAGTGCAGTGAGATCAAGACCTCCAAGAAGGAGCTGGAAAAGCATCAGCTGGAAGCCCATGGAGGGCCTGGAGCTGCAGGGACAGCGAAAAAGAAGAAGAAGCGGCTCCCAGTGACATGTGACATCTGTGGAAGAGAATTTGCTCATGCCTCAGGTAGGGTTAGACCTGGGAGAGATTCCACAAGCAGCAGGGGAAGAGGTGCTTAGATACCAGGGTAATGGCCATGTTGACAACACATTAGATAGCCTGAAATCAGAGCCCCTTCCCTCACTTATGCACTGGGGACTCTAGGGGAGATTGAGAAGCCCTGAACTGCACTGTGGAGAGGGGAATGCAGTTCAATTCATTTCACCTGCCCTGCTGATTGCCCCAGCTTCTTGCGTGATTGTTTTTTCCACCATTGCATGAAGCTTATGTTGGAAAAGTGGGGCTGCTGGCAATTTAAAAGGCCTCCAGAAATAATTGCACTGCAAAATGGCCTGTTCAGTTCTTCAGCTGGTGGTAAGAAAAGGGCCAAAGCTTCTCAGTGCTCTGGGTTCTTTTTCCCCTTACCCCAAGCCTCCCTGCTCTCAGCGTGGTGGATGGGGTAACACCGCTCTATGGGAAGAAGGAGTTCACTGCCATGTCATTCTTTCCTCTTATCAGCAAGTGGCAGCTAGGGAAGCAGTTTGGGACTGCTGGCTGCTAAGAAAATCAGCTCCTTGGATGTGAAGTTAGGCAGTCACCTGGTGTCAAGGCTGGGATGGGGTATTGCTTTTGTACAAAATACCTTTGTGCCGGGCATTAACTGCTGCCCTTGGTTTCCTACCCCCAGGAATGCAGTACCATAAGCTGACGGAGCACTTTGACGAGAAGCCCTTCTCCTGTGAAGAGTGTGGTGCCAAGTTTGCGGCCAACTCCACCCTGAAGAACCATCTGCGGCTGCACACCGGAGACCGCCCCTTCATGTGCAAGCACTGCCTCATGACCTTCACACAGGCCTCCGCCCTGGCCTATCACACGAAGAAGAAGCACTCTGAGGGTGAGCCTGCTGGAGTCATTGTGTCCCTGTTGTGCCCCAGGGCCTGTGTGCCTTTGTGTATGCTTAGAGGAGGAGCATGGCCTGGCAGTTAAAGCACAGGGCCGCACTATAGGTGCCCTGGCTGCAGAATGGGATATTAGTATTTACATGTGTGAGGGGTCATGGCTTCATCCATCCACGCCTGGCTACCTCTACTGCTCCTGCCTTGTTGGTGGGTTGTTCCCTCAGCCTCCCTTGTAATGGCTCCTCTGCTTTTGTCCTTGGCTGGTGCCTGTCTCCCTGACTTCCTGCCTTTCTCTAACCTTATCTGCTGACAATGGTTTCAGCTACTCACATTAGCAGTTGATGCAGATCATTCCCCAGCTCCAGCTGCCTCTAACATCAGCCTGTCACTGCCCAGCTGCCATCTCACTCTGTCTCTGAAACAGACCTTCTTGTGTTCCCTCTCTCTGCCTTTGTTCTCTGTGTCCACTGCCCTTCCTGTCTTCTGGGCCCACAGCTCCAGTGTCTATTGACTCCTCCCCTCAGCCCTACATTGAGTCCTTCGCTGAATCAATGCTTCTCCCTGTCTGGTAAACCTGCCCTTTCCTCTCCATCCCCACTGCTGAAACCCCAATCCCCATGTGGGTCATCTCTTGCCTTGATTATTGCTGGCTTTCCTGCTTCTCTAGTCTGTCCCAGCCACAGCTGTGAAACTCCTCTGACCTCAGTACCCACTCCTGGAATCCCTGGGTTGGCATTCTGACTTCTACAGTCTCCCATACAAGCTCCAAGACCTTGCCTGGAAGGCAGCACATACTGTTGTCCCCACCTAGTCCCTGTCTCTTTCTCCTCCCCCACTGCCCCCCCCCCCCCCCATTCTCGTCCCAGGTCTCTGCCCCTCTCTTCCCCCTTTGTCTCTTCCTCCTGTTCTGAGCTTTATACCTTCTAAGCACTGCCATCTCTGCCTGGAACAGCCCTGCTGTGCTTGCCTGCCTGATGCCCTCTCTGCCTCCAATCTCACTGTTTCAAACACGATTGAATTCATGGAAGTTCTATGGCCCATGCTTTGCAGGATGTCAGACTAGTATAGTTGTCTCTTCTGGCCTCATCTATGAAAGCAGCCTGCCTTCCCCTCTTCTCTGCAATAGATTTTCCCATGGTACATTTTGATAACAAATCCAAACACAACACATTTCCATTTTGGTTTTCAAAAACTGAAAAAGTTCCAGCTTTTTTAAAAAAATAAATAAATAAATAAAATTTATTCCTTTTTTCTCTGTCTCTCTTCTTAAAACAAACAAACAAACAAAAAACTTCCTTCCTCTTTTTTTCCCTTCTGGAAAAAAGGTACAAAAAGTAGGAAATGAGGAGAAGGTGAGGGGAACCCCCAAAATCAAACCCCATTTTTGGAAGGTTTTGAAAAATTAAATTAAATGAAAAAAATTTGCTTCATTTTAATTTTTGTCACTGAAAAATATAAAAATCAAACTGTTTTTCCAAAACATTTAAATTTCAAGGAAATTGCACTTTAGATTGGAAAATGTTTCAGTAGAAATATTCCACCTCACTCTACTCATCAATGCTTCCTACATCCCCCCTCATAGAATCATAGGACTGGAAGGGACCTCGAGCAGTCATCTAATTCAGTCCCCTGCATTCATGGCAGGACTAAGTATTTTCTAGGCCATCCCTGACAGACTGCTGCCTTGGGTGTGTTTCCTTGTCTCGTGGAAGCTTGTAAGCTCCTCTGAGCAGAGAACGTGTTGCTATGTTTGTAAAGCACATTGCAAACTTGTGGCACAGCATAGATCATAGAATATCAGGGTTGGAAGGGACCTCAAGGGAGGTCCCCTAGTCCAACCCCCTGCTCAAAGCAGGACCAATCCCCAATTTTTGCCCCAGATCCCTAAATGGCCCCCTCAAGGATTGAACTCACAACCCTGGGTTTAGCAGGCCAATGCTCAAACCACTGAGCTATCCCTCCCCCCTGTATTATTTACAGTAATAAATCTGTGTCTATAGAACAGCTAGTAGTTAAACGGTCTGCATTGTAGCTGCATGTATGTTATTGTCTGTGTTTATAGTCAGAGAGAGCTCACCTTTTGCACACAAGGTTTTGTGGTTCTGATGCCAGCGTCTTTGGGAAGGACTGCTTTTGTCGGAAGTTTGTGTTGGAACCGACACCTTGCTCACATGAGAGCTTTTGTGTTCCGTAACCTCCGGCCACCTTTCCTGAGAAGTGAGCTTATGATGTCCAGAAATCCTGTCCCCCTTGTCAGGGCCAGCTGGAGAAGTTCCAGCCTCTGATCTTGGCTCTCACTGCAGGGAAGATGTATGCCTGCCAGTACTGTGATGCGGTATTCGCCCAGTCCATTGAGCTGTCTCGTCATGTGAGGACTCACACCGGAGATAAGCCATATGTCTGCAGGGAGTGTGGGAAAGGATTCAGGCAGGCTAATGGGCTCTCCATCCATCTGCGCACCTTCCACAGTGAGTATCTTGAGCCCTGCCATGCCTCAAATAGAGTCCTTCCCATAAGGCAGAACAGAGCTGTTGGAGCTCCTTAAACAAATGGCCATCAGAATGTGACTGAGAGGCAGAGATGAAGGGGCAATGCCATGTTCAAGTGCTTGATGTTCCAGACCACAGCAGTCCTTGCTCTGCCAGACAATGCGAGGGGCAGTCCTGGTGTCCTGGAGCTTCATGGGCTCTATGAAGGACTGCAGTCTGGTCTTTCACTGGTGCTTCCATGGTGGTACTTTTCCTCCTGGAAAGGAAAAGGCTGTTAAGCTTTACATGGTGGAGGTAGGGGTGGGATCTTCTCAAGGAAACAACAGCACCGTCTAACACCACAGGCCAAGGGAAAGTGGGGCTCCAAAGAACCAACTGGGAATCTTCATCACTGTAAGTGACGGGGGAAGAAAGAGGGGAATAGTACTTACCTGCAAAGATCCTAAAACTCAAATGTTTGCTATTGCCTGGAAATAACTAGCATTTCTTTTCCTCTCTTGCTCCCCTCTTTCTTCTGCCTCTTCTCATTTCTTTTCTTCTTGATCTGTCTGTCTTCCTCTCTCCTCCCCATCCCTGCTTTTCACCACCTCTTTGTGGGAGCAGATATTGAGGATCCGTATGATTGTAAGAAATGTCGGATGAGCTTCCCCACCCTGCAGGAGCATCGCAAGCACATTCATGAGGCCCACTCCAGGGAGTACCATCCCTGCACTACCTGTGGGAAAGTCTTCAGTGCTCCATCCCTCCTGGAGCGCCACATGGTGACCCATGTTGGAGGGAAGCCATTCAGCTGTGAGATTTGTGACAAAGCCTATCAGGTGGGCTGGGCTCAGTGCACATGTTACCCCAACATCCCAAGTACCCTAATGCACATGTTATCCCACCCCTCCAGCATACCCCATTGCATGTTGCTTTTCAGAGAAACCACTCACTGACAGTGTGCAATTAGACACTCACACAGGGCAATGCCTCCATTGCAAAAGGAACAAGACGACTCGTTGTTCAGAGCAGGGTTAGTCTTGTGACCAGTAGAAAGAAGGGAGGCGTACAAACAAGGACAATAGAAATCTGTAGGCTCTGAAAATGTGCCAGTTGCAAAGATCTAGATAAATTCCTGCCCTGGACTCCCCAGAATCTGAGCTTTGGCTTCAATATAAAGTTTCTAGCCTTCTTGGCTGCTAAGAGCCGTTAGAATAGAATTCCCCATTTTGCAAATGGCTCCCTAGTGAAGCAGCAGATATGAAAATTTAGCGCCAAATGGGCCTGTAGTGAGGAAGATGGGAGAGAACGAATAGTGCTGGGCTTTTCAGAGGCTGTGGGATGAATTTTGTTAGTAGAGCTCACATGCTTTCTAAGCCCCACTCAGGATGCTATACTGCTGATGTAAATGAGTTACAGTAACACAAGCGAAGTATCAACTGTGCTGAGTGGCACAGGGTGGGTTGGGATCAGATCAGATGAGAAGTACAGTTTGCTGTGTCTCTTCCCACGGCGCACAGCTGCTGTATCCATGTGGCCTTATGACCACAGCCTGTTGCTGTCACATTATCCTGTGGAACAGCTTTGCCATTGTAACATGGTTTGCTTTATATCTTTACAGCAATTGTCAGGGTTATGGTATCACAACCGGACCCATCACCCTGATGTCTTTGCAGCTCAGAATCACCGCTCTTCCAAGTTCTCCTCACTGCAGTGCAGCTCCTGTGACAAAACCTTCTCCAGCACTACTGCTCACAAGAAGCACGTCAAGGCAGAACATGCAGGTAAGAATCCAGCACTGTGTGCTCTGGGGAGCCAGTGCTGTGGAGTTCGAAGTGAGCTGCATGAATAGCCCTAACCTGGCAGGATTGTGCACAGCAGTCTCCTGAGACAGCACTAAAATTCACTATATCCCATCAAACCAGTCTCCTCCAGTGAGTCCCCTCTCTAGGAATATCTACACTATAATTAAACACCCGCAGCTGGCCCGTGTAATTCAGGCTTGCAGGGCTCGGGTTACGGGACTGTTTAATTGCAGTGTAGACATTCAGGCTTGGGCTGGAGCTAGGGCTCTAGGACCTCATGAGCAGGGAGGGTCCCAGAGCGTGGGCTCCAGATCAGGTCTGGACATCTACACCACAGTTAAACAGCTCCACAGCCCGAGCCCAAGTCAGCTGACACAGGCAAGCCGTGGATGTTTAATTGCAGTGTAGACATACCCTCTGTGTGATTAACTAGTTCTGTAACAACTTCCCTTTGCTAAGTCATCCCTCCTAAGATGCTTCTTGTTACTGTAGTGAGATGGGCTCTTGCTGCCATGGCCCCTTGAGAAATGGCGTGTGTCTAGGTCGGGAGCCCTGGTCCAGAGAGACTGTCTGATCTGGAAGGAACTTTGAGCCCACACCTCTCCCCATGCTCTTCTTTTCAGATGTGAAGTTCCATGAGTGTGAGAAGTGTAATGAGCTTTTCCCCACGCTGGCTCTGCTGCAGGTCCATGTCAAGTGCAGGCACTCAGGTCTTTTTTTATTGTTATTTGTATTCCCATAGCACCTAGGGAACCTGTGTCATGGACCAGGCCCCCATTGTGCTAGGTACTGTACAAACCCAGAACAAATAGCCCTTGCCCCAGAGCGCTTGCAATCTGAATAGAAGACAACAGATGGCTACTGAACAGAAGGGAGAGTACAAGGAAACAGTCAGACACTACTGGTCAGCACCAGCGGACTCAGCTCACCAGCAGCCTAACTGTTGTCAAGTGTTTTGTAGGCATCATGGCAAAGGAGAGTTTGAAGGAGGGATGTGAAGAAGGCTAATGAAATGGCTTTGTTGGTGTTTATGGGGAGTGCCTCCCAGACATGAGGGGCAGTGTAGGAGAAAGCACAAAGGTTCTTGTTTGAAAATTTAACGAGTGGGTGATGGAGGCTGGCATCACGAGCCAATCAGAGGTGGGAGTCAACATCTCAATAGTGAATGAGAGATGATAGGTAGAGTGGGGATAGGCTGTGAAGGGTCTCGAAAGTGAATACATATAGCTTATGTATGGTACGGTAGAGAAGAGGGAGCCCGTGGAGGGACGCAAAGGCAGGGGGGATGTCATGGTCCGTGCAGCGAGCTCAGAGAATGATCCTTGCAGCAGCATTCTGAATGGATATGAGTGAGGCAAGGTTGCCTTTGTCAAGGCCCAAGAGAGAAGCATGTTGCAGTAATCAAGACATGAGATGAGAGCCCGGAGGAGAGATGTAGCTGTGTGGATGGATAGGAAAGGCCGTATCTTAAGGATGTGATGGAAGAAGAATCTGCAAGATTTAGACATAGCTTGGATGTGAGGCCCTAGAGAGCATTCCAAGTCACAGATGATGCCCAAGTTATGGGCCTGTGTGACGAGCTTGGTTGGGTAGTTGTCCACAGTGATCAAGAAAGGAGGTAGGGGAAAGGTTTGGAGGGCTGGGGAGATTAAGAGCTCTGTTTTTGCCATGTTGAGCCTCAGTTAATGGCTAGACATCCATAAGGAGATGTAAGAGAGGCAGGCCGAGATTTGAGTTAGGACAGAAGGAGACAGGTCTGGAGTAGTGAAGTAGATCTGTGAGCCCTCAGCATAGAGATGGTAGTTGAATTTGTGTTTGCAGATGAGATTATCTACAGATGAGATGTAAAGGGAGAGGAGAAGGGGATAAAGACAGAGCCTTGTGATAGCACCACAGACAGCTGGGGTGGGGTATGAGGAGGATCCTCCTAGGACATGCTGAAGGAGGAATTAGAGAAGTACAAGGAGAACCAGGAGAGGACAGTCAGGGAAGCCAAGGGAGAACATGATTTCAAGAAGAGTAGCATGGTCAGTGGTGTCAAAGGCGATTGGCAGGTCAGGGAGGATGAGGATAGAGGACTGGTTCTGAGATTTGGCTAAAAGGGGGACACTGGAGACTTTGATGAGAGCAGTTTCAGTAGAGCTGAAGGGGAGGAAGCTACTGTAGAGAGGTTCTGGAATGGAGTTCCACTTTTCCAGTTCCATACAGTGATCGTAGAGAGCAAAGAGGGAGATGGGGCACTAGTTTGTGAGGTAGGTGGGGTCAAGGGTGTGTTTTTAAGATGGGAGAAACTAAAGCATGTTTGTCTTGTGAGGGGAACGAGAGAGGAGAGTGAGAGTTTAAGGAGAAGAATAAGGGAGGGTGTGAGGGAGATCAGGAAATGGGATGGAGTCACTGGGGCAAGTGGAGGGGTTGGAGGAGGAGAGCAGATGAGAAACTTCTGTGTCTGTGAGCAGAGGAGGAGAATGTTGTAGGTGGGGAGGCGGGAAGGGAAGGCAAGCTGAGGGGAGAGGGAAGGTCACTGTCATATTTTGTCAATTTTCTCATGGAAGAAATCAGCAAGTTCCCGTGTAGAAAGAGAAGTGGAGGCAGGACGAGGAGGGAGGAATGAGTCAAAGGCGACAGAAAACGCGGCTGGGATAGAGGACATGGTGTTCAGTTAGGTTGGAAAAGGAATGTGTTTAGCTAGGAAGATGGCGGAACTGACGGAGGAGAGAACAAATATGTAGTGGAGGAAGTCACTTTGGTTGCAGGAGTTTGGCCCAAGACACGCTGGAGCAGGAGTGGAGGAAGCAGATGTTGGGGGTGAGCTGGGGCTGAGCGTTGTGAAGGCAGATCTTGCAATGGTCTTTTTAAATCAAAATTGGAAGTTTTTTCTAAGTGATCTGCTCTAGTTCAAACAGGAATTAATTCAGGGCAGTCCTATGGCCCGTGTTGTGCAGGAGGTCAGATTACCTGATCACAGTGGTCCCTTCTGGCCCTATGTTCTGTGAATGTATGAGCTGAGATTGGAGAGGAAGGCTGGTGGATCGTAGATGACAGCAGCATGGCAGGGGAGAGGAGAGAAGGGTCGGACGCAGGACTGCTCAAATGAGGAGGAGTGAGGAGGGAGAGGCTGGCAGCAGTAGTAATGGGAGAGAAGAAGCCCAACAGCCCCACCACAATCTGATACAGGGCAAGGAGTATGAGAGAAAGAGGGCAGCTGTAGAGGCAGTATCAGCTTGAAGGGATCCAGGTCTGTGTGAGAGCCAGGAGCTGGAGAGAGCGAGGTAAGAGGAGGTCGTGGATGGCTGAGATCTTGGTGGAGATGGAGTGGGTGTTCCAGAGACAGCAAGAGAAGGGGGAAGGAGAGAGATGGGTATGAGGGGTGGAGGTGGTGGCAGGGATGGGGTTGGCAGGTAGAGAGGTTGGGGGATGGAGGGAGGGCCAAGTTTGGGGCAGATATCTCCCGAGGTGAGAAGGGGAGTGTGGATATAGGATCTGGATTTGAACTGGTGGAAGGAGATGGGAAGAGAAGCAGGCGGGAGCTGGTGGGAGCTGTAGAGGGCTGAGGGTAACAGGAAGAGGCAATTGAATCAATGCAGGGAAGAGGGGGATGGAGGCTGTGATGCAGAAGCGGGGTGGAGAGAGCTATGGGTGAGAGGCAGATGGGCAAGATTAAAACCAAACCCCCACAACAATCCACACCATAATGCATCACAGGGTGCGGGCAGGATCCCTCACCATCACATTCGGTGTCCCACCCCTGCACACACCACTGTGCGGCTCATTGCAGAGCCTCTCACACACTGCTCCCCATTGTCTCCAGCATCGCACTCCTTCCTCCCATGCCTGCCCCAGCCCTGGCTCTCTGCTCCTCCAGTATGTTCTACTCAGAGTGATGCTTTCTCCATGTCTCTTACACAGGGACCCAGCCATTTCGCTGCTTGTACTGCGTGGCCTCCTTCCGCTTCCCGGGGGCCCTGCAGCACCATGTCACCACAGAGCACTTTAAGCAGATAGAGAGCACCTTCACTTGTGGGCTGTGTGGGGAGCTTTTCGCTACTCGGGAGCAGCTGCAGAGTCATTACAGCGCTGAGCACCCAAAGGTGACGTTCACGGAATGCCAGGCCACCACTGCCCAGCTTGTGCAGGTAACTGATTCCTCCAGTCGCTGGCAGTCACCATGAGTGCCAGGCAAACCTCATGTAGGGGAGGCTGGAATAAGCTCCCAAAGTTGAAATGCCTCTGATAGAATCATAGAATATCGGGGTTGGAAGGGACCTCAGGAGGTCATCTAGTCCAACCCCGTGCTCAAAGCAGGACCAATCCCCAACTAAATCATCCCAGCCAGGGCTTTGTCAAGCCTGACCTTAAAAATATCTAAGGAAGGAGATTCCACCACCTCCCTAGGTAACGCATTCCAGTGTTTCACCATCCTCCTAGTGAAAAAGTTTTTCCTAATATCCAACCTAAACCTCCCCCACTGCAACTTGAGACCATTACTCCTTGTTCTGTCATCTGCTACCACTGAGAACGGTCTAGATCCATCCTCATTGGAACCCCCTTTCAGGTAGTTGAAAGCAGCTATCAAATCCCCCCTCATTCTTCTCTTCTGCAGACTAAACAATCCCAGTTCCCTCAGCCTCTCCTCATAAGTCACGTGTTCCAGTCCCCTAATCATTTTTGTTGCCCTCCGCTGGACTCTTTCCAATTTTTCCACATCCTTCTTGTAGTGTGGGGCCCAAAACTGGACACAGTACTCCAGATGTGGCCTCACCAATGTCGAATAGAGGGGAACGATCACGTCCCTCAATCTGCTGCCAATGCCCCTACATATACATCCCAAAATGCCATTGGCCTTCTTGGCAACAAGGGCGCACTGTTGACTCATATCCAGCTTCTCATCCACTGTCACCCCTAGGTCCTTTTCTGCAGAACTGCTGCCGAGCCATTCGGTCCCTAGTCTGTAGCGGTGCATGGGATTCTTCCATCCTAAGTGCAGGACTCTGCACTTGTCCTTGTTGAACCTCATCAGATTTCTTTAGGCCCAATCCTCCAATTTGTCTAGGTCCCTCTGTATCCTATCCCTACCCTCCAGCATATCTACCTCTCCTCCCAGTTTAGTGTCATCTGCAAACTTGCTGAGAGTGCAATCCACACCATCCTCCAGATCATTTATGAAGATATTGAACAAAACCGGCCCCAGGACCGACTCTTGGGGCACTCCACTTGATACCGGCTGCCAACTATACATGGAGCCATTGATCACTACCCGTTGAGCCCGACAATCTAGCCAGCTTTCTATCCACCTTATAGTCCATTCATCCAGCCCATACTTCTTTCACTTGCTGGCAAGAATACTGTGGGAGACCGTGTCAAAAGCTTTGCTAAAGTCAAGGAACAACACGTCCACCGCTTTCCTCTCATCCACAGAGCCAGTTATCTCGTCATAGAAGGCAATTAGATTAGTCAGGCATGACTTGCCCTTGGTGAATCCATGCTGACTGTTCCTGATCACTTTCCTCTCCTCTAAGTGCTTCAGGATTGATTCCTTGAGGACCTGCTCCATGATTTTTCCAGGGACTGAGGTGAGGCTGACTGGCCTGTAGTTCCCAGGATCCTCCTCTTTCCCTTTTTTAAAGATGGGCGCTACATTAGCCTTTTTCCAGTCGTCCGGGACTTCCTCCGATCGCCATGAGTTTTCAAAGATAATGGCCAATGGCTCTGCAATCACATCCGCCAACTCCCTCAGCACCCTCAGATGCAGCGCATCCGGCCCCATGGACTTGTGCTTGTCCAGCTTTTCTGAATAGTCCCGAACCACTTCTTTCTCCACAGAGGGCTGGTCACCTACTCCCCATGCTGTGTTGCCCAGTGCAGCAGTCTGGGAGCTGACCTTGTTCGTGAAGACAGAGGCAAAAAAAGCATTGAATACATTAGCTTTTTCCACATCCTCAGTCACTAGGTTGCCTCCCTCATTCAGTAAGGGGCCCACACTTTCCTTGACTTTCTTCTTGTTGCTAAGATACCTGAAGAAACCCTTCTTGTTACTCTTAACATCTCTTACTAGCTGCAACTTCAGGTGTGATTTGGCCTTCCTAATTTCACTCCTGCATCCCCGAGCAATATTTTTATACTCTTCCCTGGTCATTTGTCCAATCTTCCACTTCTTGTAAGCTTCTTTTTTGTGTTTAAGATCAGCAAGGATTTCACTGTTAAGCCAAGCTGGTCGCCTGCCATATTTACTATTCTTTCGACACATCGGGATGGTTTGTCCCTGTAACCTCAATATGGCTTCTTTAAAATACAGCCAGCTATCCTGGACTCCTTTCCCCCTCCTGTTATTTTCCCAGGGGATCCTGCCCATCAGTTCCCTGAGGGAGTCAAAGTCTGCTTTTCTGAAGTCCAGGGTCCGTATTCTGCTGCTCTCCTTTCTTCCCTGTGTCAGGATCCTGAACTCGACCATCTCCTGGTCACTGCCTCCCAGATTCCCATCCACTTTAGCTTCCCCTACTAAGGGTTGAGAGGTCCATCCCTCTCCTTCCTCCCCTGCCTCCTCCCAGCCCCATTATTCTCTGCATTGGTGGGCATCCCCAGCTCCCCTACTTCCACTCCTGCTCCACAGCTTCCCCGCAAGAAAGCGTGACTCCAGTGAGCCCCATGTCTGATAGGTCTTTAGGCTGCTTGGAGCTCCCTGGGCTCTGGTATGCAAAACACAGGGGTGTGACTGGTTTGGTGGGGAGGAAGGAGGGAGCCCTGTCAGTATGTTAATACTTTAACATCAGTCAGGGTTTGGGTAAGCAGGAAGTGCTGAGGCTTTGTTCAAACTGAATTGGTTCCCCATCACGAACAGCCCTTTACCTCCACGCTTTCCATTCCACAGACCCAGACTCCCATTCTCACCCATGCTCTCGGGGAACTCAGGCGGAGGTGTTGGCGAGATGTGTGGAGCAGACTGATTAGCCAAAGGAAGAGTCTGTTGGAATCCAGATGACATTCCTCATTAGATTATAACTGTTTTGTAGAAGGCCAAATTAGGCCTGGAACCCCATACTGTCCCTTTATATTGACGCTATCAGTAGAGAATAACTCTTTGGATGTGGGAGCCCGGTGTGTGAGATTCCCTGGGATGGCGTTCCACTCGTGTGTTATCATAGAATCTTTATGATCCAAGACTGCATATGGTGCTAAATTATAGCAGCTTTGTGAAGAGAAATATTTAAATTGCTTGCCTGACTTCTCTTTTGCATCACTGATGCATGCAGCTTGGAGTTTCCCATTAGGCTCATGCCTATTGTAATTGCAGTCCTCTGGCGTGAAAGTAAATGTTATCGTTAGAGCTTGGGCCGAGAATGAATGATGCAGACGTTGGAGCAATTTAGAGGAAAGCTTGCTCTAAGTTTCTCCTTGACTCTCTCATTCAGGTGATTCAGACATCGGAGCAAGGAGAAGCAGCTGAGCAGATGATCACCTTGGACGAAGCCCAGCTTGCTGACTCCCAACTCTTTGTGACATTGCCAGATCCCCAAACTAACCAAGCTGGCTCGGAGCTGGTGGCAGTGACTATGGAGGACTTGTTTGATGACAAAGTAACTCTGATTTGTGAAGAGGCTAAGTGAGGCATGGCTGAGAGCACTTGGAGGGGAAACCACCAAGCTGGCTTATCGGCTGTACGTACCGAAGTGTGCTGCTCTGGCAGTGAAATTCTGGTTTTTTGCAGCAAAAAACTGGGATATGTGAGACTGGCAAAAGAAGTGACACACACTGCAGGCCCAGCACGTGTGAGAATGTGAGAGATTGGCAGAACTCACCCTGCTTGGAAGTCATGGATCCAGGATGGCGTCCTTCCCTAGCAGGGGCGGTGGGCAGCAGCTTTTGGTTCTGTGGGAGCTGGCCACATGTCCCTTCCAGCCCAGGTTTGAGTAATAGGAAAAGAGAGAGATGGAGCACAGCTAAGCAAAGGCTCTGCACAAGCATGTGTGGGGAGCAGAAGAGGGAGATGGAGGGAATTTCAGTCAGTCATAGAAAGAGTTAGGGGCTGCCCGTTCAATAATCAAGAACCAGACTAAGAGCTGCTCTCAGCTATGTTGGGGTGCTGGTGACAGATGCTTATGGAGAAATCAGAGAGTTTAAAGGCTGTACATGGACACACATGATATTTGCGAGAGCATAGGTCTGTGTGGATAAGGCAACTTCTGGTACACTGCTTCATTTCTTCTCTTGCCCCCTCTCACATGCTACACTGCTCTTGAGGCCCTCTGATGTGTCTACACTGCATTTTAAACCCCTGGCAGCAAGTCTTAGAGCCTGGGTCTACAGACTCAAGGTCACAGAGTTCACTCTACAGCACTAAGAACAGCCATGTACATGACTGGGCTTGAGCTCTATCGCCCAGACATACCCATAGAAAATTTGGCTGCAGTTGGGCCATCCCTTTGGATCTCTGCTCAAGCTGAAGTTTCAGGGGCATTGCCCTAAGTGTCTGTCTTAACCTGACAAAGGGAAATCCAAAGCTTAGTCATGGGAATGAAAATAAGGTGTCTGGGGCTGGCAGCTGTAGGGTCTCAGGATCAAGCACGTGGGACAAACCATTGTGCACAGTTACAGGATGTTGGGTCACCTCTCTCAGCAGATGTAACATATCTAATTAGCTGTCTGTTATTCAGAAAGTGGCTGCTAAGCAGGTGGGAATGGCCCAGCCTCATTCTCTCCTTTAGTCAGGACCGTTAAGCACCAATCTTGCTAACTTGGGGACTACGTGGAGCCTTGTAGGATTTCAGCAAGTGGCCCTTGCCTTTCTCAGGCCGAGTCCTCCTGGGAAAGCTGGCTGTCCATCCATCCCACATCTTGCATCCCCCTCAGCACTGCACAACTTTTAAAATGGTATACAGGAAGCTCTAACCCAAAGTCAAAAAACACTAGCCTCCGATAGCCCCTAATATCTGCAGCTGGCTCCGTTAACCTGTCTCCAGCAAGGGTTAGCAATGCCTTGTGTAGGCAGAGCCTAATCCTGGCCAAATCACTGCCAAGGCTATCAGAACAGTTCATGCCCTACACTAAGTAGTAGGGTCAGACCCACAGCTGGACAGCTACAGCTTGTAGCCTCTTTGTAAGATGACAAAGCCGCAAGATCTCCCTGCCTCCTCTAGTGCAGCTGAAGCTGCAGTGTTTGAAGAGAGAAGTAGCTAATCTGAGTGCTGTGGCCCATCATTTCTCAGGCGTTTAATACTATTACCGATGAATTGGCGCTCATGCAAATATTTCTCTTTGAGCACATAATGGTTGCCAGAATTGTACACAGCCATTCCCCTGCAGCACACAATACATGGCTTTGTGAAACGCTTTCAGATACCTTGCATAAAGCTCGCTGTCTGTGCCAGCACAATGCAAAACCTTCATTGCTGTGTAATGGCCCCTTTAAGAATAAATTTCACAAAGCATTCTTATCTGCAGTTTCCTAAAATATAATCTGATAATTAATGGTTTGCTGAACCCATTACGAAGTGTGAGTAGATGGATGCGGGGTTCCTGCAGCTCAGAGGGAAGTAGTAGCATTTATCTTCCTTTTCGTCATGCCAGAAGGTTGAACTCTGCCACTGCACCATTTACATACTGAACAGTGATCCTCATGGGCCGAGCCCCCACGGTGAGCTATACCCATGTAATCATACTGCCCAGAGCCACACAAGAGCAGAAGATGAACAGATCCTGGCTTTCCAACAGCATCCTGTGCTGGTTCCTTGCAACCACTAGCCTGAGACTGTTGTTAAATAGTCCAAGCTTTCCTTGCCAATCACCTTGCTTGATGCCCCTATTTCAACTTGAAGGATGTGAGCAAATGGCCAAGGTGCCATTTTCCTTGCTGGGAGCAAAGGCCCAGAGAAGCAGACATTCTGCAGCATGAGTTTGTGGGTGACGGATGATGATGTTGCTGAAATGCTGCACAGTGTAGTGATGTGCTCCTACCTCTGAATCTCCCTCAGGCACGCACATGCTCAGGCTGTCTGTCCCTGGGGATTTTAAGTCAGAAGCAAACTGAAGACACTTAAATTAACCCTGAATCCAAGAATGGCCAGGAGATGGTGCTCAAGGTCTTGGGAGGTCATTGCAGTGGAAAGGCCTCTGCTAACTTTTGCTGAAGCTCTCCTTGGACATTTCCAAACCTTCTCTCGCTGCTGGGCTCTTGGGCCTCTTGGGAATTTGACCTAGCACCCCAAGAGTTAAAGCACCACTCTGTTAACACAGCATGAAACTGGTTTGATGAGGCTTAGGGCCAACCCCCTCTCCCTAGGGAGGGTAAAAATGCTGCTGCTTACTGCTAGCAGCAATGAAATGGTCCAGGAACAATTCTTCCTTCGAACAAGAACAGTGAAGAAAATAGCATTGATACTTATCATATCTAAATATAATCGTCTTTCCTTTGCAGGATGCTCATGAAATTGGGAGTAGGGATGTGGGAGGGGGTGAGGGCTTCGGCTGGGGGTGTGGGCTCCGGGGTGGGGTCAGAAATGAGTGCAGGGTGTGGGAGGGGGCTCCAGGTTGGAGTGTGGGGGCAGATGAGGGCTCGGGTGGGACTGGGGATGAGGGGTTTGGGGTGCAGGAGGGGGCTTCAGGCTGGGACCAAGGGGTTCAGAGGGCAGGAGTGGGATCAGGGATGGGGCAGGCTGATGGGGGAGGGCTCTGGCTGGGGGTGCAGGTTCTGGGGTGGGGCTGAGGCTGAGGGGCTTGGGGTACAAGAGGGGCTCTGGGCTGGGATCGAGGGGTTCGGAAGGCAAGAGGGGGATCAGGGCTGTGGCAGGGGATTGAGGCGCGGTGGGGGCTTGAGTGCAGGCTCTGGGCGGCGCTTACTGTAAGCAGCTCCCAGAAGTATGTCCCCCTCCGGCTCCAAGGCGTGGCCAGGCAGCTCTGCATGCTGCCCCGTCTGCAGGTACCACCCCTGCAGCTCCCATTGGCCACAATTCCTGGCCAATGGGCACTGTGGGGGTGGCGCCTAAAGACGGGGCGGCGCGCAGAGCCGCCTGGCCACCCCTCTGTGTACTATGTAGGAGCTGGAGGCTGGGTCATGCCAGCTGCTTACTGGGAGCCGTGTGGAGCAGGGCAAGCCCCCGACCCCACTCCCTGGCTGGAGCACCGGAACAGGGCAAACCCCCCACCCCACTCCCCGGCGGGAGCTGAGTCCGGATTAAATGGTTTGACTGGCCGGATGTGGCCCGCGGGCCATAGTTTGCCCACCCCGATCTAGTCAGTAGTACCCTTCATGTTAGAGAAGTGTTTGTTGTAGTAGTTTGTTTCCCTAAGTGGTGCCCTCACTGGGGTTTAAACATAGGTCTGTCATGTGGGAGAGCAATCCCCACACACGATGCTTGCTCAATCTCAGCAAGGCCCACATCAAAGAGCATTGTACGTGTGATGAGTCCCCCCCATCGTCTTCCCCCCCGGGGTGCAACCTGGAACTGTGATATCACTGAGACCTCTGATTCACCAGCCTGGGCTCCCTCTCACACTGTGCTGCTGTGACAAGCTGCAGACTGCTCCTGGTCCTGCACTTCCACCAGCATTCACACAGGCAGGACTACACCCAGCTGCAGTTACATGTAGGCTCTAGCCAGCCACTGCATGAACCAACAATAGAGAGGCTACAGCCAAAATACCCCCCACTTCCCAGCCTAGGACCCCAGAACTGTACTGTCCTGCCCTGGTCAAAAACCCGATCGGTATGAATTTATTACCCAGTTCACTTGTCCCTTGATGTGGAGAGGTCAATGCATACCAGCCCTTGTTAACTGAGCTGAGATTTTCCCAGATACTTCACTCAAAACCACACTGGTTAAGATAAAACAAGTTTACTAACTACAGAAAGACTGATTATAAGTGATAACAAACAAATCAAAGCTGGTTACCTAGGAAATTAAACAAAAATGCAAACTAAGCCTAATATACTAATAGGATTTGAATCAGCAATATCTCACCCTGACTGATAATACAAGCAGTCCACCAAGTTTCCATATACAGGCTAGAAATCCCTTTAACCCAAGACCAGCACTTCCCCCAGTTCAGTCTTTGTTCCTCAGGCATTTCCAGGTGTTCTCTTGTGTGGGGAATGAGGCCCCAAAACATAAACGCTGACTCCGTGGGTGCTCCAGGGCTGGAGCACTTATGGGGAAAAATTAGCGGGTGCTCCAAACCCACCGGCAGCCAAGCTCCCTCTTCCTCACCTCCTTTCCCCCGCCCCCCGCGAGCATGCCACATCCCCACTCTCTCCCTCACAGCGCTTCCCACCCCCCTGCCACTTAACAGCTGTTTGGCAGAGCTTAGGACTTTCCGGGAGGGAGGGGAAGGAGCAGAGACGTGGCGCACTCAGGGGAGGAGGTGGAGAAGAGGCAGGGCAGGGGTGGGGATTTGGGGGAAAGGGGTGGGAAAGGGGGCATGGCTGGGGTGGGAAAAGGTGGGGTGGGGCAGGGACTTTAGGGAAAGGGTGGAATGGGGGTGGGGTGAGGGCGGTGCAGGGGTGGGAAGAAGCAGGGCAGGGGTGGGGCCAGGTATGGGGGGGGTGTCGAGCACCACTGGGCAGAGAGGAAGTTGGCGCCTATGCCCCGAAAAGATGTCACTCCCTATCTTTTATAGTCTCTCCATAGGGCGGGAACCCCTTTGTCCTAAGCCAAGTTCCCAGCCCAGTTTGTGGAAAAGTACAGGTACCAAAATGGAGTTCAGTATCATGTGGTCTGGTTGCATGCTTTGCTGACTCATAGCAGCCATTAATCATAGGCTGGCTGAAGCATTCCCAGATGAGGACAAGCCTTTTCCATAGTCCACTGTTTTGGTGATGGGCCATTAGCACTGTCTCTAGCTTCTTGTTGTACCTGAAAGGCTAGTTGTGGGTATTACCCAGAGGAAGCACACTTGAAATACAGATACATAGTCAATATTCATAATTTCAGATACAAAAATGATACATGCACACATAGGATAATCATAGTCAGCAAATCATAACTTTTCCGTAGACACCGCACTTGATACACTTTGTACAAGGTGCATCATAATTGTCATGATCGTAACATAATTATACCACTATGAGGAATATGGGATGCAGTGTAACAGTACGATCTGCAGATTGTTTAGATCACCCTTGGGTTCCAAGAGCGCTGCCGTCTCACGTTCTGGAGCAGATGCCTCTCTGAAAAAACAGAGGAGCTATTCCCTGTTGACTGCACTCCACAACATCTCCCCACTCTCACTCCCCACCCCTCTTCAGGGATCCCTCTCATGAAATACCACTCTTCAAGCATGTCTGTCTTTTGCTGGCTTTTGGAGCGGTGGAGGAGATTCCACTGGAACACCAGGGTCATGGCTTTTACTCCCAGTACTTCCTGATACCCAAATCCAAAGAAGGGGTAAGACACATCCTTGACCTTCGCAGCCTCAACAAATATATCAGGTACATGAGGTTCTGAATGGTCACTCTATCAACTATTTTCCCTATGTTGTCTCAGAATGATTGGTTTGATGCTCTGGACCTTCAAGATGTCCACTTTCATGTGGCAATTTTGCTGAGCCACAGAAAGTTCCTTCAATTCATTGTGACAGAACACCACCTTGAGTACACAGTGCTTCCATTCGGCCTCTCCTCTGCCCCCTGGGTTTTTCCCAAATGTGTGGTCGTTGTATCTCAGGAAGAAGGGAATTCACATCTTCCCTTATCTGGAATACTGGTTACTGAGGAGAAGATTCAGAGAAGTTCTTGCTCGTGTCAGCACAACACTGCATTTGTTTAACAGTCTGGGTCTCGTTCTAAACACTGGAAAGTCCACCTTGGCTCCCACTCAAAAAATCGAGGTCACTGGAACCCTGGTATATTCCCTGACATTGAGAGTGTTTCTGCCAACTAACCGTTTTCAGATAATTAGCCATCTTTGCCTCAGTCTGCAGTCTCAGTCCTCCATGATAGTTCGGACATGTCTGAGGTTCTTGGACCGCATGTCTGCATGCGCGTTGGTCGTCCATTTTGCAAAGATGTGCCTTCACCCCCTTCAAATGTGTCTCAGGATGATCTACCATCCTACTCTTCATTCTCTAGACCAGCGTTTCTCAAATGTGGCCACCCACAGCCACCAGCGGCTGTTTTTGCGGCCACGACCACTTCCTGGGCTGTGATTGGGAGACTGGGGGACAAAGCAGCAGCCCCTCCCCTCCCTGTTGCGCCTGGATGTGCCGACTTTGTGTTTGCTGGCGCCGCCAGCATGGAGCGATGCCTTGCAGCCCCTCTGGAGCCACTCGGGGCACAGTGCCGGGGGAGCCTTGGACTCCGCAGGCAGCTGGTGAGTTCCCAACCCACCTTCCTAGGGGCAGCCGGGCTCCGGCTCCGGCGTGGCAGGGCTTCAGGCTTGGGCCCCAGGGCTCTGGCAGCGGGGCTTTGGGCAGTGGCAGATTACTGCATGGGCCGACAGGGCCCGTGCCGAGGGGCCCCGGACAATTTGCTCCTTCTTTCCCTGCCCCGGGCTCCTCCTCACTGCTCCTCCTCTTCCCCCTGAGGCCCTGCCCCCTGGCCTGGCTGGAAGATGGAGCCTGTGGTAAGGTGAGTCTATTCCCCCTGCCCCCACACAGAGCTGGCTGAGCTGCACACCAGAGCCCCTCTCCCTTTGTCCCCCATGCGGAGCAGAGCTGGCCCGAGGGTCATCCCTCCTCCATGCTGAGCTGAGCTGGCCCTAGCCCCTCCATACCTCTGTGCAGAGCTGGCCTGAGCCACTTGTCCAAGTCTCCCTCCTCTCCCACGCAGGGAGTCCAAAGACCTGCCATCCCGGGGCCAGCGCCTGAGCCCAGCCCTGCTGCCCTGGTGATCAGTTGCCGAGAGCAAACTGGACAAATGCCCAGTTTTGCCAAAAAAGTTGGGACATCTGGGGCCAAACTGGGACATATGGTCACCCTAGGCTGGGGTCCCCAAACTTTTTTTGGTTATGCCCCTCCCCCCTTACCCAGTCCGTGCCACCCTGGGAGCTGGTGCCAGGAGCAGGGCTGGATTTGGGGGCCAGGAGTGGGGCCGCAGCTGGGAACAGGATTGGAGCTGCAGCTGGGGCTGCAGCCAGGAACAGAGTCACAGCAGGGGCTGGGGGCAGGGGGCAGGCCAGGGCCCCACCGTGCCCCCCCGAACATTTCTCTGTGCCCCCCTAGGAGGCGTGCCCTACAGTTTTAGGGACCCACTGCCCTAGGCTGTGGTCAGAGCCGCCCAGGGAGCCTGGGCTGCTGTGGGGAGCCCTGGACCCTCCACCTGCCCTGGGCAGCATGCCTTGGGGGTCAGGGACATGTGCCAGGGGCTGCTCTTGGGGAGGAACAGGGGGCAGGGCCCATGGCAGGGGAAAGGGAATGTGGGGGGCCCAAATGTTTGTGCCCAGGGCCCCAGTAAATCTTAATCCACCTCTGGCTTTGGGCTCAGGCTCCAGCCCCAGGGTGGCAGGACTCACCACTTACCCACTCCCACATCATCCCTGACCCCCAACTTCCTCCCTGGGCTTCTCTCCCATCCCATCACTCATGTCCCCTGCTACCTCTCCAGTCTCCCCACCCCTCCCATTGCCCCTGGCCCCCACTGCCTCCCCGGACTCCCCCCAGCCAATCACCCACAGGCCTGGCTGCCTCCCTCTCTCCCCCATTGCCACGGACTCCCTTCTGCTGCCTCACAACCTAGTCCCCACCCGCCCCTGCTCCTCACCTCTTGACCACGGCCCCCCATCTGGCAGTGGCACCCTGGGAGGTCGCCCACATCTCCCTCCTGAAAGACCAGCCCTGGTTAAATCTGCCATGCCTGCCCCCCCTATTCCCCAATACAGACATCAAACCATGGTGTTTAGGTCCACTAAAGAACAGAGACAACTGTGCATTATTTTTATTACTGAGTCTGCAAAAAAATAAACCTACATAAATACATTGCAATGATTTGGGTGTGGATATGTGCATAGTTATTTGTTTTTCCTAAAATTAATTAATTATTTTAGGAAAAAGTGTCAGAGCAGCCACCAGCAGGAACTCTGAGCATGACAAATTTTGTTGTGAGAACCCCTGCTCTAGACAGACCGGTTCATCTTCCTCCAGGGTTCCTGGACTCCTTGTCGTAGTGGATGTGTCCAGAGAACATTTGCCAAGGTGTTCCCTTTGTCCGTCCCTTGCCAACCAGGTTGGTTGTTGCAAATCCCTCCCTGATGGCTTGGGGGGCGCACCTGGGTGCTGAAAGTAGGGGGATTGTGGTCAGAGCCGGAGGCCTCACAACATGGTGGAGATTTAGAGCATCTACAGTGCATGTCACACTTTTTGGGATCGTATCAGAGACTCGTAGTTCATATGCTTATCAACAATACCACTGTGATATATTATGTGAACAAACAAGGGGGAGCATGCTCCAGGTTGCTCTGCCTGTGGAAGCAGCAGGCTGTGGAAGTTCTTCCTCTGGCTGTGGAAGTTTTGCCCTGAGGAGAACATTACTCCAATAAGTGTTCACTTGCCTGGGGTTTGGAATCATCTTGCGGACCATCTCAGCAGGTATTTTTCCCTGAGTCACGGATGGTCCCTAAAGACAAGTGTTCTCCAGGTCATCTTCAAAGCTTGGGGTATCCCAACAATCAACCAGTTTGCTGGAAGGGACAACAAGAAATGTCGTTTCTGCTCTTGGGGGGCCTCAGTCCAAGCTCCCTGTCTGGTGCTTTCCACCTCAGCTGGCAGTCGGCTCTCCTGTATACCTTTCTCCTGATCATCCCTCAGGTCATCCTCAAGCTTAAGGTGGATTGGGCCTAGCTTATTCTCGTTGCCCCAGCATGGCCCAGTAAGTTCTGGTTCTCCAACTGTTAGGGGGCTTATTCCTTCACCCACTTACTTCCCTGGTCCTTCTCCCATGAACAGAGAGCAACAATACCCAAAGTCCAAAGGTGCAAACAATTTGATGTTTATTGGGGTGAACTTCCAGCAAGCATGATTCCAGTTTCCTTCCTTAGTATCCTCCTTCCCAGCTCTGACACCACAGAGCCTTACACCTGTGTCCCCGTTCCCATTCCTGCCCTTAGCCAAACATGATTCCAATTTCCTTACCCCCATTCCCTGTTCCCATTTCCCCCTTTAGCAAAACATGATTAAAATTTCCTTACCCCTATTCCCTGTTCCCATTTCCCCTCTTTAGCAAAACATGATTCCAATTTCCGCACCCCCATTCCCTCTTCCCATCCCCCCACCCACACACCCATCCCCTCCCACCCACGCCCACTCACTTCCTCATTGACTGCAGACTATATAGTAAAACTTGAGTTCTGCTTAGCTATACCTTAACCAATCATTTTCCGGAAATTTAACTAACCAATCCTAACATATTGTAACATGATTATGTAACCAATTATATCCCACCACCTTAATTAGTTTACACCCAGCAAAATTAATTATACAGCAGACAGGAACAATCACAGAACCAGACAGAGATTATACAGACAAACAATAGCAAAGTGGGAACTATAATGACAAAACAATACAGAAGTGAGGATTTCACATCCCAGCTATTGATAAGTGAGTTCTTGCCAGACAGGATGCTATCAAACTAAGTTTCCGTTTACATTTTCTAGGCACTTCCCTTTCTCTGGAGGTGATAGGAATACAATCCTGTCCTGATAGTGCCTAACAGCCCAATAGCACCTTATTTCAATGTGACTAGTTTGGAATGTGAGGAGTGACCGGTCGCTTCCCAGCTTATGGCTGCCTCTGCTGCTTAGCCAAAGGCCTTAGCCTAAGAACAGGGTCTCAGACTGTCACAGTAAGAGAAGGCCCTTACACCAGCAGACAGTGATTTTGATTCTTTCTTTTATACCTCTAGAACTAGCCAAGTGATAAGAATACACCTAAATTCTTAAAGTACAGGCCTTTGCAGACAGGCCTGAATATCTATACCCTAACACCAACCTTCTCACACTGTCTATTCAACTTCCCATACCGCTTCCTCTTCATCCTGACTTACTCACTCTGAACCAAAGCTGCACCTTTCATCCTGTGCTTAGCTCCCTGCATCTCATGGCATGGCTGCTGCTTGGCTAAATCTTCGGTGGCTGTCCAGCAGGTGCTCCTCAACAGTAGAAAACCTTCCACCAGATGGCCTATTCAGCTAAATGGAAGCGATTTTCAGTGTGGTCATTAGCTCATGGAATCCAACTAACACTGGCCTCTATCCAGGACATTTTGGAGTAGCTACTGCACCGTCAGTCGTTGGGGCTTGTGTTTAGTTCATTAGAATTGTACCTGGCAGCGATATCAGCATTTCATCCCCCCATTCAAGGAAGATCAGTCTTCTCCAAAGCCATGGCAGCAAGATTCTTAAAAGGTCTCTGTCTACATCCTTGAATCCGAACGCCAGTTCCTCTGTGGACCCTTAACTCAGTCCTAGCGGTCTTAATGGGACCTCCATTTGAGCCCCTGTCATCTTGTCCCTTTCCGTTTTTGTGTCAGAAAACTGCATTCCTGGTAGCAATAGCATCCACCGGGAGAGTGTATGCATTGCAGGTTCGGATGGCCGGGCCTCTTTATGCACAACTCTCCAAAGACAAAGTGGCTTTACAACAGCATCCAAAATGTTTGTCTAAAGTGGTTTCTCGGTTTCAGTTGAACCAGGTGATAGATTTGCCTTTGTGTTTTCCTAAGCTGCATCCATCTCAGGAGGGGCAGTGTGTCCACACCCTAGATGTCAGGCGATGTCCTGGATAGGACTAAACCATTTCATGCTTCGCCTCGTTTGTTTGGGTCATGTGCAGATCGCATGAAGGGCCGAGTGGTCTCTTCGCAGATGATCTCCAAATGGATAACATCCTGCATCAAGACTGCTTATCATTTAGCCTTGGCTACCCCCTCTCAGCAGATGCGAGCTCATTCTCCAAGGGCCGAAGCAATGCCTGTACCATCCCTCAGTGATGTTTCCATATTGGACATTTGCAGGACTGCTAGATGGTTGTCAGTACCTACGTTCATGGACCATTATGCCATAACCGTGTCTTCCATGGCAGATGCCAGCTTTGGTAGAGCAGTCCTGCGGTCCTTGTTTAGTTGGACTCCGAGCCCTGCTTCCTGGGGTGAGGGTACTGCTTGTGAGTCGCCTAGGTGGAATACATAGCTGCATCTACTCGAAGAAGAAGAAGAAATGGTCACTGGTTCTTCAAGATGTGAAGCAGACGTGTATTCCTTGACTTACTCTCCGTCCCATCTGCATCAGAGTACTGCCCCTCTGTGGGTACTGCTAGCCAAATTTCTCTGGCTCTGGTGCTCGGGACATGCACGGACATCCAAGTCACATCTCGAAGGACCGCAGTTAGTGAGTAACTCTTTCTGACTGCCATGGATTAGGCCTCAGGCCCCCAGTACTATTGTGCTGTCATCAGCATCTCAGCTGCTAGTTGAGCACTCTTGTTTAACGCCTCAAGCTTCCCTCTACAGTGCATGAAATTAGGGGCTGGGGCTGGAGCCATGCCTGAGAAATTTGTTACTGCGGTGACTGCTCCTGAGAGGTGGACACTTATGATAGGCCTGGCCTTTCCAGCCCTGTGCTCGGTGCAGTCACTCACCAGCAGGACAGCCCCAGGCAGCGCTGTTTCCACTCTTGGTGTTCTCACCCAATCTAACACAAGGTCTGATTTAACCAACAGACTAGCCCACCCATTTAGGGTGTCGGCTTCTTGCATTTGTACGTGGGCTGTTGGAACAAAATACCCTCCCCTCTGGGGATCCAAACCCCCAGGAGTGTCCATCCTGCAGGATCTGCGATGCTGTGAGTGTCTTGAAGGACTCCCATGGCATCTGTTTAATCTACTCAAATTCCCTGTACATTGGGCAGTTCTTCAGGAGGAGGTTTGTACCAATAAGCTCTGCTGCTCTCTGCAGACTGTGGCCTGAGGTGTTTAAGCTCCCCGCTCCCACACTCCCCCTCAAGATCCAAAGGTTCCCACTCCCAACATGTTCTTCCCCTATGGAAATCCCTTCCATTGTGCTTTCCTCCCGCCAAGGTCCAGGTCCTGTCCTTGGATCCTTGTGCTGCATGGCAGACTCCTGCTCCCTACAGCAGCAGGCCGAACCTAGTTTTCATAGGAATCCTTGCTGGTGTTCAGAATGGGCAGTGTGATAGCAGGGCCAGTTGTGCTGCTGCCGTCCCCAGAGTAGTGATGCGTCTGCAGGCGTTTCCCCAAACACGGGGAAAAACACGTGTGAAAACAGGTTTGTGCCCAAGGGACAATGTAATCTAAATTCTGCAGGCGTCCTCTGCACTAAGTGGCCCAGAGCCTGACCCTAGAGCTGACATCCCAGATCAGGCCCAGACAGTGCAAGGGGTGAAGAGCTAGCCTTTGGGTCAATGCAGCAGGATGTCTTCACTTCTGAAAGTCTCTGGAGAAGCCAGGGCGGGTGTTAGATGGGAATTCACTGACGAGCAAGCCTCAGCTAATGGAGCTGGGTCTTTCAGCTGACGGTAAAGCCTCCTGCTTTTAGATTTGAAGATCCTGGGTTCAATCCCCACTGCTGATGATTCTACCAGAGGGGTCCGACTATGCTTGCAGCGGATCAGAGTGAAAGTGGTCCTAGTAATGGGTAGAAATAAGCAGATTTATCATGGGGAAAAGCTGGGAACTAAGGGCCCTACACATAGAGTTTGGGTCAGTTTGTAATAAGTTGCTTCTTTAGACTATTCATGGCTAGAGGTAGAGAAGAGACCAACAACGGAGGGAGCGTGTGGCTGGGTAAGGATGTCCTTATCGAATGTGAGCGAATCATTTTGGGAAGGGGAGTAGCTCTTTGCACGGTTCTGGTTCTGAGCTCCTCCATCACCCTCAGCCAGCAGCCATTCCACTGAACCAGTGGGGTTGCAACAGCATAAACCCCCTGGAAGACCTGAACGGGGCCCTATGCATGTCTGCCTGGGCACAGCCATATCTCCCCTCCAGACTCCTGCATTGTGCCACTCTGTGCTGCAGCAAGGCCTACCCCAGAAAGGAGATAGAGGATGGCACCAGCACTGTGAACTGTTAGCCATAAGATGCCATTGTACAAAGTCCATCAAGCATCTCCTGCATCACTGCGAGAATAATACCTCAACCCCCCACTTCCAGCTCTTTCTGCAGTGGTGCAATACACATGTCAGAGCAAATGGCAACATTAACGTCACCTGCATTCTATCTAGAAAGAAAGTGTATTTTTCAGAGCATATACTAGCATGGAGCATGTACAATGTAAGGTATTGATTGCTAATTTCTTACTTTATGCTGCATTTGTTTTTCCTCTATAAAAATAAAATGTGTAAGATGAAATATGTAACTGCACTGCAAAATGTAAATGAATTGATTGTTTGGGAGGAAAATGCGGTTGTAGAAATTGCTTGTATCTGTGATTTTCTACTGCCCTCCCAGCTGTGGGGTAGAAAGTGGGCACCTGGACTTCTGGAGTTCTGTTGTGTCTCTAAAACATTGCGCCATCCTGAAGGCAGCGAGGAGCTGGGCCTAAGTCACGTGCAGCATAGGCTGTGTTGCATAGGAACTGCCAGACCTGAGCAGAACTGGGCCCATCTAGCCCTTTACACGGTCTCCAACAGTGCCCAGTATCAGATGCTTCCAAGAAAGAACCTGCAAAAGAACCTTGTAATGGACAGTCAGGGAATAACGTGGCCATTGGGGAAATTTCTTCCTGACCATGACCAATTAATGGTTGTTGGCTTATGCCCTGAAGCAGGAAAGTTTATAGCCCTTATTGTGGGGTTGTTTTTTTTAATCTGTTAAAATGATGATGTTTACATTTTAAAGTTGAGTATCTAAAAGTTAGGAAACGACCGTTGCCCATCCCGTTCATGTGTCCATTGTGTGCACTGTGTGAGGCAGGATCCTGTTGAAAAAAAGTCTGTAATCATCTAATTAAAGATTATCTCATAAAGTAGATATCCAAGGGGCCCATAGTAAGGTTGCACAGTAATGGTAAAGTGGCATTTCTTAACTTTTGAGTGCTTGACTTTGCATTCTAAATAACATTCTTTAGTTTTTTCTAGGAAATTTCCTGTTTTGGGTTGCGTTTTTGTTTTCCTTTTCTTTTCAGGAAGTTTAAAAACTGAATTCTAGTACGTACAGAATACCCATCAGGCATCTCAGCAGAGTTAGAACCTGAACATTTAACATTACAGCACCAACTTAGACCACGTGAGCTTCAGGACTAACTACGTTAGTGGGCAGCAAGAGAACTCTGTGAGCCTGGAGGGTTGGGGGTGGACTCAGCCCTCAGGATGGGCTTGGGGGAGAGCTCAGTCCAGCCTTACTCTCTCTTTTCACCTCCTCCCTGAAGTTGGAGGAGTTCTTGTCCCTTTTGTTGCCTCAAGAGGGGAGGATGTGATGCTGGGTCCGTATGGTGGTACCAATGGTGGTAGGAGGGAACCTGGCCTGCTGTGAGGGCTCTCTCTCCACCCTCCTTGGGAGTAGGGGGAGCTCTAGTCACATGTTCAATATCTTCATAAATGATCTGGAGGATGGTGTGGATTGCACCCTCAGCAAGTTTGCAGATGACACTAAACTGGGAGGGGTGGTAGATACGCTGGAGGGTAGGGATAGGATACAGAGGGACCTAGACAAATTGGAGAATTGGGCCAAAAGAAATCTGATGAGGTTCAACAAGGACAAGTGCAGAGTCCTGCACTTAGGACGGAAGAATCCCATGCACCGCTACAGACTAGGGACCGAATGGCTCGGCAGCAGTTCTGCAGAAAAGGACCTACGGGTTACAGTGGATGACAAGTTGGATATGAGTCAACAGTGTGCCCTTGTTGCCAAGAAGGCCAATGGCATTTTGGGAGGTATAAGTAGGGGCATTGCCAGCAGATCGAGGGACGTGATCGTTCCCTTCTATTTGACACTGGTGAGGCCTCATCTGGAGTACTGTGTCCAGTTTTGGGCCCCACACTACAAGAAGGATGTGAAAAAATTGGAAAGAGTCCAGCGGAGGGCAACAAAAACGATTAGGGGACTGGAACACATGAGTTATGAGGAGAGGCTGAGGGAACTGGGATTGTTTAGTCTGCGGAAGAGAAGAATGAGGGGGGATTTGATAGGTGCTTTCAACTACCTGAAAGGGGGTTCCAAAGAGGATGGCTCTAGACTGTTCTCAGTGGTAGCAGATGACAGAACAAGGAGTAATGGTCTCAAGTTGCAGTGGGGGAGATTTAGGTTGGATATTAGGAAAATCTTTTTCACTATGAGGGTGGTGAAACACTGGAATGCGTTACCTAGGGAGATGGTGGAATCTCCTTCCCTAGAAGTTTTTAAGGTCAGGCTTGACAAAGCCCTGGCTGGGATGATTTAGTTGGGGATTGGTCCTGCTTTGAGCAGGGGGTTGGACTAGATGACCTCCTGAGGTCCCTTCCAACCCTGATATTCTATGATTCTATGTGGTGGCCCCAAGAGTGAGGGGAGGAAGAAAGGGCCGCTAGGACTCTGTGCCAGCTCGGGAGGACCTCATCCTGGTTCTCTTCCTTTATACCAATTTCCTTTATACCACCCAAAGCTGCTCTAGGAGCTCCCTGATGTTCCTTATATAGTGGCTGCTGCTGCTTTGGCATATTTACTTATTATTCTGCCAGACTGCCAAAAGTATAAAGAATGCAAGCCAGAGAAAGGAAATGGAGATTTTTAGCAGATTGTCATAACAGAATTTCATGGGACAAAGAAAAGGCACTTCTGTAGTCCAAGGGCATTCTCCTTCCTGAATATCAAATGTCTGCTTCAAACAATGAAGGTGTGAGAGCTTCTCAAAGAAACAGTTGAGTGTTAGAATAAATACAGGGGTCACTACCTGCTGTCCCTAGAATATTTTTTTTTACCCTAACTAATGTTTCCATTATCCAAATAAATGGCTAATCCTAATATGCCCCTGACTGCAGTGATACCTTATGGCAATGAGTTCCACAAGTTAATTATGTATTATGTCAAAAAGTGCAAACAGGAGCCCTCACTTTACCTTCTCTAGATGATTTTTTTGGTCTAAAGCTTTGCCCTGTCCCCTCTTTTCTGTGTCCTCTCTAAATTGTCCTAATGTTATCCATCTCCCCACACAGAGAAATCTGATTTAAAATGTGCCAGTTTTTAATCCATTTATGATGTGTCATGTTGATTTTGTGTAGTGTTCACTGATAGATTTTAAAATATAATTGTTAATGGGGCCTCATCATCAAACGGGGGTCTTTTGGTAGAGCCCTGCCAGGAGCTGGTTCTCAGCCCAGTGTTTTGTCAGTGATCTGAAAGAAAATATAAAGTCATTGCAGATAATGTTTGCTCATGACGCAGAGATCAGCTGAGCTATAACAAAGTGATCTAGATTTCTGGGTAAGCCTGGTGCCATTAAACAATGTGTATGTTAGTATGGCCAGATGTAAGGTTATAGAGGTTATATGACTAGAAACAAAGTACATCAGCCACTTACAATTACAGAGAGATCCTACAAAGCAGTTATGTTGGAAAGGACTTGGCCAAATGAATGTGAACGCCGAGTGATGCTATGGCTAAGACCATACTTGGATACTTTAACAGGGAAATATCAAGTTGGAGTAGGAAAATTGTATTACCTCTGCACGCATCGTAGGTTTGATCATTTGTGAAACTGGAATATTATGCACAATGCTGGTGTCCACATTTTAAAGGGATGTTGGAAAGGGTATAGAGAACAGCTACCAGTATGGTTCAAGATCTGGAAACCTGCCTTACAGTGAGAGACTTAGGGAACTCAATCCATTTAGCGCATCAGAAAGAAGATTAAGGGGTGATTTGATCACAATCTGCAACTGCCTACACAGGGAGAATATTTCTGATACTAGAAAGTATTTTCATCTAATAGCCAAAGGCAGAACAAGATCCAGTGGCTGAAAATTGAAACTAGAAAAATTCAAACTGGAAATAAGGTGCAATTTTTAAATAGGGTAATTAAGCAGAGGAACTAT
This sequence comes from Chelonia mydas, assembly GCF_015237465.2. Taxonomy (NCBI): domain Eukaryota; kingdom Metazoa; phylum Chordata; order Testudines; family Cheloniidae; genus Chelonia; species Chelonia mydas. The sequence continues at coordinate 4,185,323 of NC_051258.2, forward strand.
TTAGAGGGGTGGCGGATTCTCTATCGTTTGAAGTCTTTTAATGGAGATGGGCTGTCTTAAAATCTACAACCTATGAATTGTTTCAGAGTAGCAGCCGTGTTAGTCTGTATTCGCGAAAAGAAAAGGAGTACTTGTGGCACCTTAGTGACTAACCAATTTATTTCGTGAGCTACAGCTCACTTCATCAGATCCGATGAAGTGAGCTGTAGCTCATGAAAGCTTATGCTCAAATAAATTGGTTAGTCTCTAAGGTGCCACAAGTACTCCTTTTCTTTTTGCGAACCTATGAATTGTTCCCCATCACTGGTCCTTATCTAGTTCTGCTTTTTTCTGACATAGAGTGGAGTGACTGGGTAACATCTGGCCTTTGCTGCTCCCCACAGGTGGCGAGGCAGTCCTACTACACCCTGCCCCGGGAAGCAGCAAAGTGAAGGGGAAGGATTCCTCTAAGCCTGCCTAGAGAAGCCTCACAGAAGCAGCCAATCAGAGCCCAGCAGGCTCAGATCAAAGGCACTGCCAGGCCTTAGCAGGTCAGTTCATGGCTGGGACCTGAGGGGGAACGAATGGCTATGGAAACTCGAGGGCTAGCCAGAGTCTGTTTTCTGGCTGCATTTTGCCAAACTGGATTTGCAAGGAGAGAGAGGATCTAAGAACCATACCCCAGTATAAGGGCGAAGCTAAAGGGGCCAGGTAGGAAGAGGCGCAGGGAAGAAGCAGCAGCAGTGAATTGGATCGAGCTGTTCGTGGCTGCTGTTTGTAGAATCTCTGGGTTGGAACCTGGAGTTCCCACACTGGCCACGTTTAAAGTGGTATGAACCCCAGGAAGAGGAGCAGGCTTAGTTGGGAACCAGAACAAAGGGCTGAGTTTGAAGGGCCCAGATCCAGGGCTGAAGATCTTAGTGAGGGCAAATAGACTGTCTACTTATTGGACTCCTTACTACCCCAGAGGGGGTTCGTTCAGGCAGGAAGGCCAAGTCACTGAAGACCCATCAAGGTTGGCCGGTAGCCTGCAGGGAGCACCAGGGGTGAGAAAAGGACTGCGGTGCTGCACTTAGCTGCTTCCAGGAACTCCGGAGGTGAGTGCCCCGCTGTAAGTGGCCACAACTGAAAACAATATCGAAAGTCAGATCATGGCATCAATTTATATTTAACAGCATGGCCATATTCTCATTGTTATTTTCTACTGTCCCATTCTACATACTGCTTTTTTTATTGTCGCTGTGCACTGAGAAGCCGTTTTCATTGAACGGCCCACAATAACATCTAGGTCTTTTTCCTGAATGATTACAGCACATTTCAAATTTAGCAATATGCAAGATCAATTCAAATTGTTCCTTCCCATGTGCATTACCTAGCATTTGTCAACATTACATTTAATCTGCTGTTGTGTTGCCCCCTTTCCTAGCTTTGTTAGCTCCCTCTGAGGTTCCTCACAGATCCTTCTAGTCTCAATTAACCTAAATAATTTTGTGTCATCTGCAAATTTAGCCACCTCACTGTTCCCTTCTCTTGCCAGGTAATTAGTCATTCTGTTAAATACACACAAGTCTAGTGCAGTTCCTGGGGGAACCCTCACTGTTCATCTTTTGCCATGAAGAGCCAGTTTGTGATCCATGACAAACTTCACCTCCCACTCTGTGATTTCTTGGTTTTTTTAACAATCTCTACTGAGGCTTTTGGAAAGTCCAAATCAATTAAATAAACTAGTTCTTCTTCATCCATTGCTTTATTGACACAAATAATTCTAGTAGCAGATGCATGATTTTCCTTTATGGGAACTATACTACCTGGTTCCGCTGTGTTTTACAATTCTCTTTTTAAATTATTGTTTCAACCCTGGTACAGCTGAGTCTGCTGAGTGATAGAATCTTCTTTGCTTATTTGGAATTGCACTTTTTGTTATTGAAGAGGCATGGGGCGTGCAGTGCTTGGATGGTGTGTGCATAGTGATTTACATTTTTATAATGCCTTTAATTCTGAAGAAACCCAGACTGTCTTACCTGCTATATATCCAAAATCTCTTAACCCATATTTCTCTGATTTATGACGCAAGCAGTTGTTTAACTGCACAGGGCAATGCTGTATGACAGCGTAGAAGAAGAATGCTGAGGACCGCTGAAAATACAGGAGCAATATAGGGAGAATGTACTCACCCAAAGCGGGATGTGTAAGCTCAAAAACTTGTCTGTGTCACCATCAGAACTTGGTCCAGTAAAAGATATTCCCTCACCTATCTTGTCTCTGCCCTGGTCTACACGAGGACTTTAGGTCGAATTTAGCAGCGTTAAATCGATGTAAACCTGCACCCGTCCACACGATGAAGCCCTTTATTTTGACTTAAAGGGCTCTTAAAATCGATTTCCTTACTCCACCCCTGACAAGTGGATTAGCGCTTAAATCGGCCTTGCCGGGTCGAATTTGGGGTACTGTGGACACAATTCGACGGTATTGGCCTCCGGGAGCTATCCCAGAGTGCTCCATTGTGACCGCTCTGGACAGCACTCTCAACTCAGATGCACTGGCCAGGTAGACAGGAAAAGAACCGCGAACTTTTGAATCTCATTTCCTGTTTGGCCAGTGTGGCAAGCTGCAGGTGACCATGCAGAGCTCATTAGCAGCGATGACCCTGACGGAGTCCCAGAATCGCAAAAGAGCTCCAGCATGGACTGAACGGGAGGTATGGGATCTGATCGCTGTATGGGGAGAGGAATCCGTGCTATCAGAACTCCGTTCCTGTTTTCGAAATGCCAAAACCTTTGTCAAAATCTCCCAGGGCATGAAGGACAGAGGCCATAAGAGGGACCCGAAGCAGTGCCGTGTGAAACTTAAGGAGCTGAGGCAAGCCTACCAGAAAACCAGAGAGGTGAACGGCCGCTCCGGGTCAGAGCCCCAAACATGCCGCTTCTATGATGAGCTGCCTGCCATTTTTGGGGGTTCAGCCACCACTACCCCAGCCATGTTGTTTGACTCCTTCAATGGAGATGGAGGCAACACGGAAGCAGGTTCTGGGGACGAAGAAGATGATGATGATGAGGAGGAGGTTGTAGATAGCTCACAGCAAGCAAGCGGAGAAACCGGTTTTCCCGACAGCCAGGAACTGTTTCTCACCCTGGACCTGGAGCCAGTACCCCCCGAACCCACCCAAGGCTGCCTCCTGGACCCGGCAGGTGGAGAAGGGACCTTCAGTGAGCGTACCTTTTAAAATACTATACACGGTTTAAAAGCAAGCATGTGAAAGGATTAATTTGCCCTGGCATTCGCGGCTCTCCTGGATGTACTCCCAAAGCCTTTGCAAAAGGTTTCTGGAGAGGGCAGCCTTATTGCGTCCTCCATGGTAGGACACTTTACCACTCCAGGCCAGTAACATGTACTCGGGAATCACTGTACTACAAAGCATTGCAGCGTTTGTTTGCTGTTAGCCACGGGGAGGGGAGAGGGTTGAGGGGGTAGCCACGCGGTAGGGGGAAGCAAAATGCGACCTTGTAACGAAAGCTCATGTGCTATGTATGTAATGTTAACAGCAAGGTTTACCCTGAAAGAGTGTAGCCACTGTTTTATAAAATGTGTCTTTTTAAATACCGCTGTCCCTTTTTTTTTCTCCACCAGCTGCATGTGTTTCAATGATCACAGGATCTTCTCCTTCCCAGAGGCTAGTGAAGATTAGAAAGAAAAAAAAACGCACTCGTGATGAAATGTTCTCTGAGCTCATGCTGTCCTCCCACACTGACAGAGCACAGACGAATGCGTGGAGGCAAATAATGTCAGAGTGCAGGAAAGCACAAAATGACCAGGAGGAGAGGTGGCGGGCTGAAGAGAGTAAGTGGCAGGCTGAAGACAGGGCTGAAGCTCAAATGTGGCGGCAGCGTGATGAGAGGAGGCAGGATTCAATGCTGAGGCTGCTGGAGGATCAAACCAGTATGCTCCAGTGTATGGGTGAGCTGCAGCAAAGGCAGCTGGAGCACAGACTGCCACTACAGTCCCTGTGTAACCAACCGCCCTCCTCCCCAAGTTCCATAGCCTCCACACCCAGATGCCCAAGAACGCGGTGGGGGGGCCTCCGGCCAACCAGCCACTCCACCACAGAGGATTGCCCAAAAAACAGAAGGCTGGCATTCAATAAATTTTAAAGTTGTAAACTTTTAAAGTGCTATGTGGCATTTTCCTTCCTTCCTCCACCACCCCTCCTGGGCTACCTTGGTAGTCATCCCCCTATTTGTGTGATGAATGAATAAAGAATGCATGAATGTGAAGCAACAATGAGTTTATTGCCTCTGCAAGCGGTGATCGAAGGGAGGAGGGGAGGGTAGTTAGCTTACAGGGAAGTAGAGTGAACTAAGGGGCGGGGGATTTCATCAAGGAGAAACAAGCAGAACTTTCACACCATAGCCTGGCCAGTCATGAAACTGGTTTTCAAAGCTTCTCTCATGCGCACTGCGCCCTCCTGTGCTCTTCTAACCGCCCTGGTGTCTGGCTGCACGTAACCAGCAGCCAGGCGATTTGCCTCAACCTCCCACCCCGCCATAAACGTCTCCCCCTTACTCTCACAGAGATTGTGGAGCGCACAGCAAGCAGTAATAACAGTGGGAATACTGGTTTCGCTGAGGTCTAAGCGAGTCGGTAAACTGCGCCAGCGCGCCTTTAAACGTCCAAATGCACATTCTACCACCATTCTGCACTTGCTCAGCCTGTAGTTGAACAGCTCCTGACTACTGTCCAGGCTGCCTGTGTACGGCTTCATGAGCCATGGCATTAAGGGGTAGGCTGGGTCCCCAAGGATAACTATAGGCATTTCAACATCCCCAACAGTAATTTTCTGGTCTGGGAATAAAGTCCCTTGCTGCAGCTTTTGAAACAGACCAGAGTTCCTGAAGATGCGAGCGTCATGTACCTTTCCCGGCCATCCCACGTTGATGTTGGTGAAACGTCCCTTGTGATCCACCAGTGCTTGCAGCACTATTAAAAAGTACCCCTTGCGGTTTATGTACTCGCCGGCTTGGTGCTCCGGTGCCAAGATAGGGATATGGGTTCCGTCTATGGCCCCACCACAGTTAGGGAATCCCATTGCAGCAAAGCCATCCACTATGACCTACACATTTCCCAGGGTCACTACCCTTGATATCAGCAGATCTTTGATTGCGTGGGCTACTTGCATCACAGCAGCCCCCACAGTAGATTTGCCCACTCCAAAGTGATTCCCAACTGACCGGTAGCTGTCTGGCATTGCAAGCTTCCACAGGGCTATCGCCACTCGCTTCTCAACTGTGAGGGCTGCTCTCATCTTGGTATTCATGCGCTTCAGGGCAGGGGAAAGCAAGTCACAAAGTTCCATGAAAGTGCCCTTACGCATGCAAAAGTTTCGCAGCCACTGGGAATCGTCCCAGACTTGCAACACTATGCGGTCCCACCAGTCTGTGCTTGTTTCCCGAGCCCAGAATCGGCGTTCCACAGCATGAACCTGCCCCATTAGTACCATGATGCATGCATTGGCAGGGCCCATGCTTTCAGAGAAATCTGTGTCCATGTCCTGATCACTCACGTGACCGTGCTGACGTCGCCTCCTCGCCCGGTATCGCTCTGCCAGGTTCTGGTGCTGCATATACTGCTGGATAATGCGTGTGGTGTTTAATGTGCTCCTAATTGCCAAAGTGAGCTGAGCGGTCTCCATGCTTGCCTTGGTATGGCGTCCGCACAGAAAAAAGGGGCGGAACGATTGTCTGCCGTTGCTCTGACGGAGGGAGGGGCGACTGACGACATGGCTTACAGGGTTGGCTTACAGGGAATTAAAATCAACAAAGGGGGTGGCTTTACATCAATGAGTATTTCAGGCAGGACTTCACAGAGGGTTCTAATAAGAAATGGTGCATCTAAGTAATTGTTCTTATTGGAACAAGCAGGTTGGTCTGGCCTCTGATTGATACATGGCTAGATTTAACTCGCTGCACCTTCTCTGTGTGTGACTGCAGTGTGACCTAGAGGAATGAGTTCCCTTGACGGGGGAGGGGGCGAAGCAAATGAGTACAAAACAAATCTGGTCTATTTCTTGTTTTGATCCACTCCATCTATCTTTTACATCTTTGGCTGGCAGCAGACGATGCAGTAGGACTGCATGCCATCCACATCTCATGGCTGCTCGGCAGAAGATGGTGCAGTAGGACTGCTAGCCATCCTCATCTCTTACCTGCCTGGCAGAAAATGGTACAGTAGGACTGCTAGCAATCTATATCGCCTGCCTGCTCACCATAAGATGGTTCAATAGGACTGGCTGCAGGACTAAAGAGAATGACCTGGTCAAGTCACTCCAAATTTAGTCCCTGCGGCCATGTGTGGCCAGGAGCACCTCGGACATGACGATGACGGCTACCAGTCCTACTGTACTGTCTGCTGCCACAGGCAAGGGGTTGCTGCTGTTGTTAGCAATGCAGTACCACGTCTGCCAGCACCCAGGAGACATACGGTGACGGTTACCTGAGTGGGCTCCATGCTTGCTGTGGTATGGCGTCTGCACAGGTAACTCAAGAAAAAAGGCGCGAAACGATTGTCTGCTGCTGCTTTCACGGAGGGAGGGAGGGAACAGGGGCCTGACAATATGTACCCAGAACCACCCGTGACAATGTTTTAGCCCCATCAGGCATTGGGATCTCAACCCCGAATTCCAATGGGCAGCGGAGACTGCGGGAACTGTGGGATAGCTACCCACAGTGCAACACTCCGGAAGTCGACGCTTGCCTCGGTACTGTGGAAGCTCTCCACCGAGTTAATGCACTTAATGCACTTAGAGCATTTTCTGTGGGGATACACACACTCGACTATATAAAACCGATTTCTAAAAAACCGACTTCTATAAATTTGACCTAATTTCGTAGTGTAGACATACCCTCTGAGTGGAATGTGACAAAACAGTAGGGCTAATGTTTCCTACTGTTGCAGAAAGTGCCATGGCATCCATCATCAGGACTGTGGTTATATATCACATCAGACACGACATCTCCAGCAGCACAGCACCCTCTAGCACCCTAGTGGAGCACTGGCTCAGTGCTGACTCAGGGGATTGTACCACCTACTGAATTGTCAAAACCACTTTCACTGGCACCTAGGCTTTCTCTAGAGCAGTGGTTCTCAATCTTTTTGGGCTCAGGACCCATTTGTAAATATTTATGGCCTGTCGTGACCCAGTAAATAACCTGGGGATGGAGGCCCTGGGGTGGTTTCAGTTGCATCCCGCTCCCCGGAGGGTTGGGTCCTGCCCAGAAGTCACCCCACAGTGATGGCTCCTGCAGCTCCTGTCTGTGGGGCTGGCTGGGTGAGGCTCTCTGCTCCCGGCGTTGCAGGCTCCAAGGTGGCAGTGCTGCTCAGATTTGGCCCCGCCCTCCTAAGTGGACCAAATTTGTGTGAGTGGAATTGTGACCTGGCTTGTGGGGTTGCAGTGTCACTCCCTCAAATTTGGCCTACTCGGATTCCCATTGTCATGATGGCTGGCCCAAATCTGAGTGGCGCTGAGACCCCAGAAGTTGCCGTGCCTGGAGCAGGAAGGTGAGCCCAGCCAGCCCCATGGAGCAGGAGCCACCATGCAACCCTCTGAAACATTCTGGCGACCCAATTTTGGGTCCCAACCCATGGGTTGAGAAACCCTGGAATAGAGACCTCTCATCCAAGTAGTAGCCAGGCCCAGCTTTGTGTTGCCTATGGGATTTGACTTGGGAACTTAGCCCGGGCTGGCAGCAAGCTCACAGCCCCTCGTACACACTGGAATTAGCAGAAATGATGGCATAACAGAGAATGCAGCTGGAGCCTCATTGCTAGGATCTGTCTTGTTCCCCTCATATTGTTACCTGTTGTTTTCCTCTACTCCGGTTCTTCTGGCTGCAAAAGGCTCTACTGCTCTCGCATACCGAATGCTAGACATTGCAGAAAGATGGCCTTGCATTTGACAGGGAATCAGGCGTTGCTGAGTGATCATTCTGAACTTGTCGGAGCAACTCCGCGAAGAAGCAGCAGAGAAGGGTCCCTTGGCAGTGTCAGTGCTGTCAGCACCTTTCCTCCAGACTGCCATGTGCCACAACTAATGCAGGCTGGAGCCCTGCCGCTTCCATTGGCAACTTCAGACTCATCTGTCAAACAACCTGGCACGACAAATTGCTTTCTTTCCCCGGTGTGTCAGCTGCTTGTCTCTTCCCCTATTACACCTTGGCTGTGAGTGTGAAGGGTTTAGCCAGAAGGCTCTGGGCAGAGCTGCAGTGCTTCCTCCGTGACCCACACGGTGCTGGGCACTCACCTCACTGCACCGATCGAACCCAATTTCCTTTCCCATGTAACAAGCCTGTTAGCAGCTGGAGAGAACAGAACCAGGGCTGGCAGGTGCTGGCTGAGAGTTTGATTAGACGCATCGGGACAATTGTATACCAAGGAGCAGTCATTTCCCTTCAGGGGAGGTGTACACAGATACGTAATGAGGGGCTAATCCAGGGGTCGTCAGCCTTTCAGAAGTGGTGTGCCGAGTCTTCATTTAATCACTCTAATTTAAGGTTTTGCATGCCAGTGATACATTTTAACGTTTTTAGAAGGTCTTTTTCTATAAGTCTATAATATATAACTAAACTATTGTTGTATGTAAAGTAAATAAGGTTTTTAAAATGTTTAAGAAGCTTCATTTAAAATTAAATTAAAATGCAGAGCCCCCCGGAGCAGTGGCCAGGATCCGGGCAGTGTGAGTGCCACTGAAAATCAGCTCGCATGCCGCCTTTGGCACGCAGGTCATAGGTTGCCGACCCCTGGGCTAACCAGTGTCCGTAAAAGCAGCCTGACTTGTTTGCACTCCGGAGAGCACAAAGGTTCTACCAGGAGCAAAGCCCCCTGCCCAGAGACCAGATCCCGCTGTCGAGTCACAGAGGTCACCCCAGTGTGCTGGTGAGTTCTCAGGGGAATGAGCATCATGCCTGGGTGCTTTAGCAACAGATCCCACACGTGAATGGCTGCGCTTGGCCTGGGGAAGATGAAGAGGATGGTGGGTTCAGGGATTCATAGAATATCAGGGTTGGAAGGGACCTCAGGAGGTCATCTAGTCCAACCCCCTGCTCAAAGCAGGACCAATCCCCAACTAATTCATAGAATCGCAGGCCAGAAGGGGCCATTGTGATCGCCTAGTCCGGCCTCCTGTGTAAGCCAGGCCCGGGAAATTCCCCATAATGCCTAGAGCAGCACTTTTACAAAAACATCCAGTCTTGATTTTAAAATTGAAAACGATGGAGATTCCACCATGACCCTGGGTACATTGTTCCAGTGATTAGTTACCCTTGCTGTCAAAAACGTTCCTGTTATTTCCAGTCTGAATTTGTCTAGCCTCCACTTCCAGCCAGTGGATCATGTTAGACCTGCCTCTGCTGGACTGGAGAGCCTGTTATTAGATATTTATTCTCCATGTTGGTACTTACAGACTGTGGTCAAGTCACCCCTTCACCTTCTCTTTGTTAAGCAAAATAGATGGATCTCCTTGAGTCTATCACTATAAGGCAAGTTTTCTAATCCTTTAATTGTTCTCATGGCTCTTTGAACCCGCTACAATTCATCCACATCCTTGAACTGCGGGCACCAGAGCATGGCACAGTGTCCCAGCAGCGGTCACACCAGGGCCAAGGCAAAGTCCTGCTGCTGGATTTGCCAGCTGGCAGGGAGGAAATGGCAGGCTTGTCACATGGGCTAGGGCTGATGCGGGATGTTTTTTGGGCTTGTTTCTAGGGAGGGGAGGGGAGGGGTGGGTAGAGGGAGCAGGTTGGCAGGGCTGCAGTGGGGTGGGCTTGTCACACACAGGAAAACAACAGCTTTCTATCACAACTTTACCCCATAGGCACTTCACCACTGGGTCACTGAGCACTGCAGGTGGAGAGCCTGGCCCCCACCCCTCTCCACAGCAGAGACTGCTTCTACCTGGGGCCTCCACCTACCCCAAGCGTGTGAACTCTGCAGGGCCCCACCCATCTCAGGGCAGATTGGTACCTTCTGCTCCCTGGTGCCTACCTGGAATTCCCATGAAGACCCTGGAGTGTCCATCCCAGCTCTGGGGATTTGGCCCATCCAGCCTCGTCACAGGTCCATGCTCTAGCCTCTTTGTTAGGACAGCAGTGCTATTGCATCCAGGCTGCCTGAGGACTTTATTCTGAACCTACACTGGCCAGTAGGGGAGGCTTCCCTCATTAATGAGTCTCCAGCGACGTGCAGGGAAGCATCTGGGAATTAGGGGATAGCTTAATGGCCAGTCAGCCTTCAGGTCCCTTGTCCCTGAGGGAGGCTGACAAGATCTCTTTATTCCCCAGTGAATTGCTTTTCCAGATTAGCCTCAGGATGTGGATCAATAGAAATGGATGCAGATGGCGCAGCTGCCTTCTCTGCCTCCACCGAGCCCTATTTGCACAGGTGTCCAAGATCCGCCCCTTCCCTACCCTTCCCAACGGGGCCTTTAGCTAAGGGCTCTTGTAGCACAACCTTTCCCTGTCTTTATGAGACCCACATTGAACATGAGCCTAACTGTGCCGCATCCCTGGATTCGCCCCCAGAGTTGGGGGGCCACTCTTAGGTCTAAGCGTCCTCCTGCCTCAACCCTTGCAATGACAAGGTGGAAACTGAGGGTGCAGGTACATAGCTAGAGTTGGGGGGCCACTCTTAAGTCCAAGCTGTCCTCCTGCCTCAACCCTTGCAATGACAAGGTGGAAACTGAGGGTGCAGGTACATAGCTAGATGGCGGGGAGGGGGCTGCTCCTCATAGCAGGATGCCGCCAGTTAGGAAAGCTGCTCGCTGTGATGTGCATTCCTGCTGCCTCTAGTATGTCCCTTGCTTTTCTTCTGGCTGGTTTCAAGACGGCTGACAGAGAAACCTGGCCCCAGGCCCTCCCTAGCCATCTCAGTGACTTGCACTCCCAACAAAGGTGGAGAACTTGGCTCTTATCCCAACGTGCAGAGATCTAAGCGTTGACCAATGGGCCTCTGGGGAAACCTTATCTCTGGTGTCCCAGGTGCTCCTGGAATCCTCTTCAAACCTTTACGGGATGTAGCCTGAGTCTGTATCCCCTCAGGTAGGTAGAAACCACTTTCTCTGAAAGCAGTGTGTTCTGTGTCAGTGGCATTAGCCTGCAGAGCGAAAGCATTACACCCACTGAGTTTGTTCTGAATGAGGAGTTGTGTGTTAATGAACCAATTGCTTTACCTCGCTGCCGATCTCCTTGTTGTCCCTCTCCCTGAGTCAGATGAGTTCTACTTGTGGGTTTACCTCTCCTGTACTCAGAGATTCATAGAGTTTGAGGCCAGCAGGGACCATTAGACCTTGTGTGTAACATAGGCCAGGGTATTTCACCCTGCTACGAGTGCATTGAGCCTAGTGACTTGGGTCTGGCTAACGTCTCTGCCAGAAAAGCAACCAGTCTGGTTATGAAGACATCCAGAGATGGAGAATCCACCACTTCCCCTGGCAGTTTGTGCCAGTGGTTAATCACCTTCACTGGGAAAAGTGTGTGCCTAATTCCTCATTTTAATTTGTCCGGCTTTAACCTCCAGCCATCGGCTCCTTGTTCTGCCTTTCCATAGCAGCTGCAGGGAACGTAGCAGCTTATTCATTTTAAAGAGTGAAACAAGCATGAGAAGCCCCCCTCCACAGGGGCTCTGTGGACTGAAGACTGTGCCCCACTGGTGTAGGACCAGGCTGGTATTATTGAGTGGCTCTTGGTAAGGGGTAGGGCAGCCCCCTGGGCTCAGAGGGAAGCAGCAGTTGCCTCTCCAATAAGAGGCAGGCACCTCGTCATGGGAGGAGGGATAGCTCAGTGGTTTCTGCATTGGCCTGCTAAACCGGGGGTTGTCAGTTCAATCCCTGAGGGGGCCATTTAGGGATCTGGGGCAAAAATTGGGGATTGGTCCTGCTTTGAGCAGGGGGTTGGACTAGATGACCTCCTGAGGTCCCTTCCAACCCTGATATTCTATGATTCTATGTCATCTCATGCCTGGGCCTGGCATCACCCATTGGGTCTCTTGGCACGGAGTGGCTGGCGGGGGTCCAAGCACCCTTGAAATGCAATCCCACTGGCGTTGGCTCACAGCCTGGGACACTCTGCAATTGCAGCTGCTGGGTCAGCTGGGAGGAGAGGAACACCCGACACACTGGCTATTCTGGTAAACAGAGTCCCCTCTTCTCCATTGGGGATGTGTGGGAGGGTGTTTGGTTGGAGCATCTCTTCCCTTCTCTCTTGATCTTTCCAGCTATTACTTTGCTCTGGACATTGCTAACTGGAAAGGAAGTGGGCCAACGGATGCTCATGTATTGGCTCCTCTGCCTCCCTGCATTGGCTAGTGGGGCCGCACTGCTGTTGCTGGAGGAGGAGGAGGAGGATTACAACGAATGGAATTACCAGGGAGTGACTTATTTATTTACGCCCCCTGGTTTTAAACTCTGGTAAAACAGAGCATGTCCAGAGATCTCCTTCCCAGTTCCCCCCAACCTTTTGCTCCAGGACGAAGCATAAGACATTTCAGCACAAAGAATTCGTTCTCAAAGTTGTTAGTGACTGAAAAGAGGGGTTTAGAAGAGAATGACCTTCAGTGTAGGCTATAATCTCACTCCCTGATGCTCTAATATGCCCCACTCACACAAATACATATATCCGGCGTCCTCCAGCGAGCATCCCTTCGAGAAAATCAATGAGGAAATAGGATTTGCCAAACCTGATCAGACCACTGGGCCAGCTCCTCCAGTGCCCTGCCTCTGGCCAGGACCAATAGTATACATGTCTCAGGAAAGGGAAACACCCCCCGGTTACCCAGGCACTTATGCAATAATCTAGATGGATAAAATCCTTTCTGGGCTCTGCATGTGACCAGCTCCTGCTTTTAAGTAAGAGCTTAAGTTACCCTTGTCTCGGGCCCAATCCTGTTCCCATTTTCTCCTGTGCAAATCCCACGTCACTCCACTGGTTTCAGATGAGTTACACTCACAGAACTGAGTAGTTCTGCAGGCTGGAGGCTAACAGCTCGTATTAGAGACTAGAGGGGCACATGCTTTGTTGCTCATGTGGGCCCATGCTATGTGTTCCTCAGCTTTTTAAGTGCAAATGGTTTTTCAGGTTTAGGGACCACTGGAGAAGGTGTCTGGGGGAAGGATCCTAGCTGGGAGGAGTTGTAACAATGAAATTGGGCAGGGAGAGGAAAACTCCCAGGAGATTTGGATGGGAATAAAATAAAGTGTGACAGCAACATGAAAAGGTCCTGACAGAAAAGCATGGACGCTTCCTAGCTTGTGTAGGCTGAGTGCATTGCACCCTGCAGGGGCCCCTTGCATCCCTCCTTCTTTTCCCCCACGCCTCCCTCCAATCCCCCTCTATTGAGGGACTCCCTGCACCCTCCCTCATTCCAGGGGCTCTGTGTGCTACCCATCCCCCTCCCTCACCCACCAGGGGTTCTGTGTGCATACAGCTGGGGACAGGAGACAGGAATTGCCAGTGTGGTTCCTCATTCCTCCTTTTCCCCTATGTCCCCCTTCTCCACAGTGCCAGGGACTCTGTGTCCCCCCCATTTCTTCCCCATTCCTCCCCCATCAGGGTCCCTTATTCCTCCTCCCACAGGGCTGCAGTGTGCAACTCCTTCTCCCCATCCTTTCCCCCGCTCCATTCTCATGTATTTTCTTTCTGTCTGGGAGAGACGTATTTCCTGGTGTCCCCAGGCAGACTCCTTTGGGATGACAGGGTGGAGCTGGGAAGGATGCTGGACGGGGTCGATGACAGATGGGCCATTACAGAGCTGGTTAAAGTTGCTGGCCAGCTGCCAGGGACTCCATGTGTGTCTCCCACTTCCCCCTTTTGGTTTTTCCAATTTTCACCCAAATCCACTGGGTTCTGGCCCGTGCTGCCGAGACCATTCCTGACAGTCTGGAATTGCTCAGGTGGGTGGGTTACAGACAGAGAAATGCCACCAAGTTAAACATAGACCTTGGCTTCACTCCGCCACACCACTGACAAACCGCAGTGTCCCCTGGCCTGCCCCCACCCCAGCCCTGTAGTTATCAGCAATTCCATGGGTATACCCCGGTGACCCTGGGCGCGGCACTAGGTAACTCGAGGGGGTGGAAGACCACGAGTGTCGAGGAAGCCCCCCCACTCTAGGCCACCAGGTAACTCAGGAGGGTGGAAGACCACGAGTGTCGAGGAAGCCCCCCCGCTCTGGGCCTGGGCTAACCTGAAGACCTCTCCCTCCTGAAAGCTGTTGTGTTATACCTTCTGATTGCGTTGTTTTGTTGCTAAGTTTTTCTTTATCTTTTTGTAATCTCTGTAACTGTTACAAATAAACTTCTTTTCTGTTTCAAAAAAAAAAACAAAAAAAAAACCTTCCCTGTTTCCATTGGGCCCCTACCCTGCCGATCCCAACAAACCCCTCACCCTTTCACAGCGAGCCGGCTGCATGAACCGCAGCCGGTCAGTTTTCAACTTGCATCACGGAAATATTTGTATACACTCACGCTTCACATCCTTCACGCCCGCACCCTGGTGTCCCGCCCCGACACAAAGTGGCGGGACCTCCTGCTACCTTTGGAGGGTGAGCAACCTCGGTGGGCCAGCCTGTACTCCACCCTGGTCCCGAGGCCCGTCGGGGACATCAGTTGGCGGCTCCTTCACGGAGCTGTGAGCACGGGCGTGTTTTTGACACGGTTTACTTCCATCCCGGAGACTTGTCCTTTTTGTAATGTGAGGGAAACCCTGGCGCATGTCTATTTAGAGTGTGCCAGATTGCAGCCCCTTTTTCGGCTCCTCACAAATCTTCTATTGCGCTTCTGGCTTCATTTTTCTCCCCACCTCTTTATCTATACACTCCCCATCCGTGGCCCCACAAAATCGCGGGATCTCCTGGTTAACCTCCTCCTAGCCTTGGCTAAAACAGCCATTTACAAAACCAGAGAGAGGAGGTTGGCCCATGAAACGTCCTGCGATTGTAGGGCCTTTTTCCGATCCTCAGTACATTCACGTATCCGAGCGGAGTTTCTCTGGGCGGCGTCCACTGACTCCCTTGACACCTTCGAAGAGCGGTGGGCGCTGTCCGGGGCTCTCTGCTCGGTGACCCCGTCCGGTTCCCTCCGTCTGACCTTTTGATGGAGGGGAAGAGCGAGAGACACCAGCCCCAGCCATTGCCGCTGTGGACACCATCGTCACTGTCATCTAGGAGGGGTCCTATAATACGTGGGTGTCCCACCCCACCCCCAAACCACCCACCCCGCAGCCGTGCCCATCTTGCCGGGCACTCTCGGGGGGGGATAATCGGTGATACCGGGCGCGGCGCTGGGTAACTCGAGGGGGTGGAAGACCACAAGTGTCGAGGAAGCCCCCCCGCTCTGGGCCCAGGCTAGCCTGAACACTTCTCCCTCCTGAAAGCTGCTCTGTTATACCTTCTGTTTGCGTTGTTTTGTTGCATACTTTGATTTGGTTCTTTGGTAATTCTTGTAATTGTCACAATAAAATTTTTTTTTTCTGTTTCAAAAAAAAAAAAAAAAACCTTCCCTGTTTCCATTGGGCCCCTACCCTGCCGATCCCAACAAACCCCTCACCCTTTCACTGCAAGCCGGCTGCATGAACTGCAGCCGGTCAGTTTTCAACTTGCATCACGGAAATATTTGTATACACTCACGCTTCACACCCTTCACGCCCACACCCTGGTGCCCCGTCCCGACACAAAGTGGCGGGACCTCCTGCTACCTTTGGAGGGTGAGCAACCTCGGTGGGCCAGCCTGTACTCCACCCTGGTCCCGAGGCCCGTCGGGGACATCAGTTGGCGGCTCCTTCACGGAGCTGTGAGCACGGGCGTGTTTTTGACACGGTTTACTTCCATCCCGGATACTTGTCCTTTTTGTAATGTGAGGGAAACCCTGGCGCATGTCTATTTAGAGTGTGCCAGATTGCAGCCCCTTTTTCGGCTCCTCATAAATCTTCTATTGCGCTTCTGGCTTCATTTTTCTCCCCACCTCTTTATCTATACACTCCCCATCCATGGCCCCACAGAATCGCGGGATCTCCTGGTTAACCTCCTCCTAGCCTTGGCTAAAACAGCCATTTACAAAACCAGAGAGAAGAGGTTGGCCCATGAAACGTCCTGCGATTGTAGGGCCTTTTTCCGATCCTCAGTACATTCACGTATCCGAGCGGAGTTTCTCTGCGCGGCGTCCACTGACTCCCTTGACACCTTCGAAGAGCGGTGGGCGCTGTCCGGGGCTCTCTGCTCGGTGACCCCGTCCGGTTCCCTCCGTCTGACCTTTTGATGGAGGGGAAGAGCGAGAGACACCAGCCCCAGCCATTGCCGCTGTGGACACCATCGTCACTGTCATCTAGGAGGGGTCCTATAATACGTGGGTGTCCCACCCCACCCCCAAACCACCCACCCCGCAGCCGTGCCCATCTTGCCGGGCACTCTCGGGGGGGGATAATCGGTGATACCGGGCGCGGCGCTGGGTAACTCGAGGGGGTGGAAGACCACAAGTGTCGAGGAAGCCCCCCCGCTCTGGGCCCAGGCTAGCCTGAACACTTCTCCCTCCTGAAAGCTGCTGTGTTATACCTTCTGTTTGCGTTGTTTTGTTGCATACTTTGATTTGGTTCTTTGGTAATTCTTGTAATTGTCACAATAAAATTTTTTTTTTCTGTTTCAAAAAAAAAAAAAAAAAAACCCTTCCCTGTTTCCATTGGGCCCCTACCCTGCCGATCCCAACAAACCCCTCACCCTTTCACAGCGAGCCGGCTGCATGAACTGCAGCCGGTCACTTTTCAACTTGCATCACGGAAATATTTGTATACACTCACGCTTCACACCCTTTCCGCCCACACCCTGGTGTCCCGCCCCGACACAAAGTGGCAGGACCTCCTGCCACCTTTGGAGGGTGAGCAACCTCGGTGGGCCAGCCTGTACTCCACCTTGGTCCCGAGGCCCGTCGGGGACATCGGTTGGCGGCTCCTTCACGGAGCTGTGAGCACGGGCGTGTTTTTGACACGGTTTACTTCCATCCCGGATACTTGTCCTTTTTGTAATGTGAGGGAAACCCTGGCGCATGTCTATTTAGAGTGTGCCAGATTGCAGCCCCTTTTTCGGCTCCTCACAAATCTTCTATTGCGCTTCTGGCTTCATTTTTCTCCCCACCTCTTTATCTATACACTCCCCATCCGTGGCCCCACAGAATCGCGGGATCTCCTAGTTAACCTCCTCCTTGCCTTGGCTAAAACAGCCTTTTAGAAAACCAGAGAGAAGAGGTTGGCCCATGAAACGTCCTGCGATTGTAGGGCCTTTTTCCGATCCTCAGTACATTCACGTATCCGGGCGGAGTTTCTCTGGGCGGCATCCACCGACTCCCTTGACACCTTCGAAGAGCGGTGGGCGCTGTCCGGGGTTCTCTGCTCGGTGACCCCGTCCGGTTCCCTCCGTCTGACCCTTTGATTGAGGGGAAGAGTGAGAGACACCAACCGCAGCCGTTGCTGCTGTGGATACCATCGTCACTGTCATCTAGGAGGGGTCCTATAATACGTGGGTGTCTACCCCCCCACCCCCAAACCGCCCACCCCGCAGCCGTGCCCATCTTGCCGGGCACTGTCGGGGGGGGGATAATCGGTGACACTGGGCGTGGCACTAGGTAACTCGAGGGGTGGAAGACCACGAGTGTCGAGGAAGCCCCCCCGCTCTGGGCCCAGGCTAGCCTGAACACTTCTCCTTCCTGAAAGCTGCTGTGTTATACCTTCTGTTTGCGTTGTTTTGTTGCATACTTTGATTTGATTCTTTGGTAATTCTTGTAATTGTCACAATAAAATTTTTTTTTTTCTGTTTCAAAAAAAAAACAAAAAACAAAAAAAAAACCCTTCCCTGTTTCCATTGGGCCCCTACCCTGCCAATCCCAACAAACCCCTCACCCTTTCACTGCAAGCCGGCTGCATGAACTGCAGCCGGTCAGTTTTCAACTTGCATCACGGAAATATTTGTATACACTCACGCTTCACACCCTTCACGCCCACACCCTGGTGTCCTGCCCCGACACAAAGTGGTGGGACCTCCTGCTGCCTTTGGAGGGTGAGCAACCTCGGTGGGCCAGCCTGTACTCCACCTTGGTCCCGAGGCCCGTCGGGGACATCAGTTGGCGGCTCCTTCACGGAGCTGTGAGCACGGGCGTGTTTTTGACACGGTTTACTTCCATCCCGG
This sequence comes from Chelonia mydas, assembly GCF_015237465.2. NCBI lineage: Eukaryota > Metazoa > Chordata > Testudines > Cheloniidae > Chelonia > Chelonia mydas. Next base: position 4,203,512 of record NC_051258.2, read on the forward strand.
ATACTTGTCCTTTTTGTAATGTGAGGGAAACCCTGGCGCATGTCTATTTAGAGTGTGCCAGATTGCAGCCCCTTTTTCGGCTCCTCACAAATCTTCTATTGCGCTTCTGGCTTCATTTTTCTCCCCACCTCTTTATCTATACACTCCCCATCCGTGGCCCCACAAAATCGCGGGATCTCCTGGTTAACCTCCTCCTAGCCTTGGCTAAAACAGCCATTTACAAAACCAGAGAGAGGAGGTTGGCCCATGAAACATCCTGCGATTGTAGGGCCTTTTTCCGATCCTCAGTACATTCACGTATCCGAGCGGAGTTTCTCTGGGCGGCGTCCACCGACTCCCTTGACACCTTCGAAGAGCGGTGGGCACTGTCCGGGGTTCTCTGCTCGGTGACCCCGTTCGGGTCCCTCCGTCTGACCCTTTGATTGAGGGGAAGAGCGAGAGACACCAGCCCCAGGCATTGCCGCTGTGGATACCATCGTCACTGTCATCTAGGAGGGGTCCTATAATACGTGGGTGTCCCACCCCACCCCCAAACCACCCACCCCGCAGCCGTGCCCATCTTGCCGGGCACTGTCGGGGGGGGATAATCGGTGATACCGGGCGCGGCGCTGGGTAACTCGAGGGGGTGGAAGACCACGAGTGTCGAGGAAGCCCCCCCGCTCTAGGCCACTAGGTAACTCAGGAGGGTGGAAGACCACGAGTGTCGAGGAAGCCCCCCGGCTCTGGGCCCAGGCTAGCCTGAACACTTCTCCCTCCTGAAAGCTGCTGTGTTATACCTTCTGTTTGTGTTGTTTTGTTGCATAGTTTGTTTTGTTTTCTTGGTAACTCTTTGCAAGTGTTACAATAAAATTCTTTTCTGTTTCAAAAAAAAAAGAAAGAAAAAAACCTTCCCTGTTCCCTTACCCAGGGCTAAACCTCACTGCGCTCTACTGGTTGGGGCGAGTAGGGCTCTTCCACACACCTGGAGTGACTCTGTAATAGCTATTACACTTTAAATCATACTTTCTTAATCCCAATTTACTCTCCAGTGTAGATGAGCCCTTCCCAGGATTGTTCAAGCCCAGAGGGCCCCAGCTTCAGCTCATGGAGCACTGCCTGGTGGCCAGTGAGCCGGGAGGTAGCAGGGTGCCAGCAGTGCCTCTTTATCCCTGTCAGGGTCAGCCCAGCTACGGGCCTGCTCCCCTGCTAACTTGCCTGCTAGGCAACTAATTGGCTCAGATACACTGTCCTGGAACTGCCAGATTAATTGCAGCACCTGATTGCCTGCAGGATCAGCAGCCTGGTTTATAAGCCCAGCAGCAACAAAAGAGATTAGCTGGTCAACACACATGCCCATAGATTCTCTGCTTTCCTGTGCTGGCCTCGTTCCTAGACCCAGCCCTGCACCCAGCTTCATTCCAGTCCTGTCCCAGCCTTGCTTCTGCCTCAGAACCAGCCCTGCTCCTGCCTTCCCTGACTCCAGATAACCCAGTTCTGACCCACAGCTCTGATTATTGGCTCTGACTCTGTCTCACTTGGCTCTGGCATTTGTGCTCTGACTCAAGTTCTGACCTCCTGATCCCACCACAAGGCTAGACTACCTACGGCCCAGCCCCCTGACAGTTTGCCCAGCCCCAGAAACGCAAAGGCAAGGGACTCAGCTCACCAGCATGAATCCCATTAAGACCAATTTCTCCCTGATGGAGCTGGTAGACACTGTACAGAACCCACAGCCAGGGGTGTCTGCCCTGCGGGTGCAGAACACGACCCTGCAGGCACACGCAGCTGCAGCTGCCCCAACCCCCTGGGAGCCAAAGATCCCACTTCCAGATGAAACTGACAGCGATCATGGCCGATTGCGAGGATTCCTGAATCAGTGCCAGCTCCTATTCCTATTCCATCCCTGCTTGTTCCCCATCGACCAAGCCCAAGTCGGCCTTATCATTAGTTTGTTGACTGGCAAGGCCTTGGCTTGAGCCTTTTCCCTCTTGGAACAATCCAGTCCCTTCCTAGGCCAACTGGAAGAGTTCGTTCAAGCCACGTTAGCCGTCTTTGACAACCCCAACAACACATGAACTGCTGAGGTCACAGCTCAAGAGCTCTAGCAGGGGCACCAATCTGCTGCCAAATTTCATTGCTGGGCCATGGACTTCTAGTGGAAAGAGGCTGTGCAGTGTCAGCATTTTCAACTGGAGCTGAACTAAGTTACTAAAGATAAGACGAACAGAGAGAACCTCCGCCCAGCTTGGATGATCTGATTGAGTTATGTGTTAGGATATGACCGCCTGATGGTACAGAGCCATGAATGTGGTCAAACACCCCCCCACCCCAATCCTGCTGACATTTCAGACCAAGTATCCTCAGCTGCGCTTTTCACCCCAGGTGCCAGAGCCCTTGCAAGTTGACCAGTTCCGCCCCCCCTCTCTGAAGCAGAGGAGCACCAATGACTAGCCTCAGGACTATGCTTATGTTATGGGGACCTAGACACCTTGCTTCAGCATGCGCAGCGAAAGCCCCGTTGGCTCATGGATTGGGAAACATCCCAACAAGGGGGTCTGGATTGGGTGGCTCCCTGTTCCCTTTTGCAGTTCTTGGTGTGCCCCCATCCGAATGGTAGCAACAGCAAGTCAGCACCCAGTGCACCTCCAGCTTCCGTTGCAGATTCTGTTTCCATTTGGAGGTGCTCGTTGACTCAGGAGCCTCCTACCACTTTATGGAGTAGGGCTTTGCTAAGACTCCTGCATAAAACCTGGTGGAGACCATTGAGACCTCCTCTTCTCCAGCCCAGTAACCGTCAGACTGTTCTCTCAGTGGTGGTAACCTTCCAGGGCCATCAGGAAACCTTCCAGTTTGGGTTAATCCAGGCCTCCCACCCGCAGGTTATCCTTGGGGTGCTCTGGCTCATCACCCATGACCCCTGTGTCTACTGGAGTAAGGGGATGATATGATTCTCCAGTATTACTGGCAATTTGTCTCCCAAAACCCAGTACCCTATGCAGCTCCCACTGCCTCCTAGAGAATCCCTGCTGCAAGGCAACAAGTCCACAAGAATGCACAGTCCCCACCCCAGGCAAGTCTGCTGCCACAGATACCTCACAAGAACCACAGTTTTCTGACATGTTTAACAAAGGAAACGCCAACACCCTGTCCCAGCACCAGACTTCTGACTGCCCAATCGCCTTCAGGCCAGAGCTGGGGTTCTATTCAGTCAGAGATATGCTCTTTCTGAACCAGAACTTCAGGCTCTTCACACCTATCTGCCAGAAAACCTATAGAAGGGGCTTCTCCATCCATCCACATCACCGGTGGGAGTCCCAATTTTCTTTGTTAAGAAGGGCTGCTCCTTGGGACCCTGCACTGATTATTGGGCACTCAACAAGATGACCGTTTGGAACAACTCTCTGCTCCCTTTCATCCACAAACTTTTAGATTGACTGCGTTCTGCTCAAAAGTAGACCTGTGCGGAGCCTATAACCTGGTACGCACGCGAGAGGGAGATGTGTGGTTCTGATTCTGTCTCTTTTGGCTCTGGCATTTGGACTCTGATCTCTGTTGCAGGATCTATGGATTGTTTGTTGATTAGATGATTGATTTTAGTTTTCCCAGTTAGGACACTGTAATTTGGTAGGTTCTTGTCCCAAGAGCAGACCCAGTATTATCAGAATTGCTGCTTTGGGAGCCATGCGGGGCACAGCAGTGACAACCACACTGACGCTCAGGGAAGATCTTCTGTAACTGTAACAGTTTTATTATTACAATCATTAGTCCAATAAATAAAACAATCCAAATAAGTCTAAGCAAGATTTGAATGAGTTCTCCCCTGACAGCTAGTGATGAGCTTGGGGGGGAAAGGCTTCAGGGCCAGACTTTATTTACATGACACACCCACTCCGCTTAGGTATGAGCAGACAGAGCTGTGTTGGCAAAGTGATCAACTTTGGCTGGTGCTGGGTTACAAATCACTGTAGTACTGAGTGCAGGGGTAATGAAATGTTGTAGGAGTAAAGGGCAGCAGAAATGTGCTTGGCCTGTCCTGATTGAGGGGGTCACCCTCAACTGAACTGAATTCGCTAAGCAGGGGGCTCAGATGCCAGAGGCCTGGGAAAGGTTTGAGCGGGTGGGGACAGGTGTTCCTGCTGCGAGGTGTGGTCTCTGCCTGAGTCCTAGGCATGGTTTAACCTGCCCCTCCCCACTGGTCAAAGATACAGATAATTAAGGTTCCATTCGGAGTTTTTTTGTTTTATTAAGTGATCACTAGAGCTGAAATCATCAGTTGTGGGACAGCATTTGTGTCCAGCCTGCTTCAGCAATAGAGGTTCCCCCACTGAGAGCTGACAATGACTGAGAGTCGGGTGGAACCTCAAGAGACCAACCTGCAGAGGTCATAGTAGAGAGGCAGGTGGCCGCAGAAGGTGACAGTGTGCATCGCTGATGGCCACAGGGCAGTTGGCGGAGCAGAACGGCCGATGGTGGAGTGGCGGGTGGTGAGCAGAGCGGCAAGTGGCCAGTCACCCAGCAGGGCAGCTGACACCAGAGCAAGCACCCAGACAACGGAGCGAGCAAGGTGCCTCCCGCTTCAGCCGGGGTGGGAGGTGAACTCACACAGCTGCACCTCTGAACTCTGGGTCTTCACTGACTAAGGACAACAACTGTGAGTGGGGTGTGGTGGAGGGATGAGGGAGGGACACGTTAAAGGAACTTTTGGTTGTTGGACTCAAGAACCTGAGGCAAAAGACACTGGCCAACATACTCTGGGGGGGAGGGAGGTTGGCTCATGGTTTTATGTTTATGAATCCTGCTTGTGGTATTTTCCCAAATTAATTCCGGGTAACTTCCCTCCTTTTTATTAAACTTTTCTTTGCTATACACATGCTCTGTGCTTGTGAGAGGGAAGTATTACCTCGTGGAGGCGCCAAGGGGTGGTGTTTCATTTTCTCAGGTTACTGGGTGGGGGCTTGAGCCGGTTCTGTGTTGTATTGTTAAGATGGATCCCTGACTATTGAACCCAGCCCTTGTTGCTGCCAACTCCACCTGGCAGAAGGGTTACACAACTATGGTGATGTAATATAACACTGTCAGTGACCGGCACCTTTACAGGTATATACTTGCTCTGTCCTTGGGGAGAGCTCTAGAGGTTGAGACAGATGCTCTGGCATGGTGATGAAGAACTCCAACAGCTGTACCTGAGACCAGACATTTTATAGACCTTGATGGTCCTCATGCATATGTATGCATAGCTCTTCCTTTCTTGACCATATCTTAACTTTCTCAACCTCATTACATTGGGGTGTCCTTACTCTATAGCTTAGTATATTAATGAAATTAAGTGTATTAACATATACGTCAACTGGATTACTGTGGTTATCTGCAGTGGAGAATCTGCTGATATTCCTCTCCAATATTCCTCTACTGTACTACAACCTGCCTTCTTGCACTTACCGACCAGCAGTTTGCAACACTTGTGATTATTACAAAACCATAAACAAAGTCTTATGCCATCTTGAGGCTTTAGGTCACTGTTAGTTTACTTACTTATGCTGAGTTATTGAGCATCTACTCCTACTCAGGCTAGAAGGCCATATACTCATACTAACTGCTTAAGCTGTTCTAACAGGTCTACATCTATGGGTCTCTTGCATTCCTGCTATCAATTCCTTACCCCCTTTATCTTCTGACTACTGCTATGATTACTACATGGCTATACCTCCTGCTCCAACCAGTAGGCCTGACTCCTGCTCTGACCACTACGCCAGACCGCTTACGACCTGGTCCCCTGACAATCCCCCACTGTAGACACTGTAAAGACACCAAATGCTTTTCCAGGGAGGCCATTGCAGTGCATCATCCCATCACGACGGAGGAGCTGGCCTGCACCTTTGTCGATGGGAGGCCAGGTGGGCCCCTCACTGGCCTATCCCTAACCCACGGGATCTCAGACTGGGAGTCGGGACTCCTCAGGGGGTCACAAGGCTATTACATGGGGGATCGCGAACTGTCAGCCTGTACCCCAAACCCACTTTGCCTCCAGCATCTATAATGGTATTAAATATATAAAAACATGTTTTTTAATTTATAAGGGGGGTCGCACTCAGAGGCTTCCTATGTGAAAGGGGTCACCAGTACAAAAATTTGAGAACTGCTACCCTAACCCATCCTCCTATGGGGGACGGCCTGCAGAGGGACTTTCTGAGTGCTGATCTTCTTGGGGAGGTGGGGCTCCTTGCTAGGGGTGTGGCTTTATGAGGCTTCCAATAGCATCACAGGAGTGCAGTGCACTTGGGGTGGTGAACACAAATGTGCACAGCTGTGGGGAGGGGTGGGGGAGCAGGGCTGCTCCCCAGAACTGCCCAGCCACGTGGAGAGCCCAGCTCCCTCAGCAACAGTGCTGACACAAGCCCCGGTCTGCGGCAGGGGCAGCGTGCAGAGGGGGTCACTCGAGTAGGGTCCGTGGTGATGTATGTGGGAAATGCCTGCAGGGTCTGATGGGGTAACACTGTGGGAAGGAGCCATCTCCCACCCCCTCAGAGGGAGGGGCATATGCAGCTCTCAGCACTGTGGGGCGGAGGATGCAATTTCACCCCCTTCTCTCGGCAGGTGTGTCCCCAGCCCTGGAGGGAGGCTGCCAGCTCAGGGATGCTGAGATTCTCCTTTGGCTCCATGTTAGTGGCCCCAGAGGAGCTGCTGTTGCTGAGGCTGTTGCTTTCCTGATCCACATCTCTGCTATTTCACCCCTGGGGACAAGCTGGCCTCAGGCCTCTCGAGGGGCCTAGTTCCTTGGCTTCCTCTTCAGAGCCAGCTCTGCTCCAGGCATGCCTATTTCCTGGGGACTGTGCATTTGGGACCAGGCCTGTCCCTCTCTTTTCTACAGGGCAGGCTGAAGCCAAAAAATACTCTACTGTTCCCCATCCTCTGTGATGACCCTGTCCGGGCTGGGGCCCCACACGGACCTGTGCAGCCTCCCTGCTTCTCTTTGGCTAGGGAATGGTGCTGGGGTCATTCATGGGTCTGTGTCTCTCTCCTGTATGCCAGGCTTGCACTCTAGGCAGGACTGTTTAGGCTCCCGTCCAGTTCTCCCCTCCCAAGTGGGATGCACTTTCCCCCAAACGAGTGCCCTTCTCTGACTTCCCTCCCCGTAGTGCAATAGCTGCTGCTCGTAGGCACATGCTGCATCTGAGCCTGGAACATGGAGTCTCTCTTTGCCTGCAGGCTCATTCCACGCTTTGACAAGTTGTTTTAACTTAGCCCTTCTGCCACCTGTTCACCAGCTTCCAAATCTGCCCACTCAGAGCTCCTCCTCCTTGTGTTCTCTCAGCACATCTCCGTGCACTTGTTGGTATCTGGCCTAACGGTGCAGAGACAACCACACGGCCAGCGGAGCTTGGGGCTGCTATCAGCCCCACACTGGAATTGCCTAGCCGGAGTCCCACTCGCCTTCTCTCTTGGCGGCACCAAGCGAAGCTGCTCTGAAAAGCAGGTCCAGCTTGACACTATGTTGCTCGTCCAGATGATGGTGATGGGTCATCACCCCGTTGTGGTTATTCCTGCACAAAATAAGTCTTGAATTCATTGGGCGTCGCATGGCTGGAATGTATTTCCTTATAAAGCCACAAACACTGCAAAGCCCAGCAATCATCTCTGAAGACAGCATTCAGACTCAATTCGAAACCACTCTCCAAGCATTTGCTTACTGCTATCCCCACCTTCCACCACACTAACGCCCTCCCAGCATGCTCCCTACGGTGCCAGAAAGATGTTTGTGCACAAATGTGTTATGGACTCAGGATTATCGCAGGATCCCCTGGGAGAATAACATGATGCGGAAAGGAGTCCAGAAGAGCTGGCTGTATTTTAAAGAATCCTTATTGAGGTTACAGGGACAAACCATCCCGATGTGTCGAAAGAACAGTAAATATGGCAGGTGACCAGCTTGGCTTAACAGTGAAATCCTTGCTGATCTTAAACACAAAAAAGAAGCTTACAAGAAGTGGAAGATTGGACAAATGACCAGGGAAGAGTATAAAAATATTGCTCGGGCATGTAGGAATGAAATCAGGAGGGCCAAATCGCATCTGGAGCTACAGCTAGCAAGAGATGTTAAGAGTAACAAGAAAGGTTTCTTCAGGTATGTTAGCAACAAGAAGAAAGTCAAGGAAAGTGTGGGCCCCTTACTGAATGAGGGAGGCAACCTAGTGACCGAGGATGTGGAAAAAGCTAATGTACTCAATGCTTTTTTTGCCTCTGTCTTCACGAACAAGGTCAGCTCCCAGACTACTGCACTGGGCAGCACAGCATGGGGAGGAGGTGACCAGCCCTCTGTTAAGAAAGAAGTGGTTTGGGACTATTTAGAAAAGTTGGACAAGCACAAGTCCATGGGCCAGATGCGCTGCATCTGAGAGTGCTAAAGGAGTTGGCGGATGTGATTGCAGAGCCATTGGCCTTTATCTTTGAGAACTCAAGGCGATCGGGGAGGTCCCGGATGACTGGAAAAAGGCTAATGTAGTGCCCATCTTTAAAAAAGGGAAGAAGGAGGATCCTGGAAACTACAGGCCAGTCAGCCTCACCTCAGTCCCTGGAAAAATCATGGAGCAGGTCCTCAAGGAATCAATTCTGAAGCACTTAGAGGAGAGGAAAGTGATCAGGAACAGTCCGCATGGATTCACCAAGGGCAAGTCATGCCTGACTAATCTAATTGCCTTCTATGATGAGATAACTGGCTCTGTGGATGAGGGGAAGGCAGTGGACATGTTGTTCCTTGACTTTAGCAAAGCTTTTGACACGGTCTCCCACAGTATTCTTGCCAGCAAGTTAAAGAAGTATGGGCTGGATGAATGGACTATAAGGTGGATAGAAAGCTAGCTAGATTGTCGGGCTCAACAGGTAGTGATCAATGGCTCCATGTCTAGTTGGCAGCCGGTATCAAGTGGAGTGCCCCAATGGTCAGTCCTGGGGCCGGTTTTGTTCAATATCTTCATAAACGATCTGGAGGATGGTGTGGATTGCACCCTCAGCAAATTTGCAGATGACACTAAACTGGGAGGAGAGGTAGATAAGCTGGAGGGTCAGGATAGGATACAGAGGGCCCTAGACAAATTGGAGGATTGGGCCAAAAGAAATCTGATGAGGTTCAACAAGGATAAGTGCAGAGTCCTGCAGTTAGGATGGAAGAATCCCATGCACCGCTACAGACTAGGGACCGAATGGCTCGGCAGCAGTTCTGCAGAAAAGGACCTAGGGGTTACAGTGGATGAGAAGCTGGATATGAGTCAACAGTGTGCCCTTGTTGCCAAGAAGGCCAATGGCATTTTGGGATGTATTAGTAGGGGCATTGCCAGCAGATCGAGGGATGTGATCGTTCCCCTCTATTCGACATTGGTGAAGCCTCATCTGGAGTACTGTGTCCAGTTTTGGGCCCCACACTACAAGAAGGATGTGGAAAAATTGGAGAGGGTCCAGCGGAGGGCAATGATTAGGGGACTGGAACACATGACTTCTGAGGAGAGGCTGAGTGAACTGGGATTGTTTAGTCTGTAGAAGAGAAGAATGAGGGGGGATTTGATAGCTGCTTTCAACTATCTGAAAGAGGGTTCCAAAGAGGATGGATCTAGACTGTTCTCAGTGGTAGCAGATGACAGAACAAGGAGTAATGGTCTCAAGTTGCAGTGGGGGAGGTTTAGGTTGGATATTAGGAAAAACTTTCACTAGGATGGTAGTGAAGCACTGGAATGCGTTACCCAGGGAGGTGGTGGAATCTCCTTCCTTAGAAGTTTTTAAGGTCAGGCTTGACAAAGCTCTGGCTGGGATGATTTAGTTGGGGATTGGTCCTGCTTTGAGCAGGGGGTTGGACTAGATGACCTCCTGAGGTCCCTTCCAACCCTAATATTCTATGATTATCTTCTCAGTCATAGGGCACAAAAACACAGATTGTTTTAACAAAAGCTGAGATGCTGGAACCTCCATTTCATCTGAGATCTATTCAAGGGTTAAAACATTCGCCCATCATTGCGGTACTGAAATACATGAATAACATCTAGTAGTAATTTTAGATTCAACACAGTAATAAACTTTAAAAATAGCCCTGTGCTTTAGCATTGGCTGAAATCTGGAAGGGAGGCAATTGTTAAATCTCACAATTCAGTAATGATTTGGTGAAAGGGATATGGAAACAGGTTAGATTCACCCCGTCTCCCCCTCCCAAACTCTTAAATACTCCTTTTTAAATGACTGATGTGGCAGTATGTTTGGGGCCCACGGCGTAAGTGCTGTATGTTTGAGGGGGAGACTCTGTTCACACATAACAGAGATGGACTCTCTGCTTTAAGTGCAAAACTCAGCCTCTTGAATCTCTGTTAACATACCCTGGCCTTTAGCCTGGCTCGGAGCTGGGAGCTACAGTTCTGTGAGTATTTCTAACTCAATAGATCCCCCCTGCCCCACCCAGCTGTCTCTTCCATGCCCCGCTCTTGGAGGCTCTTTTATAAAACAGGCAGGCTCCCTTTCCCACCCCATGACCTCTCCTGCCCAGGACTCCCATCACGAAGAATCCCCACGCGGTACCTTGTCCCACACGCCCACAAGCTCCTCCCTGGGGGTCAAACCGCATTATCCCCCAGCCCTGTCTCATTAGCTGCTCTCCTCTTGGACACCGGCCGGTCTCTTCTTCTGCCCCCGCAGGCATGTGCAATGTTTGTGTCCAACCTGAGTGACCCTTGTGGCTCCTTCCAGCTCTGAGGGCTGACACCCCGCCCCCAACCCCGTGTCTAGTTGCCAGCAGCCCGGCTCCTGGGTGAGGAAATTGGAGCCTGTTGTGATAATAGTGACTTCTCCATAAACCTGCCCTCTCAGGATGGGGCCTCCTGCCCCAAAGGGTCCCCAGTGCCTGAGAAACCTGAACCCCTTCTCCAGCCACGGAGATACCTTAGCTTCACCTGGCTGGCCCTACCTGTGGATCCTAGTGCTGAGTATGTCCCTTCCTGGACCTCCCTCCTATGCTGTGATGCCGTGAGGCCCCCACTGCTGGCTACCAGCTCACCAAGGTGATGAGCTGTGGGGTGCTCAAACCCTGTCTCCCTCGCACTCCCTTGCCCCTGTGCTGCGGTCAGCACCGAGAGGGAAGGGCTGAGCTGTTTTGCTGGTGAAGCGTCGCTATTCTCATCGGCTGGGCCAGGAGCCTCCGTTATCGCGGCCGGATCCAGATCACAGCCACACAGGGCTAAAGCCACAGCAACTGCGCTGGCTTCGTCAGGGTTACTCTGCCCGGTCAGGCCGGCGTATCGCAGAGCAATGGTCCAAGGCCTCTGGTGCTGACTGTCCCTGGAGTTCACCGAGCATTACAAGAGCTCAGCAGAGCAGCCTGTCTTCTGAGCAGAGAGGAGGAATGGGAGCGACTGGCCAGGGGCTCTCGCCCTGCCTGTTATTAAGGGTGGCTCCCGGTGATACCAACGTGCAAAGCCTCTGAGCCTGCACTACTTGAACTTTTCGTAGATTTTCCCCCCCTTTGCACGTGAAAGGAAGTGGCGTGGAGAGTTTGAGGCAGTAAGTGAGCTCATAAAAGGCTTTTGCTGGGAGCTGCTGCCAGCTGGACTCTGGGTGAGAGCCCCTGAGAAAACCATTTTCACTCGAGTGAAATCCTCCCTCCCGTGACCCGTGCAGAGATGTGACCTTTTGTGTGCAAGGAAGATTATCCTCTCCGCTCACCGGGGCTGAAGTCTCTGTGATAAAAGCTTTACTTGAGATCAAAGCCCATGTTTTAACTACCACCACCTGAAACAAAAAGTTTGGTTTTTGCTGGATCCAAGCACTGAAGTGGTGACAGTTCCTGAGCTCATGTCCCCGGCATGCATGTGCCAGGGCCTTGGGCCAGGCGGCTGGGATGTCGTGATTATCCCCATGCCAAGGGGGCTCATCTCAGTTTCCTGTTTCATAAAACCACTCAGGGATTCAGCTCCCCTTTCACTCTGAAGGATTTGCCAGGCAGCTGGGGAAAGAAGGGAGGGGACCCGCGAATGGCTCAGGTTTGATCTGACTGAGCAGTTTCAAGGGCATGCACACACCAGGCATCGGCTTTGCTTAAAGATCCGCTGATGCTGCCAGGAGACCTTCTGGGCGAACGTCAGAGGTGACGGAAACTTACACAGCCCTTTCTCTGCAGTGTGTCCCACACACTGCACGGCCAACCCAGGCATTCAAAAACCACGAGACAGGCCCCCAAATTCAAGAGATTGATTTCTTTTTTCTTTTTTTTTTAATCTCATGGTTTTAAAACCAATGTTGGGAGAAATGGGCTGAAGTAAATAAGGTGAAATTCAATGAGGACAAACGCAAATTACTCCACTTAGGAAGGAACAATCATTGCATACATACACAATGGGAAATGACTGCCTAGGAAGGAGTACTGTGGAAAGGGATCTGGGGGTCACAGAGGACCACAAGCTAAATATGAGTAAACAGTGTAACACAATTGCAAAAAAAGCGAACATCATTCTGGGACATATTAGCAGGAGTGTTGTAACCAAGAATACAAGAAGTGATTCTTCCGCTCTACTCCACACTGATTAGGCCTCAACTTGAGTATTGTGTCCAGCTCTGGGTGCCACATTTCAGGAAAGATGGGGACAAATTGGAGAAAGTCCAGAGAAGAGCAACAGAAATGATTATAGGTCTAGAAAACATGACCTATGAGAGAAGATAGTAAAAATTGGGTTTGTTTAGTCTGGAGAAGAGAAGACTGAGGGGGACAGGATAACAGTTTTCAAGTACATAAAAAGTTGTTATAAGGAGGAGGGAGAAAAATTGTTCTTGTTAACCTCTGAGGATAGGACAAGAAGCAATGGGCTTAAATTGCAGCAAGGGGGGTTTAGGTTGGACATTAGGAAAAATTTCCTAACTGTCGGGGTGGTTAAGCACTGGAAGAAATTGCCTAGGGAGGTTGAGGAATCTCCATCACTGGAGATTTTTAAGAGCAGGTTAGACAAACACCTGTCAGGGATGGTCTAGAAATACTTAGTCCTGCAGAAAGAAAAGGAGGACTTGTGGCACCTTAGAGACTAACCAATTTATTTGAGCATGAGCTTTTGTGAGCTACAGCTCACTTCTTCGGATGCATACTGTGGAAATTGCAGAAGACATTATTATATACACAGACACCATGAAACAATACCTCCTCCCACCCCACTCTCCTGCTGGTAATAGCTTATCTAAAGTGATCATCAAGATGGGCCATTTCCAGCACAAATCCAGGTTTTCTCACCCTCCGCCCCCCCACAGACAAACTCACTCTCTTGCTGGTAATAGCCCATCCAAAGTGACCACTGTCTTCACAATGTGTATGATAATCAAGGTGGGCCATTTCCTGCAGGAATCCAGGTTCTCTCACCCCCTCACCCCCCTCCAAAAACCACACACACAAACTCACTCTCCTGCTGGTAATAGCCTATCCAAAGTGACCACTCTCCTTACAACGTGCATGAAAATCAAGGTGGGCCATTTCCAGCACAAATACAGGTTTTCTCACCCCCCCACCCCCATACACACACAAACTCACTCTCCTGCTGGTAATAGCCTATCCAAAGTGACCACTCTCCTTACAACGTGCATGAAAATCAAGGTGGGCCATTTCCAGCACAAATCCAGGTTTTCTCACCCCCCGCCCCAAACACACACACACAAACTCACTCTCCTGCTGGTAATAGCCTATCCAAAGTGACCACTCTCCTTACAATGTGCATGAAAATCAAGGTGGGCCATTTCCAGCACAAATCCAGGTTTTTTACGCCCCCCCCCCCGACACAAACTCACTCTCCTGCTGGCAATAGCTCATCCAAACTGACCACTCTCCCCACAATGTGCATGACAATCAAGGTGGGCCACTTCCAGCATAAATCCAAGTTTAACCAGAAGGCCGGGGGGGGGGGGGGGGGGGGGGTTAAGAAAAAACAAGGGGAAATAGGCTACCTTGCATAATGACTTAGCCACTCCCAGTCTCTATTTAAGCCTAAATTAATAGTATCCAATTTGCAAATGAATTCCAATTCAGCAGTTTCTCGCTGGACTCTGGATTTGAAGTTTTTTTGTTGTAAGATAGCGACCTTCATGTCTCTGATTGCGTGACCAGAGAGATTGAAGTGTTCTCCGACTGGCTTATGAATGTTATAATTCTTGACATCTGATTTGTGTCCATTTATTCTTTTACGTAGAGACTGTCCAGTTTGCCCAATGTACATGGCAGAGGGGCATTGCTGGCACATGATGGCATATATCACATTGGTGGATGTGCAGGTGAACGAGCCTCTGATAGTGTGGCTGATGTTGTTAGGCCCTGTGATGGTGTCCCCTGAATAGATATGTGGGCACAGTTGGCAACGGGCTTTGTTGCAAGGATAGGTTCCTGGGTTAGTGGTTCTGTTGTGTGGTATGTGGTTGTTGGTGAGTATTCACTTCAGGTTGCGGGGCTGTCTGTAGGCAAGGACTGGCCTGTCTCCCAAGATTTGTGAGAGAGTTTGGTCATCCTTCAGGATAGGTTGTAGATCCTTAATAATGCGTTGGAGGGGTTTTAGTTGGGGGCTGAAGGTGACGGCTAGTGGCGTTCTGTTATTTTCTTTGTTAGGCCTGTCCTGTAGTAGGTGACTTCTGGGAACTCTTCTGGCTCTATCAATCTGTTTCTTCACTTCCGCAGGTGGGTATTGTAGTTGTAAGAATGCTTCATAGAGATCTTGTAGGTGTTTGTCTCTGTCTGAGGGGTTGGAGCAAATGCGGTTATATCGCAGAGCTTGGCTGTAGACGATGGATCGTGTGGTGTGGTCAGGGTGAAAGCTGGAGGCATGTAGGTAGGAATAGCGGTCAGTAGGTTTCCGGTATAGGGTGGTGTCTATGTGACCATTGTTTATTAGCACTGTAGTGTCCAGGAAGTGGATCTCTTGTGTGGACTGGACCAGGCTGAGGTTGATGGTGGAATGGAAATTGTTGAAATCATGGTGGAATTCCTCAAGGGCTTCTTTTCCATGGGTCCAGATGATGAAGATGTCATCAATATAGCGCAAGTAGAGTAGGGGCGTTAGGGGACAAGAGCTGAGGAAGCGTTGTTCTAAATCAGCCATAAAAATGTTGGCATACTGTGGGGCCATGCGGGTACCCATAGCAGTGCCGCTGATCTGAAGGTATACATTGTCCCCATATGTAAAATAGTTGTCCTTACCCATAACTATTTTATTTGGGGACAATGTTTTTTCCTCCCCCCCGCCTCCCCCGGCCTTCTGGTTAAACTTGGATTTATGCTGGAAGTGGCCCACCTTGATTGTCATGCACATTGTGGGGAGAGTGGTCAGTTTGGATGAGCTATTGCCAGCAGGAGAGTGAGTTTGTGTCGGGGGGGGGGGGGGCGTAAAAAACCTGGATTTGTGCTGGAAATGGCCCACCTTGATTTTCATGCACGTTGTAAGGAGAGTGGTCACTTTGGATAGGCTATTACCAGCAGGAGAGTGAGTTTGTGTGTGTGGTTTTTGGAGGGGGGTGAGGGGGTGAGAGAACCTGGATTCCTGCAGGAAATGGCCCACCTTGATTATCATACACATTGTGAAGACAGTGGTCACTTTGGATGGGCTATTACCAGCAAGAGAGTGAGTTTGTCTGTGGGGGGGCGGAGGGTGAGAAAACCTGGATTTGTGCTGGAAATGGCCCATCTTGATGATCACTTTAGATAAGCTATTACCAGCAGGAGAGTGGGGTGGGAGGAGGTATTGTTTCATGGTGTCTGTGTATATAATAATGTCTTCTGCAATTTCCACAGTATGCATCCGAAGAAGTGAGCTGTAGCTCACGAAAGCTCATGCTCAAATAAATTGGTTAGTCTCTAAAGTGCCACAAGTACTCCTTTTCTTTTTGCGAATACAGACTAACACGGCTGCTACTCTGAAATTAGTCCTGCAGGGGACTGGACTATGACCTCTCAAGTTCCCTTCCAAGTCCTATGACTTTTTTTCTCTGCCTTCTGGCTCTTGAGCCTTTAGGTGTAACATTTGTCAAGCTTGTCTCTGGAACCAGGAGGGCTAGAAACTCACTTTTAAAAATATGCAAACTGAGATTCTCCTGTAGTCCCCTGACTCTAGGAGCTGGGGCTTTAAGAGAAGCATCACATACTTCACGTAGGGAATGGCAGCTTTGTAGCAGGAACAGTCACCAGCAGGAGGATGTCAGATAGGGCAACTGATCCCCCAGTCCCACGGACACTTTGATTTACACCGTCTCACACCCTCCTTGTGCTTGTTTCTCCTGTTACAACCTGCCCATCTGTCCCTTTCTGCGACAGTTATGCCCACTTACTGCCTTACACCCTTTGAATCCCCTCTGAATTTGGTCCTCAATAAAAATGGGGTCAGTGGGTCAAGTCCTATGCTTGGGGTAACTCCACTGAGGTTAATGGACCTATTACACAAGGGTTAAATTTCACCCTGTGTTTCTAAGGGTAAGCTCAGTAACAGCTGACGTCGGTTCCTCCTGCAAAGGAAACCTCTCACCAATAATGCTAATTACTCCAATGTCGCTCAAAGGAGCTCATTTGCTACAGAGTTAAACCACCTTTCCATCCTCATTCTGAATCCTGATCAGCACACAGAAGCCCTTCCCCTATATTTGGCTGCCTGTTCTCGCCCCTCTGGCCAGAGGTGGAATGAACCTGCCCCGGCTCTGTCATGTCGGAGCCCAGAGGGAAGCAGCTGGACAGACAGGCGCTGACTGAGGGAGAATTTGATGATGCCTGTCAGCTTGTTCCAGTAACAAACAATGGGAGCTAACTCTGGGCATTGGAAAAGATCAGCATGCCTTAAACTGGGGCGGGAAGGAATCAAACATTTCCTGCATTTTTAACAATGCAGCTTTGACTTTTCACCCACAGCAATGGAAATAGTTTTTCCTTCCTTTCACTTGATTTGTAACTCAGTTCTACACATATATATTAACATGCACACGCACACCTACACGTGGGCACACACGAGCGTGTACACATGCACACACCCCCCACACACGTGCTACTTTTTGTTTTTGCTAAGTCTGCTGCTGTGCTTTATTTTCGGTATCTTTCTCTCCGGGTATTGAGATCCCGATGCGGGCTGAGCACGGTGCAGATGCACTCCCAGGTCTCTGTGTCTCTGCGTTGCCAGTGGCAGAGGGCTGTTCCTGGTGTGGAGGGAGGAAGAGCTGCCCCTCACGTCCCTCTCCTGATGCACTGAATGCCATGAACATGCTGATCAGTCGGAGTCCCACACTTCTGGACCAGCTGCGCAAGAAGAGCTGCTCCTGTACCAGAGTCACCCTGCAGCTGCCAGCTCCACAGCACTTGTACCGTGTAGCTGCCCTGGGGGAACTTGATCTCACAGGGGGCTCATCCCCAGTGAGAGAAGCTCCCCGAGCGTTTCGTGATAACACAGGCCCAGCCGAGATTGGCTCAAACACCGACGCAACCTGGAGAAACTCACCTCCGAGCACCGTGGCCGAGGGCCATCTCTGATTAGGATCAGCCCCACAGTGCCACCCTCTAGGCTGATGACAGCACAGCTGCCAGCTCGTCATGCCCTCTGGGCTCTCTGGCCAGATGCGGACACTCCACCACCTTCTGAATTTAACCTGGCTTGAGGAAAACCCCTCTGATTGGCTGCCTGCCCCCCGACCTCCTCGGGAAGAGCAGCCAATCAGAACAGTGGCGGAGGGCAGGTAGGGCTCCATCCTAGGATGGGCTGTCCTCACAGGATGGGAGGAGGGAGCTAAGGAATCCAGCATCTTAGGACAGCTCTTCCCCCCCACCCCCCACTTTCTCCCTTCCCTTCTGTGAGCAACGTGGACAGGATGGTCTCACTGGGGGGGCTGGGGCAGAACTGATGGGGGACAGGGGGCAGAGCTTGCAGGGGGGCTGGGTGCAGAATTAATTGAAGGACTGGGCAGATGTAGGGTGACAGCTTTTGCAGCAGGACCCAAGATCACCTTGGTACATTTGGGAGCTTGGGAAGTGCCACTAGCCTCTTGCGCTACGCCGGGCAGGGGGATTCAAACGTCAGAAGACAGATGAATACCCAAGATATTTCTTTAAAAAATCCCATTGTTTTGGGGCCAATCTCATGATTTTTTGGCCTCCGGGGCTGGCATCACTGTAATAATATAGTGGCGAGCGCCAGCCACTCGCAGCATTACTCCCCAGTAATGGAAGAAGGATAATCAACTGGGCATTGGCTGTTCCCAAGAGAGGCAGGGGAGGAATTTCTTCCATGTGAAGAACTGCAGTTGCATTGTGAGTAATTTTCTCCTTCTGCTGAATCACTAGCTGGTGGTGCCTGTTGGTGGCAAGACTCTGTCACGAAGGACCAAAGCCCTGAGCTGGGAAGGCAACGCTAAGTTACATCACTCCCCAGAGTGTGCTAGAGGGGCAGGGGCTCACCACGGTGTTGCACATTACCCATTCCATGAGGCTGTGGGACTTGAATCCTCAGGAAAGGGACGTTTCTCGCATGGGGGGAAATGGACAGAGTGCAGCAGTGTGCATCCTTGCAGGACAGGGAAAGAAAGGTCTGCTGCAATGTGAACCCAGTCTGCAGAAGGACTACGCCATTCCAGCCCTTATTAGCTCTCCAATCTCAAGACCAGGTGAAGCTGCAGTTTGTAGTGAGGACTTCCTGGGGGAGCCATTTAAAGTAAGTGGTTTACAGCAAGCAGGCTGCCTGTGGAAGGGGAGAGGGGGAAGGGGGAGTGGCCAGGGGGTTGACTTAGGCTGGGCCTGTTCAGAGGAGATTGTCCTTTCGTCTTGCGTATCAGCGCTGCTTTCGAGGAGGGTGGTTCTGGACACCAGAAAGGCTGGCAGTAAGGCAGTGTTGGGATGCAATCTCAGAGGGGAATCCAGGAGCTCTAATGATCTGCCTTTGATCTTCTATTCAATGTGAAGATTTATTACAGCTTTCATTTCAAGTCAAAACCGATGAATTTCACTGGACCTCTCAAGTGGCTACAATCTGGAGGCATTTATCTTCCAGAGGGAAGAGACAGTCTCCTCTCTTATCTTGCTTCCCTGACGTGGGGGCAGCTGGGACTCTCAGATGCCAGCTGTTAACACTGTTGGGGACACTGGAGCATGGCCACTAGGTAACTCGAGGGGATGGAAGACCACGAGTGTCGATGAAGCCCCCGCACACTAGGCCCAGGTGTCCTTGTCCCCACCCCCCGGGGCCTGGAGGCACTCGCAGCAGTTATGCTGAGGATCTGCAATAAAATGTTGCAGAGTCAGACTGCCTGAAACTAAGCAAGGCCAAACAGGGCAGATATGGAAGAACAATGCTGAATAAAGCAGCTTTATGTATGGTTTAACAAATGATACAGAGAACAAGGGAACTAGCTGGGAACTGGATTGGCTGGCTATATGGATACTTGGGGCAGCTTGCTATTGGATAAGTATGCTGGGAAAAAGGATGTATAAAAGCCTGTGTAACTTCCTGCTCTGTGTGCAGGATTTGAGATTCTATTCTCCCTGTACCTTTTTGCAGCTGCAAATAAACTTTTCTGCTTCTCCACCCCGTTGTGATTCTTGGGTGTAGCACACCGGGTAGCGAACCAACTCCAGCTGTTGTCTAGCCTCTCGGCACTGGGTGCCGGCAACAACACTGTCAAAAAGTGCCAGTTATGTGGTAGCAACAGGGTTCTGCATAGTCAGGGTGAGACCCCTGGCTCCAGCTGCAGGATTGCACCTGGGGAAGGTGCACAACAGTCATGCCTTGGGGAGCAGGCCCAGACGTAGCTAAGCTTTGAAAATTCTCTGCAATCCCTTGTTTCTATTCTTTCAGTGAATTCAGTGTTGACTGATGTCTCCTTCTACATCTCCCAGCCTACGTTGCATGGTGCCCTCAGAATCCACTGGCACAGTATCTTTCACTTGTAGCTGAGCATTGGCACAGATCTAAAGAAAGCCCTTTTGACGTTCTCGGAAGAGGGCACCAGAGTTAGTCACCAGCGAGGCCTCTCAGATCACCTCAGCCTGAATTCAGTGAGATGATCCTGGTTTTAGCTTCCCTTATTAGCCACTGCTGGAGGTTTCCTGAAGGTTACTTTGATCTGACCAATGTGTTGTGAAGTCATCACCTATGTCGCAGCATGATGATGTTTCTTGATGACATGGTCTCATGGTGAGGCACTGTAATGATGTCTCACCCTAACCCTGGGACACAACAAGTGTGTAATGCAAATCTAACAGCTGAGCTGGCAGCTTTAGGCCCAAGTGCTGCCCCAAATGAGCATGTCCTCCTTCTGCCATGAGCTTATTAACTTTCCCACCGCTAGTATAAGACCTTACCTATATATGTAATATTAAAATTAACATTTAATGTAATACAAAAGTTTAAACAGAAAGAATCCAAATGGGAAAGTTGAAACAATTTGTTTAGACTAGTCAAAAAATTTTCAAAATCTACACATTCCCACAAAACGTTTTGATTTTAACAAAAACACATTTTCCCACGGAGTCCAAGAGTTCCATAGAGTTCCAAGAGTCAACCTGTGGAACTCTTTGGCAGGGGATGTTGTGAAGGCTAAAACTATAACAGTGTTCAAAAAAAGAACTAGATAAGTTCATGGAGGATAGGTCCATCAACGGCTATTAGCTAGGATGAGTAGGGATGCAACCCCATGCTCTGAGTGTCCCTAGCCTCTGTCTGGATCACTTGATGATTACCTGTTCTGTTCATTCCCTGTGAAGCACCTGGCATTGGCCACTGTCAGAAGACAGGATAATGGGATAGGTGGACCACTGGTCTGATGCAGTATGGCCATTCTTATGTTCTTTGACCATCTGTGATAGATATATAGAAGGCTATGTGTAGGGATAGATCACCTTAGAGACATTGTCAGCTTCTTTTTGTGGTTTTTAATTATGTTTATTCCAGGCTCTTCCCTGTAGCTGAGTATCTCTGGGCTTTAGAGAGACAAGGTGGATGAGGCAATATATATTATTGGACCAAATTCTATTGGTAAGAGAGACAAGCTTTCGAGCTTACACAGAGCTCTTCTTCAGGTCTGGGAAATGTACTCAGTGTCATAGCTAAATACAAGGTGGAATAGATAATACATATTTCAAGGGACCATTCAAGGTGAAGTGGCCCGTTGACACCTCTCCAGCCATAGGCGGGGGGAAAAAAAGCTTGGGGGTGGAGTTTAGTGGATTATAGATTGTTGTAATAAGCCATAAATCCAGTGTCTCTATTCAGGCCATGATTTTTAGTATCTAGCAAAGTTATGTATTTAAGCTCTCAGGTTCGTCTTTTGAAGGTGTTGTGCAGGTTTCCTTCGAGGACAAGGACTGAGAGGTCAGATATGAAGTGATCACTTTGTGAAAAGTGTTCACCCACCGGTGATATGGTGTTTTTGTCTTTTCTCATTTTTCTGTGTGAATTCATTTGAGACCATAGTAATTGTCTGGTTTCACCCACATAGTTATTATTGAGGTATTTAGTGCACTGGCTGAGGTACACTTCATGTTGTGATAGGCATGTGTAAGAACCATGAATCTTGACAGTGTGTTGTGGGGGGTTGTGTTGATCATAGCTGTGAAGATATGTCTACAGGTTTTGAATCTGCTGTTCTCGCAGCATGGCATACTACTTTGAGTTGGTGTGTCCTGGCATGTGGGGGAACCTACTTGTGATGATGAGCTTGGAGAGGTTGCAGGGATTGTTTGAAGGCCAGAAGAGGGGGTTCAGGAAAGATTTCTTTCAGGGTGTGGTCCGCATTGAGTATGGGGTGTAATTGTTTGCTGATACCCAATTTGGGTTCCAGGATAAGGTGGCAGGTGACAATTAGGGGTGTTCTGTTGGAGAAAGTTTTATTTCTGTCTGGATACGGACCCTGGACTTCAGGAAAGCAGACTTCGACTCCCTCAGGGAACAGATGGCCAGGATCCCCTGGGGGACTAACATGAAGGGGAAGGGAGTCCAGGAGAGCTGGCTGTATTTCAAGGAATCCCTGTTGAGGTTACAGGGACAAACCATCCCGATGTGTAGAAAGAATAGTAAATATGGCAGGCGACCAGCTTGGCTTAATGGTGAAATCCTAGCGGATCTTAAACATAAAAAAGAAGCTTACAAGAAGTGGAAGGTTGGACATATGACCAGGGAAGAGTATAAAAATATTGCTCGGGCATGTAGGAAAGATATCAGGAGGGCCAAATCGCACCTGGAGCTGCAGCTAGCAAGAGATGTCAAGAGTAACAAGAAGGGTTTCTTCAGGTATGTTGGCAACAAGAAGAAAGCCAAGGAAAGTGTGGGCCCCTTGCTGAATGAGGGAGGCAACCTAGTGACAGAGGATGTGGAAAAAGCTAATGTACTCAATGCTTTTTTTGCCTCTGTTTTCACTAACAAGGTCAGCTCCCAGACTGCTGCGCTGGGCATCACAAAATGGGGAAGAGATGGCCAGCCCTCTGTGGAGATAGAGGTGGTTAGGGACTATTTAGAAAAGCTGGACGTGCACAAGTCCATGGGGCCGGACGAGTTGCATCCGAGAGTGCTGAAGGAATTGGCGGCTGTGATTGCAGAGCCCTTGGCCATTATCTTTGAAAACTCGTGGCGAATGGGGGAAGTCCCGGATGACTGGAAAAGGGCTAATGTAGTGCCAATCTTTAAAAAAGGGAAGAAGGAGGATCCTGGGAACTACAGGCCAGTCAGCCTCACCTCAGTCCCTGGAAAAATCATGGAGCAGGTCCTCAAAGAATCAATCCTGAAGCACTTAGAGGAGAGGAAAGTGATCAGGAACAGTCAGCATGGATTCACCAAGGGCAAGTCATGCCTGACTAATCTAATCGCCTTTTATGATGAGATTACTGGTTCTGTGGATGAAGGGAAAGCAGTGGATGTATTGTTTCTTGACTTTAGCAAAGCTTTTGACACGGTCTCCCACAGTATTCTTGTCAGCAAGTTAAGGAAGTATGGGCTGGATGAATGCACTATAAGGTGGGTAGAAAGCTGGCTAGATTGTCGGGCTCAAAGGGTAGTGATCAATGGCTCCATGTCTAGTTGGCAGCCGGTGTCAAGTGGAGTGCCCCAGGGGTCGGTCCTGGGGCCGGTTTTGTTCAATATCTTCATAAATGATCTGGAGGATGGTGTGGATTGCACTCTCAGCAAATTTGCGGATGATACTAAACTGGGAGGAGTGGTAGATACGCTGGAGGGGAGGGATAGGATACAGAAGGACCTAGACAAATTGGAGGATTGGGCCAAAAGAAATCTGATGAGGTTCAATAAGGATAAGTGCAGGGTCCTGCACTTAAGATGGAAGAATCCAATGCACCGCTACAGACTAGGGACCGAATGGCTAGGCAGCAGTTCTGCGGAAAAGGACCTAGGGGTGACAGTGGACGAGAAGCTGGATATGAGTCAGCAGTGTGCCCTTGTTGCCAAGAAGGCCAATGGCATTTTGGGCTGTATAAGTAGGGGCATAGCGAGCAGATCGAGGGACGTGATCGTTCCCCTCTATTCGACACTGGTGAGGCCTCATCTGGAGTACTGTGTCCAGTTTTGGGCCCCACACTACAAGAAGGATGTGGATAAATTGGAGAGAGTCCAGCGAAGGGCAACAAAAATGATTAGGGGTCTAGAGCACATGACTTATGAGGAGAGGCTGAGGGAGCTGGGATTGTTTAGTCTGCAGAAGAGAAGAATGAGGGGGGATTTGATAGCTGCTTTCAACTACCTGAAAGGGGGTTCCAAAGAGGATGGCTCTAGACTGTTCTCGATGGTAGAAGATGACAGAACGAGGAGTAATGGTCTCAAGTTGCAATGGGGGAGGTTTAGATTGGATATTAGGAAAAACTTTTTCACTAAGAGGGTGGTGAAACACTGGAATGCGTTACCTAGGGAGGTGGTAGAATCTCCTTCCTTAGAGGTTTTTAAGGTCAGGCTTGACAAAGCCCTGGCTGGGATGATTTAACTGGGAATTGGTCCTGCTTCGAGCAGGGGGTTGGACTAGATGACCTTCTGGGTCCCTTCCAACCCTGATATTCTATGATTCTATGATTCTATGAAGCGCATTTTCTCAGGGTATTTGGATGGCCTGTTCCATGAAGTGATCTATTTCTCTGGTAGAGTGTCCTTGTTTGGTGCAGTGTGTTATGGTGTATATACCGGACTTTCTCCTTGGAGCATATTCTGTGGTATCTGGCTGTAGAGAACAGTTTTATTGGTGTGTTTAGTGGTGGTTACTGGATCTGTGAAGGTAGGTTTGATGATCCACATGTTTCTTATATATAGTCTGTAGGGTTCCATTGTTGAAGCTGATAATGTCCTGGAAGTTGATGCTGGTCTAGGAATGTTCTAGAAAGAGTTTAATGGATGGGTGGTGGTGGTTGAAGTTGCGGTGGAAATCTATGAAGGAGTTTAGGTTGTTTGTCCAGAGGATGAAAATATCATTGATGTATCTTAGGTATATCATCGGTTTTGTGGTGCGTTCATCCAGAAATTCTTCTTCAAGGTTGGCGTGTTGGTGAACCATCCTCGAACCCATGGCTGTTCCCATGGTTTGGACAAAATGTTTGTTGTTGAATGTAAAATTTTTGTGGGTGAGGATGGAATGGATGAGTTTGGCAATGTGTTTAGGGCAGATATCTGGGGATTGTCCATTATCTTGTAAATATTTGAGGCAGGTAGCGATGCCGTCACTGTGTGGGGCATTGGTGTATAACAAAGATAATGTTTGTTGAGTTTCTGGAGGACCCCAGGAGAAAGTCAGTCGTGTCCTGGAGGAAGCTGGCCCTTTTTGTGCTGTTCATCAACTGCTCGCTGGTCATTGTTGGTGATTGGTCACCAGTCACGTGTTGTTATTCCCTGACTGATTGACCCTAACTTTTAAAGCAAATAGTAAATAATGCATCTCCAGATGTACATTTTTAGAGACATGAACATTTGGACTAAAATGAGTGACATTTTCAGGACATGTGAACTTTTTCACCAGTGTCTGTTGCCAGTAGGAGTCTGTGACGCTGTAGGGAATTGTGAAACACTCTATATTATTATTAATACCAGTATTATAAAATTGCAATGAACCATGCTAGATATGCCATATAAGGTGTCAGTGAAAATGTTATGATTTGCCAAGTATTATGATCTTGTTTATATATTTGTATCACCTTTGTATTATGAGTTATAGATATGTAAGGTATATCTGTATTTCCAAACTTGTGCTGTGTTTCTGAGTGACACCCCCAGACAGGTTGGCGTCAGCACTGCGTTGCCTGTTAGATGGCCCATCAAGGGTCATCAGTGGTACAATGAACCCATGGAAAGGAGCCAGGGGATACACCTTATGACACAGCAAGACGTAGGGGCATGCCTGTGGACAGAGAACTCCTAAGGCTTTTCCATGCCATGTGCTGCGAAGCTTGTGTTTGGGACAAAGGAAGTACATGCCACATGACAAAAGAATATAAAAGGCAACTGCATCTTCTCCATTTTGTCTTCATTCCTGCTTCTTACCCCTGGAGTAACTTTTCTATAAACTGAAGCTCTGAACAAAGGACTGACTGACCCATCGAAGTTTTGGAGGTGTTGCAGAGGGACTTTCAAGCCAGCAAACTCACCAGTACTGCTAAGAACCTGATATATGGACTTTGAAGTCTCTGTATGTATCTGATTGCTTTACCTTTCAACAACTCTCTTTATGTTCTTTTCTTTTATAATAAACCTTTAGTGTTAGATGCTAAAGGATTGGCTGGCAGCGTGGTATTTTGGGTAAGATCCAAACTAATATTGACCTGGTAACATGTCTGGCCCTTTAGGGTCAGAAGAACATTTTGTATAGTGAACAAAGTTTTTAAATAACTTCTGACTGTACTGGACCTATGTGCGGACTGGGAGCCAGAGAATGGGAATGCAATAAAGGCAGGCTCCCTGCCTGTCGTGGCACCGCGCTGCACATGCCCCGGAAGCAGCCAGCAGGTCTAGGTCCTAGGCGGGGTGGCCAACAGGCTCCATGTGCCGCTCTTGCCTACAGGCACCACCCCCCCAGCTCCCATTGGCCAGTTCCCAACCAATGGGAATGCAGAGTTGGTGCTCAGGCTGGGGGAGCTCCCAGAGCCCTGTGGACCCCCGCCTAGGAGCCAGACCCGCTGGCCACTTCTGGGGCACAGCACCAGCCAGGACAGGTAGGGACTAGCCTGCCTTGGTGCCACAGCACTGCCAAACAGACTTTGAATGGCCTTGTCGGCAGCGCAGACCCGGTCCCTTTTCGACTGGGCGTTCCGGTTGAAAACTGGATGCCTGGTCACCTGAAGTGAAACAGAAGACTGCCTGAGACCGTGAACCTTGATATACTCTCCCCCAGAAGGGGAAACCCCAATAGTCACCTGGCCAGAGGGCAGAGCTGCGAAGATGACCCTGGTTTCTGAGAGCGAGTGAGGGGCTGCAGAGGAGACACTGATGGGGTGTGCCTACTGGAAGGGGCATTGGCCTGACCCAGCTAATCCCCAGAAGCTCGAGAAGGTGGTGCCAGCCAGCGGTGAGTAGAGCAAACCTGTCACAGCTCCCCTTAGCACAGCTGCCCTGCAGGCCACTGCTCAGAGCCCCGAGGGTCGCAGGTGGGAGGTCCCTGCTGAGAGGCTGCCCTTGCACTGTATTGGGTCCCCGTCTCCCCTGGCAGATTGTAGGCAGCCCTGCACCCACAGTAGTTCAGTTTCAATTGGTGTGCGCAGGGGGCATCATCCACTGTCAACCTGTCCCCTAATCCCTCCTGCAGCTGAGCAGTGGCCTGCCTAGCTGGCAGGTACTGCTGCTCCCTGCCCGAGGACTGTTCCAGAGCAGCCGCTGGATTGACTGGCCCTGTCACCACTTGACGGATGTATTCTTATGAACATAAAGTCTGAACGCTGGGCTCCAGCATTCCACTCTGGGCATGCGTCATCGCCGCGGGGTGGCCGGGAGAAAACGCCCTGTGGCGCCTTGTAGCAGGGCGGTCACCCCGCTCCGGCCCTGAAGGGGTTAAAACAGCCCTGGGAGAGGGCTGCGCCTGGGGAGCCAATAGTAAAAGCAGCCCTGGAGAGGGCTGTGGCTGGGAAAAGCAGCTAAGTGACTAGCTGGCCACAGGTGTGCCTGGCTTAATCAGGCCACAGCTGGCCCTATAAAAGGGCTGTGAGCGAGGCACTCCGGACTCGCGCTCTAGCTGTAGGGAGACAAGGACCTGGCTGCCTGGGAGCTGAGATTAGATTCATAGATACCAAGGTCAGAAGGGACCATTATGATCATCTAGTCCGACCTCCTGCACAACGCAGGCCACAGAATCTCACCCACCCCCTCCTGCGAAAAACCTCTCACCCATGTCTGAGCTATTGAAGTCCTCAAATCGTGGTTTAAAGACTTCAAGGAGCAGAGAATCCTCCAGCAAGTGACCCGTGCCCCATGCTACAGAGGAAGGCGAAAAACCTCCAGGGCCTCTTCCAATCTGCCCTGGAGGAAAATTCCTTCCCAACCCCAAATATGGCAATCAGCTGAACCCTGAGCATATGGGCAAGATTCACCAGCCAGATACCCAGGAAAGAATATTCTGTAGTAACGCAGATCCCACCCCATCTAACATCCCATCACAGGACATTGGGCCTATTTACCATGAATATTTAAAGATCAATTAATTACCAAAATCATGTTATCCCATCATACCATCTCCTCCATAAACTTATCGAGTTTAATCTTAAAGCGAGATAGATCTTTTGCCCCCACTGCTTCTCTTGGAAGGCTATTCCAAAACTTCACTCCTCTGATGGTTAGAAACCTTCGTCTAATTTCAAGTCTAAACTTCCCAGTGACCAGTTTATATCCATTTGTTCTTGTGTCCACATTGGTACTGAGCTTAAATAATTCCTCTCCCTCTCTGGTATTTATCCCTCTAATATATTTACAGAGAGCAATCATATCTCCCCTCAACCTTCTTTTAGTGAGGCTAAACAAGCCAAGCTCCTTGAGTCTGCTTTAATAAGACAAGTTTTCTATTCCTCGGATCATCCTAGTAGCCCTTCTCTGTACCTGTTCCAGTTTGAATTCATCCTTCTTAAACATGGGAGAACAGAACTGCACACAGTATTCCATGTGAGGTCTCACCAGTGCCTTGTATAACGGTACTAAAACCTCCTTATCCCTGCTGGAAATACCTCTCCTGATGCATCCCAAGACCACATTAGCTTTTTTCACGGCCATATCACATTGGCGGCTCATAGTCATCCTATGATCAACCAATACTCCAAGGTCTTTCTCCTCCTCCATTACTTCTAATTGATGCGTCCCCAGCTTATAACTAAAATTCTTGTTGTTAATCCCTAAATGCATAACCTTACACTTCTCACTATTAAATTTCATCCTATTACTATTACTCCAGTTTACAAGGTCATCCAAATCTTCCTGTATGATTTCCCGGTCCTTCTCTAAATTGGCAGTACCGCCCAGCTTTGTATCATCCGCAAACTTTATTAGCACACTCCCACTTTTTGTGCCGAGGTCAGTAATAAAAAGATTAAATAAGATTGGTCCCAAAACTATCCCTGAGGAACTCCACTGGTAACCTCTCTCCAGCCTGACAGTTCACCTTTCAGTAGGACCCGCTGTTGTCTCCCTTTTAACCAATTCCTTATCCATCTTTCAATTTTCATATTGATCCCCATCTTTTCCAATTTAACTAATAATTCCCCATGTGGCACTGTATCAAACGCCTTACTGAAATCTAGGTAAATTAGATCCACTGCGTTTCTTTTGTCTAAAAAATCTGTTACTTTCTCAAAGAAGGAGATCAGGTTGGTTTGGCACGATCTACCTTTTGTAAAACCAAGTTGTATTTTGTCCCATTTACCATTGACCTCAATGTCCTTAACTACTTTCTCCTTCAAAATTTTTTCCAAGATCTTGCATACTACAGATGTCAAACTAACAGGCCTATAGTTACCAGGTTTCAGAGTAACAGCCGTGTTAGTCTGTATTCGCAAAAAGAAAAGGAGGACTTGTGGCACCTTAGAGACTAACCAATTTATTTGAGCATGAGCTTTCGTGAGCTACAGCTCACTTCATCGGATGCATGCTGTGGAAATCGCACTAGACATTTTATACACAGACACCATGAAACAATGCCTCCTCCCACCCCACTCTCCTGCTGGTAATAGCTTATCTAAAGTGATCATCAAGTTGGGCCATTTCACAAATGCCCAACAGCACAAATAGTTACCAGGATCACTTTTTTCCCTTTCTTAAAAATAGGAACTATGTTAGCAATTCTCCAATCATACAGTACAACCCCTGAGTTTACAGATTCATTAAAAATTCTTGCTAATGGGCTTGCAATTTCATGTGCCAATTCCTTTAATATTCTTGGATGAAGATTATCTGGGCCCCCCGATTTAGTCCCATTAAGCTGTTTGAGTTTCGCTTCTACCTCAGATATGGTAATATCGACCTCCATATCCTCATTCCCATTTGTCATGCTACCATTAGCCCTAAGATCCTCTTTAGCCTTATTAAAGACTGAGGCAAACTATTAGTTTAGATATTGGGCTGTGCCTAGATTATCCTTGACCTCCACTCCATACTCAGGGTTAAGCGGTCCCACTTCTTCTTTCTTTGTTTTCTTCTTATATTGATAACTATAGAACCTTTTACTATTGGTTTTAATTCCCTTTGCAAGGTCCAACTTTACTTGACTTTTAGCCTTTCTCACTTTATCCCTACACGTTCTGACCTCAGTAAGGTAGCTTTCCTCGCTAATCCCTCCCATCTTCCAATCCCTGCAGGCTTTCTGCTTTTTCTTAATCACCTCTCTGAGATGCTTGCTCATCCAGCTTGGTCTACGACTCCTGCCTATGAGTTTTTCCCCATTTCTTGGGATGCAGGCTTCCGATAAATTCTGCAACTTTGATTTAAAGTAATCCCAGGCCTCCATAAATTCACAGAATCATAGAATATCAGGGTTGGAAGGGACCTCAGGAGGTCATCTAGTCCCACCCCCTGCTCAAAGCAGGACCAATCCCCAACTAAATCATCCCAGCCAGGGCTCTGCCAAGCCTGACCTTAAAAATATCTAAGGATTGAGATTCCACCACCTCCCTAGGTAACGCATTCCAGTGTTTCACCACCATCCTAGTGAAAAAGTTTTTCCTAATATCCAACCTAAACCTCCCCCACTGCAACTTGAGACCATTACTCCTTGTTCTGTCATCTGCTACCACTGAGAACAGTCTAGATCCATCCTCTTTGGAACCCCCTTTCAGGTAGTTGAAAGCAGCTATCAAATCCCCCCTCATTCTTCTCTTCCGCAGACTAAAAAATCCCAGTTCCCTCAGCCTCTCCTCAGAATTCATGTGTTCCAGTCCCCTAATCATTTTTGTTGCCCTCCGCTGGACTCTTTCCAATTTGTCCACATCTTCTTGTAGTGGGGGGCCCAAAACTGGACACAGTACTCCAGATGAGGCTTCACCAATGTCGAATAGAGGGGAACGATCACATCCCTCGATCTGCTGGCAATGCCCCTACATATACATCCCAAAATGCCATTGGCCTTCTTGGCAACAAGGGCACACTGCTGACTCATATCCAGCTTCTCATCCACTGTAACCCCTAGGTCCTTTTCTGCAGAACTGCTGCCGAGCCATTCAGTCCCTAGTCTGTAGCGGTGCATGGGATTCTTCCATCCTAACTGCAGGACTCTGCTCCATGATTTTTCCAGGGACTGAGGTGAGGCTGACTGGCCTGTAGTTCCCAGGATCCTCCTTCTTCCCTTTTTTAAAGATGGGCACTACATTAGCCTTTTTCCAGTCATCCAGGACTTCCCCCGATCACCGTGAGTTTTCAAAGATAATGGCCAATGGCTCTGCAATCACATCGGCCAACTCCTTTAGCACCCTCAGATGCAGCGTATCCGGCCCAATGGACTTGTGCTTATCCAGTTTTTCTACATAGTCCTGAACCACTTCTTCCTTCACAGAGGGCTGGTCACCTCCTCCCCATGCTGTGCTGCCCAGTGCAGCAGTCTGGGAGCTGACCTTGTTCGTGAAGACAGAGGCAAAAAAAGCATTGAGTACATTAGCTTTTT
This sequence comes from Chelonia mydas, assembly GCF_015237465.2. Taxonomy (NCBI): domain Eukaryota; kingdom Metazoa; phylum Chordata; order Testudines; family Cheloniidae; genus Chelonia; species Chelonia mydas. Next base: position 4,234,556 of record NC_051258.2, read on the forward strand.
CCACATCCTCTGTCACTAGGTTGCCTCCCTCATTCAGCAAGGGGCCCACACTTTCCTTGACTTTCTTCTTGTTGCTAACACCTGAAGAAACCCTTCTTGTTACTCTTAACATCTCTTGCTAGCTGCAGCTCCAGGGGTGATTTGGCCTTCCTGATTTCACTCCTGCATGCCCGAGCAATATTTTTATACTCTTCCCTGGTCATTTGTCCAATCTTCCACTTCTTGTAAGCCTCTTTTTTGTGTTTAAGATCAGCAAGGATTTCACTGTTAAGCCAAGCTGTTCGCCCGCCATATTTACTATTCTTTCGACACATCGGGATGGTTTGTCCCTGTAACCTCGATAAGGCTTCTTTAAAATACAGCCAGCTCTCCTGGACTCCTTTCCCCCTCCTGTTATTCTCCCAGGGGATCCTGCCCATCAGTTCCCTGAGGGAGTCAAAGTCTGCTTTTCTGAAATCCAGGGTCCGTATTCGGCTGCTCTCCTTTCTTCCCAGTGTCAGGATCCTGAACTCGACCATCTCATGGTCACTGCCTCCCAGGTTCCTATCCACTTTAGCTTCCCCTACTAATTCTTCCTGGTTTGTGAGCAGCAGGTCAAGAAGAGCTCTGCCCCCAGTAGGTTCCTCCAGGACTTGCACCAGGAAATTGTCCCCTACACTTTCCAAAAACTTCCTGGATTGTCTGTGCACTGCTGTATTGCTCTCCCAGCAGATATCAGGGTGATTGAAGTCTCCCATGAGAACCAGGGCTTGCGATCTAGTAACTTCCATTAGTTGCCGGAAGAAAGCCTCATCCACCTCATCCCCCTGGTCCGGTGGTCTATAGCAGACTCCCACCACTACATCACCCTTGTTGCTCACACTTCTAAACTTAATCCAGAGACACTCAGGTTTTTCTGCAGTTTCATACTTGAGCTCTGAGCAGTCATACTGCTCCCTAACATACAGTGCAACTCCCCCACCTTTTCTGCCCCGCCTGTCCTTCCTGAACAGTTTATATCCATCCATGACAATGCTCCAGTCATGTGAGTTATCCCACCAAGTCTCTGTTATTCCAATCACCTCATAATTCCTTGACTGTGCCAGGACTTCCAGTTCTCCCTGCTTGTTTCCCAGGCGTCTTGCATCTTCAGTCCAATCTGCTTCCCTAACTAATTTCCTTAATTTTTGAAAGTCAGCCTTTTTGAAATCAAAAACCCTAGTTGCAGATTTATTTTTGTTAATCCTTCCATTCAGTTTGAACTGAATTAGCTCATGATCACTTGAACCAAGATTGTCCCCTACAACCATTTCTTCTATGAGGTCCTCACTATTCACCAAAACCAAATCTAAAATGGCATCCCCTCTTGTCAGTTCAGCAACTACTTGGTGAAGGAATCCATCAGCTATCGCATCTAGGAAAATCTGAGCCCTATTATTATTACTAGCACTTGTCCTCCAGCCTATATCTGGGAAGTTAAAGTCTCCCATGATCACACAGTTTCCATTAGTATTTACTTTATTAAAAACATTAAAAAGGGCTCTATCCATATCCAAATTAGATCCCGGCGGTCTATAGCACACCCCAAGTAGTATCCCAGGGGAGGCTCTAGTAGTTTTCTTCCTCAATGTAATTTTTGCCCAGACGGACTCTGTCTTATCCATTCCATCGCTTCTTATTTCTTTACATTCTACCTCATCATTGATAGACAATGCTACTCCACCACCTTTACCTTTATTTCTGTCTTTCCTAAACAGCACGTACCCTTCAATACCTGTAGTCCAGTCATGACTACTATTCCACCATGTTTCTGTTATCCCTGGAATATCTGGTTCCACTTCCTGCACCAGTAGCTCTAGTTCCTCCATTTTGTTACCTAGGCTCCTCGCATTGGTATACAAACATCTTAATTTTTGCTGTTTGGCGTCACTCACATTCTGTACCCTATTAGGCACGGTCATTCTACATTCTATTAGACTGGTATCCACACTGCCCTTCCTCCTTATATACATTCTCCTACCCACGGCTGTATCCTTTCTTACTTCGTTTTCTTCCCTCTCAGTGCTAAAATCTGGTGTGGAGATTACCTGAACATCTCCCAACCATCTCCCCCAAACTCCTAGTTTAAAGCTCTCTTAATCAGTTGTGCCAGCCTCCATCCTAGAAGTCTATTTCCTTCCTTACTCAGATGAAGTCCATCCCGAGAGAACTGTCCTCTGTCCATGAATGCCTCCCAGTGGCCAAACATCCCAAAGCCCTCCTTATAGCACCACTGCCTAAGCCATCTGTTGATAGTCACAATCTTGTCACACCTTTGTTGACCTTCTCTAGGAACAGGCAGTATCCCACTAAAGATCGCCTGAGCCTCGATTTCCTTAAGCGTCTTCCCCAGCCTAGCATAGTCTCCCTTAATACTTCCCAGTGAGAATCTAGCCGTATCATTTGTTCCCATATGAAGGATAATTAGGGGATCCTTTCCTGCTCCCTTTAGGATCCTTTTCAACCTCAGGTCTACATCCCGTATCTTAGCACCTGGAAGACAGCACACCCTCCTATTCTCTGGATCAGCTCTGGTTACAGGCCTGTCTATTCTTCTCAGTAAAGAGTCCCTGATCACATAGACCTGCCTTTTCCTGGTGACGGTGCTATTCTCCAGTCTATCCCCTGATCCCTCTGGCTGCAAGTTCTTTCCATTCCTATTCTCCCTTGTAATCCTCTTCAACCCATCCTGTATCCTCCTGGGGCTCATATTTGGTGTAGTCTCCATTGACTCTTCCCCTTTTCCTATAGGACTAGCCGCTCTTCTCTTCTTCCTTGCCCTTCCACCTTCAGTGACTACCTGCTGAGCCCCTTCTTCATTTTCCAACTCTGCAAACCTGTTCTTGAGCTCTATTTCTCCTTCACTCACCCGTCTTTTCCTCTGCCTGGTTCTTTTAGTCACATGCTTCCACTGACCACTTTCCTCACCCAGTCTCCCCTCAGAATTCCTCAGTCCTGCTTACATCTGCAAGTCTGAGCTTTTCCCTTCAGATACCTCATGTCTTTGCTCCATAATCTGCTCGAACCCCTTCCTAAACTCAACCAGACTTTCCATCTGCATCTCCAAATCTCGGATCTTTTCCTCCATCAGCTCTATCAGATGGCATTTCAACCCATCCTGTATCCTCCTGGGGCTCATATTTGGTGTAGTCTCCATTGACTCTTCCCCTTTTCCTATAGGTGCCCTGCTCAGGTATCCTATAGATACCTGAGCAGGGTATCTAGAGTGGAGCAGGGCTGAGGGAAAGCCAGAGGAGGTGGGGAGCTCCAGCCTGGAAAACCCCCAGGCTGCAGGCCTTGCTAAAGGCCAGGAAAGGTACTGGGACTACAGAGGTGTAGCATGGGCATAGGCAGAGGCAGCTGGTCCAACCCCCCTTGCCGATGATGAGTGGTTTACAGACTGCAGTCTGCCCCCATGAGCGGGGGCTAGATGGTGACCGGCAGTAGCCACTGACGCAAGGAGGGGATAGAGGGTTGGGGGTTCCTCTGGGTGGGGAGACCCAGATTGTGGGTTACTGCTGGGGGCAGAACCCTGACGTAGAGAGGCACCGGGGTCTGGGAGGAACACGGGGCCAGTGACAGGCAAGACACCAGCCTGCAGAGGGCGCTCCGGGCTGGAAGAGCTAATTCCGGAGACAACCATCAGGAGGCGCCGTACTGGTCTGTCATCGCTTCGCCACGCGCCTCCAGCCTGGGACTCAGGCTCTTGCCATGATCTGATGTCCCATCAGCAACTGTGCAGCCAGCTGACGGGCAGGAGGGTAACTCCCAGAAAGGGATGGGACAGGCAGCAGGGGGAAGGAAGGTTTGAGAATAAGGATGGGCTCGTAGCTAAGACTGGGACGCAGCAGATTGGAGGTGGCTTCCTTTGCAAACCTGGACATGTGACAGATTCTCTCTGGGCCCCAGTTCACCAGGCTGGGTCTTTCCTGTCACCCAGGCTGTTCTGTCTCGTATATTTAGTTTGAGAGCTCATTGGGTCTGTCACTCTGTGTCTGTGCAGCACCTGGCACAACAGGGCCCTGATCTGGGCTAGCATCTCTAATGCTCTTGTAAGACAAATACACAAAAACAAGGCTGAAGGAAGAGGACTACAGTGGGTTGGGAATTTCTTGACAAAACTTTTGTGGGCAGAAAATGCTGCTTTGTGAAAATGGGAACTGCTTCCGGGAGAGGGTTGGGTTCAAGGAATTGCCTGTTTTGGGGTTGGGGGGAATCAAAATGGCCAAAAACGAGCAGGTTTGACATTTTAAGAATGAAAAGTTCTGGGTTTCCAGCTCACAACAACATTGGTTTTGAAATTGAAGTGGATTTATAGTAAAACAAAATGTAAGTTACATTGTGGTTGTTTGTCTATCTCAGTCTGTCTGTCTTGTCTTCTAGACAGTGAGCTCCTCAGGGCAGTATCTGTTCGTTCAGTGCCAGCCCAGCACCATGGGTCCAACCTGGTTGGGTGTCTTCAGGTGTGGACAGAATACAAACCTTAATCCCAGTTAGGCAGACGGGGCAGCGGGGAGGGGCGGGGGGCATATGGCTAATGGCTGGCAGTGGAAAGGAGAACAGGCTTCCTGGAAGTGAGTAGAAGAGGCGGAAAGGAGGCTACTGGGGCAGAGCCCTCACTGTGAGCTTTAGATCATGAATTTTACACACAAGTGAAGAGCCATGGGTCTGGGGCTCTAGCCTGAAAATTGAGGTGTGGTGAGCCCCACTCACCAGTACTAGGGTGGGATAGTTCTGATGAGCTGGTTTCCTGCGGAAAAAGAGATTCTCTAATCACAAGTATAACTATTAAAAATCCGGAGTGCAGCTGAGCGAGAGGCAGTGCTGCTCATGCATTCAAACCCCAGCTCTTCCTGACATCCTAATTAATGCCTTGCAGTGCTTTGAAGAGGAAAACAGCTATCTACGATAAGCAATCAGTGTGATTTTTACTATGATTTTATTACATCAACCTTGCAAAGTTATCTTTTCTCACTTGCTTTTTTTGAACGGGCAAATAAGATTTCATTATTAGCCTCCTTGTTGATGGGCGAGGATTTGGGCAGGGGCAGGGGCGAGGATTTGGGTCTATTTCCCATGGGAATTTTGTCAGGTTTCATTATGTGAGTCCAGCCCGGTAGGGCGAAGAGACACAAGGCCTCTAGCTCCAGCTGGCAGCAGTCCCCAAGCAATCATGCAGCAGCTGGAGATGGCCAGAGCGCTGTGTCCTCCAGCTACACTGCACCTGCCAGGCCCCGCCTCTTCTTGATGGCCTCAGTGCTGACTGGGCTGCAGGGAGGGAGGTGTAGGAGCCGCTGTGCACCTGCTGGGGTCTCTCCCCCCACACACACCTAGGGGCTGCCACTTCCTCTATGCCACCTGAGAGAATCTGCCCCCCAGTACTGATGGCCTGTGCTATGCCAGAGGTCAGTTTGTGATGGTCCCTGCTGGCCTTAAATCATAGGTGCTGAAACTGGGGGCGCTGTAGCACCCCCAACTGGAAGTGGTTTCCATTATATCCAGGGCTTACAGTTTGGTTCGATGGCTCTCAGCACCCCCACTATAACAATTGTTCCAGCACCCCTGCCTTAAACTCCAGGGGCAATGGGTCTTTTAACAATAGGTTTGTCCCTCAGGCTGGAAATTACTGCCCGAGAGACTAGAGATGCAAAGGGCTTGGTTCCAGTCAGCAAGGACAGATAAGAGTGGCTATCAGGCACACAGGGATCATGGGGCCTCAGATGAGACTGGTATCGTCTGCACTGTTTGGCCCTCAGTCACTCCAGACCCATGAATTCCCCCTTGGGCACCAAGCAGAGAGCAAGGCCAGGCTGTAGAGTGGTGCCTGTGAATTGAGCTAATCCTTAGCAATAATCCTTCTCCATTTCATGGTCAGCGAGTGGTTCTTATCACGGTCTGATTATTCCTAGCCAGTCACTGAATGTCCAGGAGAAATCATTCCCAGTCTGAGGGTGGTCTGCGAATTGGTCACTTTGACTCTGCTAATTTCCATGTGCGGTTGGTCTCCTGAATTGATTCCATCCCTGGTTGGATGACTGCAACATTTGCAAACGTGATACAAATAGTGCCCTTTCTGGCCTGAATTTCCAGGCCAGTCACTGTTTGAGCTAAAGTCGGTGAAAGTCTCTGTGTGATTTGTGGCTGCCCAGAGCTGTATGTACAATGAATGGTCGGACCTCTCCTAGCCTAGGCTGCTATTGGGTTGGGCTTTCTCAGTCTCTCGTGTTCATGCTGTTCCACTTTGTATTAGATGTTTAACTAGTTATCGGAGCAGGGGCTTGAACTCAGGTCTTCTATGTCCCCAGGACTGCCCTAATGCCCTATAGAGTCACTCTACTGGCTTGCCACACTATTATTTCCTCTCAGCCAGTGGCTGCCAGCTAGTGGGCACTATCTTAAAACCCACTTGTGGGCTATGCCCTGAAGGAACCCCTGAGCTAATCTGTCACTCCCATTTTGTTCATCACAGCAGCCTCTCGAGCCATGCCAGCCTCCCAGCCCCTTTGTGAGGATGGCCATTTTCCCGTTTTGCTGTGCCACCCTTTAAACACCAGTCACTACTGCTGCTCTGCAGAGCTGGACAAATAATGGGGGCTTTGGTTTGCCGGCAGTTCAGGAAAAAAAAATCCGTTCATATTGAGTGTTTTGAATGTTTGCTGAATTGGAAAAGCCGGTTTGGGGTTGAATGAAGCACTTCTTTCAAGTCAAACATTTTATTTCTGAGCATTTTTAAAAGGCTAGAGTCACGAAGCTGCCAAGAGGGGTGGAGGTGTCACTCTAGCTCTAGCCCTTCCCCCTTGTAACTTTCAGCCCAGTGGTCCACGACGGGGGAAATCTGGCTTTGTCTGACGTGAACCAGGGCTTTGAACTGTGTTTTCAGCTAGTAAAGTATTTGTACAGCTGTACTGACTCTGTGTCACGCTGGAGCTGCCAGTCTCCACAAGGAGGGCCCTCCTGACCCCAAACCATCACGCTGGGCCTGAAGCATCCCATCAGGCAGCCAGTGCTGTGCGGGATAGGAGAGTTGTCCTTCCAGACAGCTTGCTGCTGAGCACAACGGCGCTCATTTTAAAAGACCCTCCATCCTCTCAGTGTCTTGGGCTCTCTTCTCCAGACCCCCAGCGGCTCCACCTGACCCTTGGAAAGTGGCTTGTCGCAGGCGCAGAAAAGGGTTTGAAGCCCAAGAGCATCTATTTGTGCTAGAGCTGGTCACACATGTTCCATGCAAAGGTGGGGGGCAGGGAACGTGCTTTTGAGCAACAGAAATGTTTGTGGAGTATGTTGCCAATTCTCAGATTTCTAATGAAAGTGTAACGTCCTTCAGTCTTTGACCGCCAATTTTCACTTGCCAGACAAGAAACCGTTTTTGGTTTTCAGGTTTGCTTTTCCTGACAAACTCCTGAAAATGTCAAAGGAATTTTTTTTTTTTTTGGCAAACATTCAGGACACCCCCCCTTTTTTTTGTTAAAGTTCTGCACAGCGGGGGGGGGGGGGGGGAAGGGGGTCAACATTTTTTAATGAGCGCTAATTTGTGGGGGGGGAGGATGATCCAGCTGAAAAAGTATCAAAGTGGTTGCAACCCAGCACCATTTGCATTATACTAATGGGATGTTCTCAGCTTGTGCTTTTTCAAATAACAAATTTTTGAAAATCCAGCTTTGAGCAAGAACAAGTTTTAAAAGCTGCCTTAAATTGGTCAGTGAATTGTCTTTTCTCCGCTGCTGAGGTCTGTAAGGCCTTCTCTGAGCATACGGATTTAACTGTGTTGGGCAGGGGGTGGCTTCCTACCTAAACCAACATGGTTTAACTGGTGCAAGCCGTGTGGGGATGGAGTCACCTGGGTGTAAAGGTGCCTGTACTGGGAGAGCTGGTGCCCCTGCCCTACAGTCCTTCCATGCCTAACTACCCCATGCCCTGACAAGGAAGAAGCTAACCATGCAGTGAAGCAACACTGCGTTTACACCACAGGCTGTCAAAGTCACCAGGGAACAGAGAGAACAGACGCTTGCCTCTATCTCTTTCCGTTACAGGAATCTCAGGTTTCTTTTGGCAGTGGATCAGGGGCAGTTGCAGACAGAATGGGATGCTCAGGTAGGCGGTGGTGCTTTAATTCCCTCGGAGGCTAAATGCTTATCAGCCAGCGTTGGGCATCAGGGCCGAGTGCGAAGCCTTTGCCGACCAGGGCTTGTAATGCAAGCCCAGGCCTGGCCTCCTGCAGCCTTCTCCCCAGCGAGGGGGCTGCTCTGCTAGGAATCTCAGCAAGTGGCTTCCTCTAACTTAGTCAAAAAAAGAAAACGGTGACATTTAAGCCCTTTCTCCCTAATGGGAAATGGCAGATGAAATGAAAAGTTAATGAAGGTAACTGTGTCTCACAGAATCTGGGCTCTTCCCCTCCCTGCCGGCCTCTCCGTTCTCCAATTAACATCTTGGCTGGATAGCCAGGCTGTGAAGAATCTGCCAAGATAGGGGGCCTGTGGGGGTAGGGGTGGAATGGGGGAGACGCCAGCTGCTCCTTCTCTTGGCACAAAGCAGATGAAAAGAGCAATCTTCCATGTGTTTGAGAAGGGAACAGAGACCCCCTGTGCCTCTCATTCACACCACTCCCTCCCCTCTCATTAGAGCAGGATTCTTGCGAGCCAAGCACTGCAACTGCTACAAGGACGACTAAGTACATACTGCTCAGGGATTGCTATTACGTTCCTGAAGGGGGTTTCCTGTGCTTGGGAGCCCAGGGACTGTCCTGTAGCAGGGGAGGTCTCGTTCCAACCCCCAAGCTGTGCACGGCAGACTGCCAGATTTACCCTCCGGCCTGCTGTACATTCGGCCCCACAACTTCTGCGGGGCTGTGGAGCTGAAGACAAACTGCAGATCTAACCACGGGTACTGTGGAGAATAGATTTGTACGTGGAGGGGCCTGGGCTGCTGGCAGGAAACGGTAGTGCAGCTCGCAATGAAAAGCAAAGCTAGTGGTGGCGAGGGCACCCGATGGCTGGTGCCAGCTTGGAGTGAAGGTGCTTAACAGGCTAGAAACATGTCTCCTGCCAGAAACCCCAGCTCTCCCATTGCCCTGCTGTTCTCAGTGCAAGCGCTGGGGCCCCTCTCTGGGGCAGCAGCCTGGGGAACAGGGACTCCGAGGTCGGGGTGCAGTGCCCCTCGCCGGCTCTGGCTACGGGTCACAACCAAGGCGTTCTGGAGCTTGCTTGGCCAGTCCTCTAGGTCTCCCCACATCAAAACCTCAGTGGGCAAATGATGGTGTACCCCCACATCCTTGGGGCCCTCCTTGGCCCCCCATTTCAGGTGTACCCTTGCCACGGGCACCTTAAACGGGGTCCCACCCACCCCCGTCAGGGTCAGGTAGGTGTTGGGCACCACTCGATCTGGGGCCACCACCTCGGGCCGTGCCAGCGTCACCTCCGCGCCCGTATCCCAGGATCCATTGACCTTCCTGCCATCCACCTCCAGGGAAACAAGGCACTCTCTCCAGAGGGACAACCCCACGCCCACCCTGTAAACCGAGCACCCTGAATCCAGAGCATCTAGCCCTCTGGCGGAGCTGGCCTGGGGTACTCTTCCCTCCTGAGCAGGTGGTAACTGGCAGCTCCCCTTGCCTGGGTCATCTTCCCCTCGTCCAGCTGGGCCCCTACCCAGTTAATCCTGGGTAGGTTGGGTCTGCTCAGTCTGTCCCTGAGCCTGGGGCACTGGGTCCGTACGTGGCCTCTCTGGCCACAGTGATAGCAGCTCAGGTCACGTTGGTCCCCTCGAGCGGGTCGGAGGGGCCCAACACCAGGCGTTCCCCTTTGGAGGGGGTTCTCCCTATTTCCCTGCTGGGAGGTCCCATGGTGACTCTCTCTCTGCATTGGGGGGGGGGAGGGGGAGCTGTTCTTTTTTCGGACTCCTCCCTGCTACCCCCTGACCGACTGTTCACAAACTCATCGGCCAGCTGCCCTGCGTGCTGGGGGTTCTCTAGCTTTTTGTCCACCAGCCACAGCCTCAGGTCGGAAGGGCACTGTTCATACAGTTGCTCCAGTACGATTAGGTCAAGCAGGTCCTCTTTAGCTTGGGCCCCAGATGTCCACTTGCGGGCATATCCCTGCATTCGGTTGACCAGTTGTAGGTATGTGACCTCAGGCGTTTTACACTGACTCCGGAACCTTCTCCGGTACATCTCGGGGGTCAGCCCAAACTCACGGAGCAGGGCCTGTTTGAACAGTTCATAGTCCCCTGCCTCCGCCCCTGTCATTCGGCTGTACATCTCCACGGCTTTGGGGTCCAATAAGGGGGTGAGAAACTGGAGCCTGTCTGCAGGGTCAACCCTGTGCCTCTCACAGGCATTCTCAAAGGCCGTCAGGAAGCTATCTATGTCCTCCCCCTCCTTACGCTGGGCCAGGAAGCACTTATCAAAGCTCCTTGCAGTCTTGGGTCCCCCCGCACTCACCGCAGCCAGGGCCCCACTGCTCCTCAGCCTGGCCAGCTCCAGTTCATGCTGTCTTTGTTTCTCCTTCTCCTCCTGCTCACACCTACGTTGCCTCTCCTTCTCCTGACGTTCCCTCTCCTTCTCCTGACGTTCCTGCTCCTTCTCCTCCTGCTCATGTTGAGGTTGTTTTTCATGATCCTCCAGCTCCTTCATTTTCATCTCCCTCTCCCATTCCAGCCGCATCCTCTCCAGGGATGGGGAGCTCCACCGGGAGGATCCCCTGTTGGCTGCCGGGGTCAGGGTGCCCTCGGTATTCGCCGGGCTTCCCCCAACCCCTCCCCCAGGCATAGGAAGGGTCTCGGGTTGTCCTCGGCAGCAGTCTGACCCCTCCCAGCCCCATCAGGCCCCAGGGCCCACACTGCGTCCACCAGGCGGCTTCCCTCTGGGACAGGGATCGGGTCATCCAAGTGATCCGTCTCCTCCAACTGGGCAATCAGCTGTTCCTTGGTGGACCTCCCGATGCGCAGCCCCCTCTGCCTGCACAGCTCCACCAGGTCGCTCTTAAGGCGTTTAGCGTACATCTCCTGGCTGGCCACTCGCAGGCCGGGCAGCTTTCCACGGTTTCCAGGAAAAACCCCTCGTGTGCCAGTCCTTCTTGAGGTCACCACCTCTTTCCCAGGGTCGAGCTGCAGACTCCTCCGCCCCTGGGACCGCTCGCTGCAATCCCCCAGGGTACCCTGTTACTGCAAAAGTCCTTCTCTCTGGTCACACACTCCCAGGGGTTAACCGCCCCCTGAAACTGTCTCTCTCTGAATCTTCAGCATGCCTGGTCCCCGTCAATCCCTCTTCGTTTTACTGTTCCCCAGTCACTTACTGCAGGAAGCGCCATTCACGCGGTGCAGTATATCCCACCACTGCCACCAGTTGTCACGGATTTTGGGGGAGTCGAGGCCCTGCACCCCTCTTCCTGGGATTCACTGAGACTCTCAGCCAGCCAGTAAAACAGAAGGTTTATTGGACAACAGGAACACAGTCCAAAACAGAGCTTGTGGGTACCACCAGGACCCCTCAGTCAAGTCCTTCTGGGGGAGCAGGGACCTTAGACCCCAGCCCTGGGGTTCCCTGCGTTCCTCCACCCAGCCCCAAACTGAAAACTAAACCCCGCCCCCCAGCAGGCTCTCTCCTGCAGCCTCTGTTCACATTCCTAGGCAGAGGTGTTACCTCCCCCTCCCCCTCTACCCGAGTCAGGCTCCCCGTGTGACCTCAAGATTAACAGCTCTGAATGCCTTCTCCCAGCGCCAGCCTCACTTTGTCATGCAGCCAGCCATGGGCATGGGATCCCCCCTGGGCATCTCCCTCCACCTCCCCAAGCAGCCTCAGCTAATGAGATGGCACCTGCTTTCTGTGGGCCATTGGGTCCGAGACCAGGTGGATGCGCAAGTATGTCTGGAGCACGCATGCTGTGTAGGGCTGCCAACCTTCTAATTTCTGAAAACCAGACACTACTGCAGGCATGTCACAACCTCCCCCTGGACCATCTCTTCCATCTCTAAGGCCCTGCCACCCACTCTCTGCTCTCCCCCTTCCTTGTGGCTCGATCCTCTCCACCTCTCTCCCCTCCCCCATCTGGGCTTCCTCTGCTCCAGGGCTGGGATGGGAGCCTGCCTGGCCATGAGATGCAGGATGGAGGTGGCCCTGGCTGAGCAGAGGCTGGCACAGTTTGATGACCCAGCACCTCCCCCGACCCAGAAGAAGAGTATCCACTGGGCCCACGGGGCCTGTGCCCAAGGGCCCTGGCCAACTGGAGGCCCCCAGAAAAATGGGCACCCTGGGGCCCAGTGGAAATCCACTGGGGGGTGGCAGGGGAAGCCTTAGTGACAGTGCCGCCGCCCTGACCCCAGAGCACCGGGCAGGCGGGGCAGCCCCTTGTAGCCCCTCCCCCCCAACCCCATCCTCAGAAAGCAGGAAGATACCAGTAACCTGTTCTCCTTCAGCTGGCGACTACATCCCCCAGTCTCTTCCTTGACACGGTTTGGAAGCAGACATTTTTATAAGGTGATACAGCTTCTGGTGCTGCTAAATAGTTAGCACGCACTTAGTATTTTAGCTGTTTTCCAAAAAAGTGTAGTAATTACACGTTCCTGAAGCTGATGTTTATGGTTCTGAAGCCTGTCTTTTGGAGGCTTTCAAGAAGCTAGATGGCTGGATTAAAAACGTGTAGGTCCGCTAATACTGGAAAGTAGGGGTAGCACTTCAAAACTCAGTTGTCAGTCTTCTGCACCCAGCAGCTGGTGTTTGGCAGTCCAAGCATTTGGTCATCTTTTAGGTAGCAATTTTATCTGGAGCCCTAAATGCGTGTCTCCCCCTCTAACTTCTTTCATGCACCAGCCTCTGAGCCGTGTCGTCTTGGTAAAGGCGTGAACCCAACCAGCCTGTTAGTGCAACAGCTCCTCAACAAGCCCAGATGGCTGCAAGGTGACACCCAGCTGCCTGCTGTGCAAACTCCCCACTTAGAACAGGATTGGACAGGATCTATTTTATTGATGTGGCTGAGCGATACCAAAAGCAGGGACTGGCTCCAAAAGGACCCTGTTACCTAATCCCCACATCCAGGCCCTCAACAATCAGCCCCAGCTGAAGATGGCAGAACAATGACCCCCCAGAATCTTGGCCACGGGAATCTTCCTGGGTCCCTAGAGACACATGTAGTTAACACACACACGTGTAAGGAATGACCAAATTATCCGTTGTGCGTTAGAGCCAGAGCGATATACTGGGCAGAGACACCGGGGCAAAAGGTGGCTGAGTGTCTTGTCTCCGCGTACTGAGAGTCTGTGGTGAGATCAAGTAGGCCTTGATCAGCCTCACCTTCAACTCCCACCCTCCCTAGCAAAATCAGCCGCATTTTTCCTTATGACTGGAACCCGTCTGCCCGTCAGAGTTGGCAGCAACAAGGGCCTGGTTCAATATCTAGGGGATCCATTCCAATAACACAATGCAAACCGGCTCGAGCCCCCACCCAGTGATCTGGGACAAATATATACCACCCCCACTGGGCGCCTCCAAGAGGCAATACTTCCCCTCTCGCAAGCACATAGTCTGAGTGTGGCAAAAAGCCTTTTAATAACAGAGATAATGTGGCATTATGTTGGGGAAACACCACCAACAGGATTCATAACACAACCCATGAGCAAAAACCCACCCCAAGCAAATTGGGGCATGCCCTTTCCCTTTGGTTCTTGAGTCCAGCAACCCCAAATCACCCAAAGTCCCAAAAGTCCAATGACCCAAAAGTCTCTGTCCCTGGTCAGGGCAGCCCCAGAGTTTGAAAGTTTATCTGCAGAGCTTTACCTCCCAACCTGGGTGGAGATGGGGGGGTGGGGGGGGAGAGAGAGAGGTAAGGGGCACCCTACATGATCCAAAGCTGACCACCCCACAGCTCCATAGGCCTTCGCTCCGCTCCGCCAGCTGCCCCACGAACTGCTTCGCTCAGCTCTGCAGCCCACAAGCAGCTCCTGCTGTCCCACAAACTGTTCCACTCCACGTCCCACAAGCAGCTCCTGCTGTCCTATGAACTCCTCCACCAGCCGTCCCACAAACTGCTCCACAATATATCTTCAGGCTCCCCCACTACTTAACACAACACTTAGTGAATTCAGCTTGTAGTACGGGAGCCTCAGTGCTCGTGCACCATTAGCCCAAAGTGAGCTCAGCAGCCTGTAACTAGACTCCTAATAGAATCAAAATTAGCTCTGATATTCCACAGTGGAGAGAGGAGGAAGTACAATTAGCATGTAAGGCCCTCACCAAGGAGCCCCATGCCACCCAGTATTAACACTTGTCCCCAGCCTCTCTCAATTCACAGAGTTTTGGAACCCATGACCCTTGCCTAGCGAGTGCTACTTAGTTGATGGTGCGTCCCTCCATCATAACAAAAGGCCAAGTACAGTTCCAAGCATGGGTCCCATAATCAGGGTAATAACAATTTATTCTTCCTGCCCCAATAACAGAGACACTGGGGATCCCACAGCAGCCAAAGTGACCATTTGGGCAGCTATGGCCTCATTCTAGGTGGGGTGGGTGTGCCTATGCAAATGAGATCAGCCCCTGAAGTTCTTTTCCACAACTTGCCACACCTCACCACCAGATGTCAGGGTGGAGCTCATCCTGACTCTGCTTACATGACTTCACCTACAGCTGGCTCTCTCCCAGCTGATGGCGATGTCATCAGCCAGATTCTGCTCTAATTTACACTGTATAGTTTTATTGGAAACCCACCCACTTCTAAAGGCGCAAGCCCGCCCACTTCTAAAGGCCCCTCCCCCAGCCTAGCGGGAGGAACCACTGGACCCAGGGACCAAGTGAACGCAAGGGACAACTAAAGAAAAACAGGGATCGGAGTGAAGGTCATAGGTTCAAAACGAGGGTACCGGATGAGGATACCGAGCAGAGAACCCCGGACAGCACCCACTGCTCCTCAAAGCTATCAAGGGAGCCAGCGGACGCTGCCCAGTGGAACTCTGCCCGGATGCGTGAGATGAGGGAGGAACGGAAATAGGCCCCACAGTTGCAGAGCACCCCCTCGTCCAGCAGCCTCCTCCTGGTGTTGTAGATAGAGACTTTAGCCAGAGCCAGGATGAGGTTGACGAGGAGGTCTCGCGACTTTGTGGGGCCATAGATGGGGTGTGTAAAAATGAGCAGGTGCGGGGAAAAGTGCAGCCAGAACCTCAACAAGAGGTTCTGGAGGAGGGATTAGGGGCTGCAAGCTGGTGCATTCAAGATAGGCATGCGCCAGGTTCTCCCTCACGCCACAAAAGGGGCAGGCCTCGGGTATAGGGGTGAACTGCACCAGGTGCACGCCTGTGCTCACGGCTCCATGAAGGAGCCACCAACCGATGTCCCGGCGAGCCGTGGGACAAAGGTGGAATAAAGGCTGGCCCACCGGGGCTCCTCACCTTCTTGAGGTGGAAGATAGTCCCGCCATTTTGTGTCAGGGCAGGACACGAGGGTGTGGAAATGCAGTGAGTGGAGCACGAGTGTATACAGATGGACTCCAGGCGTGGTTTGGAACCGAACTGGCTGCAGGGTGTGCAGCTGGCTCAGAGTGTGGGAGCGGGGAGGCCGGGGGGCGCTCGTGGAACAGGGGCTGAAGAAAAATGTCCGGAGGGCTGGGGGTGAGCGGGGAGCACCCTCTTGCAGGGCCCGCTGCAGGAAGACGAGAGAATCTGGTGACAAGGTGGTCTCCACCTCCTGGAGTACGCGCCTGGGGATCGGAAGGGTGGAAAGCCCCATGCGTCGACCAAGCACACAAGCGCCACCCAGTTCCCCCGACGTAGTCCAGAAGGTCTCCGACTCTGGTGGTTTCTGACAGGACCAACCTCCGACACACCAAGGGAGACTCCGCCACCTGCACACATAGATTGGGCTCTGCGAGGAGGTCCGCCCCCTTGGTGGCCACAAAGGGCCTGGTCACCGAAAAAAGCTTCCATGGCTGGAGGAGGTCCTGATAGAAGACCGGCAGCTCTGAGAGGTCTCGCAGAAGGCCCCTCGGGTGGAGAAAAAAGAGCTGCCAGTCGTATCGGAGCCCTCGGAGGAAGGTGTGTGCCAACATGCCCCATGCCGGACTACCTGCACCATAAAGGAGTCTCTGCAGGGCCTGGAGATGGAAGACATGGACCTGGCTGCACAGGCAGACCAGGCCCTGTCCTCCCTCCTCCAGGGGAAGACTCAGGATGCCTGCAGAGACCCAGTGCAGCCCCGGCCAGAAGAACTCCAGAGCCATCCTCTGGACCCTGGCCAGGATCCTTGGGGCTGGGCTCAGGGTGTTGAGCCAATGCCAGAGCATGGACAGGACTAGCTGGTTCAGCACCAGTGCCCTCCCTCACAGGGAGAGACACCGGAACAGTCCTGTCCATCTCCGCAGCCACTCACCCACCCTGGTCTCCAAATCCTGCCAGTTCTCCGGCAGAGACGGATGTGTGGCAGAAAGGTAAACGCTGAGATAGAGCAGTGGACCCGTGCTCCACTAGATGGCTTGAAGCGCGGGCGGGAGGGAGCTCGCCTGCCACCCGTCCCCGACCACCAGGCCAGAGCTCTTGACCCAGTTGACCCGGGCGGAGGAGGCCGCCGAGTAAATGGCCTGGCAAGCCTCCACCCACACCAGGTCGTCCGGGTCCTGGACCACGAGAAGCATGTCATCGGCGTACGCCGACAGGACCAGCCGCAGCTCTGGCTCCCGAAGCACCAACCCCGTCCACCTCAGCAGAGGAGATGGAGGAAGGGCTCAATCACCAGAGTGTACAGCTGGCCCAAGAGGGGGCACCCCTGCCGTACTCCCTGCCCGAAGCCGACCATCTCCATCAGGGTCCAGTTGAGCCTGACCAGACACTCCGCGTCAGCGTACAGCACCTGGAGAAAGCCCACAAACTGGGGCTCGAAGCCAAATGCCCGCAGGGTGCCCAGGAGCTACTCGTGGTCCATCCTGTCGAACGCCTTCTCCTTGTCCAGGGTCAGGAGGGCGAATGACAGACCATCCCTATGTCCCAGCTTCAAGAAGGCCCAGATCAAATACAAATCATCAAATATGGTCTGGCCTGGGATGGTGTATGTCTGGTCGGGATGGACCACGTCTGCCAGCACAGACCCCAGCCGCAGCGAGATGGCCTTCAGCATGGACTACAAGGTCGTAGCGAGGAGCGAGATGGGATGCCAATTCCGTAGGTTGCGGAACATTGGCCTGCTAAACCCAGGGTTGTGAGCTCAATCCCTGAGGGGGTCATTTAGGGATCTGGGGCAAAAATTGGGGATTGGTCCTGCTTTGAGCAGGGGGTTGGACTAGATGATCTCCTGAGGTGCCTTCCAACCCTGATATTCTATGATTCTATGATACAGTGGGGCCCCCCTCCAAAGGGGAGGCCAACCGCTCTGTCTGGGCTGTGGACGGTGCACCCGCAGGCCCGGCGCCTGGCTGCTCGGCCTTGGCCATCACCCCGAGGGGCTTGGCGGCCTCGGACAAGGTGCCATCTGCGGCCG
Organism: Chelonia mydas; assembly: GCF_015237465.2. NCBI lineage: Eukaryota > Metazoa > Chordata > Testudines > Cheloniidae > Chelonia > Chelonia mydas. Next base: position 4,252,020 of record NC_051258.2, read on the forward strand.
GGCAGAAAGGAAGGGCCAGAGGTGCCCCAAGGACCAGAGCGGGGGCAAAAGTTGGGGGTGAGGGGCAGGGGGAGGAGGGGGCAGCAGGAGTAAGCCGCTGCCCGGATCGAGGCCCGCTGGCGGAGGTTCATCCTCCCTCAGGTGAGTTCAGTCCCTGCGGCCCTGGCGACCTCCCTGCCAATCACAGGGGCAACAGTTGTCCCGGTATTGGCGGCGGCAGGGGACACAGGTGGTATAGGGGTCATGGAAACTTCCGCAGAGGCCTCCTTGGGCGAGAAAGGGACTCAACAAGGGGGGTGGTGGCAGCTCCATCCGCTGCCATGTCTCCCATGGCTAGCGCCTCCTGCTGGGCTCCTTCCGGGGGTGTGGCAGAAGATGTAGCAACGTCAGCCCCCCGCAGCATCTTTTGGGGGGCCTCCTCTCCCTCCTCGTCAGAGGGGAGGGATCGAGCCCACGATTTGTGGCCGCCGCGCTTCCCCCGGCCGAGCACCCAGCCTTCCGAGGTGGAGGTGGAGGGCCGGTCAGCAGGGGCAGGGCCAGGGGGCAGCAAGGGCAGGACAGCGGGGGGAAGGGAAACCTCCTCCTGGGGCAGGCCCTCTCCCTCAGCTAGCAAGGATCTCGCCGCCCTCTCCCCCATAGGAGGAGGGGCAGCAGCAGCCAGGCCGCCAGGGTCACTGGCAGTGACAGGGCCGGCTCCCTCCCTGGTCTCGGGGGTCCTGGGCGGCCCTCCGAGCCGGACCAGGGGGCAGTCCCTCTGGACATGCCCCGTCGCCCAGCAGAGGAAGCACCAGGCCTCCCCAGTCGAATAATGGACCCGAAAATGGGCCCCCTGATAGGGCACGAGGAAGGACCCCTCAAGTGCCACCCCGCCACACGTTGCCGGTGGCACTTGGATCTGCACCTGCCAGTGGAAGGACAGAATGCGGCGGCGGGCGGGGTCCTTGCAGCTGTGGAGGAAAAATTCAGTGGACCCAAGTAGGCCTAAACTTCCCAAGTAGGCCTAAAACTTTGGTCAAGCTAACTGTGTATATGAAGCATAAGAAGAGAGTGTGAAAAATTCCATTGAGGGACGATTGCAAACAGCACAGCTTAAAAAATGTAACCATAACCGCTAGAAGTTAGAAAAAACCATTAACCGCAAAGAAAACACCTGTCAGTAACAGGAAAAGCTTGTTTTTCTAAACTCCAAGTAAGGCAAAGCTACTGTTAAAGCTTGCACTATATGCCAAATAAGGAAAATGCTATTGAAGGAAGTGGGTTTGACAAATTGTGGTTTTCAGCAATATAAGCTCCTGTATTTCTGTTTATGGCAGAGCAGCTTCGGCTGACTCTCCCTGCACGTGCATACTTGAATAAAGGAACCTCAGGTTTGTTCTGATCCAAACACAACACATGGTTAATTTTTCCGTGACACAGCCCAGCGGGAGAGGGCTGATGGCAGAAATGGGCTTCCCTAGGGTGGAGAGGGCAGGCGACAGGGCAGCGTTGGGAAGGAAAGGCGGGACGAAGGTCAATACTACCCATACACCCACGTCCTCTGGTGGTTCTAGGGGGACGAATACCTCCCCACCTCCGCCAGGCCCTTCTCTACCGCCTCCTGAGCAGCGGCCTCCGACGCTAGGAAGAACACAACTTTACCATACATCTTGGAGGCCGCCACAATGGCCGTGGGCCCCACCACCCTCGCCAGTGCCCACACGTACGTTTCAACGTGGGGCTAGGCGGGCACCAGGAGGCAGCGGACGCCGTGCCTCCTGGTCAGCGAGGGGAAGGGACCCCGGCTGCCAGGGATGGTACCGGAGGCGGCAGTCGGGGCAGATTGCGCAGTGGCACGTGGAGGGGCGGCGGCCACCTGGGTGTACGCTCTGGGGCCTAGGAATTGAGCACCCCCAGAGCTGGTGGCAGGAACAACCGGGAAAGGAGGGGCCGTGGCAGATGTTGGGCCGCGGCAGGGGGAGTGGCTCTGCCGGCGGGAGATTTTATTTGCTGGGCAGGGCCTTTGCCCTTTTTGTTCCCCTGGCCTTTTTTACCAGTGGAAGCGGGGGCCATGGCAGCAGCGGAGTCTGGACCAATGGTGGCCGAGAGTTCAGCCACAGGGGTAGGTAGGGATGGTGGCGAAGGGGGGACCACAGGGTCAGCAGGAGTAGGGGCAGGGTCCTCCTCCATGCTGGCAAAAGACAGGAGGAGGCCTTAATATGGGGTTGGAATGATGGACAGCCGCTCCTCCCCGCTAGGCAACAAATAGGGGAGGAGGACGCTAACAGGAGGGGTGGGTGACTACTCCTCCCTGCTAAGCTCTATTCAGGGAAAGAGGGCGCCTTTAGGGTTGGGGGGGAACTACAGGGGAGGTAATGGGGAAGGGGGAGTAAGGGAACAAGCAACCACACCTCCCTGCTAAACTGCAAGTAGGGGAGGAGGGTCCTGCGGGAGGAGAGGGACCACCCACTCCTCCCTGCTGAGCTGTAGGCAGGAGAGGAGGATGTCCCAAGGACAGGGGAAAGGGAAGAAGCAACCACTCCTTCCCTCTAGGCTGCAGGCAGGGGAGGAGGACACTAGCAGGGGCAAAAAAGGGGGGTGCAGTTACAGGACAGGGATACCGGGTCCTCTGGCTGCACTGGGAAAGGGAGGGATTACAATTCCATTAGGAAGGCTGTGAACAGTGGGGGGGGGGCAACTGAAAGGGTCACAAGGGCTTACGGATGGGGCATGGGCGCACAGGGAAAAGGAACTGAACCGGGGGAGCAAGGGAGGACAGGGGAAAAAGGGGAAAGCTAGATAAATCACAAATGGGAGCTACAAGGGGAAGGGCGGGGCAGGCAACCAAACTAAAACCCAAAGTTTGGGGCGGGGCAGGTAGCAAACGCCAAAGGGCCAGGGCGGGAAAGGCAAACTAACAGAAGGGGAACTCCCAAAGGGTCAAAACAAGTAGGGGGGGGGGGGCAAACTAACACAGGGAAGCTGGGGAGGACAGCAGGGAAAGGCCCCACCAGCCAAACGCAGCTGGGGGGGTGGGGTAAATCTAAGGTGCGGGGCATGTGCGCCCACATGCGCCTATATAACTCAGTCTCTGCTGCTTACTGCTGCACACAGTCCCAGGTAGCGAAGGGGGAAGAACAAGCAGCCATGTCAAGGGGCGAAGAGTGGGTCCAGATGGTAAGCGGGGTGGTGGAGGGGGCGGCAGCAACGGTGGGGGAGGTAGGAGGGAGCAGATGGGCAAGGGGGAGGGCTCCGCACCTCTCCTCCGTGCTCCCCGCAACAGGAGTTGCCACCACCCCAGGAGCAGAGATGTTAAAGTCGCTCAGTCTGTGGACAAACCCCCACCACGATGTCCCTCGGTAGGTGTCCTCCTCCGCAATGAGGGCAGTGTCTCCGGCGCAGCAGCAAACAGCAGTCAGCTGGTCAAGCCGGAGGGACCCTTAGGTGGTGGCAGGGCCTGTGCTTCTCCCTCCGGGGGGTGGGGGGGAAGGATGGCAAGCCCCCCCCAGCGGCAGCAGCAGTAGTCCAGGGAAGGAGACTCCAGCCAGCAGAAGCAGCCCAGGGAAGGAAAGCATTCCAGCCAGTAGCAGCAGCCTAAAGAAGGAGGGAGCTCCAGCCAGCAGGGCAGCCCAAGCGGATTGACCTCTCCTTGCAATGGGGTGGCTGCCCCACTCCTACAGAACAGGGGTTGAAAGCAGCTGTGGCGAGGCCTATGGCTAGGATGAGCAGCTGAGGGAATAGCTGACTACAGATGTGGCCAGCTCAATTAGGGCCCAGCTGGCCCTGATAAGAGGGCTGGGGACCAGGAGCTGAAGGAGTCTCACTCTAGCCCTGGAGTGGGAAGGACCTGGCTGCCTGGGAGCAGGGTACCTGAAGCAGAGCTGTGCTCGGGGGGAGGAAGGGTAAGAGGAGCTGGGGAGCTCCAGCCAGGCAACTCCCCAGGCTGAGGCCTTGGTTAAGGCCTAAAGAGATATGGGGGGCTATAGAGGGGCAGCCTGGGGATGGGCAAAGGCAGCAGATCCTACCCCCTTGCCAACGATGAGTGACCATCACAGACTGCAATCTGCCCCAGGGAAAGGGGGCTAGATGATGACTGGCAATCACCACTGAGGCAAGGTGGGCTTAGAAGGTTGGGAGTTCCCCTGGGGAGGGGAGACCCAGAGTGTGGAGGGTACTGCTGGGGGCAGAACCCTGAGGTAAAGGGGCACCGGCGTCCGGGAGGGACACTGGGCCTGAGGCAGGCGACACACCGGCCAGCAGAGGGCGCTCAGAGTGCTGCAAAAGAGCTAATTCCCGGACAACCAGCAGGAGGCGCCGCACCAGTGAGTCACTAGGCCAATTGAGGGGTAGTGGAAAAATGCTTCCCCTGTGCCCTGACTCTGTTTCCCAGCAGGGGCAGCAGGTGAAGCCTCAGTGCCTGGCCCCCGACTGCAGGCCCGGCACTGGAGGAGCTCTAGCTCCCTGCCACGGCCTTAGGGCTGGGGGAGCTCTCACTCCCCGCTGCAGCCCCAGGACTATGGTGGGAGGGTACAGAGCTTCTCCAGTCTTGGGGCTGGGGGGCAGAAAGGAGCAAATGGGGTGAAAGCCTTAGTAGGGGGGTGGAATGGGTGGGACTGTGGGTGGAACGGGGGGGACCCCAGGCGAAGGGGCATAACAGGGTGGGGCAGTAGCGGGGCCGCAGGTGGAAGGGGCAGAGTGGCAGAGAGACTGCAGGTAGAAGGGGTGGGGCCCCCCCACTTGCTCTGGCCCAGGGCCCCACAAAATCTTAATCTGCCTATCCCGCACCCACCCACGGTAACTGGATTTTGGTGTCCGGTCAGTATATCTGACTGGACACTAAACTGGTCCCCTTTTGACCGGACTTTCTGGCCAAAAGCCTGATACCTGGAAACCCGAATGCTGTGGGCTGCGCTGACCTGTGTTTGCCACCGAGCCTGCCCGTCCCCATTAATTGTCAGCTTTGAAATGATTCCTTCATTTGCACTAATGCAATAAGCGGCCAATTTTCCTGTGTTCTTTGTGTGGAAGCAAACTGGTGCTGCTTCCTGGGCAGTGAGCATTGCGCTGCCTGACTGTCCGCTATGCTAATGCATCGTCTCACTGCAATTTCATTTCAACAGGGACTAATTTAAAAGAAATGACCAGCCTGCCAGGGGACTCCAAAGATCCCTTCTGATGAGTTTTAGCAGCTTCAGCAAAACTCTAATTTGAATTTCAGTGGCTGCTGCGTGATTTGCTCAGTGACAGTGGAGAGAGGATAGAACTAGTGCTGCCTGTCATTGGAGCCTCTATCTTTCGCCTCATTGTGCTGATTTGTTACAGGAGGGGAAAAAGGAAGGGAAAAGTTAAGAGAGGGTGGCTTGAATAAAGTGCATGTGCAATGCACACGCCAAGGAGAAATAAACAACTGATGATAGAGAGGAAAGAAAATCGAGTGTAAAAGGACTGGGCTGGGAAGAGGGAGCTGAATAAATCAGAGCAGGAGTTGCTGGTGGCCAGGAGGGGAGGCTGCAGGCCCTAGTGCTGGTTAGCAGCTCACGTGGGGACAGTCAGTGTTCCAGCCAAACAGCGTAAAGGCTTGGCCAATTTTAGGTAAGCTGATAATGGTGCAGGAACAGATTCATCTTGAAATTAGTGAGAGTGTCTTGTGTAGCTCAGCCACTCAGACCGGGAGCCTGGAGGAGATGGGGCCTCACAACAAGGGAAGCCACCTATGTGTTGCGGGTTCACAGATCAAAACAAACCCCTGTCCGTGGCCTGCTCAAATCTCCCCAGCCCGCACCCCAGGGGACGTTGTATGAAATGCATCAAATATCAAGTGCCACCAGACGACGCATGAGATCAGTGAGCAAAAGGAACACAGTGGCCAGAGTCTAGGAGATATGCCAGTGTCAAACAAAATTGGAAAAGATGCTGGTCAGACCCAGAGCTTAATCAATGAAATACTCCAACCAGCATGGCCAGCACAGAGACAGTGAGATGCACCAGCCGACGGGGCCAACACAGAGCTAGAGAGACGCCAGCCAATGGGACCAGCCTTTAGAGCCAAATTCACAGATAGTTTTGGTGCCCTGCAAAATGCATTTTCCAATGCATTTATTATTCAATTAGCTGGATTCATTAGTAGGGAGCAGGGGCGGTGCCTCCCCAGTCCAGCCTGTCTCTGCTTTGGATCTTCATATCTGCTGTGGCCACATGCCATTGCCCAGGAGCCCATGGACACTCGAGTGTTGAAGGCCCCATGCTCCCTGCGAGCACAGGGTGCAGTGTGGCTTGTTTCCACCCCTGGTGCTTCATGCCTCTTGTTATGCATGTGTGCCTCTTTAAGAGGGGCCTAGTGGCTGAGCAAGTGCCCCAGGTGTAACTGCAGCGTGGTTGGCTCCCTGTGTAATGTCTGGAGCTGCCATGGCTATGGTTGTCACAGGCAATTTCATGCCTTCCGTTATATCTTTAGTTTCCCCTGTCGGAGACAGCTTCATCCCTGGCGTCTGAGAGGCCCACCGTGCTGAGATGGCAGCTTCAGGGGGCAGGGGCACCCTGTCCTTTTGTTACCCAAGACCCAGATCCACATCCAGCGTCTGATACAAAGGAAAGGAGCTTTGGCCTGGCCTCCCGTGCAGAATATCAATCATCTTCTGCAGAGCTTGCACTTTCTGATTAGCAAGAGTGCTCAGCTGCATGAGAAAAGCCACTCAAAGCCTGGGAGGGGCTGCTCCCGCAGGCTGGGGGCGTCTGCTCTGACGGGCAGCTTGAGAGCAGCCTGAAAGCTTCTGTCAATCCCGCGGTAAGCACAATGCATCCCGATCAGGCCTCAGCTCAGCTGGGGGAGAATCCAGGATTAGAGAGTAGGCAATGTGCCCCCTGCTACAGACTGCAGCAGCCCTTGAAGACCATAGACTGAAAGCATGAGGGGTTCAAGTCTCCATGGACACAGGGCAGTCATTGGGAAAGTGCCATCCCCACTTCTCCTCAGCTGCCATGAGGCTCAGGGTTCCCCTTATCCTGCTTTTTGCTCCCTAGAGATGGGCTATGCCTGAGTTCATGCCACTTATTGAAGGGTGTCTCTTCCCTCTGCTACATTGCGTGGACTTGACATCTACTAGCTTGTCTAATGCCTTAAGGCTCTCCAGGGATCATGGCCTCTCCTGGTCCCCTCTGTGTAGGCCTGGGAGCTCCCTTAGCGTAAAATGCGGACTCAGGAAAGCTTGAAATGTGGGCTGCAGGTGTTCCTTGGTTATGGGTTGATACATGGAGTGCACCTTTCCCACCACCGAGCTCTTGCAGGACAAAATCCCCGTGCTATCAACAAAGGATCCCTAGGCCCCTCACCCAACCTAACCCGCCCTGCAGAAATGCCCAGGGAAAGAAAGAGTCCCTGCAAAGAGCTCAGAGCTTCCACTCACTTGGGCTCTGTTGGGCCAGGGGGAGAGGCGGGTCCAGAGCCCAGGGCCCTTCACTGGGAAGATCTGCCCCATGGGCCTCCTGAGGATGGGTATTTCTGAGACCCCAGGGCACCCTACAGCAACAGCTTTGTCCAAGTGAGGGATGCAGTGCTTGGTTCTGCACATCCACAGGTGGCCAAGGACTCCGAGGTTGTGAATTTATGCAGCAAATGCAGATCTTGGAGCAGATGTTGCCTCCATCATCTCCGACATCGTCTTCCAGCCAACCAGCATCCTCTCTCCTGCCTGCACTGAGCCTCTGCCAGAAGCTTTCACTGCACCCCAATCTTGGGCAGCTCCTGGGGAATTAGGAGAGCCCTCTGGTTAGGTGAGCAGCCATCTGACATCCTCTGCCTCCATCATCTCTCCTACCCCTGCTCTACAGCAGGGAGAGGAGGGGCAGAGGAAGACTAGACAGGGCAGCGACTGGCTCCGAGGGGTGATTCCCTGAGCATAGGCCTAGAGATCGCTCATCTAAGCGATGCCAGCGCCTTGCCCTTCCCAAGGCAGCTGCTGCTATTCCACCCCAATAACAGACCCGAGGCTCCTTGCTTGATTTCACCAACCCAAATGGATGTAGGTTCAAGTACCAGGTCATGGCCCAAAGCTCCCTGAGCACTGTTCTGTGTCAGTCATTACCAGCACAGTTACTGGGACAGTAGCACTGTCCCACTCCTCCATCCTGCCTCACCTGCCTTCTATCTGGGGATCTGCACACTGGCCTTCCATGGGTTTAGAACCCACTGCAGGAGCTGCAAAGACAATGCTGCAGAGTGGGGTTTGGACCCACCTTCCAGTGCCTGAGTGCTGGGGAACAGCTCTAGAGAGATGGGTCAGAAATTGCCATAGTGTGTGGGCTCCTGGATGTGGTATCTGCTAAAGTGAGGCTCAGCCTTGGCTCAGGTCAAGTTTTGCAGGGATCTTTGTGCCATCTTGGAGGACACCAGTGCCAGCAAGAAGCACAGCACAGAAAAAAGCAGCCAGCAAACTCTTTGGGAGAGAAAAGGAGAGCAGGGAAGAGGCCAGGGGTCAGGAGGGGCCCAGACTCAAGGTGCTGTGAACAAGGGGAGTCATGACCAGTGGTTAATGGCAGGGAAAAGCTCAGACTTGCAGATGGAAGCAGGACCAAAGAACTCTGAGAGGAGACTGCTGGGTGAGGAAAGTGGACAGTGGAAGCATGTGACTAAGAGAACTAGGAAGAGGAAAAGACTGGCTAGTGAAGGAGAAATAGAGCTCAGGAATAGGTTTGCGGAGTTGGAAAATGAAGAAGGGGCACAACAGGTGGTCACTGAAGGTGAGAGGGCAAGGAAGAAGAGAAGAGCAGCTAGCCCTATAGGAAGAGGGGAAGAGTCAATGGAGATAATTCCAAATATGAGGCCCAGGAGGATATGGGATGGGTTGCAGAGGATTGCAAGGGATAATAGAAATCGAGAGGACTTGCAACCAGAGGGAACAGGGGATAGACCAGAGAATTGCTCCACTGCCAGGAAAAGGCAGGTCTATGTGATTGGGGACTCCTTACTGAGAAGAATAGACATGCCTGTAACCAGAGCTGATTCAGAGAACAGAAGGGTGTGCTGTCTGCCGGGTGCTAAGATACGGGATGTGGACCTGAGGCTGAAGAGGATCCTAATGGGAGCGGGAAAGAATCCACTGATTGCCCTTCATGTGGGAATAAATGATACGGCTAGATTCTCGCTGGAATGTATCAAGGGAGACTATGCCAGGCTGGGGAAGACACTAAAGGAAATTGAGGCTCAGGTGATCTTCAGTGGGATTCTGCCTGTTCCTAGAAAAGGGCAACAAAGGTGACAAGATTATGATCAACAGATGGCTAAGGCAGTGGTGCTATAAGGAGGGCTTTGGGATGTATGGCCACTGGGAAGCATTCATGATCAGAGGACAGTTCTCTTGGGATGGACTTCACCTAAGTAGGGATGGAAATAGACTTCTAGGATGGAGGCTGGCACAACTGATTAAGAGAGCTTTAAACTAGGAATTTGGGGGAGATGGTTGGGAGATGTCCAGGTAATCTCCACACCGGATTTTAACATTGAGAGGGAAGAAAACAAAGTAAGAAAGGATACAGCCGTGGGTAGGAGAATGGACATAAGGAGGAAGGGTAGTGTAGATACCAGTCTAATAGGTGATACTGGTGGTAGAATGTAATGTCTGTGGCCAATCGGGTAAAGAATGTGAGTGAAGCCAAACAGCAAAAATTAAGATGTTTGTACACTAATATGAGGAGCCTTGGTAATGAAATGGAGGAACTAGAGCTACTGGTGCAGGAAGTTAAACCAGATATTGTAGGTGTAAGCAGAGTCAGGATGAGCTCTCCCCTGACATCTGGTGGTGAGTCATGATGGGTTGTGGAAAAGAACTTCAGGGGCTGATCTCATTTGCATAGGCACACCCACCCTGCCTAGATGGTCACTTTGGTTGCTGTAGGAGTCCCAGTTTCTCTGTTACTGGGGCAGGAGTAAACTGTTATTATCCTGATTATGTGAATCAAGGACAGTGGAACTGTACTTGGCCTTTTGTTATGATGGAGGGACTCACCATCAACTAAGCAGCACTCCTTAGGCAAGGGTCATGGGTTCCAACTCCCAGTGAATGGAGAGAGAGAGGCTGGGGATAGGTATTAACACCTGGTGGTATGAGCCCCCATGGTGAGGGCCTTACATGCTAATTGCACTTTCTCCTCTCTTCACTGTGGAGTATCAGAGCTAATTTTGATTCCATTAGGAATCTAGTTACAGGCTGCTAAGTGATCTCACTTTGGGCCAGTGGTGCACCAGTACTGGGGCTCCCCTACTACAAGCTGAAATCACTGGGTATTGTGTTAAGTAGTGGGGGAGCCTGAAGATATATGGTGGAGCAGTTTGCAGGACAGCTCTTGGAGCAGAGCAGTTCGTGGGACGGCTGGTAGAGTGGAGCGGTTTGTGGGATGGCTGGTGGAGCGGAGCCCCATGGAGAGGTGGAGCAATCGGCTTTGGACCACGTAAGGTGCCTCTTAAACCCTGCCCCCTCATCTCCACCCAGGTTGGGAGGTAAAACTCTGCAGATAAACTTTCAAACTCTGGGGCTGCACTGACCAGAGACTTTTGGGGTGTTGGACTTTGGGTGATTTTGGGTCGCTGGACTCAAGAACCAAAGGGAAAGGACACGGATGAATTTGCTTGGGGTGGGTTTTTGCTCATGGGTTGTGTTAGGAATCCTGTTGGTGGTGTTTCCCCAACATAATGCCACATTGTTTCTCTCTGTTATTAAATGGCTTTGCTACACTCAGACTCTGTGCTTGGGAGAGGGGAAGTATTGCCTCTTGGAGGCACCCAGTATATATTTATCCCAGGTCACTGGGTGGGGGCTCGAGCCGGTTTTGCATTGTGTTATTGGAATGGAACCCCTAGATATTGAACCCGGCCCTTGTTGCTGCCAACTCTGACGGGCAGAAGGGGTACATAGGGATAACAGAAACATGGTGGAATAGTAGTCATGACTGGACTACAGGTATTGAAGGGTATGTGCTGTTTAGGAAAGACAGAAATAAAGGCAAAGGTGGTGGAGTAGCATTGTCTATCAATGATGAGGTAGAATGTAAAGAAATAAGAAGCGATGGAATGGATAAGACAGTCTGTCTAGGCAAAAATCACATTGGGGAAGAAAGCTACTAGAGCCTCCCCTGGGATAGTGCTTGGGGTGTGCTATAGACCGCTGGGATCCAATCTGGATATGGATAGAGACCTTTTTAATGAAGTAAATACTAATGGGAATTGTGTGATTATAGGAGACTTTAACTTCCCAGATATAGACTGGAGGATAAGTGCTTGTAATAATAATAGGGCTCAGATTTTCGTAGATGCGATAGCTGATGGATTCCTTCACCAAGTAGTTGGCGAACCGACTGGAAGGGATGCCATTTTAGATTTGGTTTTGGTGAGTAGTGAGGACCTCAAAGAAGAAATGGTTGTCGGGGACAACCTTGGTTCGAGCAATCATGAGCTAATTCAGTTCAAACTAAATGGAAGGATAAACAAAAATAGATCTGTGATGAGGGTTTTTGATTTCAAAAGGGCTAACTTAAAAAAAAATTAAGGAAATTAGTTAGGGAAGTAGATTGGACTGAAGAACTTGTGGATCTAAAGGCGGAGGAGACCTGAAATTATTTCAAGTCAAAGTTGCAGAAGCTATCGAAAGCCTGCATCCCAAGAAAGGTGGGGGGAAAAGCGCAGCCCACAGCATTCGGGTTTCCAGTATCCGGCTTTTGGCCAGAAATTCCGGTCAAAAGGGGACCAGTTTAGTGTCCAGTCAGATATACTGACCGGACACCAAAATCCAGTTACCGTGGGTGGGTTGGGAGCAGCAGATTAAGGTTTAGTGGGGCCCTGAGCCAGAGCAAGTGGGGGGGCCCCACCCCTCCTGCCTGCAGTCTCTCTGCCATTCTGCCCCTTCCCACCTGCGGCCCCGCCACTGCCCCACCCCGTTATGCCCCTTCGCCTGGGGTCCCCCCCTTTCCACCCACAGTCCCGCCCATTCCACCCCCCTACTAAGGCCTACACCCCATTTGCTCCTTTCTTCTCCCCCACAGGCAGAAGTTGTAGACAAAGCTGGATGAGAAAGCATCTCAGAGAGGCGATGAAGAAAAAGCAGAAGGGAGGGATTAGCAAGGAAAGCTATCTTATTGAGGTCAGAACATGTAGGGATAAAGTGAGAAAGGCCAAAAGACATGTAGAGTTGGATCTTGCAAAGAGAATTAAAACCAATAGTAAAAGGTTCTATAGTCATATAAATAAGAAGAAAATAAAGAAAGAAGAAGTGGAACCGCTTAACACCGAGGGTGGAGTGGAGGTCAAGGATAATCTAGGCCTGGCCCAATATCTAAACAAATACTTTGCCTCAGTCTTTAATGAGGAGGTTAGGGCTAATGGTAGCATGACAAATGGGAATGAGGATATGGAGTAGATATTACCACATCCGAAGTAGAAGCGAAACTCGAACAGCTTGATGGGACTAAATCGGGGGGCCCAGATAATCTTCATTCAAGAATATTAAAGGAACTAGCACACAAAATTGCAAGCCCATTAGCAAGAATTTTAATGAATCTGTAAACTCGGGGGTTGTATCGTATGACTGGAAAATTGCTAACATAGTTCCTATTTTTAGGAAAGGAGGGAAAAAACGTGATCCGGGTAACTACAGGCTTGTTAGTTTGACATCTGCAATATGAAAGGTCTTGGAAAAATTTTGAAGAAGAAAGTAGTTAAGGACATTGAAGTCAATGGTAAATGGGACAAAATACAACATGGTTTTACAAAAGGTAGATCTTGCCAAACCAACCTGATCTCCTTCTTTGAGAAGGTAACAGATTTTTTAGACAAAGGAAATGCAATGGATCTAATTTACCTCGATTTCAGTAAGGTATTTGATAGTTTCACATGGGGAATTATTAGTTAAATTGGAAAAGATGGGGCTCAGCACGAAAACTGAAAGGTGGATAAGGAACTGGTTAAAGGGGAGACTACAGCAGGTCCTACTGAAAGGTGAACTGTCAGGCTGGAAGGAGGTTACTAGCAGAGTTCCTCAGGGATCAATTTTGGGACCAATCTTATTTAATCTTTTTATTACTGACCTTGGCACAAAAAGTGGGAAAGTGCTAATAAAGTTTGTAGATGACACAAAGCTGGGAGGTATTGCCAATACAGAGAAGGACCGGGATATCATACAGGAAGATCTGGATGACCTTGTAAACTGGAGTAATAGTAATAGGATGAAATTTAATAGTGAGAAGTGCAAGGTCATGCATTTAGGGATTAATAACAAAAAAACTTTGTTATAAGCTGGGGACGCATTACTTGGAAGTAACAGAGGAGGAGAAGGACCTCCGAGTATTGGTTGATCACAGGATGACTATGAACCGCCAGTGTGATATGGCCATGAAAAAAAAAGCTAATGCGGTCTTGGGATGCATCAGGTGAGGTATTTCCAGTAGAGATAAGGCGGTGTTAGTACCATTAAACAAGGCACTGGTGAGACCTCATCTGGAATATTGTGTGCAGTTCTGGTCTCTCCTTTTTAAGAGGGATGAATTGAAACTGGAACAGGTACAGAGAAGGGCTACTAGGATGATCCGAGGAATGGAAAACCTGTCTTATGAAAGGAGACTCAAAGAGCTTGGCTTGTTTAGCCTAACCAAAAGAAGGCTGAGGGGAGATATGATTGCTTTCCATAAATATATCAGAGGGATAAATATCAGGGAGGGAGAGGAATTATTTAAGCTCAGTACCAATGTGGACACAAGAACAAATGGATATTAACTGGCCACCAGGAAGTTTAAACTTGAAATTAGATGAAGGTTTCTAACCATCAGAGGAGTGAAGTTCTGGAACAGCCTTCCAAGGAAAGCAGTGGGGGCAAAAGACATATCTGGCTTCAAGGCTAAGCTTGATAAGTTTATGGAGGGGATGGTATGATGAGAGAGCCTAATTTTGGCAATTAATTGATCTTAGACTATTAGTCCATTGGCCTGTGATGGGATGTTAGGTGGGACGGGATCTGAGTTACTATAGAGAATTCTTTCCTGGGTGTCTGGCTGGTGAGTCTTCCTCACATGCTCAGGGTTTAGCTGATCACACTATTTGGGGGCGGGACGGAATTTTCCTCAAGGGCAGATTGGCAGAGGCCCTGGTGGGTTTTCGCCTTCCTCTGCAGCGTGGGGCACAGGTCATTTGCTGGAGGATTCTCTGCACCTTGAAGTCTTTAAACCACGATTTGATTATTTCAATAGCTGAGACATAGGTTAGGGGTTTGTTACAGGAGTGGGTGGGTGAGATTCTGTGGCCTGTGTTGTGCAGGAGGTCAGACTAGACTATCGTAATGGTCCCTTCTGACCTTAAAGTCTATGATTCTATGGTTCTGATGGGCTTGGCCCCATGGGATGTGTCAGACCCAGCGTTAGTTATCTGGGTCACTGGGAGTGAATTTCCTCTGTTCTGTCACTGTCTGCAAAGATACACCAGGCAATGCAGAACCTCTCCCTACATATTTGTGCACATTCCGATTCCAGGTCACCGGGACTGATACTAGTACTAGCCCTAATTAATAGCAATGAATCCCTTGCTTTCCCATAGCACCTCCCATCCCAGGATCTTCAGGTACTGTACACACACTCATCAGCCTGGCCTCCCCTGGGAGGGAGGGGATGGGAATGCAGACACCTTGCTGCTTTGATTGGCTCTCAGAGAAAAGCATGTTGATGCTGCGACTCTGCAGGGGGAGACCTCCGTGCCTGGAATCATCCTGTCCCTGTGACAGCCACCGTGAAATCGCTCCGACATTAGTCCCTTCTTAAGAAAGCTGTCACAGACACCCCCATTATCCCTCGGCTCAGCCCCCTGCCCTCTGTTTCACCAGATAATCTGCTTTTTAAAAATACATTTTCCACTGGCTTGGTGGAAGTTCAGGTCCATCCTGGTTCCTTGTCAGTGAGTCATGCTGAGGAATTATCAGCCTGGACAGTTGTTTATTTGTCATTGTGCAATAGAGCAAAGTCTGTTCTGTGGCTGATTAGAGTGGTACTCTGCATGTCCCCAGGGGGCACTGTGAGCTCACCCCAACCGCAGTCAGACAGCCTCTACAGAGGAGCATCCGCTTCCCTCAGGCAACGGAGGGCTAAGCCCTCCAATTTGCCTCACTGCAAATGCAACCCTGGGGTCCCAGTCTGTCCTGTGCCCCTTCATCCCGCCCTCTGGGAACCCAGACTGAGCCAATGGATCTGGAGATGCAGCAGCTTTTCTGTGCTGTGTTGCAGGGATCTCAGGTGTCCTGGCTGGGGGATGGGTTGCTCTGTATCTGAACGGATCTGAGCATCCCTGGCCCCATCCCATGGGGACAGTTTTCTGCTACTCCACAGAGCAGTGGGCTGTAACAGTGCCCAGCCCTGAGCGGGCGTGCAAGGTGAAGCCCTCCCCCCACCCCCCGAGTGTACCGTCTGGCTCTAACCCCCCCCCCCCCCATAGGAATGGCCTCACATCTGCTTTGAACAGGCTGGAGCCTGGCAGCACACCTGGAGAGAGCCAGTGGGGCATTAGCCACTGCCCAGTTGTTGTATCAACCAGGCAAGGTACTAACAAGCTTCAACAGGACTTTATTTTCAAAATCAAAACCTCTTTACCAAGCCGCTGCTGCACCCTCTGTAGCTTTCTCCCAGCCTCTCAACTCCTCCCCACTCCTTCCTGTTTCCTGTCCTTTCAGACTCCTAACAGCCAGTGCTCCCAATTCTAATAATTACAAGCAACATCTAAACACCACATTCCCTCCTCTCTTAAGAAACGCTCCCAATTAAAATAAACATTGTTTCATATTTGTTCCAATCAGTAGTGAAGGGTATCCACAAACAAGACACTATACTGTTGGCAGAAATATTACACTGAAAACACTGTAGATACTACATAACATAGTCTCTAGTCCAGACAGGTGGTCGTCTGGGTCTGACAGGCCGTCTCTCAAGCCTGGTTCCAGTGCAATGTCTAGTTGTGTTGGTACTACGGTGAAGTCATCCAATGCAGACTGGGTGTTGGCATAATCTCCTCTTGTTGCATAGGCAGGTGCAAGATAAGAAGTATGCCATACCCGCCCATCAGAAAGTCAATAGGTGTAAGGTCCCTTCTTCTCTATGATTTTAAGAGGAGCTGTGAATTTATGGTCCCCTTTGCATAAAATTCCAGGTTTTCATATTCTAACGAAGGAACCACACTCAAACTTTGGTTCCTTAGCACCCCGCCGCTTGCCTGTGAAAGCTTTAGACTTTGCTTGGTTCTGTTCAACTGTTTTTCTCACGTCATCCTTGTTTGGGGCAGCAGGTCCTGGCTTTAACAATCCAGCAGTGTTCAGTTCAGTATTCATCTGTTTCCCATGCAGTAACTCTGCGGGTGATCTTTGTATGGTGGCATGTCGTGTAGCCTGGAATGCTTGCAAGAAATCAGTAGTGAAGGGTATCCACAATCACCCTTCCAGTTTAGCCGTTTGCAAACGCTCTTTCAAACTTCCGTTAAACCGTTTGATTTCCCCATTGGCTTGAGGGTAATATAGGGATGACCTTCTGTGTAAAATGTTCCGCTGTGCTAGAAAAGTTTCAAACTCCAGGGAAGAAAATTGACTACCATTATCTGAAACCAGTTCTTTGGGGTTACCTTCCCTGCGAAAAACTGAAGAGAGGAACTTAATTACTGTAGCAGAAGAGATTTGCGATGTAAACACTACCTCAGGCCATTTACTGAAATAGTCTATTAAAGTGATGGCATAATGGCAGTCAATTGGAGCAGTATTAAAGGGTCCTACAATGTCAATCGCCACTTTTTCCCATGCAGATTCAGGAAGAGGAACAGGCTGTAATGGAGGGGTACATGTCACTGCTGTCTTATCATGCATTTGGGAAGTGACACAGGATTTTATGAGTGCTTCAGTTTGCGAGTCCATTCCTGGCCACCAATACAGATCCCGTAGTCATTGTTTGGTTCGGACAATTCCTTGATGAGTATCATGTGCCAGGTGTATGAGTTTTGACTGTAATTCTTCTGGCACAAGGAGCTGGTGTGTACCTCATAGCACATAGCCATCAAACAAAGAAAGTTCATCCCGAACCCTAAAATAAGGCAGCAAAACCAAGGTTTTTAGGCTGACTGGGCCATCTCTTTGTCAGAAATTCCCATAGTTTTTGTTGAATTGGACACGCTGCACAAGCAGCTTGAAATTGTTCTCTTGTAACTGCAGTGAGAGTGCTTGTAATAAGCACAACCACTACATCCTCATCCTCTGGTGGACCATCTGGTGAAGGCAAAGGCAGGCGAGAAAGGCAATCAGCGTCCACATTTTGGTTTCCAGGCTTATATTCCAGTTCATAATTGAAAGAGAGTAGTCTTGCAGACCATCTAGCAATACGATATCCTGCTCTTCCCAGTCCTTTCGTGGTGAGCAACGTCGTCAAAGGGCTGTGGTCTGTGCGCAACTTTAACGTGCGGCCCCACGAGTAAGTTCTCCATTTTTCAGTAGCCCAGACACAAGCAAGTGCTTCTTTTTCGACTGTAGAATATTTTCTCTCAGCATTACTTAGTGTCCCTGAAGCAAATGCAACAGTCCTCTCTGTGTTGTCCTCATGCAGTTGTGTGAGAAGAGCCCCAAGTCCATAATCAGAAGCATCTGTAGTTACAATTGTGGGCAATGCAGGACTGAATAGTGCAAGTACTGGACTATGTACAATCAAGTCTTTCACTGTTTCGAAACTAGCTTGTGCATCCGTTGTCCATGCTAAGGTTGAACTTCTCCTTAGTAATTCCTGTAACGGTTCAATGACAGAAGCATAATTGGGAATGAATTTTGCATACCAGGAGGTAAGACCCAAGAAGGAACGTAAGGTTTGCAAATCTGTTGGAGGAGGAGCATTTGAAATTGCCAGGATATGACCTGGATCAGGTTTTAGTCCAGCCTGTGAAATTGTATGCCCCAGAAAGGAGAGTTCAGTTTGTCTAAATTTGCATTTGGACCTATTGAGCTGGACGCCTGCTTTGCTGAAGCAGTTTAGTACAGACTGCAGGTTATTGTCATACTCCTCAAGTATTTCCAAACATGATAATGTCATCCAGATAGCACTGAACTCCATGTTGATTCTTCAGAATCAATGACGTCATTTTTTGAAAGGCACTTGGGGCAGATGCGAGACCGTAGGAACACGTTTAATATGAAATAGTCCCTTATGTGTAATAAATGCTGTGAGGTCTCTGTTATCTTCATGCAACATCACCTTGTGGTATGTGCTCTGCAAATCAAGAGTAGAAAACATCTTTGCTCCACAGAGTTCTGCAAATACTACTTCTGTGTGAGGAAGAGGATGGCTGTCAATCACAATAGCTTTATTTGGTGTTGGATCATATTAAAGAAGTTCTGTATTAAAATCACAAATGAGTTTGATTCCCCATAGTTTAAATTCCAGGGTATTACTAATTAAGAGGTCTCTTGGTTTTTGGTACTGTTTCTCTCCCTCTGTGTGAAACTTGCAAGCTGCTAATTGTGTTAGTACATTCTAAGACAGAGTCTGTTCTCAAAGCAATTCTTTGTAAGAACAACTACTCACACAGAGAGAGACTCAAAGCAATACTCTGTAACAACAGAAACAGCACCCAGAGACTCTCCGCCCTTTTGTTGTATTCATCTCGCTTTGTTAACAATTGTGATTTAAAATAGAGATAGAGGATGAATGTGGATGGATGCTTGGTGTGGATAATAACTGAATGATCAGGGAGGTGCCCGCCTAAGAATCCAGTGTCCAACGGCTGAAGAAGGCGTCAAGTGGAAATAACCAGAGGACCCCCGGAGGGCAGACTGGAATCCACCCAACAGCCTCAAAATGGGAGAATCAAAGAACAAGATAACATCTGGCAGCACGGAGCTGTCAGGAATGTGCCATCTGCTGATTGATTCAGCAACAGTATGATGAAGCAGTTCCCATAGACTGGCATAGGAAGAAATTCCTATAAAAATGGACTCTAGAAAGTGAGAACTTTGGGGTCTGATTCTGCAAACCAACTTCCAGGAGCGTCAGATGAGCATCTGACAAGGCCCTGCTCCCTCCTCATGTCCAGGCCACCTAGCCAGTGGCTTGGCATGAGTAACTCTAAGGCTGGTAACTATGATAACAACCTTGCAGAACCTGTGTGTGTGTGTGTGTGTGTGTGTGTATGAATGAATGAATGTGTGAATAAATATGAAATTGAATGGAAAGTTATAGCTATAGCTAACTGCTTACTATGATTCTTTCTGTATTCACAATAAATGTGGCATTTTGCCTTTTTCCCCTTTAATAAGATCCTGCTGGTTTTTATTTTATTGGTATAACATTGGCTCCCTTAAGTCCACACAAAGGCGAACGCCTCCATCCTTCTTCTGCGTCACTACTATAGGTGAAACTCATTCTGAGGAGTCGATCTCTTCAATAATGTCCTTTTTGAAAAAGTTTTCTAAGTTCCACTGAAACAGCTTCCCTGACTGAAAATGGTAAGTGCAGTAACTTCTGTCATACAGGCATCACATTATTCTGCATTTTAACTTTATGCAGAGACCCATAAGCACAGCTGAGTTTCTCCTCAACCTGGTGTTGGGTCCCAGCTGAAACTGGTGTGTGTACCCCAAGAGTGCTTTGCTGAGGAAGATCCATTTGTCCATTAACTACCCTGAGATTTAAAGCAGCCAATAAATCTCTGCCAAGGATAGGAGTGCCTTTGTGGACAATTTAGAACTCTGCGGTTACACAGCAATCGCCAGATGTAACTATTGCTGGCAGGCAGCCATGTACTGGAATATGGTTTTTCAAAGAGCACACCAAGTGAAGTCTGGGTTCAGTAAGACGCCATCTTTAAAGTAATGCAGATAGATGGAATCAGGTAGTATAGATACTGCTGAGCCAGCGTCCAACATTAGCTGAATAGAGCGTGGTTTGCCTGAGGGTACGGTGGAAACGTTTACAGCGCACTTTATCTGTTCTGGAATATGTGCAGTAGTGATTTTGTCCACGCTCAGCACAGTAACATCTGGTATTGTAACTGCATGTTGATTGAACTGGCTACTGTGACATACTTTAGCAAAATGTCCAATCTTTTTGCAATGATTGCACTGAGCTACTTTTGCCGGACATCCTGTGTAGCTTGCAAGGTGTTGTGGGGATCCACAGCGAAAACAGGCTTTTACTGTATTTTGAATTTGCTGATTTGGTGGTTATACATTAGTTTTCTTCTTGCAATTGTGTGTCTGCAGTGGTAGTGAACTTTTCTGCAAAGGAGTCACAGCCTGGACTGTGCCTCCTGTATCCATGCTCATTATTTTGGCTTCAGTTGTAGCTGACTCAATCTGAATAGCAATGGTTATTGCTTTTTCTAGTGTAAGTTGTGGTTCGAGAAGTAAGCGTTCTCTTACACGAAGCATGGTGGTTTTCCCAATGAGCTGGTCTCTAATCATCTCATCTGCCATATTCCCAAAGTCACAAATTACAATCAGACTCCTCAGGGAAGCAATATGTTGCATTATAGTTTCCCCTGGTTTCTGCTCACGCTGGCGAAATTTGTAGCAATTAGCTACTACGTTCACTTTTGGCACAAAAAAATTCTTTAATGCAGTGAGTACAGTCTCATATTTATCATCTGCAAGGGGAAAAGTGTAAAATATATGCTGCCCTTCTGCTCCAAGGCAGTGGATTAGCAGAGCACGCTTTCTTACTTCAGAAATCTCTGTAGCACTGATTGCAAGCAGATAGGTCTCAAACGTATGGATCCAGGTAGTAAAAGTAATTGGAGGTTCACCTGGGTTTTGCAGAAAAGGTGCAGGTGAGTTCAGAGGCAGAAGATCCATCCTTGTCATCAAAATGTTGTATCAACCAGGCAAGGTACTAACAAGCTTCAACAGGACTTTATTTTCAAAGTGGAAACCTCTTTACCAAGCTGCTGCTGCACCCTCTGTAGCTTTCTCCCAGCCTCTCAACTCCTCCGCCTCCTTCCTGTTTCCTGTCCTTTCAGACTCCCAACAGCCAGTGCTCCCAATTCTAATAATTACAAGCAACATCTAAACACCACACCAGTGCTACCCCCTAGGATCTCTCACCTGACAGGGGTGAAGCTGTGTCACCATAACCATGAACGTGTCCCCACAAGCACATGATCAAAGGGCCAATGGCAGACATAGAAGATTTAGCACCAATGCCTCTTCCTCGCCCATCCCCAGAAGAAGATCAACTGCCAATTCAGCTAGCCCATACCTAGGCCCGAGACCAGAGCAACAGGGGCAGGAGAATCAGAGGCTCCAGGTCTTGCCAGAATTGCCTCAACCCAACCTGCTCAGCCACTTTCCCCTGAAATAGGAGGTTTGAAACAGGAGGATAACTAACAAAACTGTCCCTCTTGGACATGGTTTCTACAGCGGGGCCCTCACATTCGTGGCCATAAGGGAACTGACTGGCACCCTGCCCTATCGAAATATGTTGAGAATCTCCAGGAAAAGTGACCTGGCACTTGCAGCCAGGAAGGCCATGGGTCCAGCTAGCAAGGTGCAGCCCAAAGCTACGTCAGGACCTCCAGAACATCAGTGGACAAGGGCTGGAACTCAAGCCAAGAGGATGTTGTATCCTGCTCTGCTCCTTGGGAGGCAAGTGGCTCAGTTCAGATCAAAGTAACATGGAAATTCCTCCCAGCAAGAAAACAACTGCCAGCAAGTGGAGACACCTGGTTTCCCCAAGCTGTCCCTCTGACTGGGGCTTTCCAGGCCCTGAGGTGGAGGTGAAGAATCCCTCCTTGGCCTCCAATACATTGGTCTGAGTTGGCATGAGATTACCAACACCAGTCTGCTAGCCGTCTTTTCCGTCACTTGGTCTGTCTCGGGCCATCTCAACAGCATGGTGACATAGTGCAGACGGAGCCAAGGACAGAGGCTGCTTAGGAGCCACCGTATGGGTTGCTGAGAACAGGGGTCCTTCCAGCCCATCAGCAGAGTCGGTCAGCTCAGCAGCGTTCTCCCAGCCGAGCAGCAGACACTTTGCTGCTAACCTTGACACCGAGCCCAAGTGAACATGTACTCAGTGAGCACACACTGCAGATTCCAACCCACGTTCCAGCCCACGGAGCTCACAGGCTGGGGCACGTGCTGGCCATCCCCTATTAAAGCCCGAATTTAGTGTTGTGGGAACTAGGACACCGGCCGTTCCCAAAAGAGGACGGCTCTCCTCCTGAGGTACCTTCCTGCTCCCGCAGGAAGGTACCACTGCATTCTGTGACTGCCTCCTGCCAGAGCTAGGGCCAGGTTCATGTGGAGCCCCTCAGTAAAGGGAGCGGAGGTTGCATTCACATACCCATTGCTGTAGAAAAGCCCTGGAGAGGCAAATTGAGTCTGTCTGGATCCTTGTGATCTCATCCAAGCATTAAGCCATCCCATGGTTACCCAAACAATTTAGGGCTCTCTCCTCCCCCTTGGGGTGCAATGGCCCCCATGCTTCATTAGGGGAATACATTTGCAACTGCAAAACCTTGTATTATACCTTTTATTATCAGGAAGAAGTTGCAGAAACTCAAAGCTAGTTTGTCCATTCTGTCCCCGTTCTCACGGCTTTGTGAATATCTAGCTATCCTGGTCAGTAATGCTGCAGCTGATACTTTTCTATCTGTCTGCCTGCGTCCAAGCTGAATTCTCCTGACTCTGTAGTTTTTGTTTTCAGTATATGGTGGCTGAGCCTGCAAGATGGCTGTGAGTCGTGTCAAATCCAGGCCATTGGTTACGCCATTACCCTTTGCCTCCCGGGATACTTTGCAGCCAAGCTCCTGGGTGTTGGGTGAGATGCACAATCGGTGCTTTGGGGAACTGCGTCACTCAGACTTGCCATGCCCAGCACAGACTGTGCTCAGTACAGAGCCTTTCGCTTGTTTGTTTGGCAATGTCTTAGCGCAATGTGGATCCCAATACAAGACGGAAGAGAGTCCAGCCCACGTGTTAACCAGGCTCTTGCGGAGATGGTGGGGCTGGGCTGGCTGAGGCTCAGGAAAGTTTGTAGGTTAGGGAAAGCAAATGGAAGAAAGGGCAGAGATGGTGGCAGCAGCAGCTCTGATTGCCAGCCTGTGCCACCTGCCATTCGTTATACAGGCCAGATACCTATGGGCGCCCTAGCCATTGTTGGATGCTCAGGGTGTGGCTCTGGCCCATAACCTTTATATCATCTACATGTAGCAAGAACGTTGTAGTCATTTCTTTTGGCTGTGGATGTCCCCTGCTGGACGGCTCTCTGTGCTCTGCAGGGGCTGCCCATTCCCAGCACTCAGACAGAGACTCCTAGGGCACCATGCTGTTCACCGTCTGCTCTGTGGCATTTCCTGTCGGAGCCACACTGCACCTGTGATCTACACTGGGTACTGGAAGATTGCTGGGTGGAGTTCAAGGCATTGGTTTTATGCTCAGTGGGTTGAGCAGAGAGAGAGAGAGAGAGAGCGAGCGCGAGCGCACGCTGCTCTCCTCATGCAATGCCACCAAAGTCCGGATCGGCTGCAGCTAGTGCCTCCTGGTCAGCTGCCAGCGGGGCATTCTCCATGAGATGGCCTCAGCACTGGAGTCTACTTTCCCCTTTCATCTGCCAGAGATAGGATCTCCTTCCCTTCATGGCACACTGCAAGTCCCACCTGTTGTTCCAGGGCATGAGGTGGGGGCAGGTGCTGAGCAGGCTTGTGGGGTATTGGATCATCCTTTGCTGGCACCGTAGTATTTGGTAAATGCGTTTGGTTTAACTGTTATAGAATTTTGCATTTACACTTCTAGCACCAGGAGACGGGGTAAATGCCAACATCTTTGTGCCTCTCTGGTGATGTCAAGCTGCCACAGACCGGCCAGTTAAGCCAAAGGCAGCCAGAGTGGTGCAAAGCAGCAGGCATGTGGTGGGAAATCTTGCCCAGGGAGTGTCAGTCAGCACACTGCAATGAACCAAATAACCAACCAATTAAAAACATGAAGGACCCATGTGCTCTAGAGGTCTAGAAGAAGGTGCACGTCTCAGCCCAGAGCAAAGCATGATCTGTGTTCTGGAACTGAGCCACGCTTTCACGGTAGATGATGTATCTAATCCCCCTAACCTCCCTGAGACAAAGCACCTAGAACAACTCTGGGCCTTGCAGAACTACAGTCACTTCCAGGTAGAATTTTCCAAATTCACCCCAGCATGACTGAAGGTAAATTACCACCGTGAGAGCTGCTGATGCAACATAATGGGTTCACTTCAGATACACGTTTATATTGTTTTGCAGAATACAAAGAGCCGGAGCACAAAAGGGCCAGTGTTGCCCATTTTACTCCTAATAAACCATTGACTTGACAAGCAACTGAGGCTAAAATTGGATTTAATTTAGTACAGCTCCAGAAGGCCACCCAGGATATTACACATCAAAATTGTACCAATAGAGTGGTCCTATGCAGAAGCAGAAATGGCACTATACCCTACTGCAGTTAGCTCCAAATTCTTTCATCCATATGTAGAGAGTCTGAACAGAAACCCTGAGAACCAGTTGTCATGGACAGGGACATAGGAAGTCAGGCCTTGTGGTCAGAGCAGGCATTGAAAGCCAGGTGTCAGAGCCGGACTCAATAGCTGGGTGAAGCACAGAAGCAGAGAGTGGAACAAGGTAGTACTCAGGAGTCAGACAAGAAGGCAGGTCCAGTACAGCATCCAGCCAGCAATTCACCCAGCTGCTCAGACAACTTCCTGTGCCGCCTCCTGGCTTAAAGAGCAAGTTTTATCCAACAGGAGAGGCCGGATGTGTCCTCCAATCGGGGGCTTCGAGGATGGTGCCTCTGATGAGCTAGGGTCCACCAGCCCACATGGTCTGCTGGTCTCAACAAGCCTTGGGTGGGAGCACTAGGCTGAGGATTGCTTGGGGACCTGACTTGGAGCCCCATGCTCCCCTCGCATTGGCCCTGAAACCAACCCCCCACCCCCACTGTATAGCATCAGGCAGCTGATTCTCCAGTTGCAGAGATCAAGAGTCCATGTTGTGCATAATGTGTGAGTGGCCACTAGGCTAAGTCAATCCATTACTGACCTCGGGAGAGCCCCACTGGTGGAACAGGGAGAGTAGTGCAGTGGCAGGTCAGAATCTTTCAGTCCCAAAAGACTCCAGATCAATTGGTACCCTAGATCTTACACCAAAGACAACATTGGTAGCCAATTCTATAGTAAACTAACTAAAGGTTTATTAGCCATGAAAAGGAAATGAGAGTTATTCAGAGGTTAAAGCAGATAAAATATATGGACAGGTAAAAAGAAAAGGAGTACTTGTGGCACCTTAGAGATTAACCAATTTATTTGAGCATAAGCTTTCGTGAGCTACAGCTCACTTCATCGGATGCATACTGTGGAAAGTACAGAAGATCTTTTTATACACACACACCATGAAAAAATGGGTGTTTACCACTACAAAAGGTTTTCTTTCCCCCCACACCCCACTCTCCTGCTGGTAATAGCTTATCTAAAGTGATCACTCTCCTTACAATGTGTATGATAATCAAGTTGGGCCATTTCCAGCACAAATCCAGGTGGGGTGTGGGGGGAAAGAAAACCTTTTGTTGTGGTAAACACCCATTTTTTCATGGTTTGTGTGTATAAAAAGATCTTCTGTACTTTCCACAGTATGCATCCGATGAAGTGAGCTGTAGCTCACAAAAGCTTATGCTCAAACAAATTGGTTAGTCTCTAAGGTGCCACAAGTACTCCTTTTCTTTTTGCGAATACAGACTAACACGGCTGTTACTCTGAAACCTGTCATTATGGACAGGTAAGTCACGGTCTATAATTCCAAGTGGTGCAGAGATGTAGCAATCTGCCAGTTTCCCCAAAGCTCTCAGGGCTACCCAGAATAACTCTGGGGATCTCCATCTTCTCGTTCAGTTCTGCTCTGTTAGAAGCCACACAGTTCAGAGATGAAGGATCTTTCCCTGAATCCATACTTATAGCTTCTTCTCACAGAAAACAAGCTGCCAGAGTCACTACCCACCTGGGCTTTTCCTTTGATGATGGAGAGTGAGGAATGCATCTAAAGTCTTTGATCTCCAATCATCACACACAATCCTAGAATATTAGGGTTGGAAGAGACCTCAGGAGGTCATCTAGTCCAATCCCCTGCTCAAAGCAGGACCAATACTAACTAAATCATCCCATCCAGGGCTTTGTCAAGCAGGCCCTTAAAAACCTCTAAGGATGGAGATTCCACCACCTCCCTAGGTAACCCATTCCCATGCTTCACCACCCTCCTAGTGAAATTGTTTTTCCTAATATCCAACCTAGACCTCCCCCACTGCAACTTGAGACCATTGTTTCTTGTTCTGTCATCTACCACCACTGAGAACAGCCTAGCTCCATCCTCTTTGGAACCCACCCCCCTTCAGGTCGTTGAAGGCTGCTATCAAATCCCCCCTCACTCTCCTTTTCTGCAGACTAAATAACCACAGTTCCCTCAGCCTCTCCTTGTAAGTCATCTGCCCCAGCCCCCTAATTATTTTCATTGCCCTCCGCTGGACTGTCTCCAATTTCTCCATATCCCTTCTGTAGTGGGGGGGACCAAAACTGGACGCTATACTCCAGATGTAGCCTCACCAGTGCCGAATAAAGGGGAATAATCACTTCCCTCGATCTGCTGGCAATGCTTCTGCTAATACAGCCCAACATGCCGTTGGCCTTCTTGGTAACAAGGGCACGCTGATGACTCATATCCAGCTTCTCGTCCACTGTAAGCCCCAGGTCCTTTTCTGCAGAACTACTGCTTACCCAGTCAGTCCCCAGCCTGTAGCAGTGGATGGGATTCTTCCTTCCTAAATTCAGGACTCTGCACTTGTCCTTGTTGAACCTCATCAGATTTCTTTTGGCCCAATCCTCCAATTTGTCTTGGTCACTCTGGACCCTATCCCTACCCTCCAGAGTATCTACCTTTCCCACCAGCTTAGTGTCATCTGCGAACTTGCTGAGGGTGCAATCAATCACATCATCCAGCTCATTAATAAAGATGTTGAACAAAACCGGCCCCAGGACAGACTCCTGGGGCACTCCTCTTGATACCAGCTGCCAACTAGACATTGAGCCGTTGCTCACTACCTTTTCAGCCTGACAATCCAGCTTTCTATCCACCTTCTAGGCCATTCATCCAATCCATACTTTTTTAACTTGCTGGCAATGACCACTTGCTTTGAAATTAGCACTTTTCTGTGAAAGTTCTTCATCTGCATTCCATGAGATTTCTTTCTTGTTTGATGGGTTATTTAGTTACAGGGGATATATACAAGGGTGTATACAGTGTGAATGTTTGCTATTACATTATAATGGGATACACATAAGTGAAAACAATGCAGGTAACATCCCATTAGTTTTCATGAAGTTTAAACACCAACTACACTTATGCATTTAACAATCACTTTGATCTATACTAACACAAGTGAATAGGCCTGGGCCTTTGGCATAGGCTGGCACCTCGTATGCCAGCGTCACAAGTGAAACCCTGTAGCAATGAATCCCAGCCAGGCAAAGGCAAATACCACCACCAAAAGCATTTCTCCGGCAAATCTCTGCTGAGCACTAGCAATAGAGCGTGAGACCAGAGGACAGTCACTGGAAAACAGCTAGAACTATGGGGGAAGCAAATAAATTCTTGTGTAACCCTTCTGCCCGTCAGAGTTGGCAGCAACAAGGGCCGGATTCAGTATCTAGGGGTTCCATTCCAATAACACAATGCAAAACCGGCTCGAGCCCCCACCCAGTGACCTGGGATAAATATATACCACCCCCGCTGGGCACCTCCCAGAGGCAATACTTCCCCTCTCGCAAGCACAGAGTCTGAGTGTAGCAAAAAGCCTTTTAATAACAGAGATAATGTGGCATTATATTGGGGAAACACCACCGACAGGATTCATAACACAACCCATGAGCAAAAAACCCACCCCAAGCAAATTGGGGCATGTCCTTTCCCTTTGGTTCTTGAGTCCAGCAACCCTAAATCACCCAAAGTCCCAAAAGCCCAATGACCCAAAAGTCTCTGTCCCTGGTCAGGGCAGCCCCAGAGTTTGAAAGTTTATCTGCAGAGTTTTACCTCCCAACCTGGGTGGAGATTTGGGGGGTGGGGGGGTAAGGGGTACCTTACATGGTCCAAAGCTGATGGCCCCACCTCTCCATGGGGCTCCACTCTGCCAGCCACCCCATGAGCTGCTCTAGGCATCCAACAAACTGCTCCACTCCACCAGCCGCTCCGCTCACCATCCCGCACCATATATCTTCATGCTCCCCCACTACTTAACACAACACTCAGTGATTTCAGCTCTTAATAAGTTTAGCTCTTTTGTGATTTCAGCTTGTAGTAGGGGAGCCACAATGCTGGTGCACCATAAGCCCAAAGTGAATTCAGCTCAGCAGCCTGTAACTAGACTCCTAATAGAATCAAAATTAGCTCTGATATTCCACAGTGGAGAGAGGAAGAAGTGCAATTAGCATGTGAGGCCCATGCTACCAACTATTAATACCTGTTCCCAACCTCTCTCAATTCACAGAGAATTGGAACCCATGTCCCTTGCCTAGCAAGTGCTACTTAGTTGATGGCGAGTCCCTCCATCATAACAAAAGGCCAAGTACAGTTCCACTGTCGTTGATTCCCATAATCAGGGTAATAACAATTTATTCTTCCTGACACAATAACAGAGACACTGGGGATCCCACAGCAGCCAAAGTGACCATTTGGGCAGCTATGGCCTCATTCTAAGTGGGGTGGGTGTGCCTATGCAAATGAGATCAGCCCCTGAAGTTCTTTTCCACAACTTGCCACACCTCACCACCAGATGTCAGGGTGGAGCTCATCCTGACTCTGCTTACACTTGGAATGTATCAGGGACAACTTTTTGTTCCAGAAAGTGGAGGAAGTAACCAGGGGACAGCCATTTTAGGCTTGATTCTGACCAACAGGGAGGAATTCATAGCAAATCTGAAGGTGAAAGGCAATTTGGGTGACAGTGATCATGAAATGAGAGATTTCATGATTCTAAGGAAAAGGAGTGAGAGCAGCAGAATAATTATAATGGACTTCAAAAAAGCTGACTTTAAAAAACTCAGAAAACTGGTAGGTAAGGTCCCATGGGAAGAAAATCTAATGAAAAAAGTTGTTCAGGGGAGCTGGCAGGTGCTTAAGGAAGCAATGTTAAAGGCACAACTGCAAACTATTCTGATGCAAAGGAAAGACAGGGAGAATAGAAAGAGCCCAACATGGCTCCATCAGGAGCTTTTTGATAATCTGAAAATCAAAAAGGAATCCTACAAGAAGTGGAAACCCGGACGCATTGCTAAGGCGGAGTATAAAAGGACAGCAAAATGCTCAAAATGAGTTACATCTTGCAAGGGACATAAAAGGCAAGAAGAAGAAGTTCTTTAAAGACGTTAGGAGCAAGAGAAAGAGGAAGTGTGGGTATTGTACTTAGCGGGGAAGGAGAGCTAATAACTAATGATATCAATCTGGCTGAGGTGCTTGATGCCTATTTTGCTTCAGTCTTCACTAAAAAGGTTAATGGTGACCAGATACTCAACACAATTAATATTAACAACCGGGGGAAGGAATGCAAGCCAAAATAGGGAGAGAACAGGTTCAAGAATATTTAGATAAGTTCAATGTATTCAAGTCAGGAGGCCCTGATGAAATTCATCCTAGGGTACTTAAGGAATTAGCTGAAGCAATCTTGGAGCCATTAGCAATTATCTTTGAGAACTTCTAGGGGACAGGAGAGGTCCCAGAAGACTGGAGAAGGTACCTATCTTTAAAAAAGGAAACAAGGAAGACCCAGGGAATTATAGACTAGTCAGCCTGACTTCAATACCATTTAAATAAATGATATTCTATTATTGTTTAACAGTGCAATTAATCTTTTTAATTACGTGATTTATCGCGATTAATTTTTTAATTGCTTGACAGTCTTCATTTTCATTAATGACTTGGATAATGGAGTCTAGCATCTGCTTATAAAATTTGTTGTTGACACCAAGCTGGGAGGTGTTGCTAGCACTTTGGAGGACAGGCTTAAAATTCAAAATGACCTTTACAAATTGGAAAATTGGTCTGAATTCAAAGATGAAATTCAATAAAGACAAGTGTAAAGTACTTCACTTAGGAAGGAAAAATCAAATGCACAACTACACAATGGGGAATAACTATCTAGGTGGCAGTGGTGCTGAAATGGATTTTGGGGGTATAGAGGATCACAAACTGAATCTGAGTCGTCAGTGTGATGCAGCTGCAGAAAAGACTATTCTGGGGTGTATTAACAGAAGTGTCGTATATAAGACACAGGAGGTAATTGTTCTGCTCTACGCAGTGCTAGGGAGGCCCCAGCTGGAGTTCTGTGTCCAGTTCTGGGCACCACACTTTAGGAAAGATTTGGACAAACTGGAAAAAGTCCAG
This sequence comes from Chelonia mydas, assembly GCF_015237465.2. Classification (NCBI taxonomy): domain Eukaryota; kingdom Metazoa; phylum Chordata; order Testudines; family Cheloniidae; genus Chelonia; species Chelonia mydas. Next base: position 4,282,423 of record NC_051258.2, read on the forward strand.
AGGAGAGCAACAACAATGATAAAAGGTTTAAAAAACATGGCCTATGAGGAAAGGTTATAAAAACTGTATGTTTAGTTTTGAGAAAGGAAGACTGAGGGGTGACCTGATAACAGTCTTCCGGGATGTTAAGGGCTGTTATAAAGAGGAACAACTGATCACCGTCTCCTTGTCCACTGAAGTTAAGACAAGAAATAATGAGCTTAATCTGCAGCAAGGGATACTGAGGTTGGATACTGGGGAACTAAGGGTAGTTAAGCTCTGGAGGTCATGGAGTCGTGGAAAGTCAGGGAGTCATGGAAAAGCAGACTTTGACTCCCTCAGGGAACTGATGGGCAGGATCCCCTGGGAGAATAACATGAGGGGGAAAGGAGTCCAGGAGAGCTGGCTGTATTTTAAAGAATCCTAATTGAGGTTACAGGCACAAACCATCCCGATGTGTCGAAAGAATAGTAAATATGGCAGGCGACCAGCTTGGCTTAACAGTGAAATCGTTGCTGCTCTTAAATACAAAAAAGAAGCTTACAAGAAGTGGAAGATTGGACAAATGACCAGGGATGAGTATAAAAATATTGCTCGGGCTTGCAGGAGTGAAATCAGGAAGGCCAAATCACACCTGGAGTTGCAGCTAGCAAGAGATGTTAAGAGTAACAAGAAGGGTTTCTTCAGGTATCTTAGCAACAAGAAGAAAGTCAAGGAAAGTGTGGGCCCCTTACTGAATGAGGGAGGCAACCTAGTGACAGAGGATGTGGAAAAAGCTAATGTACTCAATGCTTTTTTTGCCTCTGTCTTCACGAACAAGGTCAGCTCCCAGACTACTGCACTGGCAGCACAGCATGGGGAGAAGGTGACCACCCCTCTGTGGAGAAGGAAGTGGTTCGGGACTATTTAGAAAAGCTGGACAAGCACAAGTCCATGGGGCCAGATGCGTTGCATCCGAGAGTGCTAAAGGAGTTGGCGGATGTGATTGCAGAGCCATTGGCCATTATCTTTGAAAACTCATGGCGATCGGGGGAGGTCCCAGATGACTGGAAAAAGGCTAATGTAGTGCCCATCTTTAAAAAAGGGAAGAAGGAGGATCCTGGGAACTACAGGCCAGTCAGCCTCACCTCAGTCCCTGGAAAAATCATGGAGCAGGTCCTCAAGGAATCAATTCTGAAGCACTTAGAGAAGAGGAAAGTGATCAGGAACAGTCAGCATGGATTCACCAAGGGCAAGTCATGCCTGACTAATCTAATTGCCTTCTATGACGAGATAACTGGCTCTGTGGATGAAGGGAAAGCAGTGGACTTGTTGTTCCTTGACTTTAGCAAAGCTTTTGACACGGTCTCCCACAGTATTCTTGCCAGCAAGTTAAAGAAGTATGGGCTGGATGAATGGACTATAAGGTGGATAGAAAGCTGGCTAGATTGTCGGGCTCAATGGGTAGTGATCAATGGCTCCATGTCTAGCTGGCAGCCGGTATCAAGTGGAGTGCCCCAGGGGTCGGTCCTGGGGCCAGTTTTCTTCAATATCTTCATAAATGATCTGGAGGATGGTGTGGATTGCACCCTCAGCAAGTTTGCAGATGACACTAAACTGGGAGGAGGGGTAGATACGCTGGAGGGTAGGGATAGGATACAGAGGGCCCTAGACAAATTAAAGGATTGGGCCAAAAGAAATCTGATGAGGTTCAACAAGGACAAGTGCAGAGTCCTGCACTTAGGACGGAAGAATCCCATGCACCGCTACAGACTAGGGACCGAATGGCTCGGCAGCAGTTCTGCAGAGAAGGACCTAGGGGTTACAGTGGACGAGAAGCTGGATATGAGTCAACAGTGTGCCCTTGTTGCCAAGAAGGCCAATGGCATTTTGGGATGTATAAGTAGGGGCATTGCCAGCAGATCGAGGGACGTGATCGTTCCCCTCTATTCGACATTGGTGAGGCCTCATCTGGAGTACTGTGTCCAGTTTTGGGCCCCACATTACAAGAAGGATGTGGAAAAATTGGAAAGAATCCAGCGAAGGGCAACAAAAATGATTAGAGGACTGGAACACATGAGTTATGAGGAGAGGCTGAGGGAACTGGGGATGTTTAGTCTATGGAAGAGAAGAATGAGGGGGGATTTGATAGGTGCTTTCAACTACCTGAAAGGGGGTTCCAAAGAGGATGGCTCTAGACTGTTCTCAGTGGTAGCAGATGACAGAACAAGGAGTAATGGTCTCAAGTTGCAGTGGGGGAGATTTAGGTTGGATATTAAGAAAAACTTTTTCACTAGGAGGGTGGTGAAACACTGGAATGCGTTACCTAGGGAGGTGGTGGAATCTCCTTCCTTGGAGGTTTTTAAGGTCAGGCTTGACAAAGCCCTGGCTGGGATGATTTAGTTGGGGATCGGTCCTGCTTTGAGCAGGGGGTTGGACTAGATGACCTCCTGAGGTCCCTTCCAACCCTGATATTCTATGATTCTATGATTCTAAGGCACAGGCAAACTAGGCACATGCTTAGGGCCCGAATTCATGGGAGGGTGGAGGGGTAAAGCCAAAATGTTTTCAGTTTTTTTAGCCGATGCAGATTTGCATGCAAACTGAAAGACTTGAGCTAGTGGCACTCTGGCGTGGCGCACGGCATCGCGGCACCACTCAAATTTGGCCCAGCCACCTCTTCATCATGGTGAGCAGCACCCCGAGCAGCAGCAGGATGAGGAGCCGGTCCTGGCAGATCCACAGCAAAGTGGGTGTACTGTCCAGCTCTTCGTGGTGATTCACATTAGAGGACAGGGGCCCAAGTGTATGTTTGGGCCCAGCAAAGGGTTAATCTGGCCCTGAGCACACCCAGAAGCTCTGGGCTGGAAGCAGGACTCACTCTGATGTGCTAAGCAGGAGGTCAGACTGCATGATTACAATGGGATAAACTTTCCAAAGCACCTAAGTGATTAAGGAGCCTTCAGACCACTTTCAAAAGTGACTTAAACATTGAAAGTTACCTTTTGAAAAGGGTGGTTCAGTCGCCAAGGCATCCTTGAAAATTTTACCCAGCGGTGTCTTCTGGCCTTGAAGTCTCTGAGTTCTGTCACTCCCACTGTCATCTGAGTCAAAGAGCAGAAAATCATCTGTTCTCTTGAGTCTCCTTCTGGGAGCTTTACTCTGCCAGAACAATGAATACCCCCAGTGCCCCAGCCAGAGTGGGTGCCAACCTGTGACCCACTAGAGTGACGGGTACCGGGTGCAGCAATGTCCAGTCAGTCTGAACAGCAGCCGTAGCGAAAGTTTGCCTTTATGAGTAAAATGTCAGGGTGGAGTAGGCAGCCTGCTGACGTCTACACCATTTGTTTAGATTGTTTCAGTGCCCTGGCTTGAAACAGTTATTGGGATTTGTGTTTATATGTTTCTCCACCCCAGCCAATGCACCTAATTAATGTGGCTGTTCCTGAGGCTGCTAGAGCAGGAGTCAGGAAGGCTCTCTTATTCTGATGTATGACATTTACATTATGCCCTCCATCCCCATGCTAGAGCGGCACATGTATCTGGCATTTAGGGTGACCAGCTGTCCCGATTTTATAGGGACAATCCCAATTTTGGGGTCTTTTTCTTATAAAGGCTCCTATTACTCCCCACCCCCATCCCGATTTTTCACACTTGCTGTCTGGACACCCTACTGACATTTGTCACTCAGAGCAGTGGGTTTGGGGCCAGATGGAGCAGTTGGGAATATAATAGATCTGCAGACAACAGTGTCTTCCTTGTGTGCTCAACAAGACCCAAGGCATCTCGTCGGCTTATTCCCAGCAGCACAGCAAGCTGCAGCCATGCTCCGCAACACAAGGATGCGGCCAGAGTGGTCCACAGCCACCACAGCCACAGGGAGGTGCCGTTGCCATCACAGCACTGCACTAGCTTATCAGCCTGGCTCGCTGGGGACACTGCACCCCAGTCTGGCTTTGAGATGATGCCAGCACTTTGTCACACCATCCCCCTGACTCCAGAACACAGCCCCGTGGCTTCAGTACAGGGCGGCGGGTGTCATGCCTGGCTGAGGTGCTTAAACCCAGCACTTGTACAGTTCTCCAGCCAGCCCTGCTGTGAACCAGGCTAGTGACCAGCATTGCAGAGCGGGGAATTGAACCCAGGGTTTCTATGTCTCGTGGCTGGCTGCACACTGGGTACAAATAGGTAGCTACTGTTGTCCTCCCTGGGCATGAGACATAAGGCCACAGGTCCAAGACCAGGCCAGCTGCTCTGCACCGAGCACCCAGAAGCCCTCTGGCACAATTCCCCTTGGTATCAGTGCCCAGTTCCCGGAGTGAATGCATTGTCACTGGAGATTGCTGGCCCTGCAGAGTCAGGGAAATGGCCAAGGTGAGATCAAGGGGGTACGGGGATGGAAAGTACCATGAGCTGAAGGGCCTGGTGTGGGCGTGCATGTCTTGAGGCCAGCATGGAAATGGGGCAGCAGTAGAAGGGGTGGGGCAGCAGGGCTGGCAGCCCGGGGGAGCGCAGGGGGCTCAGAGCATGTCTCCCCAGGAGGGTTGTTGGCACAGTCCCTGTAGTTTAGTGCAATCAGGTGCCTTGCCAAGGAAGTGGTTTGCTCTTCAGCTGTGTCTTCCTGTGTGTGAGCTTCCTGACAGGGCTGATGTAAGGGTCCAGTGAGGGGATGAGCCTGACGCCCACATCTCCTCCCTTCCGAACACTGCTCACTAACTTCTGGGAGACCAGGCTGGGCTGTTCCAGCAGTCCCAGGGTTGGGGCATTTTGACGGACCAGCAATACAGACACTGCCTGAGGCCCTGGGACAGCCTGGACTCTCAGGGTTCTGGAGACGGCCCAATGCACGTGCCTCTCAGGGCACGTGCCTGGCCCCTGTGCTGTCTGAGGGGGAGTGTCCCTGCGCTCTAAGACTGACCGGGTAATTCCAATATTGTCATGACAGGCAGCGGATCAAAGGCTGGGTACAGGGGAGGGAGCAGCCCTGGCAGGAGGAATGATGTGCAGTTTGCATTTAGAAAGCACTTAAGAAGCAATTATCCAGTGCTGGGAGCCCTGGCCAGAGAGTGTGGCTCATGTATTTTAATGCGTATTTCAAAGAGATGAAGATTGGTCCCCAGCAGGGGGGTCTGGCAGTCACGGAACAGCTGTGTGCAGCTCATGCGGCGACATGCTAAACATGCAGCCACCTCACGCAAAGCTGCAGCCTGCACATGCATACTCTGGAATGCAGAGAAACCTCTGGGCTCCATCATCCCCCTCCCGCTCTGCTCCCTCACCCCCAAGGGGACAGGGACCAAGTGCAGCAAGGGAAGTTCACGGCTTTACGGCTTGCGTCTGGAGGGGTCAGGTCAGAGGGTAGCTGGGCTGCACTCAGTGTCTCCATCTGGCCTGCCCTGTGCTGGGGGTGCTGTAATTCCACAGGGAGGCAGGGTGGTTTGGGGCTAGGTAAGGGGAAGCGGGCCAGGGATTTTCCCAGAGAAGTTCCGCTCAGATGTAGCTTCTAGTATTGGGGCAGGGAGCTGTACAATGCTGTTTCCTCCAGAAAGCTCAGCCCAAATGCAGCCTCCAATGGGATCACCTTAGGGGTCAGCCGGGCACAGGTCCCCTTGAGTGGTGGTGTTATGCTAGAAACACCCCAGTTGTACTTGGAGAGGACCATCAGGCCCACCCATGCTACACCCAGGGACTCAGGGCAAACACTGGGAGCCAGTCCCTGCAGGCAGTGGCCTGGCCTGGTGGGTAGGGAGCCAAGAGCTGTGCATTCCAGGCCTGCACCTATCAGTAGCTGTCTGTGTCCCCTTGGCCAACCTGCTCCCTGTCTCTAAGGTGTGGCTGCTGGTTCTTACCTCCATTTCCAGAGCAAGCTGAGCTCTGGCTAATAATGTCGAAGTGCTGAGTGTGAGTGTGCTTCACAGTGTTGGAGCAGGGGTGATACCTGGCAGATTTGTCTCCCTATAGCTACAGCACTATCTTGCCTCAAAGGCTGGCAGATTTCTCTCTGGGGTGTGCTAAGGGGTTACTCATCCTGGAGGTGGGACTAGCCCCCAGAATGATTCCCCTGGCTTCCCTGTGGATCCTGATCCTTCCAGTACCAAGTGGGTGGACTGTGGGGAAATCTCCCAGGCCTGTTTCCTGTCATGTTGCAGCTTAGGAATGCGTCTCACTAATGGTGAAGCCTCTTTGGGGGAAGAGACCACCTGGGAGATGCAGCCTGGTCCTTATTTCCTAATGAGAGCCAGGCTTATACTGGCTACAAGTGTTAAAGAATCTAGTAATGAATAAACTATCACTAGCAATGATCTCTCCCAGTGCTGGCTGGAGCAGCCCGGGGTATGGCAAGCAATAACCCCCTGATCTGAGACAGAGATCTCGACTCTTCAAAGGGAGTAGACCTGCTGTGATCTGAAGGGAGAAGGGGGAGCGCTGGCTGGCTGGATCCCTGACGCTACTCACTGAGCAGGAGAGGAGGGCAGTCTGTGTGGCTGTGTCCTGGAGGTAGGGAATTAGTGGAGAGCTAACCTGCCCGTAGCTTGGGTGGGTATCTGGGTAAGGCGAGACAGAGCACTGATTGGGCACTTTCCCTAAGAGCAGGTGGTGCCAGCTCTGTGTCATAGGAGGGAAAGAGACCTGGCATTTGGGGCTATCTGGATCCAAGTGGGAATATGGCAGACCCAGGGCTGCGTGAGCATTCGGGTCTGTTACATTGCACCATGCCTAGACAGCAAATAAGGCATTTGGAGCCCAACTGCGGTCCCACCTTCCCTCCTGTACATAGCCATTAGCTCTGGATCCTTTTGGACTGTCCTATCTGTCTGCAGACATTGTGAGCCCAGTGTCCCAGGGGTTCTGGGTGCCTCTGGCCCGGCCTGTGTCAAGGAAGCTCCTATGCTGTTCCACCTGCAGCTTGGGTAAGATGCCAAGAGTGCACTGGGACCACCAGTGTAAGGAGGTGACAGCTCCTGCAGCTGAGCAGTGCCCCACACACCTGGCCTTACCACACACCTGGCCTCGCCTGTCCAGAGATCCAGCCCACGGCACTGGAGCCTCTCCCCAAGTTGTCGCTGTCTTGTTCTGAACAAACACACACTTGGACTAGGCCAGCCTTGCACCAGTTCTGCATATTGGCCAGGGGGCCCGCCCATGGCCCTTCCCAGGCTCTCCGTCCTGTTCTCTGCCGGACAGCCCCGGAGCAGGCCCCTCCTCCTCCTCCCAGTAGAAAGTAGAGTGTGCGGCCTGTTGGTAGCGCCCTAGAGCATGGGTCAGGAGGTTTTCCCAGTGCATTGGGCAGTCCCAGGGGGTCTTGTGCTGCTCCTTTTATGTCCCTGTGGCCCACTGCCTCCAACAAGGTGCAATCCAGCCAGGACAGGCCGTTGTGTGGGTTGAGGGCAAGCGGGGGCTCACTGCTCTTTGCTGTCGTGTTTGGAACTTTCATTCCTGAGTTCACATTTCTATGGCCCCGTCAGTCAGCCCTGGGTGGCATGAGCCCTGCCCGGACGCAGGTACAAGTGTCATGCAATCCACGTGCTAAACTGCTGGTAACAGCAACTTCTGCTGCAGAGAGTGGTGCTGCTGGGGCTGTTAGAGATCAGTGGGACTACACTGTAATTGCCTTGACTAAGATTATGTCACAGAGGTCACGGATTCCATGACCTCCAGAGATCTCCACGACATTTTCTTCTTCAGTCCTGGAAACAGCTGGGCTGGAGCAGTCAGCCAGTGGGGGCCCTGGAGCTCCGAGCTGCTACAGGCGGCAGGGGTACCCCGCAGGTCCCAGCCACCAGCTCCAGAGCTCCAAACCGCCGCGGGTGACAGGAGGTCCCTGCACCTCCAAGCCACCATGAGTGGTGGAGGGACCCTAGTGTTCCCAGCTGCCGCAGGCAGAGGGGGGATCCTGCATCTCCGAGCCACTGGCCCCAGAGCTCCGAGCCACTGCAGACAGTGGGGGGGTCTTCACAGCTCCGAGTCACCACGGGTGACAGGGGGACCCCGGAGCTTCCAGCCGCCGTGGGCCCGGGGGTGGGGGATGGACCCAGCCGCAGTGGTGGCAGGTGCTGGACCCCCTTCCCTTCCCGGGGCTTGGGCTCTCATCCCTCCTTCAGCCCATTTAGTCACAGTTATTTCCCGTGACCTGTTCCTGACTTTCATTAAAAATAACTGTGACAAAATCTTAACCTTACCCCTAATACACTCAAGAGATGCTTTTCTTCCCGGCATCGCCCACCTCTGGTTCTGGCCACACCCACATGGGCTGGGCTTCAGAAGGAGTCTTGAGCTGGACCTGGGTTATTAGCACTTGGACATAATCTGTATTAGTGTGTCAGGGCTCCTGGGACTCAGAGGAGCGCGGGGGCTGCTGCCTTGTCTGAAATGCTGCCGATCAGTCATGCCAGTGGCGTGGGTGAGGTTACCTTCTCCTCAGGTAAGATTGCACCCAGCCCCCATTCTGCAGCATGATCCTTGCCCGCCTGTTGCTCTGACATGGGAAATTCCCTTGGTCTGAAAATCACCAGATTCCCTCTGAAGATCAAAGAAGAGGATTGTGCAAAATCTGAAGGAGATTCCTTACGCAGGTTTGAGTTCCAGGGCCTTGAAATTACCCTGAATTGAAATTCTGACTTCTGTCTAAAGTTTCTTTGTCACCTGCTAGCTCAGTAAGGGCCAGTTACTGCCCCCTTCAAACCTCCTGGAGTGTGAAAGCTCCTGGACAATATGGCCACCAGGTATGTTTGAGGAAAGTAAGTTGTAATTAAAACACAGTAATTAAGCAATGTTTGCCATGGATCCTGTAGGTCCCAATCCTAGTCCTGCTGGTTTCAGTGGGAGATATGAACCCAATGCTGCCTCCATTGATGATGGTGGTATATTTCTTATTTACTATCATATTGAATATTCCCTATTCAGAATTAGACGCTATCATATGTGTGGGTGATCATGTCGTCTCCTATCGGTCAGTGGCAGCTGAGAAAGAACATAAAGGTGTTGATTTGTGTGAGTAGCAGCCTGGAGGGATCTTTAGCTCCAGGGTTTGAGGCCTCTGTCATTGTAGCTCTAAGAACAGGCTTTGGCCTCAGCTCAGCAGCTGTGTGGGACTTTAGCAGGGAAGGGGGCAGCTGCAGTCCTGTTACAAGATGACTTTGACCCCCCGGGTAATTCCAAAAAGAAACACTCTCTTACACTCCCAGCAAGGCATTGTGAAGGCTCCCTGGCAGCTGCCTGGTGTTCTGGCGCTTCTGAGTACATCCAGTGAAGACTTTCTGAGAAGAAAACACCCTAAAATGGCTCCTTCTGGACATTTTTTCCCAAGATTCTAATGTTTCTTTGTACCCCTTGATCTGCCCATCTATTGAAACTACCCCACGACCTGATAATGTAGTTAGGGTTTGATTTTGGCTCAGGCAAGAGGCTGTTTTCAAGGGCAAGAACCGGAAAATGCTTAAGAAATTGACATAATTGAAAATGAGACAAGTCTCTCTGTCATTTAACATGAGCCTGAAAAACACAAGGTGATGAAAAATATTTCCATCTTCAATCTCCGATCCAGCTAGGGCTGCCTTGCCAAACTCCACAGCGCGGCCAGCACTCAGTTTTATAATGAATCTTGTGGTATTTGGTGTTTCCCTTAAAGCCCCAGCTCCTTGAGTCAGGTGATTACGTAAGAATCTAAATTTGTATGTTTAAAAAAGTTTCTGGTGGCAGAGAAAACCCCTGAAAACCCTGAAAGCATGACCCCTAAGGACTCAAAGCCAGAAGGTGAGTAAAAAGACCCTGAGCTAATTACATTTGTAAGTCTTGTGATTTTTAAGCCAATCTCATGATTGTTTGGGGTGTCTCATGATTTTCGAATGCTTGGGGTTGTTCAGACTGACTCCAGGATGTGGCAAAACATCCCCCCGCCTGCCCTACCAAAGCGTCTGTGGGGACGTGTAATGTGCACAGCAGGATTTTCCATGTGGGATAAGTGAGGAGACTTGCCCGAGGTTATACACCAGAATACCTGAGTCAGCCCTGGGAACAGACCACAATCTGTGAGGTGCTAGACCCATAGCACAGGGGCTGGAAATGAGGGGAACTTGCCTGTAGGCCAGCGCTTGGAGTAGCCCACAGCCACGGCATTCCCCAGATCCAGACAGGCAGTGGTGAAAGCCTCCTCCCATGCAGTGTAATAGAGAGGTGTAACCTAGGCCACCTGGGTCCTTCTGGGGCACTGCAGCTAGCACTGGAGGTGGGTTATTTTTGCCTTGCTTGCTACCCCCATACGTACACCTCAGACCTACAGCCCCCTAAGGAACAGACCTCTCTTTCCCTGATCCGGGGTGACAATGTTCAGAAAAGAAATGGTGCTGCTCACGCTGCAGCTCTGCTCCCTGCATGGTTCAGAGTCACGGTAGGGAACGGAAAATGATTTTGAACTGTATTTGCCTCCCGCTATGGCGTGAGTAGGTCTCTGGGAGAACAAGATGCCTCCTGCATCAGCACAGCTGTGCTAAGCTGGCTTCTATTGCTGGAGCTCTGTGATGGAGCAGCGCTGGGTCAGCTCCGTACTTAAGTCGGGTTCCATATTTTAGCTGAAGCCAGGATTCAAGCTCTTCTTTCTGCATGAAGATTACAGCGTAGCCTTGTTCAGCACTTCCTCTCTAAGCACATATTAATGTTTCTGACCATTTACAAGTAAATCTGTTAATTAATTTATGAGTTAAAATTAATTAAAATCAGGCCTTTTAGACATTTCAATTTGTTTATTAACCTTTTGTCAGCCCGCTTTAACGAACAGATGGATTCTTACTGGCCTTTTAACTTCCCATAAAGTCAAAACTCATTGAAAACAGGTCAGTAGGCTACATCTGAAGAAACTAGGTTGTAATTAATCTAATTGATCAATGATTATTGTTTATACCTGATTGTATTATAGTCAGGGCTGGATCAATAATTCGGGTCATTCACAAACAGTATCACTGTGACAGAATCTTCACCCTCTTCCCAGGGGCATGTGGTTGTCTGATCATGGGGGAGACACGGGCAGCAGGATCTTCCAAAATTCCTATGCCGGGAGGTAGGCAACAGACTTACACACACACACACACCCCCCACCAAGGGGCATGTGCCAGGACCGTCACATGTAGTGGTGCCTCCCCTCAGGGTAACTGAACTGTTTCATTAGAGTTGGTGGGAAAGGAAGCTAATGAGGATAAAGACGGGGAATCCTGAAAGGTTTTATTTGCGGGAATACACTCTCAAAAGTGGGTCTTCAGGAATTCACAATTAGACAAAGCACAAGCTGGTAGCCATCCATCACCGTTGGTCATTAACAAGCCAGGGTCTCTCAATGCACACTGCTAGCACCAGAAAGGAAATGCGACAAATGACATAAAAAGAGCACAAAACTGTGTGTGTGTGTGTATTGGGGGGGGGGGGGGGGGGCAGGGGTGTAATGCTTGTGATCACATGACAAGCTATGTGCAAGGGAAAAAGTCGACAGTTCATATCAGGAAGGCTGCCTGGTGAGGCCACTGGGTGCGGAGCCTCTACGTGAGCTGCCCTGCGGGAACATGTGCAAACAGGAAAGTGACCAGAGAAGTCATCAGCCATCCACAGCTCATCAGAATCTGGCAGGCATAAGACATGTTCTTTGCAGAGCATATTCAGCAAACTGAATGTCACACCCCAAAGCTGCACCCGTAGCTCCCATCCATCATGGCCTGGTAAAGAAATGCTGCTGTTTGCGTTGTTTACATGCCCATGAGCCACATTGTGGTGATGTGTTAATGGAGGGAAATTTCAGACTTCTCTGCGCTGGAATCTCTCCCCATCTTCTGGCCCCTTTGCACTCCTCAGGTGGCCCTAACTGCCTATCTGAGAATTTCCCTGGCATGGGGGACCTCTCAGCTGTCATTAAGCCAGTTCCTATGCCACCTGCCCCAGAACTCCTGGGCAGAGGGTATGTTGGGAGCAGGGGGTGTTGGAGGGAAGCACATCTTTGCTCTGCCAATTTTCAGCTTGACTTAAGTTAGAGCAGCCCCTAGGCTGCTCTGACTTAGGCTATGTCTACCCTTCGAGCTGGGTGTGTAATTCCCAGCTCAAGGAGACATATCTGCTCTAGCTCTGATGGAGCATCTTCTTCTTCCTCTTTACTCCCTTCCGTCAGCTCAGCAGCGATGGCGGGTCCGAATGAAGTCTTTCCACCACTTTCTGTCTTGTACCAGGTTCATGGCTTTGTTCACCTTTAAGCCTTTTTTGTTTCTATATCTTTCTTCACCATGGCTATCCAATGCATCCTCAGTCTTCTTCTCTTTCAGTTTCCTTGCACTCTGGTATGTATCACCATGTACGGTATCCTTTCCAGGTCCATTCTTAACATGTGTTCAAACCACGGCAGTTGTTTTTCTTGAGTCTTCTGTAACCAGCATTACTTCTTGCCCTAGCCATTTTCTTATCATCTTGGTGCCTAGCATCTCATACAGGTGCATACTTGGGGCTAGCTCCTCCTGCAGCTCATGCTGCAAAGCTACACTCTATTTTTAGCCCTCTAGCTCCATAAGAGCTAGCACAGGCAGATCTCCTTGAGCTGGGAATTCCACCCCCCGTTCAAAGCGTACACATACCCTTACGCTGCAGCCAGAGCAGTGAGTGTGTCCCCACTGCCCTCTGGCACAAGTAGGTCCCAGGGCAGTAGAGGCTGAGCCAGGACATTTCCAAATGAAGCTCACGTCTCATTCTTTACCCATTCAAGGGATCAACAGATTTCCTACGTGTGGTCGCAAGTGAACACTGAAGTGAGCGATTATGTTTCCATTTGTTTAGCCATTGTTTTATTATTACAAACTCCAGCTTTAAATGGAGCATTAGTTCAATGGTTTGCAGTGTTGAAATTAATTTTAAAGTGTACGTTATTGTAAACAGGCAAAGGGATTAAGCCTGCGTTGGCCTGCTCTGCAATTAGGGGCTCTTTGAGATTTCCAGTTCCAAAAGAGACAAAACCCTTGAAATAAAGGCAACAGTTTAGGCTAATATCCTTTTATTTTGTCTGAAACTCAAAGGGATGCTCATTTTTAAAAATGTCAAAAAATAACCATACTAAATATAATAATAAATATAATATAAATATTCATGTTATATGTATATATAAATATATGATTGATTATATATAATAATACAAACATTACAAAATAATACATATAAATATGACTATAATAAAATAATAAAAATAATTATAAAAATAACCCTAATAATAAAAAGTCAGACCTGACACAGGGCGCTGTGTAAGCTTGAAAGTTTGTCTCTCTCACCACCAGAAGTTGGTACAATAACAGATGTTACCTCCCCCTCTTGTCTTTCCAAAGATAACCCGGACTTTTGGTGGGAGCTGGTGCAGTTGCTGAGTGCTGCTTTCAGCGTGCTCTGCGAGCACTGTTCCTTGTGTCTGCAAGCTCCTCTAGACATGATGCTCCCTTCTCTGCCTTATCATGTCCCTGTCATAGAATCATAGAACTGTAGGGCTGGAAGGGACCTTGAGAGGTTATTAAGTCCAGCCCCCTGTGCGGCGGCAGGACCAAGTAAACCCAGACCACCGCAATGGGTGTTTGTTTAACCTCTTCTTAAAAACCTCCAATGATGGGGATTCCTCAGCCTCCCTGAGAAGCCTATTCCAGTGCTTTACTACCCTTAAGAGTTGGAAAGTTTTCCCAAATATCCAACCTAAATCTCTCTTGCTGAAGATTAAGCCCATTAATTCTTCTCCTACCTTCAGTGGACATGGGGAACAATTGATCACTGTCTCATTGAAGCTCTTAACATAGTTGAAGACTATCAGGTGCCCTCTAGTCTTCTTTTCTGAAGATTAAAGATGCCCAGTGTTTTAACCTTTTTTTGTAGATCAGCTTTTCTAAACCTTTTAATAATTGTATTGCTTTCCTCTGAATTCTTTTCAATTTGTCCACATCTTTCTTAAAGTGAGACGCCCAGAACTGGACACAATACTCGAGCAAAGGCCTCAGTGCCAGGTAGAGTGGGACAATTGTCTTCCCCGTCTTACATATGACACTCCTCTTAATACACAACAGAATCATATTAGACTTTTTTGCAGCTGCGTCGCATTGACGGCTCAGATTCAGTTTATGATCCTCTATAACCCTCACGCCCTTTTCAGCGCACTAACACCTAGACAGTTATTCCCCATTTTGTAGTTGTGCATTTGATTTTTCCATCCTAAGTGAAATACTGTACTGTGCACTTGTCTTTATTGAATTCCATCTTGTTGATTTCAGATCGATTTTTCCAATTTATCAAGATTGGTTTGAATTTGAATCCTGTTCTCCAACATGCTAGCAACCCCTCCCAGCTTAGTGTCATCAACAAATTTTATAAGCATAATCTCTGCTCCATTATCCACATAATTAATTAAAATATTGAATAGTACTGGACACTGGACATGTTCCTGTGGAACCCAGTTTAACAGCAAACCATTGATAACTACTCTTTGAGTGCGGTCTTTCAATCAATTGTGAACCCACCTGAAAGTAATTTCATGTGGACCACATTTCCCTAGTTCACTTATGGGAATGTCATGTCATGTCATGAGGGACTGTGCCAAAAGCCTTGCTAAAATCAAGATATATCATGTCTACTGCTTCCCCCCATCCACTAGGCCAGTAACCCCATCAAAGAAGTATTAGGTTGGTTTGCCATGATTTGTTCTTGGCACATCCATGTTGGTTATTCCTTATAACCCTATTATCCTATAGGTGCTTACACATTGATTAATAATTTGTTCCAGTACCTTTCCAGGTATCGAAGTTAGGCTGACTGGTCTATAATTCCCTTTTTGTTCCCCCTTTTAAAGATAGGTGCTGTGTTTGCCCTTCTCCAGTCTTCTAGGACCTCACCTGTCATTCATGAATTCTCAAAAATAATTGCTTCAGGTAGTTCCTTTAGTACTCTAGGATGAATTTCACCAGGCCCCAACAACTTGAATACATCTGACTTATCTTAATATTGTACCACCTGTTCTTTCCTTATTCGGCTGGTGTTCCTTTCCCCTTGTTGTTAATATTAATGTGGTTGGGTATCTGGTCACTGTTTACCTTTTTAGTGAAGACTGAAGAAAAATAGGCATGAATCACCTCAGCTTCTTGGTGCTTGGTGCTTGGTGGCATATGTAGAGACTAGCAACCTTGGCAGGCTCACAACACTGTGGTTGGTTTATTAGTGATTTTCAGTGATGATACAGGAGCCAGAGAAAGAGTCAGTTTGACTCTCAGAGCACAGGGACCATTTGTAGCACTGGCAGGAACATAAGAATGTGGGAATTGCCAAACTGGATCAGACCCAAGCCTAATGTCTGTGTGGCAGCGGGTGTGTATTATCCCCATTTTACAGATGGGGAAACTGAGGCTCAGAGATACTAATGCCAGGCATTTTCTCCTGCTGTCCAGATGGAACAGCACCGGACACTTACAAAATGTGCCCTGGGATGTTTACCCTCAGTGCAGAGAGAAAGGCCCTCAGTGTTGAGATCCCACCCGAAAGACCCCACGCAGCGAAGTGGCAGGAGCTCAGCTGATCTGCCTGAGAAGGTGGAAAGGCTGAATCAGCCCTGCAAGGGGCCTGTGGTTTCAAGAAGTCTACATATTGCAAACCACCTGCTTAGCCCACAAAGTCATCCCCTCCGGTGATATCACTGTCCTTACACTCTAGGGACTCTGAGGAAATACATGCTGGAATCTTTTGTGCTATTCAGCTATTGTTTTAGTAGCTGTGGCTAATTTTTGTTTGTTTATATTTTCCCTTCCCTGCAGAATTTTGGGTGGATGTGTGAGACTGTCACTTGTTTCGGAGCTCCGTAGTTCCCCAGAACACTGCCCCCTTCCCTTCTTGGGCATGCACAATCAACACAGTGTATATGTCTTTCAGGGGAGAGAGCCGCAAGGACTGAAGCCAGCAGACTGATAACAATTTGTTTGGCAGGGTCTGTCTCCAGTGCTGCTAACTCTTGTGATTTTATTGTAAGTCTTGCAATATTTTATGTGTTGCTTAAAGCTCCAACTCCTGGATGCATATGATTAGGTGAGAATCTCAGCTTTCATTTTAAAATGAAGGCGAGCTTTTAGCCCTTGTGTTTGCATAGAAAAGCCTGCAAACAAGAACCACATGCACCCTTTGCACAGGCAGAGAAAAAGAACTTGAATTTTATAATTTTTTAACACATCTCTTGATTTTTGACACTTGACTCAAGGGTTTTCAGTGCTTGGGGTTGATAATATTGTGTCTCTCCTTCCTTAGCCAACTGGGAAAATGTCATTGTTAAAAGAACCACTTGGGATCATTTAAAAAGAAATCCAGAGAGAGATTTCCAGTACATCACCTGGTGTCAAACCCCTGGGTGGATTTGAGCAACCTGACTTAAACATGTAATCCATTCCATGACTGTAGAATCCAGGCCAGGATTTAGGCAGTTCCTTTGTAGAGGTGGTGACTTTAGGCAGCTCCGGCTGTGGCGCTAGAAAACCAAAGAGCAGCCTCAGTAAATGCCCAATCCCCATTAACCTAATGATGCCCGCATCCTGCCCCCCACTGTGACGAGGGGCGCCACCAACTGCCCTCCTAAAACACACCTTTGTGCATGGAGTGAAGCCCAGCTGGCCCTCAGGGCAGCACCTGCCTTTGCAGAGCCAGGGGACGGATCACTGAGGGAAACACGACCTCTTAGGAGGCTGGAGGGTGTTTGACTGAGCCGGGCGGGGCTGGTCAGATTCATGGTGGGCACATTCGCCAGGGCACCGCTTTGGAGCAGGTTATAATCCCCAGGGATAAAACACACCCTCTCCACACCTGGAACGCACCCAGGTGCTGCCTGGCACTCGCGGCCAGCATTAGGCCAGCTGTGCTGTTTCAAAGGGACAGCCCCAGCCTGCTGTTGGCTCTGCTCTGTCCCTGCCGAAAGTGCTCTCTGGCCAGTACATTACAGCAGAGTCACCGGGCAGAGCTGTCAACAGTGATCGTTGCTGGGGGTTGTGGAGGCTGTTGGGCATTTGTCAGCTCTGGGTTTCTGGTTCCCCCCCCCCCAGCACGTGGATATGTGCGGGGAAGGAAGGCACACCTGTCCCTGCTCCCACAGCATCTGTGGGGAGCATAAGCCCTCTCTTTCCTTCAGGGGCCTGGGCCTTCCTGGTTGCCTGGGGCTTCTCCCAGGCAGGGTGACCCATCTTTTCCTCCTCCCTGGAGTTTCCTTCCTTTGTGGTATTATTTCTCTCCACCAACCTTTCCTATGTGCTCTCACCTCCCTCCATTTGGGTCTCTTTCTGCGAGCCCTTTTCCTTTTTTTCCATCTGCTCTCCCCACACCTGCCTCCCTCTCTGACCATGGCATGGAGACGGGGTGGGACTCCCCTGCTGCTGGCTGGAGCAGTTGAAAGCTAAGGCCTTCACTGCTGTTCAGTGCAGAGGGGCTGAGGCAGGGATCGGAATGACGGGTGCTTAGCTCTTGGCTGCCTCTCTGATCTGCCCTGTGTCCTGCATGGGCAGGATGTTCATCATCAAACTGCTCCACCAGCTCCCTGGCCTTTGGCTGGGACGGTCAGACCGAGAGCTGGGTTACTAACCTAGGCAGAACTGGCTGGAATGGGAGAGCGGGCAGGTCTGGCAAGGTATGTCCCTTTCTCTCCCGAGTTACTGCATTCCAGTGCAGGCAGCAGGGCAGAGTCAGTTTTGGATGGTGGCTTGAAAGCCTTTCTCATGACACTGAATTGTTTACTAATATATGCTGGCTAGCATATCTATCTACCTACCTATCTAATATCCTATTAATAATATGTCTGATATTCACCATATATATATATTGTGACAAAGTTCCTCCTCTACCTTGGTGGGTCTTGTGCTTACTGGCGGATTTGCTCGCCTTGGAGCTTCACAGCAGCCCTCAGTTTGGCCATTTTTATGAACCAACAGTCCAGGTCGACTCCGCCTGTGTCTGACCAGGAGCTGGGAGGTTTGGGGGGAACCCGGGCCCGCCCTCTACTCCGGGTTCCAGCCCAGGGCCCTGTGGTATGCAGCAGTTTAGAGTGCCTCTGGTGTATAACCTCGGCACAAGTCCATGGGGCCGGATGCGCTGCATCCGAGAGTGCTAAAGGAGTTGGCGGATGTGATTGCAGAGCCATTGGCCATTATCTTTGAAAACTCATGGCGATCGGGGGAAGTCCCAGACGACTGGAAAAAGGCTAATGTAGTGCCCATCTTTAAAAAAGGGAAGGAGGAGGATCCTGGGAACTACAGGCCAGTCAGCCTCACCTCAGTTCCTGGAAAAATCATGGAGCAGGTCCTCAAGAAATCAATCCTGAAGCAGTTAGAGGAGAGGAAAGTGATCAGGAACAGTCAGCATGGATTCACCAAGGGCAAGTCATGCCTGACTAATCTAATTGCCTTCTATGACGAGATAACTGGCTCTGTGGATGAGGGGAAAGCGGTGGACGTGTTGTTCCTTGACTTTAGCAAAGCTTTTGACACGGTCTCCCACACTATTCTTGCCAGCAAGTTAAAGAAGTATGGGCTGGATGAATGGACTATAAGGTGGATAGAAAGTTGGCTAGATTGTCGGGCTCAACGGGTAGTGATCAATGGCTCCATGTCTAGTTGGCAGCCGGTATCAAGTGGAGTGCCCCAAGGGTCGGTCCTGGGGCCGGTTTTGTTCAATATCTTCATAAATGATCTGGAAGATGGTGTGGATTGCACCCTCAGCAAGTTTGCAGATGACACTAAACTGGGAGGAGAGGTAGATACGCTGAAGGGTAGGGATAGGATACAGAGGGACCTAGACAAATTAGAGGATTGGGCCAAAAGAAATCTGATGAGGTTCAACAAGGACAAGTGCAGAGTCCTGCACTTAGGACGGAAGAATCCCACGCACCACTACAGACTAGGGACCGAATGGCTCGGCAGCAGTTCTGCAGAAAAGGACCTAGGGGTTACAGTGGACGAGAAGCTGGATATGAGTCAACAGTGTGCTCTTGTTGCCAAGAAGGCCAATGGCATTTTGGGATGTATAAGTAGGGGCATTGCCAGCAGATCGAGGGACGTGCTCGTTCCCCTCTATTCAACATTGGTGAGGCCTCATCTGGAGTACTGTGTCCAGTTCTGGGCCCCACACTACAAGAAGGATGTGGAAAAATTGGAAAGAGTCCAGCGGAGGGCAACAAAAATGATTAGGGGACTGGAACACATGACTTCTGAGGAGAGGCTGAGGGAACTGGGATTGTTTAGTCTGCGGAAGAGAAGAATGAGTGGGGATTTGATAGCTGCTTTCAACTACCTGAAAGGGGGTTCCAAAGAGGATGGTTCTAGACTGTTCTCAGTGGTAGCTGATGACAGAACAAGGAGTAATGGTCTCAAGTTGCAGTGGGGGAGGTTTAGGTTGGATATTAGGAAAAACTTTTTCATTAGGAGGGTGGTGAAACACTGGAATGCGTTACCTAGGGAGGTGGTGGAATCTCCTTCCTTAGAAGTTTTTAAGGTCAGGCTTGACAAAGCCCTGGCTGGGATGATTTAGTTGGGGATTGGTCCTGCTTTGAGCAGGGGGTTGGACTAGATGACCTCCTGAGGTCCCTTCCAACCCTGATATTCTATGATTCTATGATTCCAAACTTAAAGCCATGGCAAATGAAAACGGGAGAAAGGTGACAGAAGACAGAACCCTTTGCTCTACAAGTTGTAAATAGCCATGCTAATCTGTCATTTTTGCTCACTAGTGTAAATCTTGGAGTCATGTATGTAACTTGTTTAAACCGGAAATTGAGGGGAAACATAAAAAAGGGAAAGATAAGGAGCAAAATGGTATTGCAACGCAGTGTCTCATTTGTTTAGATTTGAACAGTAATATAAGAGAGCTGACAAAGAATTTAAAACTGGAACAAAATCAGAATGGGAAATAAAAACAGCGAGTGGAAGGTATAAAAACCTGTAATACTCTTCTTACCTACAGTTTACAAGAAATTAAGGGAAGACTAGGAGATTGACAGGTGAGATGCAGCCAGCAAGAGGGAGAAAAATTAGACTGGCAAAGACAGGCTAAAAATCTTAAAAATATGTGTGACACTGCATTCCATATTCTTCATAGTGATATTATTAGGATATGGTTATAGCATAATTAGGATGCATTTTATACAAGACAAGTCATGGGAAGTGTTATTGGAAAAGTGCTGGTTTTCTGAATATGATTATCCTATTTGTATGCATGTATTATTTTTGTATCTGAAGTTATGAATATTGACTATGTATCTGTATTTCAAATGTAGTTACACCTGGGTGATGACTACTAGGCAAGATGCTTTCAGTCTAGATAGCTGGTTGGGAAGGGCCTATTCAGGGCAATGAGTCATTAGGGGAAACAATAGGCCTTAGGAAAAGCTCATCTCTTACCTGGTGAGCCTTCCTGAGAATGCTACAGACAGCCTGTGAGTGATGGCTGCTATGACTCTACAAGGACATGTGACCAGGCCACATGATGCTGGATTCCATCTTGGGATGTCAGTATTTTTCCACAGACTGGTCTGAAAACCAAGCTTTGGAACACAGGGTTCCCGCAATATGCAAAACATATATAAGGCAGGGAGCGACATCATTGATGGTTCTTCACTCCCCACACAAGACTCCTGGAAACAGCTGAGGAACAAAGACTGAACTGGGGGAAGTGCTGGACCCAGGCTAAAGGGATTTCTAGCCGGTGTATGAAACACCTGAGGATTCCAAGCTGCAAAGCAAGTGTAGTTTGGGCCTTAAGAATCTACAAGGCTGCCTGTACTATCAGTTAGGGTGAGAATCTACTATTCATATCCAATCTATCTAGTATATTAAGCTTAGTTTGTGTTTTCTGTTTATTTGCTAGGTAATCTGCTTTGATCTGTTTGCTATCCCTTATAATCATGTAAAAGTTATCTTTTGTAGTTAATAAAGTGCTTGGGGGAAATCTTTGCTTGGTTATCACAAGTGTGCATTGTCCTCTTCACATTGAGGGTGAAGCAGACCGGGTATTAAACCCGTATACTGGCCAGACTTGACCAGGGCAGGACAATACTGCTCTGGGGTCCCAGGCTGGGAAGCTGGTGGTTAGAAAGCCTGCATGTAACTGCAGCTGGGTGTGTCCCTACCCGTGTGAATGCTGGTGAAAGTGCAGGCTGGAGGGCTTTGCAGCTTGTGACAGCAGTACCATGTGAGATGGAGCCCAGGATGATGAGCCAGGGGGTTCAGTGATACCCCAGTTCCAGGTGGCACCACGGGGGAACCCATCACAATATGTATGAAAGTGTCTCCTAACTGCAGCAGGGAAGAACACTTCTGTAATGAACTTGGAGTGCAGACATAAGCAACAGGCACTTGGGGAACAAATTCAGATTTTGTGGGAACAGGTAGCAACCCCCACTCTCCTCCCGGAGCTAAACTAAAAATGAGAAAAACCTTATTCCCAGCCCCACTGCTCTAACCCACAGAACTCCATTCTCCTCTCAGAGCTAATAATATAACCTCTCACTCCAATATTGTTATGTACAGGTCAAATTTTTCCTTTATGTCTTTTGTCACTGCTGCCTGTACTTTGAAATGTCCTCAAAGAATTAATTCATCTCTCTCATGTCTCCCTACATTGCTTTCTCCTCACTTGTCCACTCTCTCTTTGTTTTAAAAGTTAAATATTATAGTTATTACAGAAAAACCCATCATAGAAAGAGATGGAGTTGGAGAAACTGAAACAAATAAATCATCAAAATGCTTAAGATAAAAACTTTAAATAAGTCTGATAAAATTAATGATTTTAACCCTTCAGGAATATAACAGCTAAAGAAACACCTAACTTTCTTGAAGATATGGTTGCCAAGCAACAGAAATGCTAACTTTGCTTCTAATCCTAGCCACTAACATATGAAACATGTTTCCCCTATTACCATATAGTAGTATTCTTAAGATAAAAGTAATGAAACTAAACTAAATTAATACAACAAAGTGGGCAAATAACTAAATAGGGATTTTATCAATTCTTATTAAAAGTTTTAAATAATGACTTAATTAAATTAATTTAAATGTTTAATTCTTGTGTTTACTTTTTTATTTTCCAAAATGCATTGCCTTAATAATGTTAAGCTCTTAATGTCATATCTTATATAGTTATAAATACAATTTTGGCACCATTCATCTTTAATTGTAAGTTTGTTATATATGATCGGTATGCTGCCCTATGTTGTATGTTGTGTCACAGGACTAATTTTTGTTTTTATTTTGTTGCAACGGAAGCCAGTTTTACACTCATAATTATAAATCTGCGTTTTGATACTCTGGTGAGGCCATACCCATCATAACACCAGTTCTTTTTTTTTTTTTTTTTTTTTTTTTTGCAAAGCTGAAAAAGGCTTCGGTTCTCAGTACATGTACATCGATTTCTGCCTTAATAAATAATGGAATTGCAAACAAAAAAGTTTTTCTTTTATCAATAAAAGGCTTTTATTCAAAAGTAAAAAAACCAGTAGGGGGAAAATCTCAGGATTAGTGAAAGGTTATATTAATAAAATCACAGCCCAGAATCCCCAAAGCACAGAACATGAGAGCTACTGCCCCACCTGCCCCCAGAACACCCTTTCAACCCAACTGTGCTTCCCCGGGACCATTGCAGCCCTTTTGCACTGGAGCAGCATCAGCCCCCTGCTCTGGTTCACGCTGGTAGACTCTATGGCTCGGTCTGCCCTCGGAAATCTGCTGAAGCAGCAATGGGAGGGCAAGTGTGGAGTGGGCTCAGAGTTACTGCCTGCTCTGAGCAGGAAGCTGTGCAGTGTCTTACAGCGTGGAGCTGCCTGGCCTCTTTGCAACAGCAGCAGCCTCTGTCAGGGCCCACTGCTGAGTGCCCCAGTCTCTTGTCGTGGCATCTCAGTGCTACTGCAGCTGCCTTTGAAAGTTCCACTTTACCCAGAGAGAAAATAAGCAAGGCAGCAAGCACCAGCTGGGCGTGCGTGGAGAAAAGGACATTAATACCTTTCATATCCAGCAATCAGAATTTCTTCGAGAGAGAACACTACAGTATCCCATTCTCGCTTGCTCATCCTCCTCCCGTTTAATGAAAATCAGAGCCAGGCATTAAAGAGCTGTTTAGCATTTCAATACGTTTAATATCCTCACTGATAAGGGAACGAGGGATATTACCATAAAGCCTTCCTTAAACTCTCCCCCCTTCTTCAGCCAGCACTCCTGGCTTATGTTTGTCTGAATTCCAATTCCAAATCATCTCCATTAACCAGGCAAAATTATGATAAGATTATTTTTTTCATATAAAGGATATTAATACACACAATTTCTGGTAATGACAAGGGAGAAGAGAGCACCAGGCCTCAGCAGCCCTGACCTGAATTAATCAAGCACTGATTGCTGCGCCTACCAGGGGCCCCTGGCACTCCGGAGAGAGGCCATCACTCGCAATGCCCCCTAATGACAGTGCACCAAGGGGCAGGCCGAAAGGGGCAGGCCCCTTTCCGGGTGGGGGGCGTGTTAATGAAAGGAGCACACTGCCTGCTCAGGGTAATTGAAAGGCCTCCTCCTTGCCTTGGTGAGAAGCTGAGAGCACTCACCAGCTGCACCTTCTGGGACTCACAGGTGGAGCCTTGTTCAAGGGCATGAAGCAGCCACCTGGACTGCTTGGGGCTGGGGAAATATACCCCTGCGATGGCTGTAAGGCCTCCCTGGGAGTACCCCTGGCGGCTGTGCCTCCCTGGCAGGCACAGCATTGGCATAACCAGAAATACACAGGACCCTGCAGGAGCCCTCCCAGAAGGAGGCACCTGGGAAGGCAGGGGTATCCCTGAACTCCAGTTATCTCCAGCAGATTCGATGGCCCACTGAGGTAATTGCAGTCTGTGTGCAAGGGAAGCGGCTCTAAGGCTGCTCTGACCTGTCCTAGGGCCCCAGCTAGCTCCTAGGGCCATCCCAGCCTCGGAGAGGCACATTGCTTCCCCTGCAAGGGCCCAGCATGGCACCGTGATGGCTTCCCCCTCATAGCTCCAGCAGGGACTAGGCAGTGGCGTAACTAGGGGATGCTGGCAGGAACAGGCTCAAAGAGGGAAAGGAGAAAGAGGAAGAAGGCACTTTAGGCTGGTAGCTGAATGGGTCCAGATGGGAGGGTGGGGCTCATTAGCTCATTTCCCTCAGGCATCCTGGTACAGAAAGCCCCATAGCAGCACTTGGGGGTTTATTGCCTTTGCCCCAGTGAATACGCTCCTACAGGCTTCCTTTCAACATCAGCCATCCCGTGCAGGGCTTCCTTTCAGAGGCCTGCTCCAGACAGGTGACAGAGGTGAACTGAGTGTGACAGAGAGGCCAGCATAACCTGGGAGCAGAGAAGATTTCCACCCTTCTTCTCACTCTGTGGAAGGTCCCCATGTCTGCCCGTCGACATCACATTTGGTTTCCCTATAAACTCTGAATCTGCAGCTGGGACAATACAGATTACACCGAGAAATGGAAACAATAGATGAAAGCTTATTAACTGGCAACAAAAGTACTCAGAAATCAGGGCTTGTGGTCAGAATCACTATGGTCAAAAGGGGCCTGGTGCTGCCCCCTTGCCAGGAGACCAAGTACTTGTGAGGAATCTTTCCAAGAGAGGGACCAGGAAAATTAAGATCCTACTGGGACAATAATATCCATGCAGCATGGGAAAGGAAAGGGGATAGTCCAGTCTCTGGAACAGAAGAGAAGATGGAAAAGGAGGTGTTAGAGTTCTCCGCAATCTTTTACTTCCCTGTGACTTCTTTGGCCAGGTTCAGCTCCTCTGCGGGTAGGTTGTTCTGCATTCTAGCCCCAAGACTGATGGCATTTAGGTAAACAAGTGATACTGACTTCTGGTGTGGCTGCTGCTCTAAACGGAGGGCTTTATAGTTCTGGATAGTTTGTTGTTATGGATATTTTTCTAACTGGCATACCACATGGCAGTGACTTGGAATTCCATGACTGTCCCACCGATACATAGGGATTGTTATTTCATAAGATATGAATAGCTTTGGGAATTAAAACAGCTCACACTCTGTTCTGCAGGACAGTGAAACTACAATGGCGACAGAAACATCCTATTATGTGGAATAAACTGAAGGGAGATATAGATGTGTCCACCATTGGCTCCCAAACTTGTGACGGAGACAGGCCCAAAGATTCACCTAAGAGCACCAGTTATGAGTAGGTGCAACTCACACACGACTGCTGGTGAGTTGACTGGATGAACTGAATGTTACGGTTTGGTAAAAGCAATGTCGGGATGATCGTATTTTTGAGTAAGGGAATGCCAGGGATGCATGGACCTGTACCCTGTCCCTTTAGGGGCTGGAGCTGCTCAGCAGGTCAAAGGGGACAGCTCCGATTGTGGCAGCAGAGTTTGATGTACTCCCGTCCAGAGGGACTCACAGCGCTGGGATGTGTGCAAGCTGGGGGCTTGGTTTGGGATACTACGTTTAATAAAATGTCAGTTTTAAAACAGTCCCTAGTGTGTGCACGAGAAGGGAAAAGAGGGAGGGAGCCTGGAGGGCCTGGGGCACCCTTTCTGTGCCCCAGCTCCACAGGCTGATTCCTCCGCTGCTCACACCCTGTGAAGGGAGGCCCATGTCAGTGTGGGGAGGTGCAAGGGGCTGGGTTTTCAGAGTCTTTGAGTACAGCTCAAGCTCAGAGCCTCCCTCCTCTTGTCCTATCCTCCCTCCTCCCAGCTGGAAGCTCAGGAGCAGGATGGAAACATGTCTCGTATCCAGGGAGGGGCAGTCGCAGGGTTTACCAGTGACCAGGTAAGAGCCGGGCTGGCTCCTTGGAGTCTGGTACTCCCTGAGAGCCATGTGCTCTGGCTGCTTCTCAAACTCCTCCTCCTGCACAGGAGACCCGGCAGGGCACTTGGCAGGAGAGACCCAGACAGATGTGCAGCCTTGGCACTCTTTCCAACCTGAGGGCACGTCTCAGGTTCTCAGTCTGCGCAGGCGCCCAGCAGACATACGCCTCTCACACCTGTGGTCTCTAGCGCTCTGCCTGCATCCCTTTAACCCCCAGCAGTGCGCTGCACCAATCCCTCCTAAAGCGCAGGACTGCCATTCAACCACCAGTCCCGCCTGGCAGAGAACTGAGTCTGGCTGGAACGCCCACTCTGCTGCAGCCTTTCTGATACAGAGCAAAGAGAACGGGTAGGGGATGGAGGAGCAGCTGAGTGAGTGCTCCTGGAGGTGGTGCTGTTCACTTAATGACTCAATCACCAGCTTCCACTTGCACTGCCCAGCAGAAAGCTGCCTCCCAGCTACCGACGGGCAGCCCAGGCTCAGGGGGGAGAGAGCAGAGTGGGAGGCTGCGATGGAGCCAGGAGATGCAGCTGCACCCCGGCAGTTTGTTACTGGGCTGACCCTATTGATCCAGAAGTTGCTAAGATTGAAGAGACCAGGTGGGGCTGACATGGGAGGAGGGAGGGTCAGGACTTTCCTTCTTCAGCCCCAGCTCTGAAGGGCAGCCCAGCCGGGAAACCGAGCCTGACACAGACATTTCTATAGCATCATCACAGACCTGATGCTGGGTGCTTCCAAGACCGGGATGCACTGGGAGGGTGGAAGGATGCTCCCAAGGGCCCTTCTAGGGTGTGACTGCTGGACCCTTGGTGCAAAGCTTGGGCCGACGGCATGGCAGAGGGGCCCCTGCCCTGGCCTGGCTCAGAGCAGCAGTACTGCAGGCCCAGTCTGGGCTGCTGGGCTGCTAAGTGTTAACTGTCCTGAAGGGAGGGAGCCCCCAGAGGAATTATTAGTTTCAACTGTCTTCCTTTCTCTCCTGCATCTAAAAATATCCTCCCTGTCTCCGTGGCAGTCAGGTGCAGAACCACGTCCAGGGGACGCTGCGGATAACAAGAGATACACCGAGGAAGCGGCAGAGCCACAGCCGGAGGACGTGTGACAGCGACAGCGAGAGCTCGCTGCTGGAGGGAGGGGCAGCGGGGTGAAGGCAGCACCCACCGCACCTCCCCTGCCCAAGCATGGGACCCAGGGCTTAGTCCCGGGTTCTTGGAGGAGCTGGCGGCTGAGTGGGGAAAGAGGAGTTTTATTGGGTCCAGGCAGGGTCTGCAGAGTTCCCACACACTGGGCTGGCCGGAGGGAGCTGGGACTCCACAGGAAGGAGCCAGTGGGGGCAGGAACAGGGGTCTCTGAAAGACACTGTCAGAGCCACTTAATCCCTGCCAATGGGACACAGCTGAACCCAGCACACCTCTCTCCTGGCTCTCCTGCCCCTCCCCCCGTGACTCAGGGACTCATTACCATTTCTTCCAACCTTCCCTACCTGTGTCCCATCTGTCCCCTGTGGTGCTGGGCTTTGGTAAGGCAACAAGACCTGGAAGGATCAGGTTCTCAGCCAGTTGGACCCAATGCTCTGGTGATGGACGCTCTATAAATACCCCCAGCAGACGGCTGACAGACACCCTGTCCCTGACAGACACCGAGGCCTGCCGGAGTCCAGTGAGCCCCGGCGGGCCGGTGCTGCTGGGGCAGGAAGCACACACAATGGCAGTGGGAGGAGACTGTGCCCGGACCTGCCCTGCCCCCTCTCTGTGGCCTGGTTCTCCTTGCCTGCCTATCTGAGTGGCTCAGAGCGATGATCTGCCTGACGTTTTCCAGAGAAGGACTGACAAGCTGCAGTGACCCATGACTGCCCACACAGGCATGCACATGCACACACAGCCCACAGAGCTGGAGCTCATAACATCCTGCTCCCTTGTGAACCCCATCTGGGAAATTCTCCAGCTCTGCCCCACAATAGGATCAGATAACATCCCAGGCCTCCAGGCAGTGGGGCCAAGTGGAAATCACTGGGTGCTGGGTGCAGGACCAGCCCCATCCAGCAGAGGGCAATAGCAACAGCACCGTGCAAGCTTGCATACTACCCTGTTGCAGTGGTTCCCAAAATGGGGTTCACGAAACTTTACAGGGGGTTCGCCAGAAAAATTTCACTAATGGCAGCCAGAGGACCCCGGGCATTGGAGGCAGCAGGTGGGACACTGCTGCAGGGCTGGCAGCCCAAGCCCCAGGGAGAGCAGGGCCGGGGAGTTGGGGCTGGCAGCCCAAGCCCCGGCGGTCAGCGGGACCTGCAGCCCAAGCTTAGTGGAGCTCAGTTGACCGGGGTGGTCAACGGGGTCCAGCAGCAGGAGCCCCACGCAGTGCAAAGTGCAGAGGAAATTTAAACTTAAATCCCTGGAAATATTCATTTTTAGGAGAGGGTTCACAAGATTTCACAATTTAGTGAAAGGGGTTCGAGGTCTGTTAAAGTTTGGGAACCACTGCCCTGTGGGGAGACGTTGCCTGCAGCTGGCCACTCTGGTATGGGCTGCCTCACGGGTGTAAATTGCACCCTGGCTGCGCTGGGGAGCCAGGGACCCTCTAGGAGCTGCCCCAGGGAGGAGCCAGGCTCCGAGGGTAGGATGGAGGCAGAACTTACAGGGATGGGGTGGGTGGCTAAGGGGGTAGGCGAGGGAGTGCTGGTTGGGACAGACATTGGGTGGGAGGAATCCCTATGTGAATGCTGTTCCACCCTGGGCTGGCTGGGTGCTACATGAGCCTGGCAGAATACGTGCCTGGAGACCTAACCTAATCCAGCGCCTCTGAAGTGGAAGCTGCACTTTGAAAGTCTTCACCTGAGTGACCAGGTAGCGATGTGGGCACCCTCTCTCACCAGTGCTGTGAAGCAGGGATGACCCAAGGTATCTGGGTACAGTGCCATGGAGACACCACTGTGCTTCTGCACTATTAGAAAACAAGTTACCCACAAGATTCACCACAAAGAGACCATCCAGCATGGGCACTTCTGCTCATTGGTACAGGGATGCGGAAGTTATCGGGAGCATCCAGCACAGCCCCATGAGGAGCCCAGACAGTGTGAGCAGCTTGCCATGGATGTGACTTGGGACAAGCCAAGTCCAATGGCACAGTGAGCCAATGGCCTGCTGGGGGTGGCTCATCCCCCCACTATTGCCAAGGAGGGGTGTACTGGGGTACTGACATGCAGATGACTCCCTTCTGCAGGACTGTGGGGTGGAGCTGACCCAGTGCCATAGTCTGCCATGGGTGGGCACCTCTCCTTTCTAGTTCTACAGAAGGGAAGGCTGGCAGAAGCCAGGTTCAGCAATGCTCCACTCAGTGTAAATACCTCTGGGATCTCCTGTTCCCAGATGCTGAGGCTGAATGCAAAGGAGCAGCCCTCAGTGGTCAAAGACCAGGTTCAGGACTATTTAGAAAGGCTGGACGTGCACAAGCCCTGATGCATCCGAGGGTGCTGAGGGAGTTGGCGGATGTGATTGCAGAGCCATTGGCCATTATCTTTGAAAACTCGTGGTGGTTGGGGGAGGTCCCGGATGATTAGAAAAAGGCAAATATAGTGCCCATCTTTAAAAAAGCGAAGAAGGAGGATCCAGGGAATAGACTCACCTCAGTTCCTGGAAAATCACGGAGCAGGTCCTCAAGGAAACCATTCTGAAACACTTGGAGGAGAGGAAGGTGCTCTGGAACACTCAACATGGATTCACCAAGGGCAAGTCATGCCTAGCCAAACTGATTGCCTTCCATGATGAGATAGCTGGCTCTGTGGATATGGGGAAAGTGGTGGACGTGATATATCTTGACTTGAGCAAAGCTTTTGATACGGTCTCCCACAGTATTCTTGCCAGCAACTTAAAAAAGTATGGATTGGATGAATGGCCTGTAAGGTGGACAGAAAGCTGGCTAGATTGTCGGGCTCAATGGGTAGTGATCAATAGCTCGATGTCTAGTTGGCTTTAGGCAATTTTTACTCACCCAGTGGTGCTCCGTATCTTCGGAGGCACTTTGGTGGCAGGTCCATCACTAGCTCTGGGTCTTCGGCAGCACTTCAGCGGCAGGTCCTTTAGGGCTGCCGAAGACCCGGAGCAACTGAAGGAACCCGGTTCTTCAGCTTTTGGCAGCTCATCACACCCCCTCTATTCGGCACTGGTGAGGCCACATCTGGAGTACTGTGTCCAGTTTTGGGCCCGCCCACTACAGAAAGGATGTGGACAAATTGGAGAGAGTCAAGTGGAAGGCAATGAAAATGAGCAGGGGGCTGGGGCACATGACATATGAGGAGAAGCTGAGGGAACTGGGATTGTTTAGTCTGCAGAAGAGAAGAGTGAGGGGGGATTTGATAGCAGCCTTCAACTACCTGAAGGGCAGTTCCCAAGAGGATAGAGTTTGGCTGTTCTCAGTGGTGGCAGATGACAGAACAAGGAGCAATGGTCTCAAGCTGCAGTGGGGGAGGTCTAGGTTGGATATTAGGAAACACTATTTCACTAGGAGGGTGGTAAAGCACTGGAATGGGTTACCTAGGGAGGTGGTGGAATCTCCATCCTTAGAGGTTTTTAAGACTGTCTTGACAAAGCCCTGGCTGGGATGGTTTAGTGGGTGTTGGTCCTGTTTTGAGCAGGGGGTTGGACTAGATGACCTCCTGAGGTCTCTTGCAACCCTAATCTTCTATGATTCTATGATATAGTACTCCTGTGGGAATTCTGCACCACTGCACATGCACAGAATTCATGTCGCGTGCAGCATTTTTCCCCCGCAGAAAATACATTCGGCCAAGAAGTGTTGCAGTTCCACCTTTCTCTCACCAGAGGCCGCAGTGGCACCAGAACAGCTGGCTGACCTACAGTAACAGCTAGCAGCCAGCTGTGTTCATTACAGCAGCCTGCCCCTGGAGCCAGAGTGGGGCACACAGGGCTGCTGGGAGGGGTGTCATACATAGATGGGTTCAGAAGGGCTACTGGGGGGAAAGACTAGGGCACAGGTTCAGGAGCTAGTGGGGTGCCAGCATTGAGCCTGGGGCTGAATGGGAGCGGGGGCTCCAGGGCCACATGAGAATGGGGGAGCAGGGGCTCCAGGGCTACATGGGGATGGGGGTGGGGGGACTGAGGATCACATGGGGACAGGGCCCAATATGCCTGACTGAATGGGAGAGGCTCGGGGTCAACCAGGGTCTGCATGGGGGAGGCTCTCCAACTCCCTAACAATCCTCCCCCAAAAGAAACTGTTCCATACTTCTCCCACCCACACCCAACAATCCTTCAGGACCACTTCCAGTCCTTTCCTCTCCCACAGCTCCTCCGTTACCCTGACTCCCCCAAGACTTTGCACTGCTTCTGAGGGATGCAGAAATACCATTCTGTATTGTAGTTTAAATGAATTACTCAAAGTTCTGTATTAATATGCTTAGTAAGGAATCTGTCCCCAAAAAATGTTTTCTGAATGTTTTTTGTCTATATTGTTACAGACATACTTGCAGACAGGTATTCTGAAACAAACTACCAACATAATTGAAACTGGTGTGTTTATATTGTGTTATTTTGACAAATAAAATATGCAGAATTGTGCAGAATTTTTAATTTTTGGCACAGAATTTTTAATTTTTTGGTGCAGAATTAATACAGAGTCTAATGGTCAGTGCAACCCTGCCTTACGGGGGATGGCTGAACCCTTCATTTCCTTGTGCTTTACATGCTGAAAACAAAGGCCCACACAATCTGTACTGATAGGTCCCAGCTCAGCCCTACCCAGTGCCTGGGGAACAGGCAATTCCAATAGGAAAAGGGATCCCCGGATCCTCTTAATAAATGATGGGGTTGAGGGGACTGATCACCTGACCCTACCTAGGCCAGCACCACTAGGGGGAAGCACCCTGAGCCTCATCGCAGTGAGACAGCTCCAAATTCCCCTCTAGCATGATCTGAACTCTAACTCCATCCAGCTAGAGCCCTAATCCTGATCCTAACCCTAAGGACTAATCCTGACACTGTCCCTACCTTTAATTCTCTCTGTTCCTGAGCACAAATGTGGCCCTGCCCCTAAACCTGACCATGGCTAGAGCCCTGACCCAGACTTAAACTGAAGGCTGATCCCATGAAGCCCCTGATGACACAGTTGCTCTATGGCCCATCTCCAGACAGCCAGCTACCCAGGGGGACAGGCCACGAACAAGTTGGTGGGGACTGGTACCTCAAGGCCATTCCAATGCTGAGTGCAGGGGAAATGCCTAGACAGATTCCGGATTCATTTCACTGAAGGGGGAATTGTTGAACCTGCACTGGGAGAGGAAGGGCTAGCATTCTCTGCAGCAAGGGCACCTCCCCTAGGAGGTGTTCGAAGTGGATCAGGCCCTCAGGAAGCCAATCATAGAATATCAGGATTGGAAGGGACCTCAGGAGATCATCTAGTCCAATGCCCTGCTCAAAGCAGGACCAATCCCCAATTTTTGCTCCAGATCCCTAAATGGCCCCTCAAGGATTTAACCCTGGGTTTAGCAGGCCAATGCTCAAACCACTGAGCTATCCCTCCCCCCAATGGTGGTGTTGCATCCAGCCCCGAGCACCAGGACCCTGTCAGCCCCCACACACAGCACCTTGTGAGGCTGGAGCACTCCCATTCACCTGCTGTGGATGGACTATAAAAGTCTCCAGGGCCCTCTGAAGGAAAATGCCTTTGCCAACAAGAGAAGCAGCATCAGCTGGAGGAGTGGGCCAGCCAGGTCTCTATTCCCTGAGACCCAGACAACAGCGGTCCTCCCAGTCCCAGTACCTAACCCAGGACAAGAGGGGACTCCCCACTGAGGCAGGAGGGATCTGCCCTGCCCCCGACATTCAAGAGGAAGAGAAAGATTTTGTATCTCAGTAAGTGAGCCTGAGCTGGTGGATGGTCTCACTGTCCCTGGTGCAGCTGTCCGGGTGGCCGTGGGATTACTCCACGGTGGACTGGTCCCACACTACAGAAGTACGTACTGCAGAGGGAAGAGTTGAAAAGCAGCCCCTCCTTCATGAGCAATGGTGTCTCCTCAGATCCCCCCAAAAGACTCACGTTCTACGCTACTCATCCGGACTGGGGTGAGGACCGGAGTGGGTCCTAGGAGTGACACAGCAGCTGGTGCTATGTGCTGAAATAGGCTTCAAATGGGACACTAATCATTGGACTAAAGATCTCAGCCACTCCCTTTTCTGGGCTTCCTAGCGCCCCCTGTCCGCATCTGGCTGGGTCCGGCTGTCTGCAGCTGTCTTGTCCAGACTAAGCAATCTGGGACAGGCCTGTCTGCAGTTTGTGTCTAGCTGACAATACTGAGCACATTAAATGCATTCAGATGTCACGATTTGCCAGTGGTTACTCCTGGCACAGATCGGAGAGCATACTTAGTCCAGGAAACAACTGTGGCAGCTGTTGGCAAATGCTGGGTTTTCAGGGCTGACCATTGTATCTGCCAGCGTCTGCGTTCTCCCAGCACCATCGGACCACTGCACCATACAAACACTACAGCACCCGCATTACCAGCCCAGCCTGCTGCCCTGACAGTGGCGGGAGCAGCAGTTGCAAGACCAGTCCGTGCGCAAAGTGCTGCCCTGTCCCTTCTGGCAGAATGGCCTTTCGTTTGGAATCGTGGCCAGGCCAGGGAAAGGTCCTAGCTAACACGTGTTGATTCAGCGCTGCTCTAGAGTGTGTTCGCTCCTAGTACAGACACGTTTCGAAACAGGGTAGTTGGGCTGACACCTTTTTAAACTGCACTTCATTCTACCCTGTCAGTTAACACCTTGCTCCCCGTCTAGACCAGGCCAAAGAGAACAAGAGACGCACCAGAGTGAGAGCCCAGAGTGTGCATCTCTGGGCAGCAGGGTGCTGGGCTCAGAGAAAACCCTCCCATAGAGTCCGCCCCGCTGGCGTGCTCTGGTCCATCCCCAGACGTGTGGGATTTATCCTGGAGGGCCACTCCCTCCCCCTCAGCTGCGGAAGAAACGCTAGCCCTGGGACTCAGGAGAACCTTTGCAAGAACTTTCCAGCCTCTCCCAAAGCCCGCCCCCCCCCTGCACCCCAGCCCGGGCTCGCCACAGGAGGGATCGCCTTGAGAGCTCGGCTTCTTCTGTCCGGCGCCCATCCACCGCCTCTCTCTCCCAGCCGGCCCTCGCCCTGCTGCGCGTCCCGGGCACGGTCCGCCCGGGACAGGGGGCAGCGCAGCCACCTTGCGGCCCCTGCCCAGGAGGCGGTGGCTGTAACGCTGGGCGTCCCGGCAGCCTGCCCCGCGCTGAGCCGGGGCCAGCGAGCGCCGGGGTCGGTTTCAGCAGCAGGAGCCCGGGGTAGAGGGAGCCCGGCCCGAGGATGGAGCCGCCGTCACAAGGGGGGCTCTCTGAAACCCGGGAATCCCATTGGCTTCTGGGCGGTGACGGGCAGTTCGCTCCCGCCCCCCATGCAGCTTGCCTGGGTGTAGGCGAGCAAGAGTGTGAAAGTGCCGCCGGCTCGGCTGGGCTGCGCCGACCGCCCCGCGCCAGCGCCCGCAGGAGCGCGGCCAGGCGGGCTGCCCCGGCCCCCGCCGCGCCGCGGACCATGGCCCGGCCGCCCCCGCTGCCGCTGCTCCTCGCCATCGCCGCCTGTGCCTCGGCCGCCACCAGCGAAGGTAGGAGCCGGTGGCCCGGCGAGGGCGGGCAGGGGCCGGGCTGGCACCGCTCGCTGCGCCGGGCGCCCGGGTGCCCGAGTTCTGCGGCCCAACTTCAGCGCCGGGCAAGAGGACTTCGTGGCACATGCCAAGGGCCTGCCGGGCCGGGCGGAGCAGCCGGAACCGCGGCGGTCTCCGCTGCCCGCGCTACAGCGCAAAGCGGAGCCGGGCATCTGCGCGCCGGACCGTGGGGCTGGGGCGGTCGGTGCTGGGGGCGTTGGAGGGACAGAGCGGGCGGTGCAGACGGGCACCCCCCGGGGGACGCGGCCAGAGGGAACGGCAGAAACTTCCAACGTGGCCAGCTGTGAAGCCTCCAGGGACCCTGCAGCGCAGCTCCCCAGCCCGGCCCCGCCCGGCTCCCCTGGGCGCTGGCAGAACCATTCCTGCTGCCTCTGTCCCCTGCAGCCCCGGCATCCTTGGGCCATCTCTGACCCTCCAGCTGCCTATCGCCCCCACAGCGCTGATCACAGGGTCTGGGCTGCCTTTCCATGAGATCGCTGCTGCCCCAGCTACCATCTTCCCCAGCCTCTCTCCCCTTCCCTGCTGCCCCGTCTGCCAGCCTCACCTGGCACCCTCCACACTGGGTGGCCAAACATCCCCACCCTGAGAGCAGTGGTTCTCCCCATTCCCTGTGGCCCAGCACTCCTCTAGCCTTGCTGCCCAGTTCCCTCATCTCTATGCGGGTTTTTCTACCCCTAGGTCCATCACCCCTGTCCCTGACCCCCCTGCTGCCCAGCTACCTGGCTGGTTTCTTGCTTCTCTTTGCCATAGGGGAATCCTAGCAGTGGAGCCCAAGTGCTAACTTTCTCCTCTTACTCAAAGGTGGTGTTTAAAGTGGTCTGGAAAAAAGTGCATGGGGGGGGGGCGGGGGTGGATGGCTCATAATCTGGGACCTGCAGCTTGGGTCAGATAGTGCCCTGTGGCCACCCGGCTCCATTTTAATTACATTGTTTGCTGGGTGTGTGACCCTTTGCTGCCCCCACCACACACACTTTGGAGCTCCCTGCCCCCAGAGCCCCGTGCCAGCTCCCGTTACACAGAGCTGCCTGCTGGGCTGTCCCTGCCCTCTCAGCAGCCACACGAAGGGCAGCAGCCAGCGAGCCTGGGCAGCACTGCGGCTACACTAACCCCAGTGCTGGGCACCTGAGCTCAGCTAACCCTGCCCCCAGACAGAGCATCTCAGCTCCCAGGCAGCGAAGCCAGGGAAGCTGCTCTCCATTGCCTTGTGCTCCTGGGAACATCCCCATGTGCTGGCTTCTTTACAGCACAGGGAGGAGAGTGAGGCGGGGGCTGGAAATTCAGCTGCCTCTGGAGCGTGCTGGCTGGGAACCAGCTTAGTATGGAGGGAGGAGAGCAGGTCCCTAGGGGCACGGCCTCAGGCAGCCTGCCCCCTGGGAAAGGTCCTCTGGAGAGGAGGCAGTGCTGGATGTGCTGGGGTCCGGCTGTGGTGCAGGAAAGGTACGCGACTGCCGCTGGAGTTCTTCCCCACATCTCGCCCTGGCCAACACCACTGTGGATCTGGGCCCCCCAGCAGTCAGAGGCATTGCCACCAGCTCACCCTGGGGGATCGGTCACTGTCTTGCTCAGATAACAATGTGCAAGCCCTGTATCGACAGAGTCCTGTCACCCTGGCCCTGTGGCTCAACGTGGGGCTGGGCTGCCCTTTCCCCTGAGTCTCCCCCTGCCAGGGACTCACGCCTAGGGGGTGAGATGCGTGTGGGGGACCGAGCTGCAGCCGGAGCCGCACCATCCACATGGCTGTTTTCCCTGTGCTAGCTTGAGCCCTGCTAGCGTGAGTCTGTCTCCCAGGCCTGCAGTGTCGCCATATCCTTACCAGGCTTCAGCTGACCCCTTGTTGCCCCAGGGGTGGCCCGTGCGCAGGGGCCCTCACCCTGCTGTGCCACCGGGGCAGCTCAGGTCTTAGCAGAGTCCCTGTTGAACCCATCCCCACGCAAATGGCTCCCGGGTGGCAGGTGTTTGAGCAAGCGCCACTGGAGACAGCTGTGTGCTGGGCTGGGTTCCCCAGCTGGGAGGCTTTCTGTGTCCCTGCCAGACTAGCTCGGTCTCATGGCCAGGTGAGCTCTCCCGTAGCCCAGCTTCACTCATCCCTTTACCCACATTCATCCCCTGGCCCCATGTGCCCGTTTCCCCACACCGCAGATCTCGCAGCACTGCTGGTTGCCTGGCTGCTCAGACAGGGGCAGGCCCCCCACCCTTTGATCAGCCACAGAGGTACCAAGAGTTGAGACCATTGGCAGGCTTCTCGCTCACACTGCTAACTTCTCTGGGACCAGGGACTGGATTCTGATCCAGCAGGGACTGACCTGACTCTCGTGCATTCATCTGCCCTCGTCCTCAGACCCCAGACCCTTGCCCCAAACCCCACCGCTTGTTTGCAGCTTTGAAATGGTGGGAGAGCTTTGATTTGTTGCTGCGGGGCTCACACTGGGGAATGCTGGACTGTGGGGACTGGGGTACGCGTGGATCATGTGATGGGGAGATATGGTACTGGGCAGCGAGGAGTCTGTGGTGTCAGTGATATTGGAGTGATGTGGGGGAATGCCAGGCAGGGTTAGGTCTGTGTTGGCAGGGTTAGACTGGGCAGCATATTGTCAGTGGTGTTGGGAAAATACCAGGCAGAGTTGTCCGTGGGACCACAGCGATCCCAGTGTCTATGGTTCCAGGGTTACGCTGACCAGTGGCCTGTTAGCGGTGCCATGGACATGCTGGGCACTGATTGATTCTGATGCTGCAATATCCTTGGTAGCTGAGTGTGGCTGATGCCAGGGTAATGTGGGGCAGGGATATGTCCATGGTACCAGATTTCTGTGGGGCAGAGATGTGTCAATGCTGCCTGGGTAAAAGCTGGCAGCAAGGTCTGTGTTGCCAGAATCATAGCAGGCAATAAATGTAGTGCCAGGGACTAGCACAGTGCCAGGGTTACACTGGGCTGGGATGTGACTGTGGTTCTGGGACTACAATGGGCAGAACTCTGCCAGTCTTTTCAGATTATATTGAGCACGTATGTGCCCATGATGCCAGGGATATGACAGTCTGGGATGCAGGGGGTACAAAGCGCCTTGATGTGTCTTGGATGCCCGGCCATTGATGAGCCTGTGATGCCCAGTGTATAATGGGTACCCATGGCACAGGGGTTATATGAGGCTGGGGCTCAGCCATGGTGGCACATTTATATTCAGCTGCAAAGTATTTCTGCTCCTCTGGTTATACGGAGCAAGGATCTGTTCCTGGTGCCAGGGTAGCTGGGGGCAGGGATGTGACTGCTCCGCTGCCCGCACACAGGACAGTGATGTATCCGTGGGGCCAGAGCTACAAAGGGCAGTGATGTGTCAGTGGAGCCTGGGGTGCACTGGGCAGTGGTGGTTTCGTGGGGCCATGTCTGTGCCTGACAGTGCTATGACCTACCCCCGAGGGTTATGTGTGTGTGTGGCACCCAGGATACACTGGGCAGGCATGTGTGTATGGAGCCAGGATTACACTCGGTATGGGGTGGCTTATACTGGGCGGGGGTAGTTCCCCGGGGCAGGGTTATACTGGGCGGGGGTAGTTCCCCGGGGCAGGGTTATACTGGGCGGGGGTAGTTCCCCGGGGCAGGGTTATACTGGGCGGGGGTAGTTCCCCGGGGCAGGGTTATACTGGGCGGGGGTAGTTCCCCGGGGCGGGGTTATACTGGGAGGGGGTAGTTCCCCGGGGCAGGGTTATACTGGGTGGGGGTAGTTCCCGGGGTGGGATTATACTGGGTGGGGATAGTTTCCTGGAATGGGGGTAGTTCCCTGGAGCAGGGTTATACTGGGCGGGGGTAGGTCTGTTAGGGCTGAATTGTTCTAGAGAGGGACAATTTTGCGGTTGGGTTTTTACTGCCCACGTTTTGCAGCTCAGCACCCTCGTGTGCCCGCTTTCAGGCCCCCTACCCAACCCTATCATCCTGCTTCAGAGTCATAGGCAGGGGGGCTGGAACAATTTTTATTGCTGAGATCCATTGAACCAAACTGTAAACCCTGGATATAATGGAAATCACTTGCAGCCGGGGGTGCGGCAGTGGGGTGGTTTCCATTCTATACAGGGTTTACAGTTTGGTTCAATGGCTCTCAGCACCGCCATTACACACATTGGCCCAGCACCCTTGCACATAGTCCTGTCTGGATTCCTTTGACCCCACCCTGGCTCAGCCCTCTCTCCACAGACTTCCCATCCCCCTTCCCACTCCCTCCTTTGTCCTAGCCACTCATCCTGTAAGGACCTTGGCCACTCCACCTTAGTCTAACCTTCTCCCGCCAGCGTTCCCCTCCCCACACACATCCTAATACTGCTCCAGACTCAGACACTACAATAAGAATCAAAGCCCGTGTAGCTCTCTCCCCAAACTCTCTTCCTCAGGTGTGAATGGGGTACAGAGAGCAGTTGACGGGCACTGGGCTCCATTCCTGGCACCGGAGGGTCTAATTTGCATTTAGCCACCGTAATCTGTAGCCTGTAATCTGGGCCCTCAGGTGTCTGCATCCCACATGCAGTCGGGCAAGCCACAGCCCACCGGAGCCTCTGTGCCAGAGTGACACCGCTCCCTGGAATGCTTCCCACCATCCCCGAGTGACCAACCTGCTGGGCACAGTGGGCACCTGGCATCACTGCCCCTGTGTGCACTGTGTGAGGGGTGAATTGTTCAGAGATCTAGTTGATTTTATTCTGAGCGCTAGAACCTGGTGTAAATCCAGAAGGTGGAAAGTGCAGCTGCAGAGCAGAGAGTCCTTCTCAGTCACATCTGCATCAATTAGTTTAACGTGCATGCATTGGGTGTGTGCGTGCAGAGGGTCTTGGGTGTGTTTGTGTGTGTAAGATGGAGAAGTTGCCCCAGGCTGCTCTTCCTTCCATTCCACCAAAACCTAACAAGCCCTCTCTTT
Organism: Chelonia mydas; assembly: GCF_015237465.2. Taxonomy (NCBI): domain Eukaryota; kingdom Metazoa; phylum Chordata; order Testudines; family Cheloniidae; genus Chelonia; species Chelonia mydas. Next base: position 4,321,790 of record NC_051258.2, read on the forward strand.
CCAAAGGGATTGAACAAGAGCTCAATTTTTCACCTGCAGGGCCCTTCCCCACGCTCAAGGATTCTGCCTACATATGAGGACCCAATCTTGCAAAGACTGACAGCTGTGGGTAACTTAATGCCTGTCAGTAGTTCCCCTGAGCTAGGTCTTTGCAGGATTGGGGCTGTCGGATGTGTGTTGTGGGTGGGGGGGCTGATATGACTTGTTCAGTGATGAACTTCAAACAAGCTGTTTGGAGAAGGCAAATTCTTTTTCTGTTGTGCAGGAAATGCTGACATTTTGAAAAATCATTTTTGTTCCAAATCAGAACTAAAAGCCAAAATTTCCCACAGAGCAAAAATTCTGAAAACTTTTGCTTCAGCATCATGGACCCATAATGTTTCAATAAAATGAAATGTTCTGTTTGGATAATATAATGTAATTAATAAATAGTCAAAATGAAACGAATCAAAACAATAAAACTGAAACGAAACATTTTTATCTCACTGAAACTTAATGTTTCGACCTTTTCAAAATGAAATAAAACAGTTGCAAGATTCATCTTGACTTTTTCCTATCAAACATTTCTTCAGTAATGATGTGTTCCTACAAAATATTTTGATTTTTGACAAATCTGCATGTTCATATGGAAAATTGTTCTGTCAAAACATTTTCAACCCACTCTACTTACAGTGTTTCCTCTGGCCTGAGAGCTACCAGCAGCCCTGCATTCTTCCTCTCAAGTTTAGGAAAGATCTGTCAAACCAGTGGAGTCTTTCAAAGTGACAGCAGTGTTTAAAGTGCTACCGCTATAGGCATGAATGTGTTTATAATACCACTGCATCCCCTAAGGGACTTTGGGGAGGGCATTATTATTATATGTCTGTCTGTGTAGATAGGTGTGTGCATGCATATCTTTGTCTGTGTCCCTCATCGCATCTCTTGTGGGACATCCCATGCGTGCTTCCCTTTGCGGCAGGGAGTGACTGATAAGTGGTGCACCTAAATGTAGCCCCTTGGCATCTCTGTAAAAGGGAAGCAGCTCCATTTAAGCTGCCCAGCTTTCTCCTCCATCCGCTCTGATTGCAGCCTGGAGCACATTTACCCATCACAGCCTCTCCAGATGGATAAGCAAGGTACTAACTGCTAGCTGCTTTCTGCACTCATGTGGAGATCACAGCACCCCAATAGAGTCCCAAAGGCAGAGGATGGTGCTCCAGGAACAAAGGCGACTGGGCTATGCAGACTACTCCATGCCAGAGAGCCGTGATTGTGCAGTTATCCTGGGTTCATCCTGTGTATTGCCAACCTGGGCTCATAGCGTGGTCTGATTTGTTTCAGACCTTCCTATGCAGCATCAGGACTCGGTGATGTTGCATATTTATGTTGTATTGGACATAACCATAATACCCTTCCTGTGCAAGGAACCAGGAGTGACCAGGATAGTGTTAAAGGCAAGTAAACAGGAAAGCTGAGAGTCAATTAAAGCTTGAAGGGAAAAGTTACAGGCAGCCAGTGATCAGAATGAGTTAACGCAGCCAATGGGGGAATGAGGGCATTTATCAAATATATCAGGGGAAAAGGAAACACTACGGAGACAGGCCAGCACTAGATCCATTGATAAAAGAGGAAGAGGAAGAAATTAATGATCACTCTGAAATAGTAGAGATACTGAACTTGTTTGAAAATCTATCTTCAGGCAGAAAAAGAGGGGAAAGTAATTTGGTCAATTAGTGAGTGCAGAAGAACCTGTAAAAATAACTATTGACAAAGAATATAGGCCATATTCTATCATCTGGTTTTAATCAGAAATCCCCATTGATATCAATCAATGCTTCAAATCTGCAATCTGCTTCAAAACTCGTAACATAATCACACCTGAGCTGAGGAAGCATTTGTATAATCTGAACATGCCCAAATTAGCTGTCTGGGATTAAATGCATGCCTGGGTATTTAGAGAAGCAGCAGATGAATTTACTGTGTTACTGATACTCACGGTGTTGTTGGAGCCATGTTGGTCCCAGGATATTAGAGAGACAATGTGGATGAGATCATATCTTTTATTGGACTCATTTCTTCTGGTGGGAAGTTTTCAAGCTCTTCTTCCGATCTGGGAAATGTGCTCAGAGTGTCACAGCTAAATACAAGGTGGGACAGATTGTTCAGCATAAATAGTTAACCCATATTTCAGGGGACCATTCGAGGTGAAGTGGCCCATTAACACCCCTCCAGTCATAGGGGAGAAGGGAGGTGGGGGCAGGTGAGGGGAGAAGAGAAAATGCTACTGATAGCTATTTCTGAAAAATCAAGGAAAGTGGTGATGTGCCCTGAGTTAGAGAATAGCAAATACAGGTACCAGTCTTCAAAGAAGAAGGGAAGAGTGATCCTGGTAATTCCCATTGTACAAATCTAACTTGTAAAATAGAGCAACAGGGGGAAACCCTCTAGACAGCTAACAGAGGGATTCTCCAAGTTGCCTAATGGGCTTTGCTTACAGGAGCAGATTTTCAAAAGTGCTCAGGCCCAGATTTGTAAGTGGTCAGCTCCTTCACACAGCTGGGGTCATATTTTCAAAAGAGCTCAGTGTTTAGTGTTCTTTTGAAAACTTGGCTCTTTTATTGTGGTGCCTAAATGGGAGCATCATGTGGACCACAGCTTAATGGAGAGATCATTTCACAGACTCCTCTCTCCCCTCCTAATCTTCCAGTTCTAATCTCATTAATGGGCTCTGTGCTCAGATAGAAAATGAGGCAAAATTCATCCGATAATTTATTCAGTGTGCATTATTTTTTCAGCCCTGCTTCCAGTGGTGATGAGGAAGCGATCATTCACCTAGTAAATATCTGAAAGAGAGAGGGAATGGCTTTTACGGCTGTAATGCTTTGAGGATGCTACGTTCAGTTTTAGCATTTAGGAATAGGGAAAATAACAAAGATTTTCTTCCTGTAGATCATTAGAGATGAATGAACAGTGCAAAAAGGACTTGTGAATTTTTGAATAAAACCTATGAATTGGCTTGGACAAAATTTGCAAACCCTGTTCTTTGTTTCCTGTGAATGCCTGCATGAGTGGTTTTGTTGTTTTATTTTGTTGTTGTTTTCTGTTTACAAGAATGTTGGTGGAAAGCAGAGACTGGTGTGACTCTATGGGGGTGCCAAAGGGTTCATGCTAGAATGGGGTCTGAGCACATCTTAAAGGCTGTTTAATTTCTCCTGTTAATAGTATTTTCTAAAGCTGGTTCAAAACTGAAAACAAATGTTTACAAAAATGTTGGAGTTATTTTCATCTTGCAGAGTTCAAAATGGACGTAGTTTTCAAGAATTTTTTTCACAGTTTTTGTTTTATCAAAATAATTATTTCAATTTGCTGTGTACTGAAAATCCAGTTTTTGGTAAATGACAAATGTGGATAACTATTTTGATAAATATAAACATATATAATGATAAATATAAATTTAAATCAAACTTGAAGATAAATTAAATTCATTACCAAAAGTGTTCTGTTTATTGGTTACCAAAACCCCAGTTATGTGAATAACCATTTTGATAACGAATTCAAGAATCATTCAATAGAATTTGTTTTGAAATTAACATGAACATTTTTGCAAAAAAATCCTAAAAATTGTTAACAGTGTTGATAACTGTTGTAAAAAATGTCAATTAAAAATTTATTTTTCTGAGGAAAAAATCCTTTCCATTGAAAAAATTTCAACCAGCTCTAAAAATTCCAACCTAGGGGTAGAAATGCCCCAATGGGGTGACCACTGTAGGGTGACCAATCGGACAGTGAATGCCACATAGCACATCATTAAAGGTGTAATCAAAGCAAATAGTGGACAAACCCCTAATGGACTGAATCACGTCCCCAAGACGTGTCCTTCAAATGATTATGACTAACAAACATATTTGAAAAAATCTAAATTTCTCAGTGAACAATCCACAAGCAGGGGGCTCATCAGTTGGAAGTGACAGAGGAGGAGAGAGACTGGGGTGTGTGGGCTGATCATAGGTAGGGTGACCAGACAGCAAGTGTGAAAAATTGGGACAGGGGTGGGGGGTAATAGGAGCCTATATAAGAAAAAGACCGCAAAATAGGGACTGTCCCTATAAAATCAGAACATCTGGTCACCCTAATCATAGGATTACTATGAGCTAACAGTGTGATGTGTCTGTGAAAAAGGCAAATATGTTTCTAGGCTGTATCAGGTGAGGCATTTCCAGTAGAGATAGAGCAGTATTAACGCCATTGTACATGGCACTGGTAAAACCTCCTTTGGAATACTGTGTACAGTTCCAGTCACTCAAGCCCCCTGCTTCCACAGGGACCCCGGTCTCCCTCGGCTGGGGAGTCTTCCCTCTCTTTTATCCACAAAGTGTGTGAGCCTGAGCCACCAGAAGTCGTGTTCTCGGGGGACTCTCCTGCGCTCTGCCGTATAGGAACATATTCCCTGTGGTCACAGCACCATTTGCCCCGGCTGCCCCTCCACCTGGGGCACCACTGGGATACGCTGCTACCGAACTCTGGGGCTCCTGAAGCAAAGATTGCTGAAATGCACTTTCAGTGGCTCATAAAAGTGTAACACACTTTTCGTTTCCCTAAGATAAATGGTTTAGCTGAAATGTACAGGGCCAAATTCACCTCTGTGAGTAAATTCCCATTAACATCATTGGAGGTTGAATTGCCTTACACCAGTGCTGAATTTGACTTGCAACCTCCACATCTGTAGACTATAGACAGGAGAAAAACTGCTGGATTATAGCAGGTATAAAAGGCCAGGGCGTCTACGTGTGGGTTCGGTGCAATATTAAAGGGAGAGCTGAGCTCCATGGGTACACAAAACTAGTAGCCCCAAGTGGCACGGGAAGTTACCGAGAGCAACCTGTTGGGAACATTGGTCTCGGGCGAGAATGCTGGGCACTGCAAATAATTTTTTCAAGTATTGCACATGCAAAGTAAAAAGAGCATTAGCTCTAAGAAATTCCACTGTGGGATGCGTCCGTAGTAGGGACATGTTGAGACAGCCTGAAAACATGCTGCCTTGTCCTTCTCATGGGGATCCGGGCAGAAGGACCAGGCAGGCATCACCCCTAAAACAGCTGCAGTTGTGAAGGATGAACCACTTTCTGCCACACCTCTTGCCAGGACCCCGACACAGCGACCGTACAGATTACAGGAACTGCTGTGCACACTTGATAGCGTACCTACAGAGTGTGTATAGTAGTGATTCTGAACCATGTGGTGTAAGAACCTGTATCAGTAGGTCCTGTGCCTACTAGAGTGATGACTTCTGAAAGACTAGGTGTGAACATATCCAGGAAATTTAAATTGAAACCCAGCAACATGTCTCTGAACACACGGACGTCACACTTTTGCAAAGTGGCCACAGAGTTTGATTACCTCCAAGTGGATACCGAGCATCAGCAAGTCCAGATAAAGCCAGTAGGAGCCTGTGGGGCTCCTCTGAAAAGCATGTACCAGGACTCAGATCCTCAAAGGTATTTAGGCGCCTAATTCCCAGTGATTCCAATGAGAGTTAGGTGCCTTGAATACATTTGAAGATCTGGGCCTAGGTGCCTCAGACTTGGACATCCAAAAATGGAGGCATCCCAGATCACTCACCACTCTCACACCTCTGCCCATTCAATGTAGAGCTCCAGAATCCAGGGGAAAGGGCAGCAAAGCGCAGCATTGGTGTCAGGTGACAAATGTCGCAGTATTGCCATCAGGCAGGAGAGGAATGAGAGAATAAAGGTTGGGAGCTGACCTGACCCAGAGGATTGATGCACTAAGGCTGGGATTTCCAAAGCAGCCCAAGGGAATGATGAGCCCAAATCCCATGGGAGTTGGGCACCTTTGAAAATCCTCATCTCTATTGCTTGGGATCAACCAGCAAGAGGTTTGATTAAAAGAATTTAAGGCAAACCTGTTCACTTCAGATCCTGGCAAGGCAGAGCATGCGTACAGAGGGATGCTGCCAATCGGTAACTCAAGGAGCTAGGGGAAGAAAAGGTTTTCGAAAGGAGGGATAATCTGCCCAGAAGTTCTTAGTGCGTGGGCTGCACCAAAACCAGCCAGCAGAGGATGAGTTTTGTGGGGATTGTCACTGAAGAGAGGGTCCTGCTTAAAGGGAAATCAACACTCCATCTCCGCCCCCGTCCCCGGACTGAGCAACGAGAGCAGATGGAAAAATTGACCAGTTATGGGCCCAATCCTGCAAATACTGATAGATGAAACTCCGCAGCTGAGTGACCCCCTTGGCACTACTCAAGTAACCTTACACACATGCAGGTTTGCAGGAGAAGGCCTTGAGATTTGACAGGCTTGCCAGCAGGTGGTGCTGGACAGTAAAGCTGAACTGCACTTTGTTATTAATATAAAGATTTTTCCAGTAAAATAGGATCCCTGATGGTGCAGATTGTGCATGGAGTGTTCTCCTTCCCGCCACTCCACCATCCCGGACCAGGGGTCACACCTTATCTAGCCCTCGGAGGAAAGAGAACTGAGCAGATTGTGGTGGAAATTATTCTCACACGCTGGAGCGGATAAATACCACATTTGTGCTCAGCGTGTTTGCAAACCCATCATTTGTATTTGTGCAAAGGGGTGAAGTTCAGGTGAGTGCTTCTGAGCCAAACCTACGAAATGCTCCTAGTTGTTCCCATGTCTCTCGTTCCGGGCGGGAAGGGATCAGTTTCAAAGGGGTTTCCAATGTGGGTGTCTCAGATTTTTCTCAAGACACCTGGGGCTTGACTTTCCCATGTTCTGAGACCCCACCGCTCCCCCAGACTTTGGCTGGCGCTGGGGTGCTCAGCATGACTGATGACGCCCAGGGGGCTGGTGTCTTGACTTGGGCACCCAAAATCTGTGGCTCCTTTTGGAAACATTGTCTGTGTGAGCACTCTGCAGAGGTGCAGTAAGAACTGTTGAAGGATGTACAAAAAGCAGAGCTAAGGCAGCGCACAGAGCAGCCAACTGGCTGAGCATTGCTTGGACTATTTTCAGCAGAACTTTACTAAAAACCCAAACGATGCGTAACTCGTGCTTCTGGTTTGCAAAGAGTCTCTGAATGGAACAGAGCTGAATCTTGTCAACCGCCGTGCACAGTCCAGAGCTGGTTAGGCTCTGTTAGAAAGGAGAGAAGTGTGATTGCATCACGGTGGAGCTGAGAGTAAAGAAAACAAGGCTCATTTTTCAAGCTACTGCTCCCCCTGCACCCAGTGCGATTGGGGAGCCCGAGTGCCTGGGAGGCTCTGTCTGTGCTCTCGCTACTGAGAGCTCTCTCTTCTTGCTAGTGCACGACTCTTAGCGTGAGACGCTGCCCTGTGCTGCTCCAGGCTCCTTTCTCCTGGCGAGCTCCGTGGCAGATGCTGCTCATCAAGAGTTTTCATAATCACTTAAAGGAGCCACTCCTGAGAGCACCCAGGGCTCTTTCATCTTCTCTGTCTTTCGACCAGGCATTGTCCTGGGCTCTGGGTCTCTGCTGGCCCTCTGGCATGTCACACACACAGCTGCCCTGTGGGGCCAGCACCCCCCTCACGCAGCAAAGTCAGCATGAGGGACACCACATGGCAGCTCAGCTCCTGATCACCACCTCACTGGGGCAGTCTCTACTCCCATATTTCACGGGCACTGGATCCAATGACCTGGATCAGGAGATTCCTCTGGGGAAGAAGAGGGGATCCACTCCCCATTCCTGCTAGCCGCTTCCTCACTGGAGTCTGGTCGACAGCCTCCACAGCTCAGCCTCTCTCCTGCCCCCTTCCCTCCCCAGCTCCGATCCTCAGCCTTTCCCTCTTGAAGCTCAACTTTATGGGTTTGGCCAGACATGAATCTCATTCTCTGGGCTCCTGCCCCAGCTGATTCAGTCCCCAACTCAGGCCTCCTCCCTTCCGCTCTCCCTTCAGGAGCCTGCATGGGCACCCATAACTTCTCTCCCCACAGACTAAGGTCAGCCACGCCCAGGGCCACGCTCCCACAGCGCAGGGCTGTTACCTCTATCCACCCATCCTTCTTCCCAGTGGCCTGCTGCTGGGCTCTCCCAGCACAAAGCGCTGCCCAGCCCACTGGTACTAGCCGTGTCCTCTCCCTGCTGATGGGGCAAGTGCAGCAGCGACCCCTCCACTCACTGGCCCTCCCGGGCTCCATCTGCTCCCACAATGCCTGTCCTCTCCCATGGCTCCTGAGGGTTCCTTCTCCTTCCCCTTGTCTCACGCCTCCGGGCCTTGAACGGTTCCATGGAGCTGCTTATTTCACCTCCAGCCCACTGGGTTTTCCCACCCCCTCCTCAGTCTCCTGCCCTGAACGTATAACAAGCCGTAGCCCTTCTTCGGATTCCCACACTCGCCAGCCAGGGGCGCGCTGACAAGCGAGCCGGGCAGGGGAAGGAGCAGGCCCGTGACACAGGGGCACTCCTGCCTGAGAGCTGGGGAGCAGTCGGACAAGACGTCTGTGCATATGTTGGTCAGGCCCCTCCCAGAGTCCACATGCTGCTTTCAGGCCCCTTGGGGCTGTCATTCAGCACTCTGATCCTGGTCTGTTTGCCAGGCTCCAGCAATGTGCGGGGCAGCATCCAGCTGGCCCCTGACCTACAGTTACCGGAGCCCCTCTCATTTGCAAAGAGCCATATTCACAGGCCAGCGAACGGATTTGTAATGCCCCGCCCTGGCTGGATTGCTGGCAGCAGGAATCAAACCTAGGTCCTCTGGAGCTAAATGGAGGGGACTCAGCTGTCTGAGTTAGAAGGCCAGCTACCTTAGCAGGCTCATCCATCTCTAAATGTGGCCCAGTCGCCACTAGAGGGGGACAGAGTGCTGCCTGGAGTCGGTGGGGACGATTTATTTGTCATTCATTATTCTCCCGGTGAAAAATAAAACTCCAGGTACCCCCAAGACCAATGTTTCCCAGCAGGAGTGCTATTGCTGCGAAGGGCAAGACCAGGGGTGGGCAAACTATGGCCCGTGGGCCGCATCCGGCCCACTAGCCATTTTAATCTGGCCCTTGAGCTCCTGCTGGCGAGCAGGGTATGGGGCTTGCCGCGCTCCAACCAGGGATCAGGGTCAGTGGCCTCTCCACATGGCACCCAGAAGCAGTGGCATGGCCGCGCTCTGGCTCCTACATGTTGGGGCAGCCAGGGGGCTCCACTCTGCAAGCTGCCCCTGCCCCAAGTGCCACCCCCGAAGCTCCCATTGGCCGGGAACAACAGCCAATGGGAGCTGCAGGGGCTGTGCCTGCGGACAGGGCAGCATGCAGAGCCGCCTGGCTGCACCTCCGCCTAGGAGCCAGAGAAGGGACATGCCGCTGCTTCTAGGAGCCACTTGAGGTAAGCCCCGCCTGGAGCCTGCACCCCTGAGCCTCCCCCGTGCCCCTGCCCCAACCCTGATCCCCCTCCCACCCTCAGAACCCTTAGGTCCTAGCCCAGAACACCCTCCTACACCGCAAACTCCTCATCCCCATCCCCACCCCAGAGCCCACACCCCCAACCAGAGCCCTCATCCCTCCACCTCACTCCCCTGCCCCAGCCCGGAGCCCCCTCCCACACCCTGAACTCCTCATTTCTGGCCCCACCTCAGAGCCCTCATCCCATCCCACACGCCAACCCCAATTTTGTGAGCATTCATGGCCCGCCATACAATTTCTATTCCCAGATGTGGCCTTCGGGCCAAAAAGTTTGCCCATCCCTGGGCTAGACCCAGGTTTTCAAAGTTGCTGAGGAGCTGCAGCTTCTATTGCAGGCAGTAGTGTCCTGGAGTGCTCACCACCTTTCTGGATCAGGCCCATTGGGTGCAGGGGCGGCAGGTTTGTAGAAATTTTGGTGGTGCCCAGAACCCGGCCCCTCAAGCTCCACCCCCAAACTCCACCCCCCACCTGCCTAAGGCTCTGGGAGGGAGTTTGGGTGGGGGGGAGGAGGTCTGGGGTGCAGGCCCTGGGCTGGGGCAGGGGATTGGGGTGCAGGACGGGTGAGAAGTTGGGCTCTGGGAGGGAGTTTGGGTGGGGGGGAGGAGGTCTGGGGTGCAGGCCCTGGGCTGGGGCAGGGAATTGGGGTGCAGGACGGGTGAGAAGTTGGGCTCTGGGAGGGAGTTTGGGTGGGGGAGGGGGTCTGGGGTGCAGGTTCTGGGATGGAGTTTGTGTGCTGGATGCTGGCTCTACGCTTGGGCAAGGGGTGGGGGTGCAGGAGGGGGTGAGGGGTGCAGGCTCTGGAAGGGAGTTTGGGGGTGGGAGGGGGGGCGGAGGGAGGGGGTGCAGGCTCTGGGAGGGAGTTTGGGGGCCAAAGGGGGGGTGTAGGCTCTGGGAGGAGCTGGGGAGAGCGGGGGGGCGAGGAGTCTCCACATTCTGCTACCCCTAGGCACTGCCCCCGCAGCTTCCCGTTGGCCTCTGGGGTGCTTGGGGCGGGACACAGACCAACCCCACTCAGGGGCTGCAGGGAGGTGCCGGCAGCCACGTGGAGCGAAGCCGCTCAGCTCCGCTGTGCTGCCGGTGGTGAGTGGGGGCCCCCGGGCTGTTTTAAATGGCCCGGGGGATGCACGGGGCGGGGACACCCGGGGAGGAAGGTGGGGCCAAGGGAGAGACCAGTGCTGGAGCCAGGCCCTGGAATATTCCTGGTGCCCAGGCACCACGGGCCCATAGAACTCGCCGCCCATGCTTGGGAGGTGCTTAACTTCAGGCATCCAGGTTTGGACATTGTGGTCAGTAAGAATAGCATGTGATTTAGCAAACCAGTCCAGAGGCTGTAACTGGTGTGGACAAATGATCCACTGCAAAATCAAAAATTTGATAGCTGCTTTCAACTACCTGAAAGGGGGTTCCAAGGAGGATGGATCTAGACTGTTCTCAGTGGTAGCAGATGACAGAAAGAGGAGTAATGGTCTCAAGTTGCAGTGGGGGAGGTCTAGGTTGGATATTAGGAAAAAACTTTTTCACTAGGAGGATGGTGAAACACTGGAATGCGTTACCTAGGGAGGTGGTGGAATCTCCTTCCTTAGAAGTTTTTAAGATCAGGCTTGACAAAGCCCTGGCTGGGATGATTTAATTGGGGATTGGTCCTGCTTTGAGCAGGGGGTTGGACTAGATGACCTCCTGAGGTCCCTTCCAACCCTGATATTCTATGATTCTATGAATAACAAACAATCTGGAGCCATTCATGGGTTGTTCCTGGACAGGACAAACTCCATATTCCAGTGATACCAACACTCCCAGTTTTATTGTGAGTTTTTCAGGATTTGATTTTTTCTTAAATCCTGGAGTTGTGAGAATTTCATCTTTCTTTTCAAGAGAAGGTACATTTCTAGGCCTCATTGCTGTGAAGAAAAGCTTGAAAGTGTGACCCTGTAGAGAACGGAAGGCCAAGAAAAAGACCTGACATTTTGTTATTGTTTAAAATCTTATGGGTTTTAAGCCAGTCTGATAATGTTTAGAGGCCTGATTCATGGTGCTGAAGGCTTGCAGGGTTGGCCGCTCTGCTGATTCACTGATTAAATGGTTGGCTACAGATACCTGGCCACACCTGTCTCTTGAAAATACTGCTTCGGTCTATGGGGAAAGCATGCCACTGCCCGGTTTGCCTCCTGCAGGGGGCGCCCATTCCCTGCCCCCTTTCCATAGATTCCAAGGCCAGAAGGGACCACCGTGATCATTCAGTCCGACCCTCTGGAACTCTACCACAACCATTCCTGCTGGAATGAGAGCAGATATTTTAGAAAAAATCCAAACTTGACTCCAAAAAGGCCAGTGGTAGAGAGGCCGTGACTCTGATGCTTGCTTTCTGCTTTGGTTTATTCCTGGTGCTGGGCTGGATCCAGTACGGGGGAGAACTCAGAGCGTGGGGGAGCTGAGAGCCCTGCTTGGCGAGGCTGCCCGGAGAGGGGAGCTCAGTTTCACCACTCTGCTGTCTGAGTGGGTTAGTAACTGAGAGGCAGAGAACAGACATGTCGGGAAAACACAGCAAAGAGTTTAATTATCAATGCAAAAGGTGTTCCAGGGACGGAGCCTGGCTGGGAATCTTGGGAGGCCTTTGAAGTTCTAACGGCGAAGAACTGAAGCCCAAGGGGACAGGGCTGCTCCCACTGACCCTTCCTCTCCATGTGTGTGCTACTGAGACGACTGCCTGGGAGGGAGAGGATCTAATCAGTGGGCCGAGGACTGCAGCAGGTTAGCAGTTAGTGAGGGATCTTGGAGCTCCTCTTGCTCCCCTGCTGCTTTCGGATATGCCTAGAAACATTCTGGATGAAAGGGACCCCTTACGAAGCATCTGGCACGGCCATCTGCACTGGGGCAGGGCTGATTGCTCTGTCTCTGTACCGTCGCTGCTAGCTGTGGGTCTAGTCCAGCTCACCTGCAGTGGGGCAGGCCTTGTCCTATGTTCTTTTCCCCACTGCGAACCCAGGAGCAAGGCTTGGTGGGAGGTATTTTCTGCGCTTCTTGTGATCTTTAATTCTGTGCCTTTCATTAACGTCAGTTGCTGTTGTGTGGCTAAGTCAACCCTCGCCACGGTGAGAAACTTCCCTTAACTGGACTGTTCAGTCTTCTGTGTTTCAATAAATCCTGACACGTTACCCATAGGCAGCATGTCTGGTGGTTAAAGCAAAGAAATCCAAGTCAAGAGAGCTGGCCTCTGTCCCTATCCAAGCCAATGTCTCACTGTGTCACTTTGGGTAAGACTTGCAGCACCTCCAGCCTCAGTTTCCCTATCTGTAAAGTAGGGAGAAGGCTGTTTACTCACTCTTACAAGCCACAGATTAAGTGAAAAATCTAATCACTATTATAATGACAAGTAAAACCAGTCAGATTTCTGCAGACTGGGCCAATAGCATCATATCCTGTCGCACGTCTAAGGGATTGTGAGCCTCGTTCTTATGCCATAAAACAGGATATCTGCTTTCATACATGAGCACATAGTCTGGAGACTGCATCCTGAGGGCTAGATGGGAACTACACATGTGTCCAATAGCCGTTTATTTTACAATAATGGAAATGCTCATTACCTCTCCCCCTGCACACGGGGACCTGGGTAAGCAGCTCTGGATGGGACCGAGATTGGACAGAATGTAGCTGATTCGTTTCCTGCCACTCACCAAGGCACAGCGCCGCGGGGGGAGTGCGCTGCAGGAGCCATGCAGCACAAGCAGCGGCTGCCAGGCATACACGGTGTCCCGGCGTCCCCGGGCGATGCTCTGGAACTGCTCCCTACGAAGCCAGGCAGGACTCTGGGGAAGTCTCCTCTCTGGGAGCAGCCTGTCTGCAGGGCAAGAAACTCACACGGCTTCCACCTTCCTGGGTCTGACCTCGGAGCATTCAGCATCCTCTGTCCCTCCGTGCGCTTCCCACAGCGAGTCCGCCCAGGCGGGGTCCTGGGGAAGCCAGAGGGTCCTGCCCCCCAACTCCACAGTCAGACGTGACTCTCAGCCAGCCAGTAAAACAGAGGTTTATTAGACGACAGGAACATGGTCTAACACAGAGCTTGTCGGTGCAGAGAACAGGACCCCTCAGCCGGGTCCATTTTGTGGGGAAGTGAGCCAGACAACCACGTCTGCACTTCACTCCATGTCCCCAGCCAGCCCCAACTGACTCACTCTCCCCGCCCTCCTCCTCTGGACTTTGTCCCTTTCCCAGGCCAGGAGGTCACCTGATTCCTTTGCTCTCCAACCCTTTAGCTCTCGCCTTGCAGGGGGGAAGGACCCAGGCCATCAGTTGCCAGGAGACAGAGTGTCAGCCATTTATGTACATTGGCCCTTTGCTCTGCAACAATTACACCTCCTTATCCCACCACCTAGAGACTGAAGAAATGCCTAGGGGAAACTGAGGCACCCCTACAGTATTCAGAGGAAACATTAAGAACAGTCCCACTTCGTCACATCTCTCCCCCTTCCAGACCGAACTGAGCGAGGTCACTTTAGCTGGTGACCTGGGGAAGTTCGAACCTACCAATGTTCCCATGGATGCCCCATCATCTCTCCCATTCCTTGGTGGGAGTTACACCAGGCCCTTCCTATTTTATGCCCTCCCTTAGGTCGGGTGTGCTCAATGGCACTCGCAGGCTGCATTTGGGAAGGTTTGTGCAGCCCGTGCCCTTTTTCCACCCCAAAACCCCTGGGGTTCAAACTGAGATCAGGTCTTCTCCCAGCGCTCCAGTCTGGAGGGCTGTGATTCGGGCTCTCTTGGTTAAGAGCCCCCATCTTGACTTTGGCCACCCTCTGGCCATGTGTCTCTGTCACCCGCCGCTCGGCATCAGCCCCTTTCATTGGATGCAGCCACGTCCGGGCAGAGGGGTCAGTATACACCGCAAAGCACCGCCCCAATAGATACGGCTGCAGCTCTTTAAGAGCCTGCCCCATGGCCAGACATTTCTTCTTTATGGCCACGTAATTCTGCTCCCGGAGCAGCAGCTTCTTGCTTGGGCACCCAATGGGGTGTCTCCCCCCCTTTGCATCGACCTGCATTAGCACCATGCCCAGCCCTGTGTCTGTGGCATCGGTGAACACTGTAAAGGGCTTGGCACTGTTCGGGTTTACCAGGCCCTGGGTTAGAGCCTCCTTCAGTGCACAGAGAGCCCTCTGGCACTGCTCGGTCCAGACCACCTTGTCTGGCTTCTCCTTCGTACATAGCTCAGTGATGGGAGTAGCTAGGGAGCTAAAGTGGGGTACAAACCCCCAGTAGTATCCCGCCCTCCTGATAAAGGCCTGGACCTTTTCTCGATCTGGAGAATGGGCCAATCTCTGATCCTCTCCACCAGCCCGTTGGACTGAGAGTGATATGCAGAGGTCCAGGGCCAGACCCCACAATTCTCCCACAAGCCCTGGAGCAGGGCTGACATGACATTGGACCCCTGGTCTGTAAGGATCTCCCTGGGGACCCCTTCTTTGCTGAAGATGGTCAGCAGCATGTCTGCCTCAGCAGAGGGCAGATCCCCCACCCCTGGGTAGTGGTTGGCAAAATCCAAGACCACCAGGATGCATTTCTTCCCCAACCAGATCGCCTTGCTGAGGGGCCCACTATGTCCAGAGCCCCCTTCCCTGCTGTGGGATCACTTCCCAGGAGCGCCTCTGGACCAGGCAAACCTGGTTGGCAGCCATCCTGCCCTGCCTGTGGGTTCCCCCCCTCAGCTGGGGTCTTATCTGCCCCCTTGCTCAGCGCTGTCCTGGCTGTCCCAGTGGGGGGCAGGCAGTGAGCTCTCTTTACCGCATCAGAGCCAGTGTGAGCCCCCTCTCTGGTGTGCAGGGGGGCAGGGAACATCTCTTTGTCCCACGCAGCCCCAGGGGTCCGGTTACAGGCTGGCAGGTATCCTAAGCCTAGCAGCTCCTCCCTCCTGCCAGCCAGGTCATCTGCATTTTCACTGACTATTTCCCTCTCTGCCGTTGGTTCCCTGGATTCAAATTCAAACCCTTGGCCATTACAGAGCAGGGCCTGGATCCGGTCCCAAAGAGACACAGTCACCCCCCAACAGGGTCTCACAGCTGATATCCTGGAGAACCCCAACGACCAGCCAGCCCGACCCCTCCTGGGTCTGCACAGGGATCTGGGCCATCGGCAGGGCGAGGGGCTTCATCCCTAGGACCCTCACCCAGGTCTCACAGCCCCTCAGCATCTGAGGCTGCACCACCCAGGACCGACCCTTGGGGCACTCCACTTGATACCGGCTGCCAACTAGACATGGAGCCATTGATCACCACCCGTTGAGCCCGACAATCTAGCCAACTTTGTATCCACCTTATAGTCCATTCATCCAGCCCATACTTCTTTAACTTGCTGGCAAGAATACTGTGGGAGACCGTGTCAAAAGCTTTGCTAAAGTCAAGGAACAGCACGTCCACTGCTTTCCCCTCATTCACAGAGCCAGTTATCTCGTCATAGAAGGCAATTAGATTAGTCAGGCATGACTTGCCCTTGGTGAATCCATGCTGACTGTTCCTGATCACTTTCCTCTCCTCTAAGTGCTTCAGAATTGATTCCTTGAGGACCTGCTCCATGATTTTCACCAGGTCATGCTTTTCCTGCAGCTTTTTCTCAGGCTCTCTCTGGCTCTCTCAGTCCTCTTGCTCTCTTGGACTCAGCTCCAATCCCTCCGTCTCTGATCCCCCGATGGGGAACCCGATCATGAAGACCCCCATCTGGTCGGGGACAGGAGTCTTGGGGATGCCTGGCTACTGCTCCAGCTGCTCCCAGATCCTCCCCGATCTGGGTCAGGAATCTGCTCCTTAGAGCGGTCATCATCCTCCAGCTGCACGATTAACTGTGCTTTGGAGAACTTTCCAATGCGCAGCCCTCTCTTTTTGTACAGGGTTACAATGACCTTCTTAAGGAGATGGTGAGAGGCCATCACTCCGCTGTTGTGGACTCACAGGCCTGTGTGCTCTCAGCTCCCCACGGTTTCCAGGGAGAACCCTAGTATACCAGCCCCTCTTGAGGTCACCACCTCTTTGCCAGGGTCGAGCTGCAGACTCCTCCACCCCCGGACCGCTCACTGCAATCCCCAGGGGGACCCTGTTACTGCAAAAGTCCTTCTCGCTGGTCACACACTCCCAGGGGTTAGCCGCCCCCGAGACTGTCCCTCTCTGAGCCTTCAGCACGCCTGGTCCTCGTTATCCCCCCTTCATTTTACTGTTCCCCAGTCACTTACTGCAGGAAACGCCATCCACGAGGTGCACTACATCCCACCTCTGCCACCAGTTGTCACGGAGACTGTGGGCGATGCTCTGGAACTGCTCCCTACGAAGCCAGGAAGGACTCTGGTGAAGTCTCCTCTCTGGGAGCAGATTGTCTGCAGGGCAAGAAGCTCACACGGCTTCCACCTTCCTGGGTCTGACCTCGGAGCATTCAGCATCCTCTGCCCCTCCGTGCGCTTCCCACAGCGAGTCCACCCAGGTGGGGTCCTGGGGAGGCCAGAGGGTCCTGCCCCCCAACTTCGCAGTCAGTTGTGACTCTCAGCCAGGTTTATTAGATGACAGGAACATGGTCTAAAATAGAGCTTGTAGGTACAGAAAACAGGACCCCTCAGCCAGGTCCATTTTGAGGGGAAGTGAGCCAGACAACCATGCCTACACTTCACTCCACGTCCCCAGCCAGCCCAAAACTGAATCACTCCCCAGTCCCTCCTCCTCTGGGCTTTGTCCCTTTCCCGGGCCAGGAGGTCATCTGATTCCTTTGTTCTCCAACACCTTTAGCTCTCACCTTGCAGGGGGGAAGGGCCCAGGCCATCAGTTGCCAGGAGACAGAGTGTCGGCCATTTATGTACACTGGCCCTTTGCTCTGCAACAATCACACCTCCTTATCCCACCACCTAGAGACTTAAGAAATGCCTAGGGGAAACTGAGGCACCCCTACAGTATTCAGAGGAAACCTTGAGAACAATCCCACTTCGTCACACATGGAACCTTAACCGTGGATCATAGCAGGCTTCCAAAGCCTTTCCGGTCGCTCACAGTGAGATCAGAGGCCGTGTCTTTGCTTGCCCAGGGCACTGTTTTCCCATGGAGGGTCCCAGCAGGGCCTATGCTAGCAGAGACCTCCCTGCTGCCTGGCTGGCGAGTAAGGCGTCCTGCGTGTCGCCAAGGGCGCAGGTCGCCTGCTGCAGCATTCCGAGCAGGAAATCTTCCCGACCCAGCCCCTTGCTGGGCGAATTACCCAGGGCAAATAGGCAGAAAATCTTCCAATTAACAATGACAAATAACAATGGATGTGAGATCTCGGGGGTAATTACTGTGTGCCGAGGGCAGGCAGCTCTGTGGCAGTCTGTGCAGCGCCTGCCCGGCGCACAGGGCCTCGTCCTGCTGCTGAGCCAACGAAACCCTGGAAATTCTTTCCAATTGTTCTGCTAGCATTAATAAATGGCTCCAGAGCCCCGAATCTGCTCTGTCAGGAGCGTGATGCCTGGGCCCTTCGCAGTCAGCTCGCTTCCCCGCTACCTGCCTCCGCCACTGTTCCCTGAGCTGTAATAGGAAGTGAAAGTGGCACTGTTCCTCTGGCTGCATGGAGCCCGCCCTCGCTAGAGGAGAATGCCCTGCCTGCTGGAGTCTCCTTCCTGGCCTTGAGGGAGCCCAGCCGAGGCAGGTTCAGCAGTGGTGTTTATTGTTTGTATTCCGGTTCCTAGAGTCCCCTGCCAGGTCTGGTCTCCACACCACTTTTGTACCAATGGAATTATTTCACTTAGGGCTGTGATTTTTCTACTGACATAGTGAAATGGGTGCAACCCCCAGTGTGGACACAGTTATATCAGTGCAAAGGAGCCTGATCCTGGGGTTGCCTCAGAGGGGGTGGGAGTCAATAGCCAACCAGCAAAGAGGAGAGAAGGATCAGGGTGCACGCTTGGCAGCTGTCTGATGACATCGTCAGTGGCCAAAGGTCCCTGTTTCTGTGCCTGCAGGTGCTGGCTGATATTTTGAGCTGCCTCTGCAAAGCCATGCAATGGGGGTGGCCACACTGGAGCACACACTCTCTGGCCAATGTGCCTTGGGGCCGTGCCGACTGGGTTGCCACCTTTCTAATCGCTGGCAGCCGGGCCCCTGAGGTCCTGCACCACCTCTTCCCTGAGGCCCGGCCCCTGCCCCACCTTTTCCCTTGAGGCCATGCCCCCTTCTCCGCCTCTTCCCCCAAGGCCCTGCCCCTGTCGCTTGTGCCTCTCTCCCCTCCCCCTCTCCTTGGCTTGCTGGATTGTCTCAACCTCCCTCCCCTGACAGCTGGGCTCCCTCTGCTCTGGGAACTGCTGCAGCCTGACAAGGAGCCAGCCTGCAGGTAGAAGGTGGCCCTGGCTGAGCAAGGGCTGGCGTGATTAATGACCTGGAGCCTCCCCCTGCCCCATGGTGACCAGACTGTTAGTGTCCAGTCAGTGCATCTGAATGGACATTGCCAGGTCCCCTTTTCAACTGGACTTTCCAATAAAAACCCAGGCACCTGGCATCCCTAACTGGCACCCGGACATAGAAGCCAAAAACCAGACTGTCCGGGTAAAACCTGAATGCGTGGCAGCCCTGCCCAGAGTCCGGGTACCATCCCGCTGAGCAGGGCTGTAGACACCCCTATCCGAGAGGGAGTCAGTGTCTGGCCTTTCTGAGCACCTTTCGCCTGCCTGCCACATCACCAGAGCAAGCTCGAGCCAGCAGCGTTTCACTCACATGCTCACGGCATGTGGGCAGGGCGTGTGGGTGCAGTGCCAGCTGTGTCTGCTACCAAAGGGCTGTCGAGCTGGTGGTGGGCGGTATGTGCGGGGGTCTGAGGCCCGGTGCTGGCAAAGTGGAGGGAGTGTTACAGGCCATGGCAGGGGTGGTTCCATGCCAGAGGGTTAAGAGATCGTGAAAGCCAAAGATCAAGCAGTAGCGAAGCAGGGAAAGGCTGGAGAGAGCGGGTGGGAGGATCGATTGCTGGTCGATAGAAGCAATGGAAGGTCAGTTTGTCCTGCTCCTGATACAAGGCTGAGCCTGCCGAGAGACTCCGGAAATCCGCAATCTCCTGTTTGCCTTACAAGCTTTATTGACTGAAGCGTCCAGGGAAACATACCAGGTGCAGAGCGTTTCTGGGGCAGGCGTGCGCTTCCCGCAGGCTAATTCCGAGCAGTAGCTGAGCTGCTGGGCACATCAGTATGGGGCTAATGGGAGCCAAGCCTATCAGATTGCAGCCCGCAGGCAATCTCCCCCCTCTCTGCTTTTATTCCATGCTGGCTTCCTCTCCTTCTCCCAGAAGACATTGAACTGGCTTAAATAGAAAACTCTTGAGAGTGTGTAAAGGCATCCTTGTCCCTCCCCTGGCCTAAGCAGCTCTCCTCTCCCTGGATTGATTTGTCTGGGCCTCCTCCTTAAGCTGGGCTCCCAGTGGTAGGAGGGCATTAGAAGGGGTGACTTTGATGGCACCCCTCTTGCAGCCTCTCCCCTGCAGTCTGTTCTTGAGAACTCCAGTCTCTCGTGTGGTGTTAGCAGAGTCGTGGAGGGGGGTAGCTGCTTCTGGCTGGGAAGTGGGGCAGCGTTTGGTCGGCAGACTTCAAAGCCAGATCACACCATGCATGAAGTGAGTTGAAAGGGCTCAGCTGAGCCTCCAGAAGACAATGAGAAACTGCCAGCCCAGCGAGGTGAGTGCTGCACTGGGCTGGGGCAGGCTCAGGAGAATGTCTCAAGTCCTTCCCGTCTTCTCCTTGCCCCTCCTGCTCTCTGTCCTCTCCCACCTCCCATTTCCTCAGGAGGGGCTGATACATGGAAGTGCCCCCTGTGCTGGACGTTGCATGGATCCTTGTTGCAGAGGACCCTGATCTGCAGCAGTTTGTAGAGCCTGGCTGAGCACACAGCCCCCTGTTAGCAGAACATCACCAGAGCTAGAGCTGTGTCCCTTCCCAGCCCAGCAAGGGACCTGCATTAGGAACTCTCAGTGACCCCAGGTGAGAAGGGCCCCTGCAAATCGGCCTGTTACCCTTAGTCAGCTCCTCACTGTCTGTGAGCTGAGTAACAGCCATGGACCTCAGTGCCCCAAAGGGTGAGACCCTCAGCAGGGTTTAATCGGGTGCAAGGTGCTGCCCTGTGCGGGGATGGGTGAGGGTCAGGGCAGAGCAAACAGGAATCAGACCCATGCACCCACTCCCCCCCACACTCACAGCTCCCCTAAAGATCTGTCATGCTGGCTTCACCTCTGGTTTGCTCTGCAGTCACCGTTCACCTCTCCCAGCTCTGCACTGTCCCTTCCCGTAGGAGGTAAGTGGGGAGAGACGCTGGGAGAGGGGTCCGGGGGTATTTGTTCCCTCTGCCTACATCTCACCGCTTGATACCTGCTTGCTTTGCCCAGATGATGGTGCAGGCCCCAGCCCACTCAGCCACAGACTCCGAGAGCAGAACTAGCACCCTGCTAATTGTCCAGCTCTTGTCACCCTTGCGGCCACAGTAGCTGAGGGCTCCTGCCTGTCAGGTCTGGACCAGGGGCTTGCGGCATCTGTCATTAGTATCGGAGGAGCTAGTCAAGACATCTACAGTTGTAATCCAGCTAGCTGTAAATGTTCACCTCTAGAACAAAGACCGCAGGATGGGGGGCTCTCTCCTGGGAAGCAGGGACTCTGAAAAAGATTTGTGGGAGGGGGTGCATACTGAGCTGAACACACTCTCCCAGTGCGACCCTGTGACCAAAAGGGCTAATGTGATTATGGGATGCAAGAACAGGGGACTCTCGAGTAGGAGCACAGAGGTCATTTTATATCTGTGTTTGGCATTGGTGTGACTGCTGCTGGAATCCTGTGTCCAGTTCTGGTGCTCATAATTCAAGGAGGATGTTGCTATATTAGAGATGGTTCAGCCAAGAGCCACAAGAATGATTAAAGGATTAGAAAACCTGCCTTAGAGTGATAGACTCAAGGAGCTCCATCTATGTAGCTTAACAAGGAGAAGATTAAGGGGTGACTTGATCACAGAGTGTAAGTGTCCACATGGGGAATAAATGTTTAATAATGGGCTCTTCGATCTAGCAGAGGAAGGTCTAACACGATCCAATGGCTGGAAGTTGGAGCTGGAAAATTGAGGTTGGAAACGAGACATACATTTTTGACAGTGAGGGTAAATAACCATTGGAACAATTTACCAAGGGTTGTGGAGGATTCTCCATCATTGACCGTTTTTAAATGAAGATTGGATATTGTTCTAAAAGATCTGCTCTAGGAATTATTCTGGGGAAGTTTTCTGGTCTGGGGGATATGGGAGGTCAGACTAGGTGATCACAGTGGTCTCTTCTGGCCTTGGAATCCATGGAGCTCTGAATGTAGGTGGATATGGGAGCACACAGTACTCCTGAGGGCATTCTGCGCCAAAAAATAAAAGTTCTGTGCACAATATTTTAAAATTCTGCAAATTTTATTTGTCAAATAAATGTGGGGGCTCCAGCGTAGCACTGAGGAACACAGGCCACTGGCTGCACGGAGGTGGAAGATCACTATGCAGCCCACCCCGGGACACAGACTCAGCAGTGAGGCTGCACCCAACCCTGACACAGCACAAGGACCGGGCCTGTCCCAGAAAAACATGAGGGCCCTTCCCCTCTGTGTCAGGTGCACCAGGCGTGGGCAGGCAGGCTCAGCCCAGCAGGATGCAAGTGTGGAGAGGCTTAGTGCGGGGGGATCCAGGTGTGGGTTGAGAGGGTTCTGTGCGGGGCAATCTGGGTGTGGGTGGCTCAGTGGGGGATCTGTGTGTGTGGGGTGGATCTGGATGCACAGGGGCTTGTTGGGGAGTTCTGGGTGCAACGGTAAAGGGACTCTGCAGGGGGGTCCAGGTGAAGGTGGATGGGGGAGTCTTGGTGTGGAGGGGATAGAGTTTGGCGTGGGCTCTGGGTGTGGGGGACTCAGTGGGGTGGGGAATCAGGTGCAACTGGTTGGGGCTCGGTGGGGTGCAGGGGCAGTGGGGCTCATCGGGGGAGTTCTGCATGCGGGGGTGAGGCTTGACAGGAGGGCCTGGGTATGAGGGGGTCTGGATGCGTGGGGGTTGGATGGATGGGGGAACAGCTCCCTGTAGAGGGATCCCTCCTCCTGCAGCTGAGGAGTGATGGGTGCAGAAAGTGGCGGGAGGGGGTTTGAAGAGCTTCCTGCAGCTGCAGGAGAAATCTGGGGGTAAGTCTGACCCAGCCCCAGATGCTGTGCAGGGGAAGAGGACGTCCTGTCCTCCCCAGCCCAGCTGAGCTAGTAGCTGAGCCTGGTGCAGGGTAGGAGCCACCAGCCAGGCTTTCCTCAGTTCCACCCCCTGCCTCACAGTGATTTGCCTCTCTGCTGGCTGCCCTGGGTACCTGAAACATACTGCTGGGGAGGGTCGCATGACTGCTCTTGTGGCTTCCCTTTGCTTCCCTGTCAGAAAGTCAGTTTTCTGCGGGGAAACAAAGACATCTGTGGGGGACATAAATTCTGCACATGCACAGTGGTGCAGAATTCCCCAGGAGTAACACAGCCTCATGGTCCTGCACTTAGGACGGAAGAATCCCATGCAATGCTACAGACTAGGGACCAAATGGCTAGGCAGCAGTTCTGCAGAAAAGGACCTGGGGGTTACAGTGGATGAGAAGCTGGATATGAGTCAACAGTGCACTCTTGTTGCCAAGAAGGCCAATGGCATTTTGGGATGTATAAGTAGGGGCATTGCCAGCAGATCGAGGGACATGATCGTTCCCCTCTATTCGACATTGGTGGGGCTTCATCTGGAGTACTGTGTCCAGTTTTGGGCCCCACACTACAAGAAGGATGTGGAAAAATTGGAAAGCATCCAGCGGAGGGCAACAAAAATGATTAGGGGGCTGGAACACATGACTTCTGAGGAGAGGCTGAGGGAACTGGGATTGTTTAGTCTGCGGAAGAGAAGAATGAGGGGGGATTTGATAGCTGCTTTCAACTACCTGAAAGGGGGTTCCAAAGAGGATGGCTCTAGGCTGTTCTCAGTGGTGGCAGATGACAGAACAAGGAGTAATGGTCTCAAGTTGCAGTGGGGGAGGTTTAGGTTGGATATTAGGAAAAACTATTTCACTAGGAGGGTGGTGAAGCACTGGAATGCGTTACCTAGGGAGGTGGTGGAATCTCCTTCCTTTGAGGTTTTTATGGTCAGGCTTGAGAAAGCCCTGGCTGGGATGATTTAGTTGGTGTTGGTCCTGCTTTGAGCAGGGGGTTGGACTAGATGACCTCCTGAGGTCCCTTCCAACCCTGATATTCTATGATTCTATGGCCTCACGGTGTAGGTGGGTGTGCTGCAGGGTGGGAGCACAGAGCCTCACGGTGTAGGTGGGTGTGCTGCAGGGTGGGAGCACAGAGCCTCACGGTGTAGCTTGGGTTGTGCTGTGGGGTGGGAGCACAGAGCGTCACGGTGTAGCTTGGGTTGTGCTGTGGGGTGGGAGCACAGAGCGTCACGGTGTAGCTTGGGTTGTGCTGTGGGGTGGGAGCACACGGTCTCACAGTGTAGGTTGGGCTGTGCTGCTTTTCAGGGTGTTTGTGAAAGGTGAGCAGTTTTCTAATGCATTTTTTCCTCCCATGTTTTCCAGTGAACTTGCTGGACACAGCAATGATCCCCGGGGACTGGGGCTGGCTGACCTACCCATCGCACGGGGTGAGTATGAGGCTATCAGCACACTGACGAAATGGGGTCTTTGGCAGCCGGCAGGGCATGTTGCCAGTGGCCCTTCTGGGCAGCTTTGGTGTAAATGGAAAGGAGACAGCAATGCCTTCTCCCTGCTGAACATACAAGCCTCTTCAGCCTGCAGCTGAGCCTAGCAGAGTTTGCCAGAAGGGCCTGTAGCACAGTCCTGTTGCCCTCGGACGTCTCCTCGGCACGGGTGGGTGTTCCGTGGTGAGGTGTTCTCAGGCCCCACGCGGCTGTACTGGGCTGAGCATGCTCAGGCGTTGGAGTCTCCTTTGGTTGTTGTCTAGCACAACGCAGGAAGTTGGAGTTACACGGCAGTTTCTTATCAGCCTCAAGATTACAATTTGCACTAATAGAGCAACAGGGATATTTGCGTGGCAGGAAACTGGTATTGTTAAAAGACAACTCTGTAAGACCGCATCGCCGGTGACACACCTTGACGGGCCATGAAAGGGCTGTGACCACGATCCCCCGATTTCTATCCCCAGCTGGGAACAGCACAAGCTGTCGCCATCACGCGTACCCACAAGCAAGCAAGCCATGCAGACACACCTATATTCAAACACAGCAACTGTGCTCCAAACATGTGCACACCTCCCCTCCCCCTCATGTGGACACACACACACACACACACACAGTTCCCCATATTTGACTTCCGCCATCCATGGACAGCACCCCTGACAACACACGTTTATAGTGGACCCAGCCTGGGAGCGAAATACCAACCAACACCAATTTGTTTGCCCAGTTATCGTTTGCCTTCTGCAGACTGCGCCTTCTCAGCTGTGATTTGCAGCCCATCTGCTCCTCTCCCGGATGCCTGTGTCACCGAGTGCCCCCACTCCCTGTTGGCATTATGCTGGGCACTGCAACAGGCCAGTGTCAAAGCCAGAGTCACAAGCTGGAAATGGGACTTGGAGAGGGCCAGGTTCTCATGAGGGTTTAGCCGTAGCCCTGTGGTTTCATTGTCTCCATTGGGCACATTGAGCCTCCCTCACACTGAATAGCATCTTCCTGGGCCAGACACGGGCTCAGGTGCACTTCAGGATGAGACGGGATCAGCATCTGGCCACACATGTGCACATCTGTGAGTCAGGGAGGGGCTGTTAGGTAATGCCGCCAGCCGTTTCCCACTAATCAGCGGCTGTTGGCTGTGGTGGTGTTGGTGCCTGCTCTGAGACTTGTGCTCATCCAATCAGGGAACAAAAACAGTCCCACTCGTTACGCGGCTAATCAGAACGAAGCCACACAGCTTCTAGCGGAACTGAAATGTGCCGGAGTGGCCTTCTCAAAAGTGTTGAGTTTTTATGGTCCCCTCTTTTTCCTCTCTTCTCTAAACTACATGGCCCTAATCTCTTCAATCCCTTCTCATAGAGGAATCATTCCAAGGCTCCAACCATTTTCTCTGATCTGTTGCTGGAGTCTTTCTCTCTCTGCTCTATCTGTTTGAGAAGGAGTGATCCGAACTGTGAATTCTTAATAATAACGATGAGGAGATTTTATGTAGAATATTATCAAATATGTAAGTACATCAAATCCTTGGCTCAGCTCTGACTTTAATTTTAGAAACTGCAATGATGAGTACCCTGCAAACAGAATATATTGTAGATGGTTAGACCTTTTCCAGCCACGCTGCCCTACTGCACACAAGCGTCAGATCTCACAATATGGTCTCCAATGCTTTGTCCAACCTAGGTTTAAATACTCAGGCAACGAGGCTTTTGCCACATCCTTCAGGAAACAATTCCACATGTTCATACAGGACAACCCTGCTTCGGTGCTGCTTCTGACATTCAGAGTCAATTTTCCTTTGTTCACTTTCATTCCGTTCCCCTTTGTAACATCCTTGTAACAAGAAGAGGAGTACTTGTGGCACCTTAGAGACTAACCAATTTATATGAGCATAAGCTTTCGTGAGCTACAGCTCACTTCATCGGATGCATACTGTGAAAAGTGTAGAAGATCTTTTTCTATACACACAAAGCATGAAAAAATACCTCCTCCCACCCCTCTCTCCTGCTGGTAATAGCTTATCTAAAGTGATCTAAAGTGTAATTGGATACAATTAACTTAGGCTTGAATAGAGACTGGGAGTGGCTAAGTCATTATGCAAGGTAACCTATTTCCCCTTGTTTTTTCCTACTCCCCCCCCCAGACGTTCTTGTTAAACCCTGGATTTGTGCTGGAAATGGCCCACCTTGATTATCATACACATTGTAAGGAGAGTGATCACTTTAGATAAGCTATTACCAGCAGGAGAGTGGGGTGGGAGGAGGTATTTTTTCATGCTTTGTGTGTATAGAAAAAGATCTTCTACACTTTCCACAGTATGCATCCGATGAAGTGAGCTGTAGCTCACGAAAGCTTATGCTCAAATAAATTGGTTAGTCTCTAAGGTGCCACAAGTCCTCCTCTTCTTTTTGCGAATACAGACTAACACGGCTGTTACTCTGAATCCTTTGTAACACAATTCCTTCCCCTCCTAGGTAGTCACACCCTTCAAACACTCAAGGACTGTTGTCACATCTCATCCTGTGGCTCTTCCTTTGCCAAGCTCTACCTGCCGCATTCAGCCCTTTCAATCCCTCCCACCAGCTCTCTAGTGAATCCTTTTGGTTAATCTTCCGGGGCTAGACCCCAGCAGGTGTAAATCAGCGTATCTGCATTGACTGCAGTGGATCGTTGCCCATTTACACTAGCTTAGGATCTGCCCTGATGTGTAGTTTTGCATCCTAAGTTAATTTTCTTATTCTCCTGGGTCCCTCTGTTGCCTAAGACACAGCTGAGCACATCCTCTGCCATTGCGTTCACTCGTCTCTTGGCTCCTGCTTCCTCTCCCGCTGTGCTGACTGCTCATTCAGCACCCCTGCATTCTTCTTTCTGCTCCTGTGCCATTTGTCTTTAGTTCCCTCCTCTTCTTGCCTCTTTGGGCGACCTCTGCTACTCCCATAGCTAGAGCCACCACCTCCATGCTGATAACATCCAAACCTCTCTGTCCAGCCTCCACCCTCTCTTGCAGCCGCTGGTGGCTTCTCTCAGGTGTCCTGCCACCAACTCACACTCACTCTCTCCAGGATGAACTTCTTTAACTGACAACTCCGCTAGCCTTCCCGTCTCCCAGGCCTGTGACTGTGGTGTCCTTGACTCGGCTTTCTCCTCTTTCCCATGTGGTCACCACCAGGCTAGAGTCAGTCTATCAAAACTGTTTCCCTTTGTATAAATAATTAAATATTGAGCAGGGCGGAGGCAGCCCAGTGGGCAGAGCATTGACCTGCGATGTGGGAGATTCCAGCTCAAGTCTCTATGTCAAATGAGGCAGAGCTGGGCCTGAAGGTGAGTCTCTTAACACCCTGGTGAGTGCCAGGCTAGGCTTGTCAAAACCAGGAGGTTTCTGCGAAACATTTTGGTTTAGACAGAATGGCATTATTCAATGGAAAAAAGGTTGGTTGAAAAACTTTCGATCAGCTCCACCTTTACACTGTCTGGGTTTCAGCAATGGTGGCTTCATAGCATGCCGCTCCCCAGCTCCTGGCCTCCTAAACTAGGATAGGCAGAAGGTCCCTAAAAGTGTGTGTGGGGGGGAGGTCGATGGCGTCCCAACTGTGCCCTGGTCCCTGCACCACCCGTTCTCCCTGAACCCCCACCCTTGTACCTCCCATTCCCCCGAGGCCCCACCCCCATGCTGCCCATTCCCCCAAGATCCCGCCCTCACTCTGCCCCTTCTCCCCAAGTCCCCTGCTTCCTTCACTCTGTCACTTGCCCTTATGCCCGGTAAAAAGTGGGAGGGCCCTGGCCCCCTAGCTCCCTCTGTTCCTGCGCCCTGTCCTAAACCCATTTGTTGCTCTGGATAAACAGTTTCACTTCCTGTGTTTCCTGTTCCATATTTGCCACTTAAAATACCCTTTGAAGATGTGCCCTCGTGACGATTTCTCCATTGACCGGTGAACGTTACCCCAAATGAGCATCTCATTACCCTCTGTCCAACAGCCTGTGCTTTGAATCCAGGTCTGTCCTGGCTGGCGAGGGCCAGCAGCGGGTGCTGTGTCTGATGCTGATGGGGATTGTCAACACCTGTCCATAGGGAGGGCAGCTGCTGTGTCCAGAGAATGTCACTCGCTGCACTGATGATCTGGCTAGTTACTGCCCTGTCTGCCGTCTCGCATTGTTGGTTCGGAGTCTACGAAGGTTGTGGCTCCAACAATTTTCAGACCAACTTGATGCCTCTGGCAGCCTTGAGTCCTGGCGGTGTGGTTTCAGGACTGGGTACCGCACGGCTGGCCTTGGCAGACCTCCTGGCGATGAGTTAAGATTGTGTGCCCATGCCAGTATTGCTACCCTGGGAGTGGCCAAAGCAGCACAATATCACCGGGCGGCATGGGGCAGGGCTCCTGCTCCCTGAGTGTGTTCTCGTGTGGAGCTCCACGGCATGCCCCCTCCCCTTCCTTCTCAGTGTGTAGGGGGCCGCTGGAAGGGCTTGCAATGCGATATGCCTGCAGGCTGCTGATGGCACCCAGCTCTCCATCACTGCCTCCCCAAGCCCAGCTAGAACTCCTAAGACCTGGCCCAGGGGCAGATGAGACTGGCACACGGGTGAGAGCTGGTTGGCTGAGCTCAATCTAGGTAAGATAGCGGCTCGTGGTTGGGGAGCAAGCAGAAGATAGCTGAGGGTTATGGCTGTCCCACGTGCTGGGGATGCGTCTGCCATGAGTTCCCAGGCTGGGGGGCAGTTGGGGCGCTAGCTGCTGTGAAGCACTACCATGCAGAAGCACTATCTGGGTGGCTTTCTACCATTCATTCGGGGCTAGGCAGTTGTGACCATTTCTTTCAGATACAGCCCTTACTGCATCGTCCACGCTTTTGCCACCGCTCGCTTAGACGCTGCACGGGGCTCTGCAGGGGGCTGCACTCCAAGGGTCTGTCTCCACAGCCGCTGGGAGGGTGACACGCATCCTCTAGCTGTGCTCTGGCCTGCACCTGAAAATAGCAGTGTGACTGCAAGGGCACGGGCAGCTCGGGCTAGCCACCTAAGGAACATACCCAGGAGTCAGGTGGGATTGTACTAAGGCGGCTAGCCTGAGCCACCCATGTCACCATGGCCCCACTGCTATCTTTAGGTGCTAGCTCCAGCAGAGCTAGCAGATATTCAACTCCCTGCGCTGCGAATTACACCTCCCAGCAGCTGTGTAGATGGACCCGGGGACAACTTGGAGACAGGAGCTGGTGCGGAATGCTGCAGCTTCTCCCTGGAGCAGTGTGTCTCAGAGGGAGCCCATGCCACTGTGCCAGCTCCAACAGCCACGTGGTGCCAGGGTCGTGGGGTAGAATTTAAGGCATTGTTTTTTCCCTGTGGAGCCCCCAGTGGTTTGGGACCTGCCTGCCTGAGAGATGCTCGTCTCCTTGTGCCATCCTGCCCCCCGGTGAAATTAGTGTGGATGTCTGAGTCGCCCCCTCCCCCTGCTGCATAACAGAGAGGCAGGGCAGTCTCTGTCAGGGCCCCAGACCTTAGAATGTAACCCACTCTTCCCCCCGCTGGCATCTGCTGCCCATCAGGGCCTGTTCTCAGACCAGCTCCTGACCCAAGCTGTGGGAGGGAGGGGCTGCGGGGGCAGCTGTTGGCCTGGGGAAGGGGAATATTGTCACACTGGGATTTTACTGAGCCTGGTTGTTTTTGGCAAAGGCGTCTTGAGCTCAGGCTTCTCTCTGAAAAGCTACCTAACTAAATAAAGCTCTTGCTCTCCCCCTTAGGGCTGGCTGTCCGTGGTCCTGGCCTGAATGACCAGGCTTCAGGGTGTTAATTGCCTTGGCTGGAGGGTCACCCTGAAGGCATCTCAGCCTGCGTGGAAGATGCAGGGCTCCTCTGATGCTGAGCCTTCATTCCCAGCATTAATTCTGTCCCATGTGAAATATGGCTCTCGGCCAGACTAATCTGTCATAGACGCCTCCTGTCGAGGGATGGAATTTCCCACTCTAGCTTCCTCCATCAAGAGACAGGCCATCTCATCCTTCACCCCCCGAGCCACGCCCCCCAGCGCGCTCATTGCCTCCCTTTCCTCCCAGCAGGGCCGTGCTCTAAGCCTGCTGCCAGGTGCAGCCCCCAGGCGCACACCAAGCGCTGGTGGGTTTCCCTCGGCACGGGCACCCGGTGGGCTGCCAATGTGCTCTGTGCTCCGGGGGCTCAGGGGAAGGATAACCCCAAACTAGCATCATCTATCAGGTTCTGCCTAATTTCAAGGCGGGAGCTCCATGGGATGCCCCAGGGGACCTTGGCAGCCTGGTACCAATGGTATTCGCTTGGTGGGGAACATGGCAATCCTGTTCAAGTGCTAATGTTAGCAGAGTTGGCATGAGGGCCCCACAGAGCGGGCTGCTGGAGCCCCTGCTCCTCCACTCGGAGGCCTCTAGGAATGTCACAGCAAAGCTCCGCTTTCGCTTAAGAGCAACAGGAGCCTTCGAGGCTTCTAGCCCCGCTGTTCGTCCATGCACTCCGCTTCCTGCCTCCCCAGATTCCCCCAGCTGAGACCCCTACTCCCCTGAGCCCCTCTTCACACCCCTCCAGGATGCCTGCCCTGCTGCCTCTCTCACGGTTCTCCTGTCCTCCACGTCCTGGTTTAGCCCAGCAGACTGGCTCGGAAAGGCAGCTTAGACCGGTCCGTGTTTATATGCATTGCGCTTTACCCAGTTTGAAACAGCTTGTTACTTTTGATGCTCACCCGACTCTCCTCAAAACACTGGCTGGTTTCTCCTCAGCAAGAGAAAACAAAACACACCCGGACCTTCTGGGCCCAGCCAGGTTGAAACTCTGATGCTCTGGAAAGGCAATTTTAAAAACACAATCGCTTCAAAGCACTGCCCAGGGATGAGCTGCAGCATGCCGAATTTCAGGAGGATCATTGTCTTCTGAGAGAGTCAGGGGGTTGTGAAAACTGGGCTTTGTTTTTCTTTACTGTTCAATGTGGTCTTGGTGTCATGGCAGCCTTGGCTTCCTCCATCACGTCTCTCTGCAAACAGTGCCTGCCCCTAGGCTGGGATGGGCCAGCAAGCGCCCGTGGGGATGGTGCGTGTTCTCATGTGGACCATTGTCTGTTAGGAGCGGGACCAAGAGGCTAACAACCATATTTCCAAGAGGCCCCTAGCAAGCTGTAGCTGCAGATGGTGATAACTTTCAGTCATCATTGCCCTAGATTGGATTTGGACTGGCAGCCTCAAAAGGGACCTCCTCCCTCACTTTCAGCTGCAGCTGGTGGGAGGCGCTGGTGAGTTGCTCTGTCTGAGCCCCACAGACAGAGGTGCCAGGGCCGGAAGCACAAACGCAGCCGCCTGAGTGCGCTCGGGCAGGGCGCCCTTTGACCCCAGGGAAGGGCAGGCGGCGGGAAGTGTTGGGGTCTGGTTTGACATTTCCTCTCTCTGGGTGATTAACGGGTGCGTAATTGGCTGTAATAGCCACACTGACTGTCACCCTCCATCTCGGTGACACATGCAGGGGGAGGAAGGGTTAGTGGGGGCCGCCCTGTTCCCGCAGGCTTCCACTCCTCTCAATTAAAACTTCAAAGTGCTCCCGAGAGATTCACGGCCAACTCCCTCCCTGGAACCATTCCCTTCACGCTGACAATTAAAGTCTTCTCAGTGCCGTCAAACAGCCTCATTTCCCGCTTCTCGCCCTGCCCTTTGCCAGTCCCTGCCACAAAGTGCCCCACTACCCTCCTCCCTTGTGCCCGCATAGCATATGACCCATCAGCCCCTCTGCAAATTGCCTTTCTACTGACTAATTAAAATGCTGATGAGATGAGTCAACATATTATTAATTATTGTATCATCTCCTTTGATTTACAAAGTCAAACAGGAAATGATTTTGTTCAGATACCGAGTATCTAAAGAGGCTGAATGATTCTTGCAATGCTAATTATGAAGGGAGCACCTGGATGGCACAACCCCCCTTCCCCTCCCCTCGCCCCCACTCCCCATGATGTCCCCTGCACGTCCACCAGGACCTCTGGCAGCTGGCGCTGCAGCCTCCTCCCTCCTGCTCTGCTCAATCCCAGGGGACAGAAAGGACCAGGCTACTTGTGTGGACGGGACAATGCAAAGAAGGAGATGTCATGCCAGAGGGGTGTGACTATGCTAATAGCTGTGTTAAATCCCTAAGCATGCCCAGTGGGATCTAGATACTTCCAGAAGCCTTAGCCAGGCCTCCAACCAGACTGAAAAACTGCCCTTTCACTAGTGAACAAAGGGCCACCCTCTCTCGCACGGCCTGTGTGGCCAGTGCTGGTTCTCATGTAACTCACAGTCTGTGGTCGATGTGGGACTCTTTCTGTCATAAAAAGAAAAGGAGTACTTGTGGCACCTTAGAGACTAACCAGTTTATTTGAGCATGAGCTTTCGTGAGCTACAGCTCACTTCATCGGATGCATAGCATATCATGCTATGCATCCGATGAAGTGAGCTGTAGCTCACGAAAGCTCATGCTCAAATAAACTGGTTAGTCTCTAAGGTGCCACAAGTACTCCTTTTCTTTTTACGAATACAGACTAACACGGCTGTTACTCTGAAATCTTTCTGTCATGGGAGTCAAAGCACTTACCCTGCCTGACCCCACCCTCTCTCACCTGGATGCACACACACGTGGACACACGGCGGGACAGTCTCACCACACACAAACACGGACACATTTGCCTTTGTGAAGGCTCTTGGCTCTGAGAGGAGCTGGCCGCCTGCCTCCTGTCAGTCCAGGGAGGAGAACTGAGGGGCAGCTTTCTCTAGTGGTGAGAGCAGGGAGGCGGGATAGACCCCCAGCTTTACCATTCACCTTACCAGGTGGCCTTGGGCAAGATGCTCAACTTCCTCATGCCTCATCTCTCCCTCTGCACAATGGGGCTAATAATACAGACCTCCCCCACAGGGGGCAGTTTGTGAGGGTTAGTCACTCAGTGATTGACAAGTGATTTTATAAGTGTTGTGAGATCCTGGATAAGTATCCTGGTTATTGTCATCTGCTTGTTAACGAGGATCCTGGCAACTGCTTTGTGAACACAGACTCCATTGGAGATCTGGCAGTAGAGCCTGGTTTGTAATCTCTCCGTCTGTCTGTCTGGGTAACGGTCAGTTGCCTGCAGTGTGTTGCTCAGAAGAAATTGCTGCTTGTTTTCCAGACTGATTTCCTGGTACGTGGCAGGTGCCTCGCTCTCTGTCACTCTCGGTTTAACTGTGCGGCTGCTTTTGGGTGCCCTGAACACAGGCCAGGAACAAAAAAACCCCAAACCAGCTTGTCATCGCTCTGGAATAATCCAAAAAGTATCAGTGGAATTGCACCAAATTTGCTTAAACAACCAGCTGAGATGCACGCCACAGGAGAAGCTGCCTGTCGTGTTTGTGTGTTATTGATGAAAGTTTCCTGCGGGTGAAGCACTAGCAGGGTGGCCGGGGGCTGATCTCCTGCATCAACGGAGCAGTCACAGCACAGACAGCAGGAGCGTCTGGCTCATTGCTCCGCTAAAGGTCTCTCCCACTTCTGGCAGGAGAGGCCTTGGCCTCTCTCCCGAGCCTGCTGCCAGGAAAGCCATTGGGACCTGAACCCTCCCAGCAGACAGCCAGTCAATGGCAACAGCTCTTGGGTCGGAGTGAGCCAGGCCGGCTCTTTTTCTACAAGGCATTTGTACCATCACACTAGAGGCGAGGGGCTTCCTACCCCATGGCCAACCCCTCAGCCATCCTGGGTGCTATCAGCTGGGAGAGTTCACTGCTCCGGAAGGCCTGGGCTAAGAACGGAGACGCTTTGCTGCTTACAAGGACAGTGGCCCTTGTCGGACAGCCTTTGAATGCAGGAACTCCCATCTGCATTGTTTGTAACTGCCTAGCACAGAACATGGGGGTGGGGCCCTCCCCTCCGGAGGGGACCCCTGAGCCATGGGTCTGCAGGTGCAGCAGAGTATCAGGCAACAGTGGTCAGGAATATCTAGGCTTTTACAGCTGCCCGGGACCGCCTTGGCCTGCCATGAGATTTCCGGGGGTTTCTCTGGCAGGTCTGAGCTCTGCCTGCATGAATATTGGCACTGAAAGCAGAGTACAGAACACGCCACAGTGCAGCTAATATTCATTTAAAAATGGGTACGTCAGGAGGAGCGGAGCCTTTGAAAATAAAGATTTTAAACAAGATAAAAGCACTTACAGCTAATTCCCTGGATGCTGGTAACTACCAGCAGTTAAGGGCCTGAGGTAAAGCTCAGGGTAGTTAACTGCCTAACAAATCCCTTGTTAGCCATCACAGTGACTGATTTTATGGGGATTGTCGCTATTAAAAACCCCATTTAATGCTTTATTGCTACAATAATGTGGGTTATTTTCCCTCTTCCACTTGACTGTGCTGCTGGCTCCTGGGAAGGACTCACGGCTCAGTGCCCATCAGGGAAGAGCTCAGGACATTTCTGGGGGCAGTGGCAGCTCTACCATGCTGGCAGGACCAGCAGTGAAGGCTCCGTGGCTGTCCCCTGTAGGCATGATCCCAGGACTGGGTAGGCCTGGGGTCCCCTGGTTTGGCACAGCCAGAGGGTGGGAGCCATTTGGGGGATTGTCATGGAAAATAGCAAGGCTGAGGCTCTTTCATGGAGCCAGGCTTTTCTCCTTATGTGTTCGTTCCCTTCGACTTCCCCTCTTCCTCCTCGTCCCCCTCCGTTGCACCATACAGGCCCTGGGGAGATTTCGGAGACCTTGCTCAGCCGCAGAGCTATCTGCTGTTTGCATCTTTTCCCTTTTATAATCTGGTATTTCTTTTTTTATAACTTATGTTGACTTTAATTTAAACTATTAAACGAGCCCCTGAATGCTGATGGAATCGCACTCCCTCCCCCCGCCGCGCACTCGCCGCGCTAATTATGATGTCCTCATTTTCGTCTCTCTGGGGGATCTTATCACAGTGACAGGGGACGAGCTGAGCTTCGTTTAATAAAAGCCACTTCAAACCAGCAGCCAGGAGCAGGCCGAAGTGAGCGCGGCTGGAGAGGCCAGGTGCACGCACAGCGCCCTCGTTATTGAACTGATCCTTATCCCCTCCTCCTCAGCCCCTCACTCAAAGTCAGCTCTGCCAGGCAGAGACGCCTCTCCCGGGAAGGGCAACTAGCCTTGAGGCCCTGTAATTACAGTAAAAGAGAGAAACGCTTAAAGTCACAGAGTTGCCTAATTCCTGTCCCTGGGTGCTGAATCTCTCCACGCACACACAGGATGGGATCTTGTCCCACGCTGGTGGCCCAGGAGCACAGGGACCTAGTGACACTCCCGAGTTGATGCGGGATCACTCCAGGCCTTCTTCAGGCAGGACACACTCTGGGTTAATAAAAAGACCTAGCTTTGATATAGTTCTTTTAATCAGTGGCACTAGCTTCCCATCAGTAGAAGTTACCAGGCGATCAGACATTTGGTTTGGACAAGCTCTTGGTAGCCTTTGCTAGAGTGAGCTATCAGGGATGGGAAAGACCTCTCCAGATCATTCCTTCCAACCAGAGGGAATATTCCCAGGGAATCCCAAGTGATGGGACATCCACCACTCCCCACGGGGGTCTGGTCTGTGGCCCAACAGACCTTCTGGCAGAGAGACAGTACCTCCCCTGTTGTTACTATGAATTATTTGTGTTACTGTAGCACCCAGGAGCCCTAGTCATGGCCCAGCCATCATGGTATATGAAAACAGGAGACAAAGACGGCCCCTGCCCCGAGGAATGAGCCCCTTGGGGTTTCTTGAGTTGGTGTTTCCAGATGCTGAGCCTTCCCCCTTCGCTGTGCTGATCGCGCCCAGCACCTGCAGAGGTGCTGCAGAAAGCTGTTCCCTCCCGCTGCGTCACTCGTAGTTCAGGCTCTGGCTGTCCTGCCCATCAGAAGTAGAGGGAGCAACTGACCCACCCAGCGTCGTACCTGCCCGCAGCAAGGTAAAAGAAAGTGTTCAGTGGTGCCCATTGGGCCTGCTTGTGTCTGCCCCCATCCCCAACAGCTTGGCATGATGGAGGATGGGACCTGGGAGCCACACCCTGGGCCCGGCATGTTTACACGGTGCAGCGGATAATGGTGACGCCTGGCTGATCTCTAGCAGCTTGCATCAGAGGAGCTCAGAGTGCTTGGGAAACCCTGAAGGAGCTACACCGCCGCCCTCTCTGCGAGGCTGGGAGGGGTTCTACAGAGGGGAAGACCAAGGCACAGAGAGATACATGAGGCACCAAGGCATAGGCGCCGACTCTGTGGGTACTCCGGGCTGGAGCACCCCTGGGCAGCTCCCCAATCAGCCCCACTCCTTTCCCAGAGCCTCCCACCCACTGATGGGTCCCACCGATCAGTGCCTCCTCCTCCCTCCCCATGTTCGGCGGCATGCAGGAGGCTCTGGGCGGGAGGGGGAAGAGTGAGGAGTAGGCATGCTCGGGGGAGGGGGCAGAACAGGGCGGAAAGAGACAGGGGTGGGGAGAGGGTGAGAAGAGGCGGGGTGCGGACTTCGGGGAAGGGGTCGGGGGGGCGGGGCCTGGGGCAGAGCCAGGAGCTGAGCACATTGGGAAGTCAGCACCTGTGCACCAAGAGCACCCAGGGAGGCTGTGGCAGCCTTGCCAGGCCAGGGGAGGAGAACAGGATGGTAGCTGGTCGCAGGGAGCAGGGCTGAGCACGGCACGCTCTGCGCTAGAATGGCAGCAGGGGAGTAGCCGCTCAGTCTTCTGCCCAGGAGTTGGGATCGGGGCAGGAGGAATCCTTAGCCCACGAGCTGAAATCTTCCTACACTAAGAGATGCTGAAGCAGAGGGTGGCCATCCTGACTTGCTTTCCGTTGAAGTTTTCCTTGCTCCGTGTCTCTCCCTGCGTCCCTGGTTTCAGACCCTGGAGTGGAGGCCAGGATGACTGGACCCCTGCCCACCACCCCTCCTGGCGAATCCCCCCAGGGGCTCAGGGCCTTGCTAGAGCTGCTGGGTGATCCCAGTGACCCTGGCCCCGAAGGACTAGTCCAGAGAGGATGGGTCTGCGCTGCCTGTGGCAGGCAGGACTCGACTCCCTCATTCTGTTATTTCCCAGACCCAGTGTAGGTCAGCGTCAGTATCTCAGCGCTGTTATTGGGTGCTGGTTCCCCGTGGATGCCGCCTGCAACCAGGCTGGGGTCGTTCCATGGCTCCACCCGTTAGGCTGGAGAAGTCTTTGCTAGAGAAGCCCCGTGCAGTCTGTACTCGGAGGCGGAGTAGCGAGTGGCAAGCTGAGTCAGCCATGTTGGTTGCCGCCCCAGAGGCAAGCGATGCACATTAGCGGAGCCCTGAGAAAGGAAACCTGTTTACATCACGGAGAGGAGGCTGGGGCAGCCCAGAGTCGCTGCTTTGCACTCCAGTTCTAAGGTAGGTCAGTCTCAAAGACCTGCCCAGCCTCCCTGCCTGCTGCTCCCCGCAAACATCCCAGGCCCCCGACCCACCTCCGCTTTCCAATAGCAGCCTGAGTGTCAAGGGTGAGAATTCTTCTCAGGAGCCGTCAGATGCCTGCAAAGGGACGAGAGAGCGAGGCATGGGGAAGGCCATACTGGGAAGGTCATGGGCCTGCTGGCTGGCAAGCACCACACCATGCTGAGTGCCGGCCTACAGTGCAGAGAATGAGCCATGTAGCTCTGAAAGCCAAGCCATGGTGCCAAGGGCAGAGGCCGCACAGGAGAGGCCCTGTGGAGGTGGAGTAAGGTCTGACCCCACGGACGTGGTCTTATAAGGGGGCCAGGGGCAAAGAGCAAGCAAAGAACACCTGAAAAGCAGGAAGGTCCCCTGCAGGTTTGACCTTGGGTTGAGGCCAGCCAGGGAACAGGCTGGGCTAACAGTATCACCCCCAGCCACCTGCGTAGTGACCACCCACCTGAGCATGCCCGAGAGGTGCTCAGCAGTATTGTAGAGAGGCCTTGCCATCAGGCATGGGCAGGTGTGTCTTGGGCGTGGCACGAGCAGGGTGAATGTGTGTGACCCAGGAACCTCTTAGTGCCAGCCGACAAGGGGCATGGAGGGGGTGCAGAGGGGTAACAGGGATCTTCTGGGCCTGGTATACACAAATCCAAGAAGTGTCATGGGAGGTGTCAACTGAAAGCCAGTGTCATACTGGTCATCAAAATCATGGTGAGACGCATGTATGGATGTTATAAGTAGGGATGTACGTAGGTTGAATGTTATGTTCTTATGGTCTGTGCGTAGGGACAGGTCACCAGATTTGTTATCAGACAAGAAGTGTTTCTCTAGCTGGCTGTTTACATGTTAATTAAGTATTGCACAGGTCACAGTCGGCTCCACTCACCAGTCTGAGTGAAATGCTAACAAAGGGTTGTGAAAACTTCAAAGAGAGAAAACTACCAGGGAAGCAAGCAGCGGTGGGGGGACACTACCCTATCTGGAGGGGCACAGCAAAGATTTTGTCAAGTATATTTAGGGAACAAAGAAGACACCCTAGCATCCTTCACTGGGTAAGTAAATGGACAGTGAGTTTGCTTCATGAAAAAAGGATCTCAGCCAGGCTTGGGTGAAAACACTGGGGAGAACTTTGGATGAGATAAGTGTCTGAGACAGGGGGTTAGCCTGTGAGTTAAGTGTAGTCTCTAGGAAGCGTGTTGTGATTTTGTTTTATATGTAGCCATTTGTTCCCAATATTTTTACTCACTATCACGTCACTCTCTGTTCTTTGATAATACCTGGATCCATGTTTTCACTATAAATATATCTCAGTGCTGTGTGTTCCGCAGAAGCTGTGGTCTAGGGGAGGACTCGTTAGGGGCAGTGTATTGCTCCTTTGGGAACCGCGGGACTGGTGATTCTGTGAGGGTTCAGTGGATAAGTGGCTGGACTCTGGCTTGTCACGTTCCCGAGGGAGCCCTGTTCTTTGCTTGCCCTGAGCCCCAGCTCCCAGTGACACCTCGCAGCGGAGAGCTCACGCGGTGTCTGGTGAGCACTGGGGGCAGTGAGCGATCCTGGGGCTGCACCTCATGGCACTGACAGTGGGGTGGGCAGGCGCCTTTTCCAGCCCACAATTGCAATTAGTGTCTCAATGGGCTCAGCAGGGAAAAGACAGAAAACAGACATTGGTGTCGTTTGTGCCCAATGAATTGTGACAATGGCTTTAGCGTCCTCCCCCGCACATTTCCCTGCGCGCTGGAGAACGGCTTTCCACTCACTCCAGGGAGGGGAGTGCCCTGTTGTGCTGTAGTGGGATGTGCCACTCCCTCCAGCGCTGTGTTGTGTTGTGTTGTGCTATAGCGTGGTACATGTCCTGGCTCCTCGTTTGCTGACTCTTTTTATTGCTTTGGTAGGACAGGGCCCTGGACAGAGCCGGCAGATTGGGGGCGAACAGAGGCTGGAAACGTTCACTTACCAACCTTAACTCAGCCCTTTCTCACCCCAGAGAGGGAACCCCATGTTGTTACTTCACAAATGCGTTTCTGTTTGTGTGAATACTAACAGCCTGGTCTGATGCAGTGACACGACCCCTCACTCTTCCCCAGTGTATCGGGAAGGGGCCTGCCTAGGTGGGGGTTGGTGGGGTGTTTTCCACGTGATCATGGCGGATGTGGAGAAGTTCAGCTGGCCAATCTGGAGCATTGGCTTGGGAGCTATTGCATCAGTGAATGAGGCCATCAAAGTCCTGGACCAGGATGATGGCAGAGGGGCTGTAATCATGGGCTGGGTTTGCCGCTTTGTCTTTGTGAGCCATTGGTCAATGGGAAGTGGATGTGGTGCCTGGGGCAAAAGGCCAGAGAGAAGGTTGGGTTCCGTTTTTCTTTGAGGATTTCTAGACTCCTGCTAGTTCTAGTTATAACCTGCTGAGGCCTTGTCTTCACTGCAGAGTTAACTTAAGTGTCGGCCCTGTCTTGTCTCCCATCCACACACACCTTTCACTTGAGTGTGTTGCACTTTTGAGGCTATGTCTACAGTGTGCTGCAGTGTGGCCCACGGGGGGGTGTGAACTGCTGCGGGCACCAGAGCGTTGCACTTGAACTGTCCTGTGTGGATGCTGCTGGCATAAACTAACAGGTACCTAGTTCACCTTAGCGAACAGGACTGTGTTAACGTGAGCTAGGTGCCTTTTAGTTCGTGCGGCAGTGTCCACATGGGGCAGCTAGATTGCAACACTTTGGTGCGCTCTGCAATTCCCGTGGCCTGCACGGTGGTGCAGGGTAGACAAGCCTGACCTCGAGTTGGCTGCCCTGGCCGGGGGCGCAGGCTAATGCTCATCGGCCGCTGACCCAATCGCTCTGTGCAGTTCCAGTGTTACTTCGCAGTGTGTCCACTCTCACTGGAGCTGGACTAACTAGAGGGGGGGTTAACCTGAATGCAGATAACTCAAGTAAACCCTGCAGTGAAGACAAAGCCAGAATGCTCAGCTGCCAGAGGCTTGTTTGTTAAGTTTCACTCCATGTCCCCAAATGTGCTGAAGATGGAATCCCTACAATTCAGGGTAGCCAGAGGCAGGGGCTATGAACTCTGCAGGAGTCCTGCGCCTGGGTATGTCAACTGCACTTTAGGCTGATTGTAGCACAGGTAGGCATACCAAAGCTAGCTTTAATCTAGCCTGGGTAACAATAGCAGTGAAGGTGCACGGCCTGGACCCTGCACAGGCTAGCAAGCCGATGAGCTTGTACAGGGGCAGCTAGCCTGCACCTCTTCACTGCTACTGTTATCTGGGCTAGATAGATGACAGCTAGCAGGGTATGGTTCCCTGTTTTACAATCACCCCATAAACTTCTGGGTAGACATACCCATTCTCTCTGGTGCTGCACAGTTGCTGGGGTCGGAAAGCGGTCCTACCGAGCTGACACATGGCCTTTCTGAATGCCATCCTGGGCATATTTCTAACATGCCTGTCACATGGTGTCTGTGGGGTGGATGCACGAGACGGCTCAATGCAGCTGTATAATTTTGGAGGTGATTTTTGTAGTAAGCAGAAGTTCATTTTTCCAGAGCGAGTGACTAACTTTTCAATTATGCATCAGCATATTTCAATATCCCCTTTGAACTCATTTTCCTTGAGGCCTAATGACTGCAACACATGGGAAGTTCCTCTCTTTTCCAGGCAAGTCTGAGCTCTAGGACAGCAATAGAAAGTTAGGAGACTTTTCCAGAAGTGAGTGCATTTTGGAAGTTGCAGGTGCATTTTGGAAGTTGGAGGTTCAACCCTCCTTAAACCTTGTGAGATGCAAAGAAGTTCTCCTCTTGCAGGAGACTAGAGATGCAAAATTTCTGCCAGAAAGGAGGTTTGTTTTTGCTGGAGGTAGAGGCAGTAGGAAGCGTGAACTGTCCCAGTGTCATTCCATCCCTACTAACCATGTGCTCACATGATGCGGTGCAGAAGGAGACAACAGGCCTGAGGTCAGCAGGGCTAGACAGGATAATATGGTGTTTGGCAAAGCAGAGCTGAGAGTTCTCAGCTCTAAGTGGCTTCGCACTTCCAGGGACCAGCATGTCCTGCACCTTGGGAAAGCAGGGCCCATGCGGCTGCTTACAGCATCTGGGGGTGACAGGACCAGGGCCATTTTGATGGGCTTGGTGTCTGGATTAAAGAGCTTGAGCTGAAGTGGGTTTGTGGCAGAGGCCTTGGGGGTAGGGGGCAGCACACATGGATTCAGGGGTCAGATTCTGAAACACAAGTGACATTTCTAAGGGCTTGGTTCAGATCTGAAAGATCTTTGCTAGTGAAACGTGCTTGCACCCTGTGTCATATTGCCCTCTAGCAGCTCCTCCACATACAGGGTAACAGCCTACTGCTACTTCTACTCTAGTACTCCTTCGACTTTAGTGTTCGAGGTCTCTGCTGTGGATCTGAAGGTCCTGAGTTCAAACACCACTGCTGAAACACGGGGAGGGGGAGTGTTGTCGTGGCAATAAGTATTATAGTGTCCGTGGCACTCAGGCAGATCTGCCAGGAGCCCCAGTGTCCTGACAGAGTCCAGGCCTTCCATAGCAGGCAAGGCATCAGCAAGAGCCATGGCTGAGCCAGGGGCCTGCCCCCAGCGTCACTCTGCATGTCACTCTCTGGCGGTTCATGCGAAGGGCAAGTACAGCGTCCGGGGGGGGGGGGGGGGGGGGGGGGGTGCAGTATCATTCCAAAGCTCCAGCCCACTCCCAGCAGGGTCTGAGCCCTTACCACATTCAAACGAGTCTCTGCTCCAGAGCTCCTGGCTCCCTCCTGCCCTCCCTCCCTTCCCCACCCAGACACACAGGATCCCTGCCTTTGGGGGATCGAGCCCTTCAGCCCATTGGCTGGGCCCCACTGCTGCATCCTGTGGGGCTTCCACTTGGGTGGCACCGTGGCGTGCGCTGGGAGGTCCCTGGGCTGGGGAGAGGGACTAGGGCTCAGGACCAGAGAAAGTAGAAGAATGGGGCTAGTCTCGGTGGAAGGAGAGAGAGGGAGGAAGACAAGAGTGGGAGGTGGCAAGGCAGGAGACCAGGTAAGTTTGGAG
Source organism: Chelonia mydas (assembly GCF_015237465.2). Classification (NCBI taxonomy): domain Eukaryota; kingdom Metazoa; phylum Chordata; order Testudines; family Cheloniidae; genus Chelonia; species Chelonia mydas. The sequence goes on from NC_051258.2 coordinate 4,364,254, forward strand.
GAGCCCCAGACCAGAGCCCCATTTTCAGCATGACAGCCACTCACCGGGCTGTGTTCAGAGCAGTGCTGATGGCTGAGTCTGGGGGGATCACTGGTCAGGGCAGCCACTCAAGGAGCAGTGTGCAAGGAAGATACGGGAGAGCCCCAAGGCACCTCTCCGGTCAGCCTCTCTCATTGCAGCTGCAGTGTTTGCGAGTTAGATGCCAGCAGGACATCTTGTGCTGCCCCTCAGTCTAGGGCCTCTACTAGGCACAGCAAACAAGTCGCAGAGAAGGAGGCTTGAGCAGGGATTATTACTACAGATTTTCTGGAGCCCAAACCTTTGTTTTATGCCAGGACCTGGCCCCTTCTGGAGGCTCTGGCTGATTTCTGGAACCCCCTCCAAAAAAAAAAGCAACCTGCAATGTGCTCCTTTAGTTAAGGAGGAGAAAAAGCAAGGTAGGAGATTGGTCAGAGGCCCCATGTGCCAGCTCTCGGTGCCAGGGGCAGGAAGGAAGCTGGAACGGGTCTGTTGGCAGGGAGAGGAGCTTGGCTAATTGATGCAAGAATGCACTTTCCAGTCCCCACGTCACAGAACTCTGCAGGAAAGGTAGCTTGTGTGCTTTTCATTTTTTGCTCTTTGTTGTTTGTCATTCAACAGTCACCTCTTTAAAATGTTTTGTCATCCAGTCAGGGAGCAGAAGCTGGGACCGAAGGGACCAATCACACACCATTAATAACCGTGTCCAGCTGCAGTGGACGGTTTGTGAGCTTCCCAGAACCTGAGATCTGCTCCCAGGAACTCTGGTGAATCCTCACGAACAGAGAACACGCCCATGGAAATCAGGGTGGGTTTGCCAACAATTTGAAAACAGCAAAAGGGCTCAAGGAAAGGGGGATTTGTCAGAAGCACCCAAGGGATTTAGGAGCACAAATCCCAGCGGCTTTAAATAGGGCTTGTGCACCTAAATCCCATAGACCCACAAAGTGTCCCCCTAAATTCATAATCAGCTTTATTCATAAAAGATCATTCATCCAGCTGCAGTTACAACCGTTCTGTTGTGGGGAAATGAAGGGCATGTTCACACTCACCCTTCTCCCCCCCGTCCGAGGGCTTGTATCAGTGAATGGCTGATGTGCGTGTTTATACTAACCTCTCCCCCTCTGTCCCGCAGTGGGATTCTATCAATGAAATGGATGAATTTTTCACCCCTATCCACACCTACCAAGTCTGTAATGTCATGACCCCAAACCAGAACAACTGGCTGCGCAGCAATTGGGTCCAACGGGACGGTGCCCGTCGGGTTTATGCTGAGATCAAGTTCACCCTGCGGGACTGTAACAGTATGCCTGGGGTGCTGGGCACCTGCAAGGAGACATTCAATCTCTACTACCTGGAGTCGGACCGGGACCTGGGCACCAGCACCCGGGAGAGCCAGTTTGTGAAGATTGATACCATAGCAGCCGACGAGAGCTTCACCAGCGTAGACCTGGGGGTCAGGCGGCTCAAGCTCAACACCGAGGTGCGGGGCGTGGGACCCCTGAGCAAGCGGGGCTTTTACCTGGCTTTCCAGGACATAGGGGCCTGCATTGCCATCGTCTCTGTCCGGGTATACTACAAGAAGTGCCCCGCGATGGTCAGGAACCTGGCGTCCTTCTCCGAGGTGGTCACCGGGGCGGACTCCTCCTCCTTGGTGGAGGTGCGGGGCGAATGTGTGAGGCACTCTGAGGAGAGAGACACCCCCAAAATGTACTGCAGTGCTGAGGGGGAATGGCTGGTGCCCATTGGGAAATGTGTGTGCAGCGCCGGCTACCAAGAGCAGAGAGATTTCTGTGTGGGTAAGTCTCTCTTTACCTCTTAAAGGGGAGGGCTGGGGGCAAAGATACAAACAGGTCAAAATGAGCCGTAGAATATAGGGTTTGCACAATGAACTCTCACAGCAGAAATGGTCCCGTGAACATTCTTATAAATTCCAGTGGGTAAGGGAGGGATTTTCTTTATTTTATTTGATCTTTTATTCACAAGTAGACATTCCCCTGCAGCAGGGTGACCAGATAGCAAATGTGAAAAATCGGGACAGGGGTGGGGGGTAATAGGTGCCTATAAAACTGGGACATCTGGTCACCCTACCTTGCTGCATTTGCAATCCAGACATTGCAGCACTGTGCTAGGGCACAGGAACCTGACAGTGACATTGGCTGGAAACTGACAAAACAGACTTGAAACGTCCTGGTCTGTTTTCCTTTCCGAGCTGAGGGAAACATTGAAAGCGAATCGGCCGTGTGAATGGCTGAGCGTGTGAGCAGGTCAGGAAGCCGGGTGGGTTATCCCCATCAGTGTTATTGGTGACACAGGCAAGGAAACCTGCTTTGTAGAAAGCTACGACTTTACGCTGGGAATGTCCCTCCAGCAGCTGAGAGCTGCTCCGTGCCCTGGCTGTTAGCAGCTCATGGCCAGAGAGAAGAGCCCTCCCTCCTGCATAGCTAAGCGCTGCGTCTCTCACTTCTCTTTGGCAGGGAGTTGACAGCAAAGCGAACAAAAGAGAGACGCTAAGATGTATAAAACAAGGTTATCGCCTTAATCCCATCATCAACCAGAGCTACCCCTGCAGCCTCCAGGGGTGTAGACGAGACTTCCCCAAGAGCTCCCCCGCCCCAGGAAGGGGTTCATGCTGCCAACTGTATAAACTGTGATAAGGAGTCTGGTGAGCAGGCAATAGCCCTGTAGCAGGCTGCGCACCTGGCATGGGGCTGCGTGTGTGCAGAACTCCATGCACTGGGCTCCCTGGGAGACCCCTCTGTGCAGGTTTGTTTGCTTTTGGTTTTTCATGCGAGGTTTTTAGAGGAGCAGAGCTTCGACTCTGCAAACAGGGTGTAACCCTTCTGCCCGTCAGAGTTGGCAGCAACAAGGGCCGGGTTCAATATCTAGGGGATCCATTCCAATAACACAATGCAAACCAGCTCGAGCCCCCACCCAGTGACCTGGAACAAATACATACCACCCCTGCTGGGTGCCTCCAAGAGGCAATACTTCCCCTCTCGCAAGCACATAGTCTGAGTGTAGCAAAAAGCTTTTTAATAACAGAGAGAAACATTGTGGCATTATGTTGGGGAAACACCACCAACAGGATTCATAACACAACCCATGAGCAAAAAAACCCACCCCAAGCAAATTGGGGCATGTCCTTTCCCTTTGGTTCTTGAGTCCAGCAACCCCAAATCACCCAAAGTCCCAAAAGTCCAATGACCCAAAAGTCTCTGTCCCTGGTCAGGGCAGCCCCAGAGTTCGAAAGTTTATCTGCGGAGCTTTACCTCCCAACCTGGGTGGAGATGGGGGCGGGGGTAAGGGGCACCTTACATGATCTGAAGCTGACCGCCCCACAGCTCCATAGGGCTCCGCTCCGCTCCGCCAGCCGCCCCACGAACTGCTTCGCTCAGCTCCGCTCTGCAGCCCACAAGCAGCTCCTGCCATCCCCCGAACTGCTCCACCAGCCAATACACAAACTGCTCCGCGTCCCACCATCCTATGAACTGCTCCACCAGCCTGTCCACAAGGCACTCCAGCCATCCCGCAAACTGCTCCACAATATATCTTCAGGCTCCCCCACTACTTAACACAACACTCAGTGATTTCAGCTCTTAGTCAGTTCAGCTCTTTGGTGAATTCAGCTTGTAGTAGGGGAGCCTCAGTGCTGGTGCACCATTAGCCCAAAGTGAGCTCAGCAGCCTGTAACTAGACTTCTAATGAAATCAAAATTAGCTCTGATATTCCACAGTGGAGAGAGGAAGAAATACAATTAGCATGTAAGGCCCTCACCAAGGAGCCCATACCACCAAGTATTAATACTTATCCCCAACCTCCCTCAATTCACACAGTTTTGGAACCCATGACCCTTGCCTAGCGAGTGCTACTTAGTTGATGGTGAGTCCCTCCATCATAACAAAAGGCCAAGTACAGTTCCAAGCACAGTTCCCGTAATCAGGGTAATAACAATTTATTCTTCCTGCCCCAATAGCAGAGACACTGGGGATCCCACAGCAGCCAAAGTGACCATTTGGGCAGCTATGGCCTCATTCTAGGCGGGGTGGGTGTGCCTATGCAAATGAGGTCGGCCCCTGAAGTTCTTTTCCACAACTTGCCACACCTCACCACCAGATGTCAGGGTGGAGCTCATCCTGACACTGCTTACAAGGGACACTGGGCTTTGTTTGAATTTAGGGGCCACGCAAGCGGTGTCGTTCATCTTACGAGACTTCACGCAGGGTTAGAACATTCAAAGTCACATTGGAAAAGACCCAGGCTCTGTTGAGACCGTTTTCTGCCCTGGGGAGTCCAGAGTTCTGTGGAGTTGGGAGAACAGCCAGAATAAGAGCTCATTTCTTAAATTCCACCTCTCCTGGTGTCTTTGATTTTAGTGTTATCCTGGGATACCTAGGATCGTTGGCTTAACTCTTCCTCGGGTGTTTTGGGGGAGTTATTGCTGCTAGCAAAGGGTTTCTGGTGCCATGGTGTGTGTAAAGGGGTCGGGGGGGGGTTTAGGGCGGGTTAGGCAGAAAGTCACCTTTGGCTAGGAAATTTGTAACTAACCCTGCTGTTCTTATCGGAAGTCCATTGTGCAGATCCAGTGTCAGATCCTCCACCCCAGGTGCCCGGGCCCTGAGACAGACCTCTGCCAGGCAATAGCAGTAATAAATCTTTATCTTGGCAGAGCAAAGAGATTAGAGTCATTAGAGCCTCCCCGTCCCCCTAAATCTGTGGTGCTGTGGGCCGCTCTTCTGCTGCAGCTGCCTTGTGGCTCTCCATGACTAGACACGTGGCATGACAGGGGTAGCCCCGGGGTTCCACAGCTGAACCCACGTAGTGGCTGGCCCATGCTTCCTGTAGCAAGTCTAGAGGAAAGCTGTGATTGTGTCTGCAAAGTTCCTTGCCTCCTCTGCCCCTCTGCCCCTTGTGTCTGCCTTGTACCCTGCAGTGCTGTGTGGTGCACTGCCACAAGTATGTGATGTGTGTGAGTAGATACAGCTGTGATGGGATCCCCAGAGTACAACCTGGAACTGGGGTACAGTTGTGCCCCCTTAACTCTCCAGCCTGGGCTGTCTCTCACAGTGCTTTGCTAGTGACAAGCAACAAACCCCTCCAGGCGCTGTGATCACTCAGCACCACAGCATGTGGAGCCCCACACCCAGCTACCCTGAGCCACACACAAATCACACAGGGAAACGCACCAGCCAGTTCCCCCCAGCTCCCCAGCCTTACACCCCAGAACTGTACCGTCTTGCCCTGGTCAGAAGCCTGACCAGTGTACGTTTATTACCCAGTCCGCCCCTCCCTCAATGTGGAGAGGACCCGCGCCAGCCTTTGTAAACCGAGCTGAGATTTCCCAGGCACTTCAACCAAAACACACTGTGTTAGGTCAAATATAAAACAGATTTATTAACTACAGACAGATCGATTTGAGTGATTATAAGTGGGAGGCATAAAAGGTCAGAGCTAGTTATCAAAGAAAATGAAAGGTAAGCGCACGGTCTAAATCTTAAACCTTATTAGAGTAGGCAGTATTTGGACCAAGCAGTTTGCTCACCCCGCTGGATGTTACAGTTCTTAATACACCGTATTCTCCCTTAAGCCTGGACCAGTCTCCTCAGCTAAAGTCTTTATCTTTCCAGTGTTCTTGTTGCTTCCAGCATAGATGGGGGAGGAGACAGGCAAAGGAATGATGCCACTGTCCTTTATTTTATACCCTCAGACCGTGTGCCTGGAAAATACGAGCACAGACATGTCCTGGTGGGCTTTGCGGAGTCACAGCGTTGGGCAGTCTCCCCGGTAGTCTTGTGCAGCTGGGTCATTGAGCTGAGCAGTCACCACGGTGTGGTGCTTGCACCACGGTCATTGAATTGTAAACTCCTTGATTCCACCTCCCCTGCTGATTAGTGGCCGGTTGACACCCTCCTGGGAGCGGTTCACCCAGCAGTAGAGACTCTCAAATTTACAGCATATTTCAGTAACAACCGTACAGAAAAATCTCAGAACGGCGTACACACCCATGCTACACATCTCTGGACAGAACAGTGGGTTTCAGCAGATCATGACCTTTCATATGATATCTCACCTGGCCTGTTCTGTATGAAATATGGCATAATTATATGACAGGGGTGAACATGGCAGCTCCAGGATGCTGCTTGGTGGTACAGAGTGTGACAACTCCGTATACAGGGGCCAGCGTTGGTGTCTGCACTAGCTAACGGCAATTCACTCTGCAGCTGGATGTAACTCTTGGTGCCAGCCTCAGCAAGACTCGCTCTCCTTTGGCTGATTCCTGGGGATAAGTCCCTTAGAAGAACAGATGGCCGCCTGGACACTCTGTCCCCCCCCAACTCTCCCCCCCCCCCCGCAACTCTGTCAATGTAGTGCTGCAGTGTACACTTGCTGCGGGCTTTCTGGGGGGGTGGGAATCCATCCCCACAAGAGGCAGTAGTTGGGCTGATGGCAGAATTCTTCCATTGGCCGAGGAGCGTCCACATTAGGGCTTAGGTCTGCTGTACTACATCTCTAAGGGGTGTGAATGTTTCACACCCTCTCGGTTGACCTACGTGTTCGCTGTAGACCAGGCATCTGAACGCTGTTAATGAGAGCTGACGCGGTTTCTAGCTTCGTGTGCCAAGGTTATAAGCATGTCACATCTATAGATGTCAGAGCCTGGTATTAGTTCTTCACTGCCTTTATGGCTCCCTTTGTACCCCCTGGAGAGCTCAAAGGGAAGGGGAATCTTTCTTGCAAGCTGCTCTCATGACTAGGAATTGACAGCACTCTCCACTTCTCCTACCCCGGGCTGTCTCTGCCTCTCTACAGGTGCATAGCTAGATGAGCTGCTCTGTAGGAAAAGCATCCCCCTTTTTCAGTTAGCAAATCGGTCGTGAGCCCATTAAGTTCTTCCAAGCAGGGAGTGTGTCTGTGTTTGGTCTGTGCAGCAGAGTTATATACAAAACAAGAATGATCCTGATGTCGTTTTAATTCACTAAACATTGCAGACGGATTCTGTGCAGCTGTGGGCCGTTTGCTCTGACTAGTTGCTCTTGGCTGCGTGGAGCAGGTGTTGGTCCTCACCCGGACTGACACGCTTTAACCAGGACAATACTGAATCATGAATAACATGTTGCAGAATGAATCAGTTTTTGCTGAAATGCATTACACGTTGAGGATTCAAAAAACCCTGGGCCAGGCTCTCTGCTGGGCCAACTCCGTTGAAGCCCACAGAGCCTGAACTCAGTGGCTCGACACCAGGGGAGAACCTGGCCCATTTCCACAGCTTTCTGGCAGCTCTGTTCACACACAGCAAAGGAACAGAATTCAGTGCTTCTGTGCACAGCTCAGTTGTGCTCTTCTACTACCACCGTCCAGGGCCCAAATTCCATCCTGACCCTGCTGGCCAGGGAGGAAGTTCTGCTGTTGGATGTTCATCTCTTAGGCGCTGACCCATCATCATCATGAATGTTAATTAGCATTAGCAGCAGCGCCCACTGCATGCTGGGCACTTTCCAAACGCCAGCACCCGATGCTCAGAGAAACCCACGATCTAACGACAGACATTTGAGGAAAGGGAATGGGAGTAAGAATAGGCCAGTTGGATGCACAGCTGTATTCACAGCTGTCTGGATTCTCTGGCAGCAGCACACTGCAGAGCAGTGGGGCTGGAACCGGGGCAAAGGGGGTCCTGCCGCACACCCTGGTTTAAAGTGGTTTCCATCATATGCAGGGTTTACAGTTTCATTCAATGACTCTCAGGCCCACACTGTACAAATGCCCCTGCTGCAGAGGGATAACGAGGAAGGGCTGGCGGACCACCCAGAGTGGTGGTAGTATGTGCGATGGGCCAGAGAGGGAGCCAGGCTGGAGCACTGGCGGAGTGGAAGGGACAGGGAGGGGACAAAGACAAGGGGAGGATGGGGGCGAGGGGCAGAGCAGTGCTCAGCCTCCAAGTGGCAGGTGGGGAGCCATGGAGGATAGTGATCGGGTCACATCACCCTGCTTGAGGAACCCACTCCGCAAGACACTGGCGGGGTTGGTGCCCCTCTGCCGCAGGGACTGGGGCTGGAGGCTGCAGGCCTCACCTCAGGCTCTTGCCGAACGCCCTGCTGGTGTCAGACAAGGCTCTGGCTCTGAATTACTTTCAACTCAAAGGAGAAGTGGGGTGGGAGAGTTGCTCTAAAAACTGGCTCCCTCCCCAGGGACAAAAGCAGAGAGAGCGGGAGCTGCAGCCTCCAGGCCTGCCGGAGGGAAGAACATAGCACCCTGCTGGCGTGGGAGCAGGCACCAAACCGTGGCAGGGGTGCGCACCTGAGGCTGGATCAGGCCCCTGCTGCCGGCCGTGATAAAGCTCCCACTGACCTCAGTGGGGCAGGGCAGGTATGCAGCAGCAAGAGGCATTTGGTGATTCCCTCCAATGAGAGGGCAGATGTGGGTCTTGGCGGCTGGCAGCTGTGGTATGGAGGTGCCCGCAGCAAACAGGCCAGATTAACATTAATGACTTGAGTGACAGGAGGCTAAATCTGGGCTGAGGCCCAGGCTAAAGGGACCCCAAAAGGTGACTACGGAAGGTAAGAGGGATGGTGCGTAGGAAGTAGCAAGCTGGGTGCCCATCTGCCTCATCCCACACCTGGGCTTGAGGTTCATCGGCCCCCAGCTCTGCTGATCTAGCCTCCCATTCCCCAGTACTGACCGGCTCCGTTTTCCTGACTTGTCTTCCATCACTCTGGTAGGTATTTAGAAAAATGGGTTGAGTGGAAAGCCCTCCACTCTTCAAACATCTTTAGCTTTGACAAATAAGGCATCCGCCTGTGAAAGGCAAAAGGAAATTAATCCAGAATCACATTTTAAACACTGCTGTAAAGGCAAAGGATCTCGTCTTTCATTTCTTCTCCAAGCCAAAACGGAATTTCCCTGATATTTATAGAAAGATGATTAGGCCTCCACAGAGTGATTTATATCCTCTCGGCCCAATGGCAGAAAATGAAAAATCACTGGGGCGCCAGCCGCTGGAATCTTGCTCTTGTCCGCTTGACAATTAAAACGGCTAATTTCCAATTTCGACAGATCCACTCAGGTTATAAATCTTTCCGGAAAGGCCCTTTTCACTATGAAAAATGAACTCTGCACCTATCCAGCACGCGAACCTTAGATCCAAAGATCTGTATCCGTTTGCTTGAGTGTGTAAATATATTCCCTGAATACACCCTCCCCCAGGCTGACACTGGTAATGGGGTGATTGACTGGTTGAGTCACTTATTGCCCGTGTTCTTGCTGCAAAATAATATTGGGATTTGCTACAGGTTCATTACAGTGCTTCCTTATCAGAGTGGCCCCTTGTGGCACCGTGTGGTGCAGCAGCCCCTCAATCCTGGTTTCCCAGCTGATCTTCCTCTGTTCCACCCACCCACCCTTACCTTCTAGGTTGCAGAGACTCAGCCCTCAGGTGAGGTCACTGACAGGTTTGCCCTCCCGGTGCATTCAAAGTGCACAAGTCTGAAGTAACATAAACAAATTCTTCCCTTACCCACAGGGAATCTACTAGGCTCCTACTTTCCTTGCCCCCAGCCTTCTCTCCCACAGTCAGAGCCCCACAGTTGCTCTGTGCCTGCTCTCCTCCAGCTGAGCAGGGATCTTCTTTTTAAGCCCCTCCCTGGAAGACTTTTCCTGTTCCAAGTGTCTTAATTTGGGCTAATTGGGCCTTCAGTAGTCCATTAACCTCTTCCTGGCTTGCACAGCGGCTTGTGGGCCCCATGATGCGTTCCTCCACTGTGAGCTGCTGAAGAGGGGAGGTGGTAGGAAGTAACATTGAACTTGGACCTTTCGATCAGATGTCACCCAAAGGTCATTAGTGTGTCTTGCAGATTTCAGCTAGCCGAGTAGCCTTGACAGCTGCACTCCTGAAGTCTGGTTCTCACGCTCATTGTAAGCTGCCAGCATCTCCCTGGATAGAACCATGCCAGCGCTAAACCAGATGGGGAGAGGGAACAAGACAGTTTCTACTTGTAGTGTAGACATAGCTGTGATGGGTTCCTCCCGGGGTGCCAACTGGAACTGGGGTACCACTGAGCCCCCCTGACCCACCAGCCTCCCTACTACACTGTACTGCTGTGATAAGCTGCAAAGCCCTCTCCAACCTGCAGTTTCACCAGCATACAGGTAGGGACACACACAGCTGCAGCTACATGCAGGCTCTCTAACCAGCCCCTGCATGGGAAAGCTACAGCTAGGGCAATTACCTGCTGCTCAGTCACAGACCCTTTCTGGAGTATAAACCCAAAATTATCCCGTTTTGCGCTGCACAGGGAAAAGTACAGCGTAAGCTCATAAAATTTGTCCCCTTCCTCAATGTGGAGAGGAATATACAGTGGCTTTTTGCCCCTGCTTTATGATTCCCACACACTGGTTTAGATAAAGCAAAAATAAGTTTATTAACTATAAAAGATAGAGTTTAAGTGTTTATAAGTGATAGCAAACAGATCCAAGCAGATTATCTAGCAAATAAAAAACAAACTAAACTTAATATACTACATAGATCAGGTATGAATAGCAGATTCTCACCCTAAAGAGATGATACAAGCAGGCTGCAGATTCTTAAGGGGCAAGCTGCACTTGCTTATAGCTTGGAATCCCCAGGTGTTCCATTCACAGGCTAAAAATCCCTTTAGCTTGGGACCAGCACTTCCCCCAGTTTAGTCTTTGTTCCTCAGCTGTTTCCAGGTATGTTGTTGTAGGGAGAGTGAGGTACCATCATGATGTCATTTCTCCCTTTTATATCTTCTTCCCATTTGTTGGAAAGCTCCTTTGCTGTGACCTGGGTCAAACAGTCCCCATTGTGCAGTGCTGTCTCTGAGAGGTTTCTGTTGTCCACAGTTCCTGGAGTAGTCGTGGTGCTTGTGTGCATTTTCTGAATAAGCCATTCACACTGTTTGGCCTTTTTACTGTTGTACCCGAAAGGCGGCTTGTGGGTGTATTCAACCTCACACATGTTTCAGTAACACACACAGAGCTAAACTTCATAACTTCACACACGACGATGATTGCGCATACAATCCAACGGGATATTAACGTCTAGCAGATCAAGACTTTTAGAATGATACCTCACAAGACATATTTTGTACAAAACATATCCTAATTATATGACAGTAGTGAATAAGGGGGTACCCGGGTGTCACAATAGCCTTAAAAATATGACATAGTTTACAAAATATAATGATCCAAAGCAAACCCGAACTCTGGGGTAAATGCTTTATACTAGAAAGCAATTTCCTAGCACTTGCTCATTTCTACTTCTATGTCAGTGCCTGGGAAGGCATGAAGGGCAGTGTGGGATTGTGGGAGAAGCATGTTAACTGGATCTTTCTACTCTAATAAGAACATAAGAACATACTAGTTCTTGAGAAGGACACAGAGTGGCAGGGGGAACAGGGAGTCCTCTCTAGATTGGGAGCATCCTCGCACGGAGAGGTGCTACTTTGTATCTGTGCCAGAATCTGGCCGGAAGTTACTGGCTTCAATATCGTATTGCTGGAACTGATTTCGCTTTCATACATTCTCATTGTGCTGCTTTTTAGTGTCACTGATTTCCCATGTCATCTGTCTAAGGGATGGGGCAGACAGGAGACCATTTATCATTGCATGTACCTCGCCGCTATTGCCTTTTACTATTTCCTGTTCCCAAACTAACTGGTTATGTTCTGTTTCATTTACCTTGTATTTAAGTCCACCTCCACTGTGTGCCAATCATTTCTGTTGCCTTTCTCTTGACCTCTCCATTTTCTGGTCTGATGTTTCTCAAGATGAGGAATCCGAAGCTGATCGCGATGTTCAAGGTAACATCGAACCATCCATGTCTAAAATTACCATTACAATGTACCCTTCACTATTCTCTACCTCCTTCCCAATGCTCACATTTGATGGTCAATTTTTAGCAGCCATTGTGCATGGAAGAGTCCTCTACTGAACTGGCCATGTTGACATTTGCACCAGAACTGTTTCAGGAGGGGTTACAATTAATTCATGCCATGTTACTATGGCCTTGTGGTTTGAAAAGCATTCACTGCACTTCTCTGCAATGCAACCCACCTGCTGACATGTTGCTGAGGTTTCTGTTTTCATTCAGTCTCTCCGCTCTTGCTCCCTTTTGACAAACGTACATATTTTATAGCAACCTCAGATTTCCCCTCCTGATTTTCACCAATCAAACATGAGCAAAGGATGGAAGCTGGAGGCATGAAGGTAGGACCTCCCGTGTAGTGGACCTCCCTTGAAGATTGGTCCAGGCTGAGGTTGATGGTGGGGAGGAAGCTGTTGAAATCATGGTGGAATTCTTCCAGGGTTTCCTTCCCATGGAAAGGGAAGGAACAAATCAACATACCCTTAGAGCCCCAACTGGGCTATTCTACCTACTACCCCACCATCAACCTCAGTCTGGAACAATCTACATGGGAGCTCCACTTCCTAGACACTACAGTGCAAATAAGTAATGGTCATGTTAACACCACCCTATACCGAAAACCCACCAACCGCTATGCTTACCTTCATGCCTCCAGCTTCCACCCTGGACACACCACACAATCCATTGTCTACAGCCAAGCGCTGAGGTACAACTGCATTTGCTCCAACCCCTCAGACAGAGACCAACACCTACAGGATCTTCACCAAGCATTCTCAAAACTATGATACCCACACAAGGAAATAAGGAAACAGATCAACAGAGCCAGATGTGTACCCAGAAGCCTCCTGCTGCGAGACAAGCCCAAGAAAGAAACCAACAGAACTCCACTGGCCATCACATACAGTCTTCAGCTAAAACCTCTCAGACGCATCATCAGTGATCTACAACCCATCCTGTACAACGATCCCTCACTTTCACATGCCTTGGGAGGCAGGCCAGTCCTCGCCCATAGACAACCTGCCAACCTGAAGCATATTCTCACCAGCAACAACACACCGCACCATAGTAACTCATAGTAACTCAGGAACCAATCCGTGCAACAAACCTCGATGCCAACTCTGCCCACATATCTACACCAGCGACACCATCACAGGACCTAACCAGATCAGCCACACCATCACCGGTTCATTCACCTGCACGTCCACCAATGTAATATACACCATCATGTGCCAGCAATGCCCCTCTGCTATGCACATCGGCCAAACTGGACAGTCCCTATGTAAACTGCATTGTGCCTCTGTTCCAGCCATTGTGTGGGACCTGGACCAACGGATGCAGCCGCCAGGTGGGAGTAGGAGACTCGTCATTCTCCGGAGAAATAAAATGGAGACTCCGGCCATTTGCAGTCATCAAAGGGCCTCTGGCACGCTGTGTCAGAGCTGGGCTGCTCTATTGGGAACACCAGCCAGTCGTGCCGGGGCCATTACGTCCTGCTGCCTGGACTTGCACTTTCCGCTGGAGTCAGGGTGCGTTTTTACTCACCCACCGCTCCCAGGTCCCACTGTGCTGGTGCCTGGGAACATTCGTTCCAGTCTGTGGTGTGGAGGGGTCCTTTGGGGGCGAGGACTGTGCACATCCAGGTCATGGTCACTCACTCCCCTGGAGACACGCCGAGTTGCTGGGAATTTGGGGTGAAATGGCCAGTCCTTCCAAATTACTCTTCCCCATGGCTTGTACCGCTCTCAAAAATTGACTCCAGGGCCTGTTTTTTCCTGGTCACAAGGTATAAATGAGCTATTCCGGAAAGTTGGGTTAAAGTCTGTTTAGCAGATGGCGAGTTATGTGCATGTAGCTAATCTGTTATGCCTATTAGGAATATAGTCATGTGACTACAAATCTCTGCTCTCTGGAAACTGACCTACATCCATTCACTCAGGCAGCGTGGTGATATCTGGCTCTGCAGTGTCTTCGGAGAAGTGTTGATGCAAACAAACAAATAGAAATGTGTAAAACACGAGCAAGAGGCATATGGAACTTGCTGACTTTAGGACCAGAGCTGGTCACTGTTCAGTAGGAATAATGCTCGTGGAGAAATTAGGGCCTTGTTTTTGGCCTGGCCCCGATTTCTCTGGTTAGTTTTGTTCTTTGTGCCTGTTTGCTGGAGAGTTTGGATGCATCATTCTAGCCCACAGGGTATCCGTGAGCTGGGCAGTCTGACTGCGGGACGGGTCACCTAAGAGATGCAGGATTGCCTTTGCTTCAGACTGCAGAACAGTAAGCCAAGGATAGCAAGAGCGAATACTCCTGCTCACCCTCAAACTCCCTTGTTGGCATGTGAATATGGGTGTTTAGCAGTAGAACAACCACGATTCCCCAAATATCCTGGTGAACAAACCCCTGCTCATGCCAGTGCTGACCCATAGCAAGATCGACCGGGCACGGGCCAGCGCTGACACATAGCGACCCCCACCAGGCATGGGCCAGCGCTGACCCATAGCGACCCCAACTGGGCACAAGCCAGCGCTGACCCATAGCGACCCTGACTGGGCACGGGCCAGCACTGACCCATAGCAGATACCAATGGGACAGGGGCCAGTGTTGACCCATAGTGACCCCGACCGGGCACAGGCCAGCACTGACCCATAGCAACCCCGACTGGGCATGGGCCAGCGGTGACCCATAGCGACCACGACCGAGCACGAGCCGGCGCTGACCCATAGTGACACCGACCGGGCACGGGCCAGTGCTGACCCATAGCGACCTTGACTGGGCATAGGCCAGCACTGACCCATAGCAAATACCAATGGGGTAGGGGCCAGTGCTGACCGATGGCGACCCCGACCGGGTATGGGCCAGAGCTGACCCATAGCGAATACCAATGGGGCACAGGCCAGTGCTGACCCATAGCGACGCCGACTGGGCACGGGCCACTGCTTACCCATAGCGAATGCTGACCGGGTTCCAGACACTGAGACAGAACATGAGCTTCCTGTAATGAAACACTGGCAGATCTTGACCAACTCCACACTGTCTGGACATGGTGCCTGCGCTGGGAATGGCTCCTGGATCCTTCAGACTCTGTCCTCCAGCCAGGGAGACTGGAGGGGATGGGGGAAGGTGACCTGGCAGGTCCTTCCCATCTGTGATCCCTCCGAGTCAATGAGACACAGAGAGGCTATGGCTCTTATAGGAAATGGCCAGTCTAGGCCTCCAGGGCTAGGGGGCCTTTGCACCCGCAGAGAGCAGACAGGTTACAGGGCCCCGCCCAGGCTGGTTCTCTGGCGCTGGTGGGATAGGGGTGGAGAAAATGGGTTTGGGAGCCTGGTTAACAATCTGGAAGCCGGTTCATTGTGTTCCAGTCTGTGGGATTCATGCTGACGAACCAATCAACAAATTTAATGGACCTTAAATTTCCTTGTGGGCAACTTTAAGCGAGCAATTAAAGCACCACGGCATTGCTAATTACCAGGAGAAAGACCTGGCTTGATAATTAGGTGCTTGTGAATAGAGTTTTGCGGCCATAGCCATTGATGAACAAAGTCAGGAGAGGAAAATTAGTGTCCTACACATGGGGGGAGGCTGCGGGGGGAGCAGAGGAGTGTGTGGGAAGGGGAAGGGCACCACTGGATTGTCCTATGTGAGGTAACTGCTGAGGAATGTTGCTTTCTGGGAATGCTAGTGGCGAGACTGCCTCCCGTACAGAAACCTGGGAAGCACTAGACATATGGGCAAAATGTCCTAGGCCAGACCCCCAGCGGGCGTAAATGGGTGCGGACATTGGCACAGAAATAGCACAGCAGCGGCCTGTGAAAGTTCCCCTTTGCAGGGCTCCAGGGAGTTCTTGGCGACTTTAGAGGGTGGGTGGTGTGTGCAAACCCGGAGACATGTTTCTGGCTGGTGGGAAGTGGTGAAGAACCCTGGCATAGTTTGTTAGGATTGCAGGGATGGATGGCAGGATATTTGTTCGCTGCACTCAGCAAACAGAATCATCCTGGTCCCACAGAGCATTTGAGGCACTTGGGACATTTTCAGGATAGTTCCAAGAGCCCAACTTTGTGGGGGATTTTTGCAAAACTGGCAAGAGAGGAGTTTGCAGGAGCATTAATTTCCCTGCAGCTGGAAGGAGCCTTTTAGTTACTGGGCATGAGGAGGATTTGCTGTGCCGTTTCTCAGGGCTCAGCATAGTCACCTCTTCTGATAGAGTCTCTAATTCCAGGGTCACATGCTGCCCTTGACGCACAGGAGGGTTGGTGAATGAGGCAGCGGGTCAAGGCATAGACTCCTTACAAGCCTGGGTATGCCTGAGGGGCTGAATTAGGGTCCCATGGGCTCAGGGCCTTTTCATGCTGCTGGTTTGAGTGTAGCAGCCTCACACAGTGACCTCGGGCTCATGAGGTGGGGGGTGTTCTGGGTGCCTAGGAAGCAGCCTGGATTGGCCACGCCAGTGGAGACCGGGCACTGACCAGCTCCTACGTGGAAAGCCCTGTCTTCCTGTGTCAGATCACTGCCTGGGGACTGTGCATGCGTCACAGATATCTCGCTATCATGCCCAGTCAGTGGTCACCTAAAGTGCGGCTACCCGGATTCAAGGGCTCCTGGCACCTCAGTGGCATTCGCCTGGCTTGGTCCGCCCTGCAGATGAGGTTCATTCACACACACACACACACACTGTTTGTGACACAGCGGCTCAGAGAGAGAAACATTTATTAAAACCATGTATTGTTGTGACTCCAAAACAACCCACCTGGATCCAGACACACCTGCAGAAATCCTCCGCTTTTCTGTGACTGGGGCTGGCTCTGGCCTACTATCTAGGACGAGTGAGCTGGGAGCTACAGACGCAATCTTGCTGTCGCTGACTTCGATGGGAGCAGAACTGGCCCTGTATTTGTGTGAACACATTGCCTTCGATTGAGCACAAGGGCGTTTCTTTAAGTGCTAACCAACTGGGGCCTTTAGCTCAAGTGGCTGAGGGCTGTGCTGACAGACCAGGGGTCTGTTGGGCCGTCTTATGGAGAAGAGATAACCTCACTGTTACATTCCTGGAGACACCCAGAGATATTAGATCAACACAAGAGTCTTGCTGGAAGGTTCTAATGGAACATGGCTGTTTCGTAGCATTCAGAACAAGGACACACAAGAACCCAAAACAGAGAGAGACAAGGCAGGCTGCTTCTGGAAACAGAGGCACAATTCACCCCCCATCTTATTGTGACTGACTCAGAGCATGTGGCTTCCCTAGAGTTCTCTAGCCCATAAGCAGGACCAGGGAATCCCTCACACTTTGTGATCGTTTGTCATTTTTAACATACTTTCCTGTGTACACCGCACCCCATGTTAAGGCTGCAACCAATCTCTCATTATCATTTGATCCCCTTGTAACTCCTGTCCTTCCTCCTGCCTCCCCCAGCCCTCCACTAAAAGAATGAAAACCCGCTGGTGCTTTCAGAAATGTGGGTTGAGGCTCATTGGCAGCTTGACAGTTTTCTGACACTTTTGATTACGCTGAGTGAGAACTGTCTGAGAGTAAAACACTTTCAAATGGCTCCGATTATCAGTGTTTTGCAAATTCCTGGGTGTTTCTTTGTGTCCCTTGATCTGCCCAATGGATTCACGGGAGCCCACAGCCCTGGAACATCCTAGGGGGAGAGTTCTGTATTTTCTGCTGCAAAGTGCAGTGTTCAAGGGATGGTGCAGTAACATGTTTAAACAGGTGCTGCTCTATGAAAAGGAGACTCAATTCTCTGTCGATGCTGTCACTGCGGAAAAACAAACAGGCCACCTGGCTGACAATATTTTCATCCTTGGCTTCTGAACTGACCTGGGTTGGTTTTTGAAAGTGAAGGAACCCAGGATCTGGGAAGAAGAGTCCTCTCCCTCCGAGCTCCACCTGAAGCCCCCGGCTGGAAGGAAATGCATCTCTGCCAGACCACAGCAAGGTGGGCCCATTTTCTGTACTCAGTTAAACCAGCTGTAGCATCAGTCTGGTGGTGCTGACCCACTTACATCACATACTTGGAGAGCTGCAGATGGACGGACAAAGCATTATTAGCCGTATAGCCTAGAGGCAGTAACTAAGGCTCAGAGAGGTGCAGCCCATCTGCTTAGAAGCCCCAGGGATTTGGATGCTCAGCAGTGTCGGTGGAATTCAGTGATCTGGGCTCTAGGCCAAGGTCCTTGGCTGGCTGTGCTGTGTCTGCCTGGCTAATTTAGCTAGGTCAGCGCGTCAGGTGTGCTTTGGAATAGGCTGGGTTCTGCAGGCGCTGTTATTAGCTTGGCCAGCAACACTCGCCCCTTTAATTTAATAATCCGGTGATTTGGCCCATCTCATTTATTTGTACAAAATGTAAACCTGTGTCTTTATTTATTACCTGAAAGCAACGCGAAGAACAGTTAAAATAATAAATCTTACATTGCCCACATAAAACCAAACCCAGGACGTTTCATTAATGGGAACATATTAAACTACTGGTGTCTTTTTCCTGAGTTGTCTGTATGTTGACAGTCCTGATGAAGGGCTGGTGTGCGTTTCAGGTCAGAGTTAAGGAGATTGTGCTGTGATGGGAGAATAATGCGCTCCATTGATTTTAAGCACCTGGGCCTTGTCAGTGGCACAAAAGGCAGGTTTGCTGTTGTCACCCAGCTGCCTTCACTGGGTTTGGGGACTAAGAGTTTGGGGTTTGAATCTGTTTCTTTTCCTTCAGCCATCAGCATTGGGTAGTGAAGCAGAATCACTGGAGTTTGACCAACTGGGAAAGGGTCAGAGGTTCCTGGAAAAGGGCTCTTGGGCTCAGGAGCGTGTGGAGCATTCGCTGGGTGCATGGGAAAGGCAGGCACATCCAGAGGCAACTCTCCTCCGTAGGGAACGAGGCAGAGGCTGTGTCCTAGCGGGATGTTGGCAGTAGATGTAACTGGCTAAGAGCTCACACAAGACACCCATAGCCAGGCTTTCTGAGGTCAGGCAGGGCCACTTCACTTCTAAACTCCCATGCGAGTGCGGGGTGTGTAGTGGAGCTCAGGAGGCCTGGAGAGAAGGCTCTGTAGCTCAGTCTGAGTTTGTTCATTGGGCCTGGTTTTCCATTGCCCTGCACCTTGCCTGCCCATGGACACCAGCATGATGTCGGTGTAAATTGCTCCAGTTCTAGCAGTTCACACTTGATGCCAGTATATACAAGCAGCCCAGGTGCAAGGCAGTGTAAACCTAACCCTCACTGAGCTCACGCTGGGCATGGGCACAGTCCCAGCACACAAGGAAGATTACCCTTCTGGCTCCAGAGTGGAGAACGCTCACCTCGAGGATCCGTCCTCTAACCAGCTCGTTTGAGGAGGGCGCTCTCGCAGCTCTCTTGCCGGACTGAGACCCGGAGTCTACCCAGGCCTCTGCCATGGACTTGTGTGATCTTGGGCAAGTCCCGTGGTGCCGTGTTTGCTCCTGTGTCAATGGGGACGATGAGAACACTGCCCTAGGCACCTTCCTGGGGGCGTGACGAGGCGAGTCTCATGGATATTTGCAATGCCCTGGGAGGTGGACGGAGCTAGAGCAGGGTGGTGTGTGTGTGTGTAACCCCTTTTCCCTCACACCTACACAGCCACAACCTGGTACAAGTCACACCATCCTACGTTTGCACACAGCAGATTGCAGCCTGATGAGGATCTGGTGCAGCACGTGCATTTGGCCATGCCCCCCTCCTGTCCCCAGCCTCACACCACCCAAGGAGTTCCATGGCTGGGCAGATCCTGGGCTGCCCCTTCGGGACAGCATGCCAGCTGCAGGAGGGCCCGGGGTGGGCCCGGGGTGGGCCTGCTGTTTGTGCCTCTCTTCTTCACTCATTTGCATTATTCACAAGCCAGGATCTTTGTCTCCTGAGGCCCTTGGCTGCCCTTACTCTGAGGCCAAACTCCCAGTGCTGCCCAGAGGGGAGCTGTGTGCCAAGCTCCAAGGCACCGGCGCTGGGAGAAGTCAGCAGCTCTCACAGCTTGGTGGCCTTGCTCAGTCACAGCTATGTATTCGTGCCTTTCCTTCTACGCCAGTGGTTCTCAAACGTTTGTACTGGTGACCCCTTTCACATAGCAAGCCTGAGTGCGACCCCCCCTATAAAATAGAAACACTTTTTATATATTTAATACCATTATAAATGCTGTAAGCAAAGCGTGATTTGGACTGGAGGCTGACAGCTCATGACCTCCCATGTAAGAACCTCATGACCCCCTGAGGAGTCCCGACCCCCAATTTGAGAACCCCTGTTCTACGCTGACCTTTCTGGTCATGGTCAAGTGGCAAATGCCACAATATTGCTCTGGGAACAGGAGTCAGCCATGTCCGAGCACTCCAGTCATGGGAACCAGCCCCGTCCGAGCACCCCGGGTGCGGGGACCGGCGATGTCCGAGCACTCCGGGGCATGGGGATTGGCCACATCCGAGCGCCCCGGGCACAGATTACTGAGGCACTTTTAGTTCAAAATGCCCTTTACTCTAGACAGAGGAAAGCAAGGAGAAAGATCCAGGTCTCCAGGAGAGAGCACAGTGTGTGCCTTCTCAGGAACAGGCTGCACCACTGCTGAGAGGGGGCAGGTGCTTAGAAAGCTGAGTGAGCAGTGCGCACAAACAAGGTTCCAGAGGGAAGTCCCAGCTCACTGGAAACTCGACATTTCTCAGTTTGATTGTGCCCTTCTCGTCCAAATGCTGGGGAATGTGATCGGCCCCCAATGAATGTTGACGCATTGGTGTTTTCACCAGCCTTAGCTGAAAGCGAGGCTTGTGGTTTGCAACACTGAGGAAAGGGCCTTGGAAGAGGCACTGCACCCTGGGCTTGCCGGGACAGGCACAGGGCGTTTGCTGCTCAGTACAGATGGGTGGCTGCAGATTCCTGGGCTCATGGGCGGTGGGTAGGAGAGGTTGTGCCTCCCCAAACAGCCAGGCGTGGCCCCGCCCACACTCTGCCCCCAGACCCCCACTTTGGCTGTGCCACTGGGCTCCAGGGGCTGGGACCACACCGCCTGCCTTCCTGGGGCTAGAGGGCTGCAGTGGCGCCACACAATCTCCCGCTCGGCATGCCGGGGCTGGGGTCCCCTCTCCTGCCCCCCCCATCCAATAACCTTGGGAATGAACAGCTGGGCTCAGGCCCCACGGATCTGCTCAGAAATGGAGCTGTGGCCTCCCCAGTAAAGTGGATCAGAGGCGGAGTGAGAATTGGCCATCTCAGCAGATGGGCCTGGCACGGAAGCTTCTTGCACTTGTTGGCGAAGTGGCACTGGCTCTTGCTAGGCTGGCTGCTGCTTGCCGTCTCTCCAGAGAGTTTCCTGTTTCACAGGCAATAAGCTGGTTATTGTTCCCTTAACTGCATGGGAAATGCAGCTCACTCCTCGCTCTCCTCTGGCTGGGAGCCCTTCAAAGGCTGTCTGATCCCTCTGCAACCGTGCCTCTGCCCAGCACCGTAACCGGGCCGTGACCCCGCTCCTGGTCTGAAGTGGCTGGCAGGTGAGGCTGGTGAGCCTACCCTCTCGCTCCCCCCTGCAAAACCCTCTGAGCCTGGAATCCGTCAGACAGACAGCCTTACGCACAGCAGCCCCTGCCTGAGCAGCTTTGCCACTGGCCTTCCTCGGGTCCCCTGAGACAGGGCCAGTCACGCAGACACAGCACAGGCTGTCGCCCGCTCTGAAGGATCCCAGTCCTCTGTCGATTTGCTGTCCCTGCACTGAATTGCAAGTGCACAGGGCAGCAGTCACAAGAATGAACCAGAGGCCACTGTGGCGTTCTGGCCACCTACCCTCTTTCCTGTAAGTGTGGGGCATCCTGGAGCAGCGAAAAGGCTGGGGCCGGCCCAGCATGGGCTCCACCACCCTGAGGGGGCTCAGCCTTCTCCATGGTTGGGGCTGGGGCATGGATGGGAAGCTGAGACGGCTGTGGTGCAGCCGGCCCTGGAATGAGAGGGAAGAATGGGCACAGGCAGCCCCTGAGTTAGAAGAGGGGTCATGGGTGCCGCCAGCCCTTGAGTAAGGGACAGGGTACAAATGTTCCCTGGAGAGGGGGCAGGCACCCAGCAGCCATGGGGAAGGGGAGAGAATGCCGGAGGATGCTAAAGACCTTTATTGCTACGGTTTAAAGGGAGGTTCCCGTTGGTCACCATGGAACGTCACCCTGTGGTAGCAGGGCTTCCTTCAAGACAGCAGAGCCCAGCCCCTGTTCCCTGTCGCCAAGCCAGGGGTGGGGTGGAGAGGCAGCTGGACAGCTGGCCTGGGAATACTTGGGGCGCACAATGCCCTGCCCTGGTGCTTCCCAAGGTAGCTTAGCTCTGGAACTTTGGCCAAGAGTCTTCCAACTTGGGCCAGGGTTGGAAGATCCTGCCAGGATGCGCCTGGTAATTCAGTTCACATGCAGGAAGATATTTTTATTTTTCAGAGGGAAGAAAAGCGCCCCCGCCCCATGTGGCTTCATGGTAAGAACCCCGCTGGGCCAGGGCCGAGATAGCCAGCTTTCCCCTGCCCTACCCAGGCCAGGGCACTGCTGACCTTTCTCTTCAATTCTTACCAATATTTATTTGCATTGCCTTGGAGCCCCGTGGTGCCAGGCGCTGTACAAACATGTAGGAACAAACAAGTAGGCTTTGCCCCAGAGAGCGGAGAATCAGAGTCTAACACAAGACAGAAAGCAGTGGTGGGCTCAGGTAGACATGTGGGGGAACACAGTGAGGTGTTTGGGCCATCGTAGGGAGCTGTGGTCACGGCTCACCGGTTGCCCAGCTTTGTTGAGTTTTTCGTAGGCTGGACGGCAAAAGGGGTTTGAAGGTGGCAGTTGCTGGCTTTGTGGATGTTAACCGAACTCCTCCCACAGGAGAGGGGAAGTGCGATGAAGCTGGGTGGAAAATGTTTAACAAATGATCGCTGAAAGCTGGCAATGAGGCCGATAGCATATGAGAGACGACAGGGAGAGGCCCAGACGGGCCTGGAGAGAGAAGAAAAGTCATTCGGGGTTTCTGGTTTCAAATCTTTGGGGGCCTCTTTGACCATTGGACTGAATAGCCTGGCCGTGTGGCTCCTGGGAAAGGG
Organism: Chelonia mydas; assembly: GCF_015237465.2. NCBI lineage: Eukaryota > Metazoa > Chordata > Testudines > Cheloniidae > Chelonia > Chelonia mydas. The sequence continues at coordinate 4,387,199 of NC_051258.2, forward strand.
CCTTCTCCCAGAAGAAGTCCCTTCACCTAGACTCCTACCAGGTGATTCACGGGTCCCGCTCATCTCCTGCACACTGTGTCCTGTGCAGTTAGCACATGGGATTCTGTTCTGAGCCCACCAAGTCTTTGCACTTGCCTCAGGTTTCCAGTAAATTAGGGGACTTCAGCACTCTAGAAATTCCCTTCTGCAGTAGCAGAGCGCAGTATTACTCAGCTGGGAAATCCTTCACACACAAAAAGTCATTGTGAGGAATAATTATTTCCCACCATAATTACATTTTGACTACAAAATTCCACCTGCTCTGCTATGTGCTGTGCTCCCTCTTGCACTGATGGGCCACTGTCCTGCCTCTCATGTTGTCAGCTGCAGCCAGGCAACGTGAGTACGCCGTCAGCGCAGACTGGGAGCAGCAGTGGGAGGGCCCAGAGGGTTGTGGTTTGGGAGTGTTATACCCCACTTTGCGGCAGAGGTAGAACTGACCACACGAGGGAAAAGCAGAGGAGAATCAGGCCAATGGAATCTTTCCTGTCTCTGGGAAGCCGCCCATTCAGATCAGCCCTTGGTACTGACTGACAGGCGTTATTTGATGAACACTCAGGGACCCACATGGGAAATGCATTTAGTTCCCCCTGGGCAGGGAAGTGACACTGGGGGAAGCTGCATGAGTGCTGTTTGTGCTGCCCCCTTGTGTGGCTGACCAGAGGCCTCTCAATCCTGCCACTTCAATTCACAACAGAAACACAAAAACACGCACACTTTGCATCTCCCCCTTTCCTGTCGGAACACTGCCCGCAACTACAGTTCAGTCTGGGACACTGCCAGCCTGGACTGCCGTGGCCCCAATTTGCACAACTAGAAAAAACAAAGAACTTCTCCGTTCTTGGCTGCTAGCACATGGCCCTGTGGGACTCAACCTTTTCCATTGGTTGGCCGCAAAATCTGTAAACTTGCCATGCAGCTGAATTTGATGCCCTTTGCTTGCACATATGCCACTGGCTGGTAATCCCACACTCAGGGTTTCTTTAGCCTGGCCAAGCTCATATTGGAAAGACTTCTCCATTGTCTTTCTTACTGACACCAACTCCTCTCCTATTGGGGTGAATTCTGCTCCACTGTAAATAATGTATGTGAGACAGGGTGGGGGAGGTGTTATATTTTATTGAACTAACTTCTGTTGGTGAGAGAGACAAGCTTGCGAGCTACACAGAGCTCTTCTTCAGGCCTGGAAAGGTACTCCCAGTGTCACAGCTAAATACAAGAGCAAACAGATAGTTTAGCATAAATAGTAAGCTGGTATTCTAAGGGACTATTCAAGGTGAAGTGGCTCATACTTATGCTGAACTATCTGTATTTGCTCAGTACCTTTCCCAGACCTGAAGAAGAGCTCTGTGTAGTGTCGTGATATGTTAGCTGTGGGCATGTGTTCTCTCTGCGTGCTGCACTGGCTCTGGCCAGATAGCCCGTTCAGCAGGCTCCGATCAAACTGCCCAGAGAGACCACGACGCTTGGTTTAGTAGCGAAGGCACTCGGTCAGGTTTACTGTGGACGAAGCATGGCCCTAGCTCCCCGGATCAATGTCTACAGTTACATGTATGCCAGTGACAATGGACCAGCTCAGTCAGTGGTGGGACTTTCCACTGCCCCCTAGGCCGGACACTGACACCCCCTCCCCGCCCCCCGAGAGACCTCTTTATACACCAATACAAACAAGTTACGTATTGTCCCTCTGCAGGGCCATCCCTAGCAATTCTGGGGCCCTACGCAGCCCCCCCCCCCCCCCATGGTGGGGGACAGGCTTCTGCTGCGGGGTAGCGGGTGGACCGGCCACAGGCCTCCATGGGGGGAATGCTGGGGGGCTGGCCCCAGGCCTCCGTGGGGGGAAAGTGGGGGACTGGCCCCAGGCCTCTGTGGGGGAGGGGGCGGGCCCCAGGCCTCCAAGGGAGGGAGCAGGGGGGGCTGGCCCCAGGCCTCCATGGGGGGTTAGCGGGGGGACTGGCCCCAGGCCTCTGTGGGGGAGGGGACAGGCCCCAGGCCTCCAAGGGGGGGAGCAGGGGGGCTGGCCCCAGGCCTCTGTGGGGGGGGGGGCAGGGCTGGCTTGGGGGGCAGGGGGGAACCCCCCCCCAGCACTCACCGGTGGTGCAGCTGAGGCCGGGTGGCTGCACTCCCGCTGTCGGTGAGTGCAGGCCCGGCCCTGCTGCAGAGCTCAGGGGGTGCGGGCGGGGCTGGGGCCGCACTCTCCGGCAGCGGGAGTGCCGCAACCCGGCCTCAGCCGAACCGCCGGTGAGTGCTGGGGGGACGGGGGGCTGGGGCGGAGCAGGGGCGGGGGCCTGGGGAAGAGCCGGATCAGGGGCTGAAGCAGCACGCAGCTGCGCAGGGCACCAGGAAATGCAGTGTCCCAAATTTCCTGGTGCCCTGCACAGCTGCATGCTTTGCGTATGGGTAAGGACGGCCCTACCCCTCTGATGCGGTTAGTTACCACCCATTACTATGTACACGTTGGTTCGACCAAAACATGTCTATCCGTCACACTCTCATCCTGACCTTATCTTTAGAAGGGGTCAGTTGTGTTCTCATTATCTTTGGCGGGGGGCTTGTACCATACTTGATATCGGGGTGTTCTGGTACCGCCCTTCTGGAATGTGCTTGCGTGAGTGTCCTGTACCTAGCACTTCTCAGGAACGTGTGTGTTTTTGCAATACCAGCCCTGTTCTTGCCAGGTTCTGGGAGCCTGCTCACAGCTTATCTCTTGCTAACTTTGCTTTATATTAGCAAGGCTTTACCACTACTTTAGTTCAGGCCTCAGGCCTCACACCGGGCTTCTGATACAAGGCCTTGTCTCAGGCTCCCTTTCTACTACATGTGACTCGAAAGCTTGTCTCTCTCACCAACAGAAGAGATTACCTCACCCACCTTGTCTCACTAATATCCTGGGACCGACATGGCTACAGCACCGCATACAGTAATGTATGTGAGCATATGCAATGTTCTCTCCAGTTTGTCAAAGGTCTGCGGCATATCCTGCTCAGTCCATCCCACCTCAGTCTATGACAGGTTGCCCCCTTTATGGTGCCACCGGATGTACTGGGATACCACTGAGCCCGCCTGTTCTGCCAGCCTCAGTCCCCTTTTATCCTGTCTTGCTGAGCTAGGCTCTTAAGCCTCCTCTAGGACACACACAGAGAGGGCCACACCCAGCTGCAGAAAGACAGACACAGACACTGAGATCAGCTCTGGGAAGACTCAGCTTAAGGGACTTGCCCCAGCACTCAGGTGTCCACCTCCCTTGGAGTGCAGACCCAAAGGTATGTTATGAAATCTGCCTCCTCCCTCAATGTGGAGGAGTGTATGCACAGCCTCTTACACCCCCCCCCCGCCCCATTATGAATTGCACAAACTGGGTTTCAGAATAAACAAAAAACAAGTTTATTAACTAGAAAGAATAGATTTTAAGTGATTATAAGAGATAGCAAACAGAACAAAGCAGATTACTGAGCAAATAAAACAAAATATGCAAACTAAGTTTGATTCACTAAAGAAACAGGTGACAAATGCATCCAATGAAGTGAGCTGTAGCTCACGAAAGCTTATGCTCAAATAAATTTGTTAGTCTCTAAGGTGCCACAAGTCCTCCTTTTCTTTTTTTAGGTGACAAAATGTAATTTCTCACCCCAAAAGTTGAATTAAGCAGGATGCAGAGTTTCTGTAGCTCAGAGTTCCAGTTATTTCTTCTTACAGACTGGACCTTCCTGCCTTTCCCTTCAGGTTAGTTCCTTTGTCCCTTCAGGTTCTTTCAGCAGTCCTTCTTCTTGGGTAGGCAATTGAGCAGAGTCATATTTGCCTTCCTCCCCACCCCTAAATAAGATTTACATAAGACGGGAAACTTTTGTTTCCCAAACTCGACACACACACCCTCTCCTTTTAGTGGAAAGTTACAAGAAATCCAAGATAGTGGTGATAAGACTACCTAACCTAGTAGTGTCACAGTTATGGCCCAGGATGCTTCCCAGGAAGGAGAGAGATTAGTATCTCCACAGTCTTGTTTTTTCTTTCTAATGGCCCATCAAATCTGATGGCCTGTTGTCTGGTGGGTGTTTTTCAAATACACACCCAGTTGTAATTGTTACATAGTCCATATTCCTATCTTTAGACACAGAAATGATACATGCATACAGATTGGATAATCACATTCAGTAAATCATAACCTTTTCAATGATATCTCACATGACCCATCTTGCATAAAACATATCTTAGCTATGTCATATCCATATCATAAGCATATTTCCATAAAGAATATGGAGTGTAACATCACACAATCCACTTCTCGTAGCAAGATAATTGTCATAGCCTCTCAGCCCAGGCTGCATTGGTTTCTATTACAGCAGGCCTGCTCCCAATCCAAGCTTTTCATTGGCTTATGTTGTCTCTTGCTCGTATGGGTGCTGGTGCCTAGCAAAATGCTTCTTCCACTCAGTCCCAACCTCCACTGTGCATGGGGTCCCACTGCCACACAAGGGGTCAGACAGACTCAGAGGTGAGCTGATCAGTATGCATGGACGTGGGCTCACTCCACCATTCATGTGATTCCTTCTGTGTGGCTGCACCATGGTGAATTTGGCCCAGAGAGTGGGTGGAAGGAGATGGGGCCAGTAACGGGGCCCATGGGGAGCATGGGGATGGAAGGTTATTCAAGTTGTTGGATAGACTGAAGCTTGGAGAGGGGGGTGTGAGGGAGAGTGGAAAGGTTGAAGCTACAAGAGGCAGCCGTGGCAGGAGTTGGCAGGAGGGCTGGAGAGAGGATAGGTGGGATTTAGAAATGTTACAGAGGGGGAAGCAACAGGATTTGCTGCAAGGCTGGATGGGGAGAGAGAAGAAACGGGAAGGGTCCCAGATAATCTATTGGACATTTTCATTAATGCCTTGGATAACAGAGAGGACAGTATGTTTATAAAACTTGGAGATGACACCAAGCTTGGCATGGTTACAGAAACTCTGGAGGACAGGATTAGAATTCAAAACAGCCTTGATAAATTGGAGAATTGGTCTGAATTCAACAAGATGAAATTCAGTAAAGACAAGTGCACTGTACTTCACCTGGGAAGGAAAAATCAAATGCACAGCTACAAAAATTGGGAATAACTGGCAAGGCAGACTGCTGCAGAAAAGGATAGAGGGGTTATAGTGGATCATAAACGGAATGTGAATGAACAAGGTGATGCAGGTGTGAAAAAGGTGAAGCTCATCTTGGGGGTGTATTAACAAGAGTGTCCTACATAAGACCTACAGGAAGTCACTGTCCTGCTCTACTCGACTCTGGCGAGGCTTCAGCTGAAGTATTGTGTCCACTTCTGGGGGCCTCTCTTTAGGAAAGATGTGGACAAATTGGAGAGAGTCCAGAGTTGAGCAACAAGAATGATCAAAGATTTAGAAAACCTGATCTATGAGAAAAGGTTAAAAATGTGGGCATGTTTAGTCTTGAGAAAAGAAGACTGAGGTGGGACCTAGTAACAGTCTTCACCTGTTAAGGGCTGTTATAAAGAGGTGTGTAATCAATTGTTCTCAATGTCCACTGAAGGCAGGACAAGAAGCAATCAGCTTAATCTGCAGCAATGGAGATTTAGGTAGATACTAGGAAAAAACTTTCCAACTATAATCATACAGGTGATTAAGCACTGGAATAGGTTGTGGAATCCCCAGCCTTGTCTTAAGCACAAGTTGGACAAACACCTGCCAAGGATGGTCTAGATTTACTTAGTTCTATATCAGTGTGTGTATGTGGGGGCAGGCTGGACTGGTGTCAAGTGGAGTGCCCCAGGGGTCAGTTCTGGGGCCGGTTTTGTTCAATATCTTTATAAATGATCTGGAGGATGGTGTGGATTGCACTCTCAGCAAATTTGCGGATGATACTAAACTGGAAGGAGTGATAGATACGCTGGAGGGCAGGGATAGGATACAGAGGGACCTAGACAAATTGGAGCATTGGGCCAAAAGAAATCTGATGAGATTCAATAAGGATAAGTGCAGGGTCCTGCACTTAGGACGGAAGAACCCAATGCACAGCTACAGACTAGGGACCGAATGGCTAGGCAGCAGTTCTGCAGAAAAGGACCTAGGGGTTACAGTGGACGAGAAGCTGGATATGAGTCAACAGTGTGCCCTTGTTGCCAAGAAGGCCAATGGCATTTTGGGATGTATAAGTAGGGGCATAGCAAGCAGATCGAGGGACGTGATCGTTCCCCTCTATTCGACATTGGTGAGGCCTCATCTGGAGTACTGTGTCCAGTTTTGGGCCCCACACTACAAGAAGGATGTGGATAAATTGGAGAGAGTCCAGCGAAGGGCATCAAAAATGATTAGGGGTCTGGAACACATGACTTATGAGGAGAGGTTGAGGGAACTGGGATTGTTTAGTCTGCAGAAGAGAAGAATGAGGGGGGATTTGATAGCTGCTTTCAACTACCTGAGAGGTGATTCCAGAGAGGATGGTTCTAGACTATTCTCAGTGGTAGAAGAGGAGAGGACAAGGAGTAATGGTCTCAAGTTGCAGTGGGGGAGGTTTAGGTTGGATATTAGGAAAAACTTTTTCACTAGGAGGGTGGTGAAACACTGGAATGCGTTACCTAGGGAGGTGGTGGAATCTCCTTCCTTAGAAGTTTTTAAGGTCAGGCTTGACAAAGCCCTGGCTGGGATGATTTAATTGGGGATTGGTCCTGCTTTGAGCAGGGGGTTGGACTAGATGACTTCCTGAGGTCCCTTCCAACCCTGATATTCTATGATTCTATGGACTAGATGACCTCTTGAGGTCCCTTTCACCCCTACCTTTGTATAATTCTGTAATCCTAGGTCATAAACTGGAGAGATAGCAGGAGTTGGGAGCTGACAAAAGAGATGGAAAAGGAGGCAGGGAAGGGTTGAGATGAAGTTTATATCTTGCCATGTTTCATTTAAGGAGCATTGGCACATCCCCGCAGAGATATCAGTGGGAAAGGACAAGCAGGGGCCTGGGCAGAGCGGGAGAGGATGGTGGTGTACATTTGTGAGGGGATAAGAGACTGTCAATGCAGATGGGGTCACAGGAGCAAGAGCAAAGGGAAGTAAAGAGAGCACCAAAGACAGCCGTCATGGGAAGGAGGAGAAAGACCCACTGAAGGTAGTGCTGAAGGCGCTGTTAGCAAGCTGGGAGCTGAACCAGGGAATGGCAGCATCATGGACATCCACGCAAGAGATAAGTCAGAGCTCGATAGGGTCAAAGGCAGAAGGGATCAAGGAGAACGAATATGGAGACCAGGCTCTCAGGCTGGGCCAGGAAGGGGCCAGTTTTGTGGGTAGTTTCAATGGAGTGGAGAGTGTGTATTATCAACCCCATGGGCCATATCCTGGGCCTTTCCAATGCGTCTGTGCCGACCTCATTGTGAGGCACATCCAGTGCCTCCTGGACAGACCAGGTGCAGAGAGTGAAACCAGTGAAGGGTGCATATGGCCTGCCCCTTTGCCAGGCACATCCCATGTGCCCCATGCAGGTCCTCCCAGGGCCCAGCCCTGAACATAAGAACATAAGAAAGGCCATACTGGGTCAAACCAAAGGTCCATCCAGCCCAGTATCCTGTCTACCGACAGTGGCTAATGCCAGGTGCCCCAGAGGGAGTGACCCTAACAGGTAATGATCTAGTGATCTCTCTCCTGCCATCCATCTCCACCCTCTGACAAACAAAGGTTAGGGACACCATTCTTTACCCATCCTGGCTCATAGCCATTAATGGACTTAACGTCCATTAATTTATCCAGTTCTCTTTTAAACCCTGTTATAGTCCTAGCCTTCACAACCTCCTCTGGCAAGGAGTTCCACAGGTTGACTGTGTGCTGTGTGAGGAAGAGCTTCCTTTCATTTGTTTTAAACCTGCTACCCATTAATTTCATTTGGTGGCCCCTAGTTCTTATATTATGGAACAAGTAATTAACTTTTCCTTATTCACTTTCTCCACACTTTCTCATGATTTTATATATCTCTATCACATCCCCCCTTAGTCTCCTCTTTTCCAAGCTGAAAAGTCCTGGCCTCTTTAATCTCTCCTCATATGGGACCTGTTCCAAACCCCTAATCATTTTAGTTGCCCTTTTCTGAACCTTTTCTAATGCCAGTATATCTTTTTTGAGATGAGGGGACCACATCTGTACCCAGTATTCAAGATGTGGGCATACCATGAATTTATATAAGGGCAATAAGATATTCTCTGTCTTATTCTCTATCCTTTTTTTAATGATTCCTAACATCCCGTTTGCTTTTTTGAAACTGCCACTGCACACTGTGTGGATGTCTTCAGGGAACTATCCACGATGATGCCAAGATCTGTCTCCTGATTAGTTGTAGCTAAATTAGCTCCCATCATACTGTATGTATAGTTGGGGTTATTTTTTCCAATGTGCATTACTTTACATTTATCCACATTAAATTCATTTGCCATTTTGTTGCCCAATCACTTAGTTTTGTGAGATCTTTTTGAAGTTCTTCATAGTCTGCTTTGGTCTTAACTATCTTGAGCAGTTTAGTATCATCTGCAAACTTCGCCGCCTCACTGTTTACCCCTTTCTCCAGATCATTTATGAATAAATTGACTAGGATTGGTCCTAGGACTGACCCTTGGGGAACACCACTAGTTACCCCTCTCCATTCTGAAAATTTACCATTTATTCCTGCCCTTTGTTCCCTGTCTTTTAACCAGTTCTCAATCCATGAAAGGATCTTCCCTCTTATCCCACGACAACTTAATTTACGTAAGATCCTTTGGTGAGGGACCTTGTCAAAAGCTTTCTGGAAATCTAAGTACACTATGTTCACTGGATCCCCCTTGTCCACATGTTTGCTGACCCCCTCAAAGAACTCTATTAGATTAGTAAGACACGATCTCCCTTTACAGAAACCATGTTGACTTTTGCACAACAATTTATGTTCTTCTATGTGTCTGACAATGGAGGACAGGCTCCCTCCATTGACATGGCCTTCCAGCCACTGGCTGGGCATGCTGAAAACTTCCTACAAGCAGACACAGCCAGTGTGTCCAGGACAGGGCCCATCTGGGAAACCTAGTGAGCCTCTTCCTTTCCAGGGGTGTTTGTCTCTGTACAGGGAGCGCTAAGGTGTGGAGTTTTGAGGCTGTTTAGAAGAGAACTTGGAGGGAGTGATTGATGATGATGAGTTCACAGCTTTTATGGCCATGGAATCATTAGCAGTGAAACCTGCCTCTCACCCTGACATTGCCCAAGGTGACTCAAACTCATATCAGCAAGGCCCCTCAGCTCTCAGAAGTAGTCAGGCTGGTATCCTGCCACGCCCTGGCAGCGTAGGGTCAGGAGTTGAGCTTTGGGTCTGCACAGGAGTTGGGCTTTGGGTCTGCTTGAAAGTGAATGCCCCATGCAGTGTGGTGTCATTGCATCCCCAGCAAGAAGGGAAGGAAGTGCAGCTTCACTGCCTGACACATTGAATTGGAAAGACACAAAAAGCTCGTCCATCTCCATCAATGGCATGGGGATGGTTCTGGCACCATCTCCATCACTAGTGGAGAGGGGTGTTTGTACCATCTTCTGAGTTAGTATAGGGGTTGTTCTGGAGCCATTTGCATTGCTGACAGGGAGTGGTTTGCTCCTTCTCCAGTGCTGGTGTGAGCTGGGTTTCACCATCTGTATCACCAGGAGAGTTTCCTGCTTTGAAGGAAGTGGCAATGGCTGTCTTGGCCTGAAGCAATGGCGATGGTCAGCTGTGTTTGTTTGAAGGAGTGGTGATAGATATGTTGGGTTGAAGTAGTCGCAATGTTTGTTTGTAAAAACAATGCGGAGTCCTTGTGGCACCTTAGAGTCGAACACATTTATCTGGGCATAAGCTTTCGTGGGCTAAACCCACTTCATCAGATGCATGGAGTGGAAAATACAGTAGCAGGTATAAATACACAATACATGAAAAGATGGGAGTTGCCTTACCAAGTAGGGGGTCCGTGCTAATGAGACAATTCAATTAACAGTAGAATACTAAGGGAGGAAAAATCACTTTTGTAGTGGTAATGAGGGTGGCCCATTTCAAACAGTTGACAAGAAGGTGTGAGTAACAGTACGGGGAAATTAGTTTTTGTAATGATCCATCCACTCCCAGTCTTTATTCAGGCCTAATTTGATGGTGTCCAGTTTGCAAATTAATTCCAGTTCTGCAGTTTCTTATTGGAGTCTGTTTTTGAAGTTTTTGTTGTTGAAGAATTGCCACTTTTAAGTCTGTTATTGAGTGACCAGGGAGATTGAAGTGTTCCCCTACTGGTTTTTGAATGTTCTAATTCCTGATGTCAGATTTGCGTCCATTTATTCTTTTGCATAGAGACTGTCTGGTTTGGCCAATGTACATGGCAGAGGGGCATTGCTGGCACATGATCGCATATATCACATTGGTAGATGTGTAGTTGAACAAGCCCCTGATGGTGTGGCTGATGTGGTTAGGTCCTATGATGGTGTTCCTTGAATAGATATGCGGACAGAGTTGGCACCAGGGTTTGTTACAGGGTTTGGTCCCTGGGTTAGTGTTTTTGTTGTGTGGTGTGTGGTTCCTGGTGAGTATATGCTTCAGTTTGGGGGGCTGTCTGTAAGTGAGGACTGGCCTGTCTCCCAAGATCTGTGAGAGTGAGGGATCGTCCTTCAGGATAGGTTGTAGATCCTTGATGATGCACTGGAGAAGTTTTAGTTGGGGGCTGTAGGTGATGGCTAGTGGCATTCTGTTACTTTCTTTGTTGGGCCTGTCTTGTAGTAGGTGACTTTTGGGTACCCTTCTGGCTCTGTCAGTCTGTTTCTTCACTTTACCAGGTGGGTATTGTAGTTGTAAGAATGTTTGATAGAGATCTTGTAGGTGTTTGTCTCTGTCTGAGGGATTGGAGCAAATGTGGTTGTATCTTTGAGCTTGGCTGTAGACAATGGATCATGTGATGTGGTCTGGATGAAAGCTGGAGACATGTAGGTAAGTATAGTAGTCAGTAGGTTCCTGGCACAGGGTGGTGTTTATGTGACCATCACTTATTAGCACTGTAGTGTCTAGGAAGTGGATCTCTTGTGTGGACTGGTTAAGGTGGAAGCTGGATGTTTGGTTGTGTTACTTTGAGGGAGTCCTGATGGTTGTGTAGAGTTGAAGGACTGGCAGAAGTTGTTTTCATTTGAAGAAGTGGCGACGGCGGGGGGTGTCGGCTTGAGGGAAGTGGCGACGGCTGGCGGTGTTGGGTTGAGGGAAGTGGCGACAGCTGGCAGTGTCGGGTTGAGGGAAGTGGCGACGGCGAGCGGTGTCGGGTTGAGGGAAGTGGCGACGGCGGGCGGTGTCGGGTTGAGGGAAGTGGCGACGGCTGGCGGTGTCGGGTTGAGGGAAGTGGCGATGGCTGGTGGTGTCGGGCTGAGGGAAGTGGCGACGGCGGGCGGTGTCGGGTTGAGGGAAGTGGCGACGGCTGGCGGTGTCGGGTTGAGGGAAGTGGCGAGGGCGGGGGGTGTCGGGTTGAGGGAAGTGGCGACGGCGGGCAGTGTCGGGTTGAGGGAAGTGGCGACGGCGGGCGGTGTCGGGTTGAGGGAAGTGGCGACGGCTGGAGGTGTCGGGTTGAGGGAAGTGGCGACGGCGGGCGGTGTCGGGTTGAGGGAAGTGGCGATGGCTGGTGGTGTCGGGCTGAGGGAAGTGGCGACGGCGGGCGGTGTCGGGTTGAGGGAAGTGGCGACGGCTGGCGGTGTCGGGTTGAGGGAAGTGGCGAGGGCGGGGGGTGTCGGGTTGAGGGAAGTGGCGACGGCGGGTAGTGTCGGGTTGAGGGAAGTGGCGACGGCGGGCGGTGTCGGGTTGAGGGAAGTGGCGACGGCTGGAGGTGTCGGGTTGAGGGAAGTGGCGACGGCGGGCGGTGTCGGGTTGAGGGAAGTGGCGATGGCGGGCGATGGCGGGTTGAGGGAAGTGGCGACGGCTGGCGGTGTCGGGTTGAGGGAAGTGGACGGCTGGCGGTGTCGGGTTGAGGGAAGTGGCGACGGCGGGCGGTGTCGGGTTGAGGGAAGTGGCGACGGCTGGAGGTGTCGGGTTGAGGGAAGTGGCGACGGCGGGCGGTGTCGGGTTGAGGGAAGTGGCGACGGCGGGCGATGGCGGGTTGAGGGAAGCGGCGACGGCTGGCGGTGTCGGGTTGAGGGAAGTGGCGACGGCTGGCGGTGTCGGGTTGAGGGAAGAGGCGACGGCGGGCGGTGTCGGGTTGAGGGAAGTGGCGACGGCTGGAGGTGTCGGGTTGAGGGAAGTGGCGACGGCGGGCGGTGTCGGGTTGAGGGAAGTGGCGATGGCTGGTGGTGTCGGGCTGAGGGAAGTGGCGACGGCGGGCGGTGTCGGGTTGAGGGAAGTGGCGACGGCTGGCGGTGTCGGGTTGAGGGAAGTGGCGAGGGCGGGGGGTGTCGGGTTGAGGGAAGTGGCGACGGCGGGCAGTGTCGGGTTGAGGGAAGTGGCGACGGCGGGCGGTGTCGGGTTGAGGGAAGTGGCGACGGCTGGAGGTGTCGGGTTGAGGGAAGTGGCGACGGCGGGCGGTGTCGGGTTGAGGGAAGTGGCGATGGCTGGTGGTGTCGGGCTGAGGGAAGTGGCGACGGCGGGCGGTGTCGGGTTGAGGGAAGTGGCGACGGCTGGCGGTGTCGGGTTGAGGGAAGTGGCGAGGGCGGGGGGTGTCGGGTTGAGGGAAGTGGCGACGGCGGGCAGTGTCGGGTTGAGGGAAGTGGCGACGGCGGGCGGTGTCGGGTTGAGGGAAGTGGCGACGGCTGGAGGTGTCGGGTTGAGGGAAGTGGCGACGGCGGGCGGTGTCGGGTTGAGGGAAGTGGCGATGGCGGGCGATGGCGGGTTGAGGGAAGTGGCGACGGCTGGCGGTGTCGGGTTGAGGGAAGTGGACGGCTGGCGGTGTCGGGTTGAGGGAAGTGGCGACGGCGGGCGGTGTCGGGTTGAGGGAAGTGGCGACGGCTGGAGGTGTCGGGTTGAGGGAAGTGGCGACGGCGGGCGGTGTCGGGTTGAGGGAAGTGGCGACGGCGGGCGATGGCGGGTTGAGGGAAGCGGCGACGGCTGGCGGTGTCGGGTTGAGGGAAGTGGCGACGGCTGGCGGTGTCGGGTTGAGGGAAGAGGCGACGGCGGGCGGTGTCGGGTTGAGGGAAGTGGCGACGGCTGGCGGTGTCGGGTTGAGGGAAGTGGACGGCTGGCGGTGTCGGGTTGAGGGAAGTGGCGACGGCGGGCGGTGTCGGGTTGAGGGAAGTGGCGATGGTGGGCGATGTCTGGTTGAGGGAAGTGGCGACGGCGGGCGGTGTCAGGTTGAGGGAAGTGGCGACGGCTGGCGGTGTCTGGTTGAGGGAAGTGGCGACGGCTGGCGGTGTCGGGTTGAGGGAGTAGTGACAGATGGCTGTGGCAGATGGAAGGTGTGGTGATTAAAGTGGCCGCGTGAGGGAGTCACAGAGACATTTATCCTTGTGGATCTGAATAATGGTGACTCTCCAGGCCAAGAGGTAGTGAGAGAAGGCTCTGCAGATTGGATGTGCTGTGCCAAAAGCTTTGTCAACCCAGGATCTGTGTAGCTTTGAGGATATGGGGAAGGGTGACAGGCAGGTATGTTGTGTGGGAAAAGCGACAGGAGGCCATACTGGCTTGAAGAAGCAGTTAGAGGCAGCTGCATGGGTTTGAAGGTGCGATGGGGGGTGGCAGCTTGGGTCTGAGGAAGCAGTAAGATGCGGGTGTGCAGGTGAGAGGAATAGAGGGCAGTGGCCATGAGGATGCCGTGGGGTGAGGCCTGGGGCAAGTACTGGCTGTGTGGGCTATGGAAGCAGTGACGGGTGCTTATGTAGGTGTGAGGGGGCAGTGACAAGTGGCTATGCAGGGCTGCTTAGCACTGACACATGGCCTTGTGCGCCCAATTTGGAGATGGCAGGTAGTCATGTGAGTCTGTGGGAGGGGCTGTAGGCAGCTGTGCAGGTCCAAGGAGCAGCCACTGGTGTCTGTGCTTGTCTGTGGGAATGTGGGCTAGAGGGGGAATTCACAGGGTGCTGCAAAGTTGCAGTTACCAGCAGCTGTGTGCATTGGCAGATGTAGTGACAGCCAGCGCTCTAGACCTGAGGGAGTAGTAAGAGTTGACTTCGTGGGTTGGAGGGAGCAGGAGAAACCATCTTTGTGGGTGTGGGGGAGCACCTGAATTAACACCTGAATTATTGGAGTTGCACACAGGCAACACCAACTAACTCAACAAAGCCATGTCACTCAGGTCACTATCTAACACAAGTTTCTTCCTAATGCTCCATGTCCCTTTCCCAGCAACCTCACGTGGCTCAAGCATGGAGCGTTTGCATTTGGAGAGGGGGTTCATTGCTGCCTTTGATCAGTGTTGGGGCTCTCTGGGTCCTATGAGAGCTTGTTCCATTGCCATGTCCCTGCCACCATGTTCGAGCAGCTTCTGAGATGCAGAAGACAAGAAGATTGGCAGCTGAGCTCTGTTGTCTACGTGGCTCATTTCCATGTCAGTCTGTCACGTACACACATACCAAGGGGCATTTCTCATGACTGTTGGGTTTCTGCATGACCAACGAATGGAACAATCTGAGTCCCAGCTCCCGGTGCTGAGCGCAAGAGGGCTACCCAGCATCGCTGCTACTCCTGGATGTACCCCTCACTCCTGCCTTCATGCTCCTGAGGAGAACAGACAAGAGAAGGACCCCAGCCAGGAACTCCAAGCAGGCTGCACTTCCATCTCCCGCCACTCCCAAAGCTGCCTTTCCTTCTCCAAATCGCTTCCCTAGGCAGAGTGCTAGGCCGCGTCAACACCAACTTGGACATGCAGGGTGGCTGATCCTTGGCTATCATTTCCTTGACAGGTTCATCTATCATTTCTGCTACCCTGCCAACTTATTAGCAGATGTTATTCTGTTCCCAGAGGATAAGTGGGAGGTAAACAAATGGCCCAAGCTACAGATGGCTTGGCAGAGCCTGCCCCGCTCTCTCTCTTATTGATACAAGACTGCCAGCTCCCGAGACCTCCCAGTGCAGGCAGCGGCTGCCAGGAGGCGTCAGGAGCTGGGATGTGGAGAGGGGGAGCTGCAGCACCAGGCTGGGATGTGTGGATGGTCTGTGCCGGAAGCAGAGCCACTGATTCCAATCACTGTGGTGGGAGGCACGAAGCAGAAACCATGTGATGTTGGCATCATTATGCCCAAGTGGCATTAAAATGGCAGGTTATGGGTTTAGAAGCAAGTGTATATTTCATGCAAGTGTATGTGCTTTGACAGCCTGAGGCAGAAGTGCTTTGGGTTAGAGATTTCCTACTCACACCCTGATGGTTGTCATGCATATGTGCTCCATGCGTGTGTATGCGTGTGTGTAGAGGAGGAAGTGGACCCACATAAACATTCCTTACTATTAACCCTGCTCTAATTAACCCTGCTCCCCATGATCCTCCCAGGTCCTGCACTGACTTTGTGGCACTGCCTCTTAGCTAGAGCTGGGCTAGTAATTCACAACGCCTTTTTGGATGAATATTTCTGCTTCAGGAGCGGACTGTGATTTTCCCAGAGTTGGGCTACACAATCATCTCACTGGAGGTCCGTCTGTGGGGAGGGATGGGTACATTGGGATGGAACAGCATCTCCTTTGCAATCCCGTTCTGTGAGTGGCAGAAAGCTAGAATTCAAGCTCTTTTGACCAGATTGGACAGATAGGTCACATGATGTCCCCACTCCCCATTCGGATGAACAAACCTCTAAGCATGAGGGTGCCCAACAGAACTTGACATTGGCTTGCCATGAATATTCAGTAAGTTACTGGAGACCTGCCATTTCTCACCCTAGGAAGGGAGCAGAATGTGATCGTTTAAGGATTCTAATGACTATCGACTGAAAATGTTTGGCAGTGTACCCCGAGCTCTGCTCATGGTAGCCCCAGGTCATCGGATTCTACGGATATATGGAAACTCAGGGAATTCAACCCAAGTCCCCATACCAAGGACCTAAGGAACTCACTTTCTCCTCCTGTGGCAGTTCAGATCAGTGGAACCAGCTAGGCTGCCAAGCCCCAGTTTAGACCCAAGCTTGCTGGTCTCCAGACTAGGATACACTGCCAGGCCTGCCTGTGAGCCCAGGAAGGGGTGAGCTGACATGGTTTATGTGGGAGGAGATATTCTGGGAGGGGAGACGGAGCAGACAGGAGTGTTTTGTGACTGCTGATCCATGCTGCCATGTGCATGTTCTTTGCGTACAGCTGTCTGTCGGCACACCTTGTGCAGCATTGTTGTACATCAAAATAAATCCCCATGGCATCCTGGATACTCCCCAGAGGGCTCTCCCAAGATGGAAATGTCCAGGAGCACTGTATAGAGCTGGATAATTTTGCTATAGGTTGTTCTGGACCATTCTATGGAATTCTACTCCTGCTACAGGTTGGGTTAAATAACCTAGAGACCATCTCATTCTTTATTTCATTCTGTAGGTGTTAGAGTAACGTCTGTGGGGCTTGTTAAATTATTTTACCCGATGGCAGTTCCCTGCTGGTTTGTTCTTCTCACCACTAATCACTGAGTGTCTGTTCTCCCACACTCTATTGGCCTGCGTTTCCTAGCAGGACCAGAGCTGTGGGAGTGGGACATCCCAATAGGTATGGTAACATGCTTTTGATCGAATAGGTGCCAACTCCAGGACACAGTCATTATCTACCCTGTCTCCCAAAATGCAGATATGGGAGGACTGTGTAGCCCACAGAACAATCCATATGTTCTAGTACATGGACTCCTGCTCTAGCATAGCCTGTTACAGACGCTGTCTCACGTGCCTGCCACAGAAGCCATCTTGCATGTGGACACACACACACACACACACACACACACATGCACACACACACACACACACCCCCATGGCCCTGGAACAGGAACTGTCCAGTACACATGTCCTGGCTCCATCAGAGACTTGACCAAGATCCCCTGGTCTGCTCCGCGGACTTTATGCATCCTAGTGATGACAGATCCGCATGGATCTGGCTGAATGTCTGACCTGTGTCATAGCCAAGACACCATTGCACATTCACACCAGCTCTGGCCCATTGCTGTGTTTCATGTAGAGCATGTATAAACAGTGGTAATTTAGCATAATTTTCCCCTTGACTACATCTAAAATAAATGTGAATCATTGCCACAGGTAATTAACATTTCTTTACAACATTAAATTCTAAACGATTACAACTCCTGCTCAATGAAAATTTGTCATGCTTTGTGTTCCCATTTTTCCTGGCCAGCTGTCTCTCCAGAGCTGATAAATGGGAGCAGCATGCAGTGACAAATTGGCTCTGACTTCACCACCCCTAATTTGGGGGATCAGCTCTGGCTCCTTGGTCAGAAAGCACAAATCCAGAGGATGAGCAACCTCACTAACACTGCACGCACGAGCCCTGCCAGCTCAGGGCATAAGTGAGTGCATCTCCCACAGCTGGGGAGTGGAGCTGGAAGGAAGGTGCATACTGGCCTCTGCATTGTGCAAATAGGCACAGAGAGGTGACGGCCAAAGGCCAGACATAGGTGCCCGGAGCACCATGGCCAGGCTCTGATGTTAAGAAATCCTGAGTCAAAATCCACAGGACTGGCTCAAGAATCACTAGATTTATGAAGAGAAGAAGTGTTAGTTCTTTGCCTTCTGGGGCGTGTGCGCAGGTCACACTTTCCGTCTTCTCCCTACCACCAGGAGGGCTGGAAACGTTCTTTTGTGAAATAAAAGCTCAGATTCTCATGCACCGCCATGTTTCAAGAAAAACGACAGATGTCACCAGACTCGCAATGAGATTGCCAGAGTTGGCAACGTTGCCCAAGCCAAGCCCCATGGGCACGTAACTGATGTGCCTCAAGTCGGGCACCCAAAAATGAAGGCATCCAAATTAGGGTCTGAGTAACTTGTTTCGGGTCACACAGGGTATCTGGCGGAGCTGGGATAAGACCCTAATTCTCCCGGCCAGAGCTCTCATTGTGCTACCTGGCAGGCTTCCTAGCACACTGAAGCCCAGTCAGGCTTGCTGTCCCATACTTGTCAGGGCAGGAAGCAGCAGCTGAGGCAGGGCGGGGAGTGGTGGAGGAGGAGGGAGAAGACCCTTCTCTGGCAGCTTCGGGCCCTTGCTGCCCTCTCTATGTCTCTGAGGAGTTGCTCAGGAGAAGCTGACTGTAGCTTTGCAAAGAGGGAGAGCTGCTGGGAGGACACGCATCACAGCAGGAGAGAAGGGACTAGAACTGGCCCTGAGCTACTGTGCTCTTCTGCTCCCTCCTTCCCTCTCCCCGCCTCAGCTGTTACCCCAAAACTACTGTCAGCTTCTCCTGGGCAATTCTGCTCCTTCCCACACAGGCCTATCTGCCCTTGGTGAGAAGGAGAAGGGAATTAGGGATCAGGAGCCAAAGCTCTCAGCTGTCCCTCCACCTTGCCTTGCAGGGCTGACACAGCCCGGGGTATACAACTCAGCTGCACCCCACTGAAAACATTGTCCTGCATTTAATCAACAAGGAAAATCTCCATGTGCCAGGTGTAGCAGCCTGCCTGGAACTTGGGGGGCGGAGACCAGCTTGCAGAAGGGCAGAGTTTGGAGGAGGCCCCAGGAAGTCACTCTGTGTGCACATGGCTGGAATGTCAGCTGCACTGGTTGCACTTCTGCAAATGGTTCTCTTAATAGTTTAATTTTGTTTTACAAGCATGCAGGCCTCTCATATTATTACCCAGCACGTGGTACATGAACCATATGGGGAGGCCTGAAGGGGATGCTATGGCAGGGAGTAGCAGAGTCCTGGACAGGCCATGCCTCCTCCTCTAGCAGGGAATTAATTATTCCCCCTCACCTTGCCTGGGTGTCTCGCCTACTTTGTGCTGCTGCTCGGCCCACTCCCCTGCCTTGTGCTGGGAAGCACCAGCTGGTGGATGGTGCTAGGAGACCATTGTAGCCAGCAGCAGGGCAGAGCCAGTCTGGAGCCTGGGTCAGTTTCATGCAGAGGTATGTGGGGACCCTAAAGCCCCCTGCCACTGGGCTCTCCGGGGCTTCTAGAAGGGACAGGGAAGAGCTAGCGAGCTGGGAGGTCCCTTTGGAGGGGCAGGAGCGAAGCTCTCACGGAGCAAGTATCTCCCTTAGGGACATTGAGCTCAGTGTCTAGATATGGGATTTACCAAGCCAGTGGATGAGTCTGTGCTGGGTGCTGCCTTCTGACTGCGTCCTTCCCCCTCTCCTCTAGCCTGCGAGCTGGGATTTTACAAGTCAGCCCCTGGTGACCAGCTGTGTGCAAAGTGCCCCCTGCACAGCTACTCAGAGAGCCGGGCTGCACAGGTGTGCCGCTGTGACAGCAGCTACTACCGGGCAGCACAAGATCCCCCATCTGCGGCCTGCACGCGTAAGTACCTACCCATCTGCCTCAGACTGCCCACCCCAGCCTGCGCACCCACTTTCCACAGCACATAGGGAACAGAACCCGAATCAGCCTGGCTACAGCAGCAGAGGGAGATTCCCATGCAAGTGGAAAGGGCCAGAAGGTCGGTGAGGGAGTATCTGTCTGTGGGATGAGAGGGAACCCTGACACTACACGGCTGAATGTGTTAGAAACATCAGGCTGGAGACCTGGCCCCACTGGAGTCAATGGGAGATTTGCCATGCTCTGTGTGTGTTTGTATGCGTGTCTGGGGCACTCGCTGTGAGTGTACCTCGGGGTGTTTGTGTTGTCCTGGAGGCATGACTGCATTAGGATAAAGGTGTGTGTTTCAATCAGGATAGCTCACATGTCAAAGCTACAATGTGCCTTAACTCCACAAAGATTTTAAAGCATGTAACTGTCGTGTTTTAAACCCGCCTTTTTCTTAGTGTAGATGGGACCTGTCTCTCTGCATGTGAATGCCATGGATTCATAGCTACATAGATTCCCAGGCCAGAAAGGACCATTGTGATCATCTAGTCTGATCTCTTGTATAACACAAACCAGAGAATTTCCCCAAGGTAATTCCTAGAGCAGATCTTTTTAAAAAACAAAACCCAGTCTTGGTTTAAAAGTTATCAGGAATGGAGAATACACTGCGACCTTTGGTAAGCTGTTCCAATGCTTAATTACTCTCACTATTAAAAATTTACACCTTTTTTCCATTCTGATTTTTCCTAGAGTTAACTTCCAGCCATTGGATCATATTAGAACTTTCTCTGCTAGACTGAAGAGCCTGTTATTAAATATTTATTCCCAGTGTAATTACTTGTAGACCGTTATCAAGTCACCCCTTAACGTTCTCTTTGTTAAACTAAATAGATGGAGCTCTTTGAGTCTATCACTATAAGACAGGTTTTCTAATCCTCCAATCATTCTCATGGCTCTTTGAATCTTCTCCAATTTATCAACATCCTCCGTGAATTGTGGGCATCAGAACTGGACACAGGATTCCTGCAGCGGTCATGCCAATGCCAAACCTAGGGTAAAATAACCTCTCTGCTCCTACTCGAGATTCCCCCATTTATGCATCCCAGGATAGCATTAGCCTTTTTGGCCACAGAGTTACACTGGGAGCTTGTGTTCAGCTGATTATCCATCCTGACCCTCAAGTATTTTTCAGAGTCCCCCATTCTGCCAGTATGGCCTGCATTCTTTGTTCATAGATCTCTATGTTCACATTTCGTCATGTTAAAATGCATGTTGTTTGCTTGCATCCAGCTTACCATGGGTTCCAGATTGCTCGATATTGGTGACCTGTCTTCATAATTATTTACCACTCTCCGGTTTTTTGTGTCATCTGCAAACTTTATCAGTGATGATTCTGTTTTGTTCCAGGTCACTGATAAAAATGTTTAAATAGCATAGAACCAAAAACAGATCATTGAGGGATTCCACTAGAAAAACACCCACTCAGGGCTTGTCTACATTACCCGCTGGGTCGACGGGGTCGATTTATCACGTCTAGTCTAGATGCGATAAATCGACCGCCGAGCGGTCTCCCATAGACTCCGATACTCCACCAGGGCGAGAGGTGCAGGCGGAGTTGACGGGAAAGCATCAGCTGTCGACTTACCGCAGTGAAGACACCGCGGTAAGTAGATCTAAGTACGTCGACTTCAACTACGTTATTCACGTAGTTGAAGTTACGTAACTTAGATCGATCCCCCCAGTGTAGACCAGGCCTTAGTGATGATTCCCCATTTACAATTACATTTTGAGAACTATCAGTTAGCCAGCTTTTAATCCATTTAATGTGTGCCATGTTAGTTTTTTAATCAAAGTATTAGCTAGGATGGGTAAGGAATGGTGTCGCTAGCCTCTGTTTGTCAGAGAGTGGAGACGGATGGCAGGGGAGAGATCACTAGAGCATTACCTGTTAGGTTCACGCCCTCTGGGGCACGTGGCATTAGCCACTGTTGGTAGACAGGATACTGGGCTGGATGGACCTTTGGTCTGACCCAGTATGGCCATTCTTATGTTCTTATACTTGTGCTAAAGCACTGAGAAAATTAGAACAAAAGCAGAGCTTGTGTTATAAATGATTTGGCCCTAATACACTGTAAATAAGGTAAGTTCATCTGTATATAAATTAGGGTTTCTAAAAACAAGAGAAATATAACTACAAACAAAAAATTAATCATATTAACCAAATTAAGTGATTTAAGAGTGAATCCCATAGATCGGAGACACCAGGAAATATCAGTGCACAGTGAAGAAACCCCCGGGCATCAGAAGAAGAAGATAAAGTGCAGTATAAATAATAGACTGGTCAACTACACCTCAACCGACTGTATATGAACAATGAGTATGCAATCGACTAGAGAGACAATATAAAGATGGATCACTAGTCGGGCCAGGTCTAACTGTTATTTAAATTGTGTATTATTAAGCAAAGTGAGTTCATGCATATACCTATAGTTTTAATCCTTTCTCAGTGAAATATGGTTAAATTTGGTTATTGTGTAAAAGCAAATATATCACTTCTGTATACTACTTTGTTAATTAATATAATAGTACCTTATCAGGAATGCACAAAACTCGAGGCCTGGACAAAAGACTATTCCACAGTCCGGTATCTTTCAAAACAGTAGACTCCAAAATCTAGATGGAATTATTGGTTACATTTCAAGATGATCTGAATCTGGATATCTATTTGATTTGCAATGTGCATACATTGCTAAACTGTTTAATCAGACACAAAGAAAGTTAACAAACTAATTGCAGCAAGTGATATAAAGGCAAGGAAAAACCAGACTGGTAAAGAAACCATAACCGACTCATTAGGAAACGTTGAGGAAGGAAAATTGCCTGACCTCATTAGTGATGAACAGCTGCCTAGTATTGCCCTCAGTGTTTAACAAAAACTATGGCTAACCGGCAGCGTCATGTAGACAAATTCCCTTTAAGTACCAGTCATAATTCGGGTTGAGTGACACACTATCTTAATGGAGATATGTGTTGTTAAAACAACCTTGCTCAGTGCCTGGTTCCAGGTACATTTCTTTTATAGCTTCACTAACAATATTGGAGCCTGACACAGCAATATTTAATAAATTGGTTACTGGTCATTCAGTCGGTTATCTGGAAGACAGCATCGACAAGAAACAATTGGCTCTCTGTCAACTAGAAGCGTATCACGCAGCCATGCAAAGCTGAAAAGCACCTCACACAGCTTATTATGCCAGGGATGCTTTTGACATTTCAGCTCACGTGTGTGGTCACAATGGTTCAGCCTAGTATGAGACAGAGAAGCTAGCTACGCCTGTCTCCTGCCCAGTAAAGCTTTCCAGCAGGTGCTAACCAGCAGGAAGGGTAACCTATCACATGGATGGACAGTACTGTGTAGTAACTAATTACAAGAAGTTTATACATGGAGGCCTCACTTATAAAGTCACTACTCCGCATTTCTGTTTTACCCCTCATGTACATAGCGCTGCGGACGGAACACACTATAATAATTCCTATCCCAGTTTTCAAAATGAATCCGAAGTGAGCCCAAATACTGGAATGAAGTTAAAACTTACCTACCAGTTTTAATGTGCTTATTAATCACTTTAAATTTAAAAACATTACTAGACGAAACCACACACATTCAGATTAACAGTGACATGCACAAGGCAGAACAAGCCTTGAATAACTTTTTATTCATGATGGGGATCTTAAAATACTGTTTTCCCACAGCTGGATAGAGGTTGCATTTAAGACTTTGCTTGTGTTACAAGGTGTATTAGTTTTAGCTGTGTTAATTATCTATTGCCACTTATGGAGTTTGTTAAAACACTTTAAATCACATATAAAGGCCCTTACCACTAATTCATACGTTCATTTGGCAAAGATGTGGCCTTGACTATAACAATTATCAAGGCAACAAGTGGGGGGCCTGTTAAGTAATATATGCTGGCTAGCGTATAAATATATATCATATTAATAAAATGCATTATCTGCACCATACATATATGTATATTAGTGTGCACAGAGCAATAACATAAAGCACAAATATCGTAACAGTGATATAGCCCAAACCAGCCTATACAGTAATCCTGTTCACTTATGCTAAGTATCCCATAACTCCTTGCATTTGCTGAAGTAAGCATTTGGCAAAAGCAGACAGGAAACTTGCCAAAATCCAGAAACGTCAATTCGTTCTATGTCTTAGTCCCAGCTAGGGAAGTACCTTCACGGACCAGTACCTGGAAAGCTAGTATACAAAACAAAGCTAAGGAAGGAACAGAACAGCAAGTTAGGGAAGTGGAACAAACTGCTGGCTTAGGCTGTAGTGGCATGTAACTTGTAACATCATCATATAAATAATACCAGCTGGGATGTGTGACTTGGGGAGTGCACCTTCTGCGTGAGGTGAATGTAACATCGCTGCATAGGGCTGCTCTTTGGAGACTGGTATTTTATAGAGCCCTTTCCTGTACCAGATTAATAAACCTGACACATTCGTCATTTAGTCTCTTGAGTATGTTTCGTAACAAACCAATGTATTGTCAAGCAATTGACTGTGCAATTTATCAACAATCCTATTCTCATCAGGTTCTCACACTGCATGTAAACTTCAGATCAGCCTGTACCTAGGATCTGTTATTTCCTTCACCCCACACACACCCCCAGGGCATGGCACCCTCAGGTCAGCCTGTATCTAAGTTGTGTTATTTCCTTCCCCCCGACACACACCCAGGGCATGTCACCTTCAGATCGGCCTGTATCTAGGTTGTGTTATTTCCTCCCCCCCAAACACACACCCAGAGCATGTCAGTCATCCTCTAGTCGGCCAGTATCACTCTGTTCTCTCCCACGGATCACATCACCTTCCATGAGCTTTTCTCTCGGCCTGCCCCCCCCCCCAACCCCGAGCACAACACCCCACCAATCTCGATGAATCTCTGCTTCCTTTCCAGGGCCCCCCTCTGCTCCTGTGAACCTGGTCTCCAGCGTGAATGGCACCTTGGTGACACTGGAGTGGGCCCCGCCCCTGGACAAAGGGGGGCGCACTGATATCACGTACAATGTGGTCTGCAGACGCTGCACATGGGAACAGGGCCAGTGCGAGGCGTGCGGCAGCGGGATCCGCTTTGTTCCCCAGCAGATGAGCCTGGCGCAGGCTGCCCTCACCGTGGCCAACCTTATGGCCCACATGAACTACTCCTTCTGGGTGGAGGCTGTCAATGGCGTGTCCAACCTCAGCCTGGAGCCCAAGAGATTTGCCGTTGTCAACATCACCACGAACCAGGCAGGTAGGAGGAGCAGATACCCCCAGGAGGCTCGGCCCATGGCAACTGATGTGAACAGCTCCCCACTGGGTCCAGCTGGACCTTCTCCCAAGGGGGGTCAGCGTTTACCTAAAGGCCCCCCGAGGGATCTGAGTCAGCCCTGCTTTTCCTGCGCTCAAAAGGGGAATAAGCCACAGTCACTGTGTGTGGGGCCTGTGACAAATGCTGGCTTGTCATGGTGACCATGGTAGCTCCTACTCAGGCATCTGTGAGAAATGGCCCTTGTCGCCTCAGCCGGTGTGGCACCGGCACTGGGGAGACGGAGCTGTCTGGGGCTCACCGCTGAACCACCATCTGCAGACACATGCTTTGAGCGAGCGGGGAATTAATCTTCTTCAGTTCGCTTTCAGCCCATCACATTCTGCTTCATTGCCACGGCCTCAACACCCTGGCCGTTCAGCTGTGGCCTCACGCTGGGCTGCGCCGTTTCCACAGGAGGCCGGGGGCACACCGGACATTTGTTTATTGACAAGGAACACTAAGTGGAGCATGAACCCCCCGGCCTGCTCCTCGCCTCCCTTCCCAAAGGGCCACGCAAAAGTTCATGCTGCATCTAGTGCTCCTTTCCCATCTCACACAAGGGCCAGCAGCTAGCAGGTGCCTGTGTTGTTTGCTGGGGAAAGTCTCTCTCATGCGTATCTTGTCTTTTCCAATCCCTTGCTGAGAAACAGCCTCTTTCCGCAGGAAGCCGTTCCCCACTTTGGCTCAGAGCAGGACCTTGGGGCCCATCTCCAGTGCAGGGACCGGCTCTTCCAGCTGTGCTCCCCAGTTGGAAACAAGCACAGGGAGCATTACATGATGAGGAGCCTCAGGGCTTGCCTACACTGACAGCACTGCTGAAGTGCTTGGTGGAGATGCTACCTACGCCGACAGAGAGTTCCCATCGGCACAAGTACTGCACGTCCCCGAGGGAATCCCTCCCATCTACATAGCCCCAGGGTTAGATCGGTACAACTACCTCGTTCAGAGATCCACACCCCCGAACATGGGTAGTGTAAACCAGGGCTCATTCTGCTCTCCTGTATAAGTGTCAATTGGGAATAACTCCAGAGAAGTCAAAGGAGTTGCCTGGGTCAACTCACAATAAGTGAGGGGAACAAGGCCTTTTATTGCAAACTATCTCCTGCAGCTGCCCAGGCTCCCAACTGACCCCCCCTCCCGCCCCCCGGAGGACATCCGCCCTTCCCCTGCCCCTCCTGCCGGCCCCGCCCCAGTGGTATCACACCCATGCTAAGGGGACAGCACTAAATGCCGGCAATGGCTGGCTGCATAGACAGATATCGAATGCTCCTTAGTTAGCTTGTCTCCTAGAATGTGACGCTGAACAGGTGCAGCTGGGAGCAGCAGAAACAGGCAGGCTGGAAAGAACAGAAGTTTAGCCGTGTGGCTGGAGGTGTTTAAAGGGACACTCAATGTAAAAGAGGCACCAACCTGCAAAGCGGAGAGCCGTGCTCCCTGCGATAGTCAATAGTCGTTCTCAGTCATCCCGACAGCTCCACCACTCCGAGCAGGGGGGCGGAGTTGGCTCCCATTTGAATGTGCAGAAATCAGACTCTCAGTGCTGTTTTTAGGTCAGTTCATGCGAGCTGGGAGTGGATTCTCCCTCCTGCTCTGCACCCTGCGCTTTGGCCTGCTGTTGGGAAGTGCAGTGTGTGTTGTTGCAGCGATTTCTCCTCCGGAGAGGGGCCAGCTGGGGACTGTGTTGGATAGACCATACTCCCTGGACTGGCTAGGCCCATTCAATCAATCTTTACTGAGCTCTCCGGGGAATCTCACCAATCCCTGGAGTTCAGGAGTGCCAGGGATTGCTGTGGAGTGCGGAGCCTCAGTGCTCTCTCTGCCCATAGGGATTGCTTTAACTTGTATTCCCTTCTGTTGTGCCCAGCAGGGCTTTCTGGGCCTGGGTCACCTTCCCCCTGGCCTCTGTCTTTGCTAGGGATTCTGACCTTGCATCGCTTCCAGTTAGTTCATATGGTCAGACGGGCCAGTCTGGACGCTCCCTGAATGTCTGTTCCGGGTCAGCGTTCCCCAAGGCCTGTCTACACTAGTTTCTGAGCTGCTTTAACTATACTTTGTTCTAACCCAATCCAGTAGTAGCGGCACAAAAGCTGGGAGCTGGGCAGCTCATAGGCTGATCCCTGGGGTCACCCTTGTGGCCAGGAAGAAACACGTGGGGAGTGTCCCCAGGAGCTTTGACAAAGGCATTATCTGCACAGATGCGATCTTTGTGTGTGCATTAGAGCAAGAGGCACCAAGCAGCCCTGTCGAAACATGCGAAATATACTGCAGCCCAGCAGACTGTGGCTAGTTGAGGCCCTGTACACACCACCTGGGCTTGACCTCCCTTAGCTGCAGTGCGGTAAAAACAACAGCGCCTTGTCTCCACAGCAACAGGGCAGCCAGTGCTACCTGGAGTTACCATTTCCACGCCCAAACACCACAGGCCCCATCTTCTCCTGTATTCTGCCTCCAGCAGGGGCTGCAAGTTGAGGCTTTAGAAAATAGCAAGACCCTTTCCTTGTAATAAACCAGCCAGTCGTGCAATGCTATAGGTGGGTGAACTATCCCTTCCTGGCCCCCACTCGGAGCCTGCATAGTTACAGTGTTAATGCTGATCGTCATGCAGTTCTCTGGCCCTTTTATCTGTCTGCTGAAAGCCTGAGGCAGGGAATCCCACAGGCAGATCCAGGGAGGCAAGAAGGTTTCCCTTTGTTTGATCTCAGTCCGCCAGCCTTTGTAGTGATGCCATGGGACAGCGCTTGCCGGAGGCACAGGCCATAAGGCGGCCAGACCTCTTGGGTAGCCAGTGTTATGACGCATCCTGGTCCATAGCTAAAACACGAATGCAGCTCCCCTGCAGCTGCACACCACAGCACTGAGGGGGTGCATGTGTAATGTTACTGCTCACCCCCCACACCAGAAAACTGGAATATTCCATTATGATTACCGATCCTCCCACCTGGCACACCAATAGGGCATTCCATTATTGCTGCCCCCAAAAATGGCATATTCTATTGCTACCCATCCATCAAAACAATGGGGTATTCCATTATTGTTGCCCCCCACCAACTGAAAAAATGGAATATTCCATTATCGCTCTTCTACCCACCCAGCATAACCAGGGGTAGTGCGTTATCATTGTCCCCAGGCACCCACTGTAACACATTGTCTCTTGATCCTGTGTGCAAGCCTCTCCTCTTGGAGAAGATTCCTGTGAGCGGGGGGCCCTGTAATCTAGCCGGCCAAGGCACAGCAAGGTCCGGTGTCTGGAAGGTGAAGCGAGATACATTAAAAGTGGAAATGGGTTAATTAACCACGGGAACAGCTTGCCTAGGGATGTGGTGGATTCTCTGCCATTTGGGGTCTTTAGATTGAGAGTGGGCATCTCTTATCTCAGTGCTCTGGGCTGGATGCAGGAGCCCTAGGTGGGGGTCTCTGGCCTGGGCTATCGAGGTCAGACTGGATGATCAGAACGGTCCATCCACCCACAATGACACTGGAGTCTTTCATTGGTACCCTCTCTCCTTGTGACAGTGGCATGTTCCATTGTGCCTCCCTGCATCCATCCACCATGATGGAGTGAAAAGATAGGCAGCAGCAAGGAGTGTGCCCAGGGCCCGAGGATGCCAGCTGTGCAGGTGGGGGGCTTTTCCTGCCCCTGGCACATAGCCTGGCCTGGCTGATGATTAGCTAGACAGACTCTTCTGCACTGGTGCCGTGGGCTGGCAAGGGTGTAACTGAGGCCCCATTGACCAGAAAGGTTTGTGAATCTGCTCTACCTTTGTGAACCCAAAACAGAGAGAGCAGCACCGGAGGTTGCTGCCCCTCCTCACTAGGGAACAGAATGAAGTTCTGGGACAGATTGTGCTTTAGTGTGGGGGAGTCAGACGGGTCAGTGCTGCGCCGGGACCCCGGGCAACTGGACAGCGAGGTCCTGCTCTCGGGGAAGGTGCTAGACAGCTGGGCTGCCCTCTCAGCTTGTGCCTAGAGACCCCAAGATTGGGGCAATGGCTGGACTCCAAACAGGCTCTGGAAGTTCCAGAGATCCAGGGATCCAGATGCTTGGATTCCCAGGCTGCAGCATGGCTCGATCTGTCACTGGAGACAAGTCCAGTTTCTGATGTTCTGTCATCTTCATTCTCAGCCCCGTCCCAGGTGGTGGTGCTTCGCCAGGAGAACACGGGTCAGAACAGCGTCACACTGCTGTGGCATGAGCCAGACCAACCCAACGGCATCATCCTGGAGTACGAGGTCAAGTACTACGAGAAGGTAACAGCGATTTGCTGGCCCAGCCCCGCAGCCTGGCCATGGTGCATTAAGCCAGGGTTATAGCTTAGGCTACTGTTTGCATGGTGTAATTACTGTTACCAGCCAGACACATAGAGAGAGTGACTTCCAGGCCCCTCCCCAGGCCCTGCACTGTCTCAGTGAGATCTTTGCCTTGCTCTCCAACAGGACAAGGAAATGCAGAGTTACTCCACTCTAAAATCCAAAGGCACAAGTGCGACTGTCTCTGGGCTCAAGCCTGCAACCCGCTACATCTTCCAGGTTCGGGCCCGGACCTCTGCCGGCTGTGGGAGGTTCAGCCAGATGGTGGAGGTGGAGACCGGGAAAGCAAGTGAGTGCACGAGAGGATGAGGTCGGGGAGAGAGCGGAAGTGCGTGCCTGGGCACGAGGGTTAAAGTGCAGACCCAGACGCACAGCACTTGGTCAGGGGGCTGTTTGCTTTTGACTTCGGCCGGCGTGGGATCCGCTGCACAGTCAGTCGGTGGCTGAAGGGAGAGGAATAAGCGAACGGGGAGGTGAGGGCTGAGTCAGAAGGGAGCGGTGGTTCTGCTGACCTGGAAGCCAGGCTGGGAGTGCCAGGCACTGATGTTGGTGCAGCAGCTGGCATCTGGGTGGAGGGGTTTGCTTGGGGGATTATGAGCAGCTGGAAATGGATAGTGGCACATGATAGTGTAAGCAGGTGTGAGATGGGGAGGGAAAGCTCGGGGGGCGTGGGCCTGGGACACTACACTGCAGACTAGGAGAAGGGCAGAAGAGACATCCTTGGGTCTGCCTTCCCTGCAGAGCTAGCCCAGCTCTTAGCTGGGCGTTGCTTCGAACCCTGCCCACCATCTGCACACAAACCCCTCTGACCTTCGGGTGGCCACTGACACATCCCCAGAATACAGGACTTCCCCCCTCCCCTGCCTGCATCCACCTGCCCATCTGTGTGGGCCCTGGCTGAGTCACTCTGCATGGAGATGCTGCCCCCACCCCTGTTCCCACCAGTGTCCTCCTGTATCCACAGTTTCTTCCTCTCTCCTCTCATTTTCCCTGGACAAAGTCATGTGTGGCGCTGCGTCTCTCCCGGACAGGGCCGGTGCTCCACAAAACCAGGACTATCTGGCTTCAAATCGGACAAGTGGCCTCTCGAAGTGTGATTGCTCTTTGCAGTGAGGATGCAGCTGAAATCCCTGCGGTGTGACAGTCCTCCAGGGCTTTCCCACAATCCTGCCGTGTGCCCAGAAGGATAGACAAGTTCTCCCACAATGCACTGGGAAAGACTCACAGAGCGTCCCAATTTACTGCAGCACAAAGAACCACGGGACATGCCCCCAGAAATCCTAGCGACCTGGCGAGGGCATGGGAACCCGGGCAGGGCTTTGCAGTGCTTGCTGCTCCCTGCAGGAATTGCCGAGTCGCTGTGTGGGGAGGAGTGACACTGCAACTGTCAGACAGAGGGAACAATTCTCCCAGGGCTCTTGGCGCCCTGAGAAATGCCATTGTAATGATTAGCGCAAGGAAGTGGCAGCCAGCATTGCCGGGTTCTGCACTCACCTCTGCCACACGTTTGCTGTGCCACACTGCCCAGTCTAGGTCCATGCCTCAGTTTCCCCATCTGCAAAGAGGTCCCTGCATAGGGGGTCAGGAAGATTAATTCCTTTCCCATCAAGATCCTCAGTGGAAGGTCTGGCAATGGGGCAGAGTGTTATATATTATGGAATGTAGGTTTACAGAGGCTGGGTTAGTGGGTGCCTCACACCAAGTACATGCCCCTTGAGTTCCCCTTCTGTGATGTTTCTCTTCCAGTAGCTCTCAGATATGACACCATGACAATCATCTGGATCTGCCTGACCCTGATAACTGGCCTTGTAATCCTGCTGGTGGTTCTGATCTGCAAGAAGAGGTAGGAGACCCGCAGAGGTTACTGCATGCTGAACTCAAAGACACTTCATGTTGGCTCCCCCTAGAGCTGGGGCAAGAGGCTGCGTTAGCGCCACACCTGGGGATTCTGTTCGGTCTGCCTGACCGGGAGTGGAGCATCGTTGAGAGCAGCGGTGGTGGAGACAGAATGGCAGGGAGCAGGAAGCAAACCAAGGAAATGATCTAAGAGACCAGAGTGGTCCTGGGGAGAGTTAGATCAGATAGACAAGAACAGGGCTCCTGGTCACCTCAGGAGTGTGACACAGGAGAAGGAGGACCTGGAGCTGATCTGAAATAGGCCTGTTGGGAAAGCAATAGTCTGGTAGCACCTTGCTAGTACCGGGTTTTAGTGTCAGTATAAGGCAGGAATAGTCAGTCAACAGGCAGACCACGGGCCAAATCCGGACCACTAAGCCAAATCTGGACCGCCAGGCACTTTTGAACATCCCCTGAAATCTTTTCATTTATTTATTATCATTATTGGCTTGTTTATTACTTTCTCTGGAATCTGGACTGTGACTATACCTTGGCCAAGACATTTGGACCTTGACAAAAAATAATTGACTACGCCTGGTATAAGGTTTTTTTTGTGGATTCTGAATCTCAAGATCCTAAGTTCAAAGAAACTGTCTGATGATACCTTGTCACTATTGAGCATTTTGAAATATGAGCCAGGTGGCAGTGAAAGCATTTTCATTGAAGTTCAAATATTTTTAATGAAAACTGCACACTAATGTTTGGTGATGGAGCTAGGAGGTACATATGTGATGTCTGTATTAGAGTTTGTACTAGCTGTGTACCTTTCTAGCAAACGCCCTCCTCCCCCAAACTGAGACACAAGGTATTTTCTTCCTGTACTCTCTGAGCATGCTCACAACAAATTCTTACATCTTCACTCATGCGAATTAATTTTCAAATACTGGACAATTATAGACATTAATCAATTATAAACCAAACACTCACCACACACCAAACACAATACAGGCGATCCACACAGGCAAAATGAAGTCGAGGATTGCAGCAGATGTAATATACAGAGAAGCCATAAGTAAGAAGCTAGACCTGTGCATTGATCCCTTAAACGCCACTAGGCTCTCAGAGGCATTAGTAAATATTGACAGTGGTAGAGTGGCACAACCATCAATGTAGACAACTCACTTACAGCTGGAATTTTCCAAATGCGTGAATTTGAACATTGCTGGCCCTCCCTCAGGTTCTGTGACACAATACCAAGGAGAGCAGAGACACTGGCAGTGCGAAAAGCATGCACAGGTTGGTCCAACAAAGATATTTGACACTGAGCTTATCTATTGAAGAGTGATAGGCCTACAAGCAAGTTCATGAGAGGTTGACATCAAGAATATTTTGACAGGTGATTGGTTCCTGTACCGACATCAATGTTCGCTGCCTCTGGTGACAGGATTGCCGAGGCTAAATCTAAGCTAAAGAAGCAGCTGCAGACAGAGGTGTCAGCTAGACATCCTTCCTAAGAAGTCCCCTGCACAGTCACTGACAGTTCTGCCGTACACCTGCCAGCACGTGGTATCATCAAGGGCTTTGTGACAAATTTCAGAATCTATACTGAACACGAGCTAGCAGCAGATGATGTATACTTTGTCTCGGACACGTGCAAATCCTTCAGCACAGTGAGAGTCACAAAATCGAGCAGAGCTACAGAAGCATAATTTAAGGACAAATGCATAGGTACCTCCACAGAAAGTTGTCTTGACAGTTAATGAAAATAAGGAGTTTGTTTGACATCATATGTGCAGAATTATTAAAGGCAGAGAAACCACTTGAGCTGAAATAAACCAGGGGGGTGCAGAGGTCAACAGAGGAGATATGGTCACCTCGCATGAGGAAGCAAAGAACATCCTCAGACATCAAACAGTGATGGTTGCAAAAGAGAAAGTGGTGGAAAAGTCGGTATTATCAGATGACATTGATGTATTTCTCTTACTCTTGCATCATTACCTTGAACAGAGCCTAACATATTTAGTGATTATGGAACCCAGAGTCCAAGAGAGAGCTGTAATAGACATCCGTGCTACTGCAGAGCAGCACCGGAACATTGCACCAGGCCT
The DNA here is from genome assembly GCF_015237465.2 of Chelonia mydas. NCBI lineage: Eukaryota > Metazoa > Chordata > Testudines > Cheloniidae > Chelonia > Chelonia mydas. The sequence continues at coordinate 4,420,211 of NC_051258.2, forward strand.
GTGCGCTGTCCGTGCGCTCAGGCTGTGATACAGTAGCTTCCTATTTTGGCCTCATCAGAATGACTCTGTTGAAAATTCTGCAAGCTGGGTCCTCCCTCTCTCTGCTGGGTGACACCAATGCCACAGTGCCTGCTGACGCTGGATAGGCACCCAATTCCTGGCTGTATGCTACAGACAATCAAACTGAGCCCCATGTTAGAAGCATGGCAGAAAACATGGGCAGGGAAAATTGGCAGGTACCATATCAAAACCAAAGCTCAGCTCCTTACCACCATCAAGCGAAGCACTTATAGGAAATGTCAAATGAGGACATATTCAGGTGCTTTGGATCTAGCTGCCCCACCGCTGGATCCACTGCAGTATGGATGGATGGATACGTGATGATAGTTCCAAGTCTCCATTTTCAAAAACTGTACCAGACAATGGCGCACAGATATTTTGAAGTTAATCGAGGGTAATGGACCTTGTAAATCTATGAGCCAGATTGCCAGGAACCATATTCTGAACATGCTCTGGAGGTGTGGAGTGTCGTAGTGACCTGACAAAATCAGCATTTGCAGATGAAAACAGGGATGACAAGTAGTGACCTGTATTACTCATGTTGGGACACTCAGCTGTTGTTGGAATGAGACAGAACACCAGTAATCATTTACAATGTCTCCAAAATGAAGTATTTGGTTACAATTATTATTATATTTACCATTTTGCTGAATAGACACGTTTATGGTGTCTATAGTCCAGCCCTCTGTGGAGAAAGAAGTGGTTCGGGACTATTTAGAAAAGCTGGACGAGCACAAGTCCATGGGGCCGGATGCACTGCATCCGAGAGTGCTAAAGGAGTTGGCGGATGTGATTGCAGAGCCATTGGCCATTATCTTTGAAAACTCATGGCGATCGGGGAAAGTCCCGGACGACTGGAAAAAGGCTAATGTAGTGCCCATCTTTAAAAAAGGGAAGGAGGAGGATACTGGGAACCACAGGCTGGTCAGCCTCACCTCAGTCCCTGGAAAAATCATGGAGCAGGTCCTCAAGGAATCAATTCTGAAGCACTTAGAGGAGAGGAAAATGATCAGGAACAGTCAGCATAGATTCACCAAGGGCAAGTCACGTTTGACTAATCTAATTGCTTTCTATGACGAGATAACTGGCTCTGTGGATGAAGGGAAAGCAGTGGACATGTTGTTCCTTGACTTTAGCAAAGCTTTTGACACGGTCTCCCACAGTATTCTTGCCAGCAAGTTAAAGAAGTATGGGCTGGATGAATGGACTATAAGGTGGATAGAAAGCTGGCTAGATTGTCAGGCTCAACAGGTAGTGATCAATGGCTCCATGTCTAGTTGGCAGCCGGTATCAAGTGGAGTGCCCCAAGGGTCGGTCCTCGGGCCGGTTTTGTTCAGTATCTTCATAAATGATCTGGAGGATGGTGTGGATTGTACCCTCAGCAAGTTTTCAGATGACACTAAACTGGGAGGAGAGGTAGATACGCTGGAGGGTAGGGATAGGATACAGAGGGATCTAGACAAATTCGATGGCAGAACAAGGAGTAATGGTCTCAAGTTGCAGTGGGGGAGGTTTAGGTTGGATATTAGGAAAAACTTTTTCACTAGGAGGGTGGTGAAACACTGGAATGCGTTACCTAGGGAGGTGGTGGAATCTCCTTCCTTAGATATTTTTAAGGCCAGGCTTGGCAAAGCCCTGGCTGGGATGATTTAGTTGGGGATTGGTCCTGCTTTGAGCAGGGGGTTGGACTAGATGACTTCCTGAGGTCCCTTCCAACCCTGATATTCTATGATTCTATGATTTGTTGAATATTTTTCACATAATAAAAAGTGGTCACTGTCTCAAATGACAATTAAGATCCATGCTATACCCCCAGCCCTCCACCTCATGTGCCCTATTATTCAAATAGGTGTTGTTATTGACTGCTATTGCAAATGTCAAATACATGGATTTCATATATTAGGACTCTGCTGCTTTGATTTTGTCTGCTCCAAATCATGTGAAATCCTGCTGATTATGGGAGGGCTGGCAAGGGTGGGATGAAATGCTGATGTTTCAAAATGCTCAACAGTGACAGTGCCATTAGGCAGTTTTGTGTAACTTGTGGTCTAGAGATACAGAAGCCACAAAAACACCTTGTCTGGACCCTAAATCGAGGTTGACCAGAGGGGCTGCCAGACTGCGATGGGGCTACAGGTCACGTGCAGCAGACAAGCTCAGAACAGGGAAGAGCAGATTATCATTGTGAGATGCGGGTGTGGATGGACTGGTGTTCTCTGAGCGGGTTGCTGTTGCACCGTGGACGTGGTACACAGGATATCCTGGTCTGGGCAAACTGAAAGCTGGAGGTGGGGGTGAACATCAGCAGTGCAGCTGTTGTGTGCCCTGCTGTCAGGGGGGGACGGGGTGCAGCAGTCGCAGTCAGCTCCAGCTCAGCTTCTGGGTGAAACTCTGGTACTGCGCCTTGCTCGCTTGCAGCCCTTCCCAGGAACCCGCGCCTGGGTGTATGTGAGATGGGAGGCAAAACTGATGGATCAGGAGTCTTCCCTCTGCCTCTTCTGTCTCCATGGCAGGCACTGTGGTTACAGCAAGGCTTTCCAGGACTCAGATGAGGAGAAGATGCACTATCAGAATGGCCAGGGTAGGTAGATGGAGATGTGTCTGGGGTCAGCTGTTCTCTGCCTCTCAGCAGGGGCTGAGTTTTGGGCCAGCTACTTTCTTTGTCCCTCTGGGTATCTGGACCCTTGGGCTGGTCTCGAGAGGTCTGTGTTCTGAAGGGGGAATTTGGCTTTCCCTGGAGTTGGGTGCAAGAGAGCAGGTCCCCACTGACTGGGGCATCTCTCCTCTGTATGTGGCCCTAAGGATTCCTGCCGCCTCTCTGGCTCCCAGGCGGCATTGCTGTTTGCTGTTGGAATGACCTCGCTTTTTATTTCCCCACTGAACTCTAACAGTGAAGTTCCCTGAGTCAAAGTTCTACGTGGACCCACACACGTACGAGGACCCCTGCCAAGCTGTGCACGAGTTCACACGAGAGATCGAGGCCTCAAGGATTAAAATTGAGAAAGTCATTGGGTCCGGTGAGTACCCTGGCTCTGCGCATTTCACACCCTTAGAACTTCCTTCAGAAACCCATTTCTTCCCATGGGCTATGGTGCTAATGTTTGTGCAGTACTCTGGAGACACAAGGGGCTAAATAAATACAGCTCGTGCTGAGTGTTATGATGATCCTCAGTGAGGGTTTAAGCCATTCCATAGCTTTCTGAGCACAAAAAGCACGTGCAGAATTTTTTAATGTATGAAATGAACCATCCTGAGCCAGATGCTCAGCTGGTGTTAATCGGTGTAGCTCAGCTGCAGCCAATGGAAGGACACTGACTTGCGCCAGCTGAAGGTCTGGCTGTCCATGCACGAGTGTCTCCTATGCTGCTACCTTGAATTTCACCCCCAAAGTTCATGTCCGGGCTGAGAAGATGCTGGAGACATTTCAGCAAAAATGTTGATTTTTTTTCTGAAAAGTGATATCTGCTGAGAATAGGGGGTTGGAAGGCAAGCGCACAAGAGAGAGGGTGAGCGAGCCAGCTGTCAGCTGCTAGTGACACCCATGGTATCCAATGGCTGCACAAAGTCTGAGTACCTTCCTGCTTGGCAATTGCACAGAACCAGCCAGGATACGAGAGCTCAGAACTTCCAGGGAGCCCAGGCTGGGAGGTGTCGGGAATTCTCACTAAACCAGCCCTGCTCTTGCTTTTCACCTGGCTTTGTACCCACATTGTTTTGAGAGAAGTTGGAAATCCCATAATAGGATGTGCTTAGCACACCTCATCATTGCTATGCAAGCACAAAGGTGGGTAAGAGTCTTTATGCCTCTGAGGCACAGAGCCAGGCAATAATTCCTTATGGTGAGTGCGTGGTAGGAAGTAGAACCCAGGAGTCCTGACTCCCTAAGCACTGGATCATGCCTCATCTTTTTATCAGCTCTAGAAAACAGGCCCCTATCTGTTGGCTCTGGACATCCATTTAGCCTAGTGGCTGAAGGAGTGCTGATTTGGTGGGCTGCCAGGGAGCTGCAGTGAATTGAGAAGCTGAACCCTTTCCCTTGTCTTTTCTTGCTTTGCAGGAGAATCTGGGGAAGTGTGTTATGGCCACCTGAAAGTGCCAGGGAAGAGGGAGCTTCCCGTGGCCATCAAGGCTTTGAAAGCAGGTTACACGGAGAAGCAGAGACGAGACTTCCTGAGCGAGGCCAGCATCATGGCGCAGTTCGACCACCCCAATGTTATCCACCTGGAGGGTGTGGTCACCAGGAGTACGTGGCTGGGGGCAACAGATTAGAGAGGGCAGTCACATAGCCAGTGCAGGACCACGGGGACAAAGGGGAAGCTGATCTCACAGCCAGAGCCCTCAGGAAGTGCTTTCCTCTCCCAAGCCTGGCAGAGACCCCCGTACAATCAGGTCCCGAGGGGCTGGCCAGCTGTTGCACAATGTATATCTCACTAATGGGGCCTTGCACTTTGCTAGCCCCTTTCATCCCCAGGGATCCCCAATAAAACAAACCAAAATGCAAACTCTTCTGTGCCAAGATCACTCTGTTCACCATCGAAATGCAGCCATCCGTGGGGTGAAATGCAGCAGCTGCGTGACTGACTATTGCAATGCTACCGGAGAGTGTCGGACAGGAATGGAGGCTCCTGTATCCAGTGGGAACTACAGAGGGAATTAGGAAGCTGGGGCACAGAGGGCCAATATGAAATGTGTCCCGAACATGGGGGTAAACATGTCATGGGTGGGAGCTCCCACCAGTTCCCAACAGGCAGGTGCTACATTAGAGACAGCTGGTAGGCTTGGCACCTGTTGGCAGGCCTACCAAAGAGACATGTTCCTAGAGGGCCCCTGCTGAAGGGCTGGGTGGGCACTGGCAGGTGGCAGTGCGAGGGCGAAGCTTGTCCTGACACTGCCCTCACTATACCTGCTCTGAGGGCTTCATTGTCCGGGGCTGCACATACAGCACCGAATTCCTGGGAGCTGGTAATAAAGTGCCTTTGGATTGCCACTCGCCAGGAGGCTCAGAATGAAGTCCTACCATGAGCCGGGGTCTCTGCTGCTAGATTCAGGCTCTAGAGTCTAGGAGCCGGCTCCTCAGCCCAGCAGCATTCTCTCCTTTTGACATTCCCGATTAGCATCTTGAGAGGGAGACAGCTTGTCACTCGCAGGACTGGTGCTCTTCTCCTTTCCCTTCTAATGTCATTAGCGAAACGAAGTGTTTATTCCTGGCTGCAGCTCAAACCACTGGTGGGAGAATGCTGTTAGTTGGGGCTTTTCCAACCATTCATTTGAGGGAGGTGAAATGGGATGCCTGACAGGGTCCTTTGTAACATCACATGTGGTGGCTCCCCTCACTCCACTCCGCTCTGCACCCCAATGCCAGAGATCGGGGTTATTGGATTAGGAGAGGCACTACCCATTAGCATTCATTTTAAAGGCCGTATCGTATTGAATTGTAATGTAATGTGAAGTCTTAGTTTTAAAAGGCACATTGAAATGCAAAGCATTATGGTAATGGGATGCAAATTTCATTTAGACAATGAAACTGACTTAGCAACAACAATGGCACCTGTAGAGAGACTGCGAGGTGGATGCGTGAATGCGAGTAGGATGTGTTCGTGCGAGTAGGATGCGTAAGTGTGAGTAGGATGTGTGTGTGCGAGTAGGATGTGTGAGTGTGAGTTGGATGCGTTCATGCGAGTAGGATGCGTTCGTGCGAGTAGGATGTGTGAGTGCGAGTTGGATGTGTGAATGCGAGTAGGATGTGTTAGTGCTATATTCACACACTGGTGTGGTTCACACGCATCACCAGAATGGGACCTCACCAGCTCTTTGCAGGGCTGTGGGAACAGCTTGGTTGCCCCTGTGACCCTGGATTTGCTTCCCTCCCTGCACTGGGCAGGCACCAGGGCTCCCAGAGGAAGGTGACTTTTCTATTAACTTGACCTCTCTTGTCTCCTGCAGGCAAATTAGTAATGATTGTAACCGAATACATGGAGAATGGCTCACTAGATTCCTTTCTCCGGGTAATCAGCTCCTTTGTATTTTTATTCATTGCACATTCCTCAGGGCTGAGTGGCTGATGAGGGAGAAGAACAGGCTGATCCACACACTGCAGTCTCATGACCACGGTGACCGCTGAGTAAAAGCTGCAGGCACTGAGGGAACACTAGCTCCAAGGCATCTGCACTGGCTCTCACAAGGAGCATCCGAGTGCAAGAGGCAGAACATCCTAGTGCACAGGAGCATCTGCCAGAGCTGTGTAGTGGGAAGAGTGGAGGGTTGAAGGTTGGAGGTGACAGGAGTAAAACCTGTCCTTCATTTCCTCGGGCCTGGCTAGGTTTGCACTGGGAGGTGTCTGGGTTTGGAGCCCAAGCGTGGGGGCATTACAGATTGCAACAGATGAGCTGAGTGAGTGTAGCTTAACGAGGACAGGGTTCTGGTCCTACAATCATAGAATCTCAGAATTGGAAGGGACCTCAGGAGGTCATCTAGTCCAACCCCCTGCTCAAAGCAGGACCAATCCCCAATTTTTGCCCCAGATCCCTAAATGGCCCCCTCAAGGATTGAACTCACAACCCTGGGTTTAGCAGGCCAATGCTCAAACCACTGAGCTATCCCTCCCTTCAAGGTCAGCGAGGTCCAAGTCGCCATGCAGAATCAGTGTTTGTCAGGTGCCCAGCGAGAGGTCAGGAATAATGTCAGGGATGTTTTCTCTCCAGAAACACGACGGGCAGTTCACCCTCATCCAGCTGGTGGGCATGCTGAGGGGCATTGGCGCCGGCATGAGATACCTCTCCGATTTGGGCTACGTGCACCGGGACCTGGCTGCCCGTAACGTTCTTGTTAACAGCAACTTGGTCTGCAAGGTGTCCGACTTCGGCCTGTCGAGAATCCTCGAGGATGACCCGGACGCTGCGTACACCACCACGGTACATTCTGTGCTTTCCTTGCCTTTTTCTCTGGGCTGATTCATAAAGAGCAGTAGGCATTCCATGCACCCTTCAGGGAGAGAAATCAGACAATCTGAAGCAAGGAATGAAGGCTGGGAAGCTAAGCCTGATCTCCACCCTCTTGTGCTGGTGCCATGAAATATGGACCCCTTTAGACCATTATAAATTATCTGACAATTCATCACATAATACAAACTCGTTTCTTATGCAGCCGTTCATGGAGAGAGTTGCAGCACAGTGGGAGCTGGCACCTTTCCCAGCCTCCTCTCAAAGACAGTCCACACACTGTGCAGAGTCCCAAATCACCCTCTTCTGGGGTGTGGGAGGGGCCAGATTAATCCTCCTCCCACCTGGTTCCACCCTCAGTTCAGACCCTAGCTCCTCTCTCCTTCCATCTCCCATGTAATTGGGTGAGGTAACAACTCCACTGTCTCGGAGTTTCACACAAATGCCACCACACTATTCCATGCAGACAGTCTCAGGCTTGGCCTCATGTTTTAATCTCAGTGAGATCAACAGAACAAGCTGACAGGTTTCAGAGTAACAGCCGTGTTAGTCTGTATTCGCAAAAAGAAAAGGAGTACTAGTGGCACCTTAGAGACTAACCAATTTATTTGAGCATAAGCTTTCGTGAGCTACAGCTTCATCGGATGCATACTGTGGAAAGTGTAGAAGATCTTTTTATACACATAAAGCATGAAAAAATACCTCCTCCCACCCCACTCTCCTGCTGGTAATAGCTTATCTAAAGTGACCACTCTCCTTACAATGTGTATGATAATCAAGGTGGGCCATTTCCAGCACAAATCCAGGGTTTAACAAGAACGTCTGGGGGGCGGGGGGTAGGAAAAAACAAGGGGAAATAGGTTACCTTGCATAATGACTTAGCCACTCCCAGTCTCTATTCAACCTAAGTTAATTGTATCCAATTTGCAAATGAATTCCAATTCAACAGTTTCTCGCTGGAGTCTGGATTTGAAGTTTTTTTGTTGTAATATCACAACTTTCATGTCTGTAATCGCGTGACCAGAGAGATTGAAGTGTTCTCCGACTGGTTTATGACTGTTATAATTCTTGACATCTGATTTGTGTCCATTTATTCTTTTACGTAGAGACTGTCCAGTTTGACCAATGTACATGGCAGAGGGGCATTGCTGGCACATGATGGCATATATCACATTGGTGGATGTGCAGGTGAACGAGCCTCTGATAGTGTGGCTGATGTTATTAGGCCCTGTGATGGTGTCCCCTGAATAGATATGTGGGCACAGTTGGCAACGGGTTTTGTTGCAAGGATAGGTTCCTGGGTTAGTGGTTCTGTTGTGTGGTATGTGGTTGCCGGTGAGTATTTGCTTCAGGTTGGGGGGCTGTCTGTAGGCAAGGACTGGCCTGTCTCCCAAGATTTGTGAGAGTGTTGGCTCATCCTTCAGGATAGGTTGTAGATCCTTAATAATGCGTTGGAGGGGTTTTAGTTGGGGGCTGAAGGTGACGGCTAGTGGCGTTCTGTTATTTTCTTTGTTAGGCCTGTCCTATAGTAGGTGACTTCTGGGAACTCTTCTGGCTCTATCAATCTGTTTCTTCACTTCCGCAGGTGGGTATTGTAGTTGTAAGAATGCTTGATAGAGATCTTGTAGGTGTTTGTCTCTGTCTGAGGGGTTGGAGCAAATGCGGTTGTATCGCAGAGCTTGGCTGTAGACGATGGATCGTGTGGTGTGGTCAGGGTGAAAGCTGGAGGCATGTAGGTAGGAATAGCAGTCAGTAGGTTTCCGGTATGGGGTGGTGTTTATGTGACCATCGTTTATTAGCACAGTAGTGTCCAGGAAGTGGATCTCTTATGTGGACTGGACCAGGCTGAGGTTGATGGTGGGATGGAAATTGTTGAAATCATGGTGGAATTCCTCAAGGGCTTCTTTTCCATGGGTCCAGATGATGAAGATGTCATCAATATAGCACAAGTAGAGTAGGGGAATTAGGGGACGAGAGCTGAGGAAGCGTTGTTCTAAGTCAGCCATAAAAATCTTGGCATACTGTGGGGCCCTGCGGGTACCCATAGCAGTGCCGCTGATCTGAAGGTATACTATTACCAGCAGGAGAGTGGGTTTGTGTGTGTGTTGGGGGGGGGGGAGGGTGAGAAAACCTGGATTTGTGCTGGAAATGGCCCAACTTGATTATCATACACATTGTAAGGAGAGTGATCACTTTAGATAAGCTATTACCAGCAGGAGAGTGGGGTGGGAGGAGGCATTTTTTCATGCTTTATGTGTATAAAAAGATCTTCTACACTTTCCACAGTATGCATCCGATGAAGTGAGCTGTAGCTCACGAAAGCTTATGCTTGGTAGAACAAGCTGAGTTTGAAGTAGATTGGTTCAGTAGTTTAAAAATGGTTTAAAGTTATTGAGTCCCACTGCTGGCTGGAGCAAAGGATTTCTTATTTTAGGAAGAGCTAGCAGTGACCCCTAGATTTAGGTAAACTAATGTTTTGGTTATAGAAGATTCTTGTGACCTTTTTTTGAGGTGCTCTCACCCCTCCATTATATGCTGCAGGCCTTTGACATTCCGCCGGGGCAAAGCACCGGGGCTAGAGACGTGCCTTTTGCTTGTCCCATAAAATTCTGTTGCGGTTTGGCTGAGACAGAAACATAAAAATCATCATTTCCGTTCTCTGGCCTGCATGGCTTAGTGAATTGTTGGCAGCTTGCCAGAATAAACAGTCTAAGGACTAAGCCTCAGCCCGGGGAGCTGCCAGAGCAGAGGGAGTGCTGGGAATGAGGCCGAGAGCTGGACAAGGCTCCCACCCAGACCACATTCCTTTCCAGACCTGGCACATAGGGTAGGAGCCCATCCCCCACTTTAGGGGCACCACATGGGGCAGGAGCCTATTGCTTCTTGGCATGGGAGGGGGGAGAGAGCCCACCCCATTCCCCTCTGAGCTAGCACCCTTCTCCTCATATAGCAGGTACAGTAGGTAATGTGGTCTAAGTATGTGTTACAATCATGGAAGTTCAGGGTTCAAATCCTCCTGGTGATGCCTGATGGGATGGCTGGGTTGACACAATTATACATCACAGAATTTGGTTTTTCTTTTAAAGAAAATCTTGAAATTACAAACAAAAACTGTGTTAAACAAACGTACATTAGACTAGAGAGACAAGGTGGATGAGGTAAGATCTTGTATTGGACCAGCACAAGTCAATCACCTTGTGCCTCTAATATCCTGGGGCCAACACAGCTACAACAAAACTGCACACATAATTTAGATCGGGGTGCTCAACCAGGAGCACATGTACCCTTCGGGTTTGCAGAGATCTTCCAGGGGGTACATTGGGGGGAGGGATAGCTCAGTGATTTGAGCTTTGGCCTGCTAAACCCAGGGTTGTGAGTTCAGCCCTTGAAGGGGCCATTTAGGGATCTGAGGCAAAAATTGGGGATTGGTCCTGCTTTGAGCAGGGGGTGGGACTAGATGACCTCCTGAGGTCCCTTCCAACCCTGATATTCTATGATCAGCTCATCTAGATATTTGCCTAGTTTTACAACAGGCTTCATAAAAAGCACTAGCAAAGTCAATACAAACTAAACGTTCATACGGCTCTGTATGCTATACCCTGAAGTGTACGTACAATATTTATACTCCAATTGATTTATTTTATAATTATATGGTAAAAATGAGAAAGTAGCAATTTATCAGTACTAGCGTGGCTGTGCCACTTTGGTATTTTTATGTCTGATTTTGTAAGCAAGTTGTTTTTAAACGAGGCGAAACTTGGGGGTAGGCAAGACAAATCAGACTCCTCTGAAAGGGGTACAGTAGTCTGGAAAGGTTAAGAGCCACTGATTTAGATTACGAAGTCAAGCACGCAAGAATTAGGAAATGCCAAATTTACAGTTGTCTACACAACATCAATTTGACCCCCGTTTCCATACGTAACCCACTGGTCAGTGCCAGTCTGTGTCATGTGTCCCCTCTGAGCCCACTCCCCATGGGGCATAGGTCTGGTACAGCTCTCCATTACAAACCCTAGCTATTTAGCTCATGTTTTCAGCTCTGGAGGGTTTCCTGCTCCAGTCCCTGAAGTGTTGGCCAAAGCGATGATTTGTATTCTGATACAGTCTGTAGGAACATGGTCACATACTATATTTTCCATGGGACCCTGCCTCATTCAGTGCACAGAAGGGACACACAAAGGTGTAGAATTAAGGCCACATGTGTAACTGTAATGCTGACATTTCTAAACCTTTGAGTGCTCAACTTTGCAATCTAAACAGCGTTCTATTAACATAGATTGCATGTGTGTGTGTCTGGTCTTTCACGTCTTACCTAAATCCACCCAACGGGGAAGTAAGAGGGAGAGCGAGAAGCCATGGATCTCTGTGGTTGGCTGCTCCTTCCCCTGGGGTAAACATGCTGTTAAGAAAGTTAAACAGTCCTATAACCAAGTGGCGGTGTTTGGCCAGCTTGTTGGGGAAAAGACCCAATCCCAGTTTGACCCCCTGGAGTTTTGGGGTGGCCAAAGGGCACGGGCCGCATAAACCTTCCCACATGCGGCCTGCGAGTGCTATCGATCACCCCCGACCTAAGGGAGGGTGTGAAACTGGAAGGGCCTGGTGTAACTCCAACCAAGGAATGGAAGAGATGCAGGGGCATCCATGGGAATGTTGGTGGCTTCGAACTTCCCAAAGTCACCGGCTAAAGAGACCCCACTCAGTTCGATCTCAAAGGGGGGAGAGATGTGACGAAGTGGGACTGTTCTTAATGTTTCCTCTGAATAGTGTGGGGGTGCCTCAGTTTCCCCTAGGCATTTCTTAAGTACCTAGGTGGTGGGGTAAGGGTGTATGATCATTGCAGAGCCCTAGAGGGCAGGTGTGTGCAGGGGTCTGGACACAGAGAATGACCAACACCCTGTTTCCTGGCAACTGATGGCCTGGGCCCTTCCCCCCTGCGAGGTGAGAGCTAAAGGGTTGGAGAACAAAGGAATTCGGTGACCTCCTGGCGCAGGACAGGGACAAAGCCCAGGGGAGGAGGGGCTGGAGGGAGTTTCAGTTTGGGGCTGGCTGGAGACATGGAGTGAAGGGCAGACCTGGTTGTCTGGCTCACTGCCCCCCAAAATGGACCCAGCTGAGGGGTCCAGTTCTCTGTACCTACAAGCTCTGTTTTAGACCATGTTCCTGTCGTCTAATAAACCTCTGTTTTACTGGCTGGCTGAGAGTCACGTCTGACTGCGAAGTTGGGGGGCAGGACCCCCTGGCTTCCCCAGAAGCCCCGCCTGAGTGGACTCACTGTGGGAAGCGCACTGAGGGGCAGAGGATGCTGAATGCTCCGAGGTCAGACCCAGGAAGATGGAAGCCATGTGAGCTTTTTGCCCTGAAGACAGTCTGCTCACAGAAAGGAGACTTCCCCAGAGTCCTGACTAGCTTCATGGGGAGCAGTTCCAGAGCATCACCCAGGGACTCTGTGACAACTGGTGGCAGAGATGGGATGTACTTCACTCCATTGATGGCACTTCCTGCAGTAAGTGACTGGGGAGCAGTAAAACGAAGGGGGATTGATGAGGACCAGGAGTGCTGAAGGCTCAGAGAGGAGCGGTTTCGGGGGGTGGTTAACCCCTGGGAGTGTGTGACCAGCGAGAAGGACTGTGCAGTAACAGGGGTCCCTCTGGGGACTGCGGTGAGCAGTCTCAGGGGCGGAGGAGCCTGCGGCTTGGCCCTGGGAGAGAGAAGGACTTTTGCAGTAACAGGGTTCCCCTGGGGATTGCAGCGAGCAGTCCAAGGGGCGGAGGAGTCTGCCGCTCGACCCTGGCAAAGAGGTGGTGACCTCGAGAAGGGCTGGCACACTAGGGGTTCACCCTGGAAACCGTGGGGAGCTGAGAGCACACAGGCCTGTGAGTTCACAACAACTCGGGAAGAGCGGAGTGATGGCCTGTCACCATCCCCTTAAGAAGGACATTGTAACCCTGTGCAGAAAGGAAGGGTTGAGCATTGGAAAGTTCACCAAAGCACAGTTAATCGTGCAGCTGGAGGAGGATGACCACTCTAAGGAACAGATTCCTGACCCCAAATGGGGCTATAGCAGGATCTGTGAGCAGCTGGAGTGGGAGCCAGGCATCGCCAAGACTCCTGTCCCCGACCAGACGAGGGTCTTCATGATCGGGTTCCCCATCCGGGGATCGGAGACAGACGGGATTGGAGCTGAGTCTGAGAGAGCAAGAGGACTGTGAGAGACAACAAGAGTCCAAGAAACAGCTGCAGAAGCAGCAGCAGCATGAACTGGCGGTGGTGGAGCGGAGAGGCATAGGGGACCTCCCAGGGGTGAGTGGGGATAGACCCCGGGGTGCCAGTTCCGCAGGGAACCTCGAGACTAAATTGCTGCCCCTGGTTAAGGAGGGGGGGATGTGGATGCCCACCTCACTGCCTTTGAGCAGGCTGGCAATTTGAACCAGGGGGACCCTGCGGAAAAGCCCTGGTGTCTAGCTCCCTTGCTGGGTCCCAAGGTCATAGACTCTGTCAGCCAGATGGGTGGGGAGGTGGACAGGCTCCCACTCCTGACCCCAACCTATATGTCTGTGTGGAGTCTCCTGGGGTTGGGCCTCTCGGACCTCCAGTGGGAGCAGAAGGTGATGGTCAATGGGGAGACATTCCTGGGGTGGCGAGACCCTGGGACAGAGAGAACTGTTGTCAGGCCCTGGATGGTGCAGCCTCAGATGCTGAGGGGCTGTGTGAGCTGGGTGAGGGTCCCAGGGATGAAGCCCCTCGCCCTGCCTATGGCCCAGATCCCTGTGCAGACCCAGGAGGGGTGGGGCTGGCTGGCCATTGGGGTTCTCCAGGATATCAGCTGTGAGACCCTGTTGTGGAGTGACTGTGTCTGTTTGGGACAGGATCCAGGCCCTTCTCCTGTAACGGTCAAGGGTTTGAATTTGAATCCAGGAAACAAATTGGTGGAGAGGGAAATGGTCAGTGAAAATGCAGATGACCTGGCTGGCAGCAGGGAGGAGCTACTAGACTCAGGCTACCTGCCTGCTGGTATCCAGACCCCTGGGGCTCTCCGCCCCCCTTGCACACCGGAGAGGGGGCTCACGCTAGCTCTGATGCCGTGAGGAAAGCAGCGAGCTCGCTGCCTACCCCCACTGGGAAAGCAAGGGCAGCGCTGAGCACAGTGGGAGCTGAGACCCCAGCTGAGTGGGGGGAGACACAGGCAGGGCAGGGTATCTGTTGGGAGTGGCAAGGTGCTTTGGTAAGGAAAGTTTGGATGAGCCTAGGCAGCCTTGTGAGCCGATGGCTGTGTCTAGTCAGCAGGGTGGGAAGGCGAGGAGAGTGGAAGATGAGTGTCCCTGGACCTTATCTATTACCTGGGTGGAGAATTGTGACAGTGAAGGAAATGTGCCTGTGTCTGTCAGGGGTACTGACTTGCCTATGGAGGGAGCTACCCTGATCTCCAAGCAGTTGTCTGTGACCAGCCTTGTGTGCTGGAACAAGGGGAATGAGATCCCAAGCTGTGTGTCTGGTAAAGGAGAAAGTGTGTCCGGCTCTTCTTTGTCTGTGGAGCAGACAGAAGGGGCCTTTCAGCCTGTGACGGTTGAGGGTCGTGCAGTTGTCTCAGAGTTCGTTCTGGATTCAGCTAAAGCCCAGGAAGGGAAGGGTCCTAAGTTTGTGTCTGCTCGGGAGAATGGCACTGTAACTAGGTTGCATCCAGTTAGTGTCAATGTAAAATCCCAGAGACCAGACAATTCTGGTGCTTGTATTTTGCCTGTTGCTAGTGTGTGGTTGGGAAAGGGTGGAGCAACTCTGTCTAATCAGGGTGAGATCATAGCCGGGGCACAAGGAGAGCATGAAGGTGATTTGATTGTGTTACCTACTGAGGGTGTGGAAACCTGTAGCAAGAAGGAAAAGATTCCTGAACTTGTGTGTGGCAAAGGGAAGGAGAATGCTTCTGACCTTTTATCTAGGAAATCTGCAAGTTTGCCTGAAAGGGGATTGTGTAGGAATCCACCCGATGGGCCAGAGGTAATTCTGGATGTAAGGGAGACCCAGAAAGAGTCTGTTGTTGCTCAGGAAAGTGTTCCTCTAGAGCAAGCCCTAGGTAAAGAGGGTAAGAGCAGAATTTCTGTGAGGGGTGAATTGTTGCATAGAAAAGCCCAAGGGAAAGGAATCCTCATGGAGTCTTTGCAAGCAGCTTACTGCAACTGAAGGGTGTGAAAGTGATTTAATCAAGAAAGTTTCAGTTCCTAACAGCCAGAAATTTTCTGTTGTGAATGAAGCCACTGACTTTCCTGTTGAAAGATCCAGTGTGGATAGCTTTGAGAAGGTCTCAGATGGAGTGAAAGCTGTTAAGAAAGTTAAACAGTCCTATAACCAAGTGGCAGTGTTTGGCCAGCTTGTTGTTCAATCCCAGTTTGACCCCCTGGGGTTTTGGGGTGGCCAAAGGGCACGGGCCGCATAAACCTTCCCACATGCGGCCTGCGAGTGCTATCGATCACCCCCGACCTAAGGGAGGGCGTGAAAGTGGAAGGGCCTGGTGTAACTCCAACCAAGGAATGGGAGAGATGCTGGGGCATCCATGGGAACGTTGGTGGCTTTGAACTTCCCCAGGTCACCGGCTAAAGTGACCCCGCTCAGTTCGATCTCGAAGGGGGGAGAGATGTGACGAACTGGGACTGTTCTTAATGTTTCCTTTGAATAGTGTGGGGGTGCCTCAGTTTCCCCTAGGCAGTTCTTAAGTATCTAGGTGGTGGGATAAGGGTGTATGATCATTGCAGAGCCCTAGAGGGCAGGTGTGTGCAGGAGTCTGGACACAGAGAATGGCCAGCACCCTGTTTCCTGGCACCTGATGGCCTGGGCCCTTCCCCCCTGCGAGGTGAGAGCTAAAGGGTTGGAGAACAAAGGAATCCGGTGACCTCCTGGCCCAGGACAGGGACAAAGCTCAAGGGAGGAGGGGCTGGAGGGAGTTTCAGTTTGGGGCTGGCTGGAGACATGGAGTGAAGGGCAGACCTGGTTGTCTGGCTCACTGCCCCCCAAAATGGACCCAATTGAGGGGTCCGGTTCTCTGTACCTACAAGCTCTGTTTTAGATCATGTTCCTGTCGTCTAATAAACCTCTGTTTTACTGACTTGCTGAGAGTCACGTCTGACTGCGAAGTTGGGGGGCAGGACCCTCTGCCTTCCCCAGGAGCCCCGCCTGAGTGGACTCGCTGTGGGAAGCGCACGGAGGGGCAGAAGATGCTGAATGCTCCGAGGTCAGACCCAGGAAGGTGGAAGCTGTGTGAGCTTTGTGTCCTGAAGACAGGCTGCTCACAGAAAGGAGACACCCCCAGAGTCCTGACTGGCTTCATGGGGAGCAGTTCCAGAGCATTGCCCAGGGACTCCGTGACACATGCATCTTCCAATGACTAATAATTTCTGGGCTCATTCTCCCTGCCGGGCTTGCATGCGGAGCACCCTGCAGCACCGCACCAGACACCTTCAGGGCAGAGGCTGCGTTCCTCAGTGAGGTGTAGGGAGAAGGGGCCCAGAGTCTAGGCTTTGGGGAGTCTAAACATTAGCCCACTCTCTGCCTTATTGTCTTCCTTATATCCAGCTCTGTGGGACACCTGCTGGTGGAGGCTTTCCAGCAGCCAGGCTAAATTCTTGGTGCTTTCAGGTTCAGTCCTGCGTGCAAGCAAAACTCTCGGTACTCGGCCTTGGTGACACCATGAGATTATCCTGGCAGGGCTAGGATGTGTCACATGACACAAGCCCTGAGCTGGTCATTGGCCCTTGTCAATCCTGCTCCAGTTTCCAGATCTACCACCTGTCCCATGCCCTTGCTTTGAATATACTGGGGGCACTCTAGGGTAGACTAGGGCAAGCTTTACCCAACATGGGCATTTGCCACTGAGAGAGTCACTAAATGAGGGTTTCCAGATGTTCTGGGCAGACAACTTCATTCAGCTTTGCTTCAGTGGGTGCTAGTGATGGGTGTAAGACCGGTCTCGAGCCTGATGCAGGGGCAAGAAATGGTGTTTAAAATTCAGCCTCTTTACCAAGGTTTGGGTCAGGTCATATTTGAAATGAACACATTTGCTCAGCATCAGCGCCTGCCCAGAGTCCGGCGTTAGAAGCCAGTCCTGTGTTCTCATGCTGCCATTACTAACTGCTCCAGAGTTACCCCTGCGACAGGATGGCAGGGCTGCATCTGCACTGGCAAAGCCAGGACTCCTCACTCACCCTGGGAGTGCGCCCACGTAGCCAGGCTAGGGCTCAGCGTGTCTTCTGGCTAACCCTGTTCTGAGCTGGGGTAGCTGACACAGTGATGGAAATGCCTGACCCCTGCCTACACTATTGCTACCGGTAGTGAATTATGAGTCCCACTTTGCCAGTGTAGACAAGGCCCAGGAGAGAACGGAGCTGCTAACAATTCATGGGAGGGAGGAGGAACTGCATGCCCTTCCCAGTTAGATGAGCTCTCTGACCCAGCGAAAGGAAGGGAGATTTACATTCAGGCCCTGCAATGTTGCTGATGCCGGTCACCGAACCAGAAAGCCATGTCATGTCCTGAGGGGGTGAGTGGGGAGCTGCCTGTTCTAGGCTCAGTCTCTATAGCCCCACCAGCAACGTTACACTGGGAAAGGCTGCTATAAGTCTAGCTAATTGTAAGCAGGGGAACTGTCCCGCTATTGTGGGGAACTTTCCTGGCTTCTGCACGACCCCGGTGAAGTGGGCTAGTGAAAGGATCTGAGTCCTCGCTCCCACTTCCTTTGCCCAGAGGCCTCCCTGCCCTTGAGGACTACCCTTCCCCTCTCCTGTCTGGCAGAGTCCTCGTAACCCCAACAAGGCTGGGCCCAGGATTCCTGGGGGGCTCGACCCCCAACCCTACTGTGGTCACCTAGGACAGCGGCTAGGGTGTCCCCACTCCGGGGTACTCTCTCTGCACTGGGCACTTCTCTGACCCGCTGACCATTGCATACAAGTTAAAGCAAATGCAAGTTATTTAATCAACAATTAATTTTTAAAAGAATAAGGAAAATGGGAAAGGTTAAAGGAAACACATCACCCCGCTCTGTGGCAGGGAACATCACAAACAGTGTCCCTGGAACGTCAGGGCAGTTCACAGTCTGTTCCTTGTAAGTCCCAGGCCTCCTTCTCCGGCCCTGGCTGTGCTGTAGGGATGCTGTGGGTTGGACACTTGCTCTGGTGGTGGCCACAAGCTCTCAGGCTCTAAGTGGTAGGACCCTTCTTCCCAGTGTCGCCCCCGCCCTGTCGGGGTTACGATCCAAGCCTGGCCTGCAGAGCCTCTTGGCTGAGGTGTCTCCCTGTGCTGGGCCCGCTGCCCAGGGTCCCCCTCGCTCTCCCCAGCTGCTCACCACACCCAGCTGCGGACTGCTCCAGCCCCAGCTCCACCGCTCTGTCTCAGCACTGCTCCTGCTGCCTCCAGCTCCCTGGGCTGCTTCTCTGGCCCCTCTGGCTCTGGTTGCTGCAGCTCTGCTCCCAGGACAGGTCTGCTCCGCAGGCTGCTTCTGTGACTCTGCTCCCAGCCCTGACCTGCTTCCTGGGCTGCTTTTCTGGTCCCTCTGGATCTGGTTGCTGCAGCTCTGCTCCCAGGGCAAGTCTGCTCTCTCTGGGCTGTGCCTCTGGCTTTGGGACTGCAGCTCTGCTCCCAGGACAGGGTCTGCTCTCTCTGGATCTGGCACAACTCTGCTCCCCAGTTTAGCTTGGGCCCTGCTTTCTCCTTAGCTCGGCCCCCCTCTGTCTGACCCAGGCAATTCCAGCTCACACGGAGGAGGGGACCTCCCTGGCCTCCTGACTCCCTGATTAGCCTGACCGCCCTGTCATTCAGGCTGACCTGGAGCATTGGCCTCTCCCCATTGCTCCTGGGGACTATCAGTCTCAGGGTCCTGATTCCCCATCAACCCTTCCCCTTTGAGTACTGGGAGCTAGCAACTAAAACACCCCCACTGAATGTTAGTAAGGGGGCAACAGTCCCCTTACATAATGCTGTGTGTACCTAGTGGCTGCGGGTTGGACCCTCAGCACTGACAGGGCTTGGGGCCTGTTTGTTTGGTCTCAAAGAATGGAGGGAACTAGGCTAAGCAAGATCAGGCCTGGGAGCTTTTTGCTGGGAGACCCGGGGGACTCCATGGTGTTTGAAAGAACAAAAGATTCAGAGTCGGTGGGTCTCTGTAACAGACTGGGCGTGCTGGCGGTCACGGAGATGCCAATGGCAGGTTCCAGGCTGATGCAAGTGGACACTCCCAATGCATGCCTGACCCCAGCTCCTGCTTGGGGCAGTGAGGCCCAGCTCCAGCTCTCCGCGATAACTGCGGAATGGACTTGCTGCCCTGGCGCCAGCTCTTTGCCCTGGGTGGAGCCTGTCATGGACGGTTACCCTGTGTTCTGTGTTTCAGGGGGGGAAGATCCCCATCCGCTGGACGGCCCCCGAGGCCATCGCGTACCGCACGTTCTCCTCAGCCAGCGACGTGTGGAGCTACGGCGTCGTCATGTGGGAGGTGCTGGCCTATGGGGAGCGGCCCTACTGGAACATGACCAACCGGGATGTAAGGGAGCGTCATCCTGCCTCCGGCTGGGCTGGTATCAGGCCGGTTCCCTCCCTCCCTCTGCTGGGGCGGCACCTCATGTTAATGGAGAGGTCATGAGGGCTCACGGCGACAAGTTACTGGGTGTCCCCGCCCCGCTGCGTGTGACTGGGTGTCCCCGCCCCGCCGCGTCTGACTGGGTGTCCCCACCCCGCTGCGTGTGACTGGGTGTCCCCGCCCCGCCGCGTCTGACTGGGTGTCTCTGCCCCACTGCGTGTGACTGGGTGTCCCCACCCCGCTGCGTGTGACTGGGTGTCCCCACCCCGCTGCGTGTGACTGGGTGTCTCTGCCCCGCCGCGTCTGACTGGGTGTCCCCGCCCCGCTGCGTGTGACTGGGTGTCTCTGCCCTGCTGCTTGTGACTGGGTGTCCCCGCCCCGCTGCGTGTGACTGGGTGTCCCCGTCCCGTCGTGTGTGACTGGGTGTCCCCACCCCGCTGTGTGTTACTGGGTGTCTCTGCCCTGCTGTTTGTGACTGGGTGTCCCCGCCCCGCTGCGTGTGACTGGGTGTCCCCGCCCCGCTGCGTGTGACTGGGTGTCCCCACCCCGCTGCGTGTGACAGGGTGTCCCCGCCCTGCTGCTTGTTACTGGGTGTCCCCACTGCGTGTTCTGTATGTGCTTTAGGTGAGGTTGTGTTAGGGGGTTGCCGAGATGGAAAAGACAAAGGAAGGGAGGGGTTGGAGAGTGGGAGGGGGTTGGCGCAAAGAGCCAGTCAGCCCAAGGGATGGTGTGTTCAGCGTGAGACTCCAGAGAACAGGGGCCTGCTACCACCGGTGGCCATTGGTTGCTGCTTGAGCTGCTGCTGCAGCTGCTCTGCGACTTCAGTCTGTGGCTGGCTACACAGAGCTCTGGAGCAAAGAGCCAGGCCCTCACAGAGTGCGCTCTGGGAGGGCTTTGTGCTCACCCCGAGCAAACCTATCTTTCAGGTCATTAATTCAGTGGAGGAGGGCTACCGCCTGCCTGCTCCCATGGGCTGCCCTACAGCCCTGCACCAGCTCATGCTGGACTGCTGGCAGAAGGATCGCAGCGAGCGGCCACGCTTCTCCCAGATTGTCAGCATCCTGGACAAGCTCATCCGCAACCCTGAGCATCTCAAGTGCACAGCCACAGTGAACCGGTAAGGCCAGCCACAGCCATGGTGAACCGATAAGGCCAGCCACAGCCACAGTGAACCGGCAGGGCCAGCCACAGCCCGGCGAACTGATAAGACCGGCCACAGCCATGGTGAACCGGTAGGGCCAGCAACGGCCATGGCAAACTGGTGGTGAACCAGTAAGGACAACCACAGCCATGGTGAACCAGTAAGGCCAGCCACGGCGAAATGGTAAGACCAGCCAGAGCCATGGTGAACCAGTGGGGGGAGCCACAGCCACAGTGACCCGGTAGGGCCAGCCACAGCACCAGCTAGTGCATCATAGCCATAGTGAATTGGTGAGAGACTCTCTTGCCCGATATGGCAACAATGGCTTCTCATTGACTAACATTGGCCACTTTATGCCTGTTTGCTGGCTAGAGCCTCACACCAAGCCAGAGCGGACAGTGAGCTAGTTCACTACCACAGTGAGACAGTCAGAGACCGAGCCAAGCCCAGGCTCTGAGCTGGCACCGGCCACATCAGGCACTCACATGCCACAGTGATGGGCAACACAACGTATGGATCAGAGCCACAGAGACCTACTTAAAGCCTCCGTCCAAGCTAAAGCTTATGGCTAACACAGTCCAGGCCATAACTATAATGAGCCACACTAGCCTCCTAGCCTGGTGCTTATGGCTTCAGCGCGGTCCTGGCCGCAGGCCTGGCTAACACCAGCCAGGAAAAGATGTCTCTTGAAAATAGGCTCAGCCGTGAGTGGAGCAGCTGCATTTCACGCACTTGGATTCACATGCCCAGCCCATCTCCACACAAAGCTCAGTTGTACACACAAAATACACACGGGCACCGAAGTGCATACACAATACTGGGCCCTGGCAATGTGGACACCCCTCCAGTAACCCTCTCTTTGGCTCTGCCTGACCAGAGGGGGCCCCAGCCCTCTTACCCCTGACCTTCACTTCTTGTGGAAACACAAGCCGTGGGGAGCGGTAATTGTGCAATGATAGAATAATGTTGGGGTGTCAGACTGCCATCCCCAGCTGCACAGCCTGGGCTATGGCTGCTTTCTCGGTACCTTGACTCCACTCGCTGATCCGCCCCTTAGCGCTAAGTTTATGCCTTTTCTCTTGTCTTCTAGGTTCACCCAAACTCCCTTTGACAGAGGTTTCTTTGATTTCACGAGCTGTTTCACCGTGGAGGACTGGCTGGATTCCATCAAACTGGGACGCTATCGGGAGAACTTTGCTGTGGCGGGGTATTCCTCGTTGGGGATGGTGATGCGGATGAACATCGAGTGAGTATGAAGGGGGAGAAGTGACTGATGTAGGGGATGGCACCACTGGTCACCCCATCACCTTCTGCTGCCCTCCTACCTTGGGCTCTGTAGATCTTACAAGCTAAGCAGTGTTAGGCCTAGTTAGCACCTGGAGGGGAGAAAATCCAGATACTGAAGGAAGTGGAGTTGGTGCATCTCTCCTTGATGCTCTTCTTTATGAGTCAGTCCTGAGCCAATGCACCAAGTTGATGCTGAGCTCTGTGTGTGCGGACATACATAGGGCTGTGTGTGTTTGTGCATGCGTGTGCATACTGCTCTGTGTGTGACGCAGCAGGGAGGGGGGAGTGTTGACCTGAGAATGTGGCAGGGGAGTCTCACTGGGGATGGGATACCTGAGGGCCTGTAACCTGAGCCAGGAGGGGGAGGGGAAGGTAACACCTCTTCCCGGGAATGTGGACAGAGGCTGCAGGAGAGAGCCTGCTAGGGGGATTTAGTTTTCAGTTTGGTGCTGGGTGGTGGAACGCAGGGAACCCCAGGGCTGGGGTCTAAGGTCCCTGCTCCCCCAGAAGGACTTGACTGAGGGGTCCTGGTGGTACCCACAAGCTCTGTTTTAGACTGTGTTCCTATTGTCCAATAAACCTTCCGTTTTACTGGCTGGCTGAGAGTCACAGTGAATCCCAGGAAGAGGGGTGCAGGCCCTGGACTCTCCCACACTCCGTGACAACTGGTGGCAGCGGTGGGATATACTGCACCCCGTGAATGGCGCTTCCTGCAGTAAGTGACTGGGGAACAGTAAAATGAAGGGGGATTGACGGGGACCAGGCATGCTGAAGATTCAGAGAGAGACTGTTTCCGGGGGCGGTTAACCCCTGGGAGTGTGTGACCAGAGAGAAGGACCTTTGCAGTAACAGGGTCCCCTGGGGGATTGCAGCGAGCGGTCCCAGGGGCGGAGGAGTCTGCAGCTCGACCCTGGCAAAGAGGTGGTGACCTCAAGAAGGACTGGCACCCTAGGGTTCTTCCTGGAAACCGTGGAAAGCTGCCCCGGCCTGCGAGTGGCCAGCAGGGAGATGTACACTAAACGCCTTAAGAGCAACCTGGTGGAGTTGTGCAGGCAGAGGGGGCTGCGCATTGGGAGGTCCACCAAGGAACAGCTGATTGTCCAGTTGGAGGAGAGGGATCGCTTGGATGACCCGATCCCTGTCCCTGAGGGAAGCCGCCCGGTGGACGCAGCGTGGGCCCTGTGGCCTGACCGGGCTGGGAGGGTTCAGACTGCTGCCGAGGACATCCCGAGACCCTTCCTACCTATGCCTAGGGGAGGGGCTAGGGGAAGCCCAGCGAATACCGAGGGCACCCTGACCCCAGCAGCCAGCAGGGATCCTCCCGGCAGAGCTCCCCATCCCTGGAGCGGAGGCGGCTGAAATGGGAGAGGGAGATGAAAATGAGGGAGCTGGAGGATCATGAAAAGCAGCATCAGCATGAGCGGGAAGAGAAGGAGAGGCAACGTCATCATGAACTGGAGCTGGCCAGGCTGAGGAGCAGTGGGGCCCCGGCTGCGGTGAGTGAGGGGCGACCCAAGACTGCAAGGAGCTTTAATAAGTGCCTCCTGGCCCAGCGTAAGGAGGGGGAGGATATAGATAGCTTCCTGACGGCCTTTGAGAATGCCTGTGAGATGCACAGGGTTGACCCTGCAGACAGGCTTCAGTTTCTCACCCCCTTACTGGACCCCAAAGCCGTGGAGGTGGACAGCCGAATGACAGGGGCGGAGGCAGGGGACTACGAACTGTTCAAACAGGCCCTGCTCCGTGAGTTTGGGCTGACCCCCGAGATGTACTGGAAAAGGTTCTGGAGTCAGCGTAAAACGCTTGAGGTGACATACCTACAGCTGGTCAACCAAATGCAGGGATATGCCCACAAGTGGACAGCTGGGTAGCAGGGAGGAGTCCCAAAAGAACAGGCTCCCCACGATGCAGAGAGAGTCACCATGGGACCTCCCAGTGGGGAAATGTGGAGAACCCCCTCCCAAGGGGAACGCCTGGCGTTGGGCCCCTCCGACCCGCTCGAGGGGACCAACGTGACCTGAGCTGCTATCACTGTGGCCAGAGAGGCCACGTACGGACCCAGTGCCCCAGGCTCAGGGACAGACTGAGCAGACCCAACCTACCCAGGGTTAACTGGGTAGGGACCCAGCTGGACGAGGGGCAGACGGCCCAGGCAAGGGGGGCTGCTAGCTTACCACCTGCTCAGGGGGGAAGAATACCCCCGGCCAGCTCCACCAGAGGGCTGGAGGCTCTGGACTCAGGGTTGTTGGTTTACAGGGTGGGCGCAGGGCTGTCCCTCAGGAGAGAGTGCCTTGTTCCCCTGGAGGTGGATGGGAAGAAGGTCAATGGATACTGGGATATGAGCGTGGAGGTGATGCTGGCCCGGCCCGAGGTGGTGGCCCCAGATCGGGTGGTGCCCAACACCTACCTGACCCTGACGGGGGTGGGTGGGACCCCATTCAAGGTGCCCGTGGCAAGGGTACACCTGAAATGGGGGGCCAAGGAGGGCCCCAAGGACGTGGGGGTGCACCACCATTTGCCCACTGAGGTTTTGATGGGGGGGGACCTAGAGGACTGGCCAAGCAAGCCCCAGAACGCCCTGGTTGTGACCCGTAGCCAGAGCCGGCGAGGGGCACTGCGCCCTGACCTTGGGGAGGGTGCCACACCGGAGGCGCAGGACCCTACCCTGGTGGGGAGGGAGCGCTGAGGGGCACGGCTCAGAGAGCCTGTGACCTCAGACCCAGCCGTGAGAGGGAACCGGTCCCCATCCCTTCCCCAGCCGCTGAGTTCCAGGCCAAGTTGCAGAAAGATCCCTCCTTGCGGAAGCTCAGGGACCTGGCCGACCTCAGTGTGGGACGGACCATGAGGAGAGGTTGCCAGGAGAGGTTCCTGTGGAGAAGGGGTTCCTGTACCGAGAATGGGCTCCCCCAGGGGAAGTGGAGTCCTGTGGGATCAGGAGGCAGCTGGTGGTCCCCCAGAAGTATGGCCGCAAGCTACTGTACTTGGCCCATGACATCCCCCTCTCAGGGCACCAAGGAATCCGGCGCACCCGGCAGAGGTTGTTACAGAACTTTTACTGGCATGGGGTCTTTACCACTGTCCGGCAGTATTGCTGATCCTGCGACCCCTGTCAGAGGGTGGGGAAGGCCCAGGACAAGGGGAAAGTGGCTTTGAGACCTTTGCCCATCATAGAGGAACCTTTCCAGAAGGTGGCCATGGACATAGTGGGACCTCCCAGCAAGACAACCTGGTCGGGGAAGAAATACATTCTGGTGGTGGTAGATTTCGCCACCGCTACCCCGAGGCAGTGCCCTTAGCTTCCATTGAAGCCGACACCGTGGCAGATGCGCTCCTGACCATTTTCAGCCTAGTGGGGTTCCCCAGGGAAGTCTTGACAGACCAAGGATCCAACTTCATGTCGGCCCTGCTCCGGTGCTTGTGGGAGAAATGTGGGGTCCGGCACAACTGGGCCTCAGCTTATCACCCCCAGTCCAATGGGCTGGTGGAGTGGTTCAATGGGACGCTAAAGATGATGCTGAAAACCTTTATGAACCAGCACCCGCAGGATTGGGACAACTACTTACCTCACCTGCTGTTCGCATACAGGGAGGTACCCCAGGAGTCTACCGGATTTTCGCCTTTCGAACTGTTATATGGAAGGAGGGTAAGGGGCCCCCTGGACCTGATGAGAGACAAATGGGAGGGGAAGGCCACTCCCAATGGAGAGTCAGTGGTGGAATACGTCCTGATCTTCTGAGAGAGACTTGCTGAACTCATGGGCCTGGCCAGGGAGAATCTGGCCAGAGCCCAGAAGAAGCAGAAGGTCTGGTATGACCACACGGCGCGGGCCCGGGCCTACGCCACCGGGGATCAGGTGATGGTTCTCATCCCCGTGAGAAAGAACAAACTACAGGCCACCTGGGAAGGCCCTTTCAAGGTTGTCAAGCAGCTAAATGAGGTAAACTATGTGGTGGAGCTGTCGAACCGGGCGCAACACCGCCGGGTGTACCATGTGAATATGATGAAGCCATATTATGCCAGGGGGAATGTGATGTTGGCCGTGTGTGGACATTGGGAGGAGCAAGGAGATGACCCTTTAGTAGATGTATTCCCTGGGACCAGAGCAGGTTCACCCCTGGAAACAATTCCCCTCTCGGATCAGCTAACCCCTGCCCAGCAAGCTGAGGTCAGGGGGGTGCTGCATCCGTACCGACAGCTGTTTTCCAACCAGCCTGGATGCACTAATCTGACTGTCCACCGGGTGCAGACAGGATCGCACCCGCCGATAAAATGCTCCCCCTTCCTAGTCACAGGGAAAACTACTCAGGACCTGGAAAGAGAGATCAGGGGCATGCTGGCTTTGGGGGTGATCCAGCCATCTGCCAGCCCTTGGGCCTCGCTGGTGGTGCTGGTCCCCAAAAAGGACAAGTCGATCCGGTTCTGTGTGGACTATCGGAAGCTCAATGCCATCACTGTATCTGATGCCTACCCATGCCCAGGCCTGATGAGCTCCTAGACAAATTGGGAGGAGCTCGATACCTTACCAATATGGACCTTACAAAGGGCTACTGGCAAGTGCCGCTGGATGCAGATGCCCGGCTGAAATCGGCCTTTATCACTCCTCTGGGGCTCTATGAGTTCCTGACCCTGCCTTTCGGCCTCAAGGGAGCGCCAGCCACCTTCCAACGCCTGGTGGATCAGCTACTGAGGGGGATGGAAGACCATGTGTCCCAGGTTAGACAATTGCTGGACCGATTCCAGGGGGCTGGGCTGACTGTAAAAGCAGAGAAGTGCAAGGTGGGGATGGCTGAAGTATCTTACCTGGGCCATTGGGGGGGGAGCGGCCGCCTAAAGCCGGAACCAGCTAAGGTGGAGGTGATCAGAGTGGCCCGCTCCCTACACCAAAAAGCAGGTCCAAGCCTTTATTGGGTTGGCAGGATACTATCTAAGGTTTGTGCCCTGTTTTATCGCCATAGCCACCCCCATCACCAAGCTATGCAAGAAGGGGAAGCCAGACAAGGTGGTCTGGACCAAGCAGTGCCAAGAGGCTTTCCGGGCACTGAAGGAGGCTCTGGTCAGTGGCCCAGTTCTGGCAAACCCAGACTTTGACAAGCCCTTTATGGTGTTCACCGATGCCTCAGACATGGGACTGGGGGCGGTGTTAATGCAGGAGGATGAAAAGGGGGAGAGACACCCCATCGTGTACCTGAGCAAGAAGTTGCTATCCCGGGAGCAACACTACGCAGCCATCGAGAAGGAGTGCCTGGCCATGGTGTGGGCCCTCAAGAAACTAGAGCCCTATCTCTTCGGGCGACACTTCACCGTGTACACCGACCACTCTCCCCTGACCTGGCTGCACCAGATGAAAGGAGCCAATGCCAAACTCCTGAGATGGAGCCTGCTCCTGCAGGATTATGACATGGACGTGGTCCATGTGAAGGGAAGTGCCAACATGATAGCAGATGCGCTGTCCCGGAGAGGGGGCCCTGAACTTCCCCAGGTCACTGGTCAGAGTGACCCCACTCAGTTCAGTCTCGAAGGGGGAAGAGAAGTTGTCACTGAGTGTGGGAGAGTCCGGGGCCTGCATCCCTCTTCCTGGGATTCACTGTGATTCTCAGCCAGCCAGTAAAACGGAAGGTTTATTGGACAATAGGAACACAGTCTAAAACAGAGCTTGTGGGTACCACCAGGACCCCTCAGTCAAGTCCTTCTGGGGGAGCAGGGACCTTAGACCCCAGCCCTGGGGTTCCCTGTGTTCCACCACCCAGCACCAAACTGAAAACTAAATCCCCCTAGCAGGCTCTCTCCTGCAGCCTCTGTCCACATTCCCGGGAAGAGGTGTTACCTTCCCCTCCCCCTCTTGGCTCAGGTTACAGGCCCTCAGGTATCCCATCCCCAGTGAGACTCCCCTGCCACATTCTCAGGTCAACACTCCCCCCCCCCCCCCCCCGCTGCGTCACATACATAAGGCTGTGTGTGATGCGTAGGGCTCCATGTGTGTGTGTGCGTGCGTGCATAGGGCTCTGTGCACTTGTGTGTGTGTGTGACAAGATGGTGTATCCAGCAGGGTTGGATGGGAGGCTACACAGTGGAAGCTCAGCGACAGTCAGGCCATTGCACAGCATGATTGCAGAATGAGGGGATGCTAATCGGAGTTTCCTGGACACATCGGAGAAGCTTCTGAGTGGAGAGGGCTGTCTGTCCATCGGTCTGTGTGTCTGACTGGGTTATCTGTGAGCAGCTCATTAAACAGAATCCAATTTCAGAGCATCGCTCTTACTTGCTCTTAGCCTGTCAGGAGCCGTTTCCCCTCTGCCTCCCTCTCCCCCTGGGGATGGCACAGGGGCAGGGGCCCTGGTGTGGGCCCTGGAGAATGACAGCCAGTCACTCCTGAGAACAGCACGTCAGCCCTCAGGACCAGACAATGGCTGCTCCGCCACTGGCAGGGGAGTGCAGCGGAGCCAGAGGAGGGGGAGCCCCGTGGCCTGGCCTGCAGCACAGGGGGAGCCGGGGTTCTGACGTTCCCTTTGTTTTCACAGTGACGTTCGGAGCCTGGGGATCACCCTCATGGGGCACCAGAAGAAGATTCTGAGCAGCATCCAGATCATGAGGTCTCAGCTGCTGAACACCAGTGGCCCCAGGCGGCATCTCTAATCGCCAGCTCCCCAGACCCAGCAGCTGGCAGTCCAAAAGCACTGATCCTGGCAGAGTGGCGAGCAAAGCCAGCGGGAGAAGCGCCGAGCCAGAACCTCGAGCCACTGTGGCTTTCTGTTGCCTTGCTGTGAGTCGCGCTCCCAAGGGAAAGTGGAAGAGCTTTCCAGGTACATTGCTGAATCTGCTGGCTCCTTCCTCCGGCTGAAGGTAGGAGCAGCCTCCAGAGCAGGGCAGGCCACTTCATTTTCCATCCTGTATCCCTGCGGGGCGGGGGCTCCTAGCATGGCCTAGCTAGGGGCTGTGCAATAGAAGGGAGCAGCACTACCGAGCTGCTCCAGCAAGCTAACCACACGGGGCGTGCTGACCAGGCTGGGCCCTGCAAAGGGAGTTGCACTGACTGGCAGCGATGGCGGGAGCAGCCGGGCAAGTCTCTTCCATGCGCTGCTGCCAACTGTGTCTGAGCTGCTATTGTACTACCTGGAGGCTTAGCTGGATCTCTGAGCCTAGCAGGGCCTCCCACACCATTGCATGGCAGAGACAGCAAAGCGCCCGCTCCCACCACCCTGTGAGGGTTCCTGCTCTACCCAGGACCTCCAGACCAGCCCCTCCCTCACCTCTGCCCACCATGAGGCTACCAGGGTCATTGCCACTGCTCTCAGGAGAGTCACTGGAAAACCGGACCATCTTGAGCCTCCTGCGGTAGTTTCTACTGGTGCTGTGAGCGGAGGGGACTTCCTTGGAGCTGGGGAGAGGGGCCCAGGAGCGCTGGCGCATGCTCGGGGAGATGTGAGAAGTGCTGTCAAAGGAGAACCCGGAATCCGCTAGGAAGTCACCACTTCCTGAATGCACCAGCACTGAACCTAGCACAGGCAGGCCAGGGCGAGGGGAGAGCATGTGTCTTAGGGCTACACGCTCAGGTTTTCCTCCGGAGCAGAGGTCAGTCTTGTGCCGCATGAGGGGCCGTGTCCCCTCTCACGGTCCTGTCACATCTTCTTCCGCGTCTGAGGGGGCTGTATTGAACTCTGTTCCTACATTGCCTACAAACAGCCAGGGGCTGCCCGCAGCCAGTCTGCCTCACTGTGTTCACAGAGCCTGGCCAAGCCTCCCCTGGAGAGAGTCACCAGCGGCACCGCTCCCAGCAGCACGCCGAGCTGCGAACACACAATGCCCCTGCCCAAGGCTGTGCTCAGCTGTCAGATCCTGGCTGCCCAGCAGGTGAGGGCTTCTCCACGCCACCCTGACAGGAGCTGCGCCAGCTCCCTGCTTGCGCCCCCTGCTGGTGAGCGCGCCCCTGGCACGATGCGGGACTTTGGAAGGCAGCAGGCCAGTGCACTGAGGTTGTTGGACGCACTGAGCTGTCCCCAGAGGCAGAGACTTGCTCGAAGCGGAGGGACTGGCACAGGCTGGAGAGGAAAGCGGGCCTCTTGCTCCCCTTTGTAAATACGATTTTCTACCGTGTTCAAAGCTGGTTTACTATGTCTGACTTTAGACACGCAAAAATGGTCTCAAAGCACAGAAAGCCCAGCCCAGAGGCTGGCCGCGCTGCCAAGACTCTTCAAGGGGGCGTGTAGCCAGAGCTCACTGAGGGGCCCCACCCCGTGGGGCAGGGGCGAAGAGCTCCACCCAATGCTGCTGTTACTTGTGTGTCTGAGACCCATGCCAGTTCGCAGGCGAGGCCAGAGTCCGCTCTCAGTTATGGCAGAGGAAATCCAGAGGCACTCCGTTGGTCCCAGTAGGGATACTCTGGATTTACACCAGCACATGTGACAGCAGGATTTGGCCCGAGGTCGCCTTCCAGCAGCGCCAGATGAACTGGAGGATGGCGGGATGTGGGGGGAGGGGTTAAAGCCATTTTCCAATCTGCAATAATCCTGGCTAAACTAAACCCTCCCTGGGCTTGGTTTAGTTTTCTATCCAGGGCGTCTACATCTCAATTCTACTCTAGGACTGTATCGTGGGCACTCTACTGCTTCCTATGGAAGCTCTTCCGAACGAGGGCTAGATGCAGTATGTGGTTCTAGGTACATTGCACCCTCTGTGCACGCAGACCCCTCACGCGCCAATCCTGGGGTCTGTGTACTCGGAGCTTTACGCAGCACACGGAATGCCCGGGGGAGGGTGCTGGCTGGGCCTTACCCACCCTGCGGCACATGGGAGATATAAGGGCAGGAGGGTTCTGGATAGATCCTGGTTCCCAGAGGGCAGAGGGTTCCTGGATGGTCCCTAGGGACAGGGAGGGTTGCTGGATGGGTCCTGGTACCCAGGGGATGGGGGGTGGGGTTGCTGGACAGCCCCAACCCCTGGCGATGGGAGTTGCTGGATGGGCCCTGGTACCCAGAGGATGGGGGGTTGCTGGCCAGGTGCTGGTCCCCGGCAGAGGAGTGTTGCTGGATGGGCCCAGGTCCCCAGGGACAGGGAGTTGCTAAATGGCCCTTGCCTCTCTCTTCCTTGCCCTTCTTTTATAGTCTGAGTCTGCACCTCTTCCTGGACAATAAAATTGTTCCCATTGCCCATTTCTCTGTCTCTTATTGACAAATGTGTCATGTGGGGCTGCTCGCATGGGGCACAAGGGCTGGTGAAGCTGCTAAGGGATCCACAGGCGGCTGCTGCCATCCCTTCCGGGAGGCATGGGGCCACCCAAGGGGCCCTGCCCAGAGGAGTCAGCACCCCTTCCCTTCTCTTGCCCCACACAGCACTGCACACACAGGGCAGGCCTTTCGGTTATTTTACGTGTGAGATTCTGTGGGCAGTTTCCCTGCTCGAGGAGCATGTTGAGCTGAGAAATGGGGGGTGGCAAAGCCAATATGAGTTATATAGTGTGAGTGCATGAGTGTGTGAGTGCATGCACATGTGTGTGCATGGGTGTGTTTGTGTGTGCATAGCATGTGTATGGATGTGTATATGTGCATAGCATGAATATGAATGGATGTGCATGTATGTGCAAAGCATATGTGTGCATGGATGCACTTGTATGTGAGTGCAAGCACATGTGCATTTTGTGCATAGTGTGAGTATGCATGGATGTGCATGTGTGTTCATAGCGTGACTGTATAGATGTGTGTCTGAGTAATGTGAATGTGTATGGATGTGCATGTGTGTGTAAGTGCAGGCATGTGTGTAGCATGAGTGTGTGTGCATAGCATGGGTGTGCTTAGCATGAGTATGCATGGATGTGCGTATCTGTGTGAGTACATGCACGTGTGTATGTGTGCGTGTAGCATGAATGTGTCTGGATGTGTGGGTGGGTGGGAAGAGAAGAGTTAGTGTCATTGCTGTTGTTGTTACAGTCCAATCCCATTTCATCCTGGGTGCTGGTTGGATGGAGGAGTCACCTGGGTCCCTCTCTCTGGCCAGGTGTGGTCAGGACTTCTCTCAGGACCAGGAGGACAAAGGCCCTGGGTCCCAGGAGATGGTGGACGAGGCAGCCGTGATGGTGAAGCTCGGTCCAGTAGCCAATTTTTCTCCTCTACATCTCTTTCTTTAAGGCCCCACAAAGGGAGTTGTTAGGGGGCTTATTCCTTCACCCACTTACTTCCCTGGTCCTTCTCGCATGAACAGAGAGCAACAATACCCGAAGTCCAAAGGTGCAAACAATTCGATGTTTATTGGGGTGAACTTCCAGCAAGCATGATTCCAGTTTCCTTCCTTAGTGTCCCCTTCCCAGTTCTGACACCACAGAGCCTTACACCTGTGTCCCTGTTCTCATTTCCTGCCTTTAGGTCAACATGATTCTAATTTCCCCACCCCCATTCCCTGTTCCCATTTTCCCCCTTAGCAAAACATGATTCCAATTTCCCCACCCACCCACTCACTCACGCACACACACACTTCCTGATTGACTGCAGACTATATAGTAAAACTTGAGTTCGTCTTAGCTATACCTTAACCAATCATTTTCCTGAAATTTAACTCACCAATCCTAACATATTGTAACATGATTATTTAACCAATTATATCCCACCACCTTAATTAGTTTACACCCAGGAAAATTAATTATACAGCAGACAGAAACAATCACAGAACCAGACAGAGATTATGCAGACAAACAATGGGGAAATGGGGACTACAGTGACAGAACAACAAAGAAATGAGGATTTCACATCTCAGCTATTGATAAGCGAGTTCTTACCAAACAGAAAACTATCAACCTAAATTTCCCTTTTACATCTTCTAGGCACTTCCCTTTCTCTGGAGGCGATAGGCATCATCAGGACAGGATTGTATCCTAACAGCCCAATAGCACCTTCTTTCAGTGTGACTAGTTTGGAATGTGAGGAGTGACCGGTCGCTTCCCAGCTTATGGCTGCCTCTGCTGCTTAGCCAAAGGCCTTAGCCTAAGCACAGGGCCTCAGACTGTCACAGTAAGAGAGGGCTCTTACACCGGCAGACAGTGATTTTGATTCTTTCTTTTATACCTCTAGAACTAGCTAAGTGATAAGAATACACCTTATTTCTTAGAGTCTAGGCCTTTACAGACAGGCCTGAATATCTATATCCTAAAAGGAGTGATGGGCACAATAGCCCAACGGCACCTAGTTTCTGACGTGGCAATTTTGGTTCACTGATTTCCAGTTCTGCACTTTCCAGTTTACCAGGCATGATCTGACCGCAGTGCTTGGCTTTGGACTCATTCAGGCTGTCTGTCTGTCTCCCTTTCATACCTTTTCCCATCACCACCTGCTGTTATCGGTTACTGCGCCATCTTCTGAACTTCCCCTCACTTCTTCCAGCGGAACCCACAATGAGGGTGTGCTTGTAGGTCCAGTTACTACGACAGGCCCCACAGGAATACAGCAGCAGTTCCTTTCTGGGCCTGACAGAGAAACGAGCTGTGACAAAAAGACCAACGCAAAATGGAAAAGTAAAATACTCCAAGGATGCACATTTCCTGCTAGGGCTCCAACAGGCCTAGCCTAGAATAACCTCAGCAACGGGCTTATGTCAAGCACTAACGCTGAGCCAGGGTCCCAAGGAGTCGCTACAGCAAGTCTGTTCATTTCATCTGCAGGCCTGGCTGAATTGTAGCCTTTGTCAGTTTTCGGTAGGTTCTGGATACTGCAGATTTACGCAGACACAATACCCGGCTCCACCCGCAAATTCAAAAATCATTATAAATATCCAAACTGAAGGCAGGCGAACTGCTTTTGAGCAATGAACCTGTGACCCTAGCTATGCTATAACGGAGAAGAAAGCCACCAGGATCTGCTACGGAGGAATCTGCAGATCTGGAGGGGCAAAAAGGGACGAGTGTGTGTTTAAAGCATGAGAAGCACGTGTTTCCTTGCACCATTATTGTGAACAGATGCTGCTCGCCACCCTTACTAAGGTGAAAATGTCAAAGGCAGATATTTCATATGCCCGTCAAAAGCATCACTCACCCCAGGAAGTGGGGAGCAGAAATTTGCCGGGTGTTTGTTAAGCTTCCACATTGCATTGATTCATAAAGCTGACATTCACATTCTGCCAGATTTAGGGGGTTTCACCTTAGGCGTTCAATCCAAAAGCAAGCACCTGCCCCCAGGGAGCTTATGTGTGTTAGAGACTGGCCTAGGCGTACCTGGCTGACAGCTAAGCGTGCAACGTGCAGGGTGACATATCCATGGGGTTATAGGGGAATACTATTCAGAGCCCTCTGCACAGCTACAATATTATTAACCTCTGCAAATTAAACAAACGTGTCCATGCTAACAGCCGCTCTCTAGATAGATGCCTCCCCCAAGCCCCCACTTGTGACAAGGGACCTGAGTTTCCAGTTTTGTAACATTACGATTCTCCCTTCCCCCTCTTTAAGAGGGACCTGCAACTCCTGAGAAAAACAGTCCCGGCCAGGGCTAGCCCACCAGGGGCCAAGAGGCTCGCTCCTGATGTGTTTTATCTCCCGATGTGTTTTAGCATGGCCCCACTGGATGCTGAAGCCAGAAGACACAGTTTAGTTTTCAGATTATCCAAGTCCTTATGTTCTTGCAGTGAAGGGGCCAGCCAGGCAGCAGGGCAAAGGGGCAGGTGACTGTACATTCAGGTGGGCCCGGCAGGTTCAGGCCACCTGTGCTCCCATTTACCTACGTTGTCAGGGTATCTCTGAGCTCCTTGGGAAGCAGCAGTGGGAAGGGCAGGGCAATTAATCAGACAGGAACTGATGTTTTGCTGCATGGGCTCAGGGTTGGGGGCATCCAAGGAGTGACACACAGGCCAGGCATGTTGTCTATCTGTTTAGAAAGAAACCAGGGGTTGTAGATGGGAATCCTAAAATCAGTCCTGCTGTGAGGGACCAGCTGGCCAAGCAGACAAACCCTCCCAACCCAGGAGCCCCTACAGAGCCTTCAGCATATTTGCAATGCCAAACGGAGATGCTTGTGCATCCAAGTATCAATTTGACATGTTTCCCAAAGATTTATCGCAGAAATAAACCCCAGCAATCAGCATCCCCTCCCCCGCCCCCCATTAGCATCCCCAGCAGAGAGCCAGGGACACCAACCTGCAAACACTCAGTCTCTAGAATTACTATATTGAAACCGCCGTGGAACCAGGGCTGGCCTTACCATGAGGGGAACTGAGGCGGCCGCCTCAGGTGCCAGACTGTTGGGGGGGGGGAATGCCACTAGGACCCAGAGTGTAGACAATTGTGTCTGCTGCTGGTGCATCTGGATTCTCTCTGCTCGAGATGCACAGAGATGGGGGAGTGCTGTGCTGGAGGAAGGAGGGCACAAGAGACAGAACAGGCAGGCAGGAGAAAAGTTGAGGGGGCATAACAGAAAGCAGCAGGAGCTGCAGAGAGAGAGAGGAGGAGGAGCCTCTTATGTACCTCACTAGCACCCCAGGAGCCTGGACTGATTAACCCCAACTTCTCAGGGAGCTTCCTGTTTCCTGCTGCTTCCCTGAACCCACTTGAGGAGACCAGGCAGTCAAATGAAGTAGTAGGAGCCAGTTAGGCCCTTAAGACGCTGATATCTTCCCTCACTCAGGACCTGCTACGAGCCTGCTTATTTGTCCCTTTCAATTGAGTGTTGAGCAGAGGTGAAAGTAAGCCCGTACGCCCCGGTACGGCAAACCGATAAGAGCCGGTGCACTGTACCAGGACCGGCTTTCCGAGAGGGCAATTTAAAGCCCTGGGGTAGCGGTGGCAGGGATGCGGCAGGGATTTAAAGGGCCTTGGAGCTCCAGCCGCTGCTACTGCCCCGGGGCCCTTTAAATCCTGGCCTTAGCCCTGCTGCCTGAGCCCCAGGGTAGCGGTGGCGGGGCTCTGGCGGGGATTTAAAGGGCCCCGGAGCTCCAGCTGCCGCTACCCCCCCGGGACCCTTTAAATCCCCGCCTGAGCCCTGCTGTTGAAGCCCTGGGGTAGCGGCGGCGGGGCTCCAGAGAGGATTTAAAGGGCCGGGGAGGTACCGGCAGCTGGAGCCCCAAGCCCTTTAAATCCCTGCCTGAGCGCTGCTGCCCCAGCCCTGGGGTAGGGGTGGGGGGGCTCTGGCGGGGATTTAAAGAGCCCCGGAGCTCCAGCCACAGCTACTGCCCCGGCCCTTTAAATCCCCGCCGGAGCCAAGGCCTGGGGTAGTGGTGGTGGGGCTCCGGCAGACATTTAAGAGGGCCAGGGCGGTAGAGGCTCAGGCGGGGATTTAAAGGGCTCGGGGCTCCGGCAGCTGCTACCACAGCGGAGCCCCAGGCCCTTTAAAGCCCTGCCAGAGCCCAGAGCCCCGGGATAGCGGTGGCAGCTGGGAGCCCCCAGGGCTCCTCAGTGATTTAAAGGGCCCGGGGCTCCGCTGCGGTAGCGGCAGCTGGAGCCCTGGGCCCTTTAAATCACCCCCGAGCCCCAGGGCTCCCAGCTGCCTCTGCAGCTGGTAGCTTGGGGGTGATTTAAAGGGCCCCAGGCTCCCAGCCGCCACTACCACAGCTGGAGCCCTGGCCCTTTAAATCAAGATTTAAAGGGCCCGGGGATTTAAGGCCCTGCCTCTTCCGGTTGAGGCCACGCCCCCTGCTCAGGACTCTGACATACCAGTAAGTCCTCTAACTTACTTTCACCCCTGGTGTTGAGATCCACTATAGCTGGCCCAGAACAGCAGTCATGAGCGCAAGAAGAAAATGCCCCTTTGGGGCAGCATTCACAAAAAGAAAGAAAGCAAAGGAAGCTTTTCTATCTAAGCAGGAAGGAGCTCTCCTGAGATACATAGACACAAATGTTCACGGTGAGCCTTCCGGCCCCAGTGAGGATGTGAGTGGTGAGGAGATGCCTGATCTTCCAGTCAGTCAGAGTGCAGGTGACCTGGCAGCTACTGCAGCATCCGTATCTCCATCTCAAATGGATGTAGCCATGCACATTCCTGAAGAAAAGTGTAGATCAGAGAAGAGTGTGGTGGAGGCGTAAGAAACAGCTGCTGCTGAGTTTAGTTCCTTAAGTCTAGATGATCCGGGACTGTGGACCCACTTGAGCAGTAGCCTGAGGGACTTCCTTGTACTGCATGGGCCACAGCAAGTGAAAAACTTCATGTTCCCCAAAGACAATTGTTACGAATTACACCTGAGAGGACACGCACACAGCTGCTGCGAATTATACCTTGTAGGACACGCACACAAATGCTACGAATTACACCTGGTAGGACACGCACACAAATGCTGCGAATTATACCTGATAGGTCACGCACACAAATGCTACGAATTACACCTGGTAGGACACGCACACAAATGCTGCGAATTACACCTGGTAGGTCACGCACACAAATGCTGCGAATTATACCTGATAGGTCACGCACAGTTCGAATCTAGGCTGAGGCACATAAACAAAGTCCACAACTGCAGAGTTCCCAAAAGACACTAAGTTTATTACGCTCGAGCGTGGTGCCCCCCTGCTAGCCAGGAGGGGACCCTGAATACAGATTATACAAAGGTTATATACTTTTTAGCAAAGCATGTTGCCCTCGTGCATCAGAAACCTTAGCCAATAAACAAACCCTTGTCTTATCTACCACCTATCCCTGCTTGGTGCATTCTTCGTGCTATACCAGTATGTTAATTACACAGCATGGTCCTAAAACCATGCATCAGTAACCTTTATTATCAGGATGGGAGGCCTCCCATCAAGGCCAAGAGACAGGGAGTTAGAGACTGACAAAAACCAGATACTGGGAGTCAAGGCAGGCTGGAGACAAGGAGGAGGATTTTCACAGGGATTCAGTATCTAAGGATCACTCCTCCTGGTGTATGATGTGCTGGCATTTAAACAATGGTGGGCCCCAAACCAAAATGGAGTCACATGTGCTAACTTTTCCTTAACAGTCCTCCCTTTCTTTTTGTATGTCAGTAAGCTATATTGGGGCTGAGTAACCGCGCTGCAGGGTTAGCAACTGCCGACAGCACATACTGCAGCATTGTAGGCATACAAAAAATAACGCAAAAACAATAACAGTCAAAAAAAGTAAATAGAAAATACGCCGTCCCCAAGTCCCCACATCCGGTAGCCATGAGGTGAGCTAGTCCCAGACCTCCTGGAATCTGGCGCTGGTAGTGTCGAGGCTGATGTGGTGGAATAGGGCTGCCTGTTGCTTGAGGATGTGGATGTCAGTTTCCACCCTATGGTGCTGATTTACAAATACACAACAGCTTGAGTTGACCAGAGCACAAACCCCGCCCTGATTTGCAAGGAGATAATCCAGGGCTAGGCGGTTTTGCAATGTAGTTTGGGATAGCTGGGTGACTTCAATTTGAAGGGCAGATAGAGCATCTGCAGTAGCATTTGCCATTAGTTTCAAAGCAGCTGAAATGTTAACCATAGCTTTTTCCAGCTCGCTTACTCCCAACCATGGCAGAAACCAACGCACAAAGGCGTGAAAGCCTTTGGGCCGTTGAGACAGGGGGTTTAAAGGAATACTTCGTCTGTCCCTCCATACTAGATTGCGGATCTCTCCCCGGGTCAGGTTCTGGTGTACTGACACGGCGGGTACCATAGCCCCTAAGGTACATGTACCACACCATCCTGCTGGGAGAACCTTATAGGCTGTGTGATTGCATAACCAATATCAGCCAGACCCCTCGGGGACTGGCCACGGGGTCCTGGAGTAGGTAGAGGGGCCTCCTGCACCAGAGCTGATTTGGGTGGTGTCCTTGCACCCCACAAAATTCCCTACAAAAACTGTATTTTCTATGCCCTTACGTCGTGATACACATAAAGCATAATTACCCTGGGCCACCATATCAATAGACCATATTTGGATTGTAACATTCCAGTTAAATGTAGTGTTTGCCCATAGCTTAGTTTAGAGTGTTCAATTAAGGGGGATAGGTACCCCTACCAACGGGACCCCCTGACCTAATATGTGGGGGTATGAATACCAATCCAACACTGCGTTCGATTTACACCCTGTTTGATAGCGCGGGTTAAATTCAAGAAGCTATTACCCTCCCATCCTTGTACTGGACTTGGGAATAGGGAGAGGAATCCCCCAGGCAAACCATACCAATGTCGGCATCCTCCTTTATACCATACAAAAAACACTACAGCCAATGTAAGTCCAATAAACAGGAACACAAAAAGTCCTGGTGGGCTGTGAAGGTCCCAGTAGCTGGAAAGCTTAGTCCATGGGTTGGTCGTGGTGTTTATTCGTGAAGTGGCTTGTCCAATGGCTTGTCAGGGTCAGGTGGGGGTCCCAGCGCCAACTTAACGTAGCTATGATGGATCCAGGAACCTTTACCTGCAAAGGAGTGGTGGCAGATGGTGGGAGTAATGTTCGTGACTGTAAGGCGTTTTTGTTATTTATGCTTGCCTACAAGCACAGGTTCCAGCCTCTGGAATAAACCCACCCCACCACTTTACTTCACGTTCCCAAGAATACATTCCGCAACTTCCTCCCTGCCAATGTACAATGCTTCGTCTTTGCCATCAAGGCCAATTCTCAGTGTCTTTTGCAGTCAGGAATCCTTGGATTTTGGTGGTTTTAGCAGAGCAGGCGTTTCTTCTTTTTTTTTGGAACAGTCATGGTTTTGCATTATACAGGGGAGAGGTTACTAGCACGTCACCCTGTAGTGCTTTGGTTTCTTTAGCAAATACTGAATGCAGGTTAGCTTTGTCAGTGGACAAGGGAGAGGTTACTAGCACTTCACCTTGTTTTTTTTCCTGCTGTCCAAAAGGAGGAAAGAAAAAAAAAACCCAGAAGGAGGGACAGGCTGATCAGTAGTCGAAGTGAAGTCATCTCGAGGTGGAGGGGTCTTTTTGCAGTAAGAAGCATGGGTCCAGGCAGTCAGTCCTTGGCACTTCACAGCTGTGTTGGTAGTTAGCCTGACTTAATAAGGGCCTTTTCAGCATGGGGCCAGAGTAGTCTTTTGTTGATGGACCTTTATGTAGACCCAGTTACCTGTTTTAACAAATGGCAGGTTTGCTCAGGATTCTTGAAGCAGGACTTCTTTTACCTGTAAATACAGAGACCTAACACATTTCATTAATGTCTGGCAGTGTGTTGCAGATCTCACAGCTGCTTGGGCACATTCAAGCCCCCCTCTTTCTTGGCTGTTAGCCAAATCCTAGCTGTAAGTAGTGTCCTTGGGCAGGCCAGTGTCTTATCTTTGGACCGAGCCTGCCAGCTACAGCGTTGAATTAGCTTGTCCTCCGTTTTATTTTTTTTCCCCTTCTTGGCTTTTATTAACCTGCAAAGGAAACTTTCACTTTTTACTTATACACCTTTGTTTAAAAAGGAACACCTGTACATTGCCCATTATACAGCACTTCAGTCTTATTGTTTAATGTATGCCACATACACCCTTTTAGGAAAATGACTTTTTTACAGAGCTTTGGAGCAACAAGCCAGGACAAGCACACCCACTTTTGAGGAGTCCACTTGGTACAACCTCTGGTGTCCAATAGCTTTCCTCCCTCCCCAGCCCTCTGGCTAGAAATGTGAGGTAGCCAGAAGGATCTCATGTATAATATGGGGAGTGGGTTAACCTTTCATGTCCTTGCTTCCAAAGACTGTTGATGTGCAAATTTTAACAACAATTTTTTTTAATTAAAAGATCTGGCCAATGAAATTTTTTTTTTTTTTACCTAAGCAAATGTATTAAACTTTAGTATATATTCCAAGTTGAATAAAACGAGTATCTGCATTTTGATTTAACCCTTCTATTTAGTTTTAAACTAAACTGTCCTATGAAAAATTAAACATAGCAATTCTGGCCACAAGACAAACACCACAAGACAGGACATAGAACACAGAACAGAATTCCTATTGTGCCAGTAAATTTATGAGATGTTGAATTGCTTTTCAGCTGGCATCAGTTTTCTCTGATTTTTTGAAAGACAAAACTCCAAAGGCTGTTCTGGAATATATGTGCACAAATAAGACGACCACCCTCTTTCCAAATGCTTTTGTTGCTCTGTGCATACGTCTAACACTTCCTGTAACAGTTGCCAGTGGAGGACGCAGCTTCTCCAAGCTGAAGTTAATAAAAACACATCTACGCTCCACAATGACACAGGAGAGGGTGGTCAATAGAGCATGAGCTGGTGCAGACTGTGGACCTTCAGCAGGAAGCAGTTCAAATCTCTGCAACCAAGACAGCACTTTGATTATTCAAACAGATAACAATGCCAGTGTTTACTATGCAGACAGGAAAAGTTACATTTGCTGTTCAGGTGTTTGAAAGTGAAGTGTTACTTAAGATTTTTGAACAAGGCATTTTAAGTTGTTAGTTCTCCTTTATTGGGGTTGGTAGCAGAGGAGTAGAACAGGAAGAAGGCAGAATTGAGACCTTTCAAAGTTTTGGCCCAAGCAAGGGGGCATGGGGGCATCATTTGAGCTCCCCACCTCAGGTGCCAAAGTGTTGTGGGCCGGCCCTGCATGGAACAGAAGCAAAGGTAGAAAGGATCATGACAGTGTCACGCCCAGTCTCGCAGCCCAAATCAATTCCTTTCATAGACTGGAAGCCAGTGCCCACCAGCACCTCACAGGGTTCGGCCCCAGGGCAGTTTGTGTCCCAAGCAGAGACATCCTGTTCCAGTGATAGCCAGGCATCAAGGCAAGTAATCCATTCTTTCACTGGTGGACTAGATTTCCTTCTCTAGTAATGGATAGTGCCATTTCTAGGTACTGACCAGGCAATCCCACTATATTTGCTTTGCTATCTGTCCAAGCTGAACTGGGATACAGCATTAATAATACAAACCCCTGCATGCTGTCAGCATTATTAAGGTGCTTGGTCACTGTGGTACAGGACTTTAAAACAGCCCAGCAGTTCTACGTGACATTGCCCACGTTGGCTTTACACGTGCACAATCCCTCTTCTTTGTGTCAGTTTTATGAAATCTTTCTGAGGTCAAACACGCTCTGTGGCTAAAGTGAACAAAGGGCAATTTCTGCTTGATCGTTATTGATATTCCTATCTGCTCACATATCAGCCCAACTGCTGAGGACACTGGATTCCTGGCCCCCATCCCTCTTCGCTTTACACTTAGCTGTGTGTTCAAGAAGATTACTCCGCATAAACGGATAGGAGATTGAAACATCACTATCGATGTTCTAACAGTTAAACTGGTTAAAAGCTGACTCCACAGATACAGTTGCCTTAGAAATTTCCCTTAAACAATATCTATGTTGTAAATCACAATAGACATGTCTCTTAGCCTGAGAACTCCTCAGAGGACATCAATATACACATTCTGAAAGCTCATAATCCCATTTCATCCCAGTCTGGAAACAGACTTGGCTCTGGAGAGCCTCAAGTAATCGCAGGAGCGGGAGCAGAGGCCAGAGCCACACCCTGGAGTTATTTCCCAGTTGCTGAGAAGGTTGTGCCCAATTGTCAAAGCAAGACACGTGCACCAAGCTGAGGTTCAGCTTTAGTCAAACGGGAGGAAGTGCTTCGGGATCACAGGGATTAAGGCTCGCCTCGGA
The DNA here is from genome assembly GCF_015237465.2 of Chelonia mydas. Lineage (NCBI taxonomy): Eukaryota > Metazoa > Chordata > Testudines > Cheloniidae > Chelonia > Chelonia mydas. Next base: position 4,462,691 of record NC_051258.2, read on the forward strand.
AAAGTAGCGAAAGATTTCCAACCCCCTCAGGTTAAGGCTGTGTCTACACTTGTCATTTTTGGATTCAGTTCCCAGAGGGTGCAGCTTCCCGAGTGGCAGCACTAGCGCAGACTGTATGTAGAGCCGGGGCTGGGGCATTCACCACGAGGCCGTCTAACCCAGAGAACATGATGAGAAAAAGTCTTGAGCATGCTGGAGCCTTGTCTACGCTGCAGTTTTGCTTGGGGCCACCCCCACTTGAGTGACACCCTGGGAGTTACTGGGTTGAAAACTCCTTGCACTTGATTCACTGAGAAACGTGACACCCAGCAGCGCTATGCCTTGAAAATCACTGGGATTCACAACGCCAGAGGTAGTGACCCAGGTACGAGTATGGGGCAATGGCACAGGATATTGGCACGATGGTCCACAGGCAGTGGGGGTTTTAGCTGATATCTGCTGAGGGTCACACAGGCACAGAGAACACAGCTGCTACTGGCAACCCAAAACTGCCCAGGCCTGTATGCTGCTAGCCTGTTTACTGCAATGGTGCCAGCCGAACTTGTCACACAGTGGTGTTGGAAAGCGTCCCACAGCAGAGGAAGAAATAAGGCTGCTGTCCCTCGAAACTTTCAGGAGAGTTACAGAGTACGGCCGAGTTCCTCCATGAATGTTTCATTGAGTTCTCTCAGGAAGGTAAAGGGTCACCCCGATGTGTACATAAACTACTCTGCCCCCTGCCCGCCCAACAAGGGAATGAAAACCAGATCCCAACGCTACCTCTGTTTGTTACACCGCTACCTCTTTTCGTATCAGTAAAGCAATAAAACCCCCGACACCTGTGCCTTGTTAACTTGGGGATGGGCCAGGCACCATCTTTAAACGTAAACAGCGTAAGGAAAAATGCACTCACATTTACCGAAGGTCTCTGCCTCTTCATCAGGCTCATCCATGAACAACTGGTGGGGCTGGCTAGACTGTGGTGGGGTCTTGAAGAGGTCCTGGCTCACGGGATGGCTGGAGTCCCCTTCCTCCTCCTCTTCTCTGTTCACAGCAGGAGTCTCTGCCTCTGGCTCCTTCAGCATGTCCATGGTGGTCTGCATGGCGCTGGTGGGGTCTCCGCCGAGCATAGCCTACAGCTCATAGTAAAAACAGCAGGTCTGGGGGGCAGCACCAGATCTACTGTCGTGCTTCCTGGCCTTGTGGTATGCCTGGCACAGTTCCTTTGCTTTCATGTGGCACTGCTGCTGATCTGTGGTGTACCCCTTTTCCTGCATCCCCCATGCAATCTGCTTGTAGCTGTCCTGGTTTCTGCGGTTGGTCCCAAGGCAGGCAGGCACTTCCCAGTTAACACTGGTCTCTGAAGGACCATGAAGGTTTTACCCCAGAGGCATCTTATCTCTAGGCATTGACTCGCTTCCTATTTCTTTCTCCTAACAATCCCTTTTGACTTAAAGCCCTAGAGAGAGTCTAGGTGGCGGAGGGAATATCTTTTAGTGGCCCAACTTCTGCTGGTGAGAGATTAACTCCAGATAGTCAGCCAGAAACTATCCTTTACAGCAATGGGCCAATCATATTGCACATACAGTATTCATCACTTAATACAGAGGAGCCCGCCAGCCTTCACAACTACACACAAGGGTTCAGCATAAAAGATCACATGTGGAGGGAGAGCAAGTCAGGCTGAGCATGTGAGTGTGCAAGAGACTGCGGACAAGTTAGTGCAAATGGTGAATGTGTACAGATGGCTGTGGAGCTGGGCATACAGCAGGGTGAGTGTGTAATCCAACATGCATACAAGTGAATGGGCATGTTCAAGGGAGCACGTGTGAGTGAAGGAGTGTGCCTGCAAGTTTGGATGCATTTGGGAGGGTTAGCCGGTGTGCGTTTGTGGATGCAAACAGTAAGCAGGGGTGAGTGTGCTGGAGAACAGGCATGTGTGCATGTGTCGGTGACTAAGTGCACACGCTCATAGCTGGATGTGAGCGTGATTATATGTGTGAGCAGGTGAGGGTGCAAGCAGGGGAGTGTGCGTGTGAGGGAGCATGTATTCAGAGTGTGCAGTCCCCAGGTCTGGCTCCAGCCCTCCTGGCTGTGCTCTCCCTGCGTGAGCGGCCCAGTGAGGACAGCAGCACGCAGCAGTGCTGGGCCCCTCTCACTCAGTTAGCCAAAGGAAAAGCGTCTCATTAGCATTCCTTTATATCTCTCACATCCTGCGCTGCCAGGGAAGGGTCAGCAGCACTTATGAAATTTTCAATTCCCAGAGGTTTTGAATGTACATGTTTTTTCTGTGTCTGAGCTGCAAGAAGATTATGAATAAAAGATTAAAATTGGAAGTCTCCAGTCAGTTAAGAGCAATGCGATAAGCATCCATTCTGGGAGAGGAGAGCCGAACGCCGCTGCATGCATACCGAAAATTAGCAGCACTTCAAACGGGGAATAAACAAAAAGCTCCGTTCTTTGATGTGACACTTTGCCTGGTTGCTGGGAAGAGGGAGACATGATGCTGGGAGGAGTAAACGTGCGGGGCTGGCAGCTGGGCTGTGAGAGCTGCTTGAGGCTTGTCCACCTGCTTGAGGCAGAGTGAGTGCCGGGGTCTCAGCGAGCAGCTGCTTTGCCCTTACAGAGGAATCAGTGCAGCAGCAGGGTGGAACCTCGCACTGGACTCCGTCAGCTCTCTAGCACAAAGCTCTAGCAGATGCTGCCAGCCTCCCATGGCCACATGTCCCACACACACACCCCTCTGTAAGTTTAGCTCTTTAAGAGCTGCCTTCCTGGCTCCTTATGGTGGAGGCCTGGCAGCTCAAGGAAGGTGTGTGCAGCTCAAAACACTGAGCAAGAAAACAGCAGGAAATTAACACACAGCTGCTGTGAAGGCCGTGACAGGCTAAGGGCCCTGCCCCAGAGAGCTGGGCAGGCACGATGGGCTGAGGGCCCTGCCCCAGAGAGCCGGGCAAGCTGTGCCTGCTGCACCCACTGGAAAGCTGTGGGACTTCCCTTCCCAAAGCTCCCCAGTGCTGGGGTCCGAGCTGGGAAATGCAGAAAGGGCAGGAAATCCAGCATTAGGGTCTTGCTGCAACTGAAACCACCCCATTCATATGTTAATAAATACTACAGGCCAAGAACAACATCCATGCTATGATGTGTGCCCTGCGTCCCGGCCACAGTGCCCTGTGTCCCAGCCATGGTCCCCTGCCTAGGTGCCCTGCGTCCTGGCCATGGTGCCCTGTGGCATTAACACAATTAGTGGAGCATAGACTGGAAATACTAAAGACAGTAAAAACACCCAGTGTCCTCTAAACTAAAACCAGGCAAACCAATATTCCCTGCCCCCATTAACCTTACACAAGTGAATAATCCTTACTCTGGGGATTAGGTCTCTAGGTTTCCTGGTACTGCTGTGGGGGAGGGTAGAGGGGGTTAGACCTTAGAATCACATACTATCAGGGTTGGAAGAGATCTCAGGAGGTCATCTAGTCCAACCCCCTGCTCAAAGCAGGACCAACACCCACTAAATCATCCCAGCCAGGAATTTGTCAAGCCAGGCCTTAAAAACCTCTAAGGAAGGAGATTCCACCACCTCCCTAGGTAACGCATTCCAGTGCTTCACCACCCTTCTTGTGAAATAATGTTTCCTAATATCCAACCTAAACCTCCCCCACTGCAACTTGAGACCATTACTCCTTGTTCTGTCATCTGCCACCACTGAGAACAGTCTAGATCCATCCTCTTTGGAACCCCCTTTCAGGTAGTTGAAAGCACCTATCAAATCCCCCCTCATTCTTCTCTTCCGCAGACTAAACAATCCCAGTTCCCTGAGCCTCTCCTCATAAGTCACGTGTTCCAGTCCCCTAATCATTTTTGTTGCCCTCTGCTGGACTCTTTCCAATTTTTCCACATCCTTCCTGTAGTGTGGGGCCCAAAACTGGACACAGTACTCCAGATGAGGCCTCACCAATGCCAAATAGAGGGGAATGATCACGTCCCTCGATCTGCTGGCAATACTCCTACTTATACAGCCCAAAATGCTGTTAGCCTTCTTGGCAACAAGGGCACACTGTTGAATCACATCCAGATTCTTATCCACTGTAACCCCTAGGTCCTTTTCTGCAGAACTGCTGCCGAGCCATTCGGTCCCTAGTCTGTAGCGGTGCATGGGATTCTTCCGTCCTAAGTGCAGGACTCAGCACTTGTCCTTGTTGAACCTCATCAGATTCCTTTTGGCCCAATCCTCTAATTTGCCTAGATCCGGCTGTATCCTATCCCCACCCTCCAGCGTATCTACCCCTCCTCCCAGTTTAGTGTCATCTGCAAACTTGCTAAGGGTGCAATCCACACCATCCTCCAGATCATTAATGAAGATATTGAACAAAACTGGCCCGAGGACCGACCCATGGGGCACTCCACTTGATACCGGCTGCCAACTAGACATGGAGCCACTGATCACTACTCGTTGAGCCCGATGATCTAGCCAGCTTTCTATCCACTGAATACATCAGATGAAGTGAGCTGTAGCTCACGAAAGCTTATGCTCAAATACATTTGTTAGTCTCTAAGATGCCACAAGTACTCCTTTTCTTTATCCACCTTATAGTTCATTCATCCAGCCCACACTTCTTTAACTTGCTGGCAAGAATACTGAGGGAGACCATATCAAAAACTTTGCTAAAGTCCAGGAATAACATGTCCACTGCTTTCCCCTCATCCACAGAGCCAGTTATCTCATCATAGAAGGAAATTAGATTAGTCAGGCATGACTTGCCCTTGGTGAATCCATGCGGACTGTTCCTGATCACTTTCCTCTCATGTAAGTGCTTCAGGATTGATTCCTTGAGGACCTGCTCCATGATTTTTCCAGAGACTGAGGTGAGGCTGACTGGCCTGTAGTTCCCAGGATCCTCCTTCTTCCCTTTTTTAAAGATGGGCACTACATTAGCCTTTTTCCAGTCGTCCGGGACCTCCCCCGATCGCCATGAGTTTTCAAAGATAATGGCCAATGGCTCTGCAATCACATCCGCCAACTCCTTTGGCACCCTCAGATGCAGCGTATCCTGCCCCATGGACTTGTGCTCGTCCAGCTTTTCTAAATAGTCCCTAACCACTTCTTTCTCCACAGAGGGCTGGTCATCTTCTCCCCATGCTGTGCTGCCCAGTGCAGTAGTCTGGGAGCTGTCCTTGTTCGTGAAGACAGAGGCAAAAAAAAACATTGAGTACATTAGCTTTTTCCACATCCTCTGTCACTAGGTTTCCTCCCTCATTCAGTAAGGGGCCCACACTTTCCCTGACCTTTTTCTTGTTGTTAACATACCTGTAGAAACCCTTCTTGTTACTCTCAACATCCCTATCTAGCTGCAACTCCAATTGTGATTTGGCTTTCCTGATTTCACTCCTGCATGCCTGAGCAATATTTTTATGCTCTTCCGTGGTCATTTATCCAATCTTCCACTTCTTGTAAGCTTCTTTTTTGTGTTTAAGATCAACAAGGATTTCACTGTGAAGCCAGGCTGGTTGCCTGCCATATTTACTATTCTTTCGACACATCGGGATGGTTTGTTCCTGCAACCTCAATAAGGATTCTTTAAAATACAGCCAGCTCTCCTGGACTCCTTTCCCCCTCATGTTATTCTCCCAGGGGAGCCTGCCCATCAGTTCCCTGAGGGAGTCAAAGTCGGCTTTTCTGAAGTCCAGGGTCCGTATTCTGCTGCTCTCCTGTCTTCCTTTTGTCAGGATTCTGAACTCAACCATCTCGTGGTCACTGCCTCCCAGGTTCCCATCCACTTTAGCTTCCCCTACTAATTCTTCCCGGTTTGTGAGCAGCAGTTCAAGAAGACCTGATGCTGGGACAGCAAAAGTGACGCTGTATAAATGGGGGCCTGATCATAGAATCATAGAATCATAGAACCATAGAATATCAGGGTTGGGAGGGACCTCAGGAGGTCATCTAGTCCAACCCCCTGCTCAAAGCAGGACCAATCCCCAATTAAATCATCCCAGCCAGGGCTTTGTCAAGCCTGACCTTAAAAACTTCTAAGGAAGGAGATTCTACCACCTCCCTAGGTAACGCATTCCAATGTTTCACCACCCTCCTAGTGAAAAAGTTTTTCCTAATATCCAACCTAAACCTCCCCCACTGCAACTTGAGATCATTACTCCTTGTCCTGTCCTCTTCTACCACTGAGAATAGTCTGGAACCATCCTCTCTGGAACCACCTCTCAGGTAGTTGAAAGCAGCTATCAAATCCCCCCTCCTGACATCCAACCTCCTGACATCAATGGGAGCCTTGCCATTGACTTCAGTGGGCTTTTGATCAAGCCTTATGGTTCTTTGCCAAAAAATATAACATGCATTACAAATTCAATGAGGTTCTCATGAGAAAGAAAAATAAAATAATGAATTATTTTCCATCCCAGAACTATTTCTAAATGATGCATTGGTTCTGGAGTGGCATTGACTAGAAAATGCATTATTGTTACTGTTATTTATTATTATTATCAAATTGAAATCACGTATACAAATCATTTACCGGTTTCTTAATAGCAACATAGAAATTGTGTTCAAAGAGGATAAATATCTTACATTTAAACATCTTTTTGCTGCAGCTGTTGAAGTTGCTTTAGGTAGAATAAAAGTGTGGTGGATATTCAAAAATGATGGGAAATAGAAACAAAATATTTCTGAATATCTGATATTACTCTGTGCTGCACAAAGCTGTGAATTTCTGTGATTGAAACTCCTCAAGGATTTCCATCCCTTTCACCTGTACTGCACGCTCAGTTTGGCACAGTGCTCTGTCTTGTTATTTTCATAAACATTTGGCGAACAGTAACTGTTTGAAATGAAACAGTAGCTAAGTTTTCCCCCAGTAGCTCGAATGTCTCAAACTTGACACGGGATCTAGTGATTCACACTGGTTGCTCCTCAGCCTGTTATCCTGCCCCAATATGGTTATTTGTATGGGGGAAATTGTTTTTCCAGCTTTATATCCTTTTGATAATTTGTGAACAAAATTAAAACTACTGGTCTCAAGTTGCAATGGGGGAGGTTTAGATTGGATATTAGGAAAAACTTTTTCACTAAGAGGGTGGTGAAACACTGGAATGCGTTACCTAGGGAGGTGGTAGAATCTCCTTCCTTAGAGGTTTTTAAGGTCAGGCTTGACACAGCCCTGGCTGGGATGATTTAACTGGGACTTGGTCCTGCTTCGAGCAGGGGGTTGGACTAGATGACCTCCTGAGGTCCCTTCCAACCCTGATATTCTATGATTCTATGATTCTACGATTCTATATTCTCATGGTTTGTGCCATAGGCTCCCCAGAGTGAGGGAGTGCTCCTTGGTCAGTCTGTAATCTGAGAGCTCACTGCCTGGAGTGTACCTCCCCTTTCTGGATAAATGCTAACATAGAGACCTATTAAATGGAACAGCAGCAGAAGCAGGAGTCATTTAAAACTAGATGAACGTGAACACTGGAGCATATACTGCAGGGAGCAGCCCTACCCTGGCCCCAGGGCACAGGCTGGATGGACTCAGGTAGGCCTTTTCCTTCTCTAAAGTCCATGCTCCTGCGTTGCCTATTTGCTGAGCCTGAAGTCCCCTCCTGCAGGACTTTGAGATCTTATAATAAAAGAATCTGACACTGTCACAGAGCATACGTGCAAGGGATGGAGTGTTGGTGGGGATTTACTGCTGCTGCTGAGATCAAGTCACTCGAGGGGGATCTGGGTCTTATCTGGGGAGCACCTAGGTCACTGGGGGGCATCTGGCTCAAGGAGAGCAAGTAGGTCACAATGGTTAGGACTAGGATAGCTGGAGGTTTGTGGGTCATTGAAAGGAAATGAGATATGAGGGGTGGGGGCATTAAGTGGGGCCCGGAGAAGAACTTCCAGCGGCAGGCAGAGCAGGCCAGAAGGGAAGGAAGGATGGAGCCATGGGTTGAGAGCAGCCTTGGACTTGGGCAACCTGGGCTCAGATCCTTGCTCCCTGTGTGACCTTGGGCAAGTCACTTGGTCCCTCTGGACCATGGTTCCCATCTGTCCAGTGGAGACAGCAGCCCAGCCCTGCTTCCCAGGGCATGTGAGAGAAACCCATTAAGGCTGTGAGGCGCTCGCGCACTGCCGTGATGTGGCCAGGGAAGCACCTTAGACAGACAGAAACTTTTTGCCACAGGAAATGCCTGTTCAACAAAATGAAAATGTTTTTTTTTATTTGTTCATATCCCTTGGTGAGCTCTGAGTCCCCCTGACTCCACCAACGCTCCCAGCCTTGGGCACCAGTTGCCACCTTCTCACACAATCCCCTTGGTGCCAGCATCTCTGCGGCGCCCTGTGCAGGGCCCCACCCACCTGAGCTCATCCGCAAGGCCCCTGCTCCATCCCTCCTCATTAAACCCTCTTCTGCTGTGCTGCTGAAAGTCACTCTAGATTGGCTCTATCCCTGGTATCTGCGCTGCTGTTGTATTCCCCTCCCCCAGCCTCAGCCTTGTGAGCTCCTCCGAGCCGGGAGTATCAGGGAATTCTTGGAAACCTCCTTGCACATCGGGGGCACCGGCACCAATAAATACAGCTGCTGAGCGGCCTGGCTCACTGCCTGCGGGACTGGGACTGGGGCTGGGGCTGGAGCTGGGTGGTGAGACTGGAGCCAGTGACTGTCTCCGGATTCCGGTGGTGGAGTCCCCTCTATGACTGCCCCTGAGGCAGCTCTGCCCAAGGGCCAGAGGGATGTGCCCTGGCCACTACTGGAGCTCATCTTCTTTTCCAACACACGGCCCAGACACAGAGCTCACGGCCCCCCAGCCCGCTTAGTCTCTCCCTGAGGTGGAGCTGCTGCTGAGGCCAGGGACCCCCAGTTTCGCCATCCCTAACCCTTCCCTCCCAGCATGGCGGCAGCCAGAGAGCCCTGACGAGCAGGCCCGTGGAGAGGAGGAGGATGCTGCGTTTGGAAGTAGTGTAGTTTCAGCAGGTAGCAGGGCCCTATGCCTAACACCCCAGGGACCAGGCCGCTGAGGCCTCTTTAAAATTCTCCTCACACACTGCACAGGAGGCCGGGAAGGAAATTGATTTTTGGAAGCTTGGGGATTTTTATTTCCCCTCTGCAAAGCGCCTGTCAGAGACACCCGCCTCTCCGGGAGGAGAGGCTGGATGGATGGACGTGGCTGAGCTGAGAGATTTTTCACTCCAGGCTGCAGAAAGTGCCCTGGTAAGTCCCCTGGTGTCAGTGCTGACAGCCGCGGCTGCTGAGTCCCTGCCCTCACAAAGCAGTTCCTTCACTTGGATCTTCTCCCGCTGCCCTTGCTGATTTTCCTCCTCGGGCTTTTCTTCTCTGTGTCCTCATTTTGGAATGAATTTCCTGGCAGCTGAGCTGCCCTGAACTCTCCCAGCCCACCTCTCCTGCCCCTGCCTTTGTCAAGCGGGGATCCCTTGTGAGCAGAGCCCTCCCTAAGCTCAGCAACGATATCGCTGCCTCTTCCCCAGCAACCCGGGGCAATGCGTGCCCTGACATTCTGTGCACGGGTAGCGTGGGGATTGGCAGGCAGGGAGGGAGCCATTACCCAGCATGTCTCCAAGAGCAGTCTTTCCTTCGGCATACTGCTAACCTGCTAGCGGTACTAGGGTCCCAGTTTGCTGGTGTCAGTTTTTTGACATGAAGAAATAAGTTAGTTTCCAGGGGGGTCGATCCTATAGATAGCAGCACTGCAGATAGGAAACTATTTTGAGTGACTTTGGCAATGAACTACCTTTCACTGGTGACACGCTCAGCTTGACAAAAAAGAAAAAAAAAAGACCGGCACCGCAATTAACACAGCATTTCTCCAAGATCTAACGGCCTATACATTCAGTTCCATGCCCTTGTAAGACAATATTAACGGCACCATCTTGTGTCTCCCAAGGATAGTACATCACCTTATACAAGAGAAGATACAATTTACCAAGTTTGCTATTAAAAGAGCAACAGCACCTTCATAGTTAAGGTGGCAGCAAGGTTTCTGTTTAAAGCTCAGCTTTCAAAACTCTCTGTAAACCAGGGGTGGCCACGCTGAGCCTGAGAAGGAGCCGGAATTTACCAATGTACATGGCCAAAGAGTCACAGTCACACGTCAGTAGCCCCAGAACAGCTCCCCCACCCCACTCCCAGCGCCTCCCCCTCCCTCCCTGCACCTCCCGATCAACTGTTTCATGGTGTGCAGGAGGCTCTGGGGGGAGGGGGGAGAGGGGGAACCCCAGGCTCAGGGGAGGGGGCGGGAAGGGGTGGCGTGGGGGCAGGGGCTGTGGCAGAGCCAGGGCTTGAGCAGTGAGCACCCCCCGGCACATTGGAAAGTTGGTGCCTGTAGCTCCAGCCCTGGAGTTGGTGCCTAGACCAGGAGCCGCATATTAACCTCTGAAGAGCCACATGGGGCTCCGGAGCCATGGGCTGGCCACCCCTTCTGTAAACCATATGCATAGTGTAGACTGGCTTGAAATGTGGCATGCTAGTTCAGGGCCTGAGGAAGAGCTTGTGGTACAAAACTGGGGTCATTTGGTCAAGGAGTTCCAGAGACATAGCCCCCCTCCCTCCCCACCCCAATGATATTTTTAAATTTTCAACTTTCTTACGCCTTTTTCTTCAGTGAGAAAGCGGGGAGGAGGGTCCCCACAAAACAGATAACCCTGGCCTGCTCCTTCTGGCATCTAGGGCAAGACTTCCAAGTGCTCAGCGCCCACAACGAGAGTGGGGTTAAAAGAACTCAGCTCCTATTCAGGCATCCAAGCAAGGGCCAGATTTTACAACATGCTCAGCAGCTGCTCTAGTGACTCTAAAGGGCACCTTTTTGAAAGAGCTCAGCATTTGGGGCACATCTGTCCTGCTAGACACTCATCTAACTGATGTTGTCTGCATTTGCCGCAGGCTCCCCCTTTGTGTACAGGTTTGTAGCCTTCCTCCCACCTGTCTGCATCAGACATTGTTTGGTTTGGAGTTGCCTCAAAAGATAGGGACGCTGAGCTACTCTGGTCAGCACCTCTCTTTTGAGCTGTCTTTGGGCCATGTCCTGCAATCCAGCATTGTCCGCAGGATTATTGAAATCAAGCTCAGCTCTCTGATGTCTCAGTTTTTCAGGGATTTTGGGACATTTGCCCCAAATGCTCTCCTGCCCTGAATCATTGCAGGATTGCAGTCTTGAAGGGGAAAGTATATGATGGGGTGTTCACCCCACATCAGCTCTGAAGGGGTTAAGTTGTCTTAGAAGGGGCCAATTAATCTTGAAGGCCACACCTGGGTTTGGAGAAGTCAGGTGTGGTCGATAAATTACCGATTGCCAATGAAGCCCAGCTGGGGGAGACACTGGGTAAGATGCAAAGCCAGGAAGCTGCAGCAGAAAGGGGCTGCAGGGAGAGAGTCTGCAGTCACTCTCTGGGCACAGAGAGGTGGTAGGAGGAAGCCCACCTGGGATCCTGTCCCTGACAGAAGGGGTTTCCCAGAGGAGCTGCGGGGAAGAAAGCTTGTGGAAGGCAGAGTAGGAAGAAGTCAGGGAAAGAGCTGGGAGGGCTGAGACTGCGTAGACCTTGGCTGCTGCTTATAAGGCCACTGGACTGGAACCCGGAGCAGCAGGCAGGGCTGGGTTCCCCAATCAGCACTGGGAAGTGGCACAGGACTGGTGAAGGTGGCATCTGGACAGGTGGGCCAATGACCCAGCAATACCCTGGAAGAGGAAAACTATATAGTGCCCTGGCCAGAGAGCTGAGTCATAGATAGAGAGCACCCTGAGTCCTGGAGAGCAAGAGGGGGCATGGGGCGAGCGACCAAGTAACTAAAGGGGGCGCTAGATTGGACAAGAGCTGATTCCCAGGCCCAATGGTGAGTGAAACCCGTCACCCACACAAAGCAGAGAGTCCTTGGAAGAGGATGGAGCAGGAGCATGTCCAGAGGAAGCACCATCCTGTAGGGAAACAAATGGCCTGAAGTTTAAAAACTGGCTATAGTGAAATATGGCAAGAGGGGGAGTAACGCTCAGAGCTTTGCTTCAGCTGGGGGCACGCAGGCCCCGTCCTAGTTCCCAGGAGGTGCTTTTGCTGCAGGGAGAAGAGGCTGGAATATCATTACAGGGACAAATGCCACCCACAAAGTTCTAGACCCTGAACTCCACCAAGAGCTAGCCTGTGTCTTACAGCCTCCCTCCTCTGTAATGTGGGGCAGCCCTTCAAGAACAACTGTCCCAGGATGCAGTGCTCTAGCTTGGACAGCTTGATGCATGGCTGAGTGTGGGGACTACGTAAGGGTGTGTGGCGCATGGATGAGCCCATCTGCTCTCAGCACGTCCATCCACACCCGTACACTCACTCACTCTGCCCTCCTCAGGTGTGCGGGGGGGTGGGGGGGCTCATTCCTTGAACAGGGGGTGGGGAAGGGTGAAGGAAGCATAGGTCTAGGGCCTGCCCCTTACGGGTGGGCCCTGGGAAGCCCCCTCCCTAAGGAACAGGGTTTCCTTTGCTTAAGAGGAAGACCTGCCAGAAATGCAGCACACAGACTTCTCTGCCCTAAGGTGTTCAGCCCAGTGCCTATGGACAGCCCTACGACAACAAAGCGGTGTGTGCATCCCTACAATAACAATCAGTGCGTAGCCCTACGACAACAAAGCGGTGTGTGCAGCCCTACAATAACAATCAGTGCGTAGCCCTACGACAACAAAGCGGTGTGTGCAGCCCTACAATAACAATCAGTGCGTAGCCCTACGACAACAAAGCGGTGTGTGCAGCCCTACAATAACAATCAGTGCGTAGCCCTACGACAACATAGCGGTGTGTGCAGCCCTACAATAACAATCAGTGTGCATACAAAGGAGGGATACATTATTATAGTAAAAAGACAGGTTTCAGGCCTCAAGGGGATTGTTAAACAGAACGGTGAGCAAAATGACATCCAGGCTAATGAGAGTTGTCTGGGTGAGTGCTACCCCGATACTCCAGTTTAATGCGGTGTCGCTCCCCTGAAATCAATGGGGCTGCATGGCGTAGAGCTGAGTAAGGGAGCAGCGAAAGAAGCCCAGCTTGTTTACTGAGCTGTATTAGACCCAAAGGGCTGATGATGATGATCCACCTGCAGAGTGTGCAGCCTGCCGGGAGCTGCACCCGGAGTGTGCTGGGTGGGAGCTAGATGCTGGGGAGAGGGGGAGGAGCAGCTGGGGGGGATGGGAAGAAAGAAGGTCGGGGGAGGGGTTCTATGTGTCTAGCTACCCTGCTTGCATCAAGCGCAGCGCTGGCGGTGGGGCTGATGTCAGATCAGGCTGCTGTCCAGATGCAGCATTAACTGGGGCCTGGAGCAGGCCGGTCAGCCGGTACCTGAGGGCTGGGGGCGGGGACGGAGGACCCGGGTGGGTGGCACATTCCAACACCCTGTGACTCCCGGGTGGCCAGCTCTCACTCATGTGATGTGACATTGACCCTGCTTCAGGGTGTCTGGCCATAGCACCGATGCTTCCCGTCGTCAGGCGATTTTGGGAAGCAAAACCAAAGAGACAGAGCCCCACACAGGGTGTCTGCCAGCCTAGAGACAGGTATACTGACCCGCAAGCCCAGGCTTTCTCCACTGACTACTGTCATAGAATCATCGAATCTCAGGGCTGGAAGGGACCTCAGGAGGTACCTAGTCCCACCCCCTGCTCAAAGCAGGACCAACCCCAACTAAATCATCCCAGCCAGGGCTTTGTCAAGCCTGACCTGTCTGCTTGATGGGAGCCAAGGTTTCATACTCTGGGGGTCACTGCCATTCCCAGCGAAGGTAACTGAGAGCTACCCAGCTCACTCGAGGGAGAGCTCTGAGATAGCGCAGCCAAGGCTCACTTTACCAGACAGACTGTCAGAAGGAACATGCCAAATTAGGTGTTTGTGTAACTCACACTACAGTGGGGCTTTGGGTCACCCACTAGCAGCTGTATCACATTTAATGACTCTGATACTGTCTCTGTGCTAGGAGATCACGTTCTCTAGCTCAGTGGCTCTCAACCTTTCCAGACTGCTGTACCCCATTCAGGAGTCTGATTTGTCTGGCATAGCCCCAAGTTTCACTTCACTTAAACGATTTGCTTACAAAATCAGACAACAATACAAAAGTGTCAAGTGCAGTATTACTGAAGACTTGACTGTCTCATTTTTACCATACAATTATAAAATAAATTGATTGGATATAAGTATTGTACTTACATTTCAGAGTATAGGACATAGGGCAGTACAAACCAGTCACTGAATGTATGGAATTTTTGTTTGTACCTGACTTTGCGAGTGCTTTTAATGTAGCCTGTTGTAAAGCTCTAGATGAGCTGATGTACCCCCTGGAAGATCTGCATACCGCCGGGGTACATGCACCCCTGGCTGAGAACCACTGCAGAAGCAGCTTGGGCTTTTCATCCAGAGCTCCCAGGTTCAGATGACCCAAAGAGGGCATTGTTACGTTCATTTGTGCTGAGGGAGTATGAAGATGGTGGCTGTCATAAATATAAAGGGAAGGGTAAACACCTTTAAAATCCCTCCTGGCCAGAAAAAAAACCCTTTCACCTGTAAAGGGTTAAGAAGCTAGCATACCCTCGCTGGCACCTGACCAAAATGACCAATGAGGAGACAAGATACTTTCAAAAGCTGGGGGGGGAGGGCGGAGAAACAAGGGGTCTCTCTGTCTGTGTGATGCTTTTGCCGGGAACAGAACAGGAATGGAAACTTAGAACTTAGTAAGTAATCTAGCTAGATATGCATTAGATTTGGTTTTGTTTAAATGGCTGAGAAAATAAGCCGTGCTGAATGGAATGTAGATTCCAGTTTTTGTGTCTTTTTGTAACTTAAGGTTTTGCCTAGAGGGATTCCGTATGTTTTGAATCTGATTACCCTGTAAGGTATTTACCGTCCTGATTTTACAGAGGTGATTCTTTTACTTTTTCATAGAATCATAGAATATCAGGGTTGGAAGGGACCTCAGGATGTCATCTAGTCCAAACCCCTGCTCAAAGCAGGACCAATCCCCAACTAAATCATCCCAGCCAGGGCTTTGTCAAGCCTGACCTTAAAAATATCTAAGGAAGGAGATTCCACCACCTCCCTAGGTAACGCATTCCAGTGTTTCACCACCATCCTAGTGAAAAAGTTTTTCCTAATATCAAACCTAAACCTCCCCCACTGCAACTTGAGACCATTACTCCTTGTTCTGTCATCAGCTACCACTGAGAACAGTCTAGATCCATCCTCTTTGGAACCCCCTTTCAGGTAGTTGAAAGCAGCTATCAAATCCTCCCTCATTCTTCTCTTCCGCAGACTAAACAATCCCAGTTCCCTCAGCCTCTCCTCATAAGTCATGTGTTCCAGTCCCCTAATCATTTTTGTTGCCCTCCGCTGGACTCTTTCCAATTTTTCCACATCCTTCCTGTAGTGTGGGGCCCAAAACTGGACACAGTACTCCAGATGAGGCCTCACCAATGTCGAATAGAGGGGAATGATCACGTCCCTCGATCTGCTGGCAATGCCCCTACATATGCATCCCAAAATGCCATTGGCCTTCTTGGCAACAAGGGCACACTGTTGACTCATATCCAACTTGTCATCCATTGTAACCCCTAGGTCCTTTTCTGCAGAACTGCTGCCGAGCCATTTGGTCCCTAGTCTGTAGCGGTGCATGGGATTCTTCCATCCTAAGTGCAGGACTCTGCACTTGTCCTTGTTGAACCTCATCAGATTTCTTTTGGCCCAATCCTCTAATTTGTCTAGGGCCCTCTGTATCCTATCCCTGCCCTCCAGCGTATCTATCTCTCCTCCCAGTTTAGTGTCATCTGCAAACTTGCTGAGGGTGCAATCCACACCATCCTCCAGATCATTTATGAAGATATTGAACAAAACCGATCCGAGGACCGACCCTTGGGGCACTCCACTTGATACTGGCTGCCAACTAGACATGGAGCCATTGATCACTACCTGTTGAGCCCAACGATCTAGCCAGCTTTCTATCCACCTTATAGTCCATTCATCCAGCCCATACTTCTTTAACTTGCTGGCAAGAATACTGTGGGAGACCGTGTCAAAAGCTTTGCTAAAGTCAAGGAACAACACGTCCACCGCTTTCCCCTCATCCACAGAGCCAATTATCTCGTCATAGAAGGCAATTAGATTAGTCAGGCATGACTTGCCCTTGGTGAATCCATGCTGACTGTTCCTGATCACTTTCGTCTCCTCTAAGTGCTTCAGAATTGATTCCTTGAGGACCTGCTCCATGATTTTTCCAGGGACTGAGGTGAGGCTGATTGGCCTATAGTTCCCTGGATCCTCCTTCTTCCCTTTTTTAAAGATGGGCACTACATTAGCCTTTTTCCCGTCGTCTGGGACTTCCCCGGATCGCCATGAGTTTTCAAAGATAATGGCCAATGGCTCTGCAATCACATCCGCCAACTCCTTTAGCACTTTCGGATGCAGCGCATCTGGCCCCATGGACTTGTGCTCGTCCAACTTTTCTAAATAGTCCCGAAACACTTCTTTCTCCACATGGTCACCTCCTCCCCATGCTGTGCTGCCCAGTGCAGTAGTCTGGGAGCTGACCTTGTTCGTGAAGACAGAAGCAAAAAAAGCATTGAGTACATTAGCTTTTTCCACATCCTCTGTCACTAGGTTGCCTCCCTCATTCAGTAAGGGGACCACACTTTCCTTGACTTTCTTCTTGTTGCTAACATACCTGAAGAAACCCTTCTTGTTACTCTTAGCATCTCTTGCTAGCTGCAACTCCAGGTGTGATTTAGCCTTCCTGATTTCACTCCTGCATGCCCGAGCAATATTTTTATACTCTTCCCTGGTCATTTGTCCAATCTTCCACTTCTTGTAAGCTTCTTTTTTGTATTTAAGATCAGCAAGGATTTCACTATTAAGCCAAGCTGGTCGCCTGCCATATTTACTTTTCTTTCTACGCATCGGGATGGTTTGTCCCTGTAACCTCAATAAGGCTTCTTTAAAATACAGCCAGCTCTCCTGGACTCCTTTCCCCCTCCTGTTATTCTCCCAGGGGATCCTGCCCATCAGTTCCCTGAGGGAATCAAAGTCTGCTTTTCTGAAGTCCAAAGTCCATATTCTGCTGCTCTCCTTTCTTCCCTGTGTCTGGATCCTGAACTCGACCATCTCATGGTCACTGCCTCCCAGGTTCCTATCCACTTTAGCTTCCCCTACTAATTCTTCCCGGTTTGTGAGCAGCAAGTCAAGAAGAGCTCTGCCCCTAGTTGGTTCCTCCAGCACTTGCACCAGGAAATTGTCCCCTACACTTTCCAAAACCTTCCTGGATTGTCTGTGCACCGCTGTATTGCTCTTCCAGCAGATATCAGGGTGATTGAAGTCTCCCATGAGAACCAGGGCCTGCGATCTAGTAACTTCCGTGAGTTGCTGGAAGAAAGCCTCATCCACCTCATCCCCCTGATCTGGTGGTCTATAGCAGACTCCCACTACGACATCACCCTTGTTGCTCTAAACTTAACTTCTAAACTTCTAAACTTAATCCAGAGACACTCAGGTTTTTCTGCAGTTTCATACTTGAGCTCTGAGCAGTCATACTGCTCCCTTACATACAGTGCAACTCCCCCACCTTTTCTGCAATGCCTGTCCTTCCTGAACAGTTTATATCCATCCATCACAGTACTCCAGTCATGTGAGTTATCCCACCAAGTCTCTGTTATTCCAATCACATCATAATTCCTTGACTGTGCCAGGACTTCCAGTTCTTCCTGCTTGTTTCCCAGGCTTCTTGCATTTGTGTATAGGCACTTGAGATAATTCGCTGATCGTCCCTCTTTCTCAGTATGAGGCAGGAGCCCTGCCTGTTGCATGCTCCTGCTCGTGCTTCCTCCCAGTATCCCACTTCCCCACTCACCTCAGGGCTTTGGTCTCCTTCCCCCGCTGAACCTAGTTTAAAGCCCTCCTCACTAGGTTAGCCAGCCTGCTTGCGAAGATGCTCTTCCCTCTCTTCGTTAGATGGAGCCTGTCTCTGCCTAGCACTCCTCCTTCTTGAAACACCATCCCATGGTCAAAGAATCCAAAGCCTTCTCTCCAACACCACCTGCGTAGCCATTCGTTGACTTCCATGATTCGACGGTCTCTATCCAGGCCTTTTCCTTCCACGGGGAGGATGGATGAGAAGACCACTTGAGCCTCAAACTCCTTTATCCTTCTTCCCAGAGCCACATAGTCTGCAGTGATCTGCTCAAGGTCATTCTCGGCGGTATCATTGGTGCCCACGTGGAGAAGCAGGAAGGGGTAGCGATCCGAGGGTTTGATGAGTCTCGGCAGTCTCTCCATCACATCATGAATCCTAGCTCCTGGCAAGCAGCAGATTTCTCGGTTTTCCCAGTCGGGGCGGCAGATAGATGACTCAGTCCCCCTGAGGAGAGAGTCCCCAACCACCACCACCCGCCTTCTTCTCTTGGGAGCGGTGGTCGTTGAACCCCCAACCCTAGGACAGTGCATCTCATGCCTTCCAGTCGGCGGAGTCTCCTTCTGTTCCCTTCCCTCAGATGTATCATCTAGTCCCCTCTCCGCATTAGTACCTGTGGAGAGAACATGAAAACGGTTACTTACCTGTATCTGCGTTGCTGGTACATGGACGCTCCCCTTTCTTCTTCTGGAGGTCACATGCTGCCAAATTCCTTCACCGTCCTCCTGTCCCCGCTGCGCAGCCTGCTCTGAATCTTCAGAACGTTGTGCCCATAGAAGCATATCCTGACGTCTGTCCAGGAAATCTTCAGTTTCTCTTATGCAACATTGCTCCAGACCTTGAACCTTCTCTTCCAATACGGAGACCAGCTTGCACTTTGTACAGACAAAGTTGCTTCTGTCCTTTGTAAGAAAGACAAACATGGCACATCCAATGCAGGTCACAACAGCTGAACACCCCCCATCCATATTGCCTTCCTTCTACGAGCTTCCCCAGGAGTTGTAGTAACTACTCAGAGAAGCCAGCAAGATGTAAGCCTCAGTGGGCTCTCCACAGGCGAACTCCCTCTGTTAGCCGCTCTGCTGTTAGCCACTCAGCTGGTTCACAGCTGACTGGCTTTTTATACAGTCAGGCCCACTCAAGGCTCACCTGGAACAAAGCACTCCCAATTCACACTTTTCAAACCACCAATCAAGCACATGGTCAAACTTTCAAACTGTCCCCACAACAGACGCTTTTTCTTCTATTAAAATTCTTCTTTTAAGAACCTGATTGCATTTTCATTTTTCTTAAGATCCAAGGGTTTGGGTCTGTGTTCACCTATGCAAATTGGTGAGGATTTTTAATCAAGCCTTCCCCAGGAAAGGGGGTGTAGGGTTTGGGGAGGATTTTGGGGGAAAGATGTTTCCAAGCGGGCTGTTTCCCGGTTATATATCTGTTAGACGCTTGAGGGTGGCAGCAATAAAGTCCAAGGGAAAAAGGAAAATAGTTTGTACCTTTTTTCAGAGTAACAGCCGTGTTAGTCTGTATTCGTAAAAAGAAAAGGAGTACTTGTGGCACCTTAGAGACTAACCAGTTTATTTAACTGCAGTTTCCACGATATGCTATGCATCCGATGAAGTGAGCTATAGCTCACGAAAGCTCATGCTCAAATAAACTGGTTAGTCTCTAAGGTGCCACAAGTACTCCTTTAGTTTGTACCTTGTGGAAGTTTTAACCTAAGCTGGTAAAAATAAGCTTAGGGGGTTTTCATGCAGGTCCCCACATCTGTACCCTAGAGTTCACAGTGGGGAAGGAACCTTGACAGTGGCAGATGAGGGGTTCTTGCCATGGCGAGGCTGAGGGATGGGGGTTGGTGAAGTACTGGGCGCTGAGTGGGACTAGAAGTACTGGGGAGGTTTCTTTGAGTGGCCTGCTTTAAAGATCCCAGGCAAGGCCCCTTGTGTCTTAGAACCATCAGGAAGAGGAGCTGAAGAGATTGAACTTTGGGTATTGGTTTATGTGGACTTAGAACTGGGGTACCCCACAAGGAGTGTGGAATTAAGCCATGACCTGACTGGAGGGCTGAGCTGGGCCACTGTGGGTGACCATTGCCAGAGAGCGCTAGAGGAGTAAAGCCTGCTATATCACACCCAGCCACGAGGGGGCATGCCAGCAGTGACACAATTCTACTACAGGGTTGGTCCACACACATGGTAACAGCATGCTGCCCTCAATCAGGGCAGAAGAAGCGTGTGCTACTGATCCAAGGGTTGTCAGTACAAACCTGGCTGAGGACCCTTGGGGCTGAACAAATATGTGCAGCTCTGTCTTACAGTGAGTGTGAGGATCCGGGCATCTATTGTTCACCAATGTGGTTAGTCCTGAATGTTGTGTCTGTATTTGCTTTACTGCTGCATTTATTAGCAGCATTTGGTTAATGGGAGCTGTCCTTGTAAGAACTGGGTGTGGCAGATGTCAAGGGTGTTTGGACAAAGCAGTGTGTGGGAGACGTTGCCTGTGCCCAGAGGGGGGCAAACCCTCCCTGTGACAGCTCTCCAAAGGACAGAACTTGGTTTAATAACATCCCAGAGAGCAGCCTCATTCCCCAGGGGGTAACATTAGCGCTTACAGGGACTGGACGCCTGCTGGCACTGCTCATCGGCTGCAGAGCCTCCCGCCTGCCCAGCTCTGCAGGGGTCGGAGGTTGTTCCTGTGTACTGGAAGTTTGGTGGCCTCCATCTGGGATGTGTTTGGCTCTCAGCTCCACAGACAAGCCTGCGCTTGCACCAGAACGTCGGCTCTTTGGGGTAGGGTCTGTTCTGACTTTAGTGCCCGGCACGAAGGGGCCTTGATCTCAGGTGGGGCCTCCAGCGAGAGCTCCTGCAGTGGGGACTTGTCTCGTGCCCATCGTGACCGAGACCCCTCCCTCCCGCCCAGCCAGGCAGCGTGGCACTGTTTGAACTGTTTGTGATTTTAAACCCATTTGTTTAACATGGTTCAGACCCCTGTGTATTGACTGTAACCCTGGCATATAGCCACTGAGCTCCAGGGATGCGTTAAAGTCCCCAGTGCTGCTGTGCCAAGCCCCATTGCGTGAGCTGCTGTCTGCACGCACAGCCATGCAGACTGCGAGTGGGGGAGGGGGCTGGCTCTTTAAATCCCGGCCCTATGGGAGGCCAGAAGCTTGTCAGTTTCAATCAGTTTTTAACTTGCTTCACCATTAGCCCAGCCCCCTGAAATATCTTTGGTGGTTATGGGAGCAGGGCCAGGGATGTCCAGCTCAGCATGCTTCCACCGGCAGCTCCGGCCCCATGTGTCTTCGTGCCTGGCTCCATCTGAGTCACAGGGATCCCTGCATGCCATCACGGTCATGGACACTTTCACAGAGGTGACAAGAGGAGAACAGAATCCTCACGCTATCCAGGCAGGAAAACATTGTCACGGAAACATGCAAACAGATCAATACCTCTTGCTCCATGACCCCTTCTCTGGGACAGGCGCCAACCCTCCACATGGCTCCTCTGCCCAGGCCTGGGGCAGGCCGGGAGCATTGCAACTGATCACGGGGTCTCCCAATTCACTCATCATTGTGCCTGGACTCCTCTCCTCCCTTCACGGAGCTTCACTATTCATCCTCTGCCGAGTCCTTTCCATGCACCTCACTCTGTAAGTGTGCCTCAGAAACCAGCCCCCACTGGAGATGAGAGAAGGGGATGAGGTGAGCTCCTCCAAGCTCCCTTCACTGGTTCCTAGCAGCAACAAGGTGGGACTGGATCCTGGCACCTTCCTGCCTGTGACTTGCCCGGCGCATCATTGCTGGACAGAGAGTGAAAGTCCATGGGGTCTGGTTCCACCACACCTCCCAGCCAGCCCCTGCTACCCCAGTGCACTGCTTCGCCTAACAGCAACCCAGGGTTTGCTCCTGGGAAATTTCCTACAGTGCCCCCTGCTAGGAAATGCTGAGCCTGGCATAGTTCTTCCCCTCTGTACGGTCTTACTGGGAAAGGCTGGGACTCTCCCCACAGCCAGCCCTCCTGTCCTGCTCCCTGCAGCGCCCCTTGCTGGAAGAGGCCAGGACTGGCACAGCTGTGAGTTCCCCACGGCCGCACGCCCACCCCACTCCCTGCAGAGCTGCCAAGCTGTGTGGCTCCATGCGTGACGCTGGTCACACGAGAGCCAGTCACTGATTCTCAGGAGCAGAGCAGACAGGAAGGAACAAGCTGACCCACCCGCATCCATGGGACCACGTGTGCCTGGGAAGATGAGGGGGAGCCTATTGGCTCCTGTACTGCCGACTAGCAGGAGGCGGGACCACCCTGCTGGACAGGTGACGGGATCCCTGGGTACAGGGGGTTGGTGATGGGACAGATGAGTGAATCTCTGGGCAGCTGAGCATGAGAGGGGCAATGTGTGAGGTGGCTGGGGAGGTGGCTAGAGCAGCAGGGGTGAGTTCTGCTTGGGTGCGGATTGCCTGGGATAGGTGGGGGGGGGCGAGGGGGGGCATAGGACAAGGGTTGTGGCAGCTGAGTGCCAGAAGCAAGGGCAGGTGGCTTGCTTGACACCTTTTCCCTGCACATCCTCCCTGCTCCACTCCCTGGCTGTCCCTCCAGGGTGTAAGTGGGTCAGCTGGAGAGGGAGCCCCGCAGCCAGGAGTCACTCCAGAGGAATCCTCACTGTGAGCAGCTCAGGGGGATGAAGGAGAGCCCAGCAGTGCTTTGGGCAGGTGTGTGGAGGGGGGCAGAGAGGGCTGCCTGGTATTGGGCTGCTATGACAGCTCAGAAAGCAAGGAATGGAGTAGCTGTCTGATCCCCTAGTGCAAGGGCTCCCCCACCAGTCCCTGCAGCACTCCCCCAGGAGTGACTGTGAGTGCCAGCACCCTATCCCACCCACCCCCCATTCCCTGCAACGCCCCTGTCAAGGTTCCTTCCCCACTCTGAACTCTAGGGTACAGATGTGGGGACCTGCATGAAAACCTCCTAAGCTTACTTTCACCAGCTTAGGTTAAAACTTCCCCAAGGTACAAATTAATTTATTCCTTTGCCCCTGGATCCACTGCCACCACCAAACTTTAACTGGGTTTACTGGGAAACGTAGTTTGGACACGTCTTTCCCCCCAAAATCCTGCCAACCCTTGCACCCCACTTCCTGGGGAAGGTTTGGTAAAAATCCTCACCAATTTGCATAGGTGACCACAGACCCAAACCCTTGGATCTTAGAACAGTGAAAAAACATTCACTTTTCTTACAAGAAGACTTTTAATAGAAGTAAAGGAATCACCTCTGTAAAATCAGGATGGTAGATACCTTACAGGGTAATTAGATTCAAAACACAGAGAATCCCTCTAGGCAAAACCTTAAGTTACAAAAAAGACACACAGACAGGGATAGTCATTCTATTCAGCACAGTTCTTTTCTCAGCCATTTAAAGAAATCATAATCTAACACATACCTAGCTAGATTACTTACTAAAAGTTCTAAGACTCCATTCCTGTTCTGTCCCCGGCAAAAGCAGCATACAGACAGACAGACACAGGCCCTTTGTTTCTCTCCCTCCTCCCAGCTTTTGAAAGTATCTTGTCTCCTCATTGGTCAGGTGCCAGCGAGGTTACCTTTAGCTTCTTAAACCTTTACAGGTGAGAGGATTTTTCCTCTGGCCAGGAGGGATTTTAAAGGGGTTTACTCTTCCCTTTATATTTATGACTGCCCCCTCCTACAAGAAGCTGAGGCTGGAGTCGCTGGGAGCTCCCCGCACAGCTGGGGCTCCTACACCATTGTGGACAGCACCTCCAGCATGGAGACACTGGGGCTGGAGCAGCTGGGAACCCCCCGATCAAAGGGTCCTTTTCACCAGGTCTGCACAGTCACCTCAGTGTTTAGTACCTCTATGGCATGTCAGAAGGGGAGAGAGCCACTTGTAACAGAGTCTCCAGTCAGGGCCCAGTAAAGGGGCTTCCCACACCAGCTAGAAGCCCCCCACAGGAAGGAATGTTCCCACTCTGTGGGCCAGATCCTGATCACATTTACATCACTCATAAATTGGAAGCATCTCCACTCTGGTTTTAGCCTGGTGTCACAGGAATCCATGTATGGTAGTTGAGCTGGGACCAGCTTCTGCCTCTCCACTGATCTTTCACTGTCACCTTAGCCTGCAGCTGGGCCTTTAAGAAACCTCAGTTGTCCTCTTCATCACACTAACTCTGTACTGCTCCCGAGTCACAGCCATGTAGCCCAGTAAGATAGGCCATGGAGCGCGATCGACTCTTAATTGCCCATATCTCAGCGAGGACCTTGGGATAATTAACCTGTCAGCCCTCCGCTGGAAGCCTGGCCTGTGGAAGAGCGTTGCTGACATGTCACAGGGCCATTTCTCACAAAGCTTTAACTTCACTTTCTCCACACCAGTCTGCTTTTATAGATCTTTTTCCTATCCCCTCTTACCCATCTCTCTTCTAAGCTGAACAGTCTTGGTCTTTTTAGTCTCTCCTTGTGTGGCAGCCATTCTATACCTTTGATCATCTTTGCTGCCCTTCTTTGAACCTTTTCCAGTTCCACTACATGCTTTTTGAGATGGGGTGACCAGAACTGGACACGGTATGCAACATAGTGTAGGTGTACCAGGCATTTATATAGTGACATTATGATATTTTCTCTTTTATTTTCTATCCCTTTCCTAGTGTTTCCTAACATTCTGTTAGTTTTTTTGACAGCTGCTGAGCATTGAGCTTAAGTTTTCAAAGAACTATCCACGATGACTCCAAGATCTCTTTCTTGAGTTGTGACAGCTCATTTAAAACCCATCTTTATATATGTGTAGTTGAGATTATTTTTTCCAGTGTGCATTACTTCGCACTTATCAATATTTAATTTCATCTGCCATTTTGTTGCCCAGTCACCCAGTTTTGTGAGATTCCTTTGTAACTCTGAGCTAAGGCCAAAGTTGACTGCAATCTTGAATAATTTTGTGTCCTCTGCAAACTTTGCCGCCTCACTGTTCATTCCCTTCTCCAGATCATTAATGAATATGTTGAACAGCACACATCCCAGTACAGATCCTCAGGGGACCCTGCTGCTTACCTCTCTCCATTGTGAAAACTGACCATTTATTCCTACCCTTTGTTTCTATCATTTAACCAGTTACTGATCCATGTGAGGACCTTCCCTCTTATCCCATCACTGCTTAGTTTCCTTAAGAGCCTCTGGTGAAGGACCTTGTGAAAGGCTTTCTGAAAATCCGAGTACCCTATGTCAGCTGGATCACCCTTATCCACATGCTTGTCGACCCACTCAAAGAATTCTAGTAGATTGGAGAGGCATGATTTCCCTTTACAAAAGCCATGTTGACTCTTCCCCACTAAATAGTGTTCATCTATCTGTCTGATAATTCTATTCTTTACTATAGTTTTTTTACCAATTTGCCTGAAATTAGGATTAACAGCCTGTAATTGCCAGGCTCGCCCCTGGAGCCTTTTTTTTAAAAGGGTGTTACTTTAGCTGCCTTCCAGTCGTCTGATACAGAGGCTTGTTCCCAAACCTCTTCTACTGACACACCAGGGCAGGACAGTACTTCAGCTGTGTCTCCCTCACATCCTCTGTGGTGAAGACCAATGCAAGGAACTCATGAAGCCCTATGCTATAGAACCTGTGATGCTCGTGGCATTTCCCCTCTCCCAGCTCTAGTCTGGGCTGTTGGAGCCATTGCTAGCCGGGAGAAGCTGAGGGTGAGGGGGGTGGCGGGAAGAGGGGCTGTGTTGTTTGCTATGGGAGGCAGTGATGTGCTGCTGACTCACAGCAACCTGCTGAGAAACCTCTCAGGGGCCGTCAGTGGAAAGGGTCGGGGACGGTGAGGGTGGAGAGGCACAAGCCGTTAAGAAACCTCTTATGTTTGAACAAAACACAATCCAGGCAATCAGATTCCGCTGCCCTGGGCTGTGCGCCCCCATCTCTCCCCTCTGTCTGAGGGTCTGGCTCGCATTCACATGCAGCTCCCTTATCTGGCCCTGCCCCAGACCCCGAGGCAGAGGATCCCCCATCACTCTGACTCCCTGGGCTGGTTTTGTTGAAGTGGAGTGCAGGATGAAATATGCATGAGGCGCGGTGCCATGTCACATGCTGCCGGGATGGATCCTGATTCAATTAGCACTGATGTTTCTTTCATGAGAGAGGGGATTGCTTTTCTCTGGAGCTCTTTGCTGCAAATACCGAGTTCAGTCACGGAAGAAGATGGCTGATTAACCACCCATTGCCTGCTGCGGCTCCCAGCCTGCTGCTCCCTGCAACTGTCCACCCCCTGCCTGCTGCCTTGACAGACTCCTTGACCCCTTCCAGCATTCCCTGATCCCCTGCCTGGGGGCAGCTCCATGCGCCTGCCACTAATCTGTCACTCACAGGCACATGGCACATTCCACACTGATGCTTGTAGAGCAGAAGGCTGCTCCATTGCTGGAAGAAGGCATAGTCTCCCATGGCTGCCTGTATCCCAAAGCTATCCCTGGCACCAGCCCTTCACCAGCCCCAATCCTGGCATTTCCCTCAAATAGTCTCAGCTGGAAGATAGTGCTTCTTTTGCTGCTTTTCCAGCTGGAAACCTTTGTTGGTAAATGTAACATGGGAAAAGTGATCTGTTGGTCGGGAGTCTGGATCCCTGCTTGGGAGATCAAAGGGCAGCACTCACAGGACCGGTTCAGGCATGAAGAAGCATTTCGGTAGGGGCAGTGGAAGGGGAAGGAGAGAGGCTGGCCCTGTCCTGGAGGTGGGGAGGGCAGATGCACAGGGGATGGGAAAGGACACTCCTCATCAAGCATGGGGCCCAGTCCCCTAGCTTTGCAGAGGACACTAACACGTCATGTTAGAGGGCACAGGATGGCAGAAAACCATCCTCACTAACACTACTGCCAGCAAAGCCCTGAGTGTGCTCTGCTACTATCTGTGGAAAGGAGGAGTTGTTTGCAAATATCCAGGTCCCAGCAGGTGTTGGTGGTAATACCCCTGAAACCCAACTCAGGATTCAGTCGCACAGTCAGGACGAAAGTTTCTTCTTCGTTCTCCCATTTAATAATGTCCAGTCATCGGATGGGGGAGCAGTAACAAGATCACACGACAAATCACAATGTGAACAGTCAAAGTGAACGGCTTGGAAGCAGCCTCGAGGCAGAAACTGAATTGACAAATGTATGTAACTAATAAATGCCTTCTCTGAAGTCAGGGTCAGCTTGTGAACAAGCCGCTCGGTGGTACAGGGAAAGAGGATTCATCAGTAACAAATCAGAGGAAATGAAGACTTGGACTGGCTATGCCTAGTTCTTATGGAATCAGGGAGTGGTTTTTGTCTTAGTCAGTTCATAGGTGGTTTTCCTAAAGTGCCAAGCCTACAAATGCAACCTGGGGACTGAGAGTTAAGCTGGGTTAGTTCAGGCTGGGCTAGCAAGAATGATTCTACAATCAGAACCTTGTTAACAATTCTGTTTGATAGAGCAAGAGCTCAAATAGACTCCGGTTCCCTCTCGTAGAGCTGCCTTCTCTGCAGGGCTGGCAGGAGGAGGAAGTTCTCAGCAAGGTAAGTGGATCTGACTGTGAATATAGCCATGGAGCAAATCTGGTGAGTCCAAAGGTGCCATTTGTCCATTGTACCTTTTTTGGGCATCACAGTGCTTTACGGACCATGTAAAGGGCATGACAGGTGATTCAGAGATGAGCACCAGGGGAGTATTTTACCCAGAAGGAGGGCAGGATGCAACCAGGAATTGAGTCCAGGAAGACGGAGAGATTGTAAAATGGATCAACTGAGCTGCAGAGCCAGACATCAGCCACAAGGAAGGGATGCCCCAGTCTGAAGCAACACTTAGGCAGCTGAAGGGAAAGAACAGTGGAGACCGAAGAGCGCAACGGACAGAGCCATGAAGCACTCAAACCATAGGAGAGGTAGAGGTTTCGTTGCCTTTCTTGTTATGCACTTTTCTGCTCTCCTCTGCCACTCAGGTTCAGTCCAGTTTTATTTCAGTTTATGTTCACCAATGCCAGGTGAGACTAGAAGATCTAGGAAATATGCTCCTTAGTGCAGAATATTCATTGTCCTTAGGCTGTCTCTATGTTTGGCTGATATGAGGTTTATGGAGATTTCACTATAGACCAACCAGCAGGGACTGGTGATATTATGCAGGGTCAGGAGTAGCAGCAGGATGGGAGGAACTGCCTGGATTTCCACAAGGGAACACCAATGGATAAGATCTTCCCCTGTGAGTACATGTGTATGTGCATACATGTATGTACGTGTGTGTGCACATGTGGCTGTACCTATATGCTTTTGCCAGTTCAAAATTCAAAGGTTTCACAGTTGTATGAATTTCCTAGGCCCAAGGCACAAGAGAGTCCCTCAGAAAATTACACTAAGGTTGTATAGTCAAGCACTTAAAAATCAGGAAAAGCCAAAAGTTAACCTTGCCTGTGTAACCTTAACTCTGCCCTTTTGCATACATGATTTACTGTTCTGTCATTCATTACAAGTACCTATTATTTCCCAGACAGCACAACATAATATCATACTGTGTTTCCACAGTATGCATCCGATGAAGTGAGCTGTAGCTCACGAAAGCTTATGCTCAAATAAATTGGTTAGTCTCTAAGGTGCCACAAGTACTCCTTTTCTTCTTGCGAATACAGACTAACACCGCTGTTACTCTGAAACCTGTCATTATGCAAGGCACTGCATTTAGCCGTATGGAGTGGAAATCTATCAACTGCATGAAAAAACTTGTACAGATACAGACAGACATCATCTTCCAGTTTCCACAGTATGCATCCGATTAAGTGAGCTGTAGCTCACGAAAGCTTATGCTCAAATAAATTGGTTAGTCTCTAAGGTGCCACAAGTACTCCTTTTCTTTTTGCATAATATCGTAGAGTTTTTGACAGTCTCAGATATGCCCCTGTAAATATATTTTTATTCTGTGAGGTCTGCTCACACTCTTTTCATTGTCACAATGGCCCAGTCTATCCTTACAGCTTAGGCTTTCCTTGTGAAGCGTTCTTGTCACTCTAGGGTATATATTTCAATCATTTTGTCAGCAGCTGTGTATGGGACAATTTATTTTCAGCAGGTGGCCCAGCCTTCCTGACGTGTAATTCAGGAGATAATGCAGTTAACTACCAAGCTAATTTACCAGCACACCCATGTGGTGCACAGTCTTTTTAGGTGCAATTCAAGGCACAAAGCTATTAACTATGAAACTAACATAGCTGCAGATTTAGGTGGCTTATACACGCCAGCAAACATCTAGTATTAATCTGCCTCATTATACTTAACTCTACAGTCGGTTGTGGAGGAACAAATTCCCTATGCACAGACGGTGCTAGAGGAATCTGCGTGGCAGAGAGGTGCCCAATATTACAAGAGTCACATGGGTGACTAAGGGTAGCAATAGTGGGCTAGATCCTGGTGTAAATTAGCATAGCTCCACTGACTTCACAGGAGTTACCCTGATTTACACCGGCTCTGGATCTGGCTCACTCTGATTGGTGAGCCCACTCTATTCTCTCTCGTAAATAGAGGTGGATCCTGTGACGAAGTGGGACTGTTCTTAATGTTTCCTCTGAATAGTGTGGGGGTGCCTCAGTTTCCCCTAGGCAGTTCTTAAGTATCTAGGTGGTGGGATAAGGGTGTATGATCGTTGCAGAGCCTTAGAGGGCAGGTGTGTGCAGGGGTCTGGACACAGAGAATGGCCAACACCCTGTTTCCTGGCAACTGATGACCTGGACCTTCCCCCCTGCAAGGTGAGAGCTAAAGGGTTGGAGAACAAAGGAATCCGGTGCCCTCCTGGCCCGGGAAAGGGACAAAGCCCAGAGGAGGAGGGGCTGGAGAGAGTTTCAGTTTGAGGCTGGCTGGGGATGTGGAGTGAAGTGCAGACGTGGTTGTCTGGCTCACTCCCCCCTCCCTCCCCCGGGTCAAAAAAGGACACAACTGAGGGGTCCTGTTCTCTGTACCTACAGGCTCTGTTTTAGACCATGTTCCTGTCATCTAATAAACCTCTGTTTTACCGGCTGGCTAAGAGTCACGTCTGACTGCGAAGTTGGGGGGCAGGACCCTCTGGCTTCCCCAGGACCCCGCCTGAGTGGACTTGCTGTGGGAAGCGCACGGAAGGGCAGAGGATGCTGAATGCTCCGAGGTCAGACCCAGGAAGGTGGAACCTGTGTGAGCTTCTTGCCCTGCAGACAGGCTGCTCTCAGAGAGGAGACTTCCCCAGAGTCCTGCCTGGCTTCGTAGGGAGCAGTTCCAGAGCATTGCCCGGGGACTCCATGACAGATCCCCCAGGCCATGTTCTTGGAGTGCTTCCCCCTCCCTCACGGCCAAGCTTCTCTCGTGACTGATTATTAAGAAAAGCTGCCAGGTGGCCCAGCCCCAGTGTTATTAGCTTAGCAGCCAGCATGTTGCAATTGCACCGAACGTGCAGGGGCCAATCTGCCCCAACGATGGGATGCTCCCAGACACCCGGCTCTTCTCCACTGTGGCAGAGTCCCTCGCAGACCCTTTTAGCAGCCGCAGCAGCACCCCCTCTCCTGCCTCCCCGCTAGCGGCGTGCCTGGCTACCATTTCTAAGCTCCTTTCTGCCGCTGTACCTTGAACTCCAGTCTGAGAGGAGGAAAGGAAGGGGAGGGGGAGCGAGAAGCAGTGATCCCAGGGCCCAGGGGAACACTTGACACGCTATTCCTCTCACACGGGCAGCACTTGACACGCTACTGCTGGCACAACAGAGCAAAAAGCCCAGAGGTTTCTCCGACACAGGCACTGCCCCCACTGCAGTGCCTGAGAGCGCCTTCCTTTTCCCCGCACTCACACCTTAAAGATACAGTCACATTTCTGGTGTGACGGGGAGGCTGTTACAAGAGAGAGAAACACACTGAAAATCTCAGTGAAGCAGGATCCTCTGCGGCTTTTGCTTCTTTTCTCTCTGCTTTTGCTTCTTTTCTTGCCCTCCTCTTGCCTTTCCCCTAGTTTTCTACCCATCTTTCTCTCCCTTTCCCATTCAGTGTGTAGCCCCCTACCCCCAGGCCTTGGGTCCCTGGTCTCTCTGTGGGCCAGAGGGCATCTCTTTGCCTTAGATTCCCTAGGATCAGGTGTGGCACTCCCGCACACAGATGCATCCTTAGCGTGACTCTGTGCTGCTATGCCCCATCCATTAGGTGAGAAGGTCGTTGCTCCATCACCTGAGAGACAGTGTCCCTGGCACCCACGAGCCTTTGGAAGATCTGCAGATCCTTGGGGAGAGCCTGCTCCCCGAGACTGCTTGAAACAGTGCTCACTTCCTAAGGAGACACAAGTTCTGAGCTTGATGGCTAGAAGCAGAAGCAAAAAAAAAAAAAACATGGCAAAGAAAGTTGTTCTCTTGGTCTGTCTTCACTGCAGAGCCAGCCTGGGCTCTCATCCATGTGTCGTCCTGAAGCCCCCTCCCATCCACACACAAACCCTCTCACCTCTTGTATTAATTTAGATGGAATAAATGGGCCAAAGGTGTTAACATAACCCAATCACCGTCCAACATTAACCACTGTTAAAGAAAGTCTGGGTGGCATACAGAGACCTCAGCCTGCTTAGTACCATGGCAAACACCCTATTAAACAGCCTTTTCATCTTTTAATAAAGATACAGAAAAGAAGGAGAAACAGTTAAAGCATTGGAAAGGGAAAATAGTAAATCAGGCTTTCATTGTAACAACAGCCCTTATTCCCTTTAGCTGGGGTTTTTAGTTTTTAGAAGGAAAACCCCCTTGTTTCACAGTTTCTTCTCTTGGATGGGATCAAAGCTGGGGACAACTGTCTGTGGCAGGGTGCTGCTAGAAAGGCCTTAATCAGCTCCTGCCACTCCAGCCCCAATCAGGGGGATTGGATTGGGGCTGGGTAGATAGCCTGTTGCTTGCCTGGTAATTGACCACACCGTCCAGCCTTGTTAGCAGGAGCTATAAGGCTGGGAGGAAGTGAGAGCAAGGGGGGTGGAGACCAGGAAGGGAAGGTCAGACTGAGACTGAGACGGGAGTCTCCTGGTCTGTTGC
Source organism: Chelonia mydas (assembly GCF_015237465.2). NCBI lineage: Eukaryota > Metazoa > Chordata > Testudines > Cheloniidae > Chelonia > Chelonia mydas. Next base: position 4,494,602 of record NC_051258.2, read on the forward strand.
TGGCCAGGCCTGTGACAGGCCAAGCTGTTGTAAAAAGCCTGTATATAGCTGGAAACTGGTGGTGGGGACTGGATCACAAATAAAGAGCACGGGTGTTGCACCACCCTGAAGTGTCCCTGAGTGTCTGAGAAGAGGGGGAGAAGGGCCTAACTGAAGGGTCACAGCATGCACCCCATTACACGTGGGGGCTCGTCGAGGATCCAAAGGCACCGCCAGGGCGTGGCTACCCGAGGATGGAGAGAACCATGCAGTGGTAACTGACCAAACCCACCAGTCTCCTTAGCAGAAGCTATAAGGCTGGGAGGAAGTGAGAGCAAGGGGGGCGGAGACCAGGTCTGGCCCGGCCCAGCCCAGCCCAGAGGAAGGTGGGAGTCTCCTAGACTGTTGCTGGCCAGGTCTGTGACAGGCCAAGCTGTTGTAAAAAGCCTGTCTATAGTTGGAAACTGGTGGTGGGGACTGGATCATAAATAAAGAGCATGGGTGTTGCACCAGCCTGAAGTGTCCCTGAGTCTCTGAGAAGAGGGGGAGAAAGGCCAAGCCAGAGGGGCACAGCGTGCATCCTGTTATACGGTCCTTTGGGGAAAAGAGAAAGATAGCTGAGATGGGCTGGAGCTGCTGTTGTAAAGTCCGATTCTGTTTCACCCCACGTGGTGTTTGGGCTTCACCTGAAGCGGGTAGAGGTGGCAATGTCGTCTGGCAGCCAGGATGGTGAAGCTTGCTCCAGTCTGTGCTTTCTGTCTCTTCTCCTCCCCCTTCCCCCCCCCCCCCCATCTCTTTCTTTAAAGACCCACAAAGGGAGTGGCAGGTGGAACAGCCCATTGTTATTTTGTCCACCCGTTAGACATAATCCACGACACACCAGTTTTGGTTCATTAACTTGGAACTCTACATCATCTGGTTTTAACAAGCATAATTTTCATTTCAACAATCCTGGGATTATATCAGCGTGGGCTTTCTGGTTTAGACTAATCCAGTTTCTTTCTCTGGTTTTCTTGCCCCTATTCCCCCCATCCATTTGTTGTTGTGACATCTTATGAACTTTCACTCACTTCTTACAGATAAACTCATAATCAGGGTAAATTTGTAGGCCCAATTATCACAACACACTTCAGTTTGTGGGGCTTTACAGCCAGGCTAGCTGGTCTGCTTCGGGGGTGGGTTAGAACAGAGAAATGTTGTATACCAAATCCACCACTCTTACTTCAGTTTTAAGCCGGTGTGACTCCACTGGTGTCAGGGGAGGTAGTGAAGATCAATCAGGCCCCATCCAGCTAGATTTAAACAAAACAGGAGAGGCAACTGTGTCACAATGAGCAGGGAGATTGCTGCACAAAACAGAACAGACTCCACTTCTGCATTAGCCACAACGAGCAATGAAAGACCCTGGGATGTCCCATGAGAGAGGTCAGCCAAGTAGCCTGAAACCTGAAAGTGGAGAAACATGGAGAAGGAAACCTGGATCTGGACATTGACCATGAAAATCTGAGCCCTGAACCCAAGCGACATAACTGAAGCCCCAAGTAGCCATAACTCTGAGGAAGCAGATGCTGTCTGAAGTGGGAGCCACACAAGAGTGCATCTATCGGTCTACTCCATTGGCTACCAGAGCTGTGGCCAGATACATACCAACCAAGTTAAAGATAGTTAATTCCATAGAATGGTTCAAACGCAAACAAGAAGATCAGTGTGTCTTGGACTGTGTCCTAGAACTAGTGCTCCTTCCACCCAGCCTGGCAGGAACCCACAGAGGAACACACAATACCTGGTGCTTCCTGGTATTAGATTCTGCTGATTCATTTGATCAGGTCAGCATGGACCTCTCCCCTTAGTCCACGGCTATTAGGAACTGGTGCATAATTGGGATCAGTGCCGTGTTGGGCCCAGTCCCAAGACTGATCTGTAAGGTTCTGAGAAATCTGGGATCCCTGGAACTGGCTCCTCCCCATCCTCACAGCCGTCTTCCCTACAGCCAGGCAGCAGTAGCCCTTAGGATAGCAGTCTGCCCTCTGGAAGGGAGCTATTAACAAACCTCATTAGCAAAGGGGCCTGGGAGGGATTTAGAACAGTTCAGACCCCGTCCCCCGCTCTGAGCAATAAACTGGTAATTCCTAAACATGAGAAGCTCTCAGCTCTGCTGTGCCCCAGTGCTGCCAGGAAAAGCCCTGGCTGATCACGGCTGTCGCCCGGGGCCCTGGTCCCTCAGAACAGTTCAGCTGCTCGTGCGGATGGAGCGAACCTATTCTCAACACTATTGCAGGACGCCTGGCGGATGCACGTTCAGCCAGGTTACTCAGTGTGCCCAGGATGCAGAGCTGCACAGCAGGGAGGGGTGTCACAGTGCCCGGGTCTCAAACCGAGGCCTGGTCATGGAGGCAGCCCCACTCCAACCCACCACTTGGCAGTCTGCTGGCACTAGCGTACCCATGAAGCCCAGCCAATGTGAACCTCTGTCCTGAGGTCCGATTGGCAGAGTCCCAGAGCGACTGACTGGCCCTACTTCAGCAGGAGCAGGAAACTGTCCAAACAACTGGACTGCACCCTGCTCTGGGCTGAGTGTCTTGTACCTCCTGCTACCTACTACCCGCTCCTGCTTCCCCAGCTTGGTCTCCTGGCATTCCAGCCGAGTGTGACTCCTGGCCTCTGACCTCCAGTTCATCTCCTGCCTCTGACCCCCTGTATCCTCACCCAGCTGACTCCTGTCTTGTGACCGACCTCTGGCTCTCAGGGCTGGCCTTACCACGAGGGGAACTGAGGCTGACTGTTGGTGTGGGAGGATGGGACCCAGAGTGTAGAAAATTGTGTCTGCTGCTGGTGCATCTGGATTCTCTCTGCTCAAGATGCACAGAGATGATGGAGTGCTGTGCTGGAGGAAGGGGAGCACAAGAGACATAACAGGCAGGCAGGAGAAAAGGGGAAAGGGAATCACAGAAAGCAGCAGGAGCTGCAGGGAGAGAGAGGAGAAGGAGCCTCTTAGGTACCTCTCTAGCACCCCCAGGAGCCTGGACTGATTAACCCCAACTTCTCAGAGAGCTTCCTTTTTTCTGCTGCTTCCCTGAACCCACATGAGGAGAACAGGCAGTCAGCTGAAGTAGTAGGAGCCAGTTAGGCCCTTAAGACGCTGATATCTTCCCTCACTCAGGCCCTGCTACCAGCCTGCTTATTTGTCCCCTTCAACTGAGTGTTGAGAGCCACTAGAGCTGGCTCAGAACAGCAGCCATGAGTGAAAGAAGAAAACGCCCCTCTGGGGCAGCATTCAGAAAAAGGAAGAAAGCAAAGGAAGCTTTTCTATCTAAGCAGGAAGGAGCTCTCCTGAGTTACATAGACACAAATGTTCACGGTGAGCCTTCCGGCCCCAGTGAGGATGTGAGTAGTGAGGAGATGCCTGATCTTCCAGTCAGTCAGAGTGCAGGTGACCTGGCAGCTACTGCAGCATCCATATCTCCATCTCAAATGGATGTAGCCATGCACATTCCTGAAGAAAAGTGTAGATCAGAGAAGAGTGTGGTGGAGGCGTAAGAAACAGCTGCTGCTGAGTTTAGTTCCTTAAGTCTAGATGATCCAGGACTGTGGACCCACTTGAGCAGTAGCCTGAGGGACTTCCTTGTACTGCACGGGCCACAGCAAGTGAAAAACTTCATGTTCCCCAAAGACAATGAAAATAGAAGTTTCCATCCAACACATTATTGGCGTGAAATACCCCATGGTGACTAAGTGGAGAGGCCTGGCTTATGTACTCAAAAACCCAGAATGCTGCATACTGTTTTTCTTGCAAACTCTTCCAGTCTAATGTTCCAGCCACATTGGGTTCTGCAGGAACAAAGGACTGGAAAAATCTGGCTAGAAATCTGGCATGCCATGAGAAGGCAGCAAATCACCAGAGAGCATTCGATAGGTGGAAAGAGCTTGAGATGAGACTAAGGTTAAAGGCCACCGTAGATGATCGGCAACAAGAGAAGATTGCATCAGAGTCTCTTTACTGGCAAAATGTTCTGAAAACGCTCATTGCCATTGTGAGAATGCTTGCTCCCCAAAACCTAGCCCTGCGTGGCACTTCAGATCAACTGTACGTGCTAAACAATGGAAACTTCCTTAAAACTGTGGAGCTGGTGGCTGAGTTTGATGCTGTTCTCCAGGAGCATCTAAGAAGAGTCACCACCCAAGAGATGTGCACACACCACTGCTTGGAAAAACCATTGCAAATGAGACCATCAACAAAAGTCACACAGAAGATGGTGGCAGATCTGAAGCCAGCAAGAGATTACTCTGTTATTCTGGACGGCACACCTGACATCAGCCATACGGAACAAATGACTTTAATGGTGCGTTTTGTAACAACAACAGAACCTAGTGAAAATGTCCCTACAATAGTGACTGTCAGAGAGCATTTTCTAGGATGTATTGACATTGATGATACTACAGGAGCTGGTATGACAAATGTGCTTCTTAAAAAGCTGGAAGATACGGGAATTGCGATAGCTGACAGGAGAGGTCAGGGCTACGATAATGGTGCCAACATGAGAGGAAAGAACAGAGCAGTGCAGACATAGATCCGAGAGTTAAACCCTCAAGCTTTTTTTGTCCCATGCAGTTCTCGTTCATTGAACTTGGTGGTCAGTGATGCAGCATCAGCTTCTAGTGAGGCTGCTGAATTTTTTAATGTAATTCAAAGCATCGATGTATCTTTCTCTGCATCAACTCATCGATGGCAAATTTTGAAGCAACAGCTGGGAACATCCTCTCTGACACTTAAACCACTGAGTGCCACACGATGGGAAAGTCGAGTGGAGGCGATAAAGCCTATGAAACACCAAACTGGGAAGATAGATGGTGCCATAGTTGCCATTATGGAGGATAATGCTATGACAGGAACTGTTCATGGGAGAACATTGGCAGAGGGAAATGGAATCACCAGAAACTATATAACTTCAAATTTCTGTGTGGCTTAGTGTTGTGGCATGACATACTGTTTGAAATAAATGTTGTAAGCAAGAGACTCCAAGGTGTTGACCTTGATATATCTGGAGCAATGGAACAACTGGACAAAGCAAAGTCATCCCTACAGTCTTACTGGTCAGAGGGGGGATTTCAAAACGTTCTGAAGAGCACAGAAGTTGGCAGAGGAACTTCACACTGAAACTATTTTCCCAGTCATTCAAGAATACAAGAGTCACTGAAGAAGAAGACATTTTGATGTCGAGGCCTGGGATAATCCCATAAGAGACCCCAAACAACCATTCAAAGTTGAACTCTTTAACCAGCTGCTAGATTGTGCAATACAGTCAGTTGAAGAACGTTTCATGCAGCTCAGGGAACACAGCAGTATATTTGGGATGTTATACGATATTCCAAAACACCTCACTATACCCGAAGAAGACCTACACCAGCAATGCAGGGCACTAGAGACAGTGTTGACACATGATGACATGCGCGATATTGATGCGAGTGATTTAGGTGATGAACTGAAAGCCCTTTCAAGATACATTTCAGCAGGATCAACTCCAAAGGCTGTTCTGGAATATATGTGCACAAATAAGATGATCACCCTCTTTCCAAATGCTTTTGTTGCTCTGTGCATACTATTAACACTTCCTGTAACAGTTGCCAGTGGAGAATGCAGCTTCTCCAAGCTGAAGTTAATAAAAACACATCTACGCTCCACATTGACACAGAAGAGGCTGGTCGGCCTTGCAATCATCTCAATAGAGCATGAGCTGGTCCAGACTGTGGACCTTCAGGAAGCAGTTCAAATCTTTGCAACCAAGAAGGCACGGAAAGAATCATAGAATCATAGAATATCAGGGTTGGAAGGGACCCAGAAGGTCATCTAGTCCAACCCCCTGCTCAAAGCAGGACCAATCCCCAATTAAATCATCCCAGCCAGGGCTTTGTCAAGCCTGACCTTAAAAACTTCTAAGGAAGGAGATTCTACCACCTCCCTAGGTAACGCATTCCAGTGTTTCACCACCCTCCTCGTGAAAAAGTTTTTCCTAATATCCAACCTAAACCTCCCCCACTGCAACTTGAGACCATTACTCCTTGTCCTGTCATCTTCTACCACTGAGAATAGTCTAGAACCATCCTCTTTGGAACCACCTCTCAGGTAGTTGAAAGCAGCTATCAAATCCCCCCTCATTCTTCTCTTCTGCACACTAAACAATCCCAGTTCCCTCAGCCTCTCCTCATAAGTCATGTGTTCCAGACCCCTAATCATTTTTGCTGCCCTTCGCTGGACTTTCTCCAATTTTTCCACATCCTTCTTGTAGTGTGGGGCCCAAAACTGGACACAGTACTCCAGATGAGGCCTCACCAAGGTCGAATAGAGGGGAATGATCACGTCCCTCGATCTGCTGGCAATGCCCCTACTTATACAGCCCAAAATGCCATTGGCCTTCTTGGCAACAAGGGCACACTGTTGACTCATATCCAGCTTCTCGTCCACTGTCACCCCTAGGTCCTTTTCCGCAGAACTGCTGCCTAGCCATTCGGTCCCTAGTCTGTAGTGGTGCATTGGATTCTTCCATCCTAAGTGCAGGACTCTGCACTTATCCTTGTTGAACCTCATCAGATTTCTTTTGGCCCAATCCTCCAATTTGTCTAGGGCCCTCTGTATCCTATCCCTACCTGCCACCGTATCTACCACTCCTCCCAGTTTAGTATCATCCGCAAATTTGCTGAGAGTGCAATCCACACCATCCTCCAGATCATTTATGAAGATATTGAACAAAACCGGCCCCAGGACCGACCCTTGACTCCACTTGATACCGGCTGCCATTTAGACATGGAGCCATTGATCACTACCCATTGGGCCCGACAATCTAGCCAACTTTCTACCCACCTTATAGTGCATTCATCCAGCCCATACTTCTTTAACTTGCTGACAAGATACTGTGGGAGACCGTGTCAAAAGCTTTGCTAAAGTCAAGAAACAATACATCCATTGCTTTCCCTTCATCCACAGAACCAGTAATCTCATCATAGAAGGTGATTAGATTAGTCAGGCATGACCTGCCCTTGGTGAATCCATGCTGACTGTTCCTGATCACTTTCCTCTCATGTAAGTGCTTCAGGATTGATTCCTTGAGGACCTGCTCCATGATTTTTCCGGGGACTGAGGTGAGGCTGACTGGCCTGTAGTTCCCAGGATCCTCCTTCTTCCCTTTTTTAAAGATGGGCACTACATTAGCCTTTTTCCAGTCGTCCGGGACTTCCCCCGATCGCCATGAGTTTTCAAAGATAATGGCCAATGGCTCTGCAATCACAGCCGCCAACTCCTTTAGCACTCTCAGATGCAACGCATCCGGCCCCATGGACTTGTGCACGTCCAGCTTTTCTAAATAGTCCCAAACCACCTCTTTCTCCACAGAGGGCTGGCCACCTACTCCCCATGCTGTGTTGCCCAGCGCAGCAGTCTGGGAGCTGACCTTGTTCGTGAAGACAGAGGCAAAAAAAGCATTGAGTACATTAGCTTTTTCCACATCCTCTGTCACTAGGTTGTCTCCCTCATTCAGTAAGAGGTCCACACTTTCCTTGGCTTTCTTCTTGTTGCCAACATACCTGAAGAAACCCTTCTTGTTACTCTTAACATCTCTTGCTAGCTGCAGCTCCAGGTGCGATTTGGCCCTCCTGATTTCATTCCTACATGCCCGAGCAATATTTTTATACTCTTCCCTGGTCATTTGTCCAATATTCCACTTCTTGTAAGCTTCTTTTTTATGTTTAAGATCCGCAAGGATGTCACTGTTAAGCCAAGCTGGTCGCCTGCCATATTTACTATTCTTTCGACACATCGGGATGGTTTGTCCCTGTAACCTCAATAGGGGTTCTTTGAAATACAGCCAGCCCTTCTGGACTCCTTTCCCTCTCATGTTATTCCCCCAGGAGATCCTACCCATCAGTTCCCTGAGGGAGTCGAAGTCTGCTTTCCTGAAGTCCAGGGTCCGTTTTCTGCTGCTCTCCTTTCTTCCCTGTGTCAGGATCCTGAACTCGACCAACTCATGGTCACTGCCTCCCAGATTCCCATCCACTTTTGCTTCCCCTACTAATTCTTCCCGGTTTGTGAGCAGCAGGTCAAGAAAAGCTCCCCCCCTTGTTTCTCCTCCAGCACTTGCACCAGGAAATTGTCCCCTACATTTTCCAAAAACTTCCTGGATTGTCTATGCACCGCTGTAGTGCTCTCCCAGCAGATATCAGGATGATTATAATCAAAGCACCACTTTGATTATTCAAACAGATAAAAATGCCAGTGTTTACTATGCAGACAGGAAAAGTTACATTTGCTGTTCAGGCGTTTGAAAGTGAAGTGTTACTTAAAATTTTTGAACAAGGCATTTTAAATTGTTAGTTCTCCTTTATTGGGGTAGGTAGCAGAGGAGTACCAGGAGAGGAATAAAACAGGAAGCGGGGTGGGGATAGTTCAGTGGTTTGAGCATTGGCCTGCTAAACCCAGGGTTCTGAGTTCAATCCTTGAGGGGGCCATTTAGGGATCTGGGGCAAAAATTGGGGATTGGTCCTGCTTTGAGCAGGAGGTTGGACTAGATGATTTCCTGAGGTCCCTTCCCAATCCTGAGATTCTATAATTCTAAGGCAGAATTGAGACTTTTCAAAGTTTTGGTCCGAGCGGGCATGGGGGCATCATCTGAGCTCCCCACTTCAGGTGCCAAAATGTTGTGGGCTGGCCCTGCTGGCTCTGACTACTAGGTCTGGTTGCCCGTGACCCAGCTGTGATGGGGGGGTCAGCCATGATGCCGTGCTGCTGGTCTGCACTCTGCTACGAGTGGGGAGCTCAGCCATGGCCCAGAATTCAAAACGATTTGTCGTGCAATTGACTGGACTGGCCTTGATTGAACCTGCACTATTCAAATGCCTCGGCTGCTCTGTTGCAAGAATTAAATCACTTCTTGCTGTCAACCACCCAAAAATACCTAATGAGTGGGGCGCCCGCCCCATACCAACCCTAACCCTAGCTCCAAGTACCCTATGCATACTCTGTGGGTGGCATGGTGCTGTGCATGGCACTGCACCTGCTGGGTGGCATGGCGCTGTGTTGCACTGCATGGTACTGCATATGCCGGGTGGCATGGCGCTGTGTTGCACTGCATGGCACTGCACATACTGGGTGGCATGGCGCTGTGTTGCACTGCAGTGCCCTGTGTTGCTCATTGCTGTGCGGGATGTGTGGCATTGTGTTGCCTTTGACTCTGCTCTGCATAAGCTCCAATGCACCTCTCCCCCTGTGCTGCAGGATTTTCCGAGGAGCAGGCTTGTGTAGGCTCCTCTGGCTCCCCTGGAGAAGAGTGAGTGGGTACCTCCTGCCCATTTATGTGTAAGGAAAGAAAAAATACAGACTGGTGATTTTCTCTGGGGGGCCGGGCGCAGCTCAATCTCGTTGTGTGCAGTGAAGCCTAAAGGACACCTTGAAAAGTTCTTCTCTTCTGTCTGGGAAAAGCTGACTTTTCTCTTCAGGGGCTCCTCAGGGATTTCCTGTTGGATTTCTGACATCGAAGGGAGTGTCCTGCCCCACGTCTCCATGTCAGCCTGGCTCCAGTGTGGAGCACAGCCCTGGGCCAGCCCCCTGGCTCAGAGCAGGGCCCTGTGGGCAGGGCAGGTTTCAGAGGCCCTGGGACAGGATACAGGATAGCTTGGATGCTGCTCCGGGGAGGTTTGAAGTGACATGGCCAGCTCCAGTGTCACGACCTCACCTGCTCGATCCCTGTATTTGGGGAGATTGCTCTGGATGGGGCGGCTGAAACGCAGGGGTCCAGGCGCAAACGGTTGGGGAGGATTTTTTAAAGAAACCCTGCAGTGGCCTCTGCTCCCACAAGCAGCTCCTTCGCCCCGCACAGCTGCTGGGCGAGCTCTGCAGACTCACGTCTCCGGACTGGAGGATCCCGCTGCGACTCACCTCCGTCTTCGCTGGGAGCACCCCATTACTCTAGTCACGGGGCTCAAATACCCCGGAGATCAGCTCAGTGTAATCAGCCGGATAGAGTCTTGTGCCCACTCAGATCTGTCACAGGCTTTGGTCCCCCCTGGGCAGAGCAGGGTCCCCATTTCCCAGCACCTCCCTGCCCTGTCCATTAAGCCCTGCAGCGAGAGCCCTGCTTGGGGAGACTTTAGCACCCAGTGGTGCCAGGGATCAAATGGGCACCAGTCGCCAACTTTGTCTGAGCCCGTCTGTCCGTCCTCTCTTGGCCAGTGGAAGGTGACAGCTGACACGGAGGTTGCTGGGCAGAGCCAGCTGAAGGGCCTCACTCCTTGATTCCCTGACTCAGCCCCTCCCCTCCCAGCTGGGGGCAGTGACTGGGGTGCCCCAGAGCTCTCACTAATGCCCAGGGCTGGTTTCACCTTTTGTGGGCCTGGCGCCAAACATATTTGTGGGCTCCCATGGAGGCAATGGACCGTGGCATGGGGAGGTCAGTCCCCAGAGTGAGGGGCCAGCCAGGGGCAATGGGGCATGGCATGGCAGGGACAGCCCCACTCCTCCCAGCCCAGTGCGAGGGAACTATTTACAAACTGTCAGTTGCCAGACGCACAGTGGCCTGCCCAGCCCTGTGCTGCCAGCATGCCCCTTCTCCTCAGGGGTGGGCCCATGCCACGCCACACAGCCCCCCCACCCAACACCCCCCTGACTCCGTATGGCCAGAGCCCCCTGGACCCACTATGCCCAGCGCCCCCCCAGTCACATCCACAAATGCACAGCGCCCTGCACACCACCCCTGCCCAGTGCCCCCTACCCACAACCCCATCACAACTGCCCACCACCCCACACAGAACCCCCACTCCCGAGTGCCCCAACACACACATCCTCCCCGCCCTCTCACAGCCCAGCACCCCGCCAGACCTCCCAGAGACCCTCTCCCCAAGCCCTGCCTCCCGGCTGCACTCACCAGCCCTGCTGGGAGGTGATTGTAGTGCAATCAGTCAGACCAGGGCCTGCTCCTGCGGGGCTCCCTCAAGACCTACTTGCCTGGAGGGGCCCAGCCAAGCCCCCCACACTGTCTCCCCCCACACACACACACACACAGAACTGGCTGAGACTGGCCAGGCTTCTGCACCAGTCCCAGGTGGCTCAGCTCCGGGGAGACAGGTGGGGCCCCACAGGTGGTGGGAAGCAGAGACTGCCCGGAGCCGGAGCTGCACTGGGGTCCTGCCAGGGGGCAGAGAGGAGCAGGGGGTGGGGCCGGGAGCGGAGAGGAGCCCTTGACCAGCTGGCCGGCAGGCCAAGAGGAGCAAGTGGTGGGCAGGGAGCCAGCAGGGTCTCGGGGCGCAGGGCAAGCGGAGCATCGGCCCGGCTCCATGGTGCCACTGGTGCCATTGTAAACCCGGCACTGCTAATGCCTCGTAAAAACCCAGGGAAAGCCTCTGCCAGCTCTTCAAGCCTGCCAGCTCCTCAGCATCTCCTCAGCCCCCCTCCCAGGTCGCCCCCCCCCCCCCCCGTGCCGCTTTCTCCACGGGCTCCCTTTCTTTCTGGAGTGCCCGGAGGAAGTTACCCTCATCCTGCTACCTTAGCACCTTACCCCAGATAACCAGCCAGCTGCCTGCAGACCTCGTCTGCTACCGACACTGGGGGTTTGCCTGCCACGGCTGTGCTCTTGTCCGCATGGCGTCACCCCCGACTGCCAAGCCCTGCACGCACAAATCAGGAGGCGGGCTCCAACGGGTCAGATTTTGGGATGGGAGCTGTGGGGAGGGCAGGGTTTCCATTCCATCCAGTGTCTGATTGCTCCACACTTCAAGCTTTTCTCTGCAGCCCAGAGGGCTAGAAATGTGCTTTTTAATGGGACTCCTTGGGGGTGTTGTTCCCCGGATGGCCATGTCCAGGTCCCTTGGCACAACAGAGGTGCAATGCCACTCCGGCAGAGCCATGGGACATTGGCCCTTTGATCCTGCCTCCTAAACCAGCCTACACCAGCCCAGTTCCTCTCCCCACACCACACGGCTGCCTCAGTGGCTCCTGCTGGCATCTCATTGTGCAAGCTCTTGTGTGACCGTGTTCTCTGCTTGTTCTGTCCCTCCTGCAGCAAGCTGCCACCAAGTCTCCCACCCCAACTTCCATAAACCCCACACCTGGCATCTCTCCCCAGTGGTTCCTGCGAGCACTGTGCTCTCAGCCACACCCAGAGTCCCTCCTGCACCCCCAGAGCACTCTCAGAGTGTGCAGCCTACCCCAGCTGATCCCACCCAGCCTCAGGCATGACACTGCTCCAGTCCCCCATTCGGGGCAGGCTGACGATTTGGCAACTTTTCATAGTTTTATTTGTCTAATTATCCACCCAGGCACAGCCAGAATCCTGGCCCTGCCCTGTTCCCCTCTGCCCCTCCCACATGGGGCATCCCAGTGGGGCCTGGGGATGCTGGCTTGTGCTCACCTTGTCAATGGCTTCATTATGTGTGGGAAAGCCCCGTATTTTGCATGTCAATTTCCCATTGACCCACGGGGTCCCGCTGGGCCCCTCACTTTGATATTGTAATTTAGCAACAGGAAAACAGTTGTGCTCTGAAATTAAACAGTCAACAAGCTTCCCTTAAACTAGGGAATTATTTCTACATCATTTGGCATTTTCTACTCTGTTAATTTCCTTCTAGTCTGTCATTTTCCTCATTTGGCCAAAGACCCCCTGGGGCTGGCAATGGCCCACGTAAGGCCTGGAGCCTCTGTAGATGGCAAATGAGTCACTACTCCCTCCCTGGCTGGCTCAGCATCCCTTGGCCAAGTCTCACTTGGTCTTGGGCTCTCCTGGACCCATTAGGGCCCCTCCTGGCTCAGTCAGCCCCCCCCAGTTCCCTCGACTCTCAGATCAAAGATCCCAGGGGAATCCCCGGCTATTCTCCAAGAACAGATCCCGGCACAGCTCCTTCCCCTCCATTCATAGTAAATAACTAGCAAAGCCATGACTCACTGGTCCATTGCAGGTGCTCAGCACCTCTCAGCATTTCATAGGTTCCAAGGCCAGAAGGGACCACTGTGACCATCTAGTCAGGTCTCCTGTATAACACCGGCCACAGGCCTGCCCCAAAGTCTGCCCTGAGGTTGGCACCCACGTGCGTGAGTCAGCCAGACAGCTTGACAGTCATCTGCAAACTTTATCAGTGATGATTTTATGTTTTCTTCGAGGTCATTGATAAAAATGTTAAATAGCAAAGGGCCAAAAATCGATCCCACCGAGACCCCACTGGAAACAGACCTGCTCGATGATGATACCCAGTTACATTTTGAGAGCTATCCTTTAGCCAGTTTTTAATCCATTTAATGTGAGCCATGTTAATTTTATATCATTCTATTTTTTAATCAAAATATTGTGTGGTATCAAGTCAAACATCTTACAGAAGTCTAAGTATAGTACGTCAACGCTATTACCTTTATCAACCAAATTTGTAATCTCATCAAAAAAAGCTATCGAACTAGCTTGATAGGATCTATTTTCCATAAACCCATGTTGATTTGCATTAATTATATTACTCTCCTTTAGTTCTTTATTAAGTTGATTCCCATACCAGCCATTCCATTCTCTTCCCCAGGATCACTGCCAGGCTGACAGGCGTGTAATTACCCAGGTCATCCCATTACCCTTTTTAAAAATTGGCACAACATTAGCTTTCTTGCCGACTTCTGGAACTTTCCCAGTGTGCCAGGATGTATTGAACATTACCAGTCCAGTGAGCTCATCAGACGGCTCTTTTAAAACTCTTGGATGCAAGTTATCTGGATCTGCTGATTTTACAATGTCTAACTTTAGTAGCTGCTGTTTAACATCCTCCAGAGACACTAGTGGAATGTAAGGAGTGCTATCATCACCATATAATGAGACTATGTCATCTGTTTTTTCCCCAAATACAGAACAGAAACACTTACTGAACACTTCTGCCTTTCCTGCATTATTATTGATAAGTATTGAAAATTCTACCGTTTCCATCTAGTAATGGACCAGTTCCATTGGCAGGATTTTTGTTCATAATATATTTTTAAAAACTCCTTATTGTCCTTATCTCTGCTTGGGCATAGATTTCTCCTTGTGTCCCTTTGCTTCCCTTATTAATGTTCTACAATTCCTATCTTCTGACTTATATTCGTTACTATCAATTTCCTATTTCCTCCATTTATTGTATATTTTTATAGCTGTCTTCACTTCCCCGCTAAACCAGGGTGTTGGATTTTTTTAACCCCCAGGGCCTTCTTCCTCAATGGTAGGATTGGGGCTCTTTGGGCATAGAGCAGGAACAAAAATAACTCCCTTGCACCTGTCCTGTTTCCTTCATCTGCAGGATGGAAAGTGCTTTGAGACATCACCGAGTGGAATCATGGCCACTCCCTCCTCCTTCCAACAGCATGTCCAGCCAAAACCCCACTCCTGGAAGCTGCACCCAAGGACCAATGTGATGGTCCCTGTTAGCCTAGATCCTGCAGGGCCCCTGTAGCATGAAGTGTGTGTGCATGGGGAGGATGGTGCAGGGGGTACAGTAAGGGTGTGGTTTCAGAGTAGCAGCCGTGTTAGTCTGTATTTGCAAAAAGAACAGGAGTACTTGTGGCACCTTAGAGACTAACCAATTTATTTGAGCATAAGCTTTCGTGAGCTACAGCTCACTTCATCGGATGCATGCCCTTGTAAGTGCAAATGAAGTAAAAGTAAGGCCAAGTGTTGGGTCTTACCCTCTGCATTCCCCAGCCCCTTCATACTCCGGCTCCCTGACGTGCGGGTGGGCAGGGTAAAAGCACTGAGCCCTGTCAGAGGAAACTTGGGCTTAAGTTGGAGGAGGCAGTTAGTTCTGTGCCCCCCTCCCCACCTCTGAGATCTCACCGTGCTGCTCAGCAAGGAAGAACTTGGCAGCCACAGAGCAGCTCTCTTGGTGATATAAGATCAGGTCCCTCACTGCAGTCTCTGTGGTGTAGGTTTGGGCCCATCCCCACATTCTAGGCCATGCAGGTTCGGGCACCTCCCCATAGTCTCAGCGATGCAGGATCAGGCTCCCTCTGCAATTCAGAATCAGGCCCTTCCTTGTTGTCTTGGTGAATCAGGATCAGGCCCCTCCATGCAGGTTTTATTCATAGATTTTAAGGCCAGAATGGACCATCACCACCATTCTGTCTGATCTCCCGTATCACACTCCCCATGAGAGCTGCTGGTGGAGTCAGAGTAGATCATTTAGAAAGAGACACATCCAGTCTCAGCCCTGGGATGGAGAATCCCCCATGCCCTGAGTAAGTACTTCCAATGTGCTCCCCTGTGCCCAGTAAGGCAGGATCAGCCCTTCCCCACCTCCCCCCCCCCCCAGTAATGCTGCAGTGCAGATGTCTCCCTGCTTCCCCCCGCCCCAACAAGTGCCCTTGATAATGCAGGTTTGGGCCCCCCACGCCATGCAGAATCAGGCTCCCCTGCCCTCAGCAATCCCTGGGCCCTGCTGCCCTCTTCACAGGGCAGGATCACACCCTACCCCATGCTCTGCAATGCTGGATCAGGCCTCCACCCCACGCTCTGCTAAGACCTAGCTAATGGTTTCCATATGCTCCTTCACCTGTGTCTGTAACATAGAATAATAGAATATTAGGGTTGGAAGAGACCTCAGGAGGTCATCTAGTCCAACCCCCTGCTCAAAGCAGGACCAACCCCAACTAAATCATCCCAGCCAGGGCTTTGTCAAGCCAGGCCTTAAAAACCTCTAAGGAAGGAGATTCCACCACCTCCCTAGGTAACCCACTCCAGTGCTTCACCACCCTCCTAGTGAAATAGTTTTTCCTGATATCAAACCGAGACCTCCCCCACTGCAACTTGAGACCATTGCTCCTTGTTCTGTCATCTGCTCCCACTGAGAACAGTCTAGATGCATCCTCTTTGGAACCCCCTTTCAGGTAGTTGAAAGCAGCTATCAAATCCCCCCTCATTCTTCTCTTCTGCAGACTAAACAATCCCAGTTCCCTCAGTCTCTCCTCATAAGTCACGTGTTCCAGTCCCCTAATCATTTTTATTGCCCTCCGCTGGACTCTCTCTCCAATTTCTCCACATCCCTTCTGTAGTGCGGGGACCAAAACTGGATGCAATACTCCGGGTGTGGCCTCACCAGTGCCAAATAGAGGGGGCCATCTGCTGTCTCTCCTCCATACTTTGGTTCTCAGCTCTCTCCTCGTTCTGGGTTTATACAGCACCTGGCACAACGGGGGCCAGGTCCATGGCAGGCTCCTATGTGCGACCACGATAATAATACAGAATCCTTATAGTAATTCTTGGCTATGCAGGAGCAGGCCCCACACGATCCACAGCACAGGATCCCCTCCCCCACCTCCCCGCAGACCCCATCCTACTCAGCACTTGAAGGCCGCACTCCTGTGCCTCCCACCACCCCTGTGCTGCCCCAGATCAAACCTTTGCCCCTCACATCCCATTGTCACCCAGTTTGAGCTCAAACCCCAGCCCCCTGTTCTGCTGTCCAGGCGCGTGCATCACCTCGTGACCTCCACCCAGACAGCGACGCCCGGCTGCCTCCCACGCGTAGCCCTCATGCTCGGTGTCCATGCTCCCCTCGGGGGGCTCTTCATTGAGCCCTCGATGAGAAATCCCCCTGGTCCGTCTCCTAACACCCTCTCCCCGTTCAGAGGCAACTGCCCTTCCCCACTGCTTCCTCCCCCTTCTCCGCTGTGCCAATCAGCCGGCTACAAATTGCATGTTCTGAATCCCCAGTGAAATGACCACTCGCAACGGCTCTTATTTAATCTGCTCCGGATTGGCAGCTCTGCCATTAGCCGGCCTGGCAGAGCAGCCACTGGAGAAGGCCTGGCAAAGGGAGGAATAATAGAACGAGCCCATTGCGGAGCCTGACAGCCCATCCACAACGTGTCATTTCGGAGCAAGCCGGGCCAGTCCCTAGTTAATCTCGCTGTCCTCTTCCACCCGCTAACAGCACCAATCACTGTGTCACAATCGCAGCTCTCGGCCTCTTAGGGTCGCTCTGGCAGCTCAACTCACGGACTAGCCACGAGCTTCCTGCAGAGAGCAGGGCGTTTCTAGAGACACCGCTCGGTGCAGGGCCATAGCACGGAGCTTTCAAGGGCTAAATGCTTCATGGATCCAGCACGACTAGAGGAGACGGAGCATGGAGTGACAGCAGTGCAGGCGTGCGCACACCCACACACACACAGAGCCAGAGCTACTCAGACACCAACACGCCCAGAGCCACAGCAGCACCCCTGCGCGCACACAGGCTGGTGCACACACCCTTCAGCCCACCCCACACTCCCACACAAGCAGACACGAACACGCCCGCACTCCCCTGCCGCATGCACACACTCCTACGTGCCCACCCCCACGTAATGCCAAACACGGTCGTGGAAAGGCCGCTGTCCGCAGAGACAGGAGCCTGTGGCGCCAGATGCTCTGTTCGGGGTGATGGGCCCTGGTTGCCATGGGGAGGTGCAGTCTGTGAGACTAGCAGAGCTCGGTCAGCAGGGACCGTCCCACCTCCAGAGGCAAGATGAGAGCTACATTCGGGTCTCTAGGTGCCAAAGCCCACGCCTCCCCCAGACCCGCCGGTCCCCGTAAGGCCCCCGAGCAGAGTCACACACAGAGTCAGGAGGCTCCGACGCTGGTGAGCTGCCTGGCTCCTAGAGGCCTGTCCCCTGCCAATGCCCTTTGCTTGCTGAATTCAGAGCCCTGGGGGGACACTTAGGCCATAGTGCAGAGAGCTCAGGCCAATTGTCAGAGACTCATTTCCACAGTCCAGCCCCTCAGGTTCCCCTAGTCCTACCACATCCACTCGCAGCTGCTGCTCCATGGCTCCTTGCACAACCCCAGTTGTTACGCGGAGGCAGCCATGGTTTATCATAGAATCACAGAATATCAGGGTTGGAAGGGACCTCAGGAGGTCATCTAGTCCAACCCCCTGCTCAAAGCAGGACCAATTCCCAACTAATCATCCCAGCCAGGGCTTTGTCAAGCCTGACCTTAAAAGCTCTAAGGAAGGAGATTCCACATACCTCCTCGTAAGTCATGTGCCCCAGCCCCCTAATCATTTTCGTTGCCCTCCGCTGGGCTCTCTCCAATTTGTCCACATCCCTTCTTGTAGTGTGGGGCCCAAAACTGGACAGGGTACTCCAGATGAGGCCTCACCAATGCTGAATAGAGGGGAACGATCATGTCCCTTGATCTGCTGGCAATGCTCCTACTTATACAGGCCGAAATGCCATTAGCCTTCTTGGCAACAAGGGCACACTGTTGACTCATATCCAGCTTCTTGTCCACTGTAACCCCTAAGTCCTTTTCTGCAGAACTGCTGCCTAGCCACTCGGTCCCTAGTCTGTAGCAGTGCATGGGATTCTTCCATCCTAAGTGCAGGACCCCTGGTCACAGCTTGGAGCAGGAGCAGCTGGGAGCTCCTGGGACCTTTCTGGGTGACTATGCAGGACAGCGGTGACCAAGGCCAAGATTCATGGAGTCATAGATTCCAAGGCCAGAAAGGATCATTGTGATCATCCTGTTGGATCTCCTGTCTGGACACAGGCCAGAGACCTGCCCTGGAAAAACAGCCCATCTTGATTTAAAAATGGTCAGTGAAGGAGAATCCACTGTGATCCTTGGTACACTGTTCCAATGGTTAATTACTCTCACTGTTAAAAATGTGCACCTAGACTGTAATCATCACCCCTGCACCTCCTCTTTGTTAAGCTAAATAGATTGAGCTCCTTGAATCTATCACTATAAGGCAGGTTTTCCAATCCTTTAATCATTCTCTTAGCTCTTCTCTGAACCCTCTCCAATTTATTAACATCCTTCTTGAATCATGGGGACCAGAACTGGACACAGGATTCCACCAGTGCCAAATCCAGAGGTAAAATAAACTCTCTGTTCCACTCAAGAGTCCCCCTTTTATGCATCCCAGAATCGCATCAGCCCTTGTGGCAACAACATCACACTGGGAGCTCGTGTTCGGCTGATTATCCCCCACGGCTCCCGAATCTTTTTCCGAGTTGCTGCTGCCCAGGATAGAGTCACCCAGCCTGTAAGTGCAGCCTGTGTTCTTTGTTCTGAGACAAAGATTAAAACACGTTTAGCCAGTTTAAAACACATATTGTTTGTATGCACCCAGTTTACCGAGCGATCCATCTCGCTCTGTGTGATGGGGCACTCACCTCTCGGCAGTGGCTGGGTGTGGTGCTGCAATCTTTTCTGCTCCTGGAACCCCTGTAGGTTGTTGGCCTCACTAGGTGGGTCTTTAGCGGCTCAGCCTCCTGCCAAGTCACACAGTCTAAAATGGACAAACCCTTTCTGGGGTAACAAAGGTCCAACAAGGACAATGGCTGTGCCCTTGTTAGTGTCTTCAGCCCTGTCTCTGGGCTCAGTTCTCGGCCCCTTTAGGGCTAGCTCTAAGTCCTTCCTTGCCCTGTTATAGGGCACTGCCCCGCCAGGGGCTTTCTTCCTGGAGAGACTCTGTCTTCACTTGGTCTCACTGCCCCAGCTCTCCAGCTAGGTCATCTCTCAGTCCAGTTCACCAAATGATCTGTCTGTCCTTACCAGGGTCTTCAGCCCCATCCCTGAGCCCTTTAAATTCTGCCCTTTGCTTGGCCTTCTAAACAAGCCTCACCCCCTTCTCAGGGCTTAGCCCACTTTCCCAGCACCCAGGCCCACCAATTACTCCAGATTCCAGCCCAGGGACCCTAAACATAGCAGCCACATGCTGCTTCCTTCACTTGATTGCTGCTGCTATTCCCTGGCCTCTTCACCTCCGTCCATTACCTTAGGGCTAGAGTGCTCAGCGCCTCTCACTCCCAGATTTAGCTACTGCAGGCCCGAGCCGAGCCCCCATCCTCCTGCTCTAGCCCCAGTCAGGGACTGCCCTGCTCAGCCCCCGCAGCACCTTTTATCTGAGGGCCTGTCAGGCTCTGATTTGCTGTTTCCCTGAAGGACCCACCTTCTCTCCTCCTTTCCTGGGGCAGGGTGTGGTAGGACCATGAGGCCTCCAGCAGGAGGCTTCCAAGGGCCTGGTGCACCTGATCACACTTTACCAGTGACCTGTCCTCTTTGTTAGTTGCCACTCCCTCAATTTTTATGTCATCTGCAAATTTTATCAGTGATGATTTTATGTTTTCTTCCAGGTCATTGAGCAAAATGTTGAATAGCGCAGGGCCAAGCACTGATTCCCTTGGGACTCCACTGGAAACACACCCACTTGATGATCCGCTCTTCCCCCAGCTGTGTTTCTAATAAAGACATCTATGTTCCCATGGCTTTCTTGATACGCACCTCACATGGTCCCACCCTGCCCAGCTGAGCTGATTGAAGCCTGTGGGGAGGGGCAGGCTATTCTTACACAAGCAGAAGGTGGGCCTCTCCTTCTTGGATATTAGGAAAAACTTTTTCACTAGGAGGGTGGTGAAACACTGGAATGCGTTACCTAGGGAGGTGGTAGAATCTCCTTCCTTAGAAGTTTTTAAGGTCAGGCTTGACAAAGCCCTGGCCGGGATGATTTAATTGGGGATTGGTCCTGCTTTGAGCAGGGGGTTGGACTAGATGGCCTCCTGAGGTCCCTTCCAACCCTGATATTCTATGATTCTATGATTCTCTCCCAGGAAACCATGTCTGGAGCTGCAGGGTTGACCCATGATCCCATCTGTAGGGCAGTGAGTGGGGCTGTAGTGACTGTTCAATCAGGAGCACCTGGCCACTTATGTCCCTTGGGCTCACCTGGGTCACCAATCGAGCTGGGCAGCAAACAGGTTTCCCAGCCCATGAAGCTTTTCAAGATGTCACAAATGTTCCCATTTTGCACTGGGACAAAACTGAGACTCTCTGAAGTTTTTTTGCAGGGAGGAGAGGGGGTGAGACGGAGTACGAGAGCCCAGCCCCCCACAGGAAGGCCAATAGCTGCTGATCTGAGTGCTCTCCTGCAATGAAGGAGACCCAGGTTCAAGTCTCTGCTCTGCCTGAGTCTGACCAGAGACATGACCCTGGGTCACATACGTCCTAGAGGAGTGCCCTAAACTCTGGGCTATAGGCCATTCTAAGGCAGGCTGGGCTGTCTCTGGTTATGACTAGAAATTCCAACTTTAGCCTGAGAAACCTTCTTGACGAAAGTTTCATTGACTCTAGGGACGTTCCCGCAAAAAGTTTCACTTCAGATGAATCTGCATTTTGCGATGGAAAACTGTTTTGTCAAAAAATTTCCGATGGGCTGCAATGGGCATGATCTCCTGTCAGTGTTCAATAGACTGGGACCTGGTGGAGTTCTCAGCCATTCCAGCTGGGAGAGGCTGTGGGCAAGCTGGGAACTGCCTGTCAGGTATGGCAATTGCCTGCAATATCCTGGACAAGCCTTCCTATCTTTCAAAGTAACAGCTGTGTTAGTCTGTATTCGCAAAAAGAAAAGGAGTACTTGTGGCACCTTAGAGACTAACCAATTTAAATTGGTTAGTCTCTAAGGTGCCACAAGTACTCCTTTTCTTTTTGCTTCCTATCTTTGGAGTCCATTGTTTTCAATGACAGGTTGACATACCCTTGTGGGCCAGGGACTGTATGTATCTCCCTGGGTAGCTACAGTTCCTCCAGGACTGAGAACAGTGCAGGGTTACTTGGGCAAATTCACTCAGATTGTAATACCTCCAGAGAAGTACCAACAGCTTCAGAAACTCACCTCTACTGGTTCAAACTGGATTCTCCAGAGCCCAGCAGACAAAGAAAGGACTTTTGGATACATAGGTTGAGTTTACACTAACTCAGGGCCTGCTTTCTGCTCCAGCAAACAGACAGGCCCTCTGGTCCAAGGGAAGCATCAATCCTTAGGGAAGGTTTGGCAGGACTGGGCTGCTGAGGCCCCATAAGATTGAAAGGGCACCTTCTGAGCCAAAGCTGTTATGAACTTGTGACCACAGAAAAAACCCTGGGGCTTGAAGGACTGTTCATTGGCCAGAGCCCTTGCTGGGATTGGGGTGATCTCTGAAAAGCCTGCATGTCATGTCTTTTACTGATTTTACGTGTTTTCTCTGTAATGCTTTCACCTTAAGAATACATGTGCTTGCTTACATGAGCTGCGTGCTAACTTAATGGTGAGCAATTACACTATGCACTGTCTCTGAGAAGGGAAGTGAAGCAGGCCTGCTGAGGCAGACTGTCTTTTGCTGGGGAGGTCACCGTACAGTCAGGGCACTGTGTAGCCTGGAAACACCCTAGTCAGGATGGGGATTGCCATGTGTCTCCACCCAAGAGAAGTGATGGCTGAAGAGCTGGGAGCCTAGGGTGGACGCCCTGGCTGCACCTTGGAGGGGAAATACAGATACTGGGTGTCACAGAGTCCCTGGGCGATGCTCTGGAACTGCTCTCTACGAAACCAGTCAGGACTCTGGGGAAGTCTCCTTTCTGTGAGCAGACTGTCTTCAGGACACACAGCTCACACAACTTCCACCTTCCTGGGTCTGACCTCGGAGCATTCAGCATCCTCTGCCCCTCCGTGCGCCTCCCACAGCGAGTCCGCCCAGGCGGGGCTCCTGGGGAAGCCAGAGGGTCCTGCACCCCAACTTCGCAGTCAGACATGACTCTCAGCCAGCCAGTAACACAGAAGGTTTATTAGACGACAGGAACATGGTCTAAAACAGAGCTTGTAGGTACAGAGAACAGGACCCCTCAGCTGGGTCCATTTTGGGGGGCAGTGAGCCAGACAACCACATCTGGCACTTCACTCCATGTCCCCAGCCAGCCCCAAACTGAAACTCCCTCCAGCCCCTCCTCCTCTGGGCTTTGTCCCTTTTCCAGGCCAGGAGGTCACCTGATTCCTTTGTTCTCCAACCCTTTAGCTCTCACCTTGCAGGGGGGGAAGGGCCAGGCCATCAGTTGCCAGGAAACAGGGTGTTGGCCATTTTCTGTGTCCAGACCCCTGCACACACCTTCCCTCTAGGGCTCTGCAATGATCATACACCCTTATCCTACCACCTAGATACTTACAAACTGCACAGGGGAAACTGAGGCACCCCCACACTATTCAGAGGAAACATTAAGAACAGTCCCGCTTAGTCTCCCTGGGATGCTGCCCTCTTCTGGCTGAGATGATACCTTGAGTACAGGAGTTCATTGGTGGCGATGAACAATTGTGCATCACGTGATCGGCAGCCTTTCCCCAGGATCTCTCTTCCACCTTGTGCTGTTCAGCAGAGTCCATACATAGACACCTCTGTCCCTTTATGGATCTGGGCCAAAGTAACTTCCCAAGGTCACACAGGGCATTGAATCCAACTCTCCCAATTCGCAGGCTGCTGCCCTAACCACTGGACCATTCTTCCTGTCTGGGGTGAGTAGCTGTGAATCCCAAGGTTATAGCCTTGTACACTGTGTAACCCACATTCTGCATGCTCTAGCCCAAGTCCAGCAGGCAGGGGGACAGCCAGAAGTGAGTCAGGTTTACACTTGGCTTGTGCTGAGTTTGTTTCCCTGGATCTGGGCAGTATGGTGACAGGCAGAGCCAATCGCTTCAGAGCTCACGAGTCAAGGTCCAAGGAGATCAGTGACCACAGACACAGCAAATTGCAGGGAAACTTTCGTGCAGTCTGAAAGAATAACGCAAAGTTGTCTGGAAAAGAATGGCTTTAAGTGGGAGCATAAAGAAAAAATGTTCCACATCTGGCCAACAGGGAAAACATCAAAGCTCAAATCCAGGGCAGTCTGCAGCAGCCGCGAATCCTACCAGGATAAATTATGTTTGCACAACTTCAATTACTGCAGTTAATTTGCAATGTTACACACCAGCCTTCCTGGTGACAGCGCACACCGCTGGGCTCTCTTTCTCCTCATGCTGAACCTGTCAGCTTCAATCTGAATGGAGCCTCAGGACAAGCAAATGCCCCAAGAGGAATCAAGATTCCCAGCCAGGGATCTGACCTTGCCCCAGAAACGTGCAGGCCCCCCTCTCAGAAAAAATACAATTAGCTCAGTTTGTACTTCCCTGGGGACCTCCTGCTGTTGGAATCACAGTCCTTGCTGGGGTCTATTCGCTGCTTCCATGCTGCCATTCCAGGTGTGTGGGAAGGAAGCAGCTCTCCTGGGTGGCCCAGGTGCAGTACCTGGCATGTCTGTGTGGCAGGGCCAATGTTCAGGTGTGACCAAGTGCATGCAGCCGCCAAAGACCCATGGCCTCAAGAGGGAGAGTGACGCTTTGGCCTGTAGGCAGGAGGCAGCCGATGGGAGGTTGCTGAAATCGCAGGGGGCCATCTGGAGAGTGTCAGAGTCCTTGGGAGAGGATGGATGGGGTTAGTGGGCTGTGCCAGACCTGAGAGCTGGGAGAGCTGCATTCTCTCCCCGGCTCTGCTACACACTCAACGCAAGGTCCTGGGCAGGCCACTTCCTCTCCCTGCCCCAGTGCAGCAAGGAGGTCAGTGCCATTTACTTTCCTGTGCTGGGGGTGACAAGGCCAATTGAGTTCCCAAGTTGGACGGAAGGAAGCTTGGAACGAAGGATCAGTCTCTGGGTCGTCTTCTCTGCCGCTCGCCCTTGTCAGAAAACGAAAGGTGCGGTTCAGCCTCAGCTGATGTCTTTCCCTTCTCAGCCAGGAGTCCCCGGTTGTGAGCTGGGGTCCCCTCCTTGCAGGTAGTCTGCCACACAGCCACCAGTGCTGCTACCCGAATCTGCCAGACTCTTAGATCCCCTTGATCTCTGCTGCTTGCTGTCCCTCTGGTTAATTTCAGCTCACTCCGGTAATGCTTTCCTCTCTCCGCAGGCCCTTTGGGGAGCATCCCGGTCCCCCAAGAGGTGGGGGAGCTCTGCTCAAGGTGGGATTTGCAGTTAAAAAGTTTGCACACAAAGCATTTCAGTGACTTCTTCAAAGCTGGTTTGTTTGAGGGAGGTCACGGGGAGGCCTTTCTGTCTCATTCCTCCTCCAGTTCTTCCCACAAACACAAGCCAAGTTGTTTTCAAACGAATTCAAATGATTCACCTTTTGCTCCACAGACAAACTCCCCCGCCCCCCACCTTCTCCTTTGAAGATGCTCACAACATGTTGGACTTCTCAAGAGTAATTTTTGAGTGAAACAGAAAAAAGATATGCAAACGACAGACTCAGGCCCCTGAAGACCACAAGTCTGTCTAAGAGTTCTTCTAAAGCGTGCAGACGAGGCGGGCTGCCTTCTCTCGGAGTCAGCACTGGAGAAGAGAGCCACGGAACGAGGGACTATTCCCCATCTGCTGCATAAATCGAACATTACTTCAGGCAGAATGAAAAATCAGAAGATACTTCAAAGGCATGTGCGCTCGCTATGTGTGTCAGAGCACAGCTCTCAGCATTCTGGGTTGCCCTCCCATTACAGATGAACTTTTGTACTCCATTAGACAGCCTTAAAAAGCATAAAAGATAAGTTCATTTGCTTTTCAAGTTCCCTCCCCTCTCGCCCTGTCTCCTTTTGCAACATACAAAGTTGTCGGGATATTGGTGAACAAACAAGTACTTGTTTTGCTGGGGAAATTCTCTTCATCCTCCTTGGAAATACAATGCAGGCTCAGCAAGTCACTGTGTGTGCAGATAAGGGTCTCCATTCACATCAGCAGAGGCAGTGCCCTTGTAAGATCAACATTGCCGTGTGTGTGTTCACCCCCGGGAAGAGCCCCAGCTCCTACCAGAAAGGAAAATGTCTTTGTGATACCCATTGTGTTGCGTTGGGCACTTGAGGGACGGTTACAAATGGATTTGCAGTGGCTGAGATGATATCGGGCTGGTTGACTACAAATTTCAAATTAAACTTTTTCCCATCAGGAAATGAAGTTTCATTGAAATTTTTCACGGAGACACGATTTTTTTCACGATTTGGGTTGAAATGTTTCATGTCTTGTCAAGGTTGATCTCAGCATCTGCCTGAGGAGCCATGGTGCCCCCTGGGAGTTGTAGTTCACACCCTCCCCCGTTCTTCCCTACGGTCTGGGCTCCCTGAGAGCTGATGACACACAGCAGGCTCTCCCTGTGGCTGAGCTGCTGCAGTGCATCATGGGACTCCACAACAGGAACAGAATCTGTCCATGGGAGCGTAGCCCCTTCAGGAGGCCAGCTCATGGGCCGAGCTCCCTTAGCTCCCTTCCACAAACACACCCGCTGTATCTGCTCAAAGAAAAGGAGGACTTGTGGCACCTTAGAGACTAACCAATGAAGTTATCTTCATCCGATGAAGTGAGCTGTAGCTCACGAAAGCTCATGCTCAATAAATTGGTTAGTCTCTAAGGTGCCACAAGTCCTCCTTTTCTTTTTGCGAATACAGACTAACATGGCTGTTACTCTGAAACCTGTATCTGCTCAGGGACTCTGCTCTAACGGCCGGGCCCATGTGCACGGGAGAGAGCAAGGGGGAAAGTGCCGTAGGCTCCACATTGGATGGGAACCTTCCGACAGAATTAACGGGATTCTATCCTTGCCAGACGATCCCTGAATACGACTTCAAAAACAGCCCGATGGAAAGGCTCTCACTGTTGAGGACTTTCCCTAGGGCTGGAGAGTGAGTTTAATAGAAGCCCTTCACGTTTCTATAGAGCCCGGTTGATTTCATCCCTACTCCATTTTACAGGCCTTTCCCAAGGCCAGAGCTGGGAATGTAGCAAGGATCCAGATCAGTGCAGCTTACCCCAGCAGAGAGTGCTGGAGCACATGGGCCTCCGGGTTTATAATAAGCCACAGAGAAACCTTACCAGTAAAACCCACTGCCAGTAGGAATCACAGCTGGGGCTCCAGGTCCCCCGCAGGGTCTGAATAACTCCCATTGACTCAGTCAGAGCCAGCCTAGAGCCTGGGTGAGGGGCACAGGCAGGAACCTGCCCTCTGGCTCATCCTTACAGTGCCCTCACGGCCTTACAGTGCCATGGGCAGCCCAAGGCAGCAAGAGCAGCAGTGGCATGACAGGACACGAAGCAGACAGGCTGTGGCTGTCAGCTCCAAGGAATCCAGTGCAATGCCAGGCAGAGGCCGGGTGCCATGGGGGCCAAAGTTCCTCTCTGGCATGGAGGAAAGCAGACCTCTAGGAAACAGGGAATGCAGCGCAAAGCAATGGGATTGCTGCTCTGTGGGGAGCAACCTGAGAGGGGTGCAGCCCTGTCACATTGCAGCAGACGATGCTGAACACTTGAGCAGTAGGCGCCAGGGAGACCTGTCTGCATTGACCAGAGCTAGAGCTGCCCCCAGGGAGCATTTCTCATTGGCGCAGATGCTCAGCAGTGTGGGCCGAGCCCCAGCGCAGGACTCAGCAAACGGCGTTTCTCCCCCACGGTATTTCAGAAACACGGCTCTGTAGCCTAGACAGACCCAATGCTCTGGAAATGCCTCAGTGCCTACAAACACTGCACAAAGCCTGATCCCCCTTCTGGCCGCATTTCACGTACCGCATTCTGGGTAATAACATGAAAGGACTCCATGGTGGTAAAACTAAACTGGCTCTTTATCAAGAGAACTATGTACAGAGGTGCTGCAGCTGGGGCTGACATTCCAGCTGTGTGCACACAGACCGACTTCCTAGGCCCTCCTCCAAACCCTTCCTGCAACCTGTGCTCCTCCCTCCAAAGTCTGTTCTGGTTGCTGCAGCCAGCACCTGGTGTTTCATTTACACCTGTTAAAAATGGATGTAAAATGACACCACTCAGACTTGGCGGCCTCAGGCACACACTGTGCGTTGATGTAAATGCTAATGCAATGTGGCAGGCCACAGATGATCATGCGCTAGGTCTCTGGAGGGGCTGCCTGTTGCCTCAGTGATGGATCCCACTTTGCCATTGAAATCTGTGGTGGGAAAGGAGACCCAGTGAGACCGTGTGTGTGTGAGCGAGACCGCGCAATGATCGTTTTATTAATTGGCAAGAGCAATTCCATGGCTGCCAATTGCATTTGTTCCCATGAGAAAAGCACCATCCAGGAATGGCAAAATCCCCCTAAAAATGGGGGCCACCAGTGCCCGAACCACAGCCCTGCCCTCCTGCACTGCCCCTTCTCCCCCGCCCTCACACTGCCCTTTCTCCCCGAGGCCCCACCCTCGCACTGTCCCTTCTTCCTGAAGCCCCATCCCCATGTCTCCTCTTCCCCCGAGGCCCTGCCCCTGTGCTGCCTCTTTCCCCCAACACCCTGCCCCCCATTCGCTCGTCTCCTCTTCACCCCCTTCCCTCCTTCGCTCACCCTTATGTAAGCAGTGTCAGGATGAGCTCCACCCTGACATCTGGTGGTGAGGTGTGGCAAGTTGTGGAAAAGAACTTCAGGGGCTGATCTCATTTGCATAGGCACACCCACCCCACCTAGAATGAGGCCATAGCTGCCCAAATGGTCACTTTGGCTGCTGTGGGATCCCCAGTGTCTCTGTTATTGGGACAGGAAGAATAAATTGTTATTACCCTGATTATGGGAACAGTGCTTGGAACTGTACTTGGCCTTTCGTTATGATGGAGGGACTCACCATCAACTAAGTGGCACTCGCTAGGCAAGGGTCATGGGTTCCAAAACTCTGTGAATTGAGAGAGGTGGGGGATAAGTATTAATACTTGGTGGTGGGGGGGGCCCTTACATGCTAATTGCACTTCCCTCTCCCTCTCCCTCTCCCTCCACTGTGGAATATCAGAACTAATTTTGATATCATTAGAAGTCTAGCTACAGGCTGCTGAGCTCACTTTGGGCTAACAGTGCACCAGCACTGAGGCTCCCTACTACAAGCTGAATTCACCTAAGAGCTGAAATCACTAAGTGTTGTGTTAAGTCATGGGGGAGCCTGAAGATATATGGTGGGACGCGGAGCAGTTTGTGGACCGGCTGGTGGAGCAGTTCGTGGGATGGCGGGAGCTGCTTGTGGGCTGTGGAGCGGAGTGAAGGAGTTCGTGGGGCGGCTGGCAGAGCAGAGCAAAGGCCTATGGAGCTGTGGGGCGCTCAGCTTCAGATCATGTAAGGTGCCTCTTACCCCCGTCCCATCTCCACCCAGGTTAGGAGGTAAAGCTCCGCAGATAAACTTTCAAACTCTGGGGCTGCCCTGACCAGGGACACAGACTTTTGGGTCATTGGACTTTTGGGACTTTGGGTGATTTGGGGTTGCTGGACTCAAGAACCAAAGGGAAAGGACATGCCCCAATTTGCTTGGGGTGGGTTTTTTTTGCTCATGGGTTGTGTTATGAATCCTGTTGGTGGTGTTTCCCCAACATAATGCCACATTGTTTCTCTCTGTTATTAAAAGGCTTTTTGCTACACTCAGACTATGTGCTTGCGAGAGGGGAAGTATTGCCCCTTGGAGGCGCCCAGCGGGGGTGGTATATATTTGTCCCAGGTCACTGGGTGGGGGCTCGAGCCGGTTTGCATTGTGTTATTGGAATGGATCCCCTAGATATTGAACCAGGCCCTTGTTGCTGCCAACTCTGACAGGCAGAAGGGGTACACTTATGGCCCGTAAAAAGTGGGGGGATGGCCTTCTGAGCCCCCCTGTTTGAGTGCCCTCCCCTGGGGTCCCCAACAGGCTGGGCCAGCTCCCTCACTGCATGAAAGTGGGAGGCTGAACATGTCTCACTCTGGATAAAAGTGCCAGCACTTCACCCAGCTGGCACGCGGAGCCACACCCAGCTGGCACGTGGAGCCACACCCAGCCGACATTCCCCAACCTGTGCTGGCACGAAAGGCCCACCCACCTACCCCAGCATCTCTGTGTCAGCCACAGCCTGCAGCCTGGCAGGGCGGTGAGATGAACAAGAATGGAAGGGGGAATTTCAGACTGGTCCTGATCTGGAGAATGCCTTTGTGGGGACATCCACCCCCACCCCCTTACATACACACAGGCCAGCACGGGACATGTGTGCTGCTTAATCCCATGTGTGCTCTCCAGCTACGGCTGAAGTGGGAGTTACGAGGGACTAACCTTTGTCCTGGCTCTCTGCATGGGGAAATAGCCCCACATGTGCAGTGCCTGCAGCCCAGGTCTTGCCCAGCTGTGTGTGTGGGGAGGGCAATTAGCCAAGAGGAGAAGACCCACTCCCACCGGCGTCTTTCTGATCCTGCTCTTTTGCTTCACAGGAGATACCTGCGCCTTAGACAGGGAGGGGTGGGAATGCCAGGCTAAGGCTGGCGGAGGAGGTAGAAATCCCCACCCCCATCCCAGCGTTTTGCAGCCATTTCCAGAGGAGATGGTTTGCAGGGAATTACTAGGATCCTTCTAAGGCTCTGCCCCATGTATGAATCCCAGCGATGGCAAGTGGAGACCCTAGCTGCTCCTTTAACCGTAACCACATGTCCAGCAGAGGCATGCACACGGGTGTGCCCAGGCACAAGCCCACCCTAATCAGGGCCACCCCACGCTCAAAAAAGAAAAGAAAAGAAAAGGGGGGCCGGACTGCCAGAGATGGTGGGCGGGGGAGTCCAGGGTAGGGCGGGGGCCCAGCCCGGCCTGACCTGCCCTGGCCTGGCCTCTCTTCTCCGACTCGCTCTCCCCTGCGGGGCTAGAAGCTTGGCGGGGCTGCGCCCTGGGCTCTGTCCTGCTGCTCCGCAGCCGCCGGCAGCCAAGCTCCCGCCTCGTCCCCCAGAACGCCACGGACTCGGCCCTCCTCCGCTCCCTGCCCCCGGTCTGCGGTCTGCCAGGCAGAGAGAGGGGGACGTGGGGGGCAGGGCCTTGGGGAAGGGGGTGGAATCGGGGTATATTCCCCCCTCCAGCCCCCTGATGTG
Source organism: Chelonia mydas (assembly GCF_015237465.2). Taxonomy (NCBI): domain Eukaryota; kingdom Metazoa; phylum Chordata; order Testudines; family Cheloniidae; genus Chelonia; species Chelonia mydas. Next base: position 4,525,214 of record NC_051258.2, read on the forward strand.
AACCACTCTGGGCAGGGGGCTGGGAGCACCCCCACGACCCCAGCCCACCTCCCCAGCCCTGACCTCTGCACCCCCGTCACACACCCCAGCCCTCTGCCCTGACTCCTGCACCCCCCAACCCTGACTCCTGCACCCCCCACGACCCCAGCCCAGCTCCCCAGCCCTGACCTCTGCACCCCCGTCACACACCCCAGCCCTCTGCCCTGACTCCTGCACCCCCAACCCTGACTCCTGCACCCCCCACGACCCCAGCCCAGCTCCCCAGCCCTGACCTCTGCACCCCCGTCACACACCCCAGCCCTCTGCCCTGACCCCTGCACCCCCCAACCCTGACTCCTGCACCCCCCACGACCCCAGCCCAGCTCCCCAGCCCTGACCTCTGCACCCCGTCACACACCCCAGCCCTCTGCCCTGACTCCTGCACCCCCCAACCCTGACTCCTGCACCCCCCACGACCCCAGCCCAGCTCCCCAGCCCTGACCTCTGCACCCCGTCACACACCCCAGCCCTCTGCCCTGACTCCTGCACCCCCAAACCTGACTCCTGCACCCCCCACGACCCCAGCCCAGCTCCCCAGCCCTGACCTCTGCACCCCGTCACACACCCCAGCCCTCTGCTCTGACTCCTGCACCCCCCAACCCTGACTCCTGCACCCCCCACGACCCCAGCCCAGCTCCCCAGCCCTGACCTCTGCACCCCGTCACACACCCCAGCCCTCTGCCCTGACCCCTGCACCCCCCAACCCTGACTCCTGCACCCCCCAACCCTGACTCCTGCACCCCCCACGACCCCAGCCCAGCTCCCCAGCCCTGACCTCTGCACCCCCGTCACACACCCCAGCCCTCTGCCCTGACCCCTGCACCCCCCAACCCTGACTCCTGCACCCCCCACGACCCCAGCCCACCTCCCCAGCCCTGACCTCTGCACCCCCGTCACACACCCCAGCCCTCTGCCCTGACTCCTGCACCCCCCAACTCCAGCCCTGACTCCTGCACCCCCCACGACCCCAGCCCACCTCCCCAGCCCTGACCTCTGCACCCCCCACGACCCCAGCCCAGCTCCCCAGCCCTGACCTCTGCACCCCGTCACACACCCCAGCCCTCTGCCCTGACTCCTGCACCCCCCAACCCTGACTCCTGCACCCCCCACGACCCCAGCCCAGCTCCCCAGCCCTGACTCCTGCACCCCCCACGACCCCAGCCCTCTGCCCTGACTCCTGCACCCCCCAACCCTGACTCCTGCACCCCCCCAGGACCCCAGCCCAGCTCCCCAGCCCTGACCTCTGCACCCCGTCACACACCCCAGCCCTCTGCCCTGACCCCTGCACCCCCCAACCCTGACTCCTGCACCCCCCACGACCCCAGCCCAGCTCCCCAGCCCTGACCTCTGCACCCCCGTCACACACCCCAGCCCTCTGCCCTGACCCCTGCACCCCCCAACCCTGACTCCTGCACCCCCCACGACCCCAGCCCAGCTCCCCAGCCCTGACCTCTGCACCCCGTCACACACCCCAGCCCTCTGCCCTGACCCCTGCACCCCCCAACTCTGACTCCTGCACCCCCCACGACCCCAGCCCACCTCCCCAGCCCTGACCTCTGCAACCCCCACACACACCCCAGCCCTCTGCCCTGACCCCTGCACCCCCCAACCCTGACTCCTGCACCCCCCACGACCCCAGCCCACCTCCCCAGCCCTGACCTCTGCACCCCCGTCACACACCCCAGCCCTCTGCCCTGACCCCTGCACCCCCCAACTCTGACTCCTGCACCCCCCACGACCCCAGCCCACCTCCCCAGCCCTGACCTCTGCACCCCCGTCACATACCCCAGCCCTCTGCCCTGACTCCTGCACCCCCCAACTCCAGCCCTGACTCCTGCACCCCCCACGACCCCAGCCCAGCTCCCCAGCCCTGACCTCTGCACCCCCGTCACACACCCCAGCCCTCTGCCCTGACTCCTGCACCCCCCAACCCTGACTCCTGCACCCCCCACGACCCCAGCCCAGCTCCCCAGCCCTGACTCCTGCACCCCCCACGACCCCAGCCCTCTGCCCTGACTCCTGCACCCCCCAACCCTGACTCCTGCACCCCCCACGACCCCAGCCCACCTCCCCAGCCCTGACCTCTGCACCCCCCACGACCCCAGCCCAGCTCCCCAGCCCTGACCTCTGCACCCCGTCACACACCCCAGCCCTCTGCCCTGACTCCTGCACCCCCCAACCCTGACTCCTGCACCCCCCACGACCCCAGCCCAGCTCCCCAGCCCTGACCTCTGCACCCCGTCACACACCCCAGCCCTCTGCCCTGACTCCTGCACCCCCCACGACCCCAGCCCACCTCCCCAGCCCTGACCTCTGCACCCCGTCACACACCCCAGCCCTCTGCCCTGACCCCTGCACCCCCCAACCCTGACTCCTGCACCCCCCACGACCCCAGCCCAGCTCCCCAGCCCTGACCTCTGCACCCCCGTCACATACCCCAGCCCTCTGCCCTGACTCCTGCACCCCCCAACCCTGACTCCTGCACCCCCCACGACCCCAGCCCAGCTCCCCAGCCCTGACCTCTGCACCCCCGTCACACACCCCAGCCCTCTGCCCTGACTCCTGCACCCCCCAACCCTGACTCCTGCACCCCCCATGACCCCAGCCCAGCTCCCCAGCCCTGACCTCTGCAACCCCCACACACACCCCAGCCCTCTGCCCTGACCCCTGCACCCCCCAACCCTGACTCCTGCACCCCCCATGACCCCAGCCCAGCTCCCCAGCCCTGACCTCTGCACCCCGTCACATACCCCAGCCCTCTGCCCTGACCCCTGCACCCCCCAACCCTGACTCCTGCACCCCCCACGACCCCAGCCCAGCTCCCCAGCCCTGACCTCTGCACCCCGTCACACACCCCAGCCCTCTGCCCTGACCCCTGCACCCCCAACCCTGACTCCTGCACCCCCCACGACCCCAGCCCAGCTCCCCAGCCCTGACCTCTGCACCCCCGTCACACACCCCAGCCCTCTGCCCTGACTCCTGCACCCCCCAACTCCAGCCCTGACTCCTGCACCCCCCCACGACCCCAGCCCACCTCCCCAGCCCTGACCTCTGCACCCCCCACGACCCCAGCCCACCTCCCCAGCCCTGACCTCTGCACCCCGTCACACACCCCAGCCCTCTGCCCTGACTCCTGCACCCCTCCACACCCACGACCCCATCCCTGACTCCTGCACCTCCACACACACCCAGCCCCGCACGCTCCTGCACCCCCCCCCATCCCCACCCCCACCCTGAGCACCAAACGGGGAGCTCCTGCGCCCTTCTGCCCACATGTCCACCTGCACCCCTCGCACCAAATGGGAGCTGCCCTAGGTAAGCGCTCCACACTCCAACCTCCTGCCCCAACCCTGAGCCCTCTCCCTCATTCTCGCTCCTGGCCAGACCCTGCACCCCAACCCCCAGCCTGCTCCTTCAGCCTAACTCCCGCCCAGACTCTGCATCCCCAGCCCTGTGCTCAGTGCACCCCCACCCTCAGCTCAGTGCGGAGAGAGACAAAAAAATGAGCTAGACCCAGGGAGAAGGTAGGTACCCGCTCTATGTGGGCAGGAGTGGGGGGGGATCCTGTTTACCCCCCTCCCCCCCCCCCCCCAGCCCTGCTGCACTTGCAGTTTACCCCCAGCCCCTCCCTTGCTCCAGGGACCAACCCTAGCTCCCGCCCCACTGTGCTTTTGCCCCCGGCCCCTGCCTTGCTCCCGGCCCCTGCCTTGCTCCAGTCAGCAGGGACTAATCCTCCCCCCATGCCCCACTGTGCTCCTCTTGCCCCTGGCCCCTGCCTCACGCCAGCTGGTGACCAATCCCCCCTATGCCCCGCTGTGCTGTTGCCCCTGGCCCCTGCCTTGCTCCAGCTGGGGACCAATCCTTCCCCCCGTCCCCACCATGCCCAGCTATTCAAGTGGATAAAAATCAATGACTAAAACAAAAATCAAAAATATCAGATTTTTGTATGTAAATTGGATTTTTGAGGAAAAAACATATCTAAAGATAGTTTTAATTAAGATACATTATATCTCATCATGGAATAGAGATTACAAAATTCTAATTCTATAGTATGAGACGATATATTCATGTAATGTTTAAGAAAAGTTTTGTAAATGAGTTCTAATAGTTCATGGATTAGGGACCCAATCTTATGGGGTTCCACAGGCTTCTGTATAGCTTATTTAGGTTAATCTTTCTATCTACCCAATGGGACTCAGTGCTCAGGCAAGAAGATGCCATCAGAAATGCTTAGTTTTGCAGTTGTATTATGATGTATTACGCAATAAGCGCCGAATTGCGTAACATAGATGTAGAAATGTCTAGAAAGCCCGCGTTCACTGGCAGCGTGCGTCCCCACTACTGCAGTGCCACATTACCATTGGTCCTCCCCTCCCCCTCCGACTACTATTCTAGAAAATTCTTTGACCTATATAAGCGGCCGCGTCAGGCGTGCCCAGCGCAGCATCTACAGTGTTTGTAATCTTTGTTGCGTGTACTCTATTGAAATAGCATAACAAGCCCGTGGCTTTGTTTTAATTCAATCGTATGATATCCCCTTTTAATTTTAAAATATGGATCGTTCGTTGTTAAGATAAGAAAAGGAGCAGACAAACTGAATTATAATGAATGTGCTGACAGTAGTCCAAATACCTCGGACTCCTCAGTTAAGAACTTACATGGAGAAGTTTTTGCCTTCCTCTGCAGCGTGGGGCATGGGTCACTTGCTGGAGGATTCTCTGCACCTTGAAGTCTTTAAACCATGATTTGAGGACTTCGATATCTCAGACATAAGTTAGGTGTTTGTTACAGGAGTTGGTGGGTGAGATTCCGTGGCCTGCGTTGTGCAGGAGGTCAGACTAGACGATCATAATGGTCCCTTCTGACCTTAAAGTCTAAATCTATAATGCCGTACCAGTTCCAGTGCATGCAATAAGCTGAGTAATCACCAACAGAAACAGACTTTGACTCTTAGCCTTGGTCTACACTAGGAGTTGAGATCGAATTTTTAGACTTAAAGGGTTCTTAAAATCGATTTCCTTACTCCACCCCCAACAAGGGGATTAGCGCTGAAATCAGCTTTGCTGGGTCGAATTTGGGGTACTGTGGACACAATTAGGCAGTACTGGCCTCCGGGAGCTATCCCAGAGTGCTCCATTGTGACCGCTCTGGACAGCACTCTCAACTCAGATGCACTGGCCAGGTAGACAGGAAAAGGCCCGCGAACTTTTGAATTTCAATTTCCTGTTTGGCCAGTGTGGCAAGCTGCAGGTGACCATGCAGAGCTCATCAGCAGAGGTGACCATGATGGAGTCCCAGAATCGCAAAAGAGCTCCAGCATGGACTGAACGGGAGGTATGAGATCTGATCGCTGTATGGGGAGAGGAATCCATGCTATCAGAACTACGTTCCAGTTTTCGAAATGCCAAAACATTTGTCAAAATCTCCCAGGATATGAAGGACAGAGGCCATAACAGGGACCCGAAGCAGTGCCACGTGAAACTTAAGGAGCTGAGGCAAGCCTACCAGAAAACCAGAGAGGCAAACAGCCGCTCCGGGTCAGAGCCCCAAACATGCCGCTTCTATGATGAGCTGCATGCCATTTTAGGGGGTTCAGCCACCACTACCCCAGTCGTGTTGTTTGACTCCTTCAATGGAGATGGAGGCAACATGGAATCAGGTTTTGGGGACGAGGAAGATGATGATGATGAAGTTGTAGATAGCTCACAGCAAGCAAGCAGAGAAACCGGTTTTCCCGACAGCCAGGAACTGTTTCTCACCCTGGACCTGGAGCCAGTACCCTCTGAACCCACCCAAGGCTGCCTCCCGGACCCGGCAGGTGGAGAAGGGACCTCTGGTGAGTGTACCTTTTAAAATACTATACATGGTTTAAAAGCAAGCATGTGAAAGGATTAATTTGCCCTGGCATTCGCGGCTCTCCTGGATGTAGTCCCAAAGCCTTTGCAAAAGGTTTCTGGGGCGGGCAGCCTTATTCCGTCCACCATGGTAGGACTCTTTATCACTCCAGGCCAGTAGCACGTACTCGGAAATCATTGTAGAACAAAGCATTGCAGTGTATGTTTGCTGGCGTTCAAACAACATCCGTTCTTTATCTCTCTGTGTTATCCTCAGGAGAGTGATGTCATTCATGGTCACCTGGTTGAAATAGGGTGCTTTTCTTAAGGGGACATTCAGAGGTGCCCGTTCCTGCTGGGCTGTTAGCCTGTAGCTGAACAGAAATGTTCCCCGCTGTTAGCCACGGGGGGGGTGGGGGGGTGGGATGGGTGGCTAGCCACACGGTGGGGGGAGGCCTCGGAACGAAAGCACATGTGCGATGTATGTAATGTTAACAGCAAGTTTTACCGTGAAAGAGTGTACCCATTATTCTATAGAATGTGTCTTTTTAAATACCACTGTCCCTTTTTTTTTCTCCACCAGCTGCACGTGTTTCAAGGATCACAGGATCTTCTCCTTCCCAGAGGCTAGCAAAGATTAGAAGGCGAAAAAAACATACTCGCGATGAAATGTTCTCTGAGCTCATGCTGTCCTCCCACACTGACAGAGCACAGACGAATGCGTGGAGGCAGACAATGTCAGAGTGCAGGAAAGCACAAAATGACCGGGAGGAGAGGTGGCAGGCTGAAGAGAGTAAGTGGCGGGCTGAAGAGAGGGCTGAAGCTGAAAGGTGGTGGCAGTGTGATGAGAGGAGGCAGGATTCAATGCTGAGGCTGCTGGGGGGTCAAAATAATATGCTCCAGCGTATGGTTGAGCTGCAGGAAAGGCAGTAGGAGCACAGACAACCGCTACAGCCCCTGTGTAACCAACCGCCCTCCTCTCCAAGTTCCATAGCCTCCTCACCCAGACGCCCAAGAACGCGGTGCGGGGGCCTCCGGCCACCCAGCCACTCCACCCCAGAGGACTGCCCAAGCAACAGAAGGCTGGCATTCAATAAGTTTTAAAGTTTTAAACTTTTAAAGTGCTGTGTGGCCTTGTCCTTCCCTCCTCCACCACCCCTCCTGGGCTACCTTGGTAATTATCCCCCTATTTGTGTGATGAATTAATAAAGAATGCATGAATTTGAAGCAACAATGACTTTATTGCCTCTGCAAGCGGTGATCGAAGGGAGGAGGGAAGGCTGGTTAGCTTACAGGGAAGTAGAGTGAAGCAAGGGGTGGGGGGTTTCATCAAGGAAAAACAAACAGAACTTTCACACCGTAGCCTGGCCAGTCATGAAACTGGTTTTCAAAGCTTCTCTCATGCGCACCGCGCCCTTCTGTGCTCTTCTAACCGCCCTGGTGTCTGGCTGTGCGTAACCAGCAGCGAGGCGATTTGCTTCAACCTCCCACCCCGCCATAAACGTCTCCCCCTTACTCTCACAGATATTGTGGAGCGCACAGCAAGCAGTAATAACAGTGGGAATATTGGTTTCGCTGAGGTCTAACCGAGTCAGTAAACTGCACTAGCGTGCTTTTAAACGTCCAAATGCACATTCTACCACCATTCTGCACTTGCTCAGCCTGTAGTTGAACAGCTCCTGACTTCAGTCCAGGCTGCCTGTGTACGGCTTCTTGAGCCATGGCATTAAGGGGTAGGCTGGGTCCCCAAGGATAACTATAGGCATTTCAACATCCCCAACAGTTATTTTCTGGTCTGGGAATAAAGTCCCTTCCTGCAGCTTTTGAAACAGACCAGAGTTCCTGAAGATGCGAGCGTCATGTACCTTTCCCAGCCATCCCATGTTGATGTTGGTGAAACGTCCCTTGTGATCCACCAGTGCTTGCAGCACTATTGAAAAGTACCCCTTGCGGTTTATGTACTCACCGGCTTGGTGCTCCGGTGCCAAGATAGGGATATGGGTTCCGTCTATGGCCCCACCACAGTTAGGGAATCCCATTGCAGCAAAGCCATCCACTATGATCTGCACATTTCCCAGAGTCACTACCCTTGATATCAGCAGATCTTTGATTGCGTTGGCTACTTGCATCAGAGCAGCCCCCACAGTAGATTTGCCCACTCCAAATTGATTCCCGACTGACCGGTAGCTGTCTGGCGTTGCAAGCTTCCACAGGGCTATTTCCACTCGCTTCTCAGCTGTGAGGGCTGCTCTCATCTTGGTATTCTTGCACCTCAGGACAGGGGAAAGCAAGTCACAAAGTTCCATGAAAGTGCCCTTACGCATGCAAAAGTTTCGCAGCCACTGAGAATCGTCCCAGACCTGCAACACTATGCAGTCCCACCAGTCTGTGCTTGTTTCCCGAGCCCAGAATCAGCGTTCCACGGCATGAACCTGCCCCATTAGCATCATGATGCCCACATTGCCAGGGCCCGTGCTTTGAGAGAAGTCTGTGTCCATGTCCTCATCACTCTCGTCACCGCGCTGACGTCACCTACTCACCCGGTTTCGCTTTGCCAGGTTCTGGTGCTGCATATACTGCTGGATAATGCGTGTGGTGTTTAATGTGCTCCTAATTGCCAAAGTGATCTGAGCGGGCTCCATGCTTGCCATAGTATGGCGTCTGCACAGAAAAAAGGTACGGAATGATTGTCTGCCGTTGCCCTGACAGAGGGAGGGGTGACTGACAACATGGCTTACAGGGTTGGCTTACAGGGAATTAAAATCAACAAAGGGGGTGGCTTTGCGAGAAACAGAATGGCCCTCTCAAGGATAGAACTCAAAACTGGGTTTAGCAGGCCATAGATTTCATGGAGGGAGGGAGGAGAAAATGAATACAAGACAAATCTGGTCTATTTCTTGTTTTGATCCACTTCATCTATCTTTACACATCTTGCTGGCAGCAGACGGTGCAGTACGACCACTAGCCATCGTCATCTCCTGGGTGCTCGGCAGAAGACGGTGCAGTATGACTGCTGGCCATCCTCTTCTGCTGGCTGCTGATTAGAAGACAGTGCACTGCCGGTAGGACTGAATCGTCATGAAACGAAACTTAAAAGGGAAATGACCTGGCTGAATCACTCCCATGTTTGCCCAGGCGCCCCGACCTCATCGAGGTCAGTTAAAAGAGCATCCTGGACTATGTCGACGATAGCTACCAGTCATGCTGCACTGTCTGCTGCCAAAAGGCAATAAACTGTTGCTGTGTAGCAATGCAGTACCGTGTCTGCCAGCACCCAGGAGACATACGGGTGACGGTGAGCTGAGCGGGCTCCATGCTTGCCGTGGTATGGCATCTGCACGGGTAACTCAAGAAAAAAGGCGCAAAACGATTGTCTGCTGTTGCTTTCACAGAGGGAGGGAGGGAAGGGGGGCCTGATGACATGTACCCAGAACCACCCGCAACAATATTTTAGCCCCATCAGGCACTGAGATTTCTACCCAGAATTCAAATGGGCAGCAGAGATTGCGGGAACTGTGGGATAGCTACCCATAGTGCAACGCTCCGGAAGTCGATGGTTGCCTCGGTACTGTGGACACACTCAACTGACTAATGCACTTAGAGCATTTGTGTGGGGGCACACACAATCGACTGTATAAAAACGCTTTCTACAAAACTGACTTCTATAAATTCGACCTAATTTCGTAGTGTAGACATACCCCTAGTTCAGGTCAGTGTAGTTCCTATTCAAAGCCATCAAACATTCCATCTGATGACCTGGTCTGTGATATCCAAAAAATAGATTAGAACGCCAGTCTCGATTATCTAGAGGTCCTTATCAACCTAGATTAAGTATGTTTCCTAGAAGTAAAATAGGGAATAAACAAAGAAGTTTTCAGTCCGATTGGTATGAAAAGTATAGGTAGTTAGAATATAGCCCATCAAAGGACGCAGCATTTTGCTTTTACTGCCGTTTCGTCTCCTCTAATGATGCAGCAAACAAAGGTCACACTTATCCAGCATTTATTGATAAGGGATTCAGAAACTGGCATAGGGCTAACGAATGTTTTAAAAACCACCAACTGTCAAAATCTCATGTGTTGAGCTGTTCTTCATGGTCAAGTTTTAATGAAGGGAAACCTATTGATGTATTGTTGGATGAGGGCAAACAGGCTTATCTGTCTAAACAAGAAGAACGGTGCCATAAACGAAATGTAATGGAGCGACTGATTGACATTGCTCTGTGTTTGGCAAAAGGTGGGAGACCATTCAGGGGTCACAATGAAAAAGCTGACAGTTTTGAGAGAGGTTTATTTCTAAATCTTGTCAATATGCTCCAAAAATATGATCCCGTAATGGCAAAGCATGTGCACCTGTCTCCTCAAAACGCTACCTATCTGAGTAATCGCATCCAAAATGATTTAATTGTAGCCTTGCACAACGTTGTGCAACAAAAGGTTGTGCCTTCACTAAATGGAAAAATGGTCTCAATAATTGCCGACGACACTCCTGACTGTGGACACCATGAGCAGATGTCCATTGTGGTGCGATATTTTGACAATGAAAAACATAGTCCGGTTGAACATTTTGTGTCTGTTCAGAGACTATTAACCGTTGATGCTCAGTCTATTTTTGACCAGTTAAATGACGTCCTTGGCATCCTTAAAATTGACGGGTCATCAGTGATGTCTGTCTGTTTTGATGGTGCATCAGCTAAGTCCGGATGTACTGGGGGAGTTCAAATGAAATGTAAAGAAAGAAACAGTGAAATACTCTATGTACGCTGCTATGTGCATTGTTTGAACCTCGTCCTAGAAGATGCATGCACTGCAAGTAAACAGAACTGTCTTTGATTTTTTTCGTGTTATTCAGGCTCTTTATGCCTTCATGCAGGGGAGTCCTGTGCAACATGCAGTAATGGAGAAGATTTCACAAGAAGTAGGATCCCAGTTGAAGACTTTGAAGTCCCTGTCAAACACAAGATGGGCATGCAAAGCAGAAGCAGTGGCTGCTGTAAAACAAAACTACTCCATCATTTTACAAGCTTTACAAGAGATTATCGAAACAACTGGCCTTGTTGACGCTAAAATAAAAGCCAGGGGTCTTATCCATGAACTAAATTCATTCAAGTTCCTCTTTGTCCTTCACATGATGGACCCTATTCTCCAGGTGATGGTAAAAGTGAGTAAGGCTCTTCAAGCTCCAGATCTCAACTTATTTACTGCAATGAGAGGGGTGAAAAGCTTGTGTAACTCTTTGGCTGTGATGAGAAGTGGCCCAGAATATTTTCAATCTATTTTCAATGACAGTGTGAAAATGTGTGTAGAGAATGATATATCGATTCCTCCAGTTAAGAAGAGAAAAACGTCCATTCGTATCGATGACACATTTGAGTCCCAGCATCTCTTTGATACAAAAGAGGAGCAGGAGAGAATAACTTCATTTTCCCCACTTCTAGACTCTTGCTCACAACCTGACTTTGTTTCATATCGGCAAAGTTTTGACCAATACTTTAGTTCAGGCCTCAGGCCTCAGACCAGGCCTCTGATACAAGGGCTTATGCCTCAGGCTCTCTTCCTACTTCACCAGCCATGAGAAGAAACCCACATCTAGACACCAGGGATCCACTTCAGCCCATGACAGACCATGGGAGGAGGGGGCGGTGCTGGTTCTCTGACCCAGAGGAGGGAAATCCACCAGTCAATGACCATTTTAAATCAAGTTTGGGTGTTTTTCCTAAAAGATCTGCTCTAGGAATGATTGTGGGGCAGTTCCCTGGCTTGTGTGATATAGGCAGTCAGACTAGATGATCATAATGGTCCCACTCAACCTATGAAAATCAACTCTGTTCACAGGGTATTTCAAAGAGTAACTGCCCAAGTCTACAGGGAATCCCAAAGTCCTGAGGTGATGAGGTAGCTTAAAGAACAAGATGAAAATGTGGACAGGATTCACAGAGAGCAAGGTACCTTAGATCCGAACATAACCAGCCCCAGGCTGAGTCTAACATGTTGGACAAATTGTTCTAGCTACAATAAAAGCAATAGCTGCACAATGTAATGCAGCTCTGCTGAGATGTAATTTATCTATCTGGGACGGTGTATTCCAAGTCTACCTGCGGTCCATCAACCCCTCTGGGGCCTACAAGAAAATGACATAGCCTGGCATAGGGAAGGCAGAAAGAAATCGGCATCTGAGCAGCTAAAATCACTGATCAACAGGCCCCTGCCTCGCAGAGCAGGTCAGGAATTTTTCAACAAAATGTTTTTTTCATTGGAAAATGTCAGTTAGTTGAAACTAACTTACACCGTTCACAGGAGAAGGCCAGTTTCTGTGACTTCTCCAGTTAGAAAAAAATTGGGAAAGAAAGTTTCAAAATTGTCCAACTTTTTCAAAACTAAAAAGTTCAGTTTTTCAGTTAAAATTATTTTTTGTTGTTAAATTGAAGTTAATTTATTTTAAAAAAATGTTTACAAGTCTGAATTCAAAACACATTGTAAAATTATCAAAATGAAACCTTTTGATTGACCCAGACCAAAATGTTTGTGTCGTTTTCTGTTTGTGAAAATTGTCATAATTTCAACTTTTTGTCTTGATTCAGGATGGGAAATTTGAAATCTCACAAATTCTCATGGGACGGGAAAACTATTTTCTACCCAGTTCTACTCTCAGCAGATGCATGTTTTGAAGGTCTAGAGGTCCTTATACAGGAAGGACAGCCAGTTGCATTTGCTCCAAGATACCAAACCAAAGCCAAAAGCAAACACAGATCAATGGGGAGATGCTGACAGAGGTTTGGTTGTCTTAAGTTTCATAGTTACATAGAGCTGAAGGCCAGAAGGAGTGTTAGACCCTCTAGTCTGACCTCCTGTACAACACAGGCCATTAACTTTCATCTGGATACCCTTACATTCAGCACAAAGACTTTAGTTACACTAAAGCATTTCATAAAAAGAACAGGAGTGCTTGTGGCACCTTAGAGACTAACAAATTTATTAGAGCATAAGCTTTCGTGAGCTACAGCTGAAGTGAGCTGTAGCTCACGAAAGCTCATGCTCAAATAAATTTGTTAGTCTCTAAGGTGCCAAAAGTCCTCCTTTTCTTTTTGCGGATACAGACTAACAGGGCTGCTACTCTGAAATAAAGCATTTCAGTCCTCAGACTAAACTGTTGTGGGCCACAGGCAGAGAACAGGAGAAACCGAGGTGCCTGATGAGGTGAGACATGCCGAGATGATCCCAGCAGGCAATTCACACCCATGCTGCAGAGGAAGGTGAAAAACCCCTAAGAACCCTGCCAATCTGACCTGGGGAAAAGTTCCTTTGTGACATCAATTCTGGTGATCAATTAGACCCTGAGCATGTGGGCAAGCCCCACAGCTGGCATTTAAGAAAGAGGATTCTCTGTACCACCTCAAAGCACAAGTCCACTCCATCCAGTGTCCTGTCTCCAGCTGTGACCAATCTCTGATGCTTCAGGGGAAGGTGAAAAAAACCACACATCCGGCCAATTGTGCAAAAATTCCTTCCTGACCCCTGCAGCCGTGAAACATGAGATTTGATTCCAGGCATTATTTTAATGCAGAGCTGCAAGTGTGATGAGCTGAGGGCAATGCAGTTCTCCCCATTGCCCATGAAGGAAGTGGATGAAGAGGGGTCTCATCGATTCATAGATTTCAAGACCAGAGGGGACCACCAGCACCATACAGCCTGATACCTTCTTCCGCCCCGTACACAGACCAAAGAATTGCTCTCAGAAGCTGGGGTAAGATATCTAATCCAAAGACTCCTAACAATGGTGAGTCCACCATCTGCCCTGGGAAGGTGTTCCATCCAGTGTTTAATCACACTCACTGTTAGGAAATTGAGTCATATTTCAAGGTTGAATTTGTCTAACAAACTTCCAGCCACTGGATCTTGTTATGCCTTTGTCAGCAAGGCTGAAAGCCCATCACTCTGAGATCTGTTGTCCTGGAATAAGTAACTAGACACCATGATCATGCCACCTCTCAGCTTCCTCCTCAATAGGCTGCATAAACTGAGCTCCTTAAGTCCCATCCAGGACACATTGGTAGGTGTCCACACAAGGCTGTTGTAAAATCGGGACCTTCACTCGACACAGTAACCACCAGCTTGAAGAATGTGACTTTACATTGTGAGGCTATAATTGTAACTGCCTGAAGATGTCAAGGACCAGGACCAGGCCCGGGCAGCTTCTTGTAATGCTGCACCAGGAGTCTTTGGCTGTGATTGTTCTCCTACCAGAGGGGTCCACCCTAGGACAGTGGGTTTGGTACGGGAAATGACCAGGCTGAAGGGAACCGGTTCTCCAAGTTTGGACCTCGAGGATGGGGCTGGGACTCTACCCACTGACTGGGGTTCTGAAGCAGGTCAGGAGTCACATGACAGAGGGGTCAGGAGCCTACAGGCAGTGTTTGTGCAATCTCCTGCTCTGTCCACAACCAACCATTGCCTGACACCAGGACTGTAGGAGTCCAAGGGTAAGAGGGACCTGCCCGCTTGGCACATGGACTGAGCCAAGGGATTCACCAGAAGCAGTGAGCACAGACTTGGGAAGTGAGAGCCTACAGGCTTTGGTTGGGCTGTCTAAAGATCAGTAACTCATGTGCTAGGAAAATAAAGTTACCCTGGTTTTAGAAACTCCTGCGCAAACCCTGCATGCATTAGTTTACCTGCCAGGTGACCCCCGCAGAGGTAACTATAACCGGCACTCTCATGGAGGTGGACTCTGGGGGAACATGCATCAGTGACTGGGGAAGCTTGGGAGGACACAGCACTGGTTTCTGGGCCTAGGGCAGTTGGACTGAGGAATCCCACATCCCAAGGGATGGTGCTAGAATGAGGATCTGCACCCAGGAGTTTGCCTAGAGGCCCAGAGCTAGAAACAGTGACTGGACGAGCACCTTCCAGAACCAGCTGGCTTGGAAGCATGTGGGATCCAAGGTTTGGATCCAGTTACAACAGACTAGTGACCGTTTACCAGGGGACTTAGCCAGGGCTGTGAGAGCAGCAATATAGAAGGGAGAGAAAAGGAGCATGCAGGAATGGAGCACAAGGCACCCGGAATGTTTTTTTAAAACCCTCCTTCAGCACTGCCCAGAATCCAGAAAGGATGTCAAAACTGCCGAGATCTGGCCTGCAAAGGGAATATAAATGGGATAACGAACTACCTTGAGAATTATCCTACAGCAGAGTCAGGAGCATATGTTCTGCAAGCAGCCAGTTGGAAGCATTGCAGAAATTACTGAGATTTACTGGAGACACCTGAGACATGCCGGGTCTCTATTAACACAGGAGAGAAAGGAGAAGATGCCATTCTTCAAAGAACAGATGGTGGTGTGAGCAGATCTGTAACACAGCCAGCAGGGTCATTACAGCCACCAGCTGGGCTAGAAGCATCACCCAGCAGCAAGGAATGGGGCAGACACTGGTGGGAGATGATGAAGAGCAAAAGTCTCCTTTTGGCTGCTGGGTTACGATATATGTTCATGTCTGGGCACGCGGGGGGCACTGGAGCATTCTGTTCCTATCTCTGTGTTTGCAAAGTGCCACAACTTGCCTGGTGCATGGGGTGAACGCTTCTGCCTACAGATGTGTATGTACTGAAATAAACACATACATAAAGTTACCAAGTGCCAGCAGCCCTGACACAGCCTGCCCGGAGTGAGTCCTGTGAGTGGCCATGGCCTGAGAAAACCAGCCATGGTCACACACAATCGTCTCCAGGAGGGGGGGAATATGAAAAAATTCCTTTAAAATCAGTTGAGTCTAATCTGGGTCCACAGCCCCCAACAGGCATTAAATAGGGCTGGAGCGTGTCACAGCGAGGGGGGGAGTAGCTTTGGGGCCCCAGCTGTTTCTCTCTAGACCTTTCAGATTTTGTTCACCCTTAGCCCTCACTCTGTCTGTCCTGGGTTGACACTGGCAGTGAGGAGGCTTGGCATTCTCAGGCCCTAGGCAGGTGGGCTGCAGAGTCCCACAACCTCTGCAGTACTGCCCTTTACACTCCCCCATCTTCCCCGAACCTTAACACTGCCTAGCCTAGTGTCCCCTGGGCTATTCCACACAGACGGGCACCGTGCTGCAGACACAGGAGCGCTGTGCTGACAGCCCTGTGACGCCTCCCAGCATGCCCAGTTAGCAGGGGATGTTTGCAGCAGCTGGAGCAGACCCAGGCTGAGTTGAGTGCTGGTGAAAGTGCCAGGCCGTCTCCCCCAACCCAGCCATAGAGCTTTTCTACACAGCTCAGGCTAGGGCAAGGGGTTCGTCAAATGCCGTGGTCCATTCGAATCCCAGACTGGCTGCCCACCTGCTGACGAGGGTGGGTACATGCTGCTGTGGCAGGTTTGCTGTGACGTGAACTCTCCAGCTAGGGAGCGGACTGAGGCCAACATTATTCCCCCAGGGACACCATTCTGCCTGCTGTGGCGCTGACTTTTAGTCCCCACTAGCCCGGCTCAGCTCTGGGCACTGTTGTGTTAAGACACCCTGGGCGTGTGGCTGCTGCAGCCCTTTCGTCTTGCACAGTGTTTGTTTCATGTGGGTATCTGTTCCTTGCACACAGCGGGGAAGTCTGCACACAGCAGGTTCCAGGGCGGATAAATGCTAGGAGGAGGGATCTGAATTATTAAAAGGATACAGAGATTAGTTAGCAGTGGAGACAGACAGCACCGAGAGAAGGGACACCCAGGACTCTGCATAGCCGGGAGCATGCCAAAGACCTGGAGGGGATCTTGGAAGGAAAACCCATTTAAGTGGGGTTCCCTTTCTCCCCCAGCCCTGGCTGGAGCCATAAAGAGGGATTCTTCACAGGGGAACACTGCAGTTCCACTAAGCCCCTCTACAGTAAGTCTTTTATAGCAGTGGACCTGGGAGGCCTCAGCCTGCAGCAGACACATGCCCCCCTCTAGCAAGAGAAGCGTCACAGGGAGCCTGATAGAGCTGGAGCCTGGCACAAAGGGGAGAGGTGGATAATAGGGAAGTTCAGAAAGAGCAAAGCAGAGTCCCGTGGTGCTAGGGCACATGAGCCTTACGGAGCGTGAACACAGCCGGAGCTTTACGGCTCAGCTGGTGCAGCACAAAATCCAGGTCTGTGAGTGCTGGGTCTGTCTGCACCCAGGACACAGAGGGTGGCCTAGCACAGAGCCTTACGGTGAGAGGGAATAGCCCAGCACCTTATACAGAGGGGCACAGCTCAGAGCTTTAGAGAGGGGCACAGATACTTTGCTTGACACAGAAAAACTTGGCCAATAAATGGAGTATTTTAGGAGGAAAAGCCAGTGTCTGTAAATCTCTCTGCATCCCGCCCCTCTCAATGGGACTGGGGGAAGCTGATGCTCAGAGGCATGGCAATGGAGCGCCACCTAAGAATGCAATGAGAGAGGGGACGTCCCAGGTCTGCTCCTTCTAATGCCTTATGCTGGGCCGCGGCCTGCTGCACTGTGAAAGGTGAGAGGGGCCTGGCCCGGGAGTGAGGAGCTGCCGTCTTGTTTGATCAGCAGCAGATGGGAGTGCACACAAGAGAGCGATAATTAATTAACTGTGACTTTCCCAGCCGAAAGACTCTGGTTCCTATTGATCTCAGTTTTATCTGGAGTAATAGAGACAATTAGGAGGGAACACAGCGGCAGGAGTTAATTACCAACGGAATGAAAACTGTGCCTTTCAATTTATTCAACTTTTATCATGAAGTCATGCTGCTACAGAAGCACTAAGGAGAAAGCAGCTTCTCCTGCCTCTCCAGCGCGGCTCTCGGCACCTCTGGCGCTCAGCAATCGATCAGAAAGGATAAATTCATCCTAGTGCCAAGGTGAAAAAAAACCTGACCCCCAGAGCTCTGGGAGAACAGAGTGCCTGGAGAGAAGAGCCGGCAGAGCCCTGGCCCTCCATCCGCCTAGCCACTGTGGCAATTCTAGGAATCCCTGCCCCTCCCAGCTTAAAAGGAGAGATGCTCCCTCCACTCCTTGTCATTATTATTGAGAATGTTTATGTATGGATGGGGTCCACAGGCCCCGCTCAGGATGGGACCCTGTTGTGTGGGGCACTGCACACACACAGACCAGAGACACCCCCTGCCCTGAAGTCTCATGACACCAATAGGTGAAGGGTTTTGGCTTGGGACACAAAGTAGCAGTGAACTAGAGCAAGGAGAGACTGGCTCAGCATAGACGGTTCCATGGATTGCAGTGGGGTTTGGCTCAGCTCATCGACAGCCCTGATTGCAAATAGACCTGCTAGAAATAGACCCCCAAGAGCCTAGCACACAGGACCAGCCTCTCCCTTCGGTGAGCACACAGCATGGTACCTGCGAGGAGACTCGCTGCTCTCCCAGGGCCCTGTTCTCCCACTTCAGGATACCAGTGATTCTCTGACTCCAGTGGGCATCACTTGTATCATGTAGGGAGACTAGGCCCCAGAGGGGTGGAAACTGCGGGCGAAGTGTCTTTAGAACACCAGGGGCACAGCCTGAGTGATGATCTCTCTCTCTAATGACGAAGAAGAACTTGGCTCCTATTTGCTTCCCGCACATTCTTTACCCTTTCCTCTAAGCAGGCTTTACCTGGCCTGCTTTCTGGTTGTGTCCCCCTCCTACACCCTTCTGCCCTACTTTCCATCCCTCGTAGCACAAGCATGTAGCATGTGTATGCTTGTAGGGGTGGAATCAGAAAGGCTTAGGTGCATAATGAATGGGACATAAAAAGCCATAAGAGGTTCTATAAATACATTAGGAGCAAGAGAAAGATGAAGGAAAGTGTAGGTCCGCTACTTCACAGGCAAGGAGAGCTAATAACAGAGGAAACTAGGAAGGCTGAGATGTTCAATGTCTATTTTTCATCAATTTTCTCTAAAAAAAAGTTCATAGATTCACAGATTCCAATGCCAGAAGGGACAATTGTGATGACCTAGTCCAATCTCCTGTATAACACAGGTCACAGAACTCCCCCCAAAATAATTCCTAGATTGTATTTTTAGACAAACATCCAATCTTGATTTTAAAATTGTCAGTAATGGTGAATCCACCACGACCCTGGGTAAATTGCTCCAGTGGTTAATTATTCTCACTGTTAAATACCTATTTCCAGTCTGAGTTGGTCTAATTTCAACTTCCAACTGTTGAATCATGTTAGACCTTTTCCTGCTAGACTGGAGAGCCCATTATAGAGTCACTGCTTCCCAGGATAGATTCCCCCCGTAAAGTCCATAAAGTATTGACTACATTATGTGTTCCTAAATGTATACATTTACATTTAGTCATGTTAAAATGCATATTGTTGGCTTGTGCCCAGTTTACCAAGTGATCCAGATCACTCTGATTCAGTGACCTGTTCTCTTCATTATTTACCACTCCCCCCATTTTTGTGTCATCGGCAAACTTTATCAGTGATGATTTTATGTTTTCTTCCAGGTTAATTGTTAATTATGATCTGATGTTTAACACAATTAATCCTAACACAAAGGGGGAAGGAGCACAAGCCAGAATAGGGATAGAACAGGCTAAAGAATATTTAGATAAGTTACATAAATTTAAGTTAGCGGGGCATGACAAAATTCACCCTAGTATATTTAAAGAACTAGCTGAAATAATCTCAGAACCATTAGCGATTATCTACGAGAATTCATGGAGGTCGGGTGAGGTCCCAGGTGACTAGAGAAGGGCAAACATAGCGCCTATCTTTAAAAAGGGGAATAATGGGGACCCCAGGGAATTATAGACCAGTCAGCCTAACTTCGATACCCTGGAAAGAGACCAGAACAAATTGTTAAACAATCAGTGCCTGGAAGATAACAGGGTGATAAGAATAGCCAGCATTGTTCTATCAAGAACAAATCCTGCCAAACCAGCCTAATTTCCTTCTTTGACAAGCTTATGGGGGAAGAAATAGACATGATTTATCTGGATTTTAGTAAAGCTTTTGATACTGTTCCACATGGCATTCTCATAAGCAAAGTCGGGAAATGTGGCCTAAATGAAATTACTATAAGGTGGGTGCACAACGGGTTGAAAAACTGTACTCAAAGAATGGTTATGAATGGTTCACTGTCAAACTGGGTGGGTGTATTTAGCGGGGTGCCATAGGGGTGTGTCCTGGGTCCAGTGCTAGTCAATTTTTTCATTAATTGCTTGCATAATGGAGTGGAGAGTTCGCTTATAAAATCTGTGGATGACCCCAAGCTGGGAGGGATTGTAAGCACTCTGTGGGACTGGATTAGAATTCAAAATGACCTTGACAAATTGGAGAATTGGTCTGAAATCAACAAGATGAAATTCAGTAAAGACAAGTGCAAAGCACTACGCTTCATAGAATCATAGAATATCAGGGTTGGAAGGGACCTCAGGAGGTCATCTAGTCCAACCCCCTGCTCAAAGCAGGACCAATCCCCAATCAAATCATCCCAGCCAAGGCTTTGTCAAGCCTGACCTTAAAAACTTCCAAGGAAGGAGATTCTACCACCTAGGTAACGCATTCCAGTGTTTCACCACCCTCCTAGTGAAAAAGTTTTTCCTAATATCCAACCTAAACCTCCCCCACTGCAACTTGAGACCATTACTCCGTGTCCTGTCCTCTTCTACCACTGAGAATAGTCTAGAACCATCCTCTCTGGAACCACCTCTCAGGTAGTTGAAAGCAGCTATCAAATCCCCCCTCATTCTTCTCTTCCGCAGACTAAACAATCCCAGTTCCCTCAGCCTCTCCTCATAAGTCATGTGTTCCAGACCCCTAATCATTTTTGTTGCCCTTCGCTGGACTCTCTCCAATTTATTCACGTCCTTCTTGTAGTGTGGGGCCCAAAACTGGACACAGTACTCCAGATGAGGCTTCACCAATGTCGAATAGAGGGGAACGATCACGTCCCTCGATCTGCTCGCTATGCCCCTACTTATACATCCCAAAATGCCATTGGCCTTCTTGGCAACAAGGGCACACTGCTGACTCATATCCAGCTTCTCGTCCACTGTAGCCCCTAGGTCCTTTTCCGCAGAACTGCTGCCTAGCCATTCGGTCCCTAGTCTGTAGCGGTGCATTGGGTTCTTCCGTCCTAAGTGCAGGACCCTGCACTTATCCTTATTGAACCGCATCAGGTTTCTTTTGGCCCAATCCTCCAATTTGTCTAGGTCCCTCTGTATCCTATCCCTGCCCTCCAGCGTATCTACCACTCCTCCCAGTTTAGTATCATCTGGAAATTTGCTGAGAGTGCAATCCATACCATCCTCCAGATCATTTATGAAGATATTAAACAAAACTGGCCCCAGGACCGACCCCTGAGGCACTCCACTTGACACCGGCTGCCAACTAGACATGGAGCCATTGATCACTACCCGTTGAGCCCGACAACCTAGCCAACTTTCTACCCACCTTATAGTGCATTCATCCAGCCCATACTTCTTTAACTTGCTGACAAGAATACTGTGGGAGACCGTGTCAAAAGCTTTGCTAAAGTCAAGAAACAATATATCCACTGCTTTCCCTTCATCCACAGAATCAGTAATCTCATCATAGAAGGCTATTAGATTAGTCAGGCATGACCTACCCTTGGTGAATCCATGCTGACTGTTCCTGATCACTTTCCTCTCGTGTAAGTGCTTCAGGATTGATTCCTTGAGGACCTGCTCCATGATTTTTCTGGGGACTGAGGTGAGGCTGACTGGCCTGTAGTTCCCAGGATCCTCCTTCTTCCCTTTTTTAAAGATGGGCACTACATTAGCCTTTTTCCAGTCATCCGGGACTTCCCCTATTCGCCACGAGTTTTCAAAGATAATGGCCAATGGCTCTGCAATCACATCCGCCAATTCCTTTAGCACTCTCGGATGCAACTCGTCCGGCCCCATAGACTTGTGCACGTCCAGCTTTTCTAAATAGTCCCTAACCACCTCTTTCTCCACAGAGGGCTGGCCATCTACTCCCCATGTTGTGATGCCCAGCGCAGCAGTCTGGGAGCTGTCCTTGTTAGTGAAGAGAGAGGCAAAAAAAGCATTGAGCACATTAGCTTTTTCCACATCCTCTGTCACTAGGTTGCCTCCCTCATTCAGTAAGGGGCCCACACTTTCCTTGGCTTTCTTCTTGTTGCCAACATACCTGAAGAAACCCTTCTTGTTACTCTTGACATCTCTTGCTAGCTGCAGCTCCAGGTGCGATTTGGCCCTCCTGATTTCATTCCTACATGCCCGAGCAATATTTTTATACTCTTCCCTGGTCATTTGTCCAATCTTCCACTTCTTGTAAGCTTCTTTTTTATGTTTAAGATCAGCAAGGATTTCACTGTTAAGCCAAGCTGGTCGCCTGCCATATTTACTTAGCAAGGAGAAATCAGATGCACAGCTATAAAATGGGGAACAACTGGTTAGGTGGCAGTATGGCTAAAATAGATCTGGGGGTTATAGAAGATCATAAATTGAATATGAGCCAACAATATGTTGCAGTTGCACAAAGGGCTGATATCATTCTGGGGTGTAGTATCAGGAGTGCCGTGTGTTAGACATGGGGGGGCAATTGCTTCACTGTCCTCAGCACTGGTGAGGCCTGAGCTGAAGTACTGTGTCCAGTTTTGGGAACTGCATTTTAAGATGGACGTGGACAAATTGGAGAGAGCCCAGAGAAGACCAACAACAATGATAAAAGGTTGAGAAATTTGACATTTATCATGCAAATGTCTCTTCCAACAAAAGAGAGCGAGACAGTGCCACCTGTGCTTGAATAGCCCAGGGGTCAGGGCAGCCACCTCAGGTGTGGGACACCGCGGCTCACGTCCCTGCTCTCCCACACCCTAGCCACCAGGCCATTGGCTACCTTGGCCTGGATCTCTCTCTGTATAACCTACTGTAGTAGGCCCATGAATACATATAGCCCAGAAAACAAAGCCTCAGTGGAGTCATGATCACGTTCTATGAATCCCCTCCAAAGCAATAGTATCAGTGAAAGAAGGGGACTACACACCTCACTGAGAAGCAATGGGCTGAAATGGAGGAAGGTAGGATTCAGGGAACACATTAGATAAATGTTCTTTACATGAAAAGCAACTGGGCAGCAGAACAGACATTGAGCAGATAGTTTCAGAGAACTATCCACAATGACTCCAAGATCTCTTTCTTGAGTGATAACGGCTAATTTAGACCCCATCATTTTGTATGTATGGTTGGGATGAGGTTTCCAATGTGCATCCAATCAGCATTGAATTTCATCGGCCATTTTGTTGCCCAGTCACCCAGTTTTGTGAGATCCCTTTGTAACTCTTCCCAGCCTGCTTTGAACTTCACTGTCTTGAGTAATTTAGTGTCATCTGCAAACGTTGCCACCTCAGTGTTCGCCCCCATTTCCAGACTGTGTTGAGCGGTGCTGGTCCCAGCACAGATCCCTGGGGGAGGTGGCTAGGGTGATGCACAGCAGTAGTTCAGAAGAAGGGACGGGGGCATGGCGAGGACCCCATGTTAGTGGGGATGGCGTAGGGTGGCATTTGTCTATGATTCGATGACAGCTGGACACACTCGCAAGGGTCTTTGTCCTACGTAAAGGGGCAGTGGCCCAATTTCAAACACCTTGTTTGGCTAGGTATCGTGAGGTTGCTGGGACAGGAGGCCACGTTGTATCCCTGTTGTAAAATGGTGATTGTTTCTGGTACTGCGTCTGAGAATGCAATAGCTCAGCCAGTGGGAAGAGCACATGCTGGGGTGCGCAGGGGGCAGATTTATTCAGCTGTCTGGCCAGCGGCTATGGGAGACAGTAGCTGAAGTCTGTTAAGCCCCCACTAATCCTCCATGACCAAACCCTTCAGGTGTATGCCCCCAGGGCAAGTGGCTGCATGGGAGCACAATGCTCTTGTGCTCAGCGCTCCCAGGCACCCTGTGGATTGCTCAGAGCTGGAAAAGAGGGAAAAGGGGAAAATGCATTTTCCTGGCTAGGGGCCTTTCATTGCAGGCTCAAAGCACAAGGCCATCTGGGGAGGGATAGCTCAGTGCTTTGAGCATCGGCCTGCTAAACCCAGCGTTGTGAGCTCAATCCCTGAGGGGGCCATTTAGCGATCTGGGGCAAAAATTGGGGATTGGTCCTGCTTTGAGCAGGGGGTTGGACTAGATGACCTCCTGAGGTCCCTTCCAACCCTGAGATTCTATGATTCCCCAGGAGAGCACACCCGCTGCCACCCCCAGCAGGGCAGGGACTTCCCAGCATCAGACCATTTTGACTAGAAAGGAGCAGGTTTGTAACCCCCCAGGAAGCTCACCTTGCTCCTGGGTCTGTGTGTGCTGGGAGCTCAGGGAGAGGCACTGTCCTGGGAGCAGGGGGCCAAGGACAGACCCAAAGGGAGAGAGGAGAGACACTGTTTCGAGCAGCGGGGCCCTGTCAGCTCAGAGGTGCGGATAGCAGAGGGCCTGGATGGCTGCCAGCCACCTGCTCGGGAGTGGAGCAGTGTCTGAAAGAGAGGAGGGGGTAGACTCAACAGGCTGACAAGTCAGCAGACCCCAGGGCCAGTGGAGAACGTGGTCTTGGGGACATGGCCTTTGTAGAACCCACGTTCTGGGAATCTGCAGCCAAGGGGAGAGGGGAGTCAAACCCTGTGAACGCTAGGGATTGTGCCATGGCTGGGCAGTAAAGGGCCTGCCCTGCTGTGATTGGGGGAGTGGGTGCCCTCTTCTTCCGTATTCATAGATTCATTGGTTTTAATGCCAGAAGAGATGGCTGTGAACACACAGTCTGACCTCCCACATAGCCCAGGCCAGAGACCCTGCCCCAGTGATCCCTGCACCCAGACCAGAGCCGCTGCGGGAGCTAGAATAGAGCTCTGAGAAAGACACAACCAATCCTGACTGAAAGACACCAAGTGACGGAGAATCCCCCATGCCCCCAGGTGAGTGATTCCAATGGTTAATCAACTTCCCTGTTAAAACTGTGCACCTGGTTTCTACTCGGAATGTGTCGAGCTTTAGCTTCCAGCCTTGGGTCTTGGTCTGCCTTTGCTAGACTAAAGAGCCCTCTGCTACCAGACACCTTCTTGCTAGGTCTGTACTTGCAGGTCAGGCTTGAGTCAGCTCTGACCTGCCCGTTTGACAATGTGCAGAGTGGCCACAGTCACACTGGGAAGAACATATCTACACCCAAAGGCTTGACTCGGGACAGTGGCTGAGTTTCGGTCAGGCTCAGGTAACACATGGCAGCTGAACCCAAACTCAGCTCAGCTTTTCCCGAGCACCGATGCAGGATAGCCTCGTAGCTGGTTGAGTTGTGGCCTCGGCTGCTATGCAGAGGTCCAAACACCGAGCTCCCACCAACCAGAGGCGCTACCCTGCATCTGAGCCGGGAAAAGAGTCAGGGTTAGGCTGGCTTTTGCTAGCCTGAGCTAGTTAACCCTATCTAAACCCAACCGCATTCCCTGCTTGAGGCAAAGCCAAGCCAGGAGCAGCAGATCTGCTACATGGGTGAGGACGTGTCCTGCCCCCAGTGCCCCTGGCAGCCAACGCCCTCTGGGCTATGCAGATAAGCCCCTTCCCAGGCACCCTGTAAGGTCTGTAGCTGCTGACCTTGCTGGGAAATCACTTGCTGAGCTCCCGGAGCGAGGGTGCAGGTTCCCGCTGGATTCCTTGCCATGTTCCCTGCTGCTGCCACTGCACTTTTCTCTGCCCAAGAGTCCTTCCCGGGGAAGTTGCTGGGAACTCAGGCCCTTTCCGACCCCGCCAAGTGAGGAGAAGTGCCTCATTTGCATAACATGCCACACATCAGCTCCAGCTTCCCCACCAGCCCCAAATTTTATCTGATTTCAGCCTGATGACTTTCCCCTCCACTTGAGAGAATTAATTAATTGCTGGCTCTACTCTGGGTTGCTTTCAAATCAATAATGGGATGAAAAAGAAGGGTGGCGCACCTGTCATTAATCATCATTATATGAGTGACTCCAGAATTAGCTTGCCCTGAAGGCCAGAGTTATTGCTGATACAGATGAGATGCTTCCACCTTGCTGGAGACAGAGCAAGATCCCCTCCCCATCCAATGGCTGCCTGGAGCCAGCCATGGAGCCCAATCAGCAAAGCCTGTAACAGAGACCCTGGGGCAGGAAAAGCCCAGTGTTTATGGGTATCAGACTTGGCAACGCAGAAGAAGGGCATAGCTGGACACCCCTCTCCATGTCCCAGACATGGCTACTGTAGGGTTGTCCCCATGGCCCCGGTATTTATTTCTGTCCCTACCTAGGTGTCTGTGACTGACCCACTCACCGGGTGTGTGCGTTCTCGTGACATGTGTGTGTACATGTCATGAGTCCATCGCCTCAGCTCAAGCCTCCAGCCTGTGTCCTCTCCATAAACTTGGCTTCACCCTTGACACAGAGTGCTCCTCCTCTTCCCACCGCCCCGTCCTCTCTAGATCTGCTCATCACCCTCCCCCCAGTGCTGCTGGCGCAAGCTCCAGTCCTCTGAATCCCCTTCCAGGTCTTCATCTCTTCTCACCTTGACTATTGCAACCCCCTTCTCTGGACCCCTCCACCCAGCTAGATTACAGTGCAGACTACAACCTGTACAGGGCGCTGCTGCCCACTTCCTCTCATGCACAAAGCTATGGGAGCACAGCTTCCATCGCCAGGCACCCAGGTGACACCCCATGCACTGCACATGACACAGCTCATGACTCCCGGCTTCCAACACCCTTCACAGACTCCCTCTCGCCAGCTCTTTGTTCTCTGCTTGTTCCCATTGCTCTTCTAGGGCTGGCCTCCATGCAGAAGCATGCCAGCATGCAGCTCCTGGCCTCTGGAAGAGCCTTTCCCTGCGGCTTTTCTCTGCTTCACTCTCTGGGGCCTGGACGGCACTCAGGACTAAGCAGAGAGAACCCCAGGGAAACAGGAGCACTGTCTCTCGAGAGTCATTGGCACCTGTGCTCCCAGTTCCCTGGAATCCCACTGTCCGGTCACGACCCCATCACTATCGCTGTCCCAAGGCACTGGTCCGTGACCCTCAGCGTGCCCCGCTGTGCAACTGACCCTGCGCCTGCAGGGGTGGGGCGGCCCTGCACACCCTGGGGTGCTACTGGCTCCAGAGCAGTGGCGGCGACACCGACTGCATGTCCCGGTGTGTTTTATTGCCCAAGGTGAGATAACTGTGTCCCCTGGGATGGGGAAGGGCTTGGGGAGCCCTGTCCCTCCCGGCCCACTCTGCACTGGGAGCTGGGCCTCTGGCAGCTCTCCCAGGAGAACCCATCCCCCAGCATTTCACTGATCTAACCCAGGAAGGCAGGAAATCTCCAGCCCCCTTCGGACGGCCTGTCCCTGCATGCCAGGGGCCTGCGCCTGTTGTCATTGATAATCCTAGCGCTAAATCCCCAAGCAGGTGATGGGCGGTAGATTAAAATCCAGGGATTTTTCTGCCCAGAGACAATGTAATGAGGAGGGGAGAGCACAGCGGAGGTCAGTGGAGGGCTCCCACACCCCACAAGCCTGGGCAGCAGCTTCCTCGCCTCTCAACTGGCGGCCACGCCCTACCCACAGGACCCTGTTCCTCAGGCAGCTCATTATTCCCACGTATGTGACAGCCGTGCAGAGTTCTGTACACCCTCCCGCCGACACATCCCTGGCCCAAAGCGCTCACCGCCTCAGGTCTTGTCTCACCTGGGAAAGGTGTGTTTGCACATCCTGTTAGTTACCCACACTGAAACGCTGCCTTCGGCCCTCCCCTAGGCACGGCTTAACACCTTCCAAATGGGGGTAGCTGGTTGGGGCCAGCCCTCGTGGGCAGCCCAGCAGAATTTGGTCAAGAGGTGGGCAGGGAGAGAGGGGTCCGGATGGGTTGGGAGTAGGGAAAGGAAGGATGGAGAAGAGGGATGGTCACATCTTGTCACCAGCCTGGCCGTGGTCTGCGGGCAGGACCTGTAGGTACCAGGGCAGGGACAAATCTCAGCAGGGGTTCAAAGGAGGATCAAGGAATGGCTGTACAGATTCTGCCAGGGAGTTTCCCCAGGTGTGAGGGGCAGTGCAGAAAGCTGCATGAAGGTGTTTACAGGAGCCTCGTGGACCCGGAGACATGGATTAGCCAATAGAGGGTAACAGAGAGCCACTCTGTGTTCACTGGAGTCACACCTGACTCTCCCGAAGTCAACCTGAGTCCGGTGAAAAGCAAAATGTCCCATTCTACCCCTGTAACTTACCTCCCAGCTTGTGACACCAGCGGACGTCGTGTGCGACAAAGGGCCGAATTGTGTGAATATCTTCATCAATCCATAGGTTTTAAGGCCAGACAGGATTGTGATCACCTAGTCTGACCCCTACACCACCCAGGCTAGGGATCTTCACTCAGTAATTCCTGTGTCCCGCCCAGAACTTCTGGTTTCGCTCGAGCAGAGCGTTTCAAAAGAGACATCTGGTCTCGATTAAAAGACTTCAAGGGTGGGAACCTCTCCCGCACCCCTGGGCAAGCTGTTCCAATGAGTAATTACCCAGCCCTGTGAAAAACTGGTGCCTTATTTCTAGTCTGGAGGGTTCTAGCTTCAGCTTGCAGCCATGGATCTAACTCTGTTTTTTCCTGCTAGCAGAAAGCTCTCACCCCTGCAGCTTCCTGCAGCTCGCGACCGAGTCACTTTTTAACATTCTCTTGGAGAAATGAAATAGACGGAGTTTCTTTAATCTCTCATGCTACAGGAGGTTTTCCAGACCTTGAATCATTCCTGTAGCTCTTTTCTTAAATTGTTTCAATTTTTCCAACATCCTTTTTGTGGTGTGGACACCAGATCAGGGCCTGGTATCCGGTGGTGGTCTCACTGCTGCCAATACAGAGGTAGTCCCACAGCCCTGCTCCTACCTGACGTCCCCCTGCTTGTACATCCAAGGGGCACCATTCCCCCTCTTAGCTACAGCATTGTGCTGGGAGCTCCTGGTCCTGGCCCCCCAGCCCCTTTCAGAGGCCCCCTGTTCACAAAGAGCCCGGAGGG
This sequence comes from Chelonia mydas, assembly GCF_015237465.2. Classification (NCBI taxonomy): domain Eukaryota; kingdom Metazoa; phylum Chordata; order Testudines; family Cheloniidae; genus Chelonia; species Chelonia mydas. Next base: position 4,553,987 of record NC_051258.2, read on the forward strand.
TAAGTGAGACCTCCATCCTTCATTCCTAGGTGCACGTGGCATTTGGCTGTGGGAAAATGCTTGTTGTTCGCGGGATCCAATGTTGCCCCTCATTTACTGCTTATAAAGTTTCAGACTAGTAGGCCTGTCTGAGCGAGGTTTTCTCACTGTGTTCATTAAACACACCAGTTTGTACAAAAGAAACTGGAGAACCAATTGTTATTGCATCCAGCTATAAAGTACCTTCTCACCCAGGCCATCAACAGGACGTTATCCCTGCAAGCAAAGCCCACTCTGCAGGCATCGATCTGCTGCAGGTCGACCCAACTGCTGGGCCCTGCCAGTGCCTAAACCCCTATGTCTGGGCTGAGTCTAGTCACTGTTTCTAGCTCTGGGTCTCTCTGGCACACTCCCCAGGCTCAGCCCTTACGTCTGAGCCCATCCCTGGGCATGGGACTCTGCTGTCCAGCTGCCCTGGGCTACATCCTAATAGACTTCAGGTGACAGGTGCAGCATGTACCACGCCCGGGAAGTTACAACGCACAGTGATGTCACTACAGTCACAGAGGTACCCCTCTCTCTCAGCAGGACTATGCTCAGGGCTCTTTTCCCCCCTGAAAAATTCAAGCTCTTCATAAATCACAAGCAGCATGTCATGTGAATCCTCCAACACAAAGCACATGGGCACAGAGTACAGCATTAGCCCTGTTCAAATCAAGACCCCAGAGCAACCTTAAGGACAGGGGATGCTGCAACGGAAGGGAAGAGGCTTGCACTGTTAGGGGTCCCTATTCCCCTTCTTCTAGGTGAATTCCTCTGGGGCTGCAACTCACTGCATCCTCCCCCATGTAGCAGAGCTGAGTCTTTCCGGCTGGTGCTATAACTATCCCCGCTGGAAGCAATATGGGATTGAGCAGACAAAGCAAGCTGTGTCTTATCTGAAAGGGGAGACAAAGCTCCCAGCTATGGGCTCACGCTCTTCACAGAGACAAAGTGGGGCTTGTGCTGAGGTCGTGGGCAATGGGAGCTTTTCAGATTCCAAAGCACATGGGAGTTGTTCTCTCCAGACGCAGCCCTGAGGCTCCATGCGCTGTGCTCTCCCAACCAGATCGGGAGTGTGAAGATCTCGGATGTGTTTTAAAGTCCCAGCTCCTGAAATCATACGATCAGGTGAGACTCGTGCCTTTCCCTTTATGATTCTAGCCCTCCCGGTTGTGGAGAAATGCCTGCCAATGGGATCTGAGTGCAGCCCAACGGCTCCGAAACCAGAGGGCAAGTAACAAAATCCCCAGCTGATCGTTCTGGCTAGTCAGGCTCATGGTTTTTAAATGTCTGGGCTTGGCAATACTGCCTGACTCGGTATTGGTGGGAACCACAAAGTCCCATTGATTTCAATGGGAGCTAAGTGGCCAAATGCCTTTGTGAAGCCACCGTCAGGGCTTTCTCAGCATGCACTCGGTCCTCACACATGCAAACCTGCCGCTCACACCATAGTGAATTTGGCCTGAGTGAGAGCGCCAGGGTTTTGGTACGTATGAAAACGCAAAGAGAAAGGAGTGCTCCAGCCCCCCATTTCACTCTAAGTGACTTTTGGGGTCCATATGTATTCTCTGTTGTTCCAGATCAAACATGCTCCATTTAGATAAGAACATAAGAACAGCCATATTGAGTCAGACCAAAGGTCCATCCAGCCCAGTGTCCTGTCTTCCGACAGTGACCAGTGCCAGATGCCCCAGAGGGAGTGAACCTAACAGGTAATCATCAAATGATCCAGCCCCTGTCACCCATTCCCAGCTTCTGTCAAACAGATGCTAGGGACACCATCCCTGCCCATCCTGGCTAATAGCCATTGATGGACCCATCCCCCATGAACTTATCTAGTTCTTTTTGAACCTTGTTATAGTCTTTGCCTTGACAACATCTCCTGCCAATGAGTTCCAGAGGTTGACTATGTGTTGTCTGAAAAAGAACTTCCTTTTGTTTGTTTTAAACCTGCTGCCTGTTAAGTTTAGGCAGAAGGACAATTTTTCTAACTTTCCCTCACATGCCACAAACTCCACCTGGGATCTGAAACTCCAGCTGGTTCTTTCTGCCCCTGGGAATAAAGATTCCACAGTCAGGATAATCTACTGGAAAGTCAGACATTGGTATTGCTTCTAGATTTGCAACGATAAAGGCCCATCCCAGATTACTAGTCCTGCGACTGATCCAGATTAGAGAATTGGTGTTAAAAACCTATCCCAGATTTAAAAAACAAACCAACCAATTGCTCTGCTCCCTCTTTAAAGGTTGCAATAGGTGGGCATCAGAAAATAAATACATCTCACCCTGCAAACTACCAGTGTCCCCAACTCCCTCACAAGAGACCTGCAGTCCCGTTAGCTGAGAACGAATGCCTCCTGGGGCTACAAATGACCCCGACATTTGCTGTAAGCATAGGTAGAGGCTAATGCCTACAGCATATTGACACAGTATTTCACCAGCCCCTAAAACACCATGCAGGACACCTGTGATGGGGTCCACTCACTGCTCCTGGCACCTCCTCCTCATCGGTCTGGGGATTAGCTATGGCCAAGCATTGTGTCCTCCTCTGGTGGAGTCTCTACCATCCTCTTGCATCCTCTGCAACTCTGCAATCCACTGTCCTTTGCCTGGTCTATGTCATGTCCCCAGTGGGTGGTAGGGGAAGCCAGGCCTGCCCTCTACTCCGGGTTCCAGCTCAGGGGCCCTCCGGTCAGCAAGCAAGGCCTGCACTGTCCTACCTTACTGCTTTCCCACGTTCCCAGCTGCCCTCCGAGTCTGGGTTTGCCAGGCCACGGATACCTGTGGGCAGGGGTGAAAGTAAGTTAGAGGACTTACCAGTATGCCAGAGGCCTGAGCAGGGGGCGTGGCCTCAACCAGAAGAGGCGTGGCCTCAACCGGAAGAGGCAGGGACTTAAATCCCCGGGCCCTTTAAATCAAGATTTAAAGGGCCAAGGCTCCAGCTGCGGTAGTGACGGCTGGGAACCCAGGGCCCTTTAAATCACCCCCGAGCTACCAGCTGCAGAGGTGGCTGGGAACCCCAGGGCTCGGGGGTGATTTAAAGGGCCCAGAGCTCCAGCTGCCGCTACCGCAGCGGAGCCCCGGGTCCTTTAAATCACTGAGGAGCCCTGGGGACTCCCAGCTGCCACTGCTACCCCGGGGCTCTGGGCTCTGGCAGGGCTTTAAAGGGCCTGGGGCTCCGCTGTGGTAGCAGCTGCCGGAGCCCCGAGCCCTTTAAATCCCCGCCTGAGCCCTGCTGCCCGAGCCCTGGGGTAGCTGTGGCCGGGCTCCATCGGGGATTTAAAGGGCCCCGGGGCTCCAGCCGCCGCTACCGCCCTGGCCCTTTAAATGCCCGCCGGAGCCCCACCACTGCTACCCTAGGGCTTCGGCAGCAGGGCTCAGGCGGGGATTTAAAGGTCCCCGGTGGGGCAGCAGCGGCTGGAGCTCCGGGACCCTTTAAATACCTGCCGCAGCCCCGCTAAATTGCCCTCTCGGAAAGCCGGTCCAGGTACGGCGCACCAGGGCATACTGGCTTACTTTCACCTCTGCCTGTGGGCTATCTACCGATAGCCCCAAACACACTTCTCTTCTCCCAGGGAATGACTGCTGCCCACTTTTCCTGCAGCCTCGAGCTGTTCACAGCTCCTGGGCTTTATACTGGCCTCTCTTCGTCTGTCCAGTTTAGCCTGCTTCCAATTAGTGCAGCCTAAATCTCTCCCCTGCTTGCTGCTTAATGGGTTAATTACCCCACCTGGCCTATGTCAACCCTCTCAGGGCCAGTGCACCCCAGCACAGCACCACACCCAGAATGTGCAAGAAGCACTAATGTGCCATTTTCCCTCCTGAGCAGTGTGATGGGCCGTACTCCCCATCCTGGCCCTGGAAGAGTGGAATCAGGCCAGCCGGGCCCAAACACCAGTTAAGCTGCAAACAGGGGAGATGTAGGCTGTGTGAAGAGCACTAATTAGAGAGAAGGAACCAGACAGGGCTTCTACACAGCCAGGAGACTGGCAACAGGGGTGCAGCAGGGAAGAAGCCTGCAGTGTCTCTCCCTGAGGTCAGGGAGAAGGAAGGGATGACAGGAAGGGGAGATCTCAGAGTAACCTGGCCAGAGGGTCGAGTCACAAAGCAGCCGTACTGCAATTCTGCACAGGAGGAGAGCTGCCAAGGGGGAGGAGGAGAAAGGGGGCGCGGAACTGGGCAGAGCTGATCCCAAGAATCGCCAGAAGGAGGCGCCAGCCAGCCGTGAGGAGAGCGCCCTGTGACAAATGGGCACAAGACTAATGAGGAGTGATCCTTACACACGAGCCACGGCTCTGCCTCTCAGGCCTGAACCTGGGAAACAGGAGTCTGGCTTTGCCACCAGATACATTGTATTCCTGCTACTGTGATCATTCTGCATAATCACTGCCTGGGGCGCCGAATGCAGCCCTCCACGGGACCAGTGGGTTTGTTTATCACAGGCTTACGCCCAAGGAATGGCTCGCAGGAGGCATCACCCAGAAGGGAGCTGTGTTCGAGGAAGAGCGGCTGGGCGTGCTATTGCATTTCATAAAGACTCTGTAGCAGACTCTGTAGTCCAATAGAAATCCGACGCTAGCCACACTGCTAGCCACATTTGTTGTTTTGAATTTTTCTTATTAGCCACATTATAAAAAAGCCACATGCATTAGCCACAATTCAATAGCCTATTAGCCACATGTGGCTAGTGGCAAGCATATTGGACACCGCTGCTCTGTAGCGTGTTCCTTATCGGACAGCACTGACAGTTCCCTGAGACTGAATCACAATCTCTCTGGCTGTAGCCTGCACCTGTGCAGCTCTGGGGATGCTCAGAGCTAGCCAGCATGGCAGGGTGATGGACATTAGCAGAAATCACCAGTCATAAGAGTAGCTTTGCCCTTGCGTGAGGCAGGATAGGATTCCGTAGCAGCGTTGGGGCCGCAGGACTGGGAACGTGTTTTGGCCAGTAAAGCAGGTGATACAATTCCCCAGGATCATCGCTATGTTGGATGGGGCGATGTCTACAAGATGGGGCGATGTCTACAAATGCCGCAGCATGTTCCAGGGATTTACTTCCTGGAGGGTTCCAATCTTCCATTTAATTCCTAGACTAAAAAATACATGAAGCTAAACCCAAGGCTGAGAATACGTCTCAATCCCAAACCGGTGAAGCAGGGGAGTAAGAAGTGAAGGGAAAAGACTTGTGAATTCCTTTCCACCTTCGCTTTGCTGACAACTCTGCTACACTTCATACCGTTTTCACTCCCATCTCCGCCAGACACCCTATAGCAGTACCCACCCCCGCTTCATCAAACTCGCACTCTGACCCATCACCCCTTGTGCGGTGAACTTGTGCACCTCTCGCCCCTTTCTGGCCACAGATTGGTGCCACCAAAGCCCAGCTCACTGATGCATGAGGTGCGGTCACTGTTCAGCAAAGTGTGTTACAAATGACCGGATGCGGAGTGGGCATTTTGGTAGGTCACACCATAATGTAGAGACCAGCCTAGCTTTAAGTACAGAACCTGCTTCAAACTGATCTTTTCACAATCAGGCCTAATCAGCAGCTGGGGTTGAACCTTCGCATCCCTAACTTAGGCCCTGACTAGCTGAGCCACAAGACTAACCGCTGCTGCTCTGTGTAGCCCCGCCAGCAGAGGACTCAAACACCGTCTAGTGCGTGACAGAGCCATTTGCTTGTCAGCCATAGAACAGTGGTGGCCAGGCATCATGGCATCTCTCCTGGTCCTGGGTGAGGAGTGCGCTGTGTAGCAGGAGAACTAGCCCGAACTAGCTCGGTTGCCGTAAACGGCCCTGTGTTGCGGTTGCTACTTTTGGGGGTTGTTATTTTAGAAACTCGAGTTCGGGGCCTGCGTGACCTTGTCTCAACTCTCCGCTAGATGAGGGTTTGGTTTGAAAAAAGAAAGAGGCAGTGGGAGGATCTGCTGCTTTTCTCTGTCTCCTGGGGGGGTGTTTGTGGCGGATGCGCTCTAATGGCGGGGGTCCCCGATTCAGTGAAACCATTGCCAAGCTGCATTATCAGTCTCCACGCCCCATAGTCTCACTATAGGGCAGTGTTACAGTGGTGTGAGTGCCCCAGGAGCTGTGCAGGGAGCGCACTGAGGGGAAAGGAAAAGGAGGGGTCAGGCTGGGTGGGCAGGGATGGGGCATGGGGATTTAGTGCAGGGCGGGGAGGCCAGCGATGTGCATGAGGCTGGGAATGGAGGATGGAAAGCGATTGATGTGCAAGGAAGTTCTGCACTGGGGAGACCAGAGTGGTCTGGGGAGGGGATCCCACGTCCTCGGTGCTAAAGCATCAGGGCTTGGAGGGCTCATAAGAACAGCCACACTGGGTCAAAACAAAGGTCCATCCAGCCCAGTGCCCTGTCTTCTGACAGTGGCCAATGCCAGGTGCCCCAGAGGGAACGAACAGAACAGGGCATCATCAAGTGATCCGTCCCCTGCCACCCATTCCCAGCTTCTGGCAAACAGAGGCGAGGGACACCACCCCTGCCCGTCCTGGCTGCTAGCCATTGATGGACCCATCCTCCATGAATTTATCTAGTTCTTTTTGAACTTTGTTATAGTCTTGGCCTTCACAACATCCTCTGGCAAGGAGTTCCACAGGTTGACTGTGTGTTGTGTGAAGAAATACTTCCTTTTGTTTGTTTTTAACCTGCTGCCTATTGATTTCATTGGGTGACCCCTAGTGTTATGTGAAGGAGTAAACAACGCTTTCTTATTCACTTTCTCCACTCCAGTCATGATTTTATCGACCTCTATCATATCCCCCCTTAGTCATCTCTTTTCCAAGCTGAAAAGTCCCAGTTGTATTAATCTCTCCTTACACAGAAGCTGTTCCATACCCGTGTGCTCTCCATGGCACAGTGCCACAGCTCATCATGCACCCAGACAGCACCACCAGAAGGGCTGTGCAGGAACTGGCCTGAAAGTAGCGAGACACCCACACTGGGGACTGGCATCTCCAGAACTGGGCATGCCCTGTTTGGACTCTCGTCCACTTAACTGCTTCCTCCCCAAAAGACACCCCTATCCCTGGTGCATCTCCTCAGTGAGCACCTGGGATTCAAAGGCCAGAAGAGATGAACTTTGACACTCATTTCTCTCACCAACTCTGCTGGTTCCTGAGGCAAAGCAGCCCTGTCCCCTTGGCCCTCTGCCCCCACACTGTGGGCAACCACACTGCCCACCCAAGGGCCAGTGTGACAAGGAGCTGGAGACCCTCTCCACAGGTGTATACAATGGAGCAGGCTGGAGATGCTCATTAATGATTTGGATAATGGAGTGGAAGGTACCTTAGAAAAGCTGTGGCTGTCTCCAAGCCGGTGGGGCTGCCAGCACTTGGGAGGACAAAGTTAAAATTCAGGATGACCTTGTAAATTAGAGAATTGGTCTGAAATCAGCAAGATGAAATTCAATGGAGACAAGTGCACAGAACTTCACTTCGGAAGGAAAAATCAAATGTACAACTATAAAATGGGACCAACCGGTTAGGCAGTCGTGCACAGAAAAGGATCTCGGGGGTATAGTGGATCCCAAACTGAATGAGATAACAATGTGATGCAGCTGTGAAAAAGACTAACATCATTCGGGAGTGTGGGGATATTAACAGAAGTGTCACACGTAAGACACGGGAGACAGTAGCTCATTCTCCTCAGGTGAAGCCCCAGCTGGAGTTCTGTGTCCAATTCTGGCACGACACTTTAATCATAGAATCATAGAATATCAGGGTTGGAAGGGACCTCAGGAGGTCATCTAGTCCAACCCCCTGCTCGAAGCAGGACCAATTCCCAGTTAAATCATCCCAGCCAGGGCTTTGTCAAGCCTGACCTTAAAAACCTCTAAGGAAGGAGATTCCACCACCTCCCTAGGTAACGCATTCCAGTGTTTCACCACCCTCTTAGTGAAAAAGTTTTTCCTAATATCCAATCTAAACCTCCCCCATTGAAACTAGAAAAGATGTGGGCAAACTGAAGAGAGTCCAGAGGGGAGCAAGAAAAATGAGACAAGATTTAGAAAACCCGACCCATGAGGAAAGGTTACAAAAACTTAGAAGGTTTAGTCTTGAGAAAAGAAGACTGAGGGATGGCCCAGCAACAGTCTTCCAATCTGTTAAGGCAGGACACTAAGTCATGGGCTTAATCTGCAGCAAGGGAGATTTAGGTTAGATATATGGGAAAACTTTCTAACTGTAGAGGTAGTTCAGCTCTGGAATAAGCTTCCAAGGGAGGCTGTGAAATCCTCATCACTGGAGGTTTTTAAGAACAGGTTGGACAAACACCTGTCAGGGATGGTCTCGGTTTATTTGATCCTGCCTGAGTGCAGGGGGCAGGACCTGACCTCTCGAGGTCCCATTCAGCCCTACATGTCTATGGTCCTATGCGCCCCCGTTAGTACAGAGGTGCAGCCTGCTCATGACTCAGCTCCGTGCATGTAATGAGCCGTTGCCCCCCATCAGTACAGAGGCTGCCTCCTGGAACCTATAGTCTTCACAGGGAGCACCTCTGTGTTGATGGCACCGGCTGTGTGCTGCACGTAGGCCACCCGATGCTGGTATATAGGGGACCCCCACAGTGCAGGCGCTGGCCCACCACAAAAGGCTCAAAGCCGGTGTGCATTTTTGCATCAGCTTCTTGGCCTTAGACAATCCCAGCTATTGGCACGGAGTAGTTAATGCCAATTGAATTCATCCTGATCCGAGTCATTATTACAATGAATGCTACCCAGAATTAATAATGGCACTTAGCAGGATATTGTCTGCGCTCCCCGGCATAGCTCCCACTGCATGACCAATTCCATGCTGCCGAGGATTCACGAACGCACTGCTACATTGTGCAGTAATAACAGCCTTCTACTCAAAGGGATAAACAGTGTGAGGAGGATTTGCTGGCAAAATACAGCTCCAAATGAATTACTAAAAATGATTCAAAGAGGGTTATTTCCATCCTGTCTCCAGTCACCTGCAAACGCTCTGATCCGCCTGGAATGGGAGCTCCAGCTATGGCAGCATCTCCCTTTAATTACATGAGCTAGAGAGCAGCAAGCAGGACCTATGGCATGAGTGCGCATGAAGTGCTGTCAGAAATACCCCAGCCAGCCCCTGCACCAGAGCCCGCGTGAGCCCCGCCCTGGGTGAATCCCCAGCAGAGGAGAAAGTCACTCCACACAGCCCTGTCCAGAGAGACAAACCGGGGGGGGGGGGGGGGAGGACATTGCTTTGTGAGGAGGGTGGGGCTGGGAGCAGGAGCCTCTGAGGCAGCAGGCCTCCACACATGTCCTTGGTGTCCTGTATGCCAAGGAACATGGGAATCTGGGTTTGCAGCTGTGGCCAGGAAACACCAACTCCCTGTTTGAAACCCTGCGTTCCCTGCAAACAGGGCAGTGCAAGTGCAGAGCTAGCCAGCGGGGCAGGTTCTCAAGCCTGCTAGAGTCTGGAGGGAAATGTGAAATTTTCCTAGTCCTCAGTCAACCAAACCCTTTGAAGTAACATCTCATGAAAAGCCAGAGTGAGCAGCCCACTCCAGACCATCCAGTAGCACTGGGGTAGGGCCCTCCTCCGGCACGTAGGAAACCCAGGAGCAAGTTCTTATTCTGAACCAGGCAGAGCAGGGGCTTTGAGCCCATGGCTGCCACATCCCAGGGGAGGGCCCAAACTGCTGAGCAATTAGCTATTTGGGGGTGGCTCTCTGGTTTGAACCAGTAATTCCATCCCGGAGCAGAGCCCCTTGGAGACGGACACTCTGGTCAAACTGATCCTTTCCTCCAGGAGCTTTTGGTTTCGATGAATTGGCATTTGCTGACAAAAAAACACTTCAGTGAAAAATTCCTAAGCACCCCTCCTCCCAGCCCACTCGGGGTGCGGGGGGCACCCAGAGCAGGCAGCTCCCTGCCAAGCACCCTCAGGTTCGCTACCCACAGCCAGCACCTTCCCTTTGCAGGAAGGAGCTGCTGTAGCCTGATGCGGAAGTAATGCAGCACAGGGTGCATCTCCACCCGGTGCCACCCACTCTCTGGGCAGTGCTGACCCACTTTGTGCCACCCTCAGTTCCCCACTAGCCGATTGTCCATCTCAGGGGCCTGGACCAGGGTCTAGCCCAGCCAGTGTGGCGTTTACGAGGACAGGAGAATCTGGCCCTGTACATCCTCAGTCAAGGTCCAAACACCCACCCACATGAGCTTTTACTGCTGGGACATGCTGAAGCCAACTTTCCCCTCCTCCACAAGCCCCACTGGCTTCCTAGATCCCTCCCTGGCTACCCAGCAGAGTCTGTTATGTTTTCCCACTAACACTGTAGGACCCCCACACCCACACACAGTGCAGCTGCATCCCTTTAATAGGATGCACCTTGCTGGCTGCTCCTGACTGGGGTTGAGGTCTCATCAGAATGCAGAGCAGCGTTGGTTTCTTTTCCCTCCAATCAGGTTACAGCGAGCAGTTGTCAAACACTTCCATAATCCCAGGTATAATGAACCTCCCCCATCTCCTGGAGTCCTGTCCCTGTCACAGGAGCTGGCTGTGGGCGAGGAAAGCACTTTGCATGCAGATTATTTATCTGCTCTCGAACTGATCAAAATAATCACCTCCCATCTTAGGTTGGGGTTAGGACATTAGGAAGCGGGTTTGTGTGTGTGTGTGTGTGTGACACGACACGCCTGGTTTTGTCCTTTGGAACTCATGGACAGCAAGGGGACACATGCACTTTGACTTGGATGCTGAGCTGGTCAAGGAATCTAAGGGCGAAGGACAGGTTTAATAATTTTATTAAGATAATGTTGAAATAAGCAACGGTACAGAGTTGAAGCATAGAAGTTTCTGGTTGTCAGGGGATAAGGTACAGATTATCAAGGGGTACAAAATGCGATTTAGGAGCTGGTGGAACAAGGATCACATAATAATCTGCAATCTCCCCGACGGGGGGGAAAGTTTAACCGGTCAGAGTACAGACACCGAGATATGGGGTAAGTTATCCACACAACGGCTATGTTCAGCATGCTGGGTACAGTGAGTGAATACGGGGGTGGGGATGGGTCTACCCTCATTGGTGGGGTTTAATGTTCAGTGGGTTTACGGTTCCAGTTCAGACGGTCCGGTGGGGAAGGCCTCTCAGTCCCTTTCCCACAGTGGGTGCACAATGTCGTACCGGCTCACACCTCCTGGTACTGTCGGTGGCCGGTGATGTGCTCGATGTAGATGTCCCTGGACCATCGGATGGTGTCCGAGACCATGAGGCGCCGCATGAGCCGTGCGTAGCGTTTACCGATCCCACAAGTCCGCAGCACGCGCTCGTTAATCTACATGGCCACTGAGTGCATGGCAAGCCAGGAGGTGACTCTAGGTTAGTGCCTTGGCCTGCTACACGCTAACTGGCCAGGCGGATCCGCTGCTGTGCGCGACAAGTCCCCTGCTGCCCTTCCACGTGCTGCTGTTTCAAACGGGAGCACGTCACTGTGCGCTCTGGAACTTGTCAAGTGCAGTAGCTGGGTCCACAGGGCCAGTCAGTGCGCTGTAGATTAATCCCCTGGCTTGCCATGCATGAAACTCCCCAGATGTCAGCCCTGACCTTGGCTTTGGACCTAGCATACCTGTGTAAGCAGAGTCAGGATGAGCTCCACCCTGACATCTGGTGGTGAGGTGCGGCAAGTTGTGGAAAAGAACTTCAGGGGCTGATCTCATTTGCATAGGCACACCCACCCCGCCTAGAATGAGGCCATAGCTGCCCAAATGGTCACTTTGGCTGCTGTGGGATCCCCAGTGTCTCTGTTATTGGGGCAGGAAGAATAAATTGTTATTACCCTGATTATGGGAACTGTGCTTGGAACTGTACTTGGCTTTTGTTATGATGGAGGGACTCACCATCAACTAAGTAGCACTCGCTAGGCAAGGGTCATGGGTTCTAAAACTCTGTGAATTGAGAGATGTTGGGGACAAGTATTAATGCTTGGTGGTATGGGCCCCTTGGTGAGGACCTTATATGCTAATTGCACTTCCTCCTCTCTCTACTGTGGAATATCAGAGCTATTTTTGATTTCATTAGAAGTCTAGTTACAGGCTGCTGAGCTCACTTTGGGCTAATGGTGCACCAGCACTGAGGCTCCCCTACTACAAGCTGAATTCACCTAAGAGCTGAAATCACTGAGTGTTGTGTTAAGTGGTGGGGGAGCCTGAAGATATATTGTGGAGCAGTTTGCGGGACGGCTGGAGTGCCTTGTGGACAGGCTGGTAGAGCAGTTCATAGGACGGCAGGAGCTACTGGTGGGATGCGGAGCAGTTTGTGTATTGGCTGGTGGAGCAGTTCGTGGGACGGTGGGAGCTGTGTGTGGGCTGCGGGCCTGAGCAAAGCAGTTTGTGGGATGGTGGGTGGGGTGGAGCGAAGGCCTATGGAGCTGTGGGGCGGTCAGCTTCAGATCATGTAAGGTGCCTCTTACCTCCGCCCCTATCTCCACCCAGGTTGGGAGGTAAAGCTCTGTAGATAAACTTTTGAACTCTGGGGCTGCCCTGACCAGGGACAGAGACTTTTGGGTCATTGGACTTTTGGGACTTTGGGTGATTTGTGGATTGCTGGACTCAAGAGACGTTTGGGTGCTGGGACTCAAGAACCAAAGGGAAAGGGCATGCCCCAATTTGCTTGGGGTGGGTTTTTTGCTCATGGGTTGTGTTATGAATCCTGTTGGTGGAGTTTCCCCAACATAATGCCACATTGTTTCTCTCTGTTATTAAAAGGCTTTTTGCTACAGTCAGACTCTGTGCTTGCGAGAGGGGAAGTATTGCCTCTTGGAGGCGCCCAGCAGGGGTGGAATATATTTGTCCCAGGTCACTGGCTGGGGGCTCGAGCTGGTTTGCATTGTGTTATTGGAATGGATCCCCTAGATATTGAACCAGGCCCTTGTTGCTGCCAACTCTGACGGGCAGAAGGGTTACACCTGCAAGTGGCCCATCTGCTCTGATATTCTGCTGGGCAGTGGCCTGTGCCTGAAACTTCAGAGGAAGGCAAGAAAACATAGAGCACCTTGAGCAAAAATTCCTTCCTGACCCCCTGTGCTGATCTGCGTATGCCCTGAAGCTTGGGATAGGATCTCCCTTGCAGCACCATGTGTGTAGCTCCAGATGCTGTTTTCTCCTGTGCAGTGATCATTCTGTGACAAACAGGGGCACCTGGGGAAAAGAAACCCAAGGATTTAGCAGCGCTGGAAGTGCATGTCCTGCATGTGAGTCATACTGACTTTCCGGCCCCTGGAGCAGGGCAGCTCAGGGATGAATTATCCCACCAGGGCCCGTGCCAGCCCCTTCACATCAAATCAAGGTCTGGTGCAATTTCAGAAGGACAACAGCTCAGTGCTACTGTGGCAGCATCGAGGCAGGAGGGTGTCTGGGCAGGAGGTGTCACTTCCCCCAGTAAAACATTAATACTCACAATACGGCCCCAGGGGCTGGGAGACAACTCTGACAGCAAGCGGTCTTGATTAAAATGAGAAGAGCAGCAAAAGGGAAGTGTTATATTTAATAATGAGCTATGAGGGAACAGCAGGACCCCAGGCCCTCAGCTCAGGGATGGACTGACAGCAGCAGCAGAAACCAAGGTTACTTTATTAATAAACAAAGCAAGTGTGATTCTCCCCATTTTATAGCTGGGGAAACTGAGGCACAGAGCGGGGACGGGGCTTGTCCATGGTCTGCCAGGTCAGTGGCTGAGCTGGGAATGGAACCCAGAGGGCAGATAGTGTAGAATAAGAGACAAAACATGTGTCTTTAATATCAGACTCATTGCAAGAGCTGGAAGTAGAAGCCAGGTCTCTCCACCTTCAAAGTGGTGCCTGGTCTATTGGACCCCCCCGGCCTCAAACCCAGAGGGACCGGATGATGTGCTGTCACTGTGACCAGAGATGGAGGGTGCCTAGCCCCTGGCCATGCAGTGGAAATGCTGCCAGCCTGTTGGAGCTGGCATTAGCAGGCGATCACAAGCCCTTTAGGCAGGGCAGGGGGGACAGGGCACTTCCCTCAGGAACAGATCTGGGTCAGTGGCATGTTCTCTGGGTGCTGGATCTCAGGGTTGGGCAGCTCTTGGACTTAGCACCAAACCCAGACTATTGGGTGGCCGCCTTTTCTTAGCGCTCTGCTCCAAAGATAGAGTCTTCTCCGAGAGTAGAACTCAGGACCTTCAGATTATGAGACTGACAAGCGAGCAACCAACTGAGCTAAGCCACCTGAAAACAATGACACCTAAAGCGGCACCATCTGCCACCTAACGTGGGGCTTGAACCCACAACCCTGAAATCAAGAGTTTCATGCTCAGCTGAGCTAGCCGGGTGAGCCAGCAGTGCAGGGCTAGGTACATAGGTCACTAGGGAAGGCTCTGTGCTCTGGGCTATACAGGAGTTGGACTGGGTGATCCAAATGGTCCTTTCTGGACTTAAAATCTCCGTGTCCATTCCCATGGAGGGGAGTCTGCGGAAGCGGCTCTTCCTGCCTGAGGGGAGGGACTGATTGAAACAACAGATCAAAGGAAAGAAGGTGAAGTCCAACAAGCCAAGCAGAAGCCCTGGCGCACACCTGGCCTGCTGGGAGCACAAGGGGACCTGCGTCTGAGCTCAGTTACACTGGCTAAATCCAGAGTCACTTCAGTGGGGTTACTGCACTACGCCCTGTGTCACTGAAACCAGGATCCAGCCCAGGAGGTGAGTCCACTACAGCTGAATTAACCCTCAAAACTGCCTTCCTGAGAGCCGTGGGGAGGGAGATCATAGAGAGGTAGGGCCAGGGGGGCCTCCAGAAGTCATCAAGTCCCACCCCCTGTGCTAAGAGACGTCTTATCCCCAGTGACAGCTGGAGAAACTGGGCCCAGGGCCCTTACAGAGACTTGGCCAGGAGCTGTCTGCAGTGCAGCAGCAGCGTTAGCAACAGACCCTGCAGTCCCCCCCCACCCCCGCCCCAGCTCTCCCCAGGAGGATGCAGTTGTTTAAAAACATGTGATTCATCAAGGTGAACAGCGAATGCAGCAACTCCTGGGCCTTCCGCCAGCACCAGCCCTGGTGAAAGGGAATATCTCACAGAGCTGCCGTTGTGGCATGGGGGAAGACTGGCTGGCAGGTGGGCGGTGCCCAGTGTGGGGTTGGGAGGATCCTGTTGTCTGGTACCCCAAGGCAGATATAATGGCTGACTCCACTGGGCAAAACTCCTTAGCCTCTTGTAGGCCCAGAGCTGGGGGACCACTGTACAAATGCTCCATGATTGGACTGACGGGATTCACCTGGGCAATGCAGCACTGCCAAGCCCAACACTTAAAAATCATACACCAGGACCTCAGAAATAAAGATCAGTTTAAATGTCAGGAGATGTTGATAAAATAATCAATTTGGGATTCTTACTCGTAGCCTGCTGGTCTATACGCCTATATAATGCACTCAGAGCCTGTTTCCAGCTTATCCCCACTACCCAGAGGGCTAGGAAATTACTTGACTTAAAATGGAAAATGAGTCTCACCTAATCACAAAGCTCCAGGAGCTGGTTCTTTAAGAAACACACCAGCTCTTGTGAGACTCATGATAAAATTATGAAGGTTAGTGATGCTGCTGAGCCATGTCCCCTTTCCCGTGAGCAATGCCGGTGGGCCGGGACCCCTTTCCCTGAGCGATGCCACTGGGCCTGGGCCCCTTTCCCGTGAGCGACGCCACTAGGTCCAGGACAGGTGCCTCTCACAAACAAGCTGAGTGTTCCCACTCCCTGGCACAAGCTACCCACACTTCCTGCACGTGGATATGCAGGGTGGTGCAGCTGTCTCTCGGTGGCTCTGTTTTCTGACTCAGGAGCAGGGCTGTTTGTGGGGAGCCTGGCAAGGAAGCCTCGGAGGCGCCTGTCCAGATGAATTCAGTGCTTCCCTGTGCCCTAGGGCACCTGCATTGTGCACCTAGTGGAAGAACTTTCCACAGCGCTGGAGCCCCGGAAATACTCCCTGGGAACCTGTCTACTCTGCCGGTCCCAGAATGCCCAACTTACCCTGCACATTCACCAGGCTTCACTGGGGCTTGGGCTGGGTTTTAAAGACGTTCACAGAGCATTTCCTTGCCTGGTTTATACACTTACTTCCAGCGATTGCCTACAAAACATCTGCTCTTTTCAATGTCACAGTCTGGTCACTTATACATCGCGTCTCCACCACTGCCCACAAAACCATGGATTCATACAGCCATAGACTTGGAGGCCTAAAGGGACCGACAGATCGTCTCATCAGATCTCATGAACAGGCCCATTCAGTGTCACCCAGTTACGCCTGTGTTGAGTCCAGTATTTTGTGTTCGGCTCAGGCATCCTTCAGAAAGTGGCTAGTCTGGATTTGAAGTTATCCCGAGATGGTGAACCTCTGATGGTGCCTTGGGAGTTGGTTCCAATGGTTAATCCCGGTAGCACAGCATGCCATTCACATGCTACTCTCCTGTCACCGTCACTGGGTGGGTACAGTCAGGCCCAAGGTGCCTACCAGAGCTGGCTGGAAATTTTCCAATGGAAGCTTTTCTTTTAGAAATTGCTGATTTAATAAACTTTCACTTCACTCAGCTGCTGGTGTTTGACAAAGCTGTGAGCAATGGCACAGAGAGGTACTGGGTTATTCCTGGAGAAGGATCCCCCTCAAAAACCAAAAACAAAGGAAGCTCCAATACCTGCCTCTGCTGTAGCTCATAGCTTTGTCCAAAACCAACAGCTGAGTGAAGCTAACAAGAGTCTGGTTAGTTTCATGCCTGCTGTTCAGTGGTGGGCAACTGTGACACTGACAAGACTGCTGTCAATTTCAGGCATCTCCCAGTGGCTGCCTGGGCTGCCAAGCTCCCCAGCAACTCACCAGGTGGGCTGCCGCAGAGCTAGGCCTCTGTGGGAGCCTGGGAACCTGGAGAGCTTATTTAATTTTGGAAACACCAAAATGTTCCAGCTTTGGGAACATTCTGGTTTTTCTGAAGGGAAATATTGCGGATTTCCAGGTCTGCAAAATATTTCAAGTGTTTGGTTTTTCATCCTGAATTGGGACAAAATAAATTCCCCAAACTGGCAACCCGTTTCCCCAGCCAGTTGTCAGCCTATGGAGGGGCTGCGGGCTCAGTTGCACTGCCAGACACAGGAGAGTGTAGGCCAGAGTCCACAGGCCACGCTGCATGGATACCCTGGGCGTCACACAACTGCGGGTGCATTATGGTGTGATATTCCCCAGCGATACCCATGGTTGTGAGGCACTCACTGCTACCTGCCCGTAGTGTGAGGCACTCTTTTCTCTGCCTGTTGTGAATCAGCTCCCTGAAACCCCCAGCTTCTGGCAGCACCATCACTGTCTTTCAGGCCCCCCCTGGCCTCTGTACAAGCAGCGATAGGCACGCACCAACTCCCCAATACTTGGAATGTTCCCTGCAGTGTCCAGCCCCTTATCCACTGACCACTCACAGAATTACCAGGTCCGCTGTTCCCAAAAGGACAGTACATGCCAGCTGATAAAAGTCAACTCAGGACCAGCACTTTGCTTAACACCACAGCCCTGAGATATATTTATAGTGAAAACATTTATTATCACACAGCAGAGATCCAGCTGACAGCGAGCAACAATGTTAGAAACAAATGGTCACATATAAAACAGAATCAGAGCACACTTTCCACTCCGCCATCCTGTGTGGCAAAGACCATCTGAACAGGTTTCCTCAGGGGCGGGAGGCCCGTTTTTCTGAAGTGGTGCTGGAGGGTTGAGGAGAAGCGTGGCTGGGAAGATGGAGCTAGTGGGGGGCATTTCTGGGGCTGCACAGCAGGCACCATTATTGATTCGGAGTGAGGTGGGCAAACTGCCCTGGACACAATGAACGGCACCCCAGCCCTTCACAAAACTCAGGGAAATGGGTGAGAGATTCAACCATTTCCTTATAGCTCCTTACCCCCATCACCCACCCCCCACCCCCACGCATCGCATCATTTCTGCTGCTGTCTCTGCACCTCCATACTCTGGCTGGGTGGCTGGGTGACACTGTAGCACTTTCCACGCGGCCGGTGCCACCATGCCCCATGCAGCAGAGAACATGATGCGTTCCGCCTAGCGCATTATGGGTCCCACAGGTAGAGCAAGAACACCCCTCCCTGGCTTGCCCCACTGAAGGTGAGGCATAGGCGGGTGGCGCTGTTAATTGTTACCAGCAAGAGCCACGAGCCACACTCCACGGCTGCAGAGTTCTACCGCCTGGGACAGTCGGACAGGTTCATATCTTTCCCATGAGCCATGCAGTCTGTCCTCACGCAGGGGGTGAGCATGCCCGTTAAATCAGGCTGCAACAGACCCACTTTCACACTCAAGCCTGGGGGCTAAAGAGGCTCATTTACGGAGCATCTGGGGCGGGGTGGCTGGGTGCTGAGGCCTGATGTTAACACTCAGGCAGTGCCCAGCTGCCCAGAGCCCTTTAGGGGTCAGCCCCTCCGTGAGGCCATGGAGTTCTCAAGGAAGAACGAGAGACTCTGAGTAGCTAACCAGCTCCCCAGAGTGAACAATTAGCTGTAAGATAAATCAGCGCCAGAGTCTATTTCCCCTTTCAGACTGCAAATCTCCAGCACTCGCTGGGGCTGGGGTCACTCGCCTCACTCATGACAATGGGGCCAGCCCCACTGGCCTGCCAGGGGAACCGAAATACCAGGAAACTCCCCATGACCCAGGATCTGGCTTTGCTGAAAAGTTACCATGGATTTTTACTGAAGACGGAGCCCCTCCTCACTCAAAGCCCTCTGGCTGGAGTGCGCTGGACGGTACACCGGAGTCTGGCCAGGATAGCCCTGGGGATATCTGCTAATGCTGCCTTTGAAGCACTGCCTGGGTCCGGCCTGCCAGGAGGAGGCAATCCAATCTGAGTCCCCGAAGTGACATAAGACGCCTTCCAAATCGAGCAGATGTGGGAAGTGAAATTCAGCTTCAAATCGATCCAAGGTCAGTTAGAGGAAAGCCGAGTTCCAAGCAAAGCTGCTGGGAAGTAAGTGGTAACAGTCCCCAGCCAGCACAGAACTCCAGCCTCTGCTGACCCAGTTACTGCTAACACTCAATTGCAGAAAACTGTTACTTAATTGCCAAGCCACAATGCCAAAGAAACCTGCACGGGGCGGCAAAGCCCTTGGCGGCCGCACACTCGCCTCTGGGGGCTGGGTGATCGCGAAGGCCCAGTGCTCCCTGCCAAGGCAGCCACCCACGACAACCCCAGCAAGCTGGTAACATGCTGCCTTTGCCAGGTTTATGCAGCCCCCAGACTGTATGCAGGGACAGAGAGCTGGGATGCCAGGCTAATTCCAAAGGGCTTCGAGGGGTGCTTTAGAAACACCCCAGGCAGAAACCAGGATCTGGATCAGGACTTGTGACCTGTGTAGCCAATTGAGGGCTCATGGGGAGATCAGCAGCCCCATGGAAAGCCAGCTACCCCTGCTGTCCATCCTAGCCTCTCGCCAACCCGCTCCCATGCCCTGTACCCCACTGACATGGCTCTTACCATGCTCTCTGAGGACCTCTTCCTGGCCTGTACTCCAGCCTCATCAGCAGCTGCCTTTGACACTTCTCCTCTCCGTCCTGTCCTCTGGGCGGTTTTGTGACTGTTCTCTCCTGGGTCTCCCCCTGCACCTCAGATCACTCCTTCTGGGTCTCGTTGGCATGGTTATCCTTCTTCCCTCTTCTCTTTCAGTGGGGGACCCACAGGACTCTGCCCATGGCCCCTTCCTCCTCTCCCTCACACCTGCTCTCTGGGTGACCTCAGCCACCAACAGGGCTTTGAATTCTATCTTTACGCCGACACGCCTGTTGTTCTGTTACATGCCTGTGCACATGCTCCTGTCACAGCTTTGACTCCAGGGCACACTCTGGAGGGGTACTGTCGCACACTCTGGAGGGGTACTGTTGCACACTCCAGAAGGGCATGGAGTCCATTGATACAGACAGTCATTGTTCGCTCTCCCCCCGGGTTGCCAACTCTCATCATTTTATTGTAAGTCTCACAAAAGTTGGTGTTTGCCTTAAAGCCCCAGCTCCAGGAGTCCTGTGATTACATGAGACCCTCAGCTTGCATTTTTTAAAAAACTACATTTCTAGCCCTCCTGGTTGCAGAGAAACACTCGACAATGTTACCTGAGCACAGCCTACAAGTACAGAAGCCAGAAGGCAAAGCAACAGATCCAAAAATTACTACTTATTAAAAACCTCCTGGTTTGGGGGGCCTGATTCATAAGTTTTAAATGCTTGGGGTTTGCCGGCTGTGTGCTCTCACTCTGACACCTGCCCACCCTGGCATGACGGGGTCACGCTCAGCTCCCCCACCCAGCAACACACAGGCTCTTGCCAAAGTGCAGCCTTTCCAAAAGCTTCATGTACAGTCTGAATCCAGCTTGCCAGGCCCCTGCTCCCATTTTGTGCGGCTGCTTGAAGGGGGAGCCTCCTGCAGGGTGGAGCTGTCACTGGCTGTCCACTGAGTTATAAGCCACAAGAGAGCTGAAATGCACAGTAGCGTGAGTTCGGCATGTCTGGCTGCCCAAACCAGAGGGTGCCAGGCTGGGTGCCAGTTTGCAGGGGCCTACTGCAGCTTCTGCTCATGTCCCTGCCAGTCCCAGCCAGCTACCCCACCCCCACCCCACCACCCCCCCACACACACTGCAGCTCGGGCGATGCTGGACCCGCCTCATCTCTCATTCATACTGGTCCAAGGATTTTATCCTCCCATCTCCAGGAGGGAGGCCCCCTGCAAGCAGCATGTTGTATGTCTCTGAGTCCACGCAAGGCTGCCTGGGCCTGGCAGAAAGGCTTATGGGACTTCGGTCGTTTTCAGAATAGTCGTAATTGACAATGGGCCTTGGAAACAGGGAGAATCACTGGCAATTGATCAATAGTACAAATAGCGCGGAAGCACTGAGAGCGGTTTTCCTCATGGGATTGACAAGGGCTCCGTTCCGATGACCCCTGACTCCATGGCAGCCCCTTGCTCACTCCAGCAGCCTTGCTCCATGCTCATGGTGAGCTGAGGTCTCATGCCGACCATCAGGCACGACTGTACTGTGCGCTCGTGTCACTGACTCGTGCAACGCTACTCCTGACTTGGGCTAGCAGGCTGGAGCTGGCCGCAATGTGAGCAGAAGCTGCAGCAGGCCCCTACAAACTGGCTGTGTGGGGAGGGATGGATGGATGGAAGGTGGGGTGGAGGGGAATGGATAGAAGGAAGGAAGGAGGCATGGAGGGGGTGGATGAATGGACCCGTGGATGGGGCTGGGAGAGATTCTGACACTAAAGCAAGACTCCTCTCCTAGGATCTAGGTGTCCGCGGGCAGGAACAGAGGGAGAGGGGAGACAATTCTCACTCAGTGCATTAGATCTCTCAGGGCAACCTAGGCAATTGGCCACAGGTTTCATGGTGCCTAAGGAGCATCTAGCTACAGGCTTGGTGGGGTCCTGCTGCTTTATACAGCACGAGTAAAGCCAGGGCCATTTGAGACCCAGGCTGTCAGCCAGAGCTGGAGTTGGCCAACCCACAGTACCGACAAGGTGCCATTTTTTCCCGCATGTTTTTTAAGTCATAAAATAACTGAATGCCCAATGGCACAGCTCCAGGTTTTGCACACAGGCTCCCTGCAGTGAAAACACTGCCGGCCATGGGGCAAATCCACCCCTCCCAAGCCAGTCCCTGTCCAGCTCTTCACTGTTGTCTGTGGGTCCCAGCGGGCAACACTCACCCAGACTGCTCCATGCCTTGGGCCCGGACATCTCCATAGGCCACACCTCAGCATGGGCTCCATCCAGCCCCAGGTTCCTGGCACATCATCAACACGGCTTTGGGCTGTGGGACGCCTCCTCTGATCCCATCTGATTTATCAAACCTACTTTCTCCCAGCTCTCGGTCACTGTAGCCTGAAATGCTGTCATTTAGATTCCAGCTGGGTTTGATTTCAAATCCTCCCCATCTAACATTTCAGTGACGAACATTAGCGGAGGCTAATTTACATGGCAAAGTGATCTATCCCAAGCTGCTCATTACACAAGTGAACAAATAAATAACAAATACATTAAGCAGTGGGAAACAATCAAACAAATTAGCCAAGAGATGTGAAATAATTGCAGGCCCTGACAATCCATAACAAAAAACAAGGGGGAGGAGGGCTGGGAACACATTCCCAAGGTCACCTAATAGCTGCTCTAGGAGGCTCATCTGTCTTCTGGCACATTTCAGGCACCAAGACGGGACCAGCCCCAGCCCAAAAGAGACTAAACAAGGAGCTGAAGCATGAAACCCTGTGGCTTGTTTTCTAACCTCCCTGCTCCCCGTGCATCTCGGCACAGCACCTCGGGCTACAAACTCAATACTTTTCACACACCAAGCAGAAAGTGACCATAGGGGTGGCTGTTTCCTATGGGGTGTGTGATGGGGCTGATACACCCCATCATGCTTTGGACGAGGGATGAAGGGGTGTTATGGCCCCGCAGCTGAGTTTGAATGACCTCCCCTAATCTCAGGGCAGTGGCCCTCCTATGCCAGGCTGTGCGGCCCAATGGCCAGAGTCCATATAGCAGCCTCTCCCTCAGGGATGGGTGGCCTAGCGGCCAGAGTCAATAGGGCTGCCCTGTTTGTTAGGGCTGCATGGCCTAGTGGCTGGATTGGTTGGAGGGATGGGTGGCCATGTGCTCTAATGCCAGGCGCTGGCAGTCACTCGTGGTTTGAAATGTGCAACTTTGAGCTCCTGTATAGTCTTATGTGACTCTAAAACTGGTTACCACAAAAATATCCCTGTTTCTGCTTGGGAACCAAGGAGAGCTAGAGCTAGGCCTAGCCAGCCATGGCTAGAAGACAGGTCTTGTGGGAAGTGCTGGAGATGGCACCTCCCCTATGGCTCAGTAACGAGCCAACTCCTGAGAAAGCTGCCAGAGAAGACAGGAACCTGCTGGTCAACAGTCTGGCCCCGTGGCACTCTTGGCCAACTAGGATACTTGGCACAGAACCCGGCCCCAATTCCAGCTGGGGCAATTCCATGCCACAGGCCTCCGCCGCTGCCGTTCCAGGCTTCTAACTCACCTCCTGCCCCAATGTTATGCAGTGTTGTTGTGCCAAGTAAACCAGCTGCTGGGCTCTATTTCAGAGGTGGCTGCCCTTCAGCAATGGGGGAGGTGACTCCTGTATGCAATGGCCACATCCTCAGCCCCAAACCTGGCAGAGTGGGGGCTGGAGAAAATGTGAGGAGTCGAGGCCAAAGGCAGTCTCAGCTGCCGCAGTGGACCCTGGGGCCGGGGGCTGCCACACCCCGGAGCCATCATTACGCTGCTCTGGTTCCTGCCAAGGCTTGGGCCGCTGAAGATCCAGGGCCCCTGGAGACCCCTCTGCTAGCCTTGTACTGAGCCTGGGGCCTAGCAGGTGTAACTCAGTGCAGTGAGAGGGGCTGGACCATTCAGCCTCGCTGAGGCTTTGGCCCATTGACTGGTAAGTGCTCTGGTCCCTTTGGGGTGCTCAGGGCTGTAGAAACGAGGGGCCCTCCCACACTGACCAAGGGAGCCGGGCTGCCTGAGGAACTGCAGCTTCCCAGGCTCCCCTCTCCCAAGGTCTAACAGGGGGCAAGGCCTTGTCATGCCAGCCCAGCCCCTTAGGAACCTGGTGTCCAATCCTTGGGGCCCAGCTCAGAACGCTGCTGCCCTAGGGACGATTAACGTCCCCTCCCGTCAGACACCAGCTGCCCCCTCCGGCCCTCGCCCGCTCCCACACTGCTCTGCCCCACACCTGCCCCTCTCCCCACTCCAGCCACCTGCTCCAAGTCCCATCCCCAGCTCAGCAGCACCAGCCTTGCAAGCGTCTCCATGCGGCACTGCTCTCCATGCGGCACTCCATGGACACTTTCTGCTCTCCGTGCGGCACTGCTCCCTTGGTGACGCGGCTTACAGGTGCTGGCCATGCTCGCTCTGCCTTCTGCTCCCTCTCTGCCGCTCCGCGTGCCAGCCTCCTGCTCAGCACGGAAAGCACCAGGGAAGCATTTTGCCATGATACTAGTCAAGCATCGCCTGTGCTTCTGTGTCAGTGGGTACACTGAGCGGGATGGTCGAAGGCTCTTTAAAGGCGCTCCCGGCGGCCCACGAAGCAGGAGGCTCCTGCACTGCAGAGCGGCTGCCCCGTTCAAGCCCACGGACTTTGGGAGCCCTGTGACTGGATCCCGAGGGGCCAGAGCAGAGGCTGGAGCTTTGCGCGGACTGGGGCGGTTGGAGGAGCTGGCGACTTTGCTGGGGAGACAGTGCCATCTATTGGCCACCAGCCACCCAACGTGGGCATGGAACGGAAAGAAGGGAGCCAGCCTGCCACGCTGCCCCACACTGACAGGCGCCGTGTAGGGGGAACAGGGGGAGTGGGGCAAGGGGTGGGGTGGGCTTCTCTTTCCTCTCACCCCCTTCCTTCGCCCCCTTCCTTTGTCTGTTCCCCTCTAGTTAGGAATGTGTGGGGAACACCCCATCAGGAATGGTACTGGGGGCTGCAGTCCCATCAAACCCCACAAATCGTGCAGGGTTGGTCTGGGTCAGTCCTTGCCTGGGAGACCTCCAAAGATCACCCAGGGTTTTTCAGGGAGCGATGCAGGCGAATCACTAGGGGGCGCTCTCCTCTCTGAGGCAGCGCTGGAAAGCTCACCGTGGCTTTGGTGGGGCCCAGATTTCACAACGTCTGATTCTTCCCAAACAAAGCCCTGTTCTTCTTCTATTGTTTATCATGTGCCCACATCCCCACCCAGAGATCCGGTCCCCGGACATCCAGACCAGGACAGTACCTGCCGTAACAAGGGCTCATTCTAAGCAGTCGAGCAGGCAGACACAGACGGACAGCAAATGTCACAAGAGGCTGTTGCCAGCTCTGATGAGGCTAGCACCAGTCTCACAGTGTTTGCTGTTTCCCATCAAGCCCCAGCTCCCGGAGCCCTGGGATATTGGGAGAATCTCAGCTTGCATAGTTTCTGTCTCTCCTGGTTTCAGAGAAGAGCTTGGAAAGATGGCTCACCAGGACCCAGCACAGACAGCAGAGACAGCCCCCAAGGCAGGTTGTTTACAGTATCCTGGTTATGGGGCCTGGCTGGTGACTGGAAGGCCTGGGGCTGGCCACATCCACTCCGTGCTCAAAACACACAAGCTGAGGCACTGGGGCCGTGAGCTTTCTAATGAGGGAAATGCCTTGAGGGATGATGTGACCCTGAAAATGCAAACAGCCCCCGTGTCCCCACAGGGCCCTTCCCAGCCCCAGCCTCACGCTGCGCTGACTGCAGGCTCTGATTCTCCACTGGCACATCAGTGCCCAGTGAGTGTACACTCTCCGAATCAGAGCCCTGAGTCCCCTTTATGCCAGCTTGGCAGGGGCGAGCGCTATCAAGGTATTCCTCCAGCGCAGGGCTGAGCCTGGCACACAGCGCCACCAGCTCTGCACTGCCTCGGCAGTAGCCTTTGGCACAGGGGGATGTTCCCAGCAATTCCACTCTCTTGTAAATCCCCATGGGACAAGGGAAGCAGGGGCACAAGGTAGGGCCTCATAGAGGACATGCCAGGATCTTTAGCTTCCGCTACCCTGTGCCAGTGCAAGGACCAATCTCTGTCTGCCCCTTGGCACTGGTAAATCACACAGAAGGTGAAGGAAACAGATACTCCAGCTGCTTCCTCTTGCCCAAGCAGCACTGCAGAGCTCTGAGTTGCTGCCCCCGTTCTGAGGCTGGGCATGCACTGAGATCTGGTGGTTATACTGAGGGTCTGCGTGCATCTGATCCCAGCACACTGGAGAGGAAGAAAGTAGGGGCTAGAGATCGTGAGTGTCTAGTGCTAAGAGCTCACGTGGGAGAGTGATGCAAACCCACAAAAGGGTGATGTGAATCCACAGACACCAGTGGGAAGGTGACGCAAACCCACAGACACCAGTGGGAGGGTGACACGAATCCACAGACACTAGTGCGAAGGTGATGCAGACCCACAGACATTAGTGGGAGGATGATGTGAATCCACAGACACCAGTGGGAGGGTGACACAAGCCCACAGACACTGGTGAGAGGGCGACATGAATCCACAGACACCAATGGGAGGGTGACATGAATCCACAGACACCAGTGGGAGGGTGGCACAAACCCACAGACGCTGGTGGGAGGGTGACACAAACCCAGAGACACTGGTGGGAGGGTGACACAAACCCCAAACATAGGAGAGTGACACAACTGCATCCACCTGCGTGGGATGGTGGGCAAACAGCCCTGCTGCCAGCCCAGCAGAGCCAGCCTGGGCCCGGAGAGCCAAGCCTGGCTCTTTCCTAGTGCGCTGGCACCAGTAACGAAAGGTTTGCAGGCCCCATCCTGCCCTCACTGACCCCTGAGCAGGGGGAACTGACGGGAGCTGAGCCGGTGGTTCTGCTGATGCTGCAGCAGGGCCAATGGAGCTGCAGCCCGATGCTGACTGAGCATGGAGAGCTGAGCGGAGCAGGGGTGGAGGAGCCATTTTCCAGTCACTAGCAGAGCAGAGCTCGCTCTGGACAGCACGCAGTGTATCTGAGCAGCTACTCAAGGTTGCTCACACCCAGCAACAAAAATCTACAGGGCTTTTCCCTTCCAAATTGCAGATCTCTGTGGGAAATGAACTGAGCTGAGCCAAACGCCTCCGCACTGTCTCTCTTTGCTGCTTGGTATCAGTGTATTGATTTCTGCATACAGGGAAAGTGCCGGCAGCTGGCCCTGCAGTTTGTAGCAGGTCCCTGTTTGTCAAGCAGAGCCTGATCCACCCTGGCCCTGCCTTTCCATCTGCAGCCCTTGAAACCCATTCTGGGGGCAAAGGGGTAAGTGCTAGCTCAGAAGGGGAGGGTTTGAGGCACACGTTGCACTCGTGCAAACGACACGAGGTCCAGGCGAAGAATCAGGGCTGAGTTTGGAGTCAAATTTTTGGGTGGTACAGAAAGGCAAAGAGGGGAAAGACCCACAGCCAGAATGGTTCCATCCCTTGCTGCTCTCAGCTGATCGTCAGCACCCCTGGACGTGCAGGTGGGTGCTGTTCCCCATTGCACAGGTAACCCACGGTGCACTGAAAAACTTGAGGCAAAAGCTCGGGGAGAGCGAGGAGGCCGGGGGGTGAGGCAGCCAGTGGGAGGACAAGGCAGCAGAGCAGCACCCGGACTGGAAATCAAGCCACGAGATGGAAACTCAGAAAAGGCAGAGACTCGACTGCGTTTGAAAATGAGGTCTGAGCAAACCAGCCTGGCACATTGGTCATAATGAACTCCTCCAGGCTGAATCTCCTCACTCGCCGCAGGGCGAAGGCTCTGGGCCCTGGCTGTCAGGCTCCTGCATGCGTTTCGGACTGTGCATGTCTGTCTGGGACTGTGCAAGCAGATCACAACTGTGCACACGTGTCCGGATGATGGTGTACAGCTGGCATCGTGCTCACATGTTGGGATTGTGCACATTAACAAATTTGCTGAACTGCTGCACTTTGCTTCTAAAAGATCCTGCACAATCTGGCAGGCAGGGAACAAAGCTAATCTTGTCCTGCTGGTCTTACAGTTAGGAAGTTTTTCCTGAGATTTAATCTACATCTGCTCTGCTGGAGTTTGAACCCATCACCTCTTGTCCTGCCCTCTGTGGCAAGAGAGAACAACTTCTCTCCA
Organism: Chelonia mydas; assembly: GCF_015237465.2. Lineage (NCBI taxonomy): Eukaryota > Metazoa > Chordata > Testudines > Cheloniidae > Chelonia > Chelonia mydas. The sequence continues at coordinate 4,581,632 of NC_051258.2, forward strand.
TCTTCTTTATGGCAGCCGTTCAAGTATCCGGAGACTGCTATCGTGTCCCCCTTTACTAAACAGACCCAGTTCCTCCCTTTGCTCATATGGCTGCATTCCATCCCGGTGACCAGCTGGGTCAGAAATAGGGTCAGTGAAGGAGTCAGAGCCCGAGCGCCAGCCTGATCTGTAACTTCGGAGCATTGCCTATGCTACTAGCACGAGTGACTCATGTGAGCCCCGCTGTTGCCCTGGGCTGCAGGGACTGGCAGGGGCTGTGCAGACGTCCCCTGAGTCAGCACCCACAAACACAGCTCAGGTGCCCAGACCACCTGCTCCATGACCAACAGCTGTGGTGAGAGAACAAGGGGCTTGCAGTGCAACATGGCAGCAAAAGAGACATCAAGAAAGAAAAGACACAAGGGGAACTAGCAACAGAGATCTGTGTTTGAAATAAACATGGAGACCACTCAACCCAGAGCAAAGCTGACAGCCCCTGGGCTGCGGTGCCAGGGTCAGGGGCTGCGGTGCCAGGGTCAGGGGCTGCGGTGCCAGGGTAAGGGGCTGCGGTGCCAGGCCCAGGGCCTGTGGTGCCAGGCCCCTGGGCTGCGGTGCCAGGGTCGGGGGCTGCGGTGCCAGGCCCCTGGGCTGCGGTGCCAGGCCCAGGGGCTGTGGTGCCAGGGTCAGGGGCTGCGGAGCCAGGGAAGTGAGAAGGAGAAAATCTTCCACCTGCAGCTGCCAGTGCTTCATCTGGAGAGTCTCTGCTGAAGCCACTTGGCCTGTCCCTGCCCCTGCTGCAGAGCAGAGATCTCAGGCCCTCAGCCCTGGATGCACTAGCACAGAGGAGAGGAACGGCCCCCGGCCCTAGGGCTCTGTGCCAAGCTGGACCGGCCCAGGGGAGCGCAGGGGCATTCGCTCTGCTGGCCAGCGTGAACGGGCAGCAGCACCGTGGCCCCATCCAGCCTGGGAGGCAGAGGGGCCCGAGGCAGGAATCCACACAAAGACAAGAAGCTGCAACAAACAGACTCATGAAAGGCACACGCAGCAGAGTGAACACCAGTAAATAGAGATGGAGATGAAGGGACAGGGAATCAAAGGCAGAAAAACAGAGGGGGGGGCGGGACTACAGCCAGCTCCTCGAAGAGCTGAGGAGCGAGAGATGAAAGAGGACGAAGAGCATTTGAAGGAGAAACGAGAGAGAGAGAGAGAAGGGGGAGGAAGGCCACGTGTTTAGCATTCGGGCCCCCATCGTGCCGAATGGGCACAGCGACCACACTGTGACAAATCTGCCCCAGGAACACCCAGAGCCAGGCAGCAAGATCCCTGCCCCGGAGCCCCGGAGCAGCATGAAGTGGCCTGTAGGCCATCAGTGGGCACAGTGCCCAGAGAGGTCTTTGGTGCGTTGACAAACCGGCCGTGCTGTAACAAGGGGCCCGTGGGTGACACCTGCGTACTGCTCTGTCCCGGGGTCTGAGCCCAGGGGCTCAGGCGCAGGTCCGGGGGGGTCAGGAGGGCCATGCTGTGCCGGACAGCCGAGGGAACTACTTGTGCAGGGGATGTGGCACTGAGATTCAGGACCAGGGCTTTACCCCACCTTTGCACCCTCCGGATCCTGGCCTGCTCTGGGGGCTGAAAAGGCCCCTGGTGTAAGTTAGAGCAGCCCACTGCTGCTCTAACCTATGGCAGCCTGGCCCAGGTGCCAGCAGCCTGCATTGAAGCCCAGAGTCTCACAGACCCATGCGCTGTGGGCCCATGGCCTCCTGCCCCTGGGCTCCACCCCAGCATGCCCCTTACACCGCGGCTTGCAAGCGGGCAGTGTAGGGCTCGTCACTGGGCCAGCTCTGAGGGACTTTCCCTCCGCCAGCTGCGGTGCATGGCTAGCCCCTTGACACGGCAGGGCAGGGACACAGTCTCGGACCCCCAAAGGTCTCTGGGTACCGAATGCCACTGAGTTCACACTCCCATAGATCGCATGGGACATAGGCACCACAGTCTGTGGTGGGGCTGGTTAATCACTGGGTGAGGTGTCTACAAGCCCCATACGCTGGAGCTGCCAGCCAAGCAGTGTCTGTCTCTAAGGCTCTGTGTGCGGAGCGGGGGCTGGAATCTAGCACCTCTCTGGAACTGAACTCTCTGCCATGAGTGGGGCCCGAAGCAGCTGCCCTAGCAGCACCCTCTGCAAAGCAGTTGCCCATTGGAGAAGGGCATTCATAGAAGGTCCCATTGCTCCTCTGTCCTTGCTGACACATACCTGTGGGCTGGAGCCTGGCGGCCAGCCTTGCACATGTCTGGAGAGGCTTCGGCAGGTCCTGAGCAGCCAGGGCAGGGCTCGGCTGGGCTGTCAGGAGCTGGCCTTACGTCTCTCTCATCTCACCTGGCTTATTTAGAATCATAGAATCATAGAATATCAGGGTTGGAAGGGACCTCAGGAGGTCATCTAGTCCCACCCCCTGCTCAAAGCAGGACCAATCCCCAACTAAATCATCCCAGCCAGGTCTTTGTCAAGCCTGACCTTAAAAACTTCTAAGGAAGGAGATTCCACCACCTCCCTAGGTAACGCATTCCAGTGTTTCACCACCCTCCTAGTGAAAAAGTTTTTCCTAATATCCAACCTAAACCTCCCCCACTGTAGCTTGAGACCATTACTCCTTGTTCTGTCATCTGCCACCACTGAGAACAGTCTAGAGCCATCCTCTTTGGAACCCCTTTCAGGTAGTTGAAAGCAGCCATCAAATCCCCCCTCATTCTTCTCTTCCGCAGACTAAACAATCCCAGTTCCCTCAGCCTCTCCTCATAAGTCATGTGTTCCAGTCCCCGAATCATTTTTGTTGCCCTCCGCTGGACGTTTTCCAGTTTTTCCACATCCTTCTTGTAGTGTGGGGCCCAAAACTGGACACAGTACTCCAGATGAGGCCTCACCAATGTTGAATAGAGGGGAATGATCACGTCCCTCGATCTGCTGGCAATGCCCCTACGTATACATCCCAAAATGCCATTGGCCTTCTTGGCAACAAGGGCACACTGTTGACTCGTATCTAGCTTCTCGTCCACTGTAACCCCTGGGTCCTTTTCTGCAGAACTGCTGCCGAGCCATTCGGTCCCTTGTCTGTAGCGGTGCATGGGATTCTTCCGTCCTAAGTGCAGGACTCTGCACTTGTCCTTGTTGAACCTCATCAGATTTCTTTAGGCCCAATCCTCTAATTTGTCTAGGGCCCTCTGTATCCTATCCCTACCCTCCAGTGTGTCTACCTCTCCTCCCAGTTTAGTGTCATCTGCAAACTTGCTGAGGGTGTAATCCACACCATCCTCCAGATCATTAATGAAGATATTGAACAAAACCGGCCCGAGGACCGACCCTTGGGGCACTCCACGTGATACCGGCTGCCAACTAGACATGGAGCCATTGATCACTACCCATTGAGCCCGACAATCTAGCCAACTTTCTATCCACCTTATAGTCCATTCATCCAGCCCATACTTCTTTAACTTGCTGGCAAGAATACTGTGGGAGACCATGTCAAAAGCTTTGCTAAAATCAAGAAACAACACGTCCACTGCTTTCCCTTCATCCACAGAGCCAGTTATCTCATCATAGAAGGCAATTAGATTAGTCAGGCATGACTTGCCCTTGGTGAATCCATGCTGACTGTTCCTGATCACTTTCCTCTCCTCTAAGTGCTTCAGAATTGATTCCTTGAAGACCTGCTCCATGATTTTTCCAGGGACTGAGGTTTGATTTTCCCTTTCCTCTCACAGGTTTTGGTGCAGCACTGGGCTTGTAGAGATCATCTGTGCTGTTCCCAGCTAATGTAATTTACCAGCTCCCCACTGGGGAAGCAACTAGAAAGAGCCTATTAAAGTGGCAGGGCCGTCGGCTTTATTTGCCACCATTAAGGGCTTGTCGCCTGCACAGTCAGCCTGGGCTCTTACCTAGGTGTTCCCCGAACTCCCCCTCACCATGTCCACACACAAGCTCCTCCGCCCTGAGTGAGATCTGTGTTCCACCAGGCTGGCTGGCCGGGCGGGGGCAGGTTAGAGCCCAGGTGCTGCTGTCATTTGGGCTGGGCGCCCACCCACTCTGCAGTGAGCATGCAGGTGAAATCACTCCTGGGCGACAGTCCACCAGGGTCTTCCCACGGTCCTGCCGTGTGCCCAGAAGGACAGACAAGTTCTCCCACAATCCTTTGGGAAAGACTCATAGAGCGGCCCAACTGACTGCAGCACAAAGACCCACGGGATGTGCCCCCCAGATCCCAGCGACTGGCACAGGGAGCGCCTCCCCAGTGACAACACAGGAACCTGGGCAAGGCATTGCAGTGTGGCTGCTCACAGCTGTACTGGGCTCGCCCGGGGGCTCAGAGCTGGATGCCCATCAGACCAGCTAGCTCTGCAGTGAGACTGACCCTGCAGTTGCCAATCCCTTGGGGAGAAGGTTCTAGGGACAAGGACACACCCTGCCCCAGCCCTGGCTTGTTCTGCCTGGCACCCCCGTCCTGTCCAGCCCCTCTCGTCTGCCCACCTGCGAGGGGCTCCCGCCCCGTGTGCTCTCTCCGTTAGCCCCATGCCCACCCTCTCCACACTGTGGCACAGAGGAGCTGTACAGTTGCTGGGGATTTGCCTCCCACCCAGACGAGTGTTTCTTAGTCACTCGCTTCAGCAGACAGCCCTGCGGGTCTTCCTCTCGCAGCCACATGGGTTTGATCCTCCGCCCAGCCCGTGTTGTGCCTTCTGGGCTCGCTCAGCGAACATGCTTCCAAGTGCCCCTGTGCCCATGTCACCGTATGCTGCTGCTCTGTCACACACTGACTTCCCACGGTGCGTGGGGGCCCTGCTGTGGCTGTGTTCACATGCCCCTTTGAGCTCAGTGCTCCTTTGGCATCAAAGGCAGCGCCGCCCGTTACCCTGGTGTCCCTGCCCCTTTGCCCAGCCCTCTCTGCAGAGGGTGGCAGTGGGCTGGGCGGTTAATTCCCCTGGGCAGGGAGGAGAACGCCACCAGCGCTGTTGGCTCTCCAGCTGCTGGGCAATGGCCATGTCCGGATGGCTTTCCCCAGCCACCCCACCCCAGAGCTTGCTCCCATCAGCCCTGCTTTGGTCACTCCTGGGGGGCTCACGTCACAGGGCAGGAGCTGCTGCAGGATATAGCAGCCTGCTCATCGAGCAGGGGATCTGGGCCGGAGCTCTGCACAGCTCTGCTATGGGACTCCTTAGCTGCCTTGCCCTCGGGTGCTCCCCGCCCACCCCTTACCCCAGGCCTTTCGAACCTTTCCATTGGGCCCCTGTCCCACGAGCCCTCCCAGCTCCCTGCAGTCCACAATCCGAGCCGGCTGCATGCCCTGCAGCCAGTTCACTTCCAAACCACGCCAAGGAAACAAGTATACACCCTCGTGTTCCACACGTTTCACTTCCTCACCCTCATGTCCCGCCCTGATACCAAATGGCGGGACTATCTACCATCTGTGGATGGTGAGGAACCCCGGTGGGCCAGCTTGTATTCCACCCTGAATTCACAGCCCCCTGGGGGTATCGGCTGGCAGCTCCTCCATGGAGCAGTGAGCACAGGAGTATATCTGGCGTGGTTCACCTCCATCCCTGACACCTGCCCCTTCTGCAGCGTGAGGGAGAACCTGGCGCACGCTTATCTCAAATGTGCCAGGTCGCAGCCCCTATTCCATCTCCTCCAGAGCCTCCTGTTGTGGTTCTGGCTGCACTTTTCCCCACATCCGTTTATATTCGCACACCTTGTTCATGGCCCCATGAAGTCGCTAGACCTTCTCGTCCACCAAAGTGGCCAACTTCAACCCCAAGAGGAGGATGCTGGACGAGGGGGTGCTCTGCGACTGTGGGGCCTGTTTCCGCTCTTCCCTGGTCTCATGCATCCAGGCAGAGTTCCTCTGGGTGGCCTCCGCGGGCTCCCTAGACAGCTTTGAGGAGCAGTGGGTGCTGTCCGGGGGTCTCTGCTCAGTGTCGCCCTCTGGATCCCTAGTTTTGAACCTGTGACCTTCACTCCTGTTGTTCATTAGATGTCCCCTGCGTTCGGTTGGTTCCCGGGTCCAGTGGTGCCTTACACAAGGCTGGGATGCTGGTAATCTGCAGTTAGCCTTTGGTGCTCAGGTGATGGACAGAGGTTAGATAGCTACTGAACTGGATGCATCCGTTGAAGTGAGCTGGAGCTCACGAAAGCTCACGCTCTAATAAACGGGTTAGTCTCTAAGGTGCCACAAGTCCTCCTGTTCTTTTAGCGGATACAGACTAACAGGGCTGCTCCTCTGAAACCTATTGAACTCCGGTACTCCCTGCGCCCCCATGTGGGGGACAAGGAAAGCCTTTGCCTAGGGCGTCTCTGCGCTTGGCACCCCCTTCACAGAGGGCAGGAGAGGAAGGTCGAGGTCCCTAGTTAAGGAGCCGTGGAAGAGGCCCAGACAGGTACCTTCTCTGCCACTTGCACGTGGTTTTGTGGCTGAGGCAATGCTGCCACCTGGTGGGCAACCTGCAAACCACCAGTTCCCCTGGCCGCGCTGCGTCCTTCAGACACGACTTCTCCCCAGCCACTTCGCAGGGAGGGAAGGGCTGGGCTGAGATTCTGGGGGCTCGCTTACATATCGTTTCTTACATTCTCATTGGAAGGAAGCTAACGCGTCTCTGGGCGACCGCAGGAAACAAACGACTCCTGCAGGTGTCTAGAGAAATTGGCTCTGGAAGTGGCTACAAGGCACCCGTATTGATAAGAGCGCCGCGCCACATTTATAATCCACTGCCCTGCGGCTCCCCACGCGGGCGGCCCCCTGCCCATCCTAGGCGCCTCCTCTGTCCCCCCACAGCCCGCCCCCCATTTCTGCCTCATTTTCAGCATCCCAGCCCCATCCCTGGCACTCTCCACACTGCCCGCAGAGACTCGGTGGCCTGAAAGGCGGGTGCCGCTGGTACAGTTGGAGTAGTGGGCATTCGCCACACTGACTAACCTCACCAAGGGTGGCAGCCGAAAGCCCCCATAATCCAGTGCTACTGCCCATGCACATGGCCACACAGTCTGGAGGGCATGGGAGTCCTGAGACAGGCCTAGACAATGGGAGTTGACAGGCGGAGGAGAGCCGTTAGGGGTTGTCTTACACCCAGGTGTGCTGCTGGGCACCAGGACAGAGCAGCTCCCGCTGCAGATGCCACGGGGCTGTTCAGAAAATGTTTAAACTCACTTCTGATTAGACAGCAAAGGAAGGAGCCTCCACAGCAAGAAGGTTTCCCAGGCATGGCCAGAGCCTGAGAGCCCCACTGCTGTCAGGAGCACAGAGGGTCCGGAGGGGTCAGAGACAGGACATGTCCCGGCGAGTCCCTCCCCTGGGAAAGAGACCAGCACAGCATGCGGCCAATAGCGTTGCTATTACTGCAGTGGTGAGCCAGCATGTGGGATGAGATGGCCCCTGTAGAGTGGCTAGCCGTCTAAAGGACAGAGAACGGATTCGAATGGGGAAGGCTCCACGGGGCACTGAGCCATCACACTGGTTCCACAGCTTCTCCTATAACAGAGACCTCTATTACCGTAGTCTTGTTCGGCCCGTAGGCCGCTTTGCATGGGGCAGGGGCTAGCGTTGCGACCTGGCCATTCCCCTTTGGCTGCCGGCTAGTTCGCAGCCTGTACTCAACATTCAGCTCAATTGTGCTTTGGGCAGAGACGCTCCCGAGCGACACTCCCAGTCTCCAGTCGCTGACACCAGCACGAAGCCGTCCGCCTCTGAGGGCCACCCCCAGGAATGTGATCAGCTGGGCCCAGGCTGATTGTCAGAGCTGGTCCCTGAGACACAGACGAGTGGCAGCCAGCTGTTTCTCTATCGCCGCAGTACCCAGCGCATTCACCCTCCCGCCACCCCGGCAGGCAGGACAGCGAGCATCCCCATTGCCCAGCCCAGGATCCCGGGCACAGGGGCCGGATTCACACCTGGACTAGGCTGTTGTGAAGCACACGCTGCGTTCTGCACCGCGCCGAGGCTCCTCTGCGCGGTGTGGGGAGAGCTGGGGGCCAGAGCCTGCCCTTCACACCAGCCTGCCGCTGGGCACGGAGCCGCCTGTGCTAGCCAATGGGAGACGCTGAGCAGAGGGGTGTGTCCTAAGCCCCGCCTCTCACGGAGCTAGGTGCCCGAATCTGGGCTCCTAGGAGCACCCAGCCCCACTAGTGATCCACGCCCGGGAGCCAGCTGCCTGCAGGCAGGTGGTTTAGGTCCTTCGGGGGGTTCTTGTGAGAATGAGTTAGGTGCCCACCTCACTCCCCAGAGAACAGATGGGGGAGGAGGGTGCCCAGCTTATAATGTTTAGCACATCTGGAATGTGGGAGAGCTTGTTCAGTTCCCCCTCCGCCGCTGGGGGGGAGGGGGGAAAGGATCTGACCAGGGCCCTCCCACCCCCCAGGTGGCTCTCGCCCCGGGCTGTTCTGACATGTGGGGAGGGGGCTCCCTCCATCTCACCTGATGAAGCTGTTCCCCTGGGGATAAACAATGAACTGGTCATTAGAGCTGGACCCTGGGTCTCCCACCTCCCAGGTGGGTGCCCTAAGCACTGGGCATTCTCTCGCTCCGGCCCCGTGGAGCTGTTCCATGGTGCAGAACGATGTAAATAGCCACTGGGCCAGAGCCAGAGAGCTAGAAAGAGAGTGACTCCAAAACCTAGTGGTTAGGGTGTCGAGGCAGGAGACCCAGGGTCCTGGCCCCCTTCTGCAATCACTAGAACAGCTGCCGTAGGAGGGAGTGAGGGAGCTGCACACCACAGCATCCCGGAGCTCAGAGGTGAGAGGCTCCTGAACCAGGGGGCGGGTGCTAACTGCTGGGCATTGCCACCACCACCACTCTGTCAGTGGGCAGATTTTGAATAGGACCTGATCTGGTAGGTGGCCTCTGAGCTCCAGAGGCCCCAACTTTCTAATGTGCCGGGCTAATCCCAACCAGCAAACCCTTGTGACCCAATGCAGTGTTTTAGCCTCAAAGAGATTTGCTTTTGCTCTTTCAGACCAAGCACAGGACTGTGGTGCTGGAGCTGTGACTTGGAACCCTTGGTTCTGGCTAACGGTGGTGACTGGAGAAGGGAGTGGGATTACATTAGATAAGAGATCATTTCTGCAGTCAACCAATCTTGATTATTGGGGGAGGGGGGGTGCTCAGCCAGCTCCCCACAGTTGCTAATGCACTGGAGAGACAGTTGCAAAATGGCTGGATGTGACCATGGCAAAGCATTTCCCAGGTCTCTGTTAGTGCCAAGCCCTGTCACTGCAGATGAGCCTGGGTAGTGAGGGAGGATTTAATCTCTGCTCAGGGAGCGAAGGCACGGAGAGCTGCACCATCTGGCCTGCAGCATCTCACAGTGAAGAGGGAACCGCCAGCCAAGCGCAGATTCCCTGTCCCCCTCCTGGAGCCAGAGAGCCACGTGGAAGGGAACCCAGACACCCCAAAAGAGATTTGCCATCTCAAAGAGCAGCAGCGAGGGCAGCACAAGCTGTTTGGTCAAGTTGGCAATAGCAGGTAGCAAGAGCTGCGCTCAGACTGACCCAGGACACAGCCGGGGAAGTGGCCGTGGGCGTGGCTGGTGAGATGATCACAGGCTGCGTTCGAATGCCTGCAGCACCACTTTTCTAGTCTCAGCAAAGGACATGGAGAAAGAACGGAATAAAACCCCGTGCTCAGATTCCACCATCATACGGGCTGCATCCGCAGCAGCCAGGGATACTGAGGGAGTTCTTGAGAAGACGCTGCAGCCGTGGAATTGACAAGGCTGGCTGCAGATGAGACTCTGTCTGGCGAAGACAAGCCAGCACCACTCATTCATCTGACGGGGCTGTTAATACTTACCCGGCATGAAAATGATCCCAGCCATTCATGCCTCCATCGGGTGGTAGCACCACCTTGTCTCCACTGTGGCAGGTTCTGTAACCACGTGCATTGTCTTTGGGGACTGGGGTGAATGGGTTGTGTTTGATTGTGTTCAACTCCATGGGGGAGGTTACCCAGCTCCTAGAGAACTGAAAATGGGGTTGGGGGGATTAAGGTGAATCACTAGGACTAAACAACTCTAGAAGGGTACCACCCCCTGGAGTGGCGTGCGTGGAGTGGCTCAAGTTGCATTGTCCAGTAACTAGGAGCCAAAGAAAAATGGCTTTTGATAGAAAAAGGCTACATTTAAACTGACTCGGAGTCTTCTTTCAGACCCAGCAAACAGACAGGACTGTCTGGCCAAGGGGGCTCCAACCGGGCAGAAGGGTTGGAAGAACTTTGACCTACCAGGGCCCCATAAGACTGATGGGTGACTTGCAGAACATTTCAGCAGGTGTGTAGGAACTTTTATTGTTTTTCATGTTTCTCTGTAAGGCTTTTTCCCTTAAGAGTAAAGGTGCTTGCTTGGGAAAAGCTGGGTGGTAACTTGTAACTGCTGGCAATACATTCTTCATAGTCCTCACAGACAGAGCAAAGCACAGATGCTGGGCATTAGGCAGTCTGGCTTGCTGGGGATATCCCAGTGTAAGGCAGGGAGGTGGGAAGCCATAAAACCCCGGTCAGGAGGTAGAGTGATGCAGGACACTCCCTCTCCCCCCCAGAGAGGTGATGACTGGGAGCTGGAAACCCTAAGTGGGTGCCCTAAGTGCAGTGACCCTCAAATTGGGACACCCACTTCTCCAGTCTGTGTGTAGGAGTGTTGAGGGGACCATGTCAAATACATTCTTGAAATCTAGGTCAAGTGGGTCAGATGGGGTTCACCTGTGACAGCTGGCATGGGCACCTGCACATCATGGAGTGGGGCAGGGAAGGACCCTGTGGGGTCTGCTGTTACACAGTCTGGAGGCACGGCCAGTGGGGGACACAGAGATGTGAAACCTTCAGAGGCTGTTTCCTTCCATGTCCCTGGCTTTCGTTTGAGTGCCTGTCCAAGCCTTTCTTACACCAGTGGGCAGGCTAAGCTAGGAGTTCATTCCCTGCCTGCTGGTGGCACTGCTGCCCCCTGGCACAGAGCTCTCACATGCTGCCCATCAGTGTTGTGGAGACGAGGAAGCATGAGCCAGACAGACCCCATTTCCAAAGATGATATGCCTGGACCAAGGCTGGGCTTTCAGCAGAGCACAGACATACACAGAGACACTGCCACATACTGAGCTGAGGTCATTAGACTGAGAGGCTTCACCCTACCATACACGACACTCACCTTTCTGGTGGTTGCGCAGGGCCTGGCTGTGGTGTCTGTGGCATGTGCATGCCCTTGACTGCTTCTGGAATCAGCCAAGAGAACTTTAGAAAGAGTATGGAACAAATGGCAAAAAGGGGGAGCAATTAGCAATGAGTGAAAACCAGCAGTTAAAAATGAAGACAATTGATAAGGGAAGCTAAAGGTACTAGTGAAAACTCTATGGCTGGTACTGTTAAGGATAATAAGAAATAATTCTTTAAATATATCAGGAACAAATGAAACCCTAGTATAATCCCTCTGTCAGGTGTTGTCAGGAGCAACAAAGGCCGGCTTCAATATTTTAGAGTGTGACAGTCTGTACCCCTATGTTCACCACTCTAACAAAATTATGATAAATTTTGCAAAAAAAGTATTCCTTGTGAGGTATCATCAAAAAGTCATAATTTGCTGATCATTATTGTGTGGCAACATTGTATGTAAAGCTATAAGATTCTACCATATGATATTACTAAGACCTGTTCCAACTGGGGAGTAGTTACAAACCCATTCCCTAGAGACAAAAGGAAAGACGATGACTCAGACAGGTGTCAGCGAAATCAAATGGTCCATCTCCTGGTTAAGTGGTGATTCTCTGACAGGAAAGAGGGTGTGAGTGAAAAATCTACATCTTGACAAAGAGACAGCTTGGGGTTCCCATCCACCCAGACTTTCTGTCTCCTGAACCTCAGTTGGAGATGATTCTCAAAGAAGAGAAAGAACTATAAGAAGGGAGAGCAGATGTCCCAAATGATCTCTCCCTTTCGTTCTACCCACAGCATCGACAACACCTGAAGAATAAGAAAGCAGCATTGGACCGGGAGAGGAATCCTGAATGTAAGAAATTCAGCCAGTAAGACTGCTGAAACATTTGGTGTGAGAGACTTTGCTTTGAATTCACTTAGCTTGTTCAATTAGCCTTAGTTGTGTTGTACTTTTATTTTCTTGTAACCAATTCTGACTTTTATGCCTGATTGTTTGAATTGAAGTGTTTGGGAAATTGTCTTTGGGATCACAGGCTTCATGCATATCATTTTCTATTAATAAAATGAGGGACTTTATATGAGCTTGTGTTGTCCAGGAGAGCGCTGGGCAGTACAAGATGCACATTTGTGGGGAAAGTCTGGGACTGGGAACTGGCTGGTGTTTCCCTGCAATATAAATGGAGGAGATGGTATGATGGAATAACATGATTTTGGCAATTAATTAATCTTTAAATATTCGTGGTAAATAGGCCCAAGGGCCTGTGATGGAATGTTAGATGGGGTGGGATCTAAGTTACTACAGAGAATTCTTTCCTGGGTATCTGGCTAGTGAATCTTGCCCATATGCTCAGGGTTCAGTTGATCACCATATTTGGGGTCGGGAAGGAATTTTCCTCCAGGCCAGATTGGAAGAGGCCCTGGGGGTTTTTTGCCTTCCTCTGTAGCATGGAGCACGGGTCACTTGCTGGAGGATTCTCTGCTCCTTGAAGTCTTTAAACCACGATTTGAGGACTTACATGCTGGAGGCTGTGTGGGAGCGGACCAGGAGTGGTTTCTCTCACAGCGAAGCTGGGTAAAAGGCCCCCCAGTTTGGAGAACTGAGGGGACACAGCTGTTCCTCAGTCCAGATTGCACCCTGGTTAACGTCACATAGGTTTCCTCTTAAAATTAGTAAACACACTAGCTCAACCCCGACACCTGGGAAAACTAAATCCCTCTGTTGGGTGTCCTTGACAATCAATACATCCCCTCCCACAAGCATTGTGTCTCTGTGTGTTAAACAGAGAACACTTAACTAATAAGGGGAAAGGGAACCCAGCATTTACTGGAGAAAAAACAATAATACATCAACCACAGGTTTATGTGAATGGTAAGTAAAACTTCCACCCCGCAGTGTCCTTTGCCTCCATTGCCCCATCTGCCAGTGTGAATGCCTAATGGACAAATAAAAAGAAAAGGAGTACTTGTGGCACCTTAGAGACTAACCAGTTTATTTGAGCATGAGCTTTCGTGAGCTACAGCTCACTTCATCGGATGCATAGCATATCGTGGAAACTGCAGAAGACATTATATACACACAGAGACCATGAAACAAAACTTCCTCCCACCTCACTCCCCCGCTGGCAACAGCTTATCTAAAGTGATCCTCAAGTAGAGCCATTTCCAGCACAAATCCAGGTTTTCTCACCCTTCCCCCCCCCCACCCCCCACACATACAAACTCACTCTCCTGCTGGCAACAGCCCATCCCCCTTTGAAACCCCTCTTTATAATGCGCATGATAATCAAGGTGGGTCACCTCCAGCACTAATCCAGGTTTTCTCACCATGGACAAATGTTCTTTTGACATCTCATGTACCATCCTCTTTCCCGTCTGGGGCATCCCACTCATGCTTTGTTGTCACTGGATAATGAAATCGCAGAGCCCAGGAATGTAGTTGGACAGGTCTATCTCCAGCCCCTAGGGGGCAGTGCTGCCTGGCTTCTGTGGGTAGGTCTCACCCAGGTCAAGATCTGCTTATTCTGTTTCTTGCTCCAGTTCACCAGTGCAGAGGGCTCCTTCTCTCTCACAGTAGCAATGGTATAGTCCAGTGCTAGATGAGGACAATGTGACGATCTGTACCCCATATTCACCCCTTGCACACTATTATGATAATCTTTGTACAAGTATGCCTTGTGAGGTATCATTTGAAAACTCCTATCTCACTGGTTTCAGAGTAGCAGCCGTGTTAGTCTGTATCCGAAAAAAGAAAAGGAGGACTTGTGGCACCTTACAGACTAACAAATTTATTTGAGCATAAGCTCACTGATCAATACTGCCCTGATAAAATAAGTGTGGCAACATTCCACTGTACGGTGTTACTAAGACATATTCCAAGTCTGGGGAGCGTCTGGGAAGAATCCAGGCGTGCAGGTAAACCCACTGGGGACAATGGGGGTGAGCTGGCAGCTCTGCGATTTGCTTCCTGGGCTGCCCGCTGAACCCTCTTCTCCTGCAAGCAGGGGAGGCAGCTGGCCAGGCTGTGGCCAAACCAGTTCCTCAGAGACAAAGGACAAGCTGAGGCCTCAGCCAAGTGTGAAGTAGGTCAAATGGGCCATCGCCTGTTAAATGGCCATTCTTTGGCAGGAAAGATGGTGTGGGAGAAAAATCTACATTTTAGCAAAGAAACAGCATGGGGTTCCCATCCACACAGACTTTCTGTTTCCTGAACCTGAGTTGGCAATGCTTCTCGAAGAAAGGAGAGGATTCTAAGGGGGAATTACAGATGCAGATCACACCCTAAAATATTGAAGCTGGCCCTTGTTGCTCCAGACAACACCTGACAGAAACGTTATACTAGGGTTTCATTTGTTCCTGATATATTTAAAGAATTATTTCTTGCTGTCCTTAACCATACCAGCCATACATTTTTCACATTTAGTTTCCCTTATCAATTGTCTGCACTTATCGCTTCGTTCTCTCTGCCCACAGCATCTATGACACCTGAAGTTCAAAGGAAGTAGCATTGGACTGGGGGATGGATCCTGACTGAAAGAAGTCTAGCCAGTAGGACTGCTGAAACTTGTGGTGAGAGAGACCTTGCTTTGAATTCACTCTAGGTTGTTACATTAGTTCCGTTTTACTTTTCTTTTTCTTGTGACCAGTTCTGACTTTTAGCCGCATTACGTGTATTCACTTAAAAGCCATCCTTCTGTAGTTAATAAACTTGTTTTATTGTTTCATCTAAACCAGTGTGTTTGGACTGAAGTGTTTGGGAAACTCCATTTGGGATAACAGGATTTGTGCATATCATTTTCTATTAATAAAATGACGGGCTTTCTATGAGCTTGTGTTGTCCAGGAGAGAGCTGGGCAGTACAAGACGTACATTTCTGGGGATCGTCTGGGACTGGGTGCATGCTGGTGTCAGCCTTCAGAGGAAGGCAAGAGTGGCTGGCTGCAGCACTCCGGCAATACAACTGGGAGTGACTTACATGCTGGAGGCTGGGTGTGAGCAAACCAGGAGTGGTAGCTGCAGCAGCAAAGCAGTGTAAAGGGCACCCCAGGTTGGAGGGTTGAGGTGACACAGCTGTTCATTGTTCTAGATTGTATCCTGGGCATGGTCCAACTGTAAGTCATGATACAGAAAAGCGCCAGAAGGATAGGTGTGAAGTATGCCTTGAAAATACATTGTTAATGGCTACAGCGCTCTGTCACGCATGCTCGCTCTCGCTCTGCTCAGGTAACTGTATCTGTGGCAAGTGAGGTTGCCACCAATCACGCTTATGCCTCTTCCAAATCTTTGGCTTCTTCTTAGAGCTCAAGACAATGAGTCAACAGCCCCCTACCAGCAGATAGGACACCTTGTGTGCAGAGCAGTAACTAAGCTAAAGTTAAAATACACCCAGGACAGGACAGGAAAGATCTGATAGAATCATAGAATATCAGGGTTGGAAGAGACCTCAGGAGGCATCTAGTCCAACCCCCTGCTCAAAGCAGGACCAACCCCAACTAAATCTAAATAAATGATGAGTGAGAAGTAATCTTCCAACTTTCCTGAGTCCCACAAACCGAAGACTCGCCCCAACCCCACATGCTGCTCAGTGAGTCAACAAGCCACCCCTGATGCTGAGAGGCTAAGGGATTTGGGCCCTTAGTTTCAGGGGCAGGCCCGTGTCTAACCCCAAGGCCACTCTGAGTGTCTGAGTGCCCTGTCACAATGTGAGCGCTGTCAGATTCTCAGGCCAGGTTTGACGCTCTGGAGGGCCCCAGTGCCGGGTGTATGGCAAGCAGGGTGACTACCTTTTCAAAATGCAAAAACGGGACACATGCAGGAGTCCTGCCCCCTCTGGAGCCCCACCCCCTGCTCCTCCTCTTTCCCCTGAGGCCCCGCCCCCTGGTCAGCCCAGATGCCAGAGCTGGGCAGTGGTAAGAGCTGCCTAGGGAGCCTGAGCTGCTGTGAGGAGCCCCGGCCCTTCCACCTGTCCTGGGCTGGGGGTTGGGGGGCTCACGATCAGCCCCTGGCCCACGTCCCTTCCCCCCAGGGCGCACTGCCCAGGGCAGGTGGAGGGTCCAGGACTCCCCACCGCGGTCCAGGCCCACTGGGTGGCTCTTAACCTCTTGACCTCCTGAGGTCCCTTCCAACCCTGATATTCTATGATTCTGTGGTTCTATGATTAACGTGGCCCAGCTCTGGCTTCTGGCCTGGCCAGGGGGCCTCGGGGGGAAGAGGCGAGCAGAGGGCGGGACCTCATGGCAAGCAGGGGCTAAGGCGATGACTCCACAATCTCTTTCTCGAGTGGTAACAGCTAATTTAGACCCCTTCATTTTGTCTGTATAGCGGGGATGATGTTTTCCAATGTGCATTACTTTGCATTTATCTACATTGAATTTCATCTGCCATTTTGCTTTTTGTTGTCCGGTCACCCAGGTTTGTGAGATCCCTTTGTAACTCTTTGCAGTCAGCTTGGACTTAACTAACTTGAGTAATTTTGTATCATGTGCAAACTTTGCCATCTCATCCCTTATCCCTTTTTTCAGCTCATTTATGAACACTGTCCCCATACAGATCCTGGGGGACCCCACACTTTACCTGTCACCAAGCTGAAAACTGACAACTTATTCCTACCCTTTGTCTCCTGTCTTTTAACCGGTTACTGATGGAGGAGAGGACCTTCCCTCTAATCTCATGACTGCTTACGAGCCTTTGTCGAAGGCTTTCTGAAAGTCCAAGCACTCTCTATGCACTGGATCACCCCTGTCCGTGTTTGCTGACCCCTTCAAAGCATTCTAAGAGATTGGCGAAGAGCTCACATTTTCAGCTCTTGTTGGACTAAAATTGTCTTCCCCTGTGAGTAACTCACCTCTTGCATGTGCAGATCCACGCTGTCTCTATCACAGTAGTGCTCTGACGACTATGTAGTGCAGCCAAGACAGGACTTGGAATACCAATGTAAAAACACACAGGAAATGTGCACATGTGCACTTTGTTGTGTCTGTATGAGTGTGCACGTGCACATGTGTATGCTTGTGTGTGTATCTGCATGCGTGTGTATGTATATGTAGGTATGTATGTGCATGCATTCTGCGTAAGTGTCCGTGTACCTATGTGCCTGCCTGCACAGTGGAGGA
This sequence comes from Chelonia mydas, assembly GCF_015237465.2. NCBI lineage: Eukaryota > Metazoa > Chordata > Testudines > Cheloniidae > Chelonia > Chelonia mydas. The sequence continues at coordinate 4,598,895 of NC_051258.2, forward strand.
GAGTCACTTTTCAGGCTAACTTTGCACTCACAGAGAAGCAGATAAGGGCACAAGCTCCTTTTCTGTTCCTGGCTGGGCCCCCTTACAGGTCAAGGATATTTGCATTTCCAGGTTTCTCTAAGTTCACACATGCACTGAGCATGTCCATCCTCAGCACTAAGCAGGGCAGATTCCCTGTTCTCCTGCTACCCACGCCATCAGCAATCACACATGCAGCCAAATTGTGTGAGACTTGCTGATGGGCTCTGGAACGTCAGCTAGAAGCCTGGTGTTCCTGCACATTTGTGGCTTCCCAGCAGTCTTGGCCGGCTGTGCTGGCTTGCCAGTTGCTACTCCTCCGGGCTGCTCCCTGCAGTCTGGCTCTGGGTGCTTTGCTCAGACACACGTTTCGCTCTGGGTTTTTCCCTTCGTTCATTGCCGTCGGCTGGATGTTTTCTGTGTGCCATCAGTAGCAGACCCTGGAGCTGCCAATGGCTTTGCCCTGGCCCCAGGGGTGCACTGCAGTGCCAGGGGGACACTTTCTGGCAGCTCTTTTGGACCTGGTGTCAGCATAGGTACGGGGTGCCAAGCACTGCCTGCTGCTGGCTAGAGCGTCTGAGGGAAACGAATGCAAGTGGCTCAAAGCGACTGGAGTGGCAAAGGCGGGCTCGGCAGACGGTGCCACTGGCCCGTGTTGGAGAAGGTCACACAGCCAGGAGAGATGGGCCTGGAGCATGCTGGGCCAGCCCCACCTGCCCCTCTGAGCCAAGCTAACGGGATGGGGAGGGCCATGGCAAAGAAACTGCTGCTGCAGTGCATGTTTTCCTGCTGAGAAATCACAAAGCGAGTGGAAGAGGGGCCGGGTGACGGGGAACGGGACGGGGGGATGGGAACAGGAGTGCGGGGCACGATGGGGAACGGGATGGGGGGAAGGGAACAGGACTGGGAGCACAATGGGGAACGGGATGGGGGGAAGGGAACAGGAATGGGGAGCACGATGGGGAATGGGATGGAGGGAAGGGAACAGGACTAGCTGGATGAGGCATGGGGTCAATGGTTGTTGACCCTTTTTGGCTAGAGCAGCTAGTTTGGGTCCCTGGGGATGTTACGTTGGGGAGACCAGTGCACGCTGGTATTTGCTTTGATGCAGTCTTGTTTCTTTACAAGGAATGTACAAAGTCCGGTGTGTCCGAATGCAGGAGGAATTGAGATCAAAAGGGGCAGGTTCTTGGCTGACCCCAGGCCTCTTTAGCCAACACCAGACCCAAAAGCCCTTTCCTAGCTTTTTCCAGCATCACTCTGTACTCACCGACTCCTGCTTGGCTTCCTGGCTCTCTCTCTCTGGTGTGTGTGGTCTCAATTTCTGTGTGTCCTGCCTTCCCTCACACGCACACACACCCCACGAAAAATACTCACGAAAGCCCTCTATAGGTGGGAGGCGTCTGGCAAACTCATTCTGACAGTGATGTTAAGTGACGGGTGAGTTCACACCTATCAATCTCTATGGGGTTTTAACTCAACCCATGCAATATTTCAGCCAGCTCACAGCAACACCATGGAATTAGTTTTACAATTTTCTTTGTTTAAAATCCCAGTTTATTGAGTTTGCTCCTTGAGAACACCCTGCCCCATGCAAAGTGCAGGATTCACACAGAACTGCCTCACAACTCTGGTGAGATATAGTGCAAGTCCTGGTGTCCTGCCCCGCTCTTGCACACATTCCATGTGCCGTGTCACACTTATACTGAGCTGCTCCCGGCAAACCTTAGCCTCTGAGTGCCAGCTCCTGGGGCCAGGGACCAAGGCTTTGTTCAGTGTGCGCAGTGGTGCCCTGCAGTAGGGGCTGCTGGGGGGCCAGGGAGGCACCGAGCAGGAAGCAGGGTCCGGCCTGCCCAGCTCTGCTGTGGTTTTGAGTCTAAAAGTGTTAGCACTTTTGCTGACCAGGACGTTCCCATTGTTCCGGGAGACCCAGCACGGGGCAGGGGGTAAACACCAAAAGGGGAAATGGGTGGGGAAGTGAAACTCAGCAGCTTCTTCCAACCCTGATCGGACAGAGCCACCCGCAATCCCCCCCGCCCGCACTCTCCGCCTCATTCTCCCTCTCGGGGAAGGTCAGAGACCAAACGAAGCCCCCTGCTCACAGCGCCTCGGCCAGCCTCTGGGAGAGGTAAGTGACTCTTCTCTGCGCGGCCCAGGCACGCTTCTCCCGTGCAGGCTGCACTCTGGTTCCCCAGTGGCAGGTCTCTGCGTTCGGGATCCCGCAACCTTTCTTTCTCAGCCCCTTCCCGCCACGTTCGGACTGGCTCTCTTCCACCCTCGCTCTTCGCCTGTCCTGGGCCGAGGAGCTCCCAGCCCCTCCCCAGGTGCATGGCTGTAGGGAGCTGGGAAGGGGGTAGCCCCTCAGGCCTTGTGCTCCCTCTCAGAAGGCCAGTGTGCAGGGGGTCCCAGCCAAGCTGTACAGGGGGATGGTCACGTCCCATCCCCTCGCCCTGCGATGCAGCCAGTCTGCGGTGGCTCTGTGCTGAAATGACAAGTCGCTTTTCTTGTCTTGCTGCTGCCCGACATCTCTGAGCCCTGCCCAGCTGCAGTCAGCTCTCATCAGGTTATTCCCTGCCCCAGGGGCTGGTCTCTCTGGGCCCGTCTTCCCTGACAATCAGAGCAGTTCCTGGCTTGGGGTCACCTTCTCCCAGCCCTGCAGATGGGGGTCCCCTGCAGTGCAGGTCAGGGTCTCAGCCTCAGCTAGGGGCTGGGAGCGAAGTTTGGGCTCTGCATCGTGTATCTGCATCAGACCTAGCCCACTCCTGGCTCTGGATGGGTGCCCTGGTCATACCCCCATGCTGCTCATGGCCAGGATGTAGCCAGTTCTGAATCTGAGTGTTGGCTCTGACCCAGGTTTGATTCTGGCTGGATGGGTCATCTCTGCCCCGGTGCTGACTCTGGGGTGGAAGACTGGTGAACATGACATTGTGAGTGACATATGAACAGTGGAGAGAGGAAAGGAATCAGAGTCTGACCGTTTAAAACACTGGGTGGAAGCCTGGGCCCATGGCAATCTATGGGGGTTTGGTCACTGACACCAAAAAGGCCAGAATCTCACCCTGTCTATTAAACCCCAATACCTAATGCACCGGTTGGAGAAAGGATGTCTTTGTTAAAGGGCCATTCCTGGCCCCCCCCAGCTAGGTTGTGTGCACTCTCAGCATGCACTTGGAGCCCCCAGAAGCACAATACCAGGGATAGCAAAGGTCACAGGCCTCATGTTTCTAAGGTACGAGTGAGTAGAGACCCCCCCCCCTTTAATTGGTTATCTCTCCCACCCCCACCCCCCATGCTTCTAGAACTGCCCCTTGAATCACAGGTACCTTGGAGGGAGAGAAGGGGACTGAGCTGTTTTTTGACCCTTGGCTCATGTTCTGCTGCTCTGTGCATAGTTGTGATGGTCTCTTTCCAGGTCCCTGCCTGCTGGCAGTCAGCCTCCGCCCCGTGTACGGCAGCCCCCGGCGGTAAGGACAGCCCCCCCCCTCCCCCGCCCCCCCCCCCCCCACACACACACACACAGACCATAACCAGTGTGGTTAGCGAAGGAGAATGGCCATCTCCGGAATGGTTCTGGAGACAAATTCAAAACTGAAATATCAGGGACATTTTCCAAGAGGGCCCATTGCAAATCCTGGGCAGTGACAACAGTCTCCACAGGCTGGAGGGGTTTGTGCAGCTAGGATTTCACCCAGCTCTAGTGTACAGTGCTTGTCTCTCTCTCTCTCTCTCTCTCTCTCTCTCTCTGTGCGTGAGTGGGTGGGTGGGTGGGTGTGTGTGTGTGGCAAGCTCCCCATCTGCAGCTGTGTGTAGTTGGGTTGGGGACTCTCCCCGGTCCAGGCAGGGGTCTATAGGGAAGTGGCTGTTGTCCCTGGCTGGAACTGTGCCCCTTGCAGGTGCTGACTCCCGCAGCAGGGAGCAATTGTGGGAATGTCCCAGCCACGGCTCACGCTGGGGGCCCATGTGCTTGCAGAGGCAGAATGGCTGGCAGATTCTGGCTGGCAGCCAGCACCCTGGCCATGATCCTGGGCATGGCAGTCCCTCAGGAGAACGTGTGTCGAGCACCAAACGGCAAAGATGGCTACCCGGGAGTACCGGGCCTCAACGGGAGGCCAGGGCAGAAAGGCGACAGGGGCGAGCCAGGTAAGGTGGGAGAGGGGAGCCGTAGCTCCCAGGGCTGAGAACATGGGGAGGGATAGGTAGGGTGCTGGGTATCGTCTCTACGGCACCAGTTCCAACTCAGCCCTGGCTGGCTTGGTGGAGGGGATTGAGCCGGGGCGCTGGCCCAGGCCTGCTCAGCAGTGAGGATGGAGCCGGGCTCTGGCCCAGGCCTGCTCGGCAGAGGGGAGGGAGCCAGGTGCTGGTGCAGGCTGGCTCGGCAGAGGGGAGGGAGCCGGGCTCTGGCCCAGGCCTGCTCGGCAGAGGGGACTGAGCCGGGCGCTGGCCCAGGCTGGCTCGGCAGAGGGGAGGGAGCCGGGCGCTGGCCCAGGCCGGCTCGGCAGAGGGGAGGGAGCCAGGTGCTGGTGCAGGCCAGCTCGGCGGTGAGGATGGAGCCGGGCTCTGGCCCAGACTGGCTCGGCGGCAGAGAGGGAGCTGGGGGCTTTTGCCTAGGCTGGCTCAGTACAGGGGTGGAGCCGGCCTCTGACTGGAGGGTGGCTGCTCATGGGGGGATGTGGCTGGCGTCAGCCAACAACGCCTGGGCCCAGGTTCCATCAGCCGCGGCCTGTTCCTCTCTTCCAGGGTTGCCGGGAAGGAGATCAGGGATCCAGGGACCCAAAGGTGATGAAGGGGAGCCTGGGTCTCCCGGCATGCCTGGGAACCAGGGCTACAGGGGGCCAAATGGTTCCCCTGGGCTCCCAGGGCAGCCGGGGAGGAAGGGAGCCAAAGGCAAGGCTGGCAATATCAAGGACCAGCCCCGACCCGCCTTCTCGGCCTCCAGGAAGAACCCCCCGACCCGCGGGAACGTGGTGGTCTTTGACAATCTCATCACCGACCAGGACAGCACCTACAGCACCCAGACAGGCCAGTTCACCTGCCGGGTGCCCGGCGTCTACTACTTTGCCTTCCAGGTGATCTCCAGCGGGAACCTCTGCCTCAGCCTCGCCCTCAATGGGGAAAAGAAGTTGGGCTTCTGCGACAGCAACAGCCGCGGCGCCCTGCAGGTGAACTCAGGCAGCGGCGTGCTCAGGCTGGCCCCGAAAGACCGGGTCTGGCTGGAGAGCGACCCCCGCCAAGGCAACAGGGTGTACGACGGCACCGAGGCCAACAGCGTCTTCAGCGGCTTCCTGCTCTTCCCTGAGACCCAGTGACGCCCCTCAGCCAGCGCTACAGCAAGGCGGCCCCTGCCTCTCCGAGCCCCCACCGCTTCGCCCGCTGGCCTGTGAGAGCCCTGCCGAAGGGTTTCCTGGGGGGCCGCAGGCCAGCCGGCGTGTGCAGATCCAGCCTTTCCTCCCGCGCCACTCGGGAGAGCGCTGCGCCGGCACACGCGGGGCGCCCTGTGTGCCCTGCAGGGGTGGGAGCCGTCTGCTGAGCTCCCCAGGGCCTGTATCAGAATACTCTGTGTCCAGTTCCACGAGTGTAGGGGATATAGGCCCTGGCCAGGCGTGACGGCCCAGACCCTGCTCCCGCAGAGCTCCCCTTGGCTTTGATGGGACCAGGATCGGGCCCCAAGTGCCTGCCCTGGGAAGCCTGTGCCATCGCAGGCTGGTTCTGGGCATTGTGGAACGAGCGCACTCCCAGCATGCCAAACAGACCGGGACTCCCCACCTGTCCCCATGGGCTGGCATCTGGACTGCCCTGGTCACTCGCAGCAGGGGCCTCCCTCCCAGCACCCAAGTGTGAGGCTCCTCAGACAAGGGTGGGCTCCTTCCTCTGGCCCCATGGCCATGATGCCACAGCCCGCACCCCAGGCCTTAGACAAGATCTGTCTGCAAAGGGCCAAAGCCTGCCAGTGGCCCTGTCCTGCTGCGCACCCCTCTGCCCTGGCCTGCGTCCCTGTAACGTGCCCCTTGCTAGCGCGCAGCCTTGAGAGAGCTGCCCGGGGGACCAGGATGTGGCGTGCGGGGACAGGGGTGGTAGATAGGCTGGGTTTGCTCAGCTGCTGGCTGCTCTGTGCCTGGCCTGGAACCCCAGCTAACGCCCTGGGAAGTATCATCTCGCCTTCCTGTCAGGTCCAGTCCATTGCCCACAGCCGGCGCACTGCCTAAAGAGCCACAGCTCCCACTCCAGCCAGGGTCCCCCCTTCCCGGCCAGGCGCTGCCATTCAGCATGGACTGTGTGCCTCAGGCCAAGGAGAGCGGTCACACTCGGTGCTCTGTCCGAGCAGCACAGTCCCAGACAGTGCCCCGGTCCCAGGGAGCGGCAGCTCAGATCTTCCTGCCAGGCTGGTTCTCATCCCCCTGCCGAAGGACCGGTGTCATTCCCCCGCTGTGGCCCCTTTATTCCCTGATAGGAAATCACTGTTGGTCGTGGCTTGCGCTGTACTAACCATTGCAAATCCGGAGCTGGCTGCAGGCCACCCCTGGCTTTCACACCCTTCCAATCAGCACAGACGAATAAACCCTTTCTTTCCCTCGCTCATTCCCATCCAGTGCCTTGGTTTTCTTTCTCGTTCACATCGTCCTGCAAACCGTCAGTGTCCCGGGCCCTTTCCCAGGCTGCTACTTCCATGCCAGCCCCCCCCGGAGCCAGGAACAGCACAGGCCCAGAGCACAACAGGCTGGCGTCTCCCAGGAAAGACCCCCTCAGGATTTGAACTCACCAGCCTTTGCAGAGGCTGCCTTTGGCTCCAGCTCCCCCATCTCAGTGCTGTCCAGCGAGTTCAGGCTCCAAGCCATGATGTCCCTGGGGAGCCTAAAGGAGCCAACAAGGCCAGAGTGTTTCTGATCTGTCAGAACTAAGAGCAATGCCTGGGCGGGCATCTTTCCACCCTGCACCCGGGGAAAGGGACCAGCCTGGCTGACCCAAATACGCTGCAGCTACATAGAAGGTGCAGCAGCCGCACACCGCAGTCCATCCTGAGCAGGAGGGACCCCCCAGGGCCAGTGGGTGTCCAGATTCTGTGGCCCACGCGGCCCTGGGCATCTGGGCATGACAGGGAGCAATGGGTCAGGGAGAAGAGTCTCTGGGAGGGTGACACTTTTTTCTTCCTAAATCAAAATGAGGCCGGCAGCCCATTGGTTTGCACGGCACCCAGAACAACAGGGCCCTGATCCCAGTGCATGTGGGAAATGGGATCCCCCAGCTCGGGCCAGGCTGCAGGCCGTCAGTCCCAGGACCCCTGCACTGTGGGCTGCCCTGTGGCATGCCCAGGCACTGGATTGCTGGTGGGAAGGAGAGCTCTGCCCTAGCGGGAAAAGGGGGAGGGGAGCCGGGCATAATGCTGCAGGGAGCATGGGCACTGGCCCCGGTAGGGTCCCCGGGCATTACCCTGCCCCACACACACAGCAAGCAGAGCAGGCAGAGGGCATGTGCCCCTTGCAGAGGGCAGAGCTGGTCCTTCAGGGAGCATGCACTGGACACTCCTGGGGGTCAGCTTGGACTGATCCTGGGGGCTGCGTCTGCCCCTTAACACCCTGCCCACAGTGACAGAGGAAGGGCTGGGGAAAGAGCGCTGCTCACTCACACTGGTGGGCGCTGTGCTCTCCTCACCAGAACCGGTGCCTCGTCCAGGGGCCTGCGCTCCTGGAACATGCTGGACAGACATGTTGAATGGCTCGACCTCGAAAAAGACTTTTGTTGACGCAGCTAGTGAGCCAACACATGAGCCCTGGGGCACTGCCCAGAGGGGTGATACCCGGGTATGGGCCATGGTGCCAGGAGCCCTCCCCGGGGGCTGATACCCAGGTATGTGTCATGCCGGCACCAGGACCCGACCCTGGGGGCTGATTCCCAGATTCCCGGTGTGTGCCACGAGTCCTTCACTGATCCAAAAACATTCTTCAGTAAAAGGAAGCAGGAGTTATGTGGGTATTGACCGCGACCCCCCACCAATTCAATCGTTTTCGCTGGCACCCAGGGGGCTGAGCGGAGGGCTGGGCTGGCCAGGGTGCCCAGTGCGAGGCTGGGAGCGGGCCGTGACATGTGCCAGAGATGGGGATGACACAGACTCAGCACTAACCCTCATCCCCCGACCGATGGGCGAGTGTCGGAGGTCATAGGGTTCTAAGCAGGTGCCCTGGGCACTGGGCTGAGGTCGTGCCACTGTGGGGGCACCCCCAGCATGGCCCTCTGCCCTCCTACTCTTCAGTCCCAGAGGGAGGGGAAGAAAGCAGGAAGGTGAGCGGAGGGGCAGTGCCCTGATGGAGGTGCGCATCTGCCTCTGGATCAGCCACGAGCACTGCACACTGCCCCTGGTCCTGCTGCTGGCCCTGGCACCTCTTGGTCTGGTCCTTCCTGCCCTGCCCCTTGGCGGCCAGGCCCATGACGAGGTGGGGAGCACTGGCGCGGCATTTAGTGCTGCCCGGCACTGCGGAAAACGCTTGCTCAGAAGAAATGTCCAGGACAGGGATGTGAAACTTGGCCAGGGCCCCAGCGAGGGGGCTGGTCTTTCCAAGAGGCCTGTCCTGGACTCCTTCAGCCACCAACTTCCTCCTGGCTGGTGTTGCAGCCAGAGCTCTGACAAGCCAGCCAGCAGCCCCACCACAGCAGAGCCCTCCGGAGAGCGCAGGAGCCAGCGCCCTGCCCCAGAGAGGTAAGGGGCTGGCGGGGGGCAGCCGCAGGACATTGGTGAAGCGGCTAGGCCCGTGTCACTGTGCTGTGGGCACGGTGGCAGGCATTGCCATGGCCATAGGAGCTGACGTGTGGCTGTGGAAGGGCTGGCTGGTGGGCTCACAGCAGGGATACCCCAGTAGCCTGCTCCTGGGAGTGGCCTTACTTATGGCCACTGGTAGGTCAATCTGCATAAGGGTTTTCACTAACTCTCTGCAGGACTTCTGGGTCTAAGAGCCCCTGCTAGGCCAGAGGGCAGAGGCATGGGCCAGCAGGCGCACTGGTGTGGGGCAGCCAAGCTGGGCAATGCACTGTCCAGTCCAGGGACAGATTGCGGAAAGGCAGAGCTGCCCCCCCGAGCAGCGCAGCACCAGGGATCCTGGAAATAGGACAATGCCCTGGGAGCCGGGCTGTCCCTGTGCCAGCGCCAGGGAACCCCAGAATGGACCTTTCTCCAGCAACCCAGCTGTGCTGTGGGCCACAGCCAGCACCAGTGACAGGCAAACCAGGGCCAGGCAGCTCAAGCCTCTCTGTCCATGCACCCACAGCAGGGGCCATTCCTGACCTATGCTCAGAGCCGGGAGCGGGAAGGGCTGCCGGAAGGGAGAGAGGCTGCCCACGAGGGTGGGGAGGGAGACGCTGCCCTGACTCTCTGGCTGGGCTCTGGGCTCAGGCAGTCAAAGCCTGTCAGGCAGCGTTCCGGACCCATGCAGGCTGCCAAGGGGACAGGCTGTGCCCAGGGGGCGGGAGCGGGTGGGGATGGCGAGCCGAGGGAGGGTGGGTCCTGGTATGAGCGAGGGTCAGAGTAACCCGCGGTCTGTCACTGGGTGGAGATGCTGCACCCAGCCTGGCAGCAAGGGGCCTCCGCTGTGCCCACAGCGACAGGACAGGGACTCTCAACACTCTCCACATTTCCACTTGTGGTAGGACAATGATAGTCAAGAACGTCTGGGAACCAGTGGGCCTGGGCCTAGCCCTTCTCTTCCTGGCGCTGGAGACCACCGTGACAGGCAACGCTTCCCCCAGCTGCTATGGTACCCCTGGGCTGCCTGGCACACCTGGCATGCCTGGCAAGGATGGCAGAGATGGGCTGAAAGGAGTCAAAGGCGAACCAGGTAGGTACCCTCTCATAGAAGCTTGTCAAGGGAGTGGGCATTAGAGAGGTGTCACCAGAGGGCTCCCCGCGGCCCATAGTGCCCGGAAGATAGAGGATTAGTGCCAGCTCTGTCCTGGGGTGCACAGGTGGGAAAGCACAGAGGGAGAGGACAGGACATGGCCCCACAGCCTGATCCCAATGCAGGGAATCAGCTGCCCTTCTCCGGCGCCTTTCCTGCAGGAGCGCAGACACTGGCACAGTTGCCTGCTCAGCATCAGAGCCCTGGGGGCTGGCTCAGGGATACCAACCCTTTGCAGGCACGGAGCGGAGGGGAGAGGACTTGCCCACACAGCCAGGGTAGGCTGGGAACACGGCCACTCAGCCACCAGGGCAGGGCGGGCAGGGAGGAGCCGCCAGCCGTCCCTTCCCAATGCACGGAGCCACTGGATCCACACTGACGGACACTCCCTGGAACCCCACAGGCATCCCGGCCATTCCTGGAACCCGAGGGCCCAAGGGGCAGAAAGGAGAACCCGGCAGCCCTGGCCTGCAAGGAAAAACTGGTCCCATGGGTCCCTCTGGCATCCGGGGAGAGCCGGGTGAGCAAGGCCAGCCTGGAGGGCCTGGCATGGCTGGCAATTACAAGCAGAAGCACCAGTCAGCCTTCTCAGTAGTGAGGCAGACTGGGCAGCACCCAGACAAGAACGCCCCGGTGGTGTTCAACCACGCCATCACCAACCCCGCCCAGGACTACAACACCACCTCGGGCAAGTTCACGTGCCGCGTGCCCGGCCTCTACTACTTCGTCTTCCACACCTCCCAGACCGCCAACCTCTGCGTCAACATGTACAAGAACCGGCAGAAGGTGGCCAGCTTCTGCGACCACATGTCCAACAGCAAGCAGGTCAGCTCCGGAGGCCTGCTGCTGCACATGGACGCCGGGCACCAGCTCTGGCTGGCAGTCAACGATTACAACGGCATGGTGGGCATCGCTGGCTCTGACAGCGTCTTTTCCGGCTTCCTGGTCTTCCCAGATTAGGCGGGCCGGGCCAGCTCTGGCACGCCCCGGCTGATCCCAGCCTCTCTCTGCCCTCTAACGTGCACGCTGGCACTCTCCCTGCATCGCAGCGCCTCACCGTGGGGCACAAGGGAACGGCACGCCAGGGGCTCTCTGCACAGGTCCTCTGCTTGCGTCAGCTTGGCTGGGCTGGGGCCGGGCCTGTTGGCTGCAGTCCTGTCCCTGTTGGGCCCCGGTAGCCACCCAGAGCAGCCAGACTCCAACCAAAAACTAACCAGGGCCGAGCAGGTCTTCACATGTGTTTTCGAGACAGAGTCACCAAGTGTAAGGGAAGAGGGTTGTCTGGCTGCGTCCCTGCTTAGCGAGAACCACGGTGGCCCCACTGTCACCGCTCTCCCCAGCCGCTCTGCGCTCTCTACACAGTACAGGGTCTAGCTGCTGCATGCTCTGCATTAACTAGCCCTCGCTGCTTCACGCTGCTCACACCCAGAGACTCCTAGCCCTGGGGTCTCCCCGCTGCCCCCAGCGAGTCACGCCAGGGACGGGTTCGCCCCAGAAAGTTTGGAAAGGGAACTTGGCCATGAGCTTCTGTCGAAAACGTCAATAAATCCCCACTCTGTGGCACGGGGCCTAATGTCTCATGTTCTACCCTCACCACGCAGCATATCAGAAACCTGTGTGTGTGTGTGTGTGTGTGCGCGCGTGCTCGTGCGTGAGCTATTTCTATAGCACTGGTTACAGGAGCTAGACATCGAACGCCACAAATGCCCAGCCAGGCCTCCATTGCCCGTGTGGGGTGCACGCTCCTGGTGGTGGGCGACTGGGCGCAGTTGGGAAAGGGGAGTTTGTTTCAGAGCAGGGCAGCGCTGAGCTCCCTCTGCCCCATGGAGTGAGGGGGGAGGAAGGGGCCTGTTTCCCATCCCTACACACAGGCCCGGGCTCCATCTCCCTCCCTGGTGTCTCAGCCCTCCCAGGCAGAGGCTGTGGCCAGGCAATGAGCTGGTTCAGCCCCTTCTCTAGATGGCCTCTGGGTACGAGTCCGGCTCTGACTGCAAGTTAAGCTGCCCTTCCCCATGGGGCCTGGGGAACAGTGCCTGCCCCCACCCTCACCCCGGATGGATTCTCTCTCTGTTGACACAAGGGTGCAAGTGAGTCACAACCGTAGGGCCAAATGCATCCTGAATTGGCCTTGCCCCAGGCCCAGCCCCTAGCCCAGCTCCCTGGTAAACACACACAGTGCCACCATGCCCCTGGCCTTGGCGCCTGGCACACCCTGGCCCCGGCGCCCAGAGGCTCCAAGGGCACAGCACACAGCCAGGCCTCATCCAAACAGAAATGGCCTGAGAATGCCTGTGTCCCATTCCTCCCTCCTGGCCTTGTAGATTGGCCCCACATTGATGTCCTGGGTCTTGGTGCCTCACCTCAAGGCTTCCAAGCTGCTTCATGAAGCTGCTGGGCCCCCCAGCACCCTGCCCAGCCATCGTCATAAAGTGCAACTGTTCCGTTCCCACAATGGACACAGGGATTGTCAGACGAGCTTAGGATCCTTGGGGCCTCTCTGAGGCCAGCTCAGAGGCACTGAATATCAGAGGGAGCTGGGAGCTGCCACGGAGCCTCAGGGGGCATCCTGAGATTCTAGGAACGGGTCTGTAAAGCTCCAAAGCTTCCCTTTGACGCACAGACACAAGGGGCTGATCCCCACCGCCCCCCGAGGCCATGCCAGGGCCCAGGACAGCACCGCGCCTTCTCAGCTCATGCTAGACTCTGGAGAGTGCTAGAGGAAGCGCCTGGGAGTCTGGAGACCTGGGCTCTGGAGATAGCCACCGCACATATGTGGGCACCAGTCTCCCCATCTGTCCAGTGCAGCTCAGACAGGCAGCTGGACCCTGAGCATGGGTCACTCAGGGTCTGTCTACACTGCAGTTAGGTACCTGCGGCCGGCCCGTGCCAGCTGACTCGGGCTTGCAGGGCTCTGGCTAAGGGGCTGTTTAACTGTGATGAAGACGTTTGGGACCCCACCGCTCACTCCCATCTCACAGGGTCCCAGAGCCCGTGCTCCAGCCCGAGCCCAAATGTCTAAAGTGCAATTAACAGCCCCTTGCCCCAAGCCCTGTGAGCCCAAGCCGTGGGTGTCTGATTGCAGTGTAGACACACCCTCAGAGGCCTAAGCTAGCCAGGGCCTTCTGTAGCCGAGCCCATCTTTCCGCAGTCTCTCTAGTGACAATTGCGGCCCAGCACTTCTCAGTTCTCTGGCTGAGGAGGCAAAAACTCCCCCAGGTTACAACACAGGGCTCCAGTGGTGTTTATAACCAGGAGCTGCTTGTCCGAATGGCTAGTGCCTGCCCCCACGCCTACCCCGAGCCTGGCTCAGGAACTCCAGGCAGGTTTGAGTTCACAGAAGAATGGACACCTGAGCATTCCCTCCTGACACCCGCAATAGCACCTCCCCAGGGATCTGCAGGGGCGTGCATGTGCCACTCGCTGGTTCAAAGCACTTACAAACTCTACCAATGAATCAAGCCAAATATCTGCAGAGCAGGGACCTTCCAAGGAGCCCTTTCAACTTGAAATCCGCTTGACCGAGAGCTCCCCCTAGGGCAGGGGGGCCTGACCCACACCCCTGGCCCTGCGCGACACTGAGCGCCGGAAGGGCCATCACAGTCACTGGGGAATGCAGGATCAGGCCCCACTGTGTGGACACCCCAGGCCAAATCCCAGCCTGGCGTGAGCCGGGGCAGCCCCAGGAGGCTGGGGAGTGCATGTGCCTGGAACAGGGCTGAGTGTGGCCCACGGGGCAGAGGCTCGGCAGGGCGCAAGGGCAGGCGGAATCGATTTTAAGAAACGTGCCTGGTGCTCCCAAGATCCAGGCCTGCTCTGACTGGGGTTCTCTGGGATAGTCCAGGCCGCGTGCAGCTGGAGGAGGCGTGACTCCAGGCATGGACGGGGCCCCACAAGCCCTCCGGCTCGCCTTTCATGCAGGGGTGATCTTAGAGAGCCGACTCCTAACAGAAAGAGGCAGCCAGATGTGGCGGCTAGAGTCCCAAGGGACAGGGAATCCGGGTTCCTTTCCTCTCCACAGCACATGGCAGCCCCTCGATGGTCTGTGACCCCCAGCCCAGCCGGGCTCCTGCTCCATTAGCCGCATGCCCTGAGGCTGGGAAACGCCGGGAGGGAGGGAGGGCGGTTCTTAGCGATGGGATGGAATCGCTCTCAACTGCGGCATGAGGCTTTGCCAGGCGGTGAGTGTCTCTGTGCTGGCTGCCCAGCGCTCTGTCCAGGGGACAGCATCCCGCAGAGTCAGGGGCCAGATGCAGAGGTGATGGGCACAGCTGGCCCCCTTTGACCTTTGCACACACACTCCCCAGTGGAGGCGAACCTGCAGCACTTCCACGCTGAGGAGCCAGACAGAGGTGAGTTAAAGTGGGGGCTGGCCCTTCCATTTGCACTCCTGAGAGCTGCATCTCTGCCTCAGCGTCGGCCCAGCGGTGACTCCCTGGAACACGGGGGCTGGCTCGGGAGATGTGTGGGAGGGGTGAGTCTAGGCAGGCCGGGCAGCGCCAGGGATCCAAGGGAGCTGGTGGGCTGGCACGGGGGACGTTACAGCCGCTCTGGCGCCCTCACACTCACATGGACCCTTGGAAGCAGATAAGTGCAGCCCTGGGACCTCAGCACCGTCATGTCTCCCAGCCCATGTCTCGTCTGGCCCAGGCGAGTGGGTCCCAGCAGCACCAATGAGTGGGGACAGATCCTCACTCCATGGACACCCACTGGAGTGTTTTCTTTGACCCGGGGCGTGGGAGGGGGGGCTCTGTCTGCACAGTGCCACCCAGGAAGTTAGCGACACCTTCGTGTGCAGCCACAGGGCATAGGGCTGGGTGCTCACGAGTGACCCTCATTCCCACAATGCCCCCAAACCAGCTCTCTATCACCAGGGTGTAAGCGCAGAGACTGCCCCGGCTGCTCTGGGTTTTCAGAGGGGGGACTCAGAGCAGGGTCAGGGGGGCCAGGTAGAATTGGATCTTAGCAGCCTGTGACCCTCTTGGGGAGCTTCCTATAAGGGCAGGTGAGGACACGTACCCCAGTAAGAACAGACCCACTGAGCAGCACTTTCTAGGGCTCGGGCCAAGAGCTGCCGATGGCCAGAGGCTCTGACCCAGCCACGCCCAGGCTCCCTGCAGGGCTCAGGCACCGGGGGTCCTGCTGAGCCTGCAGAAAGAGCCTGTGGTCAGCTCCGAGCGGGGCAGCGGGGGATGTGAAAGTGCCAGTGTGCAGAAAGGCCAGAGCCAACGATAAAAAAGGGATGTGGCCAGTTCCTCTCCTTGCCCAGCCTTTGTCTTCTCACGCAAACTTCTGCTTTCCCTGCGCAGGGTCACTGCCAAGCTGGACTGAGACGCACCCGGCCTCATCCCTGCTCGCTGCTGCAGGACGCTGCGAGGTAAGAGCGAGCCCGCACGGTGCCGCAGGCGCCCAATTCCTTAATAGCCACGAACGAGCCGGGCGCTTGGACAGAGCAGTGTCCCTAAGGGGCTGCCAGGGCTCCAGAACCCTCTCTGCCCCCGGCTCCCTCTGGGCTCGAGAGCAGACTCGGCTCTGAGCTGTGGAGCAAGCCCTGCACTGAGCTCCCAGGGGGTTCTGGCCCTGCCCCAGCCGTGCGTTCCCAGCCAAGCTAACCTTGCCGAGAAGCAGCTCCTGATGTTGCAGTGTTTTGTGTCTGGCTTATACGGTGCTGGGCTCTTGGTCTGTAGGACCAGGAGATTCCGAGATTCCAAGGCCAGCTTGGACCATTGTGATCATCTAGTCTGACCTGAATAACACAGGCCAGAGACCTGCCCTGAAATAATTCCTGTCCGGTGTGTCCAGGGGGCAAGTCACAGTCACAAATGGCTCGGACAGGACGGTCAGGGAGAACTGGAGAGACTGGCGCACTGATGCTGGCAGTTCAGCTCAATGCCTGATGAGACAGCCCATTAGCCTGGGGAACAGGCTCCAGGGGACAAGCCCCACAGCAGGACAAAGTCCTGGGGGACAGATGGTTTGGGAGGGTGGCTTATGGATGTAACCCTGCTCTCAGTTACTCTGGAGCAAACCCAGAATCTCGCCACTGAAGCTAATGGAGCCACTCCAGGTTTGCAGTGGTGTAAATCAGAGCAGGGTTTGGCCCCGAATGTTTTGGTTCTGTGGCTGGATGGGGAATTGCAGCCGGTGGAGCCGGCGGGATCTCAGAGCAGTGGGAGCTGGGGCAGGATTTGACCTGAGCTGGGTGAGGTGCAGACGTGAGAGCCGCGCGTGCTGCTCTCCCTGTCCCTTCCACAGAAGCTCTGCAAACACCGAAGGTTTTGCTGCTCCTCTCTTCTCCCCTGCGCTGCCCCGCAGCTTGGGGACTGGGCCGCTGGTGCCTGAGCTTTGAGGCTGTTCTCATCTGGGGAGGGGAGGAGATGTGCGGTCCGGGGGCCAGTCTCTCCCCATTCATCCAGGGGCAGCTCCATCAAAGACAATGGAGTGTCAGGGGGAGGACTTGGGCCTGTAGCTTTTCCTTGGAGCGGCTCCTGTCGTGGACTTTGCCCCTCCGCTGCCCCCAGTACTGGTGGAATGTCCCCATGGCACAGTGCCCCAGGGCTGCGCTGTTCCTGGCAGCCTGCTGCCCAGCCCTCTGCCCAGCCCATCACCCCGTGCTGCCCTGTGAGCTGTGCTGTGTCCCCCTGCTCTCTCCAGCGCTGGTGCCGACATGATGCTGTGGGCCGTGCTGCTCTGCCTGGCCGCGGTCCCCCTGGCCAGGGCCGATAGCTGCAAGGGCTACGCCGCCATCCCGGGCATTCCGGGCGCACCAGGACAGCCGGGCTCCAATGGCCAAGATGGAGTGGACGGCCCGAAGGGAGAGAAAGGTGAGAAGGAGGCGGGAGCTGGGAGCAGGCAGAGCTCTGGGCCAGAGTGGTGCTATCGGGATGACAGCAGCTCCCTGAAGGCCCTTTCGGAGTAAAGCAGGATTCCCGGGGTTAGCTGTTAGTGCCTGCCCAGACAGCCCGGCTCTTGCGGCTCTCCGCCAGGAGGATGCATTGCTGGAAGCAAATGGTTTGCACTTTTCCAACGCAGGAACCAGCCAGCCACAGGTGCGAGGAATACGTCCCTCCTTGCCCCCTGGCCAAGAGGGGAGCACCAGGGGAGAGGCGGGGCTCTGGTCTGGCTGGAGAGAAAGGGGAGAGGGGAGGTGTCTGCGAGAAGGGATCCCTGCTGCAGGGGAGCAGGAATGGGGCCTGATCCAGAGGGGTGCAAGGGAGGAGCTTCGAGTGCAGACAGGAGGGGGACAGACAGAGCGCTGCACCTCGGGCCTGAGGGTGAGGGCGTTGCTATCAGTGCTACACGAGTGGCAGCCATGGGCAGTGGGTATAATAGGCCGGGGAGGCTAAGCCTCCCCAAACAGGATGCGGGGCACCTCCCTCTGGAGGCACACCGCTGGCCTGCCGCCTTCAGAGCACTGGCCTGAGGCCCCGCTCCAGCGTCCCGCTCTTCCCCCATAGCCCCGCCCACGCTGCTCCTCTTCCCATCCTAGCTCTGCCTCTCCCCCAAAGCCGGCGGGGGCTCAGGCGGGCAGGGCAGCGGGCCAGGGGCTTGGACAGGCAGGCTGGTGGCCCAGGGCTTGGCCGGCTCAGGCCAGCCGGAGGCCCATGGCTCAGAGTGACTCAGGCCAGGACTTGGGGTGGCTCAGGCAGGCTGGGGCTTGGGGCAGTTCAGGTGGGCCGGCTGGGGCTCCTCTGGGGCTCCTCTGGCTCCAGTGGGCAGGAGGGGCGGGGACTCAGGCAGAAGGAGTGGGGCAGGGGGCTAGCCTCCCCAAACAGGCGGTTCATGCATCGCCCATGGTGGCCGCAACGGTGGTAAGTTTTCAGGAGAAGCAGGTAGTGCAGACACAGCCTTGTGCAGACTGCACCGAGCCAGCACCTCATCCTGGCACTGCTGCCCCTGCTGCCAGGCCATTCGAAGGAGGGCGTTTGCTCAGTTCACCGAGTGCAGCGTGGCACCTGCAGCTCGGCCTCGTGCCCTGAGCACATCCCCCCTGGGGCAGGTTCTGCAGCCTGCGGTCTGCCTGCGCTAAACAACCCAGAGACCCGCCCCGGGGGCAGCCCTGGCCAGCACACGTCCTGCGAGGGGCGCTCTAGGCGCTGCCCCAGGGAAAGAACTCGCAGTGCCTGTGAAAATGGAGCCCGCATGGGCACAGCCTAAAGGGCCGACAGACAGGCCCTTTGTGGGGAAGCAAATTGCCTGGTGGGATTTGGGAATCCATCCTGCAAACCTCCACTACGGGAAATGCTGGGCAGGTCCCTGTGTGGGTCTCAGCTGGCACCAGAGTCCCCATGTGGGGGGCGAGGGTCTCAGCCGGCACCAGTGTCCCCGTGTGAGCAGCTGGGGGGGTCTCAGCTGGCACCAGTGTCCCCGTGTGAGGGGCAGGGGGTTTCAGCCGGCACCAGTGTCCCCGTGTGAGGGGCAGGGGGTCTCAGCCGGCACCAGTGTCCCTGTGCCATGGGTGGAGGACTTTCCGGCACAGAAAGACTGGAGGAGGGTTTCCTCGTCCACCGGCCCTGAGCTGGTCGCATGGCTTTTGTGGAACATCCGAGGCCACGCTCTGGGCTCAGCAGCGAAGCGAGGAACCTGCTAGCGATAAGATGAGGAACGACAACAGAGCCTGTGAGCCTTCCACTCCTGACTCTTCTTTTCCTGTTCTCTAGGTGCCCCGGGGCGGGTGGACGATGAAATGGAGCTGGGGGAGAAAGGAGAGCCGGGGAGCCCCGGACACCCCGGGAAAGTCGGCCCCAAAGGCCCCGTCGGCTCCAAGGGCTCTCCGGGCCCCACGGGTCCTCCTGGGCCAGTGGGTGAATCTGGGGACTTCAAGACCACCCTCAAATCTGCATTCTCAGCTGCCAGGACCATTAGCATGCTGCCACGCCGGGAGCAGCCCATCCGCTTCGACCGCATCATCACCAACGAGAACGGGCACTACGAGAACAGGTACGGGCGGTTCACCTGCCGGATCCCGGGCCTCTACTACTTCACCTACCACGTCACCTCCCGGGGCAACTTGTGCATCAACATCAAGAAGGGCCAGGGCACCAAGGGGGAGAAGGTGGTGACCTTCTGCGATTATGTGCACAACACCTACCAGGTCACCACTGGGGGGGTGGTGCTGCGGCTGCAGGCAGACGAGTCCGTGTGGCTGGAGCCCACCGAGAAGAATTCCCTGGTGGGGATTGAAGGGGCTGACAGCATCTTCTCCGGATTCCTGCTCTTCCCCGACGCCTAGCCGCCTGTGGACAGCGCCCCAGCACTCACTCTCCCACGTGCTCCCCGCATGTCACTCCCGAGCGCAACGCACTGGCACAAGCTTCCACGCTGCAGCCTGTGGATACATGAAGTGCTTTCCCCAGCAGCAGCGCCGGCTACCGCTCAGGGCACAGGCCCGTGGCACTTCCCCGCACAGAGCTGCCTTCCCTCAGTACTGCCCGTCCCACCCCTGGTGCAGCACCAGCTTCAGCCCTACCCAGCACGCAGCCCCCTGGCAGAGAACCCACAACAAGGGAGGCCCGGCCCCAGGAGACCCGTTCTGTGTCCCTGAATCCCTGGCAAGCGCCTGTGGATCCCAGGCCCCAGCCCATAGCATTCACATAGCTTCTGCTTGCCGCGGGAGGGAGACACAACCCCTTTAAAATGAGCAAAGCACCAGCCCCCTCAGCACAGCTAAGAGTGATGGTTGGCCCAGGGAATCCCAGTCAAGTGGGGGTTCCTGTCACAGCAGTGGGGATTCCCCAGCATTAATTCTATAGACAAGGCTTCTCATGCTGGAGAATCATGGCAGCCCAGCCCTGATAGACAAATATTTGGGTGCAGTGGAAGTGCCCGCCATCCTCTCCCAGGGGGGTGCCCAGCTGTGAGCCGCTGTGGCCTGCTCACTGCAGCACCCGTGCTGTGGAGCCGATGGGGTCAGGCCAAAGGGCCCCGCCCCAGCCCCAGCTCCCGGCAGATGATCCATCGGGAACAATCCGAGATCTGCACTCCCCTTTCCAACCCAGCTGGAGCTGCTGGACTAGCCAGAGCCTGACACCCTGCAGCTGCCCTGCCTGTAGCAGGGAGGAGACCTCCAGCGAGGACACCTGCATCCTAGCCAGCCCCACTGCCTTCTCCACTCCAGTGGCTGCTTGCTGTCCGTTGGGGCTAGTGCTCGCCAGGCCTGAGCATGCTCACACACATTCAGGCCCTAAGCCAGGCCCCGCAGAGCAGAGACAGCCAATAAACTTGATGTCTGCTGTTGATTTTGCTGTTCTGATTTAATTAACAAATAGCCTGCCAGTGCTACTGGGGTGGTCTGGGGCAGCCCAGTGAGGGAGGGGAAGTCCTGGCCAGCCACCAACACAGGGCTCAGCAAACACATCAGGGGCTGCTCCCAGCCAGACAGCAAGAGCTAAGACTGCAGAGCTCTTAGAGCTGGGAACATTCTGGGTGCTGCGTGGCCAAAGGGGGATGGTAAGGTGCTGGGTGCTGCATGGCCGTTGGGGGATGGTAGGGTGCTGGGTGCTGCATGGCTGTGGAGGATGGTAGAGTGCTGGGTACTGCATGGCCGTTGGGGGATGGTAAGGTGCTGGATGCTGCATGGCCAAAGGGGGATGGTAGGGTGCTGGGTGCTGCATGGCCGTTGGGGGATGGTAGGGTGCTGGGTGCTGTGTGGCTGTGGAGGATGGTAAGGTGCTGGGTGCTGCATGGCCGTTGGGGGATGGTAGGGTGCTGGGTGCTGCATGGCCAAAGGGGGATGGTAGGGTGATGGGTGCTGCATGGCTGTGGAGGATGGTAGGGTGCTGGGTGCTGCATGGCCGTTGGGGGATGGTAGGGTGCTGGGTGCTGCGTGGCCAAAGGGGGATGGTAAGGTGCTGGGTGCTGCATGGCCGTTGGGGGATGGTAGGGTGCTGGGTGCTGCATGGCTGTGGAGGATGGTAGAGTGCTGGGTACTGCATGGCCGTTGGGGGATGGTAAGGTGCTGGATGCTGCATGGCCAAAGGGGGATGGTAGGGTGCTGGGTGCTGCATGGCCGTTGGGGGATGGTAGGGTGCTGGGTGCTGTGTGGCTGTGGAGGATGGTAAGGTGCTGGGTGCTGCATGGCCGTTGGGGGATGGTAGGGTGCTGGGTGCTGCATGGCCAAAGGGGGATGGTAGGGTGCTGGGTGCTGCATGGCTGTGGAGGATGGTAGGGTGCTGGGTGCTGCATGGCCGTTGGGGGATGGTAGGGTGCTGGGTGCTGCGTGGCTGTGGAGGATGGTAAGGTGCTGGGTGCTGCATGGCCGTTGGGGGATGGTAGGGTGCTGGGTGCTGCGTGGCTGTGGAGGATGGTAAGGTGCTGGGTGCTGCATGGCCGTTGGGGGATGGTAGGGTGCTGGGTGCTGTGTGGCTGTGGAGGATGGTAAGGTGCTGGGTGCTGCATGGCCGTTAGGGGATGGTAGGGTGCTGGGTGCTGCGTGGCTGTGGAGGATGGTAGGGTGCTGGGTGCTGCATGGCCGTTGGGGGATGGTAGAGTGCTGGGTGCTGCATGGCCAAAGGGGGATGGTAGGGTGCTGGGTGCTGCGTGGCTGTGGAGGATGGTAGGGTGCTGGGTGCTGCATGGCCGTTGGGGGATGGTAGGGTGCTGGGTGCTGCGTGGCTGTGGAGGATGGTAAGGTGCTGGGTGCTGCATGGCCGTTGGGGGATGGTAGGGTGCTGGGTGCTGCGTGGCTGTGGAGGATGGTAAGGTGCTGGGTGCTGCATGGCCGTTGGGGGATGGTAGGGTGCTGGGTGCTGCGTGGCTGTGGAGGATGGTAAGGTGCTGGGTGCTGCATGGCCGTTGGGGGATGGTAGGGTGCTGGGTGCTGCGTGGCTGTGGAGGATGGTAGGGTGCTGGGTGCTGCGTGGCCGTTGGGGGATGGTAGGGTGCTGGGTGCTGCGTGGCTGTGGAGGATGGTAAGGTGCTGGGTGCTGCATGGCCGTTGGGGGATGGTAGGGTGCTGGGTGCTGCGTGGCTGTGGAGGATGGTAAGGTGCTGGGTGCTGCATGGCCGTTGGGGGATGGTAGGGTGCTGGGTGCTGCGTGGCTGTGGAGGATGGTAAGGTGCTGGGTGCTGCATGGCCGTTGGGGGATGGTAGGGTGCTGGGTGCTGCGTGGCTGTGGAGGATGGTAAGGTGCTGGGTGCTGCATGGCCGTTGGGGGATGGTAGGGTGCTGGGTGCTGTGTGGCTGTGGAGGATGGTAAGGTGCTGGGTGCTGCCCATTCCTGGCTCTGTGCGGAGCTGATGGATTCTCTCATCAGACGTCATTCCGTGGGCAATGGCCTTGACTGTGGCCAGAGCTCTGGAGGCTGTGGGGCTGTGGAGGGTCTGGGGCTGCAGGATTGCTGGGGCGTGTCTGGCACGTCTGGTACAGGCACCAGGGTGTGGACTCAGGGCACTGCCATGCCCAGCAAGAGCAGGTGGTGCAGGGGTTAAAGGCCCTGGTGCTGCTCAGACACTTCGGGAGACTCCTTCCCTTCCTCCCTTTGTTCATTCTGCCCTGGTGTTATGGAAACACGATGTGATGAAGTGGGACTGTTCTTAACGTTTCCTCTGAATACTGTAGGGGTGCCTCAGTTTCCCCTATGCATTTCTTAAGTCTCTAGGTGGTGGGATAAGGGGGTGTAATTGTTGCAGAGCAAAGGGCCATAAATGGCCAACACTCTGTCTTCTGGCAACTGATGGCCTGGGTCCTTCCCCCCTGCAAGGTGATAGCTAAAGGGTTGGAGAACAAAGGAATCAGGTGATCTCCTGGCCCAGGAAAGGGACAAAGCCCAGAGGAGGAGGGGCTGGAGGGGGAGTCAGTTTGTGGCTGGCTGGGGACATGGAGTGAAGTGCAGTCGTGGTTGTCTGGCTCACTGCCCCGCAAAATGGACCCAGCTGAAGGGTCCTGTTCTCTGCACCCACAAGCTCTGTGTTAGACCATGTTCCTGTCATCTAATAAACCTCTGTTTTACTGGCTGGCTAAGAGTCATGTCTGACTGCGAAGTTGGGGTGCAGGACCCTCTGGCTTCCCCAGGACCCCACCTGGGCGGACTCGCTGTGGGAAGCGCATGGAGGGGCAGAGGTTGCTGAATGCTCCGAGGTCAGACCCAGGAAGGTGGAACCTGTGTGAGCTTCTTGCCCTGCAGACAATCTGCTCCCAGAGATGAGACTTCACCAGAGTCCTGACTGGCTTTGTAGGGAGCAGTTCCAGAGCATCGCCCGGGGACTCTGTGACACACATCCCCAGACACGGCCCCCCCTCCTTTGGGAGATCACCTGTGGCTACGGCCAGGATGGAAGAATCCCATGCACCGCTACAAACTAGGGACCGAGTGGCTAGGCAGCAGTTCTGCAGAAAAGGACCTAGGGGCTACAGTGGACGAGAAGCTGGATATGAGTCAACAGTGTGCCCTTGTTGCCAAGAAGGCCAATTGCATTTTGGGATGTATAAGTAGAGGCATTGCCAGCAGATCGAGGGACGTGATCATTCCCCTCTATTCGACATTGGTGAGGCCTCATCTGGAGTACTGTGTCCAGTTTTGGGCCCCACACTACAAGAAGGATGTGGAAAAATTGGAAAGCATCCAGTGGAGGGCAACACAAATGATTAAGGGACTGGAACACATGACTTATGAGGAGAAGCTGAGGAAACTGGGATTGTTTAGTCTGCGGAAGAGAAGAATGAGGGGGGATTTGATAGCTGCTTTCAACTACCTGAAAGGGGGTTCCAAAGAGGATGGCTCTAGACTGTTCTCAGTGGGAGCAGATGACAGAACGAGGAGTAATGGTCTCAAGTTGCAGTGGGGGAGGTTTAGGTTGGATGTTAGGAAAAACTTTTTCACTAGGAGAGTGGTGAAACACTGGAATGCGTTACCCAGGGAGGTGGTGGAATCTCCTTCCTTAGAAGTTTTTAAGGTCAGGCTTGACAAAGCCCTGGCTGGGACGATTTAGTTGGGGATTGGTCCTGCTTTGAGCAGGGGGTTGGACTAGATGACCTCCTGAGGTCCCTTCCAACCCTGAGATTCTATGATTCTATGATTCTATCCCTGCCTGGCCCCACAGGCCTGATTTACACCAGGGCAAAACGAGTGCAGTGGGAGTGTGCAGCGTCGTCCCTTCAGCCAGGCAGTATTGCATAGCCGCTTCCATCAGTGGTCGACGATCACACAGGGACCAGGGCAAGAGGATTCAGGCTGAGCCTGGCGCGTCAGGAAACCGGGTCTCTTCCTGGCTCTGCCACTGACTGTCTGGGTGACCTTGGGCAAGTCTCTGCCCCCCTCAGCGTCTGTAAAATAGAGATAAGAAGGATTGGGAAGCTATGCTGAGGAATGCTCACAAGTGCCTGGATCTCTGAGGAGTGGCAAGAGCGGGCTCATTGCACCCACACAATACACCCCTGAGCAGAGCTACAGCCACATGGCTCCCCGCTGGCCCACAGGGGTGTGACAGCATCTCTCAGTGTGAAACTCCAGTGTCGGTGTCACATCACGATTACAGCTGTCCAGCAATCAAACACAGCCAGCCAGCCAGAGTCCTCAGGGCTCCGTCCGCCCTCCCTAGAGGATCCCCTTCATGGGGCTCCCAGGGGAGTCTCTGAGCACTGGGAAACAGCATCTACTCCCAGAGACCACTCAGTTCCAAAGGTAGGGTTTGGAGCTGGCCACTTACATCCAATACACCCTTGTCCTGGCCAAAGCAACAAGCCACTAGCCCTAGGAAACCTGATAGCCCAGGGACACATATACCCCTAGTACACTTGACAACCCATGGACACATATACCCCTAGTACAGCTGACAGCCCGGGAACACATATACCCCTAGTACAGCTGACAGTCCTGGAGGACACATATACCCCTAGTACAGCTGACAGCCCTGGAGGACACATATACCCCTAGTACACTTGACAACCCATGGACACATATACCCCTAGTACAGCTGACAGCCCGGGAACACATATACCCCTAGTACAGCTGACAGCCCGGGGACACATATACCCCTAGTACAGCTGACAGCCCGGGAACACATATACCCCTAGTACAGCTGACAGCCCGGGGACACATATACCCCTAGTACACTTGACAACCCATGGACACATATACCCCTAGTACAGCTGACAGCCCGGGAACACATATACCCCTAGTACAGCTGACAGCCCGGGGACACATATACCCCTAGTACAGCTGACAGCCCAGGAACACATATACCCCTAGTACAGCTGACAGCCCGGGGACACAAATACCCCTAGTACAGCTGACAGCCCGGGGACACATATACCCCTAGTACAGCTGACAGCCCGGGGACACATATACCCCTAGTACAGCTGACAGCCCTGGAGGACACATATACCCCTAGTACAGCTGGCAGCCCTGGAGGACACATATACCCCTAGTACAGCTGACAGCCCGGGGACACATATACCCCTAGTACAGCTGACAGCCCTGGAGGACACATATGCCCCTAGTACAGCTGACAGCTCTGGGGATACATATACCCCTAGTACAGCTGACAGCCCTGGAGGACACATATACCCCTAGTACAGCTGACAGCCCTGGAGGACACATATACCCCTAGTACAGCTGACAGCCCGGGGACACATATGCCCCTAGTACAGCTGACAGCCCGGGAACACATATACCCCTAGTACAGCTGACAGCCCGGGGACACAAATACCCCTAGTACAGCCGACAGCCCGGGGACACATATACCCCTAGTACAGCTGACAGCCCTGGAGGACACATATACCCCTATTATAGCCACCAGACCCGGGGAAACATATACTCATAGTACAGCCAAAAGCTCAAGAGACACATATACCCCTAGTACAGCTGACAACCCTGGGGACACATAAACCCCTGATGCAGCCAGCAGTCCCGGGGACACATATATCCCCAGCACAGCTGACAGCCCCATGGACATATATAATTCATCACATTGACATGGTGCTCAGTGAGTCCAGGATGGAAGCCAAGGCAGGTCCCTGTTTCAGCACCACTTTCTCACCTCCATTTGCGATTTCTCTCTCTCAGTATGACTCAGCCCAGGCCCAGGATATCTACACTCAACCAGAGCCTGGGCTCTTCTCAACACAGCCGCTCTGACGTGCAGCAGCCACCTCAGTTTGGCTGCTGGGGGGGCCTTCACCCTCAGGAGAAGTCGCCTCAGCTAGGAGCCTCAGGCAGAGGTCTCTAGACAGGGGAGCATGCCCGTGGTCCCTGACCATGACGGGAGCTGTCTCCCTGCCTGGGATAGAAGGTGCAGGGGTTTTCAGCCCTGGCACAAAAGCCTCTCTTGAGGGGGACTGTATTTGTGCCTGTCCCTCTGCTCCTACTCGTGATTCCCATTTATGCATCGCAGGATGGCATGAGCCCCTTTGGTCAGAGCATTGCACTAAATGCTCCTGTTCAGCTCGTTATCCACCCCCATCCGCTGAACACAAGCTCCCGGTGTGAAGCTGTGGCCAAAAGGGTTCATGCCATCCGGGGATGCATAACAGGGGACTCTTGAGTAAGAGGAGGGAGGTTATTTTACCTTTGTATATGGCCCTGGTGCGACCGCTGCTGGAATCCTGTGCCCAGTCCTGGTGCCCGCAATTCAAGAAGTATGTTGATAAATTGGAGGAGGTTCAGAGAAGAGCCATGAGAACGATTAGAGGATTAGAAAACCTGCCTGATAGTGATAGACTCAAGGAGCTCCATCTAGTTAGCTTAACAAAGAGAATGTGAAGGAGTGATTTGGTCCCAGCCTATCAGTACCTAGATGGGGAACAAATATTTAATACTGGGCTGTTCAATCCAGCAGAGAAAGGTCTGACACGATCCAATGGCTGGAAGTTGAGGCTAGACAAATTCAGACTGGAAATAAGGCATACATTTTTAACAGGGAGGGCAATTAACTACTGGAACAATTTACCAAGGGTTCGGGTGAATTCTCCATCACTGGCCATTTTAAAATCAAGAGTGGATGTTTTTTTCAAAAAGCTCTGCTCTAGGAATTATTTTGGGGAAGCTCTCTGACCGGTGTTATACAGGAGGCCAGGCTAGATAATCGCAGTGGCCTTAGAATCTATGAATCCCCAGACCTTTTTCAGAGTCACTGCTTTCCAGGATAAAGTCCCAGCGCCTGTAAGTATGGCTTGCATTCTCTGTTCCTAGATGTGTACATTTACATTTCGTGACATTAAAGCTCATACTGTTTGTTTGAACCCAGTTTACCAACCAATCCAGATCGCTCTGTCCTCATTATTTATCACTCACTCAATTTGTGTGCAATCTGCAAATGTTATCACTGATGAGTCTATGTTTTCTTCCAGGTCACTGATAAAAATGTTAAATAGCACAGGGCCAAGAACCGATCCCACCAGAAATATATCCCTTTGTTGGTGATTGCCTGTTTACAATTACATTTTGAGAACTATCAGTTAGCCAGTTTTTACTCCATTTAATGTGTGCCATGTTAATTTTATATCTTTCTAGTTCTTTAATCAAAATGTCGTACTGTGCCAAGTCAAATGCCTTACAGAAATCTAAGTATATTACATCAACACTAATACCTTTATCAACCAATCTCATCAAAAAAAAGATATCAAGTTTGTTTGACAGGATCTACTTTCTATAAAGCCAAATTGATTGGCATTAATTATATTACCCTCCTTTAATTCTTAATCAGTCAAGCCCTGTATCAGATGACACATTATCTTGTTTGGGATCTATGCCAAACTGACAAGTCTATAATTACCAGGTCATCCCTTTGACCCTTTTAAAATATTGGCACAACATTTGCTTTCTTCCAGTCTTCTGGAGCTTCCACCATTTTCTCAGCCTTATTGAAAACCAACATCAGTGGTCCAGTGAGCTCCACAGCCCGCTCTTTTAAAGCTCTTGGATTCAAGTTTTCTGGAACTGCTGATTTTAAAATGTATTACTTTAATAGCTTCTGTTTAACAACCTCCTGACATATTAGTAGAATGAAAAGTGTTATCATATGACATGACTACATCATCTGCTTTTTTCCTCAAATACAGAACAGAAATATTTATTGAACACTTCTGCCTTTTCTTCATTCTTATTGATAATTCTACCATTTTCTAGTAATGATCAATATCATTGTTAAGATTCTTTATTGTTCCTAATATACTTTAAAAAAAATATCCTTCTTATTCTCCTTACAATTGGCCTTAGATGTCTCCTTGTGTTCCTTTGATTCCCTTATCACTTCTCTACAATTCCTAGTTTCTGGTTTATATTAATTAGTATCATCTTACCCTTTCTTCCATTTGTTATATATTATTTTTAATATTTTTATAGCTGCCTTCATTTCTCCACTACCTATCATCTCTCATTCGCTATCGAGATGCCAACTCCCACCTCCCATCAGCCCATGATGCTGGCGTCCATTGCCCACCTGTTAAATTTTCAAACAAGAATCTTTGTGCTTTCTCATGTGCTGCCCCTCATATCTGGGAGGAGCTCCCCATAAGTAGCCACCAAGCCACCTCATTAGCCTCCTTCAAACTGTCCTTTGCCATGATGCCTACAAAACCCTTGACAATGGTTAAGCTGCCTGGTGTGAGGAGACTGCAAACCAACATCGTCTCCCTGTTATCTTGTACTTACCTCTCAGTTTGTCTGTGTCCATCTCTTGGCTCTTGGCTTACGTTCAGATTGTCAGCTCTTTGGGGCAGGGACTGTCTCTTTGTATCCGTACAGTGCCTGGCACAGTGGGGGCCTGGATCAGGGCTGGGGGTGCTGGGCCCTATGATAATAATAATATATGCTGGAGGCACCTTTAGCCTCCAAAAGGGTGTGGTTTTCTGTTTGGCGTGAGCACTCCCTGACACACACAGCAAGTGAACTTTTCTCTGCCCTATGACCTTGGCATTCCAGGGCTCTGCTGATGCCCCTTGATCACAACCCATAGCCCCCCTGCTGTTCCAGTCCTCAGGCCTTCACACACAGCTCTCCCATTGCCCCTCAATCCCGACCTGCAGCCCCCTCATTCCCAGCCTGCCTTGCCCAGGTGGCCATCAATGAACAGCACAACCACAACCCCATGTCTCCCAGGATGACCAGGCCCGGCATAGCAGCTGCAGGTCAGGACTGAGGGCCATCGTCACTGGGTGAGGCAGGCAGACTGGGATCACGGGGCCTGCAGAGCGGGACACAGGGGAGTTGGCAGAGCTGTGTGTGTGAAGAACCTAGGGGTAGATGTAGACCAGAATTGAGGGACAGTAGCAGAGCCGGGCGGGTGACAAGAGAGAAATAGCAGGGTGAGCACATCCACTGGCCAGGCCTGCTGAGCCCTGCGTGCTAACGCCTGGGGAGTCAGGTAACTGCACCATCAGCTGTGCAAAGCTAGAGCGGCACACTGGGGCAGGAGGGCCACGTGGCAGAGACCGGGAGCCACCACCACCCTCCCTGCCCTCTCACCGTCACCCTGGCGGGCTTCCTGCCAACCTGAATGCCTGGATTCTGACTCACTGCGTGACCCCAGGGCTGCCCCAGTGGCTCAGCTCCCCACCTCTAATGGAGACCTCGGCGCCTGCCCGTGCACAATGCACTGAGACCAACAGGCGAGACCGTCTTTGGAAATGCCAGCCGGCAGCGTCGTTATCTATGATTACAGCCCCAGGTCGCAGGGAGCCCCACGGCGTGGGGACGGGGAGGGCAGTGTAGTGATCCCCCTGTCCTGTGGGTCTCCCAGGGCTCTCCACCAGGTACCTTGAGCCCCCACTGTGTCCTGCTCTAGCACACTGCACACTTTGGCATGGCCGTCTCTGTTTGTGTGCAGGCCTCCTGAAGTCAGAGGGACTCTGGGGGGCGGGCGGCCCCTTTGCAGGATTGGGGCCTATGCAATTATATGACCAGTGGCCTGAAGCCCCAGAGCCCGCTGTTGACAGCTGCTGGTGAACAGGGGCTCATAGAGGACGGAGACGGCTGAATGACCACACCTGACTTGTACTGCTCTTATGGGACAGTTTGGTCAAAATTCAGCTACGTTTTGATTTTGGGGGTAAAAAATGTTATTAGCCCTGTCAGTTAATGAAAGACAAGAAAGGTGCCTCAAATGGGGCTGGGGTAAGGGCCCCCCTAACCAGCCTGCAGTCTGGCATGCTGGCTTGCAGACCCTGCACAAAACCAGGATAGAAAAGGGGTGCTTGGCTGGGTGGTACATCGCTGGTGGCGAGGACTTTGATCCGAGTCCTAGGCCACTGACTTCCTTCCCGCTGGAGACGTTGCATGCAGGGGGGCAGCAGCTCTGCCAAAAACTCCAGTGAGGGGTTCCCTATTCAGCAATTGGTAACAGCTGTAATCCTGCGGGCTGGGGTAGGCGGCAGAGCACTGCCCTGGCAGCAGGTGATGCAGTACTGCCCTAGGGACTGCAGACAGACCCACCTGCCAACAAACAGCCAACGTAGGTGCAGCAGAAGAGGAAGAAGAGGGAAGTGGGAACACGTTACCTTGTTGGATGCTCACACCGTGATGGCAGGACTGGGTTTGAGACTATTGCCAAGACACCCTGGGAGTGTCATATATATACACACATATATCTATGACAGGTTTCAGAGTACCAGCCGTGTTAGTCTGTATTCGCAAACAGAACAGGAGGACTTGTGGCACCTTAGAGACTAACCAATTTATTTGAGCATAAGCTTTCGTGAGCTACAGCTCGCTTCATCGGATGCATTTAAGCTTATGCTCAAATAAATTGGTTCGTCTCTAAGGTGCCACAAGTACTCCTTTTCTTTTTACATATATCTATGTGAATGATCATGCTGATGAATTATTACTGGCTTTCCCACATTCAGAATCATAGAATATCAGGGTTGGAAGGGACCTCAGGAGGTCATTTAGTCCCACCCCCTGCTCAAAGCAGGACCAATCCCCAACTAAATCATCCCAGCCAGGGTTCTGCCAAGCCTGACCTTAAAAATATCTAAGGATTGAGATTCCACCACCTCCCTAGGTAACGCATTCCAGTGTTTCACCACCCTCCTAGTGAAAAAGTTTTTCCTAATATCCAACCTAAACCTCCCCCACTGCAACTTGAGACCATTACTCCTTGTTCTGTCCTCTTCTACCACTGAGAATAGTCTAGAACCATCCTCTCTGGAACCACCTCTCAGGTAGTTGAAAGCAGCTATCAAATCCCCCCTCATTCTTCTCTTCTGCAGACTAAACAATCCCAGTTCCTTCAGCCTCTAGTCATAAGTCATGTGTTCCAGACCCCTAATCATTTTTGTTGCCCTTCGCTGGACTCTCTCCAATTTATCCACATCCTTCTTGTAGTGTGGGGCCCAAAACTGGACACAGTACTCCAGATGAGGCCTCACCAATGTCGAATAGAGGGGAATGATCACGTCCCTCAATCTGCTCGCTATGCCCCTACTTATACATCCCAAAATGCCATTGGCCTTCTTGGCAACAAGGGCACACTGCTGACTCATATCCAGCTTCTTGTCCACTGTAGCCCCTAGGTCCTTTTCTGCAGAACTGCTGCCGAGCCATTCGGTCCCTAGTCTGTAGCGGTGCATTGGTTCTTCCGTCCTAAGTGCAGGACCCTGCACTTATCCTTATTGAACCTCATCAGATTTCTTTTGGCCCAATCCTCCAATTTGTCTAGGTCCCTCTGTATCCTATCCCTGCCCTCCAGCGTATCTACCACTCCTCCTAGTTTAGTATCATCCGCAAATTTGCTGAGAGTGCAATCCACACCATCCTCCAGATCATTTATGAAGATATTGAACAAAACCGGCCCGAGGACCGACCCTTGGGGCACTCCACTTGACACCGGCTGCCAACTAGACATGGAGCCGTTGATCACTACCCGTTGAGCCCGACAATCTAGCCAACTTTTTACCCACCTTATAGTGCATTCATCCAGCCCATACTTCTTTAACTTGCTGACAAGAATACTGTGGGAGACCGTGTCAAAAGCTTTGCTAAAGTCAAGAAACAATACATCCACTGCTTTCCCTTCATCCACAGAACCAGTAATCTTATCATAGAAGGTGATTAGATTAGTCAGGCATGACCTTCCCTTGGTGAATCCATGCTGACTGTTCCTGATCACTTTCCTCTCATGTAAGTGCTTCAGGATTGATTCTTTGAGGACCTGCCCCGTGATTTTTCCAGGGACTGAGGTGAGGCTGACTGGCCTGTAGTTAATTAAAACTCCCATTAATTTCAGTGGGTGCAGGATTAGGCTGTTGGTATCAATAAGAAGTCTTACTTTCGGAGACGGAATTAGACCGAGCAGCTAAATTTACAACTAACACACGTGGTGGGGGACTAATGTGGGGGGGTAAAGTGACAATCAGGTCTTGATTAGAGCTGGATCAATCCCCACGTTTCCAAGGAACTCAGGGAAACTGTGGCAAAACTGCTGCGTTTCACCAGCTTCCACTTCAAAACTATGAATGTTGTGTGCTTTGATAGAAAGGGACCGAGGTCTGGCCTGTTCAGAACTGGTCTGTAGATCGCTTAAAACTGGGCTCCCGACTTTTCCAGACTGCTTCAAGCTGGGCTCGCAGTCGCACGACAAGTTCCTGAACCTCCTGCTAACACTGCCTGGATAACCAGCATGGGAGGAAACACGAAAGCTTCCCACAGCTTGAGGTTTCACTAGAAACAGCCCACGTGGTTCTGGAGAGAAGCAGCCTGGTTCTGTTTTCCCACATAGGAGTTACACTGCTGGAGCTTCCTGGGCTCCAATGCAATTTTCTCCTGCAGAGGAGAATGAGCCTGAAGTCTCAGTATAGATCTGACACTGTTTACCAGCAGGTGGAGCTGGAGAGTCAGGCAGTCAGGACCTCACCATACACTGCGGAGATTATCCACAATAACAGGTTCCCTACAGTGTACATAGGATGCACCAGTGGATTTTCAACCCCCTTGGCCCAGACACTGCAAGAGCTGAGGAGTCGTAAGTTATCTGGGTAGAAGTGTCCAGGGGTAACTCAGGCTCAGCTCTTGGCACGCTGCAAAGATATGGGGAGAGACGCAGGCATTCACTCAGTCTCCAGCTAGCACCAGGGCTCTGGGCCTCTATCAGCAGCCAGGCACTGATGAGCTTCGGACGCTCTAGCCAAAGTCCCACTGGCAGAAACTGGGACCTGATCCAGGAACGACACCAAGCATTTGCTGGAGCTGAACACACTGCCATGTCAACGGGGGCTGGAGTGTGCTTACCCATTGGATTGGAGCTGAAATACACACAGGCAGAGAGAAGACCTCTGGTCTGCCAGTGCCCAGCCTGGTTAACCTTCAGGGCATGCTGCAAGGATCTCACAGGCATTTGGGGCCAGAACAGGATGAGGGGTGGAAGTGGGATTGATGATCATTGCAATACAATGGAGCTCTGAGGTGGGAGTGAATTATGGCTGGGACTGTGGTTGGCAGTAGATCTTGGGAGTTCAGCGTATAGCTGCTGGTTATTGTGGTGCTGTCAGTATTGGAAGGAGGGCCCAGAAGAGGGGACTTCCTTTCCTAATGTGTATGCAATGAAATAAACAAGTAATACCCTGGGCAGTCTGCAGCCCGGCCAGAACAGACTGGAATTATGCACAGACCGTGAAAGAGACCCTACTGTGTGGAGTAATGTCCATCCACAGCTAGTGCTACGGGAGACCATTCACCTGATAAGTGGCCACACGCCCCTACTCCCAATCCTAGGCCGGATGATGCGGACTCCTCCAGCAGATGGCAGATGCGGTGATGCTCTTTGAGACAGCCAGCCCTGGCTCAACGGGGGGCCTGTAGACCCCCATCACACTGACCTTCCTGGTGATCACTCCAAAGCCAACAGTCAGCAAGCCAAGATCCCACACAGCAGCACGTCTGCAGCCCAGGGGCCAAGCACTTATTATCAGCGAAGATCGGTGAATGGAAAAATGTCTGTGAATACTTGTTTGAATTCAAAATAGTTACTTACCCAAAGACGTGTGTGCTCCTGCTTAGCTGCATGAATTCATATGATCTACCTGGACTTTTAACCGATTTTTGACAGGTCCCTCACCAGAGGATACTCTTGTCTCTTATTCTGACCCCAGCATCCCATATTGACGCCAGCAGTGCCCCTCTGCCAAGAGGCAATAGGTTTCTGTGGCCTTGCAGGCCAGCTGCCCAAGGGAGGAGAAATTAGTGATGCCGAGTCTGGGTATATTCTAAATGTAACTTGCTTTATTCACACACATACACCACTCCTGGAACAGAGGTGGTCAAAAAGCAGGCAGGGTGATCCGTACTTCCAAGGATCTCAGCCCAGCACCGATGCCTAGTTCCCAGTGAGTAACTCTGCCTCAAGAACTAACTCCAGTCAGAGATCAAGGCAAAAAACAAACTCATCTGCTGCTCACACGGCACCCTCTCTCCCCAAAGCTTTCTCTACAGAAGCCCTTGTATAACACCCCACTAACCACAACACAGCATGTCTTCCCACGCGTCAAAACTTCTTCGCGCTGAGAAAAAGAAATGGAAAGGTCTGAGTAACAGTGCCACCTTGTGGCACCTGGAATTACAATACTAGGTGGTCATGGGGTGAGAGTCAAAGTACCTCTTGCATTAGAGACTGGCCAAAGGTTAACAGCAGAACCACAATGCTCTGTACTTGGACAAGTGTCTCTTTAATATAATTATTAACAATCTAAGGCAGCTTTTGGTGCTGAAACAGTGGAGGTGTACACACTGCAATGCCACTTCTGGCAACAAAATTCTTTAGTTTCAGCGACAAAATAAACCACCTCAACAAGAGGCATGGAGCTTTTTGCAGCAAAGTTAAAGCGGCAAAACGTCAGTGTAGACACTGCCGTTCATTATATCGCCAGAACTGGCCTCGCCCAGTATCCCACAATGCCCAGCATGAGTGCTCTGCTCACTGGTTTGAACTCAGCTGCCCTCCCCTTTCAAAGCTCGGGGAAGGTCTGACAGCTGAGCCTGCTGCTCTGCTCGGGGAACAAAGAGCAAATCATTAACGTGGAACACTGCTGTCTCCCGCACTAGGAACACAGAGGCAGGCAGGCAGGGCGGATGTGTGTGTGTGAGAGAGAGAAAGAGACTGCTATGCTGTGCAGAGCCAGGGAGGGAGGCGGGGGGCTGATGACAGGGGTATCCTCCTCCCCTTGCCTCAGGACTGGTTGCTTCCGGTGGCTGTCTGAACCTAAGAGACAACGGCATGCCAACGCACTCACGCTTCCCCAACATACACACTCCCCCAAGACACATTCCGTCTGTCTCTCCCACACACACACACTCCCTGTCACACACTCTCTGCCGTTCCCCCACTTCAGTTGAAAGGCAGCTGGCAATCTAGTAGGATGCCCATGGAAGGATGGGACTGAGAAACCTGCATCATGTGATGCTGTCCCTGCCCCAGGAGGCATTGCAAACCCTTCCCAAAGCACCCTGCAGCCAGTGGGATAGCTACCCACAGGGCACTGCTCTCTGTGTTGATGCTAGGGTGGATGCACTCTGCCGAGACCAGGAGCACAGTGTGGACATGCAGCAGCAGTTTAATGAAAGCGCTTTAAAACGGCATCACTTTTGGTGACAAAACTCTGCAGTGTAGACATAGCCTCAGCTACCTCAGGAACTTTTACCCTGAGAATGAAGATGGTGACTGAATTTAGGCACCTACAGTGCTCAGCTACAGTGTCACCTAAAACTGCAGCTCAGGCACCTATGTCTGGAGTTTAGGTGCCTACGGATTGCCATAAAAACCACCCAAAAGAAGTGTGATTGGTCCAAAAAAAACCCATGAAAAAGGCATAAAAGAAGCGGGGGTGGCAGTTGCATCCCTTTGTGAATCGATGGAATTGCTGCTGCTCGGTGTCAGAGTAAACCAAGGCCTCGGGTGCAAGGACTGTGCCAGTTGCACTATGACTCGGAGGCAAGCACTGTAGGTATTTCAGCAGCTAGGCCCTGTAGGCACTAGCCCTGGTGGGTCCAACACATGGCTCAGGGAAAGGGTGTTTACTGGGGCTGGCAGGAAAGAGAAGGTTGCCACTACCCTAGGTACAGAGGCTTAAACAGTTACAGTTCAAAGGGAGCGAAAGTGGTTCCTGTTTGGGTCCCTGGGGCAGCCCAGTCAAGAGCCAGGCCTTGTGCCTCTGGTGCCCTCTCCAGTCCAGTCTCTATTCCAAGCAAATAGGAGCTTGCAGGCTTTCAGGCTGGGCTCAGTTAGCATCTCTCCTTGGGGCCCCTCTTCACTGGCTCCCTGCCCAGCTGCTGCTGCTCCCTCATAAATCCCATCCGAACCCTGCCATATCCAGCAGTCACAGCCTGTTCCACACCCAGCTCTGCATATTCTTCCTGCTTGCTTGCCATGGGGCTTCTGCTTCAGCTTCCCAGCAACTCCTAGCTTTCCATTCAGCTGCTGCTCCCAAAGAGAGCCCAGCCACTTGCTGGTTCCACACCTTTCCCCCTACCACGCCAGGGGAAGGGGTGTACAGTGGGGCAGGGATTTCCCTACACTCCCCCATCCCTCACCCCAGTGGTCAAACCGACCAAGATGAAGAACATACCAAAAACCAAGAATATACCAACATGTCATCTGAAGGTTCAAGTGGAGTATCTATGGCCAAACAACCCAAAGCACAAATACAGCTACTTACTGAAGAGACAGTGTCTCTACAACCTAAAGGCAGTGTTGGTGGTCAAACTTTTCCCATTTATTGAAGTTACAAAACATAGCTACTGGTGCACCTCTTGCAAAAAAGCTTACAAAGAAGGAAAGCTTCCCACTGCTACAATTGGTAAAACTGGAGGGGCTTGTTTTGCCAGACAAATCAGCAAAGCCAATGCTGATAAACTGTGTGAAAAGGCTGCAAAACACCAAGCCTCTGGACTGTATCGACATGCAGAAAGCCTTATAAGCCCGTCACTGTCAAAGCCAATTTTAGAAGTACTTAATGAGGCTGTTAAAAATGCTGGAGACACAACACAGTTTATGTGAACCAACATGGCCGTTGCATCATATGTTCTATTTAAGCAAGAGATACCG
This sequence comes from Chelonia mydas, assembly GCF_015237465.2. NCBI lineage: Eukaryota > Metazoa > Chordata > Testudines > Cheloniidae > Chelonia > Chelonia mydas. The sequence continues at coordinate 4,635,764 of NC_051258.2, forward strand.
CACACTGCAAACCAGAGGCCAATATTAAGTGCATTTTTGCTTGTTAAACCTGAAGTTGGACACTGGTTCTGAACAAGACTGGCAAATGCTCACTATCTTTCTGCAAGAAACTCAACTGACTGGTTAGAAACATGCGGTGCAACAGTGAAAGACTCAGCAGCTGAAAAAGTGAAGAGCTCTCTCACCACATTCAGAAAATTTGCATACATGGCTGATGAATGCACCGATGCAAATGGATGTCAAGTATTAAGTCACTGCGTACGTTATCTTGGTGTCAATGGTAGGCCAGTAGGTGCATTTCTAGATGTTCAGATTATAGAAGACACATTGGCTGCATCTGTGACAACCCACATTTTATCAGAGTTAAATGCTTGTAAATTGGACCCCAAACAGATGGCTGCTTGTGCATTTGTTGGAGATACAACTTCTCTGGAAGCCCTGGTGGAGTACAAGTTTTCTGTAACACTAATCTGTCCTACACACAGTGCAGAGGCCATCTTAACTTCAGTACCCAGAAAGATAATGGACCAAATAATTAAGCAATCCATTTGCAAACACCTGGAAGTTTAAAAGGTGATAAGTAATAGTCAGCATGGATTTGTCAAAAACAAATTGTGTCAAACCAACCTAATAGCTTTCTTTGACATGGTAACAAGCCTTGTGGATGGGGGAAGTGGTAGATGTGGTATATCTTGACTTTAATAAGGCTTCTGATACTGTCTTGCATGACCTTCTGATAAACAAACTAGGGAAATACAATCTAGATGGAGCTACTATAACATGGGTGCAAAACTGGTTGGAAAACTGCTCCCAAAAAGTAGTGATCAGTGGTTGACAGTCAAGCTGGAAGGGCATATCGACTGGAGTCCTGCAGGGATCTGTCCTGGGTCTGGTTCTGTTCAATATTTTCATCAGTGATTTAGATAATGGCATAGAGAGTACACTTTTAAGTTTGCGGCTGATACCAAGCTCGGAGGGGTTACAAGTGCTTTGGAGAATAGGATTAAAATTCAAAATGATCTGGACAAACTGAGAAATTGTCTGAAGTAAATAGGATAAATTCAATAAGGACAAATGCAAAGTACTCCATTTAGGAAGGAACAATCCGTTTCATGCATACACAATGAGAAATGACTGCCTAGGAAGGAGTACTGCGGAAAGGGATCTGGGGATCACAAGTTAAATATGAGTCAAGAGTGTAACACTTCTGAAAAAAAAATATCATTTGGGGATGTAATAGCAGGAGTGTTGTAAGCAAGACACGAGAAGTAATTCTTCTGCTCTACTCCATGCTGATACGGCCTCAGCTGGAGTATTGTGTCCAGTTCTGGGAGCTGCATTTCAGGAAAGATGAGGACAAATTGGAGAAAGTATAGAAGAGAGTGACAATAATGATTAAAGGTCTAGAAAACATGACCTAGAGGAAAGATTGAAAGAATTAGGTTTGTTTAGTCTGGACATGATAACAGTTTTCAAGTACATATAAGGTTGTTACAAGGAGGAGAGAGAAAAATTGTTCTTGTTAAGCTCTGAGTATAGGACAAGAAGCAATGGGCTTAAATTGCAGTAAATTCGGTTTAGGTTGGGCATTAGGAAAAACTTCCTAACTGTCAGGGTGGTTAAGCACTGAAAAAAATTGCATAAGGATGTGGAATCTCTGTCACTGGAGGTTTTTAAGAGCAGGTTACACAAACACCTGTCAGGGATCATCTAGATAATACTTAGTCCTACTTTGAGAGCAGGGGACGGGACTAGAAAGACCTCTCAAGGACCCTTCCAACCCTACGATCCTACAGTTCTATGGTCTACTCAACTAGCAGTAATATGAGCTGCAGAATCTTCAAAAGACATTTAAGAAGCTATAAACTGAATGTCTTCATTATACTCTTTTTTTCAACCAGAGTTCAAAACGACAAAATGTCTTGGAAAAAAAGAGAAAATGATCTGGGACTGAAGTTCAAATTAGTCCAACCTGGGAAAACCTGCTGACTTTCTCATGAGAGATCCTTGGCTGCTGTCTTAAAATTACTGCAACCATTATTACTGGCTTTGGAAAGTATCCACCAAGATGGGACAGATCTAAGTAGTGAGGCTGGTGGTCTACTTTTGCTACTACGTTAGAGAAGACAATTGCCATTTTCTCTCTTGTAAGTCTACTTTTGAAACCACTTGGGTCATTAAGCAAAGCCATCCAGGCATCTGCTACAACAGTAGCAGATCTTTGTCCAGCAATAAAAGCTACACTTGTAAGCTTTTGTAAAGATGTCAGTCCAGAAGTTGACTAATGAAGGCCATTATATTGAATTCTTAAGTGAAGAGGATAAAAAGTGTTTGTTTTAAAGCATCTGAAAAAGTACACAGACTTGATTCTTACAAATCTACTACAGTGACTTTTGGATTGTACTCAACCTCTATGTAGCTTTTACAGATGCCTGTCTTCTCAAACACCAACAGTTGAATGGAGTGAGGCATTACCAGCAATGGGGCTGCCAGGTGATCAGGACAGAATAGAGAATTTGAACATAGAGTGGTATGTCATATGACAAACGAATGAAGTTTTGACTTCAACTTCTTTTTTATCGTCACTAGTGGCTCGATCCAATCTTTGTGCTCTGTTTCCTGGGATGAAAGAAGAAGGAATTCATCTCTTGCTACTCCCAGTCACAACAGCTACAGTTGAGCCTTCCTTTTCCTCTTTGAATAGAATTTTGTGTCTGAAGGACGTCACTTTCTGCCTGATCATGTGAATGAACTAATGAGCATATCAACTGAGGGGAAGTACCGGACGTATGAAAAGCCCCCGAAGATGAGCCACCCAAACAAGATGTTAGGATGCATTAAATAATACTAAAAATATTCTAGTGCCATCATATAAATTAATGGGATGCCTTCAACTGGATACAGTGAGCAGTTCTGGTCACCCCATCTCCAAACGGATACAGCAGAAATAGAGGGGGCTCAGAGATGCAAGGAGAGGCTGGAAAGATCAGCACTCTAGTATACAGAGAAGATGAACAAGGACCTGGCTGCTGTAAGTTGGGTGACCCGGCTCACCCTGTCCCATAACACAAGAACGAACAGGCATTTGATGACAGTGAGAGGCAGCAAGTATAAAACTGGTTCAAGGAAGCCCCTTTTTGCACCATGTCCCATTAGCTTGTGGGCCTCTCAGTGCCAGCGTATCAATCAGGCTCATTTCCGCCGTCGCACAGCAGATAGAGTGGAGTGAAGCAGCAGAGCTGTACCATTCCAGTGGGGCTTGTGAGAAGAAATCAAAGACGAACCGGCAGGCCTAGATGCCTCATGGACCTTGCCATCTGCATAGACGATAGGCTGCAAGAATGAAGAAAGGAGAAAAGAGGTTCTCTGCTGTCATCCTCCCCACATGCCATGACCTCACCTTCTCTATTTCTCACCAAACCTATGCAAGCTGATCTGTCTTGTCAGCAGTTCACACCCAAAGAAAAGGAATGGCACTGTCAACACTACCTGTGCTTTTACTGTGGTGAACCCAGCCACACCATCTCAGCTTGCCCAATACGAGCACCAAGTTGCTTGGGAAACAAGCCAGCCCAGGCATGGTGGAGGAGGTGAGAATTTCCCCGTATCCTAGTCCTCACTGAGATTCCTGGGGCTTCCCATTTGCAGGTGTCTATCCATCTGTGCATCCCAGAGGATCCCCAATAGATTATCTTCCAACAGGCCCTCATTGGTTCAGGAGCACCAGACAATTGTATGGATGCAGCTACAGCTCAAGCCCTACAGATTTCCCTGCTATACTAGGCCACGGTTGAAACTATTGACAGCTCCCCACTGACTTCAGGTCCGGTTGTGGAGGAAACTGTCCCCCTAGAGCCTCTTATTCAGGGACACCTAGAAACAATACAATTCGGTGTGATCCATTCCTGATCCTTGGTACCTCTTGGATGACCATTCATGATCCCCTCATTCACTGGCGAGAACAGGTCATTTTCCCATCAGAATTTTGCTGACACATGGCCAGGGACCAGAAAGGTTGCACCCAGACCCGAGACAGTTCAAGTAGGTGTAGCTGCCTGCATTGAAACACGTACTGAGGGAACTATGGAATTTCCCCCAGGTACTGTGACTTCACTGACATTTTTGAAAAGAAGAAGAATACAGAAAGCCACCACCCCACGGAACTCCAGCTGGTGGTGAAGGTACCATTTGGGCAGATATTCGCAATGTCAGACCCTGAACTGGCTGCATTGTGAGACTATCTGCAAGAGAACCTAGCGGGGGACGGGGACGGGGGGGTTCATCTGCAAGGTAACTTCACCAGCTAGCGCTCAGTCCTTTCCACAAAAAAAAGAAGGGTGGGAGCCTCCGCCTCTGTGTCGATTACAGAACCCTGAATCAGGCAGCAATCTGGAACCGCTACCCCCTTCCGCTAATCCCTGAGTTGATAACGGACTGTGTGCGGGCTGCCCGCCAATTCACTGACCTGGATCTCTGGGAGTGTGCAATCTTAGCAGTATCCAGGAGGGCGCCCAATGGAAGACTGCCTTTTGGACCCACTATGGCCACTTTGAATATCTGATTAAGTCATTCCAACTGAGTAATGCCCCAGCAACGCATCAGCACTTCATTAACAATGTGCTACAAGTCCTAATGGACTAGTTAGCGGTGGTATACTTATATGATATGTTGATCTTCTCAAATGATCTGGACCAACACACCACTCATATCGGTACAGTGCTGGAGAGATTATGACAACACTCTCTATGGTAAACTTGAGACGTGCGCATTAGATCAGACCTCAACCAAGTTCCTGGGTTTCATCCTGACTCCGGAAGGAATCAAGATGCATCCACACAAGGTCCAGGCTGTCCACAAGTGGGCAGCCCCTGCAATGTGCATGTGCATGACCTACAAGTTTTTAGGCTTCACAAACTTTTACCGGGAGTTCATTTTGAATTTTTCAAAACAAGCTGAGCCCCTCACTGACCTACTCTGGAAAAACGCCCAGTTCCACTAGTCACCTGAGGCCCAGCACGCATTTGAGCTGCTAAAGTTTGCCTTCACCACCTCTCCAGTACTGGCCCAACCAGACATGATGCAAGTTTTTATTGTGGAAGCTGATGCATCTAGCACAGCAATCAGGGCAGTCCTCTCCCAGGGGCATGCACCCATGCAAATACTGCTCCCCATCGCCTGCGACTCGAGGAATCTTACCCCTTCTGAGCAAACTAGGAGCTTTTAGCAATTAAGACCACCTTTGAAGAGTGGCAACACTACTTTGATGGGGCCCATCATCCAGTCCAAGTGTTTATCGATCATAAGAACCTGGAGTATCTGCACAGGGCCAAAGTCCTAAACCAATGACAGCTCTCAGTTCAACTTTACCTTGACCTACCACCCTGGAACTAGAAATGGCAAGGTCAATGCCTTGTCCCATAAATACAGCACCAACCCACGAGGCGCCAGTCTGGAACCAGCCCACATTCTCAAGTCCCATAATTTCCCCAACTTGACTCACCACCAGGACCTGCTCACACTCATCTGCTCTGCCTTTGTCTTTGGAATTCCACCCAACAAGTTGGCCATTATCGATCAAGAACCACAAAAAGCCCCCTGGGAGGGGATCGTGTTAGTAAGGGACTGCATTTATGTTTCCCCAGGACCTGCAAGAGTGGCAGCTCACCAACTATGCCATGACTCCATCCTGGCAGGACATTTAGGGAGAAATAAAGCCTGATGATTAATGCCTGGCTCTCCTGGTAGCCACAAATATGCCCCACGATAGAGACCGTTTTCACTTCCTGCCAGGTGTGTACCCACACCAAGATCCCATGCCAGAAACCCTGTGGTCTCCTCCAACCTCTGGACACCCCATCTCGGCCTTGGGAAGCCATTTCCTTGCACTTTGTGGTGGAACCACCCTAATCCAGTGGTTTCATGACCATTCTGACACTGGTAGATCATTTTTCTAAAATGGTCCACTTCATTCCATGCATGGGTTTACCCTCCACAGGGGAAACTGCCCAGCTCTGATAAACAATATAGTCTGTCTTCATGGACTCTCGGAACACATCACCTCTGTTTGGAGGTGTCTATTAGGAGTGCACGTGCACCTGTCCTCTGCCTACCATCCTCAATCAAATGGCTAAACGGAGAGAATCAACCAGATCCTAGAACAATACTTACGATGCTATATCAACTATCACCAGGATGACTGATCTTCATTCTTACCATAAGCCAAATTGCCAGGCCACAGCCCCTTATTTATTTTTATCATCTGTGGGTACTACCCCCAATCTCACCCACAACTACCCATATCCTCCCCCAGCCATCAGCCTCAGACCTGGTAGAACATCCATTACATCCAAGAGGAGATGAAGGGACACATGAAAAGATGAAGGAGGAGTACAAAAGGCACACGGACAAGTAAAGACAACAGGGCCCCACCTACTCTGTAGGACAAAAGATATGGCTTTCTAAAGAACACCTCCTCACGGACAGACCCTCTCAGAAACTAGACTATCAGTTTTTTGGCCCATACAGATTCAGTTACAAATCAACCCGGTCACCTTCAAGCTCTAGCTCCCTCAATCGCACAGAGCACACCCCATGTTCCATGTCTCACTTACTAAAACCCTACACTGAGAACACATTCCCCCATAGAGCCCAATCACCAAAAGTAAAAAGTCAGGAGGAATACACTGTGCATATTATGAGGCAAATTATGGTACTTGGTGAATGGGAAGGTTACGGCCCAGAAGAATGCACTCCTGTCCTGGTTCAGGTGTTTTATAGGACCCATGTCACTCAGAGGGCACCCCTAGAAGAGGGGTGGTGTTAGGACCCTGGGATCTCAAACCCTGGTCCACAGGAACAGCCATACACCAACGCTCTGCCTGGCAGCCTGCTGACAGTAGTTTACCTGGAACCCACGGAGCCCATCCTGAGGGTCAGGCTCTGCCCTTGAGGTCCGATTGAGAGAGCTGCAGAGCAGCTGATTGGCCTGCTGGCCCAACTTCAGCCAGGAGCAGGGAACTGTCTGAACAGCTAGGCTGCACCCAGCTCTGGACTGTGGGCCCTGGGCTTCCTGCCCCTGCTGCTTGATTTCCTGGCTTCCTGCCCCAGCTTGACTCCTGGCATCTGACTTGTGGTTCCTGGCCTCCACTTGGTTTCCTGCTTCTGACTTTCTGGTATCCTGACCCGGCCTGGCTGTGCTTCCTGACTGGTTCTCCAGTTTGTCTCCTGCTCCTGATCTCCCAGTATCCTGACCCAGCTGACTCCTGTCTTGTGACTGTGGACTCTGGCTCTGACTACTATGTCTGCCCACGACCCAGCTGTGACAACCTCCTTCCTAGCCAGGCCTTCCTGATCAGTTCCTGAGACAGGAAAGTGGGGAAAGGGCAAAATTCCTTACCCTGAATCTGCTGCCTGGGTTTCTGGTTTGACTAGCATTGCCAGCCGGGGCAACTAGTAGCTGGGAAGGAGAGATTTTGTCTTGTGTCCGGCAAGCGCAAACACATTCTATCTCTGTCTCCACCTCTGGGCTCCGGCTCTCATCCTTGTTTCTGGTTCAATTCTGAAGAACTGCATGTCACGCCAGCTCATTCTGGGCTAACCAGGAAGGGGTTAACTCCCAGCCCTTTCCACGGCTCTGCCTCCTTATGAGGAACAGACCTTGCAGAGCTGCAGAAAGGTTCCTTCTTCCCTTGGCAGATCTCAGGGAATGAAAAGTCTGTGTTCCACATATTAAATTACTCATAAAATATTTGGCCTGTCCCTGAGGCGGTTCAGCAGCCAGCCCAGCCCCCGCCGACCCCTCCAACAGCCTGTCGATGTGCATCTGCATGTCACCTCCTGCTACAAGGTCAATCTCTCCCATTTAAAGCAGCAACATTAGAAAGCAAACCAGATTTCAGCTGGAATTAGCTTCAAATGGAGCATTCAGGGGAGCGGAGTGGGGGAGGGAAAACCCAGCTGGGGTGAGGATGCGCCTGCCTCCGTGCAGCAACTGCCCCCAGACAGCCCAGCAACCCTGCCAGGGCACCCGGGCTGGATGGGGGAGGGGAGCACCAGCCCCTGCCTTGGTGCGCTGGGGTGATGCTGGGGGCCGGGGCTGGGAAATGATTCTGTCCTCTCTGAGTGTGTCGTGCTGGGCACGTGCAGGGTGTTTGGGTAGGTGAGTTTGCCCTGGTGCCCCACTGCGGCCCTGCCAGCCCCTTCCCATGCAGCCTGCCCAGGGGAACCGGCCTTCAGGGAGTTTTGTTCTCCCACTCTCAGGCCAGTTGGACTGGCAGGGCCATCTGTGACCTAGAAACCGCCAGGACTGGCAGGGAGGGGTGGCTGATCTCCCTGGGCCCAGGTTACCATGGGGACGACCAGAGACTGGTGAGCTGGCCCGTGTTCAGCTCCAGGCAGCGCTAACCAGCATTCCTTGCTGTCAGTCCAAGCTCCTTCTGCTCTGTTTCTTGCTTGGCCTCCAATCCTTGAGCAGGCGGCTCTTCCCTTTAGAGGAGCAGCATCTCCTCTCTGCCCCAGAGAGGATCTGCAGCGTAGATTCGCCTGGGCCCCTCCTGCCCAGGCCTGCCGCTCTCTGCAGGGCGGGCTGGATGGCACAGGCAATTAGACCTAGTGAGGATTCCTGGGATCCAAGCAATGGCACCCATTGCAGACCCACGGTCCCAGGGCAGAGTTCCACAACACTCATCCACAGCTCCTTTGGGGCTGCCTTCAGTGAGCTCAGAGACGGCCTGTGTGGGCACTGAGGGGACAGGCTCAAACCCCGCAGAGACCCCCAGGGCGCTATAAGGAGATACTCCATGGTGGACCCCATATGCACCCATATGCAGAACGGCCGCAGCATGTACGTGAATCCTCGCTGGAATCCCATATAGCCTGCACCAGGCCTCATTTTGGAGACCACCCATCAGCATTTTCCAAGCCCCAGAAGCGCAGGAGTCCAGGCGTGTCTGTGCTGTACATGCAGTGGGAGGACGGTCTGTTGCAGGGGACTGGGAATCAGAATTCACAGCCCTGCCACTGCCTCATTAGGTAATCTTGGGTGAGCTGCTGCCCCTCTTTTTGCCTCGGTTTCCCCATCTGCAAAAGGGGCTAGTCATACTTAAGGTACCAGTCTCACAGCTGAGTTCCATATAAGTGGGTTGAGCTCTTCAGACGATGTTGAAATCCTTGTTATTATCTTGCCCTGCTCGCTGGAGAAGATGCGCATGGGACTTCCTGTGATGTCAGCTGAGGTGAGACTGGACTTACATCATGAGACAGGCACAGAACCAATGAGAGCGCCAGGCTTCCCTTCTTGTCACAGGTGGAGTGTGGGAGTCAGGTGACATTAGTCTAAAGGACGCCAGTGTTCACAAGAACTACAATAAAGAGCCTTTCTGTGCCCAGGGCACATGCGAGTTGCAAACTGCATGGACCCCATTCCAAGCATGTACCATGCGTGGTATGGACCATCACACAGTACAAGAGATGCAGAAGCAGGCTAGCCATGGGTGCTGTGGGTCAGGATCGAGGTGCCCTGTGCTGTGCTGACAAAGGTGTGAGGAAGGTGGCACAAGCCCCTCGACAGCTCGGCAGCCTTGCCTTTCCATGAGCACTACACTTATGTACACAGAAAAAATTCTGGAAAAGAGCTAGGACCACACAGCATGTGTGAGGGGCAGCCACATGACGCCAAGCCAGTGCTGCTAAGCCACAGAGGGGTCTTTTGGGAAATGTGTGCAGTGCATATGGAGACATGCCTGAAATTCCCATGTGGTTTGTAAAGAGGAATTATCTCCGAGCAAGTCCTCACTCCTGACTGATTTACGGAAGAGCACAGGGCAGTGCTCCGGGGCCTACAAACCGTTCACTGACGGCTGCCCAGACCCAGCACTCCCTTCAATCTCCATTATGTGGCAGAAGGGCTTTTATTTGTAATCATGTTTAGAAATGAGCATTGGCGGTCAGCAAGGAGGCAGTACCTGCAATAGGTGAGCAGTGATCCATCCGGACCAATGCAGAGTGACAGCTGTGCTGCTAGGAAAGGTTTTCTGCAATGGACACGGGGCCCTGGAGAGATCGCGGATCATAGTCCTTGCTGCCCAGTGCCTGGCACTGCCCAATGAGAGGCTTTGGATTGTTCCTCTGTTAAACCCTCCCTGACCATCAGTGTTAGCCTGGCCAGCGCTTTCCATTTTATTCATTTACATTTTAAACTATCCCCTTCCCAAATAACTTCAGGCTCTTCCACAGCCTGATCACTGCAGTCAGGTGCCAAGATCTATCTACCTATCTCCAAACACCCTATCATCATCTATCTAATCTATCTATCTATCTATCCATCTATTGTAACTCAGACCCCGCCTGACAGTCCTCTCCCCTGAAGGAAGAGAACCTGAAGTAGGGCTGTCCACGCCCACAGCCAGGCAGCCACCTATGTCTCCAGCTCAGGCCAGTTGAGAATTGTGGGCGGTGCAGTGGACTGGGACCCAGGAGAGTGAGGCCCAAACCTGTCTCTCTCCTGGGACCCAGCTGGGTGCTTGCTATTCACAAATGTGCGAGGAGAGCCTGAAGGTGGGATGCCAGACCCTTTGGGCAAGCCTAGCTCCCCTGCCACCAGTCCCTCCTGGCTACTGGGGATGTCATGGAATCCTCTGAGCCTCTCTGTCTCCTCTAGGGCTGCTCCCTGCCCCGTGCTAGTTCCCAGCCCTCAAAGCACCTGTTCCCATGGCCTATTTCTAATTATTTGAAGACATGGAAGAGTGAGGGGATCCACTTCCTAACTAAGCAGGTCCCGCTCTCTCAACGGTCCTCCAGTGCTCTCAAAGGCAGTATGGTTATCTGCTCTGAACGCCTGCCAACGTCCCTGCAAGAATCATCTTCAATTCTGACCCCATGAAAACAGGCTGGAAAAGACCACATGGAAGACCTAAAACACAACAGTTGGACTGTGTCAAGGGGCACCTGTCCCTAGCAGGCATCCCGCCTTGTAACACACCAGCTTTCACTCAGGACAGAACACCATGATGTCCAGGGCCCTCTACGCTGTCCAACGGCCAACATGATGAGAACTAACCTGAAGACACTTTTTTTTTTTTTAAGTATATTTCTAGAACCAGATTCACCACTACGATCTGGCTGCATTTGGCCACCCTAGAGCAGCACAAGGCAGCCAGAGCATATCGGTCGGAGCTGGGTTTATAGCTGCTTTGCTTGACCATAGCAGCACAAGGTTTCTGAGCCTGTGGGTCACACCTGAGTCATGCTTTCAGGCTTTTCTCTGTAACCTGGAGGCCTAGAGGCTTCCCCTTGTTAAAAAAATGCACACTGAGAGTATCATCACAGGACTCCAGGAGGTGGGTCATTTAAAAAAGCACCCAATATGAGACGCGTGATCAGAGCCTGAGAGCTGGCCACACAGAGTTCCATGCTTCTGGGGAGAATATGTTGTATTTTTCATACAAAGAAAAGGGATTGAATCCCTGCTGTAAGGTGCAAAATGCAGCTCAGCCCTAACTAGGGAGCCACAACTGACGCCTTCACACTGTCTGTCCCACTGGTGGGTTGAATGCCAAGGCTGCTAATTGCCCAGAATTTGTCCTGAAGGCAGCAGCATTTGCCCGCAGTTGTGCAACCTCATGTCGGGGTGTCCCTAAGTCTCTGACAGCCGGAAGCTGGGACTGGACAGCAGGGAATGGATCACTCAATAATTGCCCTATTCTAGTCACTCTCTCTGAAGCCTCTGGCATTAGCCACTGTCGGAAGACAGGACACTGGGATAGATGGACCTTTGGCCATACTGGGCCAGACCATTCTTATGTGCTTTCCTGACACATGGAATCGTTGTGGCATCTACTGCGGAGGTGGCCAGGATCTCTCTGCTCCCTCTGCTGGATCCCAGTCCACAAGGAGCTATTAGGAGAAGGTGGCAGCAGGCTCCCTCATGCTCCCAAGCAGCTGCACCCAGCCCACCCCCGCGCACCTCAGCATCCACCCCGACTAGTAGCTCCAGCAACGCTCCCCAGACCCCTAGCAGCCCCAACCTCCCAAGGACCCAGCAAATATCCAGCAATTCTTGGCATCCACCACTCCCAGCTATGCCAACACAGGCCTCTCCAGTGCCCTACCATGAGAGTCCCCACCCGCACCACTCTCCCATCCACCCAGCTACAAGCCAGATACCGTCGAACACCTACACATCCACCCAGCACAACCAACCTCCAACACCCATGCATCTTCTCCAGCCACGCTCCCAGCACAGCCAGATTACAGCACCCTTCCTACCTAGCCAGTCACACAGACAGTTGCCAAACTTTGTGCAGTTCTGTGTCCAACTCTGACCACTGCTCCAGGCTGTGTTGACCTTAAATGAAGTTTCTGGTTATCAATGTAATATATCTCGACTTTAGTAAATCTTTTGATACTGTCTCACATGGCTGTCTCATAAATAAATTAGGGAAATATCGCCTAGACCAGTGGTTCTCAAACTTATTTAATCAGGCCCCCCTTCTTTATGTCTGTAGTCGTTTACGGCCGTCCCTTCACAAGTACATATAGTGCCATCCAGCTCTGAAGCTAGAGGGGAGAACAGTGGGCGCCCAGCTCTGAAGTTAGAGGGGAGAGCGGCGGGCACTCAGCTCTGAAGTTAGAGGGGAGAGCAGCGGGCGCCCAGCTCTGAAGTTAGAGGGGAGAGCGGCGGGCGCCCAGCTCTGAAGTTAAAGAGGAGAGCAGCGGCTGCTGGCCATGAGCCCAGCTCTGAAGGCAGCGCCGCACCGGCAGCAGTGCAGAAGTGAGGATGGAGATGTGAAAAATGATATTTGTCAATATCACTTCTCACAGCAGACTTAGCACCCCACTGCCACCCTTATTTCTGCGCTGCTGCTGCCACCCTGGGGCTGAGAGCCAGAGCCCTGTTGCCTCCAGGTGAGGGATGGCTGGGGGATGGAAGAAGAATCTGAGCCCAGGCTGCGTCCCGGAGAGGGATTGAGGGAGGATGGTGGAAGGAGAGCCCAAGCCCAGGCTGCCTCCCAGTGCGGGACTGGCGGAGGGAAGGAGAGCCTGAGTGGCAGGGGCCCAACTATCCCCTTTATCCCCGCCTCACGGGTGTGCATGGCCCTTCTGCACAGGACCCAGTCACCTAGGGCTGACAGCCAGAGCTCTTAAAAACAAAAAAAGGGCACACAGCTCTTGCCTCCCTTGACACATTCCCATGCCTCCCTTGAGACCCGCCCCTTAGTTTGAGAACCTCTGGCCTAGATGAACCCACTATAAGGTAGGTGCACAATGGGTTAGAAAAGCCTACTCAGAGAGTAGTTATCAATGGTTCATAATCAAGTTGGAAGGGCATATCGAGTGGGGTCCCTCAGGGATCTGTTCTGGGTCCAGCTCTGTTCAATATCTTCATAAATTATTTGGCTAATGGCATAGAGAATACACTTGTAAAGTTTGTCAATTATACCAAGCTGGGAGAGTTTGCAAGAACTTTGGAGGACAGGATTAGTATTCAAAATGATCTTGATAAACTGGAGAAATGGTTTGAAATAAATAGGATGAAATTCAATAAAGACAAATGCAAAGTATTCCACTTAGGAAGGGACAATCAGTTGCACACATGCAAAATGGGCAATGACTGCCTGGGAAGGAGTACTGCAGAAAAGGATCTGTGGGCTATAGTGGATCACAAACAAAATATGAGGCAACAATGTAATACTGTTGTAAAAAAAGTGAACATCCTTCTGGGATGTATTAGCAGTAGTGCTGTAAACAAAACACAAGAAGTAATTCTTCCGTTCTACTCAGCACTGATAAGGCCTCAACTGGAGTTCTGTGTCCAGTTCTGAGCAACATGCTTTGGGAAAGATGTGGACAAACTGGATAAAGTCCAGAGAAGAGCATCAACAGTGATTAAAGATCTAGAAAAAATGACCTCCAAGGAAAGATAGAAAAAACTGGGTTTGTTTAGTCTGGAGAAGAGAAGACTGAGGGGGGGACATAATAAAAGCCTTCAAGTACATAAAAGTTGTTATAAAGAGGAGGGTGATAAATTGTTCTTCTTAACCACTGAGAACAAAACAAGAAGCAATAAATGGCAGCAAGGGAGATTTAGGTTACATTTAGTAAGGATAGTTAAGCACTGGAACAAATTCCTTAGGGAGGTTGTGGAATCTCCATCATTGGGGATTTTTAAGAACAGGTTGGACAAACACCTCTCAGAGATGGTCTAGAAGATCAGTGGTTCTCAAACTAGGGCTGCCGCTTGTTCAGGGAAAGCTCCTGGCGGGCCGGGCCCATTTGTTTACCTGCTGTGTCTGCAGGTTCGGCCACTCGTGGCTCCCACTGGCCACAGTTTGCCACTCCAGGCCAATGGGGGCTACGGGAAGGGCGGCCAGCACATCTCTCGGCCTGTGCTGCTTCCCACAGCCCCATTGGCCTGGAGTGGCGAACCACGGCCAGTGGGAGCCGTGATTGGCCGAATCTGCGGACGCAGCAGGTAAACAAACCAGCCCAGCCCGCCAGGGTCTTTCCCTGAACAAGCGGTGGCCCTAGTTTGAGAACCACTGGTCTAGATAATACTCAGTCCTGCCTCAGTGCAGGGAACTGAACTAAATGATCCGCCGAGGTCCAGTTCTACATTTCTATGAGTCTATGATATGCAAATTTTTTCCAAATATGGAAATTAGCCCATGCAATAATTTGTGTAAACTGTCCCACTGGGAAAGACAAAAAGCTTGCCAGCTGTGCAATCTGGGCAGCTCTGAATGTGAGGGAAGCCCACGGATGGGGTTTTTGTCCAAGACTCGGGCTTCAGTAATACAAAGAAATAAAAAATAAAATAATAATAAATAATAATAATAATAATAACAACAATATGCTTGTCACTCACCACAACCAAACCTCGCTCTTTTATAGAGGGTAGGTGTTGGGTTTATCACTTTGCTCCCTGCTGCTACAAACATTCTCAGGGCTGCTGACAGGACATGGTGCATGTAATACATCAGTTGGGAGATCTGAAAGGTGCATGGCATGGCATTTGTGTACAATGTATCTTCACATGCCCACCTCTGTTTGCACGTGTGTATCTGTAGGATCTGTGTGTGTGAGCATATTTGCATCCATGAGTGGGTTTGTGTAGTTGCACAAGTGCATATATTCATGTGTACGAGCAAGTGTGTGTGTAAGGGACCAGGGCAGAGGCGACCTGGCCTAGTGGTGGTTGCTGAGCAGGAGTCAGAGGAATTGCACAACCCAGGTCTGGTAAGCAAGAGTCAGGGTCAGAGTCAGGCCAGGGTCAGAGACCAGAGGCAGCACCAGGCTGGAATCAGGCTCAGAGTCTGGCCAGAATTGGAGACTGGAGATCAGAGTGAGTACCGGGCTGGCGTCAGGGTCAGGAGACAAGATGAAGTCTGGAATCACAGTCGGCCAAAATCTGTGTGGCTGCCCAGACAACTTCCGAGGCCAACCCCTGAGTTAAATAGGGTGCTTGGCCAATCAGAGGGCTGCAGGGCACTGTCACTCTGGCTCCCTAGGGTGGTACTTCCTGTGGTACCTACTCTGCACCATGCTCCCTAGGTGTGGCTCGGCATGGTACTGTGGGAATCTAGGGTCTAGTCTGCAGACCCTCATTGTCTATGGCAGTGCATGTGTGTGTTTCTGAGTGTGTGTATATGTGACACCCCCAAAAGGGCGAGATAAAGGGCCCCCTCTGTGCCCAGTGTCCTGAGGATTCCAGTCTGTGACAGCCCCATCTCTTATGCTTCAGATTCAGGCACTGGAAACACAAACTGGCTTAGCCAGACCCAACCCCCTGCTGGGCTAGTGAAAGGGGAAAGGAGCTTCGGACAATACTGATGGGAATTTCCCACTGCACATCAGCTGCGTCCGTGGGTCATTTGGATCCCGTGAGCCCAGGGGTTTTCCCAGACGCAGCTGTCTTGGGGCACTCAGCCCTATGGCACTTGGCCCCTTTGGCTCTGCTCTCCCTGCACACACGGGGAGGGAGGCCTGGCCCTGCTTGTGGCCTGGCCCGATGCACAGGGGCAGCACACGTTTCGGGGAGGACTGTTTGACGTCTCTCAGCTGCCGCCCCTATTGTGCCATTTGTTTTTGCATCCCTGTTAATCAGGAGACTGTCTGCTCTTTAGAAGCTGGAATACAAAGAGCAAAATGTCACAGCAGGGGACGGCCGTGCTCAGGCAGGGAAAAACAGAACAGACACTTTTTCCCAAGCTTTGCCACTAGATGTCACAGGGAAAGCAACACTCCATGTGCTGCCCAGCACTGAGGCCTGCCAGTCCCCGACTCCCACGGCATGTGCACCTCCAAGACAAACAGCCTGCTTCAAGGCTCACGTAACCCACACAGCGGGCTCTCCTCTTTTCCCAGGGGCCTGCGCCCAGGCAGGGGTGGAGGTTCCCTGTACCTCACTCTGCTGCTTCCCGCCCTCCGCGCTGGTGGCCCCAGCTTGCTTTGTCTGGCTGGGGAGCCCTGATGAAACAGTCCCTGGGATTCAGGGTTCAGGGAACATTGAAATGCAACTGAACCCTTTTCCCCGGAGCCAGGATAAGCCACCTGCTCAGCTTCTCTTCCAGTGGGGAGCTGCGCGTCACCCTTTCTCAAAGGGGCAATTCTGTCAGCCCTCGGCACCTACAGCAATGTGGTTCCCTTAAACAAGCCGAACAAACAAGGCCTTTATAGGCACATTCTTTCCTTTTGGAGTGGAAGGGGGAGAGACGGCGCGAGAATACGGAGGCGTCCGACAGCAGCGGAGAAGCACACAAAGCGCTGAAATGAAAGGGCATCGAGCAAATCCTCTTAGAGGCCTCGACTGTATGTGTCTGCTTATCCCTGCCCCATCTGCTGGGAGAGATTCCCCAGGCCGAGGGGGCTAGGGGCTGTCACTCCTCCTGTGCCGCTAAAACAAGAAAAACGCATTCAAGGAATTAAAATGGGATGAAAAGGAAGAAAGGCTGCGCCACACTGGCCTGGAGATCCTGGCGGTAAATATAGCTCTGCTGAGGGCTGTGGCAGGAGAAGGAGGGGGCACGAAAGCCTTGGTTACTGGGAGGGAATCCCACAGGCCGGGGGGGGAGGGGAGACGAGCTGTTAGCCCAGTTCCCAGTGTCCACAGCTCAGCCAGAGGAGGAGGGGGAGGTTTTTGAATTGTTTCTGCACGTTCCCTGACTATGGAGGGATAGACTGTGTGACCCTCACTCCCCAGGCACAAATGGAAAAGCAGAACTGACGGGCGGTGGACCAAGGAAACCCAGTGAAATGCCCAGCCTGAGCCAGGGCTCTGTCCTGGGCCACCATTACTGAGCAGTCTCTGCACTGTGCTTGGCTGCGCCGTGTGTAACCGGACCGACGGGGGGGAACATTTGCAAAAGCACCTCAGTGACTTAGGGTGGAATTCTCACAAGCGAGTAGGGAAGTGAGGTGCCCAATTCCCACTGAAAACCAATGGGGTTTAGGCTCCTAAGTGCCTCCGTCACTTTGGAATCTGGGGCTTAGGCCACAGGGCTTTGTCTAGCTTTACTCAAGTAACTGTTTGGGTTGCGGGTGATTTTTGTCATTTATCCCGGTATAAGCCCTAGGGAGGATGTGGCTGACTGGGCTAAAAGGGCTTTACCCCAGGACG
Organism: Chelonia mydas; assembly: GCF_015237465.2. NCBI lineage: Eukaryota > Metazoa > Chordata > Testudines > Cheloniidae > Chelonia > Chelonia mydas. The sequence continues at coordinate 4,653,378 of NC_051258.2, forward strand.
GTCCTTCTCCTTTCTGGCTGGGAACAGCACCTTTACCCTGGTGTAATCAAGTCCACCCCAGGGGGTTGTATCGCTTCAGCTCTGCCGGGATACAGAAAGTGGGACAGCCACCAAGTCCAGGCCAGTCCTGGGGCGCTTTGGAAAAGGTCCCCCGGGGTGGGGCTGTGGGGATGCACAGTGCAGGCTTTTCTCTTTTGGGGGAAAGACAATTACTGGAGCCTGAGGCAGGTCTCAGCCCAGCTCCCACCGAAGCCAACCCTGAAAGGAGGTGTCGGGGGCTGGTTAGTCTGGAATAACTACATTTTGCATGAGGGCATTAGAACTTTTTCTTCAGCAATTGTTTGAGCATCCACCAGGGTCTGCAAATCCACCAGCTTGGAGCTGTTCAGTAGCTTCTTGGACACTGTTCCAAGCAGTATCGGCCCCTAGGCTCTGCTTCTCCCCTTCACCCCAGCAGTGGGGGGGCCCAGCAGAGAGCTGCTTACAGCTCACAGACTTTTTCGTCTCATTTCCTTTTCTGCACCCCTTGCAGTTGCCTCGTGCTCTCAAATTTGTTCTAACGAGTTCGTGATTTCTCCCTTTGACTGGGTTCCAAATGTCCTGCGTGTTCCAAGGACATATCTGGACAGTAATAAACAGTAATGTGTTCCCTGAGAGGCGCTATAATCATGTCTCTCCATTAGACCCTCCTCCAGCCGGGGAGCCAGCAATGGATTTTCCCCAGAACTATAAACTTTAATGCCATAAAAATTAACCAACTTAATCATGAGCAGTATTTTAAACCAATCCAGTGCACACCGAGGAGCTGTTCCCATGTCCTTGCACGTCAACTGGGCATCTCGTTAGCCTTTAGCACAGGAAATTAGGCCTTCCACCATGGCTTTATAAAGCAACTTAAAGCTTACATATGGATCAGGTGATCTTTGGCCCAAGCCGATGGGGGGTCATTGTGATCTATAGTAGTTTACCGATGTGCAACAGAGGGAACATGCCACCTATATGCTGCTAAGGACCTGATTGCAATATCTGAGCATCTCATGGGCATTAATGGATAGATCGCCCCACCAAGCCCTGTGAGGGAGGAATGGATCATCCCCACTGTATAGCCAGGGAGCTGAGTGGAATTCCCAGAGCATTCGGTGCCAGCCCAGTGCCTCTCCTGAGAGCATAATTAGGCCAATGCTGAGCACTGTGGAACCCCCTCCCCCCCCCCCCCCCGCTCCTCCACCTGCACAGCAATTCACCACACAGTGATACGCTGGTATTGCTGGGAATTCAGTCCAGGACTCCTGAGACCCAGCTCAAGGCTCGGTCTGGTTTTGTGCAGGACTGGTGGTAATGCTGAAAGTAACTGGATAGCAGGGCCATGTCTGTGGTTGGGCTCCTTAATGGGGTGAAGCCTGCACACCCTCTGTAGTGCTATAGAGAAATCAGGAGGAGACGTAATGGTCTTGCTGTTCTGTGCACCGTGGAATTTTTTATTTACCACAGCTAAAGCAGCTTGTGTTTCTTTCTAGCTGTGGCACGAGCCCGATATAGGGTGTGGTCTTTCCTGGCCATTGGGCTGAGGGGGCCTCGGCACCAGCTGCCCTTGTAGTTTGGCGCTTGATCTGTGGGGCTGGAATTTCTAATGAATGAAACCAGGCTGGGGTGCTCAAATGGCTGTTCTGGGAGGGGTGGGGGGAGCATCAGGAAAGGGAAAGAAACTGCTGGTGGAGCAGAGGGCATCCAGACAGAATACAGAAAAGCAAAAGCAGCGGTGAGGGTGTCAGGCCCCTCAAGATGCTGTCAGGGAGACAGACATGAGTGTGAATGGTGTCAGCAGCCACCGGGGATGGCAGCAGGAACTAAGCTGACATCCCTTGCAGAGGGCTGGCCCCCAAGCTAGCAGCACTGGGGGAAGTCAGGGTTGTGCTGTCCTGTGGAGGCCTGGCTGGCAGCTTCCCATCAGATTTTGCTGTAGATTTCAGAACGTGCTGCTGAGGGAGGGGTCAGTGGTGCATGGGCATGAAGGGGCTGCAGCCAGGGAGTGCTCCTGCCCACCCGAGGGAGAGATGCAGCTGTGGCTGGCACCTCCAGAGCCCTGCTCTCATGGGTGGATCGTGACAGAGTGGGGCTGTTTGGTGCATTCATTATTCAGGGGATAGGGTTGTTTTACTGAGTGCAGAAGTGGCTCATGGGCTGATCCGGTAACTCGTGTCATCTTGGGGATAAACAGGCAGCACGGAGATCTCCAGGGAATGACTCTGCAAGGCAGGCACAGGACGGGGCAGATTCCGGAGGGCGACAGGGCTCCCAGGCAGGGGTCAGCTGAGTGGGACTGGAAATATAGAAGTGCCAGCTGAGAGATGCCATTAACTCTTAACCATCCACGAGCTGTGGCCCAGAGGTGAGTGCTGCATTTTCACCTGCATGTGGTAAGATCTGTGCACACACCAGTCTCCTCTGGGAGGCTGCTCCAAACCAGGGCTGCCCAACCAGACAGCTCCGGGCCCTAGTTGCCCAAGTCTCACCGTTGCAGTAGCCAATGCCCCGGTTCCCACAGGGTGAGTTGTTGTGTACAAACACTGCTGTGTTCAGATGGATGGAGAGGTGGCCTCAGAGGTGAGCTCAGACCAGCTCGTCAAGGTTTTTAAAGATGAGGACCAGAACTTTGGATTGGACCCAGTATTCAGGGCAGGCATTGCAGTATCTGGATCACTGGGGTGATGCTCTGCTACAGTTTGAACCTGCTGGAATTACTCTTTATGGCCTTCACCACTATTCCCAGGTAGAATGAGTTGCATTGGTTAAGCCTGGATGCCCTGACAGCACAGATCCCTGTGGCCAAGTCAGGATGGAGCCAGTCCTGGATGGAACAACAACTTCGGTCAGCTAGTTTTATCTGGGAGCCTAGTCATAGTGAAGAGCATCCCAGAAGGGCCCCAAGCCTACAGCCAGAGAACAGACCCCTTAAATGGGGATAAGGAAGTGGATCGGGCTACTTCTTTCCACTAACATCTCTTCTTCCTTGGCCAGGTTTAGCTTCAGCCAGTTGCTTTCACTCAACCACTCTCCTCCTTCCTAGGGCTGCCCTGGGACATCTGGGAGGTGGTACGGTTAGCAGGACCCCTGCGATGATGTCTCTCAGTCTCCACTTGGGTCAGTTCAGGGACAGGTCTGAGCCTTGAGGAACTCCACAAGTCAGGACTCAGAGACAATTCTCTGGCGTTATTGTGAGAGGAAGGATCTGATCGAGCTCAGTGCACTTCCTCCTACCCCTGCCAAGCCTTCCAGGCAGCTCATGGTTGACTACCAAATCCACAAGAGATCCAGGGGTATATGTACTGCATCCACCTGGACAGCACGTGCGTATACGCATGTACAGCAATCAGGCACTGCAGTGTGTGCATACACAACTACCAGCTGAGAGCAAGGTGCTGTGCACACATACAGGGCCTGGAATTTTTGCAGTCCCAAAAAATCTAGGCACACCTGAAATGAGGATATAATCATGGGCCTAGTGTTCCTTACACTGTCTCCAAGATCTTCATCGCATGTCTTGGAGGTGAATTTCTTTGATACAGCACAGCTGGCCAAAACAGCTTGTCTGTAATTCACAAAATAAATAAGCCATTAAAGCCTGCACATCCTATACCCTGCCAGAAAACCCTTTCTGCTCTCAGCAGTCAGCTCCTGGGGAAGTCTGGGAGCTGAGAAATGTAAGCACCTTCCTGCCAAAGTTCAATTTAGTTTGACTTTGGCCCACATTTCTTTCTGCACCGATTCCCTTTTAACCTCCTTGACTTATCTTCTGACTCTGAGAGGGGTCTTCAAAAATTCAAACCTTTAAAACCATCTTTCCAGGGAGACTGGCTTGGCTTGCTTTATTCCCCTGCTGCTGCACACGCTCAGTTCTGCTCTGTTCCACAGAGGGGGATGTGCATTCACCAATTCACTCAGACATGACAAGGTCACTAGAGTTTTAAGACTGCAAAGGGAACTCTTCCCTCCCCCCAGACACACAGTGGAGACGGGGGAGGCCTATCTGGATACCCATCAATCCGGCATGTAGCTTTGCAGCATCCTCAGATGATGAGCAAGGATGGAGACACTCCGTTGTCTCCAGTGTCCCCAAACACTTCCCACATGCCCAGACTATTCTGAGGGCTGGATCCTCAGCCAACACACAAAGTGTTGTGGTTCCAATGACTTTGGTGGAGCTAAGATGTTCAGTGCCAGCTCAGGATCTAAATATCCAATATGCAGAGGTAGAAGGAGGTGCTGGGTCTTTATTGGCATTGTGAGAATACTGCCTGTAATCCCAACAAGTGGCCCTCCAGCCTTCTGGGTTTAGCTGGTGCCCAAAGCTACTGCAAACACTGTGCCTAATACACTGTATTAAACTAGTCCTGAGGTTTGAAATTAAGCTTTTCCCATCACACTGTCCTCTGGCCTTATCTCTCCAAGCAGAAACCCACTGGCCTCAGTCCTCTCCACCCTGCTCCTCCAACTGCACTAATCTGGCTTGCTGGCCAGGTGAAAGGAGGAGGAAAGTCGGCATTGCTGGCACCAGAGGGCTCTTGCAAAGCTGTCCTCACTGCTCTCCAAATGACATCCTCGCTGAACAGCTCCCTGAGACTCTTGGCTTGAGCTGCTGTGCTGGTGAACTCCCACTTGGCAGCGTTACTCACAGCGCTGGGCTTGATCACTGCTGTGTTTGCTTATCTAATGCTGTGATTTAACACAGACTCAGGAACGCGCACACTGTCCCGGACCCTCCTTTAAATTACTTTATTGCTTCCTGTGAACCAGTTAAGTGTATCCTGTTCACACACAGCTGCCAGCTTGGGGTTTCCACAGTACAATCCCCTTTGTCAGATAACAAAATGCCCTTATTACCAGTACAGCCACAAAACCCACAGGCCCTGGGTTGCCAGTACAGCTGGTTAGGAATTCTCCATCAGAATAGAGGTTTTTTGCTTTACTTTTTTTATTTATTTTGGACTGAAAGTGCAGTTGCTGCACAATAGAAATGTTCCATGGGAAAATTTCAATTTTGTCCTCTTTATTTAATTAATTAATTTATTTTCCACTGGGAAAATCTAGAGGAAATATTTTGGGTTGAAACATGTCAGTTTGTCAGACAGAACTGAACTGAAGTGGTTCATGTTGGGTCACTCTGACATTAATCTCTGTCCCCCCAAGCAGCTCTGGGGTCTCCTGGGAGCTATAGTTCAGGTACCTGAAGTTCCCAGTCTCCTGTACCGGCCAAGCTCTCTAGTCAGAGTACCTTCTCCCAGCCGACTTTACATTATTTGATAGGAACTTGCAGTACACGCCTCCTGCATTTGTAGCTCCTGACATGGAAGTATGCTCTAAATTCTAGTGTCCCAGCCGCAGTATCCAGCTTTCCGTGCTTGGGCGAATGTTATCATTTCTTATATTTCAGCTGTGGCACTGCCCAGAGGCCCCATTAGGACTGGGGCCCTGTGATGCCCGCTGCTGTACAAGCACACAGAGGATCTCATTGCCTTTTGTGTCTGTGAGTAACATTGGTCACCCTCAGAGAGGCCTTGGCTTGCAAATCGTACTGGTTGTTCCTGACTTAATACAGGCTGGCATCAGCAATGACTCACGTTCTAGCCGTTAGGATTATCACATGCCAACTCTCGTCCTCCGTGCTTCAAATGCTCCCCGTCCCGCTGTCAATCTGTGGTTTTCTGTGCAAGTCTCCGCAGTGCTGTGGCTACAGTTACCACGTCAGGAATGAAGCTGGCGCAAAGAGAACTAATTCCCGGGAGCTGCAGCCTTTGCATGATTGTCCAGACTCCGAGCAGTTGTCACACCTCCGCGGTACTTCACTGTACTTGTACTGATGGTACCGAATAATAAGATCGGTACTAAGAAATGGTTGGTGCCTTCTCTAGAGCCAGAGTATTTACACCTGGGCCCCTGTTCTAACCACTAAATAGTATGTCTTCACCAATCTATCTCAGTCACACCCAACCAAAGCTTTTGCTGTCCTAGGGGAATGTTTTCAGCCATCTCAAATGTACTTCTGGGTTCCCATGCGCAGTGATGCTTCCCAAGAGGAGCAGCTCTCTCACATCTCTCTTGTTCCGGTGGAATAATAGGAGCCATGCCCCAGGAGCGGATGAAATCCCAGCCATCAGCTCGAGATCCCTTTGAGGATTACGAAGTTCAGGCCAGCTGTCCCGGGCATGGGATGAGTGATCCACCCACTGAGGATTGTTTCTCAGATTCATGAATTCCAAGGCCAGGTGAGACCATTGTGATCATCTAGTCTGACCTCCTGTAGAACGCCGGCCAGAGACCTGCCCCACAATCATTCCTAGAGCAAACTGGTTAGAAAAACATCCACTCTGGATTTTAAAATGGGCAGTGATGGAGAATCCACCACAATCCTTGTGGTGGGACTCAAACCCACAGCCATTGAATACCGACCCACCTCTAGAAGGCCCATTAACCACCCACGGTGCCACTGAGTTCCTAATGTCTGTGGGATATGTGTCACTCCCTGTGACTGGGTGTCTCTCTCCTTTATGGCCGCTTCACTAGCTTTCCTCAAACGGACATACTTGATGGGTACATTCCCAGACTCTTGAGGGGTTCCCTCTACAGCAGCTGGGCTCTTGAGGCAGCTCTAGGCCATCCAGTCTCCTCTCTGCCTGAGATTGGCCTTTGTCGCTTTCCTCGCCCGTGCTATCAACTCCCTCTAACTCAGGTACTCCCAGGGCCTGTAATATCTGAGCACCTCACTGTCTGTAAGGGATTCATCCTCCCACACCCTGCGAGGTCAGGCAATGCTCAGGCTCAGAGGACCACACCCGCAAAGTGGCTTAAGAGGCTAATTACCTCTTTAGGCACCTAAATTCAACATGTAGGTGCCACTTACATTCTCAAAACCCCACGTAGCTGCCGCCTAACCTCATATGTGCCTAAGTCTCCACCCACTGGCGTTGGCAAAGTGACCTAAGTCCTCATGCCCCCTCGCTGCTCGGAGCCCTAGTGGCCTTCTCCAACCAGGCCTATCTTGCCATCAGGGCCTCATTCTGCAGGGGTGCTCAGAGCACGCCTAAGACCTGATACCTCTCAGTCCCAAAGCAGGAGGGCCAGGTGCAGGACCCTGAGAGGTGGGTGTGGGCTGCGGGGGGGGGGGGGGGGGCAGCACAGCACCAGAACAAAAGAGAGTGTGTGTGTCAGAATAGCCAATAGCCCTGTGGTTGAGCTCCTCACCGCCAAGTCCCTGCGCCCAATCAAGCAATGAGAAGTCAAACCTGGGTTTCGCTCATGAGGGCCCTTCTCACAGACGTTGTGGATCAAATCATGCTCTGAAGGGGATGGGGGCCATCTGATTCCCAGTGCCAGTGTTTTGCAGCCAGATTATGGCTGCCTCCACTGCAGGTGCACTGAGGACTTCCTGGGCAGTTGTCCCAATGCAGCACACCTGTGCCAGGCCAGCAGTAACGTAGCCCTATGCATTCCGCAGGCTGAGAGGCTGTGGGACTTACAGACACTGTAAGGATTTTAGCAGAGCCACGCATGAGTGCATCCAATTAGCATACAAGGCCGGAACTGGGCAGGAACGGTAATTCCCATCTGAGCACATTGTGTGATTGATCCCCAGGGCTCCAGCTGCAAAACGTTGTGTGCTGCATGCACATGGTGCAGCAGTTGTCAATCCTCTGACCACCTTGTTCCGAACGAGATGCTCCTCGCACTCTTAAACCAGCTCAGAGATGCATGTGGTCAGGGAATGTAGAGAATGCAACCCGCCGGGTAGTAATTAATGATCAGAGCATTATGCAGGACTCAGAGCAGTGAGCCCTCAGCTAGCACGCCTCTGGGAGCAGGCTCAAAGGCTGACCCTAACAAGGCACTGGAGCCGAGGTCCCACGAGGAGGCACTGACGCACGATTATAGTGGCCAGTCCTTGAGGGGCCATAGAGAAGATGACTTTGTGCCTGAATCAAGCACCTGGAAGGTTTGTTAAATCAAACAAAAAGAGTCCAGCAGAGTCAGGCTCCTGTCCTGCGGGCTGACCAGCTGGGCATAAAGGCCCTGTAACAGGGTTCTGCTCACCCCTGGCAAGCCTTGTGTCTGGGGATTAGCTCTGCCCGCTCTGACACCCCCTTCCTTGGGTTGCTTGTGCCACGGGCCCTCTTGCTCTCTAGGTGCTTCCTCTTCATGGCTTGGCCTTCCAGCCACTCACTGCAGTTTTCCCCCTCTGGGGTAGTAACAATGTCTCACCGGACCAGCAGTCCTGTGCCATTCGGGGCAGTCTTCCCAATCAAGACTGTGCCACTTTCCTGGGGGCTGCTAGGGGAACCTAGGCCTGCCGGCTACTCTGGGTTCCAGCCTCAGGACCCTAGAATCAGCAGCCAAGGTCTGCACCGCCTCTACCCTTCCTGCAGTTTCGCTGAGCTTCCTCCTACTCCACCCTCTGCAGGCTTCCTTCTTTACCACCCTTGGGTAAACCCTTCCCTCAGGGTCAGGCTCTCAGGGCTCCTGCTCTGCTAACAGCTTGTGTTTTCCTCCTCCCGCTCACTAGGCTCAGAGAGGGACTGCAAACCTCCACACTGCAGTCCTGTCTGCTCTCCCTTCCTGGCTGTGTACCAGTCCTGCCTACTGCTGCCCAGGTGGGCTCTATCTTCAATTAGTGCTAGTCCTTCAAGTCTCAGTCTCCTCCCAGGGGCAGGTGAATTAGCCCCTTCTGAGCCACTTTAACCCCTGCAGGGGCGGTGTGGGATGGACAGGCCCCTCGACATAGCAAAGACAGCAGGCCAGGGCTTCCCTGCACTCCTGGGCCCTGCTCCCAGACCAAACCAGACTGTGGAATCTCCTGCTTAGGCATTTGTGAGCTCCTCCAGGGGTGCAAACTGAGCATTTCTGGGCTTGTCCCAAGTTTCCCTCCAGTCAGGGGAAGCCCTGAGCCAGCCAAAGGGTTGGGTTCAGGGGTGTTCTGAAAGCAGACAAAGCAAAAGCATCATTTATCTAGAGGACTGGCTGCCTGAGAACACTTGGACGTCAGTGTGAAGAGGAAGGGAAGGCCGCAGGAGCAGGAATAGGGACACGCTTTCAGGAACAGCTCAGTTACGGGCACAAAAGTGTGGCCACAAATCTGGAGGCCAGGCTAGGGGGCCTGTGAAAACGTGCCTGACTGTTGAATTTCGCCTCATACTGAAGATTGTTTCGCTCGCGCCATAACTCGGTGCAGCGAGCGCAGAGTTCTCAGGAGGGAGCCACAGGCTAATGGCAGCCCCCACAGGAGCTTTTGAAAATTGGGAGCTGCTCTGAAAGGTGCCAAATGGGTCCAGTTCAGCCCGTCCACTCCGTGCACTGAACCAATGGAAGTGGGGCAGGATTTTGTGGGCTCTCCCTGTGCTGGCGCATGCAGGGAGCTCTCAGGATACAATATCTATCAATATGTGCGTCCAGCAGCCATCCCTCCCTGCAGAGCGGGGAGCACACCTGGTGCTGGGTGCAGCTGAAGTGCACAGCCTGGCGGAAGGGTCCCACCTCTGCAGAGAAGCCTAGGCCTGATTCAAGTCCCAGTAAAGCCAGTGGCAAAGCTGTTGTGATGACAGTGGCAGCTGGACTAGGCCCTAGTGCCTAGTTTGGCTGCTTGCACTTGGTTAAGGGCTGAGCCAAGTGTGCGAAATTGCAGAGAGCAGGATCAGCCCCTCAGCAACACTTGCTGCTGCTTAGAGACGCCTTGTGCCCAAGTGAAAGCATTTGGCACCTGCAAACCTCTGCACCTGAGCCCCCTCGGGGTGTGCGAGGGACAGGAATCCCACAAGTGCGAGGGTAACCTGTAGAGCTTGCTGTGACCACCAGCAAGCACATCCTGCCGGACACACACTGCCGGGGAATGCAAGCAGCATGCACAGACAACCAGGCTCCTCTGAGGAAATGCAGCATCGTGCATTAGAAAGCGCAGGCCGCATGCCTGGGATGAAGGGGAAGGACTAGAGTTTAATCTTATGGCAAGTGCTTCCAGTGTCACCGCAGCAGCAAATCCCATAACACAGACTGATGGGGTGTTCCACAGGAAGTGCTCCTGAGAGGGCATCTCTCAATTCATCTTTTTACCTACCAGCGCTTTCCAAACCCACAGTGTGCTCTGAGATACACCCGCTCAATGGCTTCGCAGTCTCTGCACACATACAGGGAACACTCCACTTCTGCCACTGCTATGCCCACAGCCCCCACTCTTGGATCCCTTCACAAACTCCCCCCTCCCTCTGCCCTGCACAGCCGCAGCCCCTCAGCCGTGCACCCCCTTTCAAACCCAGCGCTCTGGCCTCACCTGGCTCCAAACCACTTGCCTTGTCTCCTCCTGCCATGCTTCACTCTTGGGTCTTTTTCATGCAATTAACCTCTTCTCCCCTTTCAGACCCCCTTTAAAGCTTGTCACAAGATGGGGACCTTTTCCCTCCCTCCCAGGCCACCACAGCACTGAACTGCAAAGTGTTCGTATTATTGAACTATACACACAGAAACTCTTTCAAGCATTCTTTGGGTCACACTAGGTAGGACTGGCACTTCTGAGGCACAGAAAAACTTCTGGTCTTTGGGTAGGCCAAGGACGCAGGGGACAGGTACAGTCTGTCAGTAGGGCCAGGTCCCAGGGCTGGAGGGAACCATTGAGTGGGGTTCAGATCTTGGAAATTACATGAGACTTGGAGGGAGTTAGGGCCAGGGCTAGGACACTACTTCCCCATTGGCTGGTGTCTGCCCCTGGCACGCTGCACACACCAAAGCGGGGCAGCCATGGCGCACGCTCTGCTGAGAGGTGTAATGGACTGCTACACTGTATTACACTGTTCAGCCACTAGGTGGCGCTGTGTGTAATATACCTTATTTAAGGTAACCTCAGCCAAACCCCACCGAACATTAACGGCTCTTATAGAGTACGTCCACACAGCAATTGAACACCAGTGGCTGACTCCATGACCTGGAAGGGGCCCAGAGCCCAGGATGCAGCCCAAGCCCAAACCTTTACAAAGCAATTTTTAGCCCTGAAGCCCGAGCCCCAGAAGCCTGAGTCAGCTGACCCGAGTCAGCCGTGGATCTTTTATTCCAACATAGACGTACCCATAGTGAACACATCGGGTGTGCGTCTTTCTGGGAAGGACGCTCTGTAGCCAGTCCATATCTGGTACAGGACCCTGACCTGTTAGTAGCAGGGCTCAGGGCGCTGAAACCGAGGGGAAGGGGCAGGAGGCCATAGCTCTCCACTTTTGGTCAGGGCGCACCCCACCCCCTTCCCCTCCTCGTCGCCCTGAGGACCTACCCCCCACCAGGCCAGTGTGGAGCCCAGCCGGGGAATCCAGGCAGTTGTGGGAGCTGTAACAGACCCTCCACCTGCCCACGGTGCATGGGGGCTAAGAGCAGCCCCTGGCCTGTGTTCCTGCCTCCCAGGCTCCCTGCCTGGCCCAGGGCAGATGGAGGGTCCACACTGGCTCCCCACGTGGCTCTCCCCGACCCAGCTCCAGCCTGCCCTGGCTGGGGCACCCGAAGGCTGGGGACAAGGGCAGGGGGCTGCTTTTGCCCCCGCCCCATATCCTGGGGGGGGGGGCAAGGGCTCCCCGGACCCACTCTGGCTTCCGGCTTGGCCAGGATCAGGCCCTCTGGAGAAAGAGGAGGGGCGGGGGTGGGGCCTTGGGCAGGGAGGCCTCCCCACTTTTGGAAGGCTCCAGCGCCCTTGGCAGGCCTGCAACCTACCGCGTACAAGAAATACATGACATGGTGTTAGTCATGGGATTAGTGCCGGAGGAGAAAGGAACAGATGGAAAACAGCAAAAATTTTTGCAAATAGATGAAACAAATCAACAAAGGCTGCAGACAGAAAGGGAAACAAGCAACAAAGGTTGCAGGATCTCATCCACATGCCGCTGTTCAATGCCCCAGAGATCTTCAGGTTTAACAAGAAGAGACCAGCCACATCAGATAAAAAGGCACAAAGAGATTACGAACACTTTTACAGTCAACACTCAGGCTGGGACACTGGAAACTTACATCAGTAGAGCTATGTCATAAAGGGGTGTGAAAAATCCATACCGCCCTAAACCCTGGTGTAGACAGCTCGAGGTCGATGGAAGAATTCTTCCTTTGCCCTAGCTGCCACCTCTTGGACCAGGTCTATCCCAGGTATAACTACATTGCTCTGGGGTGTGAAAAATTCACACCCCCAAGCAATGCAGTTGAACAAGCCATGCAGTGAAATCAGGAAGGCCAAATCACACCTGGAGTTGCAGCTAGCAAGAGATGTTAAGAGTAACAAGAAGGGTTTCTTCAGGTATGTTAGCAACAAGAGGAAAGTCAAGGAAAGTGTGGGCCCCTTACTGAATGAGGGAGGCAACCTAGCAACAGAGGATGTGGAAAAAGCTAATGTACTCAATGCATTTTTTGCCTCTGTCTTCACGAACAAGGTCAGCTCCCAGACTGCTGCACTGGGCAGCACAGCATGGGGAGGAAGTGACCAGCCCTCTGTGAAGAAAGAAGTGGTTCGGGACTATTTGGAAAAGCTGGACGAGCACAAGTCCATGGGGCCGGATGCGCTGCATCCGAGAGTGCTAAAGGAGTTAGCAGATGTGATTGCAGAGCCATTGGCCATTATCTTTGAAAACTCATGGTGATCGGGGGAAGTCCTGGACGACTGGAAAAAAGCTAATGTAGTGCCCATCTTTAAAAAAGAGAAGAAGGAGAATACAGAGGGCCCTAGACAAATTAGAGGATTGGGCCTAAAGAAATCTGATGAGGTTCAACAAGGACAAGTGCAGAGTCCTGCACTTAGGATGGAAGAATCCAATGCACCACTACAGACTAGGGACTGAATAGGTCGGCAGCAGTTCTGCAGAAAAGGACCTAGGGGTTACAGTGGACGAGAAGCTGGATATGAGTCAACAGTGTGCCCTTGCTGCCAAGAAGGCCAATGGCATTTTGGGATGTATAAGTAGGGGCATAGCGAGCAGATCGAGGGACGTGATTGTTCCCCTCTATTCGACACTGGTGAGGCCTCATCTGGAGTACTGTGTCCAGTTTTGGGCCCCACGCTACAAGAAGGATGTGCAAAAATTGGAAAGAGTCCAGCGGAGGGCAACAAAATTGAGTAGGGGGTTGGAGCACATGATTTATGAGGAGAGGCTGAAGAAACTGGGATTGTTTAGTCTGTGGAAGAGAAGAATGAGGGGGGATTTGATAGGTGCTTTCAACTACCTGAAAGGGGGTTCCAAAGAGGATGGATCTAGACTGTTCTCAGTGGTAACAGATGATAGAACAAGGAGTAATGGTCTCACGTTGCAGTAGGGGAGGTTTAGGTTGGATATTAGGAAAATCTTTTTCACTAGGAGGGTGGTGAAACACTGGAATGCGTTACCTAGGGAGGTGGTGGAATTTCCTTCCTTAGATATTTTTGAGATCAGGCTTGACAAAGCCCTGGCTGGGATAATTTAGTTGGGGATTGGTCCTGCCTGGAGCAGGGGGTTGGACTAGATGACCTCCTGAGGTCCCTTCCAACCCTGATATTCTATGATTCTGTGATTCTAACCAATGTAACCTCCAGTGTAGACAGCACAGTATAGATACTGCCTCTTGGGAAGGTGGAGTACCTCTGTCGACAGGAGAAGCCTTCCCATTGGTATACGTAGCATCTTCACTGAAGCGCTACAGTGGTGCAGCTGCAGTGTTTTAAGTGAAGACAAGCCCTCAGGGAGGTGGATTCCTTCACTTACAGGAGAAGCCCTCCCATTGGCGTAGGAGTGTCCACACTGGAGCTGCACTGCCGTAGTGGTGTTACTGTAGGCAAGCTCTGAGCTAGAGAACTCCTGGGTCTAGAACGTGGTGACAATGTTTGGGTCAAACTGGACGGAGAAAAAGGATGGAGAACTCCAGCTGTTGTAAAGAAAAAGAATTCAGCACCCAGATCGTGTGTGATTGAGACCAACGGTGGAGAGTTCAGCAGAAACCGTCAACATCTACAGTTTGTTCCTCAGAAAGAAGAATCAACAGAGCAAACTCTGCAGATGGCAGATGCAGAACGAGAAGAAGAAGGGCTGGTCTACCCTGGGAACGTACACTGGCACAGCTACACCTCGCAGCAGTGTGAAAATCCCACCCCGAGAGCCGTAGCTATGCCGCCCTAACCCCTGTGTAGACAGCGCTAGGTCAACGGAAGAATTTTGTCAACCCAGCTACCGCCTCTTGGGGAGGTGGATTACCTCCACTGACTGTAGTGAGTGTCCACACTGACACACTACAGCAGTACTGCTCTGCTGCTGTAGCATTTTAAGTAGAAGGAGCCAAAGGCTCAGAATTTCAAACCAGTCGTTAGAACTAATGGACAGCCAGATGACCAAGTTGTTACGCATTCAGGTCATGTAATTAGAAAACCAGTACGATTCAGGGACACTGAACAGACTGATCTGTGCTGAACTTTAAGTATAGTACGATAGTGTATATTAACCTCGAACTTAAAGGGGGAGATGTAATGGAATGCTAAACTGAATGACGCTGTTCAGCCACCAGATCACTGCACGCACAAGTGCACAGCAAAAAAAAAAAAAAAAACAACCCAGCAAATTATTTCTTCTGACCAGCAACCAGAAAGGCCTAGAAAAACCAGCTGGGCCAGTCAAAACCCAGCCAAGGCCTTCAGTTTAACTTTTCATCCATAATAGAGATCCCCTCTGGCTAGCTGGGGACTGGCTGAGTAAGGAGTTAGAGGAGAGTGCACCTGTTCCTGAATCACCAGCATGCAGACCCTGCCGTGTGTCCCCCAGAGCACTGGATGAGCCCAGCCCTGAGTGACGTATGGGCTTGGCACAGAGGCATAGAGCTGGTGAGATGGGCCTGAGCACCATGGAGCCACGGAGCCTGTGGGCCATGGAGGCCGGTGCTCCACTATGCGGGACAGGGCATCTCTCCAAACCTTGAGCCTGGGGAGAGAGTAAAATCTTGCCCTGCACTTGACCCCAGAAGGCATTTGGAGTGTGTCCAAGGTAGAGCATTATGGGGGGAATTTAAGCATATGGGTCATTTTCCCTAGGACCGATTGCAATGTCTCGGTCAGGGCCAGCAGAATCCCCCTGACTGACACCTGCGCTGCCATCAAATGGCATGTACCCAGCCCCGGATTCATCGATCACATCCACTATGTCCTTCAAAGCCACTCACCTCAGCCTGCCCAACAGCGCTTCACTAAAGCGAGAAAGGCCTGCTGTAAAACCAGCCTCGCCGCTCCTGCTTTGCCTGCGTCCCACAGCGCAGCCAGAGCTCCCGGGGGGCTTTGCCCAGGTGAGAAGAGCAAGAGGATTTGCTCACGTTTTAAAATTGCTCTCCAAGCTGATTTATCATTCAGACATGGGGGGCGGGGGTGAATCGCTGTCTTTGCTCCCCAGTCCACTATCACCTCAGCGACTGGCTCAGTGGCAGCAGGGCTAGCTTGTGCATGGATGTGCTCAGGGATCAGGAGTTAAGTGTTTACGTGATAAGCGATATGTTAAAAACATAAGTTTAAAAATGAATGCTCGCCGACAGTACTATACTATTAGTTAATAGGCAGAATTAACTCGCTGGCCTGGGGCCAAGCCCGTCACAGCCAGAGCCAGAACAGCTGAAGCTTTAGGCTTTGCTTTGACGTGATTTGCTGCTGTAGCAAGACTCCAGTTTCAGTAAAAATACGCTAGTGTTTCCCCCTCCCAACCTGCCCCTGGCCTGGCTGCTCGAGGCTCTCCGGAGCCCAAGGGATTCTGCCAGAAGCCAAAAATCTTCCCTTTCACATGCAGAGACTTGAGCAGGAGGCAGGTTCCCCAGCTGCCTGGCTGCTCCCCACTCATCTTTATAGACAGTTTTCCTGCCCCAGATTTCACCAAGAGACAGCACCAAATTCTTCCTATCGAACATAAAAATGCCCTCCCAGCTATGGGATCCATCCAGCTCCAGTATCACCGGGCCCCCAGCAGGCAGGTGGAAAGCTCACTGGAACATTGGTGGAAGATGAAGATTAAATGGGCCCTGATCCAACCAACCAAAGGATGACACTCCCTGCTTCCCTCTAGTGCTTGTGACTCTTGGCTCCCTACCTTGACACCATCGGAGAAGAGAACCCAAATGGAAACTGGGGGAGCAGGGCTGGAGGGGCTACTGGGGGTCTGCGCCCCAGCCGCCTGTTGATCTGAGGTGGGCACGGTCTTGCCAGGTCCTCGGTGAATGGAGCAGGAGGAAATGAACGGCTGGATCAATGGGGATGCTCCTGTTAAAGGTGGCCCAGGTGAGCCATGTAGGTGCCAGACCTACAGGTAGAGGGGGAGAGTCAGCACAACAGGGGCAGTGCCAACAGGAGAGTGTGGCTTTGTGCGGCCAGAGTCCATAGGTAAAACAAGGCTGGCATCAGAGAGAGGAGAAAGGACTTATTTCACTTCCCTTTGCCCTCTGCTGCTGGCTAGCACCCCGGCATCGAGGGGGTCGGGTGCCTGATGCCAGACGATGTTCTTTGGGAGCATGCTGACAAATCCCATGGCTGGATTGTTGCCAGCAGCTGTGGGTCTTCTGGCTTCTTGGAATAGGTTTTAACCCTCAGCTTGCCGGAGGCATGTGACCCTTCCCCCCATCACAACGATCTAACTGAAAACAAAGAAGGGACTAACCTGCTGGGGGATGTCCTCCAGATTCTACATCTCTGTGTGCTTTCAATCCACTGTCCTGCCCCGGCAGGTGGGCTGGGGGAGGGAAGGGGGAAAACCACTGTTTGGATCTGACCTGCCACCGATGTTCTGTGGGGGCTTCACGGCAGTAATACATGAGCAAATACAAATCCCCTGCCATTTTCTGCCGGGTCTGGAGTGTTGTAGCCGTGTCAGTCCCAGGGTATTAGAGAGGCAAGGGGGGGTGAGGTGAGACCTTTTATTGAATCAATTTCCGTTGGTGAGAGAGACGCTTGTGAGCTCCACAGAGCTCTTCTTCAGCTCTGGGAAAGGTAATCAGAGGGTCCCAGCTACATACAGTGGGGAACAGACTGTTGAGCATAAGCAGTTAACACATATTTCAAGAGACCAATCAAGGTGAGGTGGCCTCTCCAGTCATAGGACAAAAAAGGCAGATTAGTGGGTTACAGATTGTTATAATAAACCATAACTCCAGTGTTTCTTTTCAGTCCATGATTTTTAGTGTCTAGCAAAGTTATGAATTTAAGGTCCCAGGCTCTTCTTTTGAAAGTGTTATGCAGGTTTCCTTTGTGGACGAGGACTGAGAGGTCAGATATGGAGCGATCGCAGTGTGAAGAGTGCTCACCCACCGGTGACAGGGTGTTTTTGTCTTTTATAATTTTTCTGTGTGAGTTCATTCGAGTGCGTAGTGATTGGTTTCATCCACATAGTTGCTAGTGAGGCATTTAGTGCACTGACTGAGGTACAGCACATGTTGTGACAGCCATGTGTAGGACCCACAGATCTTGAAAGGTGTGTTGTGGGGGTGTTGATCATCATAGTAGTGGGGATATGTCTGTGGATTTTGCATCTGTTGTTCTGGCAGGGCCTGGTGCCACTTTGAGTTGGTGGGTCCTGGGATGTGGGAAGCTTGCTTCTGAAGATGAGTTTGGAGAGGCTGAGAGTTGCTTGAAGGTGAGAAGAGAAGGTTCAGGGAAGATTTTTTCAGAATGTGGTCCCTATCAAGTATGGGCTGTAGCTGTTTGATGATACCCATTTGGGTTCCAGTGTGGGGTGATAGGTGACAATGTGTGGTCAGACTTCCCCCCAGCCCCAGTACTGAAGCAAGTTCTCTTGGGGTATTTGCATAGCTGTTCCATGATGTGATCTCTTTCTCTGGTGGGTGTCCTTGTTTGGTGAAGGGGGGTTTGAGTGTGTTATGGTGTGTATCCAGGACTTTCTCCTATGAGCATATTCTGTGGTATCTGGGTGCCTGGTTGTGTGTTTGGGGTGGTTCCTTGGTGTGTTTGGGGTGATTATTGGATCCTTGGAGGTAAGGGTGATGATCAGGGGTTTCTTGCATATAGTCTGCAGAGTTCCATTGTTGAAGCTGATCGTGGTGTCCAGGAAGTTGATGCTGGTGTGGGAGTGATCTAGAGAACCTCAGCTGATGGGCAAGGATTGGAGCAAAGGCAAGGCACACACCTCTGCAGGCATTATGGGAAGGGCTGTACAATGGGGTCTATTGCTCAGCTCTGAGTTTGATTGGCTATATGGCCCTGGGCAAGTTCCCGGGCCCATGTTTTCAGAAATACCTACTAATTTTGGGTGCCTCTGTTGTGAGGAACCCAACCTGAGATACCCTAGGCTTTATTTTCAAAGGTCCCATGCATCAGTTGGACTGGTGGGTGCTTGGAACCAAAGAGAGTCTAGCATGAGGGGTCTCAGAGCAGGCACCCCAAATTAATGGATACTCCTAAAAATTCAAGCCTAGGTTTCTAAAGCTGGGCACCCAAAATTTGAAGCCACTTTGAAATGTTGGCCTCAGCCATGCTGGTTTCTCATCTACAAATGCGGGAGAGGGGGATTTTAAATGCTGCTGCCCCGGCTTTGTGAGCTGCTTTGAGTTCCGTGGATGAACATTCCTGAAATGTTAGGTTTCAGAGTAACAGCCGTGTTAGTCTGTATTCGCAAAAAGAAAAGGAGTACTTGTGGCACCTTAGAGACTAACCAATTTATTTGAGCATAAGCTTTCGTGAGCTACAGCTCACTTCATCGGATGCATACTGTGGAAAGTGTAGAAGATCTTTTTATACACACAAAGCATGAAAAAATACCTCCCCCCACCCCACTCTCCTGCTGGTAATAGCTTATCTAAAGTGATCACTCTCCTTACAATGTGTATGATAATCAAGTTGGGCCATTTCCAGCACAAATCCAGGGTTTAACAAGAACGTCTGGGGGGGGGGGGTAGGAAAAAACAAGGGGAAATAGGTTACCTTGCCTAATGACTTAGCCACTCCAAGTCTCTATTCAAGCCTAAGTTAATTGTATCCAATTTGCAAATGAATTCCAATTCAACAGTTTCTCGCTGGAGTCTGGATTTGAAGTTTTTTTGTTGTAATATCGCAACTTTCATGTCTGTAATCGCGTGACCAGAGAGATTGAAGTGTTCTCCGACTGGTTTATGAATGTTATAATTCTTGACATCTGATTTGTGTCCATTTATTCTTTTACATAGAGACTGTCCAGTCTGACCAATGTACATGGCAGAGGGGCATTGCTGGCACATGATGGCATATATCACATTGGTGGATGTGCAGGTGAACGAGCCTCTGATAGTGTGGCTGACGTTATTAGGCCCTGTGATGGTGTCCCCTGAATAGATATGTGGGCACAGTTGGCAACGGGCTTTGTTGCAAGGATAGGTTCCTGGGTTAGTGGTTCTGTTGTGTGGTATGTGGTTGCTGGTGAGTATTTGCTTCAGGTTGGGGGGCTGTCTGTAGGCAAGGACTGGCCTGTCTCCCAAGATTTGTGAGAGTGTTGGGTCATCCTTCAGGATAGGTTGTAGATCCTTAATAATGTGTTGGAGGGGTTTTAGTTGGGGGCTGAAGGTGACGGCTAGTGGCGTTCTGTTATTTTCTTTGTTAGACCTGTCCTGTAGTAGGTGACTTCTGGGAACTCTTCTGGCTCTATCAATCTGTTTCTTCACTTCCGCAGGTGGGTACTGTAGTTGTAAGAATGCTTGATAGAGATCTTGTAGGTGTTTGTCTCTGTCTGAGGGGTTGGAGCAAATGCGGTTATATCGCAGAGCTTGGCTGTAGACGATGGATCGTGTGGTGTGGTCAGGGTGAAAGTTGGAGGCATGTAGGTAGGAATAGCGGTCAGCAGATTTCTGGTATAGGGTGGTATTTATGTGACCATCGTTTATTAGCACTGTAGTGTCCAGGAAGTGGATCTCTTGTGTGGACTGCACCAGGCTCAGGTTGATGGTGGGATGGAAATTGTTGAAATCATGGTGGAATTCCTCAAGGGCTTCTTTTCCATGGGTCCAGATGATGAAGATGTCATCAATATAGCGCAAGTAGAGTAGGGGAATTAGGGGACGAGAGCTGAGGAAGCGTTGTTCTAAGTCAGCCATAAAAATGTTGGCATACTGTGGGGCCACGTGGGTACCCATAGCAGTGCCGCTGATCTGAAGGTATACATTGTCCCCAAATGTAAAATAGTTATGGGTAAGGACAAAGTCACAAAGTTCAGCCACCAGGTTAGCCGTGACATTATCGGGGATAGTGTTCTTGACGGCTTGTAGTCCATCTTTGTGTGGAATGTTGGTGTAGAGGGCTTCTACATCCATTGTGGCCAGGATGGTGTTATCAGGAAGATCACCGATGGATTGTAGATTCCTCAGGAAGTCAGTGGTGTCTCGAAGGTAGCTGGGAATGCTGGTAGCGTAGGGCCTGAGGAGAGAGTCTACATAGCCAGACAATCCTGCTGTCAGGGTGCCAATGCCTGAGATGATGGGGCGCCCAGGATTTCCAGGTTTATGGATCTTGGTTAGTAGATAGAATATCCCAGGTCGGGGTTCCAGGGTGTGTCTGTGCGGATTTGATCTTGTGCTTTTTCAGGGAGTTTCTTGAGCAAATGCTGTAGTTTCTTTTGGTAACTCTCAGTGGGATCAGAGGGTAATGGCTTGTAGAAAGTGGTGTTGGAGAGCTGCCGAGCAGCCTCTTGTTCATATTCCGACCTATTCATGATGACAAAAGCACCTCCTTTGTCAGCCTTTTTGATTATAATGTCAGAGTTGTTTCTGAGGCTGTTGATGGCATTGTGTTCCGCACGGCTGAGGTTATGGGGCAAGTGATGCTGCTTTTCCACAATTTCAGCCCGTGCACGTCGGCGGAAGCACTCTATGTAGAAGTCCAGTCTGCTGTTTTGACCTTCAGGAGGAGTCCACCTAGAATCCTTCTTTTTGTAGTGTTGGTAGAGAGGTCTCTGTGGATTAGTATGTTGTTCAGAGGTATGTTGGAAATATTCCTTGAGTCGGAGACGTCGAAAATAGGATTCTAGGTCACCACAGAACTGTATCATGTTCGTGGGGGTGGAGGGGCAGAAGGAGAGGCCCCGAGATAGGACAGCTGCTTCTGCTGGGCTGAGAGTATAGTTGGATAGGTTAACAAATGTTAGATACTCGGTACTGTTGTTACTATTGTGTTAACAATCCCAGCAACAGGATTTGGTTGTAGTTTTGCTCCTAGCTGAACAGATGGGAATTTTAAATGGCTGCGATCCTTGTTCTGGGGTCTAATAGATCACTCTGTGGTCGAGGTGGGATTCTTGACCAGCTAACACATGTTAAAATACAGCTTGCTCTGTCTGTACTAGGGATTAAAAACATTAGTTAAAACATGGTAGCAACCACCTTTTGTCCTAGTCTAGACACACCCTCTGGTGTAACTAAGACCATGTCTACATGGCAGAGTGTTTTGTGTATAACCCTGGTGTGGACACTCTTATTCCAGGGGGTTTAAACTAACCGAAAAATCCCCAACCTTATACTAGAATAAGAGTGTCCACATGGGGACTTAGACAAGTATAACTAGATCAGTATAACTTCTAAAACTTCCCCATGCAGACAAGACCATGCACTATTGTGGTAAGCTAAATGCAGTTGTGGCATCGTAGTTAGTTGATTGACACTAGGAGGCAGCACAGAGAGCACCAGCTACAGAGAAGCCGGCTCTCTGAGATACCCTACAATCAGATTTTCTGTCTCTCCCTGAATAGCTTTAGTATAGGCCACACGCATGGATCTGGCACAAAGATGAACATAAGGAAATGGGGTGGGGGTGGTGGGGAATGGGAGCATCAAATCCAGCCAGACCATAAGGAGAAAATTCATTTTCTCCTAAACACACATACATCTGGCTATGAGATCTGCTATGTACACATTCAGAGTGATAGATCCAGTGGCCTCCGGTGGGCGGAAGAGACCCAGTTGGGAGTGTAGATGTTTGAGAGAGAGCCATGCATGGCTCCCTGTGGCTGGGGTTCAGTCGTTTCCCTGCACTGACAGCACCAAGCTTTCCATAAGGGAGGCCCCTCTCCCAGGAGACTGTTAAGGAGGGTCCATAGCCCCAGGGCCATGGCCAACCTCTGCTGGTGGAGTCCAAAGTGGACCTGAGGGATATATAACCTCCTGAGGTCCCTTCCAACCCTGATATTCTATGATTCTATGATAGACGCTCCTAAGCATGGAGCGAGGGGATGATTGGGTGGGGCAGTGCTGGGTCAGGGTTCTTTGATATATTTATTAATGACTCTGAGGAGACGGAGGAGAGCGAGATGGTAATGTTTGCTGGTGACCCTGGGCTCTAACTAAAACAAACCATAAAGAACTGGGAGAAACTCCAGCTGAGCTGAGCATGGTGGAGATGGCACAGGGTGATGGCAGGAAAAATCCAGGCTGGCTAAGTGTCCAGTTGTGCACGTTGGCAAATATAGCCTGAGCTCTCCATTGGTGCTGCGGGACATGCAGCTCCAGGGATTCTCTGAGGAAAAGCTTGGGGGGTATTGGGGGCGTGAGGCATTGGTCTGGCACACAGCAGCAGCAGCTAAACAAGTAAAGAGGCTGTTTGGAGATATTCAAAATGGCAGAGAGAGGAATATGTTCTAGTGACATTGTATCAAAAGGCAGGACCACCGTTGGGAGCTCTGTGCCCAGGCTTGGGCACCTTGCAACAAGAAAGATCTAGTGGGGAGTAAGGGTTCTGTGAAGGACAGTGGAAATGGTTTGAGGCCTGTGTGGTACTCTTGCAGCAGAGGGTGGAGAGCCCAGGGCTCTTCTCCTTGGAAGGGGCATTAGAAAAGTATCGCAGATGATGAAGAGCAGAGGGAGAGCTGGTCGGTGCCTCCTCAGTCCCCTGCCTGCTAATGTGAGAACACTCGGCCTCTCTAGCACATCAGTGGCAGCTCCATTTAGATTCACTGAAGGGAACCGCTTCTCCATGCAGCCAGTGTGGGTCAGGCTGGGGGCTTCTCTGTCAGAAGGGAGCGTCACCACGCTACCCCCAGTGGTCATTTTGATGAGCAATAATAAAATGTGTAGCTTTGTGTGCTCAAGAAGGGAATGGAGTCTCCCGTGCCTGGGCTGGAGCGGTTTGCTGCTGGGGTCACGGAGGGTCGTTCCCCTCCTGTGCACAGCTCTGCACAATTAACCAGCTGCATTGTTGCTGGCGTTTACCTTCCTCTGACGTGCTGGCTATTGCCACTGGAGGGCAGCAGGATGTAGATTGCATGGGCTGATGGTGGACCTCTGTGTGCCCAAACTGCTGTAATACAGTACCAGGAAGCTCGTGGTGGGATTAATCCTGGGCTGGCTGCTGCATGCTGGGGCCCTGGGCACGAAGTCAGAGCTCGCCAATATAATCATTTGGGGTTGATCACAATGGGGACTGGCCCCCAAATGCCCCATGGCGCTTTGCCATAGCGTCTGACAGCAGATGGGCTAAGGGGTTGTCTTGTCAGGAACTTGGACCCCAGGAAACCCCCTCTCCAAAAGCTCTCTGTCCCAAGTACGCTAAGAGCTTCCAGAACCATGTGGTGCCTCGTTCACCTTTCTATGGGGCCCCTCGCAGAGTTCAGACCCGCAGAGCAGTGCTGTGACACGGGAGCGTGAGCTCCAGAAGGAGAGCTGCTTGCCATGGGAGCTGGCTGCGGGGCGTGGGGGGATGTGTGTACTGGGGAATGACAGCCGCAGGGGCAATGCTGTCGCTGCAGGGAGCAAGTGGAGGGGGGACACAGACAGGGGTGGGGCTGTTACTGCATTAGAGCACTTGAGGCAGGGAGTGTGCCTGGCTTTGGATTAGTCTTATTGACACTGGGTAGCCTAAGAGCAATGTGGGGAGTGAGGGGCTGATAAAGGGGGAGCCCATAAGCCGTTGCAGGGCAACGTGGGCTGAGTGGCTCTCTCCAGGGCAGGGACTGAGACAGCACCAGTCACCTGGAATCCAGGCGAGGAGTGGGCCGAGCAGCACAGCCACTGAAGGAACCGGGGTAGAAGAGTTCAGGCCTGCAGCACCTCAGCTCACCTGGAGGGGTGGGGCAGGAACCCCTCAGGGCCATAGTTTCTGGTCAAAGAGGCTAGCATAGTTTTGCCAGAACCAGAAACCACTGCACTGGGGGATGTTGGCCAGGGCCAAGGCGCCAGGGAGAGAGGGGCCCAGATCCTGATCTCATTCACACGGAGATTCATGCAGATATAGGGTAACTGCTGGGACAGCAGTGGAGTTAGTCCACTTTGCACTGGCGCGAGTGAGGCTGCGGCATAGTGCAGGACATGCTGTTTGCCGTGGCTGGAGTAGCTTTTGGGCCATGCTGAATGCAAGGGGTCGAACTCAGCTCTTGAGCGCTTTGCTGTCTGGACCATTACTGTACACTGCCTGCAGGAAGTACCCTGAGACAGTTGCACTGGCACAACTGAGAGCCAGTTTGGTCACTGATTTGCATCTCACTTACACCACTGCCTTCAGCGGAGTCACTCCTGATTGACACAGATGTGAGTGGAGGCGAGTCAGGCCCTATAGCCATGTGAAGCCCTAGTCAGCACTGGAGATGCAGGGCCCAGCTGTGCATGGGACCACTGCCCCACTTGTGCATGCTCCACTGGGACTAATATCCCTACACCTAATAAAACAACAGGGTGGGGGACAAGCCTGGATTTGGGAAGGATGAGCCAGGAATTAGCCACCCCCTCAATTCACCTGTGTTTTATCTGACTCTTACTATCAGGTTTTTGCCCCTCTGCTGGGGAAGGCTGGCAAAGATTGGGGGTGGTAAAAGCACACAATAAGAAGCAAATTGCTCCATTTGAACCTCTCCCTTTCCCAGGCAGGGGCTGACAACGTGCCCACTGCAGGAGACTTTGTGGCTGAGTGGCAGGAGATCACCCACAGAGGAACCATCACTTGACTCAGAGAGGAGCCTGGATTCCTGTGCCAGGGCCATGCCCAGTACTGCCAGCTTGAATGCACCACTGGGTAATGCAAAACCCGAAAGCTGTTTCATACATTCTCTGTAACCAGCCTGACAGTTTAACACCCGGCTAGCTGGAGCCTGGTCAGGCACAGGTAACCCCCGGCGGGGCACAGCCCGGGGCGGGCGCAGGTAACCCCCGGCGGGGCACAGCCCGGGGCGGGCGCAGGTAACCCCCGCAGGGCACAGCCCGGGGCGGGCGCAGGTAACCCCCGCAGGGCACAGCCCGGGGCGGGCGCAGGTAACCCCCGCAGGGCACAGCCCGGGGCGGGCGCAGGTAACCCCCGGCGGGGCACAGCCCGGGGCGGGCGCAGGTAACCCCCGCAGGGCACAGCCCGGGGCGGGCGCAGGTGACCCCCGGCCGGGCCCAGCTGGCGATCCCGGGGCGGGAGCAGGTAACCCCCGGCGGGCACAGCCCGGGGCGGGCGCAGGTAAACCCCCGCCAGGCCCAGCTGGCGATTCCGGGACAGGCGCAGGTAAACCCCGCCGGGCACAGCCCTGGTCGGGCGCAGGTTACCGCTGCAGGGCACAGCCCGGGGCGGGCGCAGGTAACCCCGGGCCGGGCACAGCCCGGGGCGGGCGCAGGTGACCCCCGGCGGGGCCCAGCTGGCGATCCCGGGGCGCTGCCCCCCTGGCCCGGCAGGTGACGGGCGACCCCGCCCCGCCGGCCGCGGCTGACAGACAGCGCCGGGAGATACCACTGGCGGCGGGGGGGCGCCGGCCCCGCTCGCCCGTAGGGCAGCCCCGCGCCGCCCCCCGACCCCCGCCCGCCGCAGGCTGCGCCGCCCGCCCGGCCCGGCCGGCGCGGCGGGGCGCGGGGGCGGGGCGGCGGCGAGCGCTCCCCCGCGCGGCGCGGGCGGTGGGTCGCTCCAGCCTGGCGGAGCGGGGCCGGCTCCGCGCGCCCCATGGCTCACTCGGCGGCGAGCGCGCGGCGCGTGTGTCTGCCTGCGCGGGGCCGGGCTGGCCGCATGGAGCCGCGGCCGCTGCCCCGCTAGCCCCGGCCGCCGCCCCGCGCCCGCCCGCGCCCGCCATGGCGCTGCTGGCCGGCTGCTGCCTGCTGCTGCTGCTGCTGCTGCCGCCGCTCGCCGCCGTGGAGGGTAAGTGCGGCCCCGGAGCTCGTGTGCGGGGGCCGCCCGGCCGGCGCAGGCGAAGGCATGGCGGGGAGCCGCCGCCTTTGCCGGGGGCAGGGGCCGTCGCTTCCCCGGGCCGGCGCCGCACCCCTCCTCCCCCCCGCGGCACGGGGACGGGTCCCCGGGAAGCGCTGCCGCGAGCCCCTGGCCGGGGCCCCCGGAGCCTGGGGGCCATGCAAAGTTTGCAGCCTAACGGTGGAAGTGCGGGGGGCGGGGATGGGGGGCCAGGACCCCGCATCCCGCTGGCCAATGCGGGGACGCTGGCCGGGGGCTCTGGGCTGCAGCTGTCGGGCTTGGCTGGCGACGCCTGGACCTTCCCAAACATGGCGTGGAGATGGAGTGGGCGTGTGGGGCACACAGGTCCCCCTCTCCCCATGCCGTCTGCAGCGGCTTTTGGCATGTGCCTTGGGTGGCATTGCCAGCCTGATGCCTGCGCTGTGCCCTCTGCCGGCACCCCTGTTAGCTGCCCCTGGCTTGGTGGGCAGCCCCGGCGTGGCGGCTGTGCACCCTCAGAGAGATGCTTAGGGTTCCTGGCCCTGGCGGGCGGAGAGGGTTTGGCATGTGCCTGTAGTGGGCCCTGGCACCTTCCTGGCTTCCGGAGCCTGACGTTAGCCCTTGGCGTGGGCTTTCGGGAGCCCTGTGTTCCCTGCAGCCGACATGTTCCTGGCTGCGTTCTCCCCAGGCCGTGCAGGCTGGATGCCAGGTAGGGAGCCTGTGGAATGTGGGTGCGTTTGGAACATGCTGACCGACAGGGGGAGACTCATTGCGGCGGCACTGTCTGGACACAGGATGCGGTGGGATTCATCCTTCTCGCACGCCTGTCCATCCGTGCCCTCACACCGCCCTCTGCGCTGGGAGAGAGCTGGCCCTGTCGCCCAGGGAAGCACCAACTGCATGGAGCCCTGGGCTCCCCTCTCTGGGGCCGAGAGGCGCACTCCGGCTGGACTCTGGCTTGGGGAGAGCTTTGAGGGCAGCGAATGGAACTTGCCTTCAAGGCAAGGGGTGACTGGATCCCCTGCTGGGCGGATGGATGGGTTTGTGTGGACGCCACTGGGTTTGGATGTCAAGACAAATGCCCGGAAGGGGCCCACGGCTCTGCGTTGGTGTGGGCTAGGGATGAGGCACTGTTGATTAAGTCGGAGTTTTGGGGAATGACTCATGGGTTGGCCAGCTATACGTAGTGATATTTACAATATGCACGCTTGGCACAAACAGGACTATTTACGTTGCAGTGGAGAGCACTAGCCAGCAGTGCTATTCAGAGGAGCCCGGCATGTTTTTAATTATAGGGAGATGAGTGTGTCTGTAGGAACATCCGTGTCCAGGGCGGGTGGCTGGCCTGATCAAATGGCAGTGTTGATGGTTGACAGCGGCATTCCTGCAAAGCCAGCCAGACCCGACACTGCTGACTACAGCAGGAGTGGCTGCTGCGTAGGCGACTAGAGCCATGGGAGGGGAGGGGGCTGGGGCTGACACCTCCGCCCCCACCCTCCTAGTGCCACCTCTTTAGTGGCAGAGGAGAGCCCCATGCAGCCCCCCGGACAGCGCTAGGTATCGGTAGCCCCAAGTACCGTGGCGCTGCCTGGCCATAGGGCTCCTTCTCCATTTTCTAGAAGGAGCCAGAAACGCCAGATAACATGGGCGGCTTCCCGGTGCCGTGGCAGTGTCTGGCTGGGCGCGGAGTCAAGAACGTGCTGGACTCGGGGGGCTTTTCTCCTCTGTTAACTGGATCGCCCGGCAATGCAGAACCCAGGCTGTCGGCTTTGGGGTCTGACTGGCCTCACGTTAACATTTCCCCCCACACACACTCCCCTGGGTGCTCCACAGTGTGTGTGTGTCCTGGTCAGGGGCTCTCAGTTGCCCCACCAGGGAGGCGGATCTGTTCTTTGGCCAGTTGCGTTGGTCCAAGCGTTTCCCCAGCTGTGCATTAGTGTCACTCTCTGCCTGTCCAGTGGCCCGTCGGCACCCACCCTCAAGCCCCTGCACCTGAGCGAGGAGCCTGCGTCTTTCCATTTTTGCAGTGAAGGGCCCCCAGCCCTCCCCAAGGGGGCTTTGCTCACGTGGATTTGAAATAGGGAAACAAGCAGCTTTTTTGGGAAAGATGATCCTGGGCCTGGCTTGAAGTCATTGGGCTGGGCCTGGTCTCAGGCTCCTCCCCGAGACCCTGCCAGCACCGGCCCGGAGCATGGAAATGAAACCAGAGCTGGGGCTGTGTCCTGCCCCTGCCGCTCGCTCCTCTACCATTTACTGTAGCAAGAGCCTTGTTCTCTCCACCTGGAGGCGTGTCTGGAGCTCCTGTGGGCTGTGGCACCTCACAGGTCAGCAGCTCCCATCCTTGCTTTGCAAAGCTCCAGTCAGCAAATGCAGTGCTCCTTACTGGCCAGCCCCCAGACTGCCGGACTGGGGGGGGAGAGGCGGGAGCGCTACCAGTTTAAAAAGTCATTAACATTATGGAGAGCCATTGGTGGGGGTGTACTGGGTGTGGAGCGGGAGGAGGAAGGCCGTAGGGGGAAGGGCGTGCACAGGGAAGTCCTGTTCTACTCAGGCCTGTTGGGTGCTGGAAAGAAAAGAGGGGAGAGGGGGAAGGGGAGGAGAGTGGGGAGCAAGGGGGGGGGAGTCACAAACCAGCTGGACATTAGAGCCTGAAACACAGTTGCCAGAGTCAAAATGGGACAAATGCAAACTGGGGTCAGTGCGTTTCCCACTGGACTCTCTGGGCCTCATGCTGGGTGTGAGTGACTCACGCGGCAGGTGTTAGTGTGCCCTGGTGCTACGTAAGCTGCATCTCTTGGGCACTCAGTGGAGTGGGGAGAGTGGAAATGTGCCACAGGAAGAGGGGGCTCTCAGATGGATAGCTCATAGGCTGCGCTCTCCAGAGGCCTAGCTGCTTTCCATGCTGCTAGCCCCTTGCCCCCCCGCCTCCCCAGATGGGTCAGCTTCACTCATGTGCTCGCCACCTGAATGCCAGGTTGGTGTAAGTCACTCATATTATGCCCTTGAGCTGCCCCCCTCCCTGATGGATAATGTCCATTGCCTGCTAGGGCAGTCCTGGGCACGGCCCGTGGTCCCACACTACTTCTGTGTGATGCCTAAAACTGTAGGATTGGAAGGGACTTTGGGAGATCATCTAGTCCAGTCCCTTGCACTCACGGCAGGACTAAGTCTAGATCAGGGGGGACCCAGCATCATGTTCATGCAAGCAACCCCCAGCTCAGGCTGGCTCTGTCTCTGTCTCTCTGATAGCAAAGCCTAGCCCAGAACTACCGCCCCCAAGCTGAATGCTGGCTCGGCTGTCTCGGGGTGCTGTGGTGCTCTCCTCCCTCCTTGAGTCACTCTTCTCCAGGGTGGTAAGCCTGGCATGCTGATTGGTCCTGCAGCTGCCATGTCAGGCTGTGGCTCTGCCTTGGCCAGTGTAGGAAGAAGCTCAGACATTTATGCTTCAGTGCCTGTGTCTAATCCATTCTAGCCTCCCTTGCCTTGTGCGAGCTGGGCTATTGGTAGGTCCCCCTGGTACTTGCCTCCGCTCTAGCAGGTTGGCTAAGCATGTGTACCAGATCTACTGACACAGCAAATCAGTGTTAAGAGTCCTTCCTTACGCTGAAGGCTCGGCAGGCGTCTCACTCCACCATATGTCTGAGTGACACCTCCTCAGCCCCTGCTCCCTAAATGTTCCCCCGCTGCCTTCGCAGCTGCAACAGACTCCTGGCTGTTTTTCCTTTTTCTCCAACAGGCAGGGCAAGACCTTTGGCTTATTTATGGGAGACAGTGTTGTCTAGTTGTTAGTTCGGGGATCATCTTCTCGGAGACAAGACTCCTGGGTTCTATTCCCAGCTCTGTGATGTTGGGGAGGTCACTTGTCCCCTCTGTCTCTCAGTTTTCCCCATCTTTAAATGAGTGAAATAATACAGACTCCCATCCTGGGAGGCTTCACTAATTGATGTTGTAAGGTGCTTTGAGATCCTTTGTTGAAAGTAAAGAGAATGCTGTACCGACCAGTAATAGATATGTACGTATCCGTATTTACACACACTTGGGCTAGTTCCCCAAAGCTACACATAATTATGAGCAAAATCATTGGGAAGAAAAACTTAAACTGGGAAGTGTGTATGGGAATTAGGAGTTGTTTAAGAACACTTCACTAGGTGCTCCAAAAGTCTCAGTATCTCAGCTGTAAAAAAAGGCTGTTTTTTAAATCTTAAAGGAAATGTGCAAAGAACAATAAAACATAAATCAGTGTGGAAAAAGGGGGGGTGAATGGCAGTGAATATAAAACAGAAGCTGAGAGGGTGCAGGCGGCTGATAAGAGAAGCAAAAGGGATCCTCCCCATATCTGTGTCAGAGAGTTAAGGGTAATAACGAGGTGTGTTCAAAATGTACCCGGAACAAAAGGAATCCTAAAAATAGTGTTATCAATAATGGTGCAGAAAAGGCAGAAGGGTTCAATAAATATTTGTCCTCTATTACGAATCAAGTTGGATGATCAAGTTGTGTACAATGATGTAAAAATACTTCTCCAAGGGTAACGAAAAGGATGTTCAGTAGCAGCATCTACTTAAGTTACACCTTTTAAAATCAGCACGGCCAGAAAGCTTGAACCCGAGAGGTTTAAAAGAGTTGGCCAAGGAGCTCTTCATACCTTTGATTTTTACTTTTAATAAAACTTGCAGTGCTTGAGAGGTTTTAGAGGGGTAGAAGAAATGCAGTATTGTTCGAACAAAATGTTAACGAATAAATGGGATAACCTGGGTAACGACAGGGTACTATTAGTCTGACCTCGATGCTGGGCAAAACAGTGGAACAGCTAACACCAGAATTCCACCACTAACAAGCCAAAAGATGGAAATATAATTAATACTGGTGCACGTGGTTTCATGGAAAATAGGTCTTGTCACACCACCTTGATATCATTCTTTGATAAGATACAAGTCTGGTTGATAAAGGCAATTGTGTTGACTGAATATACTTAGAATTCTGTAAGGACTTAGCTCTGTCAGACATTAATCATTTCCCGCCCCCTCCCCAAAATGTATAAAATCATTGCAGCCCATATTAGATGGATTAAAAATGTGCTAACGACTGATCTCCAACTGCAGTTGCTGGTAGGGAATGATCCACAATGGGGTGTTCCCAGTGGGGTCCTACAGGGCTTGGTTCGCAGCCTAAGGCTATTCAATAATGTCTCATTACACGTGCTTGGCAGAAGGGGTGGCGAACTAAGGCGGGGGCACCTTGGGGTTCTGGTTAGGAGCAGCTTGCGGGAGCCTGACTGTGAAGACAGTGAGGCCCTGGCGTGCTGCTCAGCCAGGCCGAGGTGTCGAAAGGCCTTGTCTATGCAATACATAAAATGCTTGCACTGTGTTGGTGTAGTGATAGTATCACCAAGTCCCTTGTGTAATACTGGCTGTAGTGGCATCAGTGTGCTTACAGTAGGCTCACTATTCCTGTACAGAAAGAAGAATAGCTCTGCGAGTGGGAGGCACTTTTGTACCGGTAAAACTGCATCTACAGGGGAATAATACCGGCAAACCTATGTCAGTGGTACATTCACAATCCCCGACTGACACTCTGCTGGCACAAACGCTGCATGTAAGCCAGGCCAGAGGTACACTGAAAATCCTGCGGGAGGGGAGGAAATTGGTGACTTTCCTGTCCTGACCTGTTGTGTCCCTCAATCGCATTTCCTTTGGGGGATCCTGAAATAGATTTTCAGCAGGGACTGATCCACAGAGCCAGTGCTAGGACCGAGGCAGGGAGCAGTGGGGTCATTCATGGAGCATTCTGCCATGGTTGGGATGCCCTGTCCTCTGTCACAGCCAGGCGGCGCTCTGGACTGTGGAGGGCAGCAGCAGAAATAGGTCAACTGCAGATGAATTCCCGAACATCTGGGTGCTGCTCATCTGAGCTGGCTGAATTTTTTGGGAAAACAGGCTCTCTGATACTGCCTGCTTCTGGATCAACCCCAGGGCTTGCTGGCCTTCAGGAGCTGTGGCTGAATGGGGAAGGGAGCGGGGCCATGGCAACTACTGGGGGCAGGGGAGGCCCTATTTGGAGACTTTTGTGGGGGTTCCAGAAAGGTTCAGTTCATAGCTCCCCAGCCTTGCTGTAAGGCCGTGTTGAAAGGCTCTGGGGGGCTGCAGGAGGTTCAGGGGGCCTTGTGCCTGCTTAGTGCCAGCGTTCTCTTCAGGCTCCTTGGGGCCCTGGGCCTCAGTGGGAGTTTCACTATTGGCTCTGATTGCAGCAGGCTGGGGCCCTCCCTTCGCTGATCCTGTGGGCCCAGGTGCAGGCCATCCAGCTCCTACCCTGTGCTGAACTGTGGGCGCTTGGGACTCCGGGACTGAGCGCTGGAACCACCCGGAAATAGGTTTGGAGGGAGAGCCCCCCCCCCCCCCCCCCCCGAGTATCACAGTTCCATCACTGCCTCCTCCAAAATCGGGTCTGACTGGGGAGAGAGAGTTATGGGCTCTGGGTCTGGCTGGGGTCAGCACCTTTACTGTGGAGATTGATCCTCTTCATTGCCGTGTGATCCCAGGCCAGCCCTTCCTAGGTGTCTGGCACATGGAGGCCCTGCTGGGCTGCCTGCATTCCTTCCAGGCTGACACTTCTCCCCTCCCTCCTTGGTAGGGTGGATGGTCTAGTAGACAAGGCACGAGGCTGGGGCCTGGGAGACCTGGGATTAATTCCCTGCTCTGGCGCAGATTTTCTGGGTGACCTTGGGCGAGTCTCTTAATCTGCCTCACTTCCTGTCTGTTCAATGGGGGTAATGCCCTTTGGGGTATTGTGAAATTAAACTCCACTGACGATTGTGAGGTGCTCGGAGGATATGGTGAGGAAGGCCAGGTAAGTACGTAGAGTGCTGGAGCTCCTCTATTAGGGTTATCTCTTGCTGCGGCTTTTGTATCTGCTCTTTCCTGAGCCTCAGGCTGGTTTGCACAGTTACAATCTGCGGGGAGAGCACAGAGCGGACTCGGATGTGGAGGGCTTCCAGCTATGAGGAACCCATACAGTGTAGGGTTGCCCTGTCGCTGGCTTGGGTCTCACCACAAGAGGAGAATGAACAAGGTGCTGCCTTTAACACATCAGGAGTGAATGCTGCTCCTGCTGGCTGCCTTTTGACTGAGAATGGGAGGTTCTGGAGCTAATTACTGATGCCCCTCCAGCCCATGGGAGGCTGCTTTTCCAGCTCGCCCCCCCATGTGTGTAGGAGTTTGTCTGGCACTTCGGGATGGAGCTGTGGAATGAAAGGCTGGAAATGGATGGGTCCTAGGGTAATTACTCATCAGTATCATCCTGGGCTGCTAGTTACAATCTGTGCAGCTTCCCTGTAAAGGAGCGACAAGTCCTCCCAACTAGAACCAGTGCACAGGGCAGAAACAGTGCGGACTCCCCCCACCCGCCAGTGATATGTAAAGTGTATATGGTAGCACGGGTATAAATAACGGTGTAGACCAGGAGGTGAAGACACACCTGAACCCTGTGCCAATGTACCCTCCAGGGCTCTCTGTGTTCCTGAGCAGTGCCGCCACATCTATGCTCCTGCTTTTAGCTGTGTAGTGTCCCACTACTGGAGTTTTTACCACTGCAGGGAAAGGCTCTGATGGAAGGTGGCAGTGGGGAAAGGCACCTGGCAGCCTTTCCCTGACACTGGGAATTCTTTCCCAGGTATCTGCTTGCTGGGTCTTGCCCTCATGCTCCGGGTCTAACTGATTGCCAGACTTGGGGTCAGGAAGGAATTTCCCCCGGATCAGATTGGCAGAGACCCTGGGGGGGTTTTCGCCTTGCTCTGCAGTATGGGGCATGGGTCACTTGCAGGTTTCAACTAGTGTAAATGGTGAATTCTTTGTAACTTGAGGTCTTTAAACCATGATTTGAGGACTCCAGCAACTCAGCCAGAGGTCAGGGGTCTGTTACAGCAGTGGATGGGCGAGGTTCTGTGGCCTGTGATGTACAGGAGGTCGGACTAGATAATCCCGTTGGTCCCTTCTGACCTTTAAATCTCAGTCTCTGACCCAAAATGAAACGTGTAGATGTTTCCAAATGGACATTTTTCAGAACTTTCTGTTCCACCAAACGTTTTGATATTTTTGCCCTTTTGTCCCGATTCAGGACAAAAATGAATTTCCAAATACCAGAGTTTTCCATGCCCCTGGCTTTTCGACCAGGTGTGTTTATCACCAGACAATTGACTCTGCTGCCCTGCTCCTTCAGTCCCCCTGCTGGGTGCAACCCCGGGGAGTGTGCTAGAGCAGTGGTCTCCAAAGTTTTTTGGATCGCACACCCCCACGGTGCCGCGAAAGAAAGGAGAGGGGAAGACTTACCCCAGGCGTGCCGCCGAAGCAAGAAGAGGGGAAGACCGGCTGCAGGTGTGCAGAGCTGCTGCCAAAGGAAAAAAACGGTGGAGTGCTGTCCGGCGGCACTCCTCCTGCCGCGCACCCCCTGGGATCCTCTGGCGCACCCCCTGGGAGACTACTGTGCTAGAGAACCAGGGTGAGTTGAGTTTCCTTGTACTGTACCTTGCCATTGCCATGGCATCTGTCTCTGTGCTTGCAGGGGTGACTGCTCTCATGGGAGGGCCTGTCACAGAGCAGAGCCCCCCTCTGGGCTCTCTTGGACACTCTCCCTTTGTCATGGCTGTTTTGCTGGTGTCTCTAATCTAAAGAGAGTGTCTTGGGCCCTGCCAGGCTGGGGTGGGCTTTGTGTGCAGAGCAGAGCTGCCAGCACAGCCGCTTGGCTCACCGGGTGCTCCCAGATCCCTTTACCTCCCTTCTCATAGTGATAATCCTCAGGGGAACAACTGGGAGAGGGGCAGTATGCAAATCAGAAGGTGTCCTAATAGTATGGCAGTGGATATGCTTCGCCTCTGAGCATGTCAAGTGTCAACTGGATGTTTGCAGTCCCCTGAGCTCGCTGCAGCTGGTACTGGAAGTGCTGGGTCTGTTCTCTTGCCTCCTGAGGTCCAGGCTAATGGTTACAACGCATCATGCACCTGCAAAGCCACTGTCTGTCCCACTGGAGAATGGCTGTGCGTGGGAGTGGCTCTGTACTCTTCCCCCGTGTAGAGAGGGCTATGGGTTGATGGGGCTGGGTCCTGGGAAAGGGTGTGGCCCGGCATTTGTGTGCTTCAGCTATTCTTCAGCCACATGAGCTCCATAAGAGAGGGTCTTCGTAGGCAGGGGCATGCAGCCCCAGGGACAGGAAGGCACAAGTCCTGTGTGCTTGGATGGAGCAGAGCGGTGGCAGTGTCTGGCTACAAAGCCAAGGGCAGGTCTGCTCCTGGCTAGAGCCGTTTGTTTTATTAGTGACTAGAGGCTGCTGGATCCAATCTGCCTGGCAACCCCCTCCCAATCAGAGATTCCTTCCTGAGCTCCTGGAGCAAGAGAGCAAAGGGTGGAGAGATCAAGCAAGAGGGGACACTGGGACCTGAGCATACCCGTGTCCCTCCGGCAGAGGAGTCATCTCTGCATAGAGATCCCCAGTGGATTCAGATGAGACTCTTGTACAAGGACAATGTGTCCGTCTCTCCCCATCGCGCCCCCCCCCCCACACACACACAGAGGGGACTGTGGGAGCAAAGGAGGGGAGGGGGGCTGTCGGGTTGGATGCAGAGGGCTTTGTGCCCCTGTATTCCCACTTGGCTTCGGAGCAGGCAAAGTCGCTGCTCCTGCCAGCAGCTGCCTGGGTACCCCCCAGTTCCAGGGGTGTGGCAGGCTGATTTCCAGGAGCTTTATACTGGGCCTGGGCTGGGGCATGGCCAGAGCCTCGTCCTGCTGGGGTCACTGCAGATCAAGATGTGCCGAACGCACCAAGCCAGGCCTCGGAGGAGCCTTTCATGTCTGAGCCGATTATCCTTCCCTGCCTGCGGGAGGGGGTTGGGAAAGCCTGGCAGAGAATGAGGTAATGAGCACGGTAGAGAGGGTTCTCCGGCTCCATACAGACCCTCCCGCCAGACAGTGCAGTGGAGAGGCAGAGCAATGGGCTGTGCTGAGCTGGGGCAGTCGGGGTGGAGATCAGGGTGTGACTGGCTGGCTGCAGCAGGCACAGGGAATAGCTGGCTGTGAGGAGAGAACAGCCTCATGGACCCTGAATGCAGCCAGATCCCAGGGAAGTAGCCAATACGTTCAGTGTAGCGCTGGCTCCTGCAGTGTCCCTGTGGCTGAGGTCACAGAGCAGCCGGCGCTCTGAGCCCTGCTGGCCAGCGGTTCCCGGTTCGGTCGCTGCCCAGAGGAGGATTTCTGTGGCAAGTCAGTCGGTTGATAAAACCACTCCAGGGTTCAGAAGCATGTCCATGATACATTCCCCAGAAGGCCCACAG
Organism: Chelonia mydas; assembly: GCF_015237465.2. Classification (NCBI taxonomy): domain Eukaryota; kingdom Metazoa; phylum Chordata; order Testudines; family Cheloniidae; genus Chelonia; species Chelonia mydas. The sequence continues at coordinate 4,689,779 of NC_051258.2, forward strand.
CACCCTGCCAGGATGGGTCCCCTGTGCGTTGGGCACTGCCGGCTCCCAGTGAACAAGGGGTTAACGCCTTGTCTGTCCCAGGTACTGTACGTCTGGGCTGCCTGGGAGACAGGGAGGGCCTGTGGGGCCCTCAGGTTCCACACCCATGGGTGACGGGGCGGGTGACGGGGCCCCAGGAGACTGTGTTTGCTGGTCATCTCACATTGTTTTTCCTTTCCCTTGCTGACTGTGACTGTGTCTGTTTCATTGTTCCCCCAGCTTAGTATTGCAGTGCGGGTGGGAAACCAAGACACAGGGAGCTGCCTGGCCTGCAGGGAGGCCGGGACAGCGTGGGGATTAGAACCCAGGAGATCTGACCCAGTTCTCCTGCTCTGTCGTCTTGCGCCATCCCAGCCTCCTGTGACCGAACAGAGCGATGACAACAGTGTCCAGGATGCTGGAAGGAGCTTCATTGCTGCTCTGTTAAAATTGCTGGGGTCTGCTTCCTGCTCCACTATATCCTTCTCTGGATGTGTCAGAAGATTCCCAGCACTGCCTCCAGTCTCCCCAGATCTGCGTGCCGAGTGGGGTACTGATCTCGGGGCTGGGGGAAGGCACCCCTTTCCAAAAGTGAGATCTATGAATGGCTTTAACCAACGGCTTTAACCAATTGAAAAGGAAAAGCTGGAGGGGAGCTTATTATGGCAGACCTGGGCCGTCCCCCCAGGAAGGTCACCTGCATTTTGGCTTCCCCATAGGAGCGGAAGGGCGGAGGCATTCTGTGGGAGGAGGGGAGGCAGCTTGCTATCGATCTGAAACGTTCTGACACGTTACTGTGTCATAGGCCAGCTGGGAACATCCAGGAGTGCAGGGGCCACCCAGGGCATCCCCTGCATTGCCATAAGCTGCCACACCACCCTTGGGATAGGACTAGACGTTTCTGTTTGGGTCTCTTCTACACAGCCTCATTCCCATCCTCATGACTCTAGTATCTGGGTACCCTCCGGTCGTGGAGCAGATGTGACTAATGTCCGTTCCCTCTCATAGATGCATAGATTCATAGATATTTAGGTCAGAAGGGACCATTATGATCATCTAGTCTGACCTCCTGCACAGCGCAGGTCACAGAATTTCACGCACCACTCCTGCAAAAGACCCCTCTCACCTATGTCTGAGCTATCGAAGTCCTCAAATCGTGATTTGGAGTGGGAGTGGTTTGGTTTGGTGGATTTGGGGGTTCTCATGTCCATGCTGCTCTGTGTTTAGTCAGCAAAGGCAAGTCAGAGAGGTGCCCAGGTGGGAGGGGGGCAGGTTGGGATGGGCCTTGGTTCCTGGGGGTGTTTGTTCCAGCCTGGGGATGGCTCCCAAGGAAGCTCTGCCTCCTTCCCAGGGGGAGTTCTGCTTGATGGACCTGAAGCGCTTGAGGCCTCCCAGCCCTGCATGTGAGTCAATGTCTCCATTTCACACGGTGATCCCCAACTGTCCAGTTATCACGGTTATCAATAGCAGACAGGAGTAGAAGCCAGGAGCTCCTGGGGCCCAGCCCCATGTCTGTCCCTAGGCCTTGCTGACTCTCCTAGCCACCACCCAGTTCCTGGGTAGTTCTGGGTCCACTACAGGCCTAGTGTGAGGAACCAGGGTTGGCCTGCTCTGGAGCTGGGCAAGGTGTGAGGCTGAAGCAGTGATCCTGCTCCCCCCTTTGCCCTGCCCTTGGTGCTGCTCAGATCCACAGAGAACGGACCCCCCCCCCCCCCAAACACATTCATCTCTGAATCTCACCAGCAAATACACACAGCATCTGATCCAAAGCCACAGAGGTCAACCCGAGTCTCTGCATTGCCTTCTGTGAGCTTTGGCTGGGCTCTGAGGTCCACGTCCTCACAGGTATTTAGGCACCTCGGTTCTGTTGGTTGCACTGGGTGTTAGGAGTCTGGCCCAGATCCTCAAGGTATTTAAAGTGCCTGTTAGTAAATGGAGCAGGGCCTGGCCTGTGCAGCCTGTCCCCGTATGGAGATCCTGGGAGATCAGGGTGGTTCCCGATGGGGACTCCCCCACTCCCGCCTTTCCAGCTTGCCAGTGCTGCCAGCTTGGTTCCTGGAGAGCAGCCGGCTGCATCACCAGCATTGCTGCTGGCTTGCGTTCAGCACTTCCTCTAGGAGCAGCACTTGGCTGCCAGGAAACATCTCTGGGGAGACATCTGCTTTCTAGCAACTTCCCTGAGGCAAGAGAACAGGATGAAGTCAGGCGGTTTCTGTCCTGGTCCCTCTGCCTGCTGCAGCTTCTCTCCTTTCCACAAAGCTTTGTGTGCCCATCTCTGCCCTGTTGGCAGCGCTGGGGAACCACCTGGACCAGGAAGAGGGTGCTCTGTCCACCAGGCGTTTCGTGGCTGTTGCTGTGCCCCCGTGTCACGGCAGTTAGGGTGCCCATGCAGATGGCACAAACCCCTCTGTGCAGAGCTGGCTGCCAGCACCAGGCGGCTGCTGCAGGGAACAGCTTGCTCTTTGCTATAGCCTGAACTCCACACAGGCGCTCTGGGCTTAGCAGTGCAAGCCCTCAAGCTCTGGCACTGAAGAGTGAGGACGGACGGAGCACGTCTTGGTGGAGGGGTCTCTGTTATGCAGAGCTCTGGGTTCCCACTATGGTGAGGTTGGAGGGACTCGGCCTGGGGCCTGGCCAGGTCCAGCTTGTAGCCAGAGTTGGGGTCCTGTGACCACAGGTCCCTGGGCTTCGATTTCAGCTGCAGAGAGGGCCAAGTGCTTGATGGTACTGGAGCAGGGGACTGAAATGCTGCTCTTCCCCCTCCCAACTTGTGCACCCCTGCCCAATCTGCACCCTGGCTCTCCCCTCGCTCCTCATCCCAGCCCAGGTCTTTGTGCACTCTACTGCCAGAGCACCCAAGGACTGTATTGGGTATGGGGGGTGGTGGTGTCAGCATGTGCTATGCTGCCAGAGACCCCCAGGGGCTGTATTGGGTACCGGGGGTGGGGCGGGAAGACAACACACTCAGCGTGTGCCATGCTGTCAGTCGCCCCAGGGGGCCGTATTGGATACGGGTATGTGCGCACGTGTGCATTGTGCTGCGCTGTCAGAGCGCCCCCAGGGGCTGTATTGGGTACCCGGGGGTGGGGGGGGACGACTCAGCGCATGCCATGCTGTCAGTTGCCCCAGGGGCTTTATTGGATACGGGGGGGATGGGACCTCAGCCATGCGGTCAGTTGCACGGGGGGGGGCGTATTGGATACGGGGGTCAGGGGGGGAATCAATGTGTGCCGTGCTGCCAGAACTCCCTGGGGGGGCTGTATTGGGTATGGGGGTGTGTGTGTGTGTGTGCGTGCGTGCGCTATGCTGTCAGCGCGCCCCAGGGGGCTGTATTGGGTACCCGGGGGGGTTCTTGTTAGCACGTGCCATGCTGTCAGTCACCCTGGGGGCTGTATTGAGTACGGGGGAGGAGGGCTCAGCATGTGCCTTGCTTTCCAAGAGCCCGGGGGGTAGGGGGTGTGTGTCAGTGTGTGCTGTGTTGTCAGAGCACCTCGGGGGGCTGTATGGGGGGAGGGGGGCTCAGGGTGTGCTGTGCTTTCCAAGCGCCCCGGGGCGGCTGTATTGTTTGTTGTTTACTTTGTAGAGTGCAGCGTGGGTGCACACCTGCTCCGACTGGGTTCGAGGTGGTGTGTCTGGGGGCACAGGGGGTGATGGGAGAAGCGAGAGCAGGGGCAGTTTGTGTGTCTGGGGAGCTGCGCATGTGCAGAGGAGGGGGGAGACGTTTGGGAATGACTGGTATGCAGGTCTCTTTATCTGACTGAAGCCTCCCTTACTGGCCCCAGGAGACGAATGGGCCATGTCTGCCCTTCATCCTGTGTGTGTGTGGTGTGGGGAGGGGTTTGGGCTCTCCGCAGGGCAAAGCAGGCTGGGCCATGCTGCCTAAGTGGAGCCTGGTAGCTGCTGCTGTCCAGCGAGGTGCTGCTTGCTGCCAACCTGAGGGGTGGCAGCGAAGGCAGCCTGTGTAGCTGGGCTTGCCCAGCACCGGCAGGTGTGGAAGGAGAGCACTCCAGGGGCTGAAATCACTTCAAAGGAGTGTGCTGTTGCCCGAGGAGAGCGCCTCAGTGAGTGGCTGCAGGCGGAGGGTGGGGATATGAGAAATGCAGCTTGTCCCACACAGTTAGTTCCTCTTCACTCCTGCATGCGGCCCAGGCCGTGTCCGCACTGCGGTTTGGGCTTGTGCTAGTCTGCATGCGTTCGCTTAACTCCAGTTAAGAATGCGCCTTTTTTCTTGGGGGAGATGTACCCTGAGTGGGTAACACACGGAGAAATCGGGGCCGATTCTCATCATGCTACATCAGAGTAAACCTGGAGTAACTCCAGGGCAGTCCCTCTGCATTTACATCGCCAGAACTGGTCCTTTCACCAAGGCATGTGTATGTGTACAGACACACACACCTTGGCACTGCTGGCTGCATCTGCATTCTGCTTGCTTGGGGTTATGTGTAAATCCTCTTTGGGGCGCAGGAGAGCTGCCTGCGTTCTCATTCCTGTTGGGCTCAGCCTTCCCTGCACCCGTGGCTCTCTGTGCCTCTAGCTTACCTGACGTCTCAGCAGGGAGGCCGTGTCCTAGCTCCATTTTCCGTACCCCCTGCAATGCCCACGCTGTCTCCATGCAGCTCTGCCGAGCTGTGGGAGACCACATGCTGCATCCTGGGCAAGGCAGCCCAACAGCTGGGTGCCCTGCGTCCCCATGCCCAGAGCTCCTGCTGGGGTATTCAGCTGTGCTGGGCCCCTGCTGCGGGCTGTGCGTCAAGGCACATTGAGTCCATGCTGTGCTCGGGGAGTGTGAGCAGGGTCAGGAACCACGGCGACTCCCTTCCTCTGGAGGGCTGCTCCGTGCAGGCTCTCAGCGAACTCTGCTCTGGCAGGTGCTGCGGGTCAGGGAATCTGTTTTTGAACCTGACCTAATTCTGCTTGTGGGAGCTAGTGATGCCACCGCAGGGCCACGAGAGGCAGTGCCAATGGATGGGCCGGGGAAATAGATGCTTCCCCCACCCGGGCAGCCTCTCTTGCTTGAAGGGGCTGTGGCTTTGTACCCTCAGCAGACGCACAGCCAGCCACAGACAGTCCCTGTGCGACTGAGGCTGGGCCTGTCTCCTCTTCCGCAGCCCAGCGTGGACAAACGTGGAAAGTATTTTGAGTTGGAGTGTGGGAAGCCCAGGGCTTTACAGAGCAGTGGGATCAGCTCCCTGGTGGAAAGCGGTGGGCTGGGAAAGCCCCCACCGGAGAGCAAAGGGACAGCAGGTTGGCAGTAGCTTGTGCCAGATTGGCATAATTGTTTCTGTGCTGAGGGACACAGGCTAGTGGCTCAGGACCGGGCTGTGGCTGTGGCTCCCCTGACTTCAGGGAGGTCTTTGATACAGGCCCTGAGCGATATTTTCCTTTGGAAACTGGAGCCGTCTGGGTAGGGATGGACACACCACTGGATAGCAGCCCTGGAAGGAGTGACTCCTGGTGATCCTGGAGTAATGAAGGGGTTGGTGTCTGGCTCGTGGGAAGCAGCAGTTGGGCACTGCAGAGGTCTGTTCTGTATCCAGTATTGTCATGAACACACTGGCTGATGGACAGCGAATCGGGTTCATTGATGGCACAAGTCTGGAGCAATGACAGCACTTAGGTCAGGACAACTTTTCTCCCTTCCAGTCAGCTTCTTTTCTCTGAGATGTCAGATCAGCTGGCCTTTCCCCAAACCTGCGCTGCCCTGCCCTGTTTTAGGCTGTAAGTGATGGTTCTGCTGCTTTGGAGAGATAGGAGGGCCTGCTCCCCCCCCCGCTCGGTTTCCAGTGACTGTCATCTGAGCTGCCTCCATGCATGAGGCAAAGTAACCCAAAGCCATCAGTCCTGGGTCATCAGGTGCAGTCTCCAGAGACAGCACTGCTGTCCAGCATGGTCTCGCAGGTGTGGAGAGCAGGCTGACCTCAGGGTAAGGGTATTCAGCCCCAGGGGAGGAGTGGTGAAACATGAATTTCACTCCACTAACCTGCAGAGTGCTGGCCAGGCAGACACAGGCCCAGGACTCAGAATGGACAGAAAATTGAATGTGACTCAGTAACTTGTTGCTGTCACTAGAAGGGCAGATGTTACTTTGGGTTTTAATAAAAGGGTCACTCCCCATCTCCAGATCACTCCTGGAGTGCAGTCTGGGGTCCTGCTTCTGGGGAGGGATAGCTCAGTGGTTTGAGCTTTGGCCTGCTAAACCCAGGGTTGTGAGTTCAGCCCTTGAGGGGGCCATTTAGGGATCTGGGGCAAAAATTGGGGATTGGTCCTGCTTTGAGCAGGGGGTTGGACTAGAACCTCCTGAGGTCCCTTCCAACCCTGAGATTCTATGATTCTGCTAGTGGCTGATTCCTGGTGCTGGGGGCAGGAGAAAATCCCCCAGAGCAGGGCCTGTCTGTATTTCCTGTTATTTACCCACCTTTCATTCTGCCTCTGTTTCTTTGCTTTCCTTTATTGATAGCTCACTGCAAACTCGGGAAGCAGAGAAGGAGGCTCTCCCATGAGAGAAGGAGCTAAAAGCTCATTCTGACCTGATGTCAAACTCTTTGCTTTCTGACTGAATATTTGCCAGGAGATTTCACTGTGACTGACACCTGTTCTGGCTGCAGATTGACAACTTTCGTTAAATACAGATCTCCTGGAAATGCTGAATTGACTGTCAGCTGCTTCCACTTGTCACCTGTGTTTCTGCTAATATGGAGCTTGAACAGCGTAGAAAGGCTGTGATGTTGCCCCTCTAGGCATGGCCGTGGCCTGGGGGCTGCCAGCTCCCTGGGCTAGGGCTCTAGTGCTGCCAGCCCTGCTGTGGTAGGTTGCAGAGCGTGCAGAAGTGTTGAGCAACACCAGTGCCAGGGGAGGCTACCTATGGTAACAGAGGAGCACAGGAACTATGGGGCAGGCCTGTTCCTCTGGACTGAGCCCTGGTGAGTCGCAAGCACCATGAGTGCCAGTTCCCTTCATGACAGGAGCCCAGAGCAGTAAAAGGGCAGCGTGTAGGTGGGGTGATATTACTGTGGCTTTAAGAGGATGAACAGTCTCCAGGATGTGTGAGCTGACAAGGGGAGCAGGCACCTGGTTTTAGGTTAGACTGGCCAGAGTTCAGTGCTCTGCTACCGCACATACAGAGCATCTGAATAAAGACTGTGGTTCAGTTGCTAGCAATGAATGATGTAAAATGACCATGGTACCAGGATTGGGGGAAGTGATAAAAAGAACTGGAAGCTGGGTGGTTTTTTGTTCGTTCATTTAAAAACAAACGAACAAAAAAACACTGAAGTAAAAATCACTCAGGAGTGAAAAACGAGTTTGAATGAAATAAGATGGACCAATTCAGTTAGCACATTTCTAAAAATGTTGAAGTGCTGCAGAAACCTGGAAACCTGGATTTATTTTTGAGGGCCTCAGGGTCTACTCTGAGGGAAGATGAACAAAAGATTGCTACCTTTTTGAAAAGTACAGGTGCTGAAGCAATTTGTTTATATAATTCGTTTTGAGATTAATTAAATGAAAAATTTCAGTTTCACTCAAGAAATCAAATGAAGGAAGAGACTTTTGAATCATTTAAAACAGATCTAAAGATAAGAAGTCAGATGTAATTTTCGGAGTCAATAAGAGATCAGTTGTGATGTGTATAAAAGATCTCTGTGTAAGAAAGACTGTTAGAACAGTCAGATCTAAATCCAGAAAGAGCAGTGAGAATTTGCCAAACTGCTGAACTTAATCAACAATTGCACATTTTAGAAAGAAAACCAGCTGATATGAATATACACTTAATAAGAAAGTGTATATTAAAAAAAAAGCCTATGGAGGAAAACAGAGTCAAAGTATTAAAGTTAAAACATATGAGCATATGAAAGAATGCTCTAGAATGTGCAGGGAGCCACCAACCTAGACAATGTCCAGCAGATGGTCAAACCTGTCACATCTGCAAGAAGCAGAATTATTCTCCAAAGTTGGTAAACAGAGAAGTCTGGAAAAACTTAAAAATATACATTTAGTTCCAAATTCAAAAGTCTCAGAGAAGATGCCAAGTAAGGAATGGAGAGCTGACGTTACAGAAGAAGAAAATTGTTTGAGTATTTTGAAACAGAGCCACTCTGTGAACTATAAGGAGGATTGGATAGTTACACTATCTACTAATGGAACATGCATTTTGTATGTAATAGATACAGGTGCACAGGCTAATGTAATTTCTTCTGAAATTACAAAATGTCTAAAAGTAAAACCTCTAGTAGGAGAACAAATGCAGATTAATTTACAATCTAATATAGTGGTGAAAAAATTCCTGTTATGGTATTTGTGAATTACAGGTCATAGTTAAAGATAAGATTTGTAGTAGTTAAGGGACAAAGTATTTCTATTTTAGGTTTAGAAACGTGTTTAGCACTAATTCTGATTGGTAGAATTCAGACTATTCAGGATTCTGAAATGCCGGAAAACTTTGAGGTATTCACTGGCATTGGTAAATTGGATACAATGTATAAAACAGATTTTAAATGAAACAAAGAAATCAGTTATACATACAACTAGAAAAATACCCTTTGTTTTAAGACCATGGTTTTCGACTTGTGATCCGCTGACCTGTGGGGGTCTGCAGACTGTGTCTAAGGGGTCCGTCAAAGGTTGTCATTATTACAGAATAGTGGCTTTCAGCTTGTGGTCTGCGGACCCCTGTGATTTCCAAAAGGGTCCACAGGTCCATTTGAAATTTTGTAGGGATCCGCAAATGAAAAAAGATTGAAAACCACTGCTTTAAGAAGTAGGGTACAAAAGGAATTGGAAAGGTTCTTTAATTTAGATATAATTAAAGAGTAGAAGAACCAACTGGGTGAATTCAGCTGTAATAGCAGAATAGAAAGATGGATCCTTATGTTTGTTTAGATCCGAAAGACTTACTTAAGTATGTTAAAAGGGAACATTTTAAAAATACCTACCAGGGAAGAAATATTTGGACAAATGGCAGGACCAAAATACATTTCTTCTTTTTGATGCTTCAAATGGATTTAGGCAGATATCTTTGGAGCAAGAAGGTCAGTTGCCATGTCCATTTAACACAGCTTTTGGATGTTACTGTTTTAATGCTCCTGAGGTATTTCATGGAGCAATGCAAAAGATTTTTGAAAATATAGATATAGTAATATGGGGAAGAACTTTAGAAGAGCATGATATAAGATTAACTAAATCATTATCCAGAGCAAAAGGAGGATTGAAACTTAACAAAAATACACGTAAATTTATTGTGCAAGAATTAACATTTCTTGGAGAAGAATTGGCCAGTCAGGAATTGATCCACAGTGAATACAAGCCATTGATGATGATGCTTACCTAAAAGATAAGGAGCCATTACAGAAATTTGAGTGTGGTTGATTTTGTAGGAAAATATAAACCTAACCTAGCAGGAAAAAACAACCAACAAATTGAAGGGCTTTAACTTTGAAAAAATAATCAATAGAAATGGGACTATGAACACAACAAGAATCTGAGCAACTAATAAAAACCGCTCCAGTATTAAAATTATTTGATAGTAACAGACTTACAAAATTATCTTCAAATGCATCCAAACAAGGCCTCAGAGCAATTCTATTACAGAAGTGTGGTGCACTATGAAAACCAGTTGCTTATGAATCTAGAGCTATGTCAAACCGAATGTCAGTATGCTCAAATAGAGAAAGAGGCTTTGGCATTGGTTTTTGCATGCAAAAAAGTCTCACTTTTGTATGGTTTCAGAGTAACAGCTGTGTTAGTCTGTATTTGCAAAAAGAAAAGGAGTACTTGTGGCACCTTAGAGACTAACCAATTTATCTAAGCATAAGCTTTCGTGAGCTACAGCTCACTTCATCGGATGCATACTGTGGAAAGTGTAGAAGATCTTTTTATATACACACAAAGCATGAAAAAATACCTCCTCCCACCCCACTCTCCTGCTGGTAATAGCTTATCTAAAGTGATCACTCTCCTTACAATGTGTATGATGATCAAGTTGGGCCATTTCCAGCACAAATCCAGGGTTTAACAAGAACGTCGGGGGGGGGGGGGGGTGTAGGAAAAAACAAGGGGAAATAGGTTACCTTGCATAATGACTTAGCCACTCCCAGTCTCTATTCAAGCCTAAGTTGATTGTATCAAATTTCAAATGAATTCCAACTCAACAGTTTCTCGCTGGAGTCTGGATTTGAAGTTTTTTTGTTGTAATATCACAACTTTCATGTCTGTAATCGCGTGACCAGAGAGATTGAAGTGTTCTCCGACTGGTTTATGAATGTTATAATTCTTGACGTCTGATTTGTGTCCATTTATTCTTTTACGTAGAGACTGTCCAGTTTGACCAATGTACATGGCAGAGGGGCATTGCTGGCACATGATGGCATATATCACATTGGTGGATGTGCAGGTGAACGAACCTCTGATAGTGTGGCTGATGTTATTAGGCCCTGTGATGGTGTCCCCTGAGTAGATATGTGGGCACAGTTGGCAACGGGCTTTGTTGCAAGGATAGGTTCCTGGGTTAGTGGTTCTGTTGTGTGGTATGTGGTTGCTGGTGAGTATTTGCTTCAGGTTGGGGGGCTGTCTGTAGGCAAGGACTGGCCTGTCTCCCAAGATTTGTGAGAGTGTTGGGTCATCCTTCAGGATAGGTTGTAGATCCTTAATAATATGTTGGAGGGGTTTTAGTTGGGGGCTGAAGGTGACGGCTAGTGGCGTTCTGTTATTTTCTTTGTTAGACCTGTCCTGTAGTAGGAGACTTCTGGGAACTCTTCTGGCTCTATCAATCTGTTTCTTCACTTCCGCAGGTGGGTATTGTAGTTGTAAGAATGCTTGATAGAGATCTTGTAGGTGTTTGTCTCTGTCTGAGGGGTTGGAGCAAATGCGGTTGTATCGCAGAGCTTGGCTGTAGACGATGGATCGTGTGGTGTGGTCAGGGTGAAAGCTGGAGGCATGTAGGTAGGAATAGCGGTCAGTAGGTTTCCGGTATAGGGTGGTGTTTATGTGACCATCGTTTATTAGCACTGTAGTGTCCAGGAAGTGGATCTCTTGTGTGGACTGGATCAGGCTGAGGTTGATGGTGGGATAGAAATTGTTGAAATCATGGTGGAATTCCTCAAGGGCTTCTTTTCCATGGGTCCAGGTGATGAAGATGTCATCAATATAGCGCAAGTAGAGTAGGGGCGTTAGGGGACGAGAGCTGAGGAAGCGTTGTTCTAAGTCAGCCATAAAAATGTTGGCATACTGTGGGGCCATGCGGGTACCCATAGCAGTGCCGCTGATCTGAAGGTATACCTTGTCCCCAAATGTAAAATAGTTATGGGTAAGGACAAAGTCACAAAGTTCAGCCACCAGGTTAGCCATGACATTATCGGGGATAGTGTTCTTGACGGCTTGTACATTCCACACAAAGATGGACTACTCGTTCAACTGCACATCCACCAATGTGATATATGCCATCATGTGCCAGCAATGCCTCTCTGCCATGTATATTGGTCAAACTGGACAGTCTCTACGTAAAAGAATAAATGGACACAAATCAGACGTCAAGAATTATAACAGTCATAAACCAGTTGGAGAACACTTCAATCTCTCTGGTCACGCGATTACAGACATGAAAGTTGTGATATTACAACAAAAAAACTTCAAATCCAGACTCCAGCGAGAAACTGTTGAATTGGAATTCATTTGCAAATTTGATACAATTAACTTAGGCTTGAATAGAGACTGGTAGTGGCTAAGTCATTATGCAAGGTAACCTATTTCCCCTTGTTTTTTCCTACACTCCCTCCCCCCCCCCCCCCCCCCCCCCCGGACGTTCTTGTTAAACCCTGGATTTGTGCTGGAAATGGCCCACCTTGATTATCATACACATTGTAAGGAGAGTGGTCACTTTAGATAAGCTATTACCAGCAGGAGAGTGGGGTGGGAGGAGGTATTTTTTCATGCTTTGTGTGTATATAAAAAGATCTTCTACACTTTCCACAGTATGCATCCGATGAAGTGAGCTGTAGCTCAAGAAAGCTTATGCTCAAATAAATTGGTTAGTCTCTAAGGTGCCACAAGTACTCCTTTTCTTTTCACTTTTGTATGTGATAGAACTGTACTTGCAGGAGTAGTTCATAAGCCATTAGTTAATATTTCAAAAAGGAACATGACAGACATACTGCCTTGGTTACAAAGATTATTTTTTCAGTTTTATGTATATGATTTACTAGTAGAGTATCAGCCAGGCAAATCATTAATTGTTGATGATATTCCTTCTAGAGTTTAAAATGTAACCAGTGTAATTGAAGAAGGTGATGTGATACATGTAGATGTACTTAAATAGTTTTCTGTATCAGAAAGCGTATGGAAAGAAATCGTACAAGTAGACAGGTTGAGAATTTGCAAACAGTTATTACAGCTTGTGAAAAAGGGTATAATAAATTATACCGAAGCCATATAATCAATTTATTCAAGACTTATCAGTAATAGAAGGAATTCTGGTTAAAGGCAATAGAGTAGTAATTCCTTTAGGGTTTACAGCAGAGATGTTGCAATGCATACATGACGGACATGTAGGCATAGGCAAATGAAATGTAGAGTGAGAGGTTCTGTGCTGGCCCCAAAAGACAGAGAAATATAAAAAGTGACATATGCCAAAGACATAGAAAGGCTCAGTCTAAACAACCTATGACACATATTCATGAAACTTAAGACCTCGGTCTAAAGTAGGCTTAGATCTATTTCAGCGGTTCCCAAACTTTAACAGCCAGGAATCCTTTTCACTAAATTGTGAAATCTCGTGAACCCCCTCCTAAAAATGAATATTTCCAGGGATTTAAGTTTAAATTTCCTCCGCACTACGTGGGGCTACTGCTGCTGGACCCCGCTGACCACCCTGATCAACTGAGCTCCACTGAACTTGGGCTGTAGGTCCCTCTGACTGCCAGGGCTTGGGCTGCCAGCCCCGGTTGGAGCATTGGGGTTCGGGCGGCCGGCTCCTTGCTGACTGGGGCAGGGCTCGGGCTGCCAGCCCCACCTGCCCTGCCCCACTCTTCCTAGGCTGTCTGCCCTGCAGCCGGATCCCACCTGCTGCCTCCAATGCCCAGGGTCCTCTGACCGCCATGAGTGAAATTTTTCTGGCGAAACCCCTGTAAGGTTCTGCGAACCCCAGTTTGGGAGCCACTGCTCTATTTGAATATAAAGGAAATGCTTTTGTTCTAGTTCATTTTTGCGTTTCCCTGAAATATCTATACTATAAAACACATATGCCAGTCAATTTATAAAATGAAATTAGTTTTTGCGAGGCATTGTGTTCCCAACACAGCAGTTACTGATGATGGACCTCAATTACATAGTCAAGCATTTAAAAGTTTTTGCCAGTATGTGTGTGATTTCAAACAGATTGCATCAAGTCCAGGTTTATCCTCAGTCTAATGGGCTGGTTGCAAATGGTGTTAAAATAGTAAAAAGATTACTAACAGAAGCTGAAGAAGTGAATTCTGGTTTATATTTGGCGTTATTAAATTACAGAACATCGCCATAAGGTTTATCATCTGCACAGTTTATTTAACAGAAATCTTAGAAACCGCTTACGTATTGGTTTTTTTCCAAGGAGGATATAAGGAGAGTAATAAGTATCAATATCAGTTAAGTTTGTATTAAAATAATTATTAGGATGGAATGAACTACTTGATTTGAAACCGAATGATGGAGTACGTGTCTGTAATGGGAGAAGATGGGCTTGGAAAGCTACTGTAGCAAAGGAGGTAGCACCGTAATCTTATGACGTCATGACTAGTAATGGTCACGTGTACAGATGAAATTGGAGGCATTTGCAATTGTTACCTGCGAGACCAGACTCTGGGGTTGTCTGCCCTTAAAATGCTACAGTGGCCTAGCTGGGCCAGTGTAGATGCTACCTATGCTGATGGGAGCAGTTCTCTCATCAGCCTTGGTAATTCACCTCCCCAAGAGCTGGTAGCTAGGCTGACAGAAGAATTCTCCCATTGACCTAGCACAGTCTACACAGGGACTTAGGTCAGCTGAACGAAGCTGCATGAGGTGTGGATTTTTCACACCCCTGACCGACTTAATTAAACTGACCTAATTTTGTAGTGCAGGCCAGGCCTCGGCTGAAAGAAGAAATAATATAGTACAGCGATAGGAGCAGCAAGAAAATGAAAATGACGTCAGTCCTCTAAGTAATAAGAGAACTTCATTAATATGGCAAATATAGAAGTTACACTATCACTGCATCCAAGGAGACCTGTTAAAAGACTTATAGAAATCTGTTAAGATAATTCTGATTTTATATGTATTTATACTTACATAAAAATGCTGAAAAAAAATTACAAGAAAGGAGATGTGGTATTATTGTGGCTTTAAGAGACTCCAGGATTCTGATCTGACAGTAGGAGGCAGCTGGTTTTAGGTTAGACTGACAGACTGGAGTTCAGATGCTCTGTCTTTAACTGCCTATCTAATAAAGACTTGTTAAGTTACTAGCAATGGCTGGTTATTAAGACTAGTGGATTACATGACTGTAAAACACAGGTGGGGAATAGGCATGTCTGAGGAGTCATGGGCTGCAGGCCAGCTCTCAATGGCTCAGATACTTCTCCCTACCCAGAGTCCACAGAGCTGTGCCAGAGATGGATCTGTCCCAGTGTTTCCTAAACTGAAATTTGGAAAAAAGCAGAATTAGAGACCGAGAGAGAGGATCGCTGTGAGCTCTGGCAGGGTCCCATCCCTACGTAAATTCACACAGGTGGGTGTTTAATCTCCTCTGCTGGGCGAGGCCTTGGCTGCTACTCTGTAGTCAGCTTTGGGCAACACATCTAAAGAAAGGCAGACCCGAGGTGAGAATTAAAAGGTGCGCATGCTGTCACTGGCCCCCTGGCTGGGGTAGCAACTCATCTGGTCTCTGGCAGAAGGATGCTGCAAAACATCATTGAACACAAAGCCCTGGCATTTAGGTGCCTCAGCGGGCACTGAGCTCTCAGTTGTGGGTGCTGAGCTCTTGAGAATCTGGCCCTGTATTTTGACCTGAGTTTGGGAGGTCGCCAGGGTCTGGGCTGGTCTAGTAGAAGAAGCAGAAGCATACAGAGACGTAGATCTTATTAATTTTTCTTTCTTCAGATTCTTCTGCAGCAGATCAGCCTCCATCTAGCAGCGCACAGCACTGTCAGGGTTGTTACGATACATCGTTGTACTGCTGAAGCGGCTAGCGGCACCAAGCAGGGATCAGGGTGTGGCTGGGCTGGGCATGGCAGAGACACACCGTGTAAAGACATGCCATGCCCTGGGGAGCTCACCATCAGGCAGAGAGTTCTAAAAAGTCGAAGACTCAGTAAGAGTCCTTGTGGAGGTCCTCATTCCCCATGAGAAGCTGGTTCAGATGGTTAAATGTACTGCTTGGGAGTTTAGTTTGAGGAGGAGAACAGAGAGCTGTCCCATCTGCTGGCAGGACAGACCTGTACGCAGCTGGGGATGCTGAGCCCTGCTCAGACCTCAGACGCTTTCTCAGAGACCTCACGTGAGCAGCTCCCTCTGTCTGCAAAGCAGTCATAGCCCTGGATAGTGCTTTGCGTCCCAGTGCACAGACCGCAATGCCTGCCCAGGGGTTCGTTCTCCACCTCGCACAGTTTCTGTCCTCCGAGCTCCCCCACGACCCATCCCCCCCAGGAGACCACACCCAGGCAATATCAGCCTGGATTCAAATCCTTGGGTACTGTCTGTCCTGCAAAATCCACAGCCATAGCTCGTGTCTCTGAGGAGCACTGCCAGCAGAGTCCGATGAGATCCCTAAGGGTCCCAGAGCTGGTCTAGACAGAAATGTACAGTATCTGCTCCTCAGTGTGGCACATCAGGAATAAAGGCCCTAGGCGCTGAGCAGAAAATGTCTGTCTTCATTTACAATCTTCCTTTTAAAAGTTGATTGTCTATCTAATCTTCTAGTGCACACACTCTTCCCTCTTCCCCCCCCCCCCCATCTCTGTCTGTCACTAGATATTCCAGCTCCTCACCACCATATCTTTGGCAGGACTGAACGGCAGGTTCTTGTCTGAGCTGTGTCCTCTGAGCAGTAATGCAGCGCTTTGTAGCTTATAGATGGTCCCTTGTCGTCTTTCATATCAAACCACTGGGTCAAATTTACTGGTAAGTTTTTAGTCCAAACATTGATTCTCACACATTGAGCCTGGGATCCAGTCTCTTGTCAGTGCACATGCAGATCCCAATAAAGTGTCTGGATTCCTACATCTGATGGGAGGGCGGAGCAAACTGCATGAATGCTCATCTGAATCTGGCCCCTGCACAAGTTATAGGAGAATCTGAACACCCTGCAGAGTCTCCATCCTTTTCTCCCAGGTGAGGCTGGAGCACGCTGCAGGGTTTTGCATGGCCCAGAGTCAGTTGTTGTGGATTGTTGGCAAAATTTCATCGCACACACAACCTAGAGTCCAGCTATGCTGCGTGTGTGTGCGGGGAGAACACACTTTCTGTGGCTGCTTAGGCCGGGGATGCCCGCATCTTTCATGACAACTGTGATGCAGAGGAAGAACTGCGGTTCAGGTTGTCTTGTGAGCGTCCGATGAGGATGTTGGTTCTCCTCTGCCTTGGTTCCTATGTGAGGAGGATACCTTGCCAGGATATCTAAGGCGTTAGAGCTTTGCAATGCTCATTTCTATAGCTTAGGAGTCCATTTGTGATCAACATGTTCTGCCACAGGCCAGGCAGACTTGCGTGCTTCTGAGAGACAGGACATAGCTGTTGTAAGGTCTCCTGGTTGCGTGAAAAGTTTATTTTCAAACAGCCCTACTCCATGCGTTACTGACCACCAGCCGTTAGGGCTGTTGCAACCCTGGTGTCCCAGTGCTCTTTAGAGGTCCTTCTAGAAAGTTTCCAGCTGTATAACATGGAGCATTTAGGAAGGAAACGGATCAATAGAATCGGACCTTTCGGCTATTAGAAGCTAAGCAGGGCGATGCTGGGTCAGTACGTCTGAGTGAAGTCGCATCCAGGAGCCCTGGAGTGGGGCTGGTGAATCAGTGACTGGTGCTCCTCTATCCCAGTCCGTGCTAGAGCTGGACGAGAACTTTCTGTCTGAATGGTTTTTGAAGGGACATACGGCTTCTGCGGAATGACTTCCCCAGATGCTTCAATTCTCCATCTGGCAAATCAAAATACTTTACTTTATTCTGGGACAGGTCATTCCGAATTGAAACGTTTGGTTTGGAGTCAGTTTGTGTATCATAGAATCATAGAATATCAGGGTTGGAAGGGACCCCAGAAGGTCATCTAGTCCAACCCCCTGCTCAAAGCAGGACCAAGTCCCAGTTAAATCATCCCAGCCAGGGCTTTGTCAAGCCTGACCTTAAAAACCTGTAAGGAAGGAGATTCTACCACCTCCCTAGGTAACGCATTCCAGTGTTTCACCACCCTCTTAGTGAAAAAGTTTTTCCTAATATCCAATCTAAACCTCCCCCATTGCAACTTGAGACCATTACTCCTCGTTCTGTCATCTGCTACCATTGAGAACAGTCTAGAGCCATCCTCTTTGGAACCCCCTTTCAGGTAGTTGAAAGCAGCTATCAAATCCCCCCTCATTCTTCTCTTCTGCAGACTAAACAATCCCAGCTCCCTCAGCCTCTCCTCATAAGTCATGTGCTCTAGACCCCTAATCATTTTTGTTGCCCTTCGCTGGACTCTTTCCAATTTATCCACATCCTTCTTGTAGTGTGGGGCCCAAAACTGGACACAGTACTCCAGATGAGGCCTCACCAGTGTCGAATAGAGGGGAACGATCACGTCCCTCGATCTGCTCGCTATGCCCCTCCTGCTCCCATTCTCCTCTAGGAGTCAGGCTCCTTGGCTGGACTTTATCTCCCATGATGCACTACACTCTTCATTTTTGGTGAGGTGTCATGATGCATCATGGGACATGTAGTTCAGCCAGGGAGCCCAGGCTATCGGGGAGAATGGGAGCAGGAGGCACTCAGAAGACAACTCCCAAGAGATACCAGAGTGGGTCATGCAGACTCAGTTTAGTGTTGAACAGACTTAAAAATTAAACATTCTTACATTTCCAAATCGAATTTTTTTGGAACTTGTCATTCTGTGAAAAGCTTCAATATTTTGCCTTTTGCCCAGACTTGCCATGAAAACATATGTCTAAATATTGGAATTTTGCATGAGACAGAAATTCCTTTTTTTGATCAGCTCTGCTCTATGCCTTAGCACCCTCCTCCCCCTCTTCTATGTGGCTGGAGGTACTGTGTTTTGAATGAGACGAGAGATTGAGGCTCTGTTGGCCATTGAAGTTCCTACAGTGCTTTCTGTAAGAGCAGTGGTGAATACCTGCTTATTGAATTCCAGCTCTCTACATTACCTACACCCCTCTGCCATTCCAGATACAGTGTTCTTCACTTGTTGCTTTGGACTATTAAGCAGCTGCTGTGGCTCACCCCAGAGGTGGCTGCTCTCAAGGGGTTGGAGCAGTGATCCCTGTGGTGTGTGGGGGTGTGTGTGTGTATATAAATAATTTTCTTAAGGCAGAAAAATACTTCGGGATCTTTCAGGATGAAGAGCACTAAACGTATGCCACTCTGTTACCAGGAGGCTGCCTTCCAGCATGCCTCACACATGGACTTCTAGGAGCCTCCCAACGGCTGGCACTAACCAACGCCTGCAGTGGGTCAAGCTGTAAGGGCAGACGTGTCACTGATATGGCTGATCCTGCTGGAGTCGTTACACCGCTGCTATTCTCAGGGCTCTCTGATGGGGTCGAGACTCACAAGACTCCACGTTTTATGTGCCATGGGGCTTTGCCAGCAACTTAATCGCAGCTGAACTCTCCGAGAACAGTATAAAAATGCTGTACTTGGTATTAGATTACCTGCCCTCCCTGTAAAAGACTCTATAAACAGTCCATCAAGCCCAAGAATTACTCTGCTGGCTGCGAGGCCCTTTGCCCTTCGTGGGGCTGGTGTTTGCTTTGACTAAGTCTTGAGGGGGAAGGGGATGCTCCACTTTAAAGTGACCCCCAAAGGATGGCATTTTCCGTGGATTAGTGGAGGGAACCCAACAGCGGGCTGCCCTGGGGGAGATGGTGTTGAATGTCAGTGGAACTGGCTGGGGAGGGCAGGGGGTAAGAGGCTCCAGCAGCGAAGCTCGGAGACACTGACAACAGCAGCTGCATTGTCTCCATTTCGAAGGGATTCTTAACTATGAATTTACATCTTGTGAAAGGTGCTGGAGTGAGAGTGTTGGAGTCTCTTGTTTAACCTTAGGACGGGGGCAGTGCTGGGAGTCACAGTGCATATTGCCCTGCCCTCCTGTCCTGCTAACACACCTCATGTTCCCTTGTCAGCCTCTGCCGAGATTCCTTGTCACAACCCGTAGAATCATAGAATATCAGGGTTGGGAGGGACCTCAGCAGGTCATCTAGTGCCACCCCCTGCTCAAAGCAGGGCCAATCCCCAGATCCCTAAATGGCCCCCTCAAGGATTGAACTCACAACCCTGGGTTTAGCAGGCTAGTGCCCAAACCACTGAGCTATCCCTCCCCAGCCCAGCCCTCCACCTCTCTGGACTGGCACCAGTCTGTTGTGAGTGGGCCCATATTCTGTAAATTCCTGGGGGCTGGATTATGATCCTTGCTTGGGGTCTCTGGTGCACTCCCAGGTGGACTTCTTGGGCAGTGGGACCCAGCAGTCTGCTGCCTTAGACTTCATAGCCACTGCTGTAGCCTACCCTCAGTTGTTTGAACATGCTCCCTCAGACCTCCCTGTGGGCACTCTGAGCTCCTTTTCAGGGGCAACATGTCAGGCCAACAAGGAACACAGGCTTAGCCAAGGAATTTCTTATCCAGAGACACTTTACTCTGAACAAAGCACACTAGAATTAGAGCTATTTGAAAAATAACACTCAGTGCTGAATGCAGTCCCCACAGTGAGGTCTCATGCCTATTGTGAGTCCTGTGTTTAGTCACTGTCCTAAGGCCTAGGGAGTCATGGTGTTGTGATGGGCTGGTAGCTGAGAGGCATTCAGGGTGTGTCTACACAACAGCTGGGAGATGTAAACCTCTGCTCAGGTGGACGGTTAACTGTGGCAGCATGGGCAGCGTCTCAAAAGCTAGCTGCCCGAGTATATACCCAGAGGGTTGAGCAGGATTGCCCTAGATTGCTTTGTGCCAATGTGTCAGACATTCTGTCCCCAATATGTCAAGGCCCTACTATGAACTGGATGCTCTGATCCACAGTGGAGGTTGCAATACAACATGAGTCATGCTTCCACATGAAAGCTGGAATACAAAATGGAGCCCTGAAAACCAAACAGCACTCACAATCTGACACTTGTATCCCCCATATGTGTCACTGCGTCAAGGGCACCAGTTGTGAGGGCAACCTGCCAATTCAGAAAGAGATTGAAACCATCCAGTTGTTTTATATACAGTATGTCAGTGGACAGCTGTCAGATGGGAACCTGTCTATTCACTGTTAACCAGGGCAGGTGGCTGTGGTGGGAGAGGTAATGATTTAGATTTCTCATCTACTTAAGGTTGATAATGGTGTTTTGCTTGTTTTGAGTTTCTATATGACTTCTGTTTGTACTTTTCTCTTTGTTTCTTCTTAGGTGGAAAATGTGCATTAGGTTCCATCTAACTGGTGTCCAGAGGTCCACTTCAGGGCTAATCTCTGTAGGACAGAATATTTTCTAGTACTTTGTCCAGTCATAGATTATAAAACCAGAAGGGGACCACTGTGATCATGTGCCCTTGTTGCCAAGAAGGCTAACAGCACATTGGGCTGCATTAGTAGGAACAGTGCCAGCAGATTGATGGAAGTACGTATTCCCCCTCTGTTCGCCACTGGTGAGGCCACATCTGGAGTATTGTGCCCAGTTTTGGGACCCTCACTACAGAAGGGATGTGGACAAATCAGAGAGTCCAACGGAGGCAACAAAAATGATCAGGGAGCTGGGGCACATGACTTACGAGGAGGGGCTGAGGGAACTGGGGTTATTTAGTTTGCGGAAGAGAGGAATGAGGGGAGATTTCATAGCAGCCCTCAGCTACCTGAAGGGGGGTTCCAAAGAGGATGGAGCTCGGCTGTTCTCAGTGGTGGCAGGCAGTGGTGAGCTGCAGCCGGTTAGCGTGAACCGGTTGTTAAATTTTGAAGCCGTTTTAGAACCGGTTGTTAACTCGCTTCCCTGCAGGGGGCGCTGAGGCTTTGCTGGGCTCTGGCCGGGAAGTGATGTAATTCCTCCTCCGGCCACCGGGGGCGCTGCGCGGCGGAAGCCACGTGGGCTGCCGCCTGGCCCTGAGCACGAGCCCTGGTGCTGCTGCTGCTCCCCCGACCCCTGGCCCTGGGGCTCCCGCTGCTGCCGCGTGGGTCCCCGGCTGATCTGCTGGGCCGGGGCTGCTTCCTGCTGCTTGGGCTGCTCCGAGCCGCTCTGCCCGCGAGCACCCACCCCCCTGCCCGCAGCCAGCCCCTGCCGCACCCCCTGCACCCCCTGTCTCCAGCCAGCCTCTGCCGCACCCCCTGCACCCCCTGCCTCCAGCCAGCCTCTGCCGCACCCCCTGCACCCCCTGCCCGCAGCCAGCCCCTGCCGCACCCCCTGCACCCCCTGCCCGCAGCCAGCCCCTGCCGCACCCCCTGCCCTGCCTCCAGCCAGCCCCTGCCGCACCCCTGCACCCCCTGCCTCCAGCCAGCCTCTGCCGCACCCCCTGCCTCCAGCCAGCCTCTGCCGCACCCCCTGCCTCCAGCCAGCCTCTGCCGCACCCCCTGCCTCCAGCCAGCCTCTGCCGCACCCCCTGCCTCCAGCCAGCCTCTGCCGCACCCCCTGCCTCCAGCCAGCCTCTGCCGCACCCCCTGCCCCCCCTGCCTCCAGCCAGCCTCTGCCGCACCCCCTGCCCCCCCTGCCTCCAGCCAGCCCCTGCCGCACCCCTGCACCCCCTGCCTCCAGCCCCTGCCTCCAGCCAGCCCCTGCCCTGCCTCCAGCTGCCCCCGCACTCCCTGTCTCCAGCCAGCCCCTGCCCTGCCTCCAGCTGCCCCCGCACTCCCTGTCTCCAGCCAGCCCCTGCCCTGCCTCCAGCTGCCCCCGCACTCCCTGTCTCCAGCCAGCCCCTGCCGCACCCCCTGCCCTGCCCGCAGCCAGCCCCTGTCTCTGGCCACCCCCGCACCCCCTGCCTTCAGCCAGCCCCTGCTGCACACACCCCCTGCCCTGCCCGCAGCCAGCCCCTGCCGCACCCCCTGCACCCCCTGCCTCCAGCCAGCCCCTGCCGCACCCCCTGCCCTGCCTCCAGCCACCCCTGAATCCCCGCCCCACAGCCAACCCCTGCCCTGCCTCCAGCTGCCCCCGCACCCCGTCTCCAGCCAGCCCCTGCCGCGCCCCCTGCACCCCCTGCCTCCAGCCAGCCCCTGCCGCACCCCCTGCCTCCAGCCAGCCCCTGCCGCGCCCCCTGCCTCCAGCCAGCCCCTGCCGCGCCCCCTGCACCCCCTGCCTCCAGCCAGCCTCTGCCGCACCCCCTGCCCCCCCTGCCTCCAGCCAGCCCCTGCCGCACCCCCTGCCCTGCCTCCAGCCACCCCTGAATCCCCGCCCCACAGCCAACCCCTGCCCTGCCTCCAGCTGCCCCCGCACCCTGTCTCCAGCCAGCCCCTGCCGCGCCCCCTGCCCTGCCTCCAGCCCCTGTCTCCAGCCACCCCCTGCCCTGCCTCCAGCCACCCCTGAACCCCCTTCCTGCAGCCAGCCCGTCTCCAGCCACCCCCTGCCCTGCCTCCAGCCACCCCTGAACCCCCTTCCTGCAGCCAGCCCCTGTCTCCAGCCACCCCCTGCCCTGTCTCCAGCCACCCCTGAACCCCCTCCCCGCAGCCAGCCCCCGCCTCCGGCCCCCCCATACCCCCTGCCTGCAGCCAGCCCCTGCCGCACCCCCTGCCCTGCCTGCAGCCAGCCCCTGTCTCCAGCCGCCCCCTGCACCCCCTGCCCGCAGCCAGCCCGTCTCCTGTCGCCCCCGCACCCCCCGCCCACAGCCAGCCGCCGCCCACAGCCAGCCCCTGCCGCACCCCCTGCCCTGTCTCCAGCTAGCCCCGCACCCCCCTGCCTTGCCTGCAGCCACCCCTTGCCTCCAGCCAGCCCCGCACCCCCTGCCTCCAGCTGGCCCCACGTCCACTGGTGCCCTGCAGTTCCCAGGGCAGTAACCCTGCACACCTGCTTCAATGAGCGGGGCAGGGAACAGCTGGGACCCACACATGTGCACACCCTAGGGTGACCAGACAGCAAGTGTGAAAAATCAGGATGGGGGTGGGGGGTAATAGGAGCCTATATAAGAAAAAGACCCCAAAACCGGGACTGTCCCTATAAAATCCAAACATCTGGTCCCCCAGCACACCCCCAGGGCGTGGCAGGGCCCCACACCTGTAAAACGGAGCTCATTTCTACTCAGGCCCATCTTTTTGAAGAAGAACTTTAGGCAGGGTTAACACACACCCGTATTTCCCCAGACAGGTCAGGCTTTTTGGTTCTTAAATCGCCCTCCAGGAGGAATTTTTAAATTTTAAAAATTCCTCCCGGGAAAATACGGACGTATGGTAACCCTGTTGGTACAAAAAATACATACTGGGGCACATCCCTTACATCAGAACTTTTTATAGGGAAGCGGTTAAGATTTTGGCAGCTCTTCACTGGTGGCAGGTGACAGAACAAGGAGCAATCGTCTCAAGTTGCAGTGGGGGAGGTCTAGGTTGGATATTAGAAAACACTATTTCACTAGGAGGGTGGTGAAGCACTGGAATGCGTTACCTAGGGAGGTGGTGGAATCTCCTTCCTTAGAGGTTTTTGAGATCAGGCTTGACAAAGCCCTGGCTGGGATGATTTCGTTGGGGAATTGGTCCTGCTTTGAGCAGGGGGTTGGACTAGATGACCTCCTGAGGTCCCTTCCAACCCTGATATTCTATGATTCTGTGTAGTCTGACTGCTGCATAACACAGGCCATGACTTCCCCAAATTCCCGCTTGTACTAGAGCACGTCTTTTAGGAAAAAACATCCAATCTTGACTTGACTTGCTGGTGCCAGACAACTCCCCACAACCCTGAATCAAAATGGTTTATTAACCCTTACTCTTAAAAATTTACACTTTATTTCCAGTCTGAATTTCTCTAGCTTTAACTTCCAGCCATTGGATTGTGTTAGACCTTTCTGTGCTAGAGTGAAGTGCCCATTATCCAGTTTTTGCCCCCCTTGTAAGTAGTCAAGTCACCCCTTAACCTTCTCTCTGTTAAGATTAATAGATTGCACTCCTGGTGTCTGTCACTATAAAGCATGTTTTCTGAGCAGTCCATATTAGTGATCCGAAGTCACACACGAGATCTGATAGCCAGAAGATCCCAGCCAAGGAGAAGGTATAGCAAGGTAGGGTGGGAGAGGCAGAAAGGCAGGGGCACGTAGGATCTGAGTAGCAACTGGTGGGCAATGGCTTGTTGCTCAGACAAGGCCAGAAAGGAAGCAGGAAGTTTATATATCATCATCAGCCAATCAGGGTCAAAATCCTGTGACCGGTCAGGAAGCAGGATGTGGAATCCTTGAAGCTGGCCCACCCGAGTATCTGAATTCCCGAGTAATTCAATGAGTTGGTGTGGTGCGGCAGCCAAGACTGGTTCCCAAGAATTGAGTGGACCTGGGTCCAAGACTGGGGTTCTAGGCCAGTGCTCTGATGTACTGGTGCCAGATGCAGAGAGATTACCTCCCTACTCCTACTCGAGATTCCCATGTATACATCCAAGGATCCCATGAGCTGGGAGTTCAAAGTTCAGCTGATTATTCACCAGGATCCCTATATATATATATATATATATAATACACACACACACACACAATTTTGCAGTCACTCCTTTGCAGAGTGACCTGTTCTGTAAGCATGGCCTGCGTTATTTGTTCTTAGAAGTATAACTTTACATTTGGCTGTTCTAAAATGCATATTGTTTGCTAGTGCCCAGTTTACCAAGCGATCCAGATCACTCTGTACCGTAACCTGTCCTTTCCATTTTTACTATTCCCCCAATCTCTGTCATCTGCAAATGTTACCAGTGATGTTTTTTTTTTTTCAGGTCATTGATGAAAAATATTAACTAGCATTGGGCCAAGAACTGATCCCTGTGGGACCCCAAAAGAAATACACTTGTTCAATGATGATTACCCATTGATTGATACATTTTGAAACCTATTAGCCAGTGAGTGCATGCTGTGTTAATTTTGTATTGTTTTACTTTTTAATCAAAAAGTTGTTTCATACAATTTAAGGCCAGAAATTGAGTCTGACCTACTGTATATCGGAGGCTATTCAATTTCACCCATGTACCCCTCTGTTGAACCCAAAGATGAAGAATCGATGAAAGTGGAATTCGAACCCACAAGTGCAGAGCACAGTGGATTAGAAGTCCATTGCCTTAGCCACTTGGCCACCTTTATCGCAGTACAGTCAGTTTGTCTTGTTGGTATGAAGTCAAATGCCTTACAGATGTCTAAGTATGTTACATCAACACTGTTATCTTAATCAGCCGAACTTTTTGATGAGATTACAAGTATCTCAAGTTAGTTTGATAGGATCTACTTTCCATAAACCCTTGTTGACTGGCATTAATCAGACTAATCTCCTTTAATTCTTTATTGAGTCTTGTATCATCTGATCCATTACTTTGCCCAGGATCCGTGTCAGGATGATAGGCCTATTATTATCTAGGTGTCCCATTTACCCGACTTAAATATTAGCACAACATTAGTTTTCTTCTGGAACTTCTTCAGTGTTCCAAGAGTTATCGAAATCCCGTTAGTGGTCTACTCTCTAGAGTACCTTTGCCAGCTTTTTCAAAATCTTGGATGCAAGTTGTCTGGACCTGAGGATTTAAAAATGTCTAGGTTTAGCAGCTGTTGTTAACAGCCTCCAGAGATACTATTGGAACGGAAAATGTTTCATCATCATCATATGTATGACTACATCTGTTTTATTCTTCCCCAAATACAAAATATTTATTGAACTATTCAGCGTTTTTCTGCCTTACTGTTGGCAATTCTACCATTTCCATCTAGTAATGGACTATACCATTGTCTAGTTTAAATATCTCAAGGATTGTGGGGCTTCTACCACCTCTTTCTGGAGACAGTGCCATGGTCTTGTATATCTAATTGCCAGGATATTTCTTAATATGCATTTTACATTTTCCTTTTTTGAATTTCAGTCCCATTTCTCCTAGCTACAGCTTATAAATTCTCCCCCTTCCGCAGTGTTACACTTTGCACATAATTCTGGTGTCGGTTGGGACAAGCAGTTTACCTGGAGAAGTTTTTTTCTCTTTTGAGAATGGTCTAAAAACAGATAAGCTGCGAGTTTCATGGGATAAAGGGGATTTGGACGCCTCATTGCAAATTTAGTTTTAATGGGAACCCGTTGTCCAGATTCTCTAGGTGGTTTAAAAAATGTCAGCATTATTCAAAGTTATTCATCATATAATGTCAGCAAATTATTCTTGGTTTGTAGCTTGTTAGTGGGGAGACTGTTGTAAGTATTTGAAATTCAGGTTCATAAACCACAAGACCATTCTTTTTCTCCAGTGAAGAATGATCAGTCTCATTTGTCTCCATATTAGCTCCACTCTATTGTATTTCTATAGCCCTATTATTATTAAATATTTGTATTAGCACCTAGAGGCCCCAGCTGCCCCCATTTTGCTAGGGGCTGTACACCCCTTATGAGAAGTTCTATATTTCTCCTTTCCTCCTGAGCCAGTGCCTGTTCCTATCGGTGGCGTTTCCATGAATCTTCTCCAGTTTGTCAGCCCCTCTGCTAATGAGCTGCTGGTGCCACCCCTAGAAACACGGTAATGAGTTTGCTGATGAGACGGAACCTCTGGTGTGAGATGGGGTCATGCCTGCAAATTGGCCTCCTTTCTGAGAAGTAGTGCAGAGTAGGGGAGAGAGGTTGCTGGGGAAGCATATGGTTTCCCTATCATTTGTATCTGTAATTTTTCAGTAAATCTTGACAGACTGTTGGTGACAAAGCTTTAGATTTACAAAAAAAGACTAGAAGGGAAAATTAGATCTAGTCTGACTTCCTGAATAACACAGACCATTAAATTTTACCCAGACACCCCTATATTGAGCCCAATAACTTGTTTGGCTAAAGCAGTGGTCCCCAAACTGGGGGCACACCCCCTATGGGGGTGTGGTCCCCAAACTGGGGGCACACCCCCTATGGGGGTGCAAGGAAACATTCGGGGGGGGCGCACAGCGGAGCCTGGGTCAGCCCCCATGGGAGGTAGGGAGGGAGTGCCACCCAGCCCCACTCTGCCCCCAGCTCTGCTCTGGCCCCAGTTCCCAGCTGCGGCTCTGCTCCCGCCCCCACCACTGCCCCCTCCTTCAGCTGTGGCCCCAGCCTTGGTCCCTGCTCCCAGCCTGGCCCTGGCTGTTGGCCCTGGCTGTCAGCCCTGGCCCCAGACCCACCCGCAGCTGCAGCTCTGGCTTTCAGCCTGAGCCATGGTCCCGCTCCTGACCATGGCTTCTGGGGCCGGGGGGGCTGAATGGGGTGACTGGGAGCATGATGTGAAAAGTTTGGGGACTACTGGACTAAAGCATATTTTCTAGCAAGGCATCCAGTCTTGATCTGAAGACATCAAGAGATGGAGAATCCATCGCTCCCTTAGATAGTTTGTTCCCATGGCTAATCACCCTCACTGTTAAATATTTGTGCCTTATTTCTAATTTGAATTTGTCTGGGTTTAGCTTTCAGTCATTGGTTCCTGTTCTGCCTTTCAGTGCTACATTAAAGAGCCCTTTGGTAGTGGTGTTTTCTCCCCATGGTGGTACTTACACATGAGTCCCCCCTGTCTTCGATATGCTCAACGGGTTGCACTTGTTAAGTCTCTCACTGCAAGGCACTTTCTCCAGCCCTTGCATCATTGTGGTGGCTCTTTACTACACATACTCCAATTTTTCAACACCATTTATAAAATGTGGACACCAGAACTGGATGCAGTTTTCCTGTATTCATAGAATCATAGAATATCAGGGTTGGAAGGGACCTCAGGAGGTCATCTAGTCCAACCCCCTGCTCAAAGCAGGACCAATCCCCAATCAAATCATCCCAGCCAAGGCTTTGTCAAGCCTGACCTTAAAAACTTCCAAGGAAGGAGATTCTACCACCTCCCTAGGTAACGCATTCCAGTGTTTCACCACCCTCTTAGTGAAAAAGTTTTTCCTAATATCCAGCCTAAACCTCCCCCACTGCAACTTGAGACCATTACTCCTTGTCCTGTCCTCTTCTACCACTGAGAATAGTCTAGAACCATCCTCTCTGGAACCACCTCTCAGGTAGTTGAAAGCAGCTATCAAATCCCCCCTCATTCTTCTCTTCCGCAGACTAAACAATCCCAGTTCCCTCAGCCTCTCCTCATAAGTCATGTGTTCCAGACCCTTAATCATTTTTGTTGCCCTTCGCTGGACTCTCTCCAATTTATCCACATCCTTCTTGTAGTTTGGGGCCCAAAACTGGACACAGTACTCCAGATGAGGCCTCACCAATGTCGAATAGAGGGGAACGATCACGTCCCTCGATCTGCTCGCTATGCCCCTACTTATACATCCCAAAATGCCATTGGCCTTCTTGGCAACAAGGGCACACTGCTGACTCATATCCAGCTTCTCGTCCACCGTAACCCCTAGGTCCTTTTCCGCAGAACTGCTGCCTAGCCATTCGGTCCCTAGTCTGTAGCTGTGCATTGGGTTCTTCCGTCCTAAGTGCAGGACCCTGCACTTATCCTTGTTGAACCGCATCAGGTTTCTTTTGGCCCAATCCTCCATTTGGTCTCACCAAAGTCATATACAAAACGTGGTCACTTCTTTGCTTCCTACCCACTGCCCATATATCCAAGAATCACATTGGCGCTTTTTGCCACAGCATCACACTGAGAGCTCATGTTCAATGCTCGTCCACTGTAACTGCTCAATCCTTTTCAGAGTCACTGCTTTCCAGGATATAGTTCCCCAGTCTGTAAGGATGGCCTGTATTCTCTCTTCCTAGATATGCAACTTTGCATTTGGTTGTCTTAAATTACATTTTGTTTGAATGGCCCCAGTTACCAAGCGAATTCGTTCACATGTCCTGCCCACATCATTATTCACCACTACACCAATCTCGTCCACAGATTTTTATCAGCAATGGTTGTATATTTACTTCCAGATCATTGATGAAAATGTTTGAAGAGCATCAGGTATCCCAGGTACCTGCAGAACCCCGCTAGAAACACCTCAATGATGACTCCCGATCGACAGCTATCTCTTGGGATCTGTCAGTTAGCCAGTTCTCTGTTGATACTGAGTAGAGCTAATTATTTAATCAGAATGTTGTGTGCCACTAACTCAAAATGCTTCACAAAACCCTTAGTAACCTTTTATCAACCAAACTTTTAATCTCATAAAAGAATGAAACCAGCTTTATTTGAGAAGACCTATTTTTTGTAAAGCCTTGTTGACTGGCATTAATTACATTCCTATCCTTCAGTTTGCTGAGTTGAATCCTGTATCAGCATTTCCATTATTTTGCCCAGGACAGATGTCAGGCTAGCCAGCCTATAGTTAATGGGTCATTCCACTTGCCCTTTTTGTCTATTGGCTCAGTACTGTATTAGCACTTTATCAGTCTTCTGGAATTTCCCTGGGATTCCAAGATGTATGAAAAGTTTATCTGCATAACAGATAACCAGCTTTTTAGGACCCCTCAGTGCAAGTTACCCAGGCCTGATGATTTTAAAAATCTGTATCCCGTAGCATATGTCATCTAGCATCCTCCTGAGTTACTAATGTACCACATGAGGATGATGAAATACTTTCCAGTACAAGTCCATCATCCTGCTTCTTTCCAAGTACAGAACAGAAATATTTATTGACTGCTTCTGCATCATTATTAACAATTTTATCATCTCCATCTAGTAATAGGTCTCCATCATTGCTGGGATTTCTTTTTTCCTAATATACTTAAGCTCCTGCTTATTGTCCTTAGCGCTTCCCTTATTTTTCCCTAATGTCCTTCGCTTCCCTAATCAATTTTCATCACTTCATAACTTCTAATTTTTATCTCTTACTCCTTTTCCACCATTTGTTATGTATTGCTTATTTCTTTCTAATTGCTGCCTTTATTTCACACTGA
This sequence comes from Chelonia mydas, assembly GCF_015237465.2. Classification (NCBI taxonomy): domain Eukaryota; kingdom Metazoa; phylum Chordata; order Testudines; family Cheloniidae; genus Chelonia; species Chelonia mydas. Next base: position 4,719,954 of record NC_051258.2, read on the forward strand.
TCCAGGATGTCAAAAAAAAGTATCATCTTTTTTTTTTTTTTTTGATTGTGGAATTGTGGCTTTTTGGCCCTGTAATAAACTCTTCTTAAAGCACTCCCAATTTTCCTTCATATCTTTCTAAGCTTTGCTCATAATTTTCCTCAATTTTGGGAAACTAGCCCTGGTGTAGCCCCTAGTTCAGTATATAGGTTACTGAGATGAGCTGGAAATAAAACCTTGGTCTTGACCCCCTGTATCCTGCTCCACGAATGGACAGAGCTGATCCTGCTTTCCCCCCGGCTTGGTGTCCTTGTGTATGTGGCTAAATTGTGCAATGGATTCCACTCACGTTTGTGTTCACACTGTTACTTGTTACTATTGAAGTAAATGTGCCTGCAGGGGAGATGCATCAGAGAGAGGACAATTGCCAATTATTTAGTATTATGATTTAATCTGTGAAACAGACACATCGCTGATCAGTCAGTGCAGGGCGGCTTTGCTGCTGGGATGGCTCTTATTTACCTGGATACTCAGTGTAGAGAGGTGTCCAGCGGAGTGAGGCTTCGGCGGAAGCAGGTGGGATGGGGCTGAACAGTTCCCATGCTCCATAGCCAGTGGGTAGGAGCTAGGTTGCATGTATTGTGGCTTTACTGCCTGGCTGGGCTAGAGGCGGATGCTGTACAGGCAAATATAAAGCAAGTGCTCTTAGATCCCTGCTGTGCCTCCATGCAGTCCAAGCAGCCTCTAGCGATCATGGCTAGGCCTTGTTCCCTCCCATCTGGGATTGCCAGGGAGGGAGGTAACACAGCTTCGGACACCAGGAACGGAGGGGGAGGCAGCTCATGTCTGGCAGCTTTGGCCCCGCTGTGCTTGGGCCCCACAGACCAGTCGGGTGACTCTAGAAGCCTAGGTGGGATCCATCCATTCTCTGGCAGGAGCCCATGGTTGGGCATGGAGGGGGTGGAGCAGGGCATGGGTGCGTTGAGACTGGAAGGGCTGAGGGATCCCTCTCCAGCCCAAGTCTCTCGGGAAAGCGTCACCTGCAGGAGCAGGATTCTTCTCATGCACACTTTGGATCACTGCTGCTTGGCCCTCCCAGAGTCACCTGCCCCCATGTGCCCTCGTCCTTCAGCATGGGGAGCTGGGAGCGAGTGGAAAGCTACAATCTCTCTCATCCCCTTGAATACGCAGCCCCTTCCCCAGGAGTCCTTTCCTCCCCCAGGGGAACGGGCGGATTCTAGATGGGAAACGCTATCCTGGTTCGAAAGAACTCTCCTTTCATTATTTGGCCCAACGTTCCTTCGCTCTGCTGCTGTGCCACGAGCACTGGTGCGCCCCCTGTGGTGTATTACACCTGCAGCAAGGATTCCACTTGCCCCCGTATCCCCAGTGGTGCCTGGAGATGTCCTTCTGGTCTGGGAAATGAACTGTCTGAGGGGAGGTGGCTCATGAGAACACCTCTTTTTCTGAAGTGGAAATGCTGGAGAATCCCTCCCCTGAATAGACTGTAATTGCCTGGCAAAGGTCTAGGACAGTGGTTCTCAACCAGGGGTATGTAGAGATCTGACAGGGTGACATCAGCTCATCTAGATATTTGCCTGGTTTTACAGCAGGCTATGTAAAAACACTAGTGAAGTCGATACAGATGAAAATTCCGTACAGACAATGACTTGATTACCCTGCTCTGTATACTATCCACTGAAATGTACGTACACTATTTATATCAAGTTGATTTATTTTATAATTATATGGTATGAATTAAAAACTCAGCAGTTTTTTAGTAGTAGTGTAGCTGTGCCACTTTTGTATTATGTCCGATTTTGAAAGCAAATAGTTTGTGAGGTGAGACTTGGGGCTACGCCAGACAAATCAGACTCCTGAAAGGGGTACAGTAGTCAGGAAAGGTTGAGAGCCAATGGTCTAGGAGACTGTTGCAGGAACTACTCTAAACTAAACAATCCTTTATTTCAAAGCTGCTCTCCCTTTGGAGTGATCATTTGCATTCCCATATCCACTTCAAAAGACCGTCTGAGCCTAATGGGAATGACTGCTGTGGCCAGTCATATCTCCTTCTGCAGCCCAGCATCATGGATGGAGTAGTTTGCGGGAGAGGGAGGATTGCATCTTGCTACGCTGAGAAGGCAGTGACACCATTAGCTGCAGGTATGACATATACCCAGAAAGGCCCACAGCAGGTTTGTACGTTTTAGCAAGAACATGAGCTTCCAAAATTGCAAAAGTAATTAAAGATGCTCCCCTTGGCCTCATGGCTTTACCTAATGGAGCAATCCAGATGCCTTGGCTGTGACAGCTGCTTTAGTGGACTTTTTCAACTGTAAAATCGGAAGCATGGTTGTGGATAAAATGGCACATACTGGATACTGTGCAATGGATTCCACTCTGGCTTGTGTTCACACTGTTTGTTACTATTGAAATAAATGTGTCTACGGGGGAAATGCATGTGACCCAGTGATAAATAGCAAATGCTGGATACTATGGCCAGTGTGTGTGTGATGCCCTGCACCCTTGCTGACCAGTCCTTGCAGGAGGATAAAGGCAGCAGGAGCTCTCATAAGAGCTGGCCACTGTTAAAGCAGCCAGGCCTGATTTGGGTGGATTTGATTCCTGTTTGGAAACATCAAATACTAAACTGATACTGATGTGTAACAATGTTCACTCACCCTTGGAGTGCCTCCTTGTGGCTGCATTTAGGGATTAGCCCCTTTCAGGTCAAAAGCCTCGCTCTTCTAACAGTTGCTCACATCGTAACCCCCCACTCCCACCCTGTTCTCCAGAACTCTGTGCTCCTTCATGACTCAGCCCACTCGCCAGATCACTGTATAGTCCTCCCCTTCCAGGGGATCCAGGTGCCACTGGATCTGCGGTCCGCATGCCATTCTGGACAGTCTTCCAGCCCAAGGCCAGGTCTTATCACTTTCCCATTGGCTGGTAGGGGAATCTGGGCCCAGGCACAGTCTGCTTACTCCCAAGCCTTGTCGCTATTTCCAGGGACTCCATCCTACTTCCCTGCTCTGTCTTTTGTTTCCCCTACCGCTGGATTTACCAGTCCAAACTCCCTTCTCCCCAGGAGTGCCTGCAGACTACTTCCCCTGCAGCCCCCTTCTGTTCTAAGCTTCTCTCTTTATACAAGCCCATCCTGCTCCTCCTAGCTGAACTTCATTCTCCATTAGGCTTTATTAGTTCCTGGTTCTCCTTCAGGTGTTGCATATAAGGTTAATTGACCTAATATAACCTGCTCTGCCTTGTTTGGGTGGACACCCCATTGCATGATGGTTACCAATTAACAGTTATGACATGCACACAGTTGGCAAGGGAGGCTAAAGGTATCAATGAAAAACATGGCCAGTGGAGTAAAGGACAATAAGAAGGATTTTTTTTGGGGGGTGTATATCAGGAACACAAAAAAAAATCCTAGCAAGGGGGTAGGTCTGTTACTTGTTAGAAATGGTCAAATTGTCAATAATGATGCAGAAAAGCAAGACGTGCTCAATAAATTCTTTATATATTCATAAAGAACCTGGCTGGCGTGTACACATCTTGCAGTAATAATGAAATACTTTATTTCCTGATAGTATCTAAGGAGGATGTGAAACAGCGACTACTAAACATCTTTAAATTGGCAGGACCCAGATAACTTGCATCTAAGAGTTTGATAAGAATTGGCAGAGGACCTCTTTGAGCCATTGATGTTGATATTCAACAAATCTTGGAATCCTGAGGAAGTTCCAGAGGACAGGTTAAAAACTAATACTCTGCCAATATTTAACAAGCATAAATGGGATGTCCCAGGTAACTATAGGCCAGTTAACCTGACATAGATACTATGCAAAATCATGGAACAGCTGATGCAGGATGCAGTCAGTAAAGAATTAAAGGATGGTAGAAGAATTAATGCCAGTCAGTATGGTTTTATGGAAAATAGGTCTCGACAGACAAATTTGAAATTGACTTTGATATCACAGGTTTAATCGATAAAGGTAACACTGACATACTAGTACTTCAGCAAGGCACTAGACTGCCTACCACGAGTGTTCTGATGAAGAGTTAACATAAAATAAATGCAGCATATGTTAAATGGATTAAAAACTGATATCTTAAGAAATTACTGTAAATGTGGAATCATCATTCAGCAGGTATGTTTCTAATGTGGCTTGAATTTGCAGGCAATACAAAAACTGGCAGTGTGATAAACAGTGATGAGGACAGGTCATTTATACAGGATGATGAGGGTCACTTGGTAAGTTGAGCTCACTTTAACGACACGTGTGTTAATACAGCCAAATGGGATGTCATTCATCTAGGAATAAAGCTTACTGGATGCGGGCTGTATCCTGGAAAGCAGTGACTCTGAAAGGGACTTGGGTCATGATGGGTAACCAGCTGAGGATGAGCTCCCAGTGAAATGTGGTGGCCAAGAGGGCTAATGGGTTCCTGATCTGTAGCAGGAAAATACCGAGTAGAAGCGGGGAGATGGCATTACCATTGTATATGACATTAATGAGACCACAGCCAGTTCTGGTGTCCACACTTCAAAGGGGATGTTGAAAAAATTGGAGAAGATTCAGAAAAGAGCTACAAGAATGACTCAAAGTCTGGAAATCCTGTCTTATAATGTGGGTGAGGTAATATCTTTTATTGGACCAACTTCTGCTGATGAAAGACAAGCTTTTGAGCTTATATAGAGTTCTTCAGGTCAGCTGGTCTCTTTCACTAACAGAAGTTGATCCAGTAAAAGAGATTACCTCATCCACTTTGTTTCTCTAATATCCTGGAAACAACACTGCAAACTGCCTTAAAATGACATACTGAAGTAGCTTCTCCAGAAGGTTAAGTGATGACGTGATCATGGTTTATAAATACCTACAGGGGAAGAAGGTTGCTGATGGTAGAGGGTTCTTTAATTTAGTAAACAATGGCAGAACAAGATGGAGTAGCTGGAGGCAGAAGCTAGACGAATTTGGGCAAGTAAAAAGGCACACTTTTTAACAGTGTGGATAATTAACCACTGGAACCTTTCCAATAAGTCTGGGAACACTGAGGAAGGTCCCAGAGATTGGAAGATGGCTAGGTGTTGTGCCAGTGTTTAAAAAGGGTAAATGGAATGACCTGGGTAATCATGGGTTTGCCAGTCTGATTACGACCCTGGGTGAGAGGATGGAGCAGCTGATATGGGACATTTAATAAAGTATTAAAGGAGGGTAACATAATTAATGCCATGGATTTATGGGAAATAGATCCTATCAAACTAACTTGATACCATTTTTTGACAAGATGATGGGTTCGATTGATAAAGGTCCTAGTGTTGATATAATTCTATCAGATGTGTAGTTGCCTAGTCAAACAACATTTTGTTTAAAATAGGAAGATATAAGATGAATATGGCACATGTTAAATGGATTCGTAACTGGTAGGTCTTAATGTAATTGTAAACAGGGAATTGTCATTGGAGGGGAGGGCTTGTAGTGGGGTGCCAAAGGGTTTGGTTCTTGGCCCTACACTATTCAACATATTTATCAATGCCTTGAAAGACTATGTAAAATCATCGCTGATAAAGTGTGCGGAGGACACAAAGATGGAAGGAGTGGTAAATAATGAAGAGGACAAGTCATTGCTACAGAGTGATCTGATCGCCTGGTAAGCTGGGTGGGAAGCAAACAACGTGTGTTTTAATACAGCCAAATGTAAAGTTATACTTCTAGGGACAAAGAATGTAGGCCATGCTCTATCTGGCGAAGCAGTGACTCTGCCAAGAAAAAATAGGGATCATGGTGGATAATCAGCTGAGCATGAGCTCTCAGTGCATCACCGTGGCCAAAGGGGCCAATGCAATCCTTGGATGTCTAAACAGGGGAATACCGAGTAGGAAGGTTCTAGTTGTATTTGGCACTGGTGCTGCTGGTATACTGCATCCAGTTCTGGTGTCCACGGCTCAAGAAGGATGTTGATAAATTGGAGAGGGTTTAGCGAAGAGCCATGACAACGATTAAAGGATTAGAAAACCTGCCTTAGAGTGATAGACTCAAGGAGCTCCATCTATTAGCTTAACAAAGAGGAGGTTAAGAGGTGACTTGAACACACTTGGCTATCCAAGGCCAGACGGGATCATTGTGATCACTTAGTCTGACACCCTGTATGTCATTGGCCAGAGACCTGCCCCAAAATAAATCCTAGACCAAGTACCTACAGGGGGAACAAATATTTCAAATGGGCTCTGTAGTCTGGCAGAGAAAGGTATAACACGATTCAATGGCTGGAAGTTGAAGCTAGACAAATTGAGTGGAAATAAGGCATCAGTTTTTAACAATGAGAGTAAGCATTGCAGTAATTTACCAAGGGTTTTGCTGGATTCTCCATAATGCAATTTTTGAATGAAAATTGGATTTTTTTCCTAAAAGATCTGCTCTAGGAATTATCTGGGGGAAGGTTTATGGCCTGTTATACAGGCGGTCAGACTAGATAAGAGTGGTTCCTTTTGGACTTACAAAAAATAATCAGAGATTCTCATATTTTATCAAATATAATTCCAAGTCATGACATGTCACTCAAATTGCCTAACATAAAGAATTTACTGGGAAAAGAATTCTGAGTTGAATTTTATTTGCTGCATTTCAACTGTGCATGTTCTTGCTGGGAGGAGTGTCTTACAGAACTAATATTTCAATAGAAATACGCATCTTAAACAAGATATTTTGGTTTAAAAGTGTTCACTAATAAAACTATTGTAGTATGGCTGTAAAGTGCTTGTAAAACTGCAGCCAAGCAGGGTGAGACTTTTCTGTGAACAGTTTACATGTTCAGGTCAGCTGAAGGCATTCATGAATTTTCAGAGTAGCAGCCGTGTTAGTCTGTATTCGCAAAAAGAAAAGGAGTACTTGTGGCACCTTAGAGACTAACCAATTTATTTGAGCATAAGCTTTCGTGAGCTATAGCTCACTTCATTGGATGCATCACTTCATCCGATGAAGTGAGCTGTAGCTCACAAAAGCTTATGCTCAAATAAATTGGTTAGTCTCTAAGGTGCCACAAGTACTCCTTTTCTTTATTCATGAAGTTGGCACACAGTTTTGGCTGGGAAAAAGGAGGGGGAATTTTTCTGGAAAAGTCAATGGTTTTTTGTTTTGAAATTTAGCTAGATTCAGGGGGGGTGGAGGGAAACGAAAACAAAATGAAATGTTTTGTTCAACCCCAAAACCTTTTTCCCTGTTTGGTCAGTTCGAGGGCTAAAACCGATCTGTTGTTTGCCCAGCCACAAACCCTCCAGCGTCTGCTGTCGGATGCTACCTCCTATTTGCGACTGAAGGAGCCTCTCAGAGGGGATGATGCAGATAGGGTTGCCAGGCATGTGGCTTTTGATCAGAAAACTGGGCTGTTAAAAGTCCGGTCGGCAGTGCAGCGGGGCTAAGGCAGGCTCCCTGCCTGCCTGGCTTTGTGCAGTTCCCCAAAGCGGCCAGCATGTCCGGCCCTTAGGTGCAGGGATGATCAGGGAAGCTCTAAGTGCTACCTCTGCCCCCAGTGCTTGCTCTGCATCTCCCATTGACTAGGAACTGTGGCCAATGGGAGCTGCGGGGGCGGTACTGCCTGGCTGTGCCTCTGCCTAGGGGCCAGACATGCTGGCCGCTTCTGGGAGCAGCGTGGAGCCAGGGCAGGCAAGGAGCCTGCCTTAGCCCTGCTGTGTCACCAACCTGAGGTAAGTGCTGCCCGGCTGGAGCCCGCATCCTGAACCCCCTGCCCCAGGTCGGAACCCACTGCTGACCAGAGCCCGAACCCCCGCCTCAGGTCAGAACCCCCTCCTGCACCCAAACTCCCTCCCGGAGCCCCCTCCTCATCCTAACTCCCCCAGGCCCCAACCCGCCCCGCTACCCCAGCCCAGTGAAAATGAGTAAGGGTGGGGTAGAGCGAGCGATGGAGGGAGGGGGGCTCGAGTGAGTGGGGGCAGGGCCTCAGAAGGAGTGGGGCGGGGAAAGGGTGTTTGGTTTTGTGCAATGAAAAAGTTGGCAACCCTAGCACGCAGAACCAGGTTTGCAAGATGCAGAAGCATGACGTCATTGTGCTGCCGCCACTCCAGAGGGCGTCCGTGGCGTGGTGGGCTAAGCGAGGTGCATTGCCGGCTTGATCTCAGTGGTTTTGTGATCCGGAGTCGGGAGCAGTCTTTTCTAACGGCTCTATATGGTTGGATTTCTGTACAGAGCTGGGTCGCACGCTTTGCTTCTCCATCTCTGGTAGCTGTATTGGTCTTTGGCCAGGCTGCATGTAAAGCCTCTGGCAATGTGTTTGTAAGGCGCAGAGCTGAAGGGGGAAGGGTTTGAACTGGGGCTGCTGCTCAAAGCTTTGGACTCCTTGTCAGTGAAGAACTCCACCAGTGGTGTTGGAACAGATTGTATACTGGGGGTGCTAAGAGCCATTGAACTGAACTGTAAACACAGTCTGACGGAAACCACTGGAAGTAGGGGTGCTGCACCCCTAGTTCCAGCCCCCCTGCACTCTGAGATAGAAGCGAAAAGGGCTGTAGTTGATTCTCTGTCCCTCGGAATGGTTACGTCTTTCTCAAAAAGAGCTGCTCTAGTTTAAACAAAGCTATTGGACTGGAAACAGGAATTAATTCAGGGAAGTCCTGTGGCCTGTGCTAGGTAGGAGGTCGAACAAGGTGATTGCAAATCATAGATTTGTAATTCCCAAGCCAGAGGGACCACTATGATCATCTAGTCTGCAGTGCTTTATAACACAGGCCAGAGACCTGCCGCAAAATAATTCCTAGAGTAGATCTGTGAGGAAAAAAGTCCGGTCTTGATTTAAAAATGGCCAGTGCTGGAGAATCCACCGTAGCCCTTGGTAAATTGTTCCAGTGGTTACTTAACCTCCCTGTTAAAAACTGATGCCTGATTTCCAGTCTGATTTTTGTCTAGCTTCGATTTCCAGCCACTGGATCATGTCATGGCTTTCTCTGCTAGATTGAAGAGCCCAGTGAATGGTCCCTTCTGGCCTTAAAACCTATGAATCTGTGAATTGACCTTTGTTCTCTTGATACCTTGGTTGGGCACCTCCATGCTTGGGTGGCGAGTTAGAGTCTTGACAGCTGGCACGACCCCAGATACACCTGTGCTGCTGAAGCTTATCCTTGTGTGTCCGGGTCTCTGAAGCTGGATCCCGAGGCTCACATACTTCCAGGATCTCTATCTGCACAGTCCCAGGGAGTCTGGACCCATGGGCAGATCAGCTCTGGGGATTTGTCCACCAGAGCCAGCTGTACTGTGCCCCTCCAGCCCTGTCTTGTGGGACAGCTGGTCTGCTGTGCCTTGTGCAGAGCTGTGACCTCCACTTCCTCGGAGCAGTAAGGGATGAGAGCCTGTTCCCCAGCGCCTCACCCCTCTGTCCCTGTCTGGTGGTAGGGCTGGTCATTGTGAAGGCCGTTGCTGGGTCTGACTTGTGCAGATGGCAGGCAGGATGCTTAGAATTGCTGACCAGCTTCTGAGTGCCCATGTGCATGTTGCACAGAGCCTTGGTTTAATAAGCCGCTGCTAGTGCAGAGCGGGCAAAGCGGCTGTACCTGGTACAGTGTCTGGAAGCACTCACCATGCCGGTGGCACCTTCTCAGAGAGCCACACCCATGCTATGTCTGGCACCGGGCCGTTCCCCCAGCACATCCTCACACCCAGCTTGTGGATGTGCTTTGGAGATCTCTGAGGAGCCAAGCGGCTCAAGGCAAGCCTGGGCAGTTTCCTTTGGGAACACGTTTCTGCTCTGCCTACCAGGCTGTGGTCTGTGTTAGCACCACTGTCCCTGTCAGGCAAACTTGCTAGTATTTGGCTGGGAAGTTACTGGAGGGAAGCTGTAACTGAAGTTGAAAGCCTTACTAGTTGCCAAGGTGCAGTTACCTGGCTGTCGGTGGCTGTCATTCTCCACAGCAATATGGATCTTACCTTAGGAGACTTGTCCCTCCGCAGCCCCCTCTGCGCTCCCTGCTCCCCAGAGATCCCTGCATGGCTTGTGGACTGGACTGAACTGAATTCTGTGTACACAGTGCTGCCCCCCAGTAGCCCTTTCCATGAAGCTTTCCCAAGCTCCCAGGTGCCTGTTGTGAATGTGTTTTCTCATAGCTGGTCCAGAATAGCTGGATATCTCTGCCTCTGCTTGAACAGGGCTCACTGCTATCTGGGAGGGTGGATTAATGTGCAAGGTACCTTCTGAGGCTCACATACTTCCAGGATCTCTATCCACACAGTCCCAGGGAGTCTGGACCCATGGGCAGATCAGCTCTGGTTTGGGGATTTGTCCACCAGAGCCATCTGCGGTGTGCCCCTCCAGCCCTGTCTTGTGGGACAGCTGGTCAATGGCCAGCCTGTGCTCTGTGCAGCCCTCCACTTGCAATCGTGAGTTGGGGGTTACCAGTTCAGTTTCACCCTTGCTCCAGTTTTACTGGATTATTTTTATAACCACAAATTGCAAACCCGACCTGCTTAAATACCAACTCGCTCTAGGCGAGAAGAGTCACCCTTTAGGAATATTCAGCTAGTGGATTTTTATGATCTATAAAGCTGTGGCAACGTGTAACAAACAGGTGAAGTGATTAACCAGCCACCCAACATCTGTTTACTTGTTCCACGAGATGCAAGGAAGTGAGTGATCACTACAGTACCGTGGTGCAGCCTTCAAAGGCGAAGGGATTGTTTCAGTAGCAGAGGGTAACCGAATGCAGTCACAAGTTTGTATTCATTTTAAAAAAAAATATTCAAATATTCTGGCCTTGATTCCCAGCCATTGAATGTGTGTGTGTCCACAAGTCTGGGCGTGAGCATGTGTGTGTACACACAAGCATATTGCGTGCATGTGTGTTTGTACATCAGTGCATGTGTGTACGTACTTGTGGTAGTGTGTGCTTTGGTACTGTGCAAGTACTCCTGCCTGTGTGTGTCTGCATGTGCACAAGCGTGTGTGTGTGGAAGTGAGAGTGCATGACTGTGCATTAGGGCATGTGATGTCCCTCTGCGTCTACGTGCCCTTTCCTTGAATCCTCCCACTGGCTCCCTAGAGCTGACTGACTCTCCTCTCCCTGCTCAGTTAGAAGCTAGTGTGTGTGGAGAGATTATGGGAGGCGGTTAGGCCGGTGACACCCCCCCCCCCCCCCAGAGCAGCTTTCAGGCCCCAAGGGTTCTCCGTGAATAGCCAGGTAGGGGTTATGACAAGAGGGTTTATTATGGTGCTTAATGAACCAGGGAGCTGCCCAAGCAGCTTCTCCTCCTGTAAGTCTCTCCATTCGGGCCTTGTAACGAGAGCGCGACGCAGGCACCCTGATCTCCACTGCACTGTAAAGCCACCTGGGAAGTTACTTTCCCAGCCGCAGCTTCTCCGTGCAGCTGGCTTGGCATAACTCAGCAAAGCCGTCTCCCCGGGGAGCCCCATTCTTAGCGTGGCAGCAGCCGCATTCCAGAGGCAGTTCGCTTTATGTGCAGACAGATTCCGCCTGCTCCGGGGAGGAGCAGCACGCGGTCGTAGTAAATCATGAAGTGAAAAGCTGCCGGTGGCTGGGTGGCTCTTGCAGTGGGTTTGGTGGCTCTGAACTCTTCCCTCCACCTGACTCCACAAGTGTTCCTACACTTCTGATGTGGATTGCGGGGAAAGAGGCTTTCCTGTCACAGCACACCCACATCTCCCAGGTGTGGGCAGTGGTATTCTCTCCCTTCCCCCCCCTTTGATTTCCTGCAGCCGAAAAGCTGATGGGCAGGAACTGGTAAGATGGAGCTGTTAAGTTCTGGAGAGCTCCCAGTGCAATGCCAGGAAATAGCCCATGGATAGGCAGGTCTGCAGAACATGAGGGCCCCTAGCTCTTGCCCTACAAAGCTGTAGGGGGAAGCTCCAGGAGCCAAGGGCAGGGTGTACGTGGGATGAGCCCTCACTCGGGGAATCCATGGGAGCTGCAGTGTGGCCGTTCTCCAGGTGAGAGAGCCACGTTTCTCCATTCAGGTGGGCTGTGGGCCTTCTGAGATTGAATCTTTCCGACTCTTTCTTCGTCTCCGGTTCAGAGCAGCAGCGTGGAGTGTGAGCTGAAGATGGTAATTGGTGTCAAGTAAGCGTAGCTCCCATAGAAACACATGATCATAGGCGCCAACTTCTCCTGGCGCCGGTGGGTGCTCACGGCCCCCCGGCCCCACCCCGACTCTGCCCCTGCCCCTATTGACTCCTTTCCCCAAAATCCCTGCCCCAGCCCTGCTTCTTCTCTACCTCCTCCCCTGAGCGCACCATCTTCCTTCTCCTCCCCCTCCCTCCCAGAGCTTGTTATTCCGCGAAACAGCTGGGATGAGAAGCAGGGATGGCGCACTCAGGGGCGGAGGCAGTGATGAACTGGGGCGGGGAGCTGCTAGTGGGTGCAGAGCACCCACCAGTTTTTTCCCCATGGGTGCTCCAGCCCGGGAGCACCCACAGAGTCGGCACCTATGCACATGATCGCTTTGTACACCCCTGTGCAGAGCCCAGAGTCTGTGCTGAGCAGGATTCTTATTCAGTCTGTTTACCCCAGTATTCTGGCCAAGCTTCCCTTTGGGCAAATGCACTCTCCTTACCTGCAGTTTCAGTTGGGTACAGTGCTCTTTACTTCTGTCCTAAACTCTCGTGTAGTCTTGGCATGCCTGATAAAACTGCTGCCATGCTCCACTCCAGAGGTGGCTGCATTTCAGTGGTGGATGTTTTCTCCCAGAGGGATTTGGCACTGGATATCATGATGATGGGTGCAGTACAAGGAGCCTGAATAGAACAAAACAGAATGAAATAATGGAAAGTACTAAATTAGTGTGAAGTCTTATTATTTCCCTTGCAGGCTGTCTGGTATGGAGCTCAGCATGTCCAAGGAGAACAGCTAGATGCTCAAATGCAGCACCTGGAACACACCTGCAGGGCGTGAACAAAGAGCATAATGCTTTCTCATCTGCTTTTATAATGCAGAACTTGATATGCAGAGTCTGGTTAGCTCTGAGATTGTGAATGGTGTCAGTGAAAGGGGAATTGTATGTGAGGTGCATTCTCTGGCATGCTCTGAGAGCATAAACTCTTTCGGTCTTGGTCAGATTTACAGCTGGTTCCAGAGTCACGGCTGAAGTTCTAAAGGTCACTGGTGGGTGCCTCAGTTTCCCTGTCTGTAAAATGGGGACAGTGGTCTTGCCCTACTTTTGTGTCATGCATTGGATGGAAAGTGCTAGATCAGTGACAAGTCTTGGCTGGCGTTAATGAGCATTGAAGTGGGTTTGAAAATGTTGGCAAAACTGTTTTCTTGATTGAAAATTTCCGCAAGTGTGCAATGGTATTTCCAGTCAGTGAGAGAGATGCCCAGAATAGCCTGGTGATTAAAGCATTTATCGCCGATATGGGGGTTCAGTTCCCTGTGATGAACAGGGGTAGAGCAAGGGTTTAGAAGGCTACAAATCAGACTCTGGCTTTCTGGTTGGAGCCGTTCCACTTTGTATCACTAATTATTCGCTGACCAGGGAGACAGATGGACTCTCTGGTCTGGTGGTATGGGGACTCACCGGGGATGTGGGAGACTCATTTCCAAGGCCTGGTCTACACTACAAAGTTAGATAGACATGTAGCATCTTACCTCAACCTAATTATGTCCACACTACAGCCTTGTCCCGCCAATGTAAGTGCCCTACTACACCGACATTACTCTACCTCCACGAGAGGCGTAGAGCTTATGTCAGTGTAGTTAGGGCAGCACAGTGTCTGTCTAGACACCGGGGTTATTTACATCAGCTGTTGGGTGTCATTCTGGTCAATTTCATGGCTCTAGTATGGATCTGTGAAATTGACAAGAAAGCTGGGCTGTCACCCTGGGGTGTGTTGGGGGCTCCAGCTAGAGCCCGGCTATCCCCTGGGCTCCCTGCTCCAAGCTGGGCTGCACCCACCCCGCTCCCCACTTGGATCCAGGCTCCCCTCCCCCCCGGATTCTGGTTCCCCCAGCCACTGGGCTACCAGCGGAGGGGAGCTGTGGACCCGGGCTCTCAGTGCCCTCTGACTGCCCCTTTTAAGTCAGTGGAAGCGCTCCTGGTGAGGATACGCACCACCGACAGAAGAAGGGCAGGGGGGACAAGAGTTAAGTCTAACTATGTTAGGTCGACTTAAGTTCCTAGTGTAGATGTGCCCCAAGTCACTGCCCCAGAGCAAAGACTTTGAACCTGGGTCTCTCTCATCCTAGGCGAGTGCGCAGACCACTGTTCTGAGGACTCTCTTGTGCTTTTTTTTAACTTTACACACAACATTTCAAAAGTCTAATTGTTGTTCAACATGGGGATGAAAACAAATGTTGGGACCTCAGACTTTGTCACAAAACAGAACTGTAGTTTTCGGGCCTGCCCTCGTCACCATTGCTTTGTGCTCTGGGGAGCTGTGACTCTTCACTGGTCTTCTCTATGACACAATCTGTGCTTGGAAAAGGGGGAGGGGTGGGAAAGTGGAGCTGCCAGACTGGTTGGTGGCTCCGGGGAAGGGAGACATTTCTCTCTCGCAGATAGAGGATCTGCTGCATTGCTCCCTGTTCTGGAGAAGGGCATTGTCTCTAGGTGTGCGTCCGTAATCGTTGTTGGGTTGGTACATGTAGGTATGTGTTACACTGTGTGCTGGGGGTTTCTTTGCACTGAGGTGGGGTGGCTGTTGTGGGAGGGTCATGCAAAGGCATGTGAGGATTATCTAACAGTTACGTTGATAATTTATTGCTGTTATTACTCACAGCGCCAAGGGAGTGCCTGTCATTGACAGACCAACGGTGCAGACAGGCACAGGGGCTGATCAGTATGTATAGGTTGACCAGTTTATGGCTGGTGGAGCCTGTTCTGCCCTGGTGGCGTGTGTTATCTGTAAGGAGAGGGATCCTAGGGAAGATGAAGTGACATCTGTCTGGGGCAGACACCCAGTTTGAAGAATGTGGAAATCTCTGAAAGCTCTGCTCCTGTCCCTGAAACTCGCTGTCCCCCCTCACAGAACTCTGCTTCACTCCTTCCTACGTGACATTCTGATAAGTTAGATGGAGAAATGCGGGCTCGGCAGAACTGCCATGAAGTGGATACATAATTGGTTGAACAACCACAAACAAAGAGTAACTATGACTGGAATGATGTCGGATTGGAGGGAGGTGTCAAGTGGGGTTCCACAGGGATCTGTTTTGGGTCCAGTGTTTAACATCTTTAGTAGTGACCTAAATGTAGGACTAGAGCACGCTGATCAAGTCTGCAGAAGACACAAAGCTGTGGGGGTTGCCAACCCTTTGGAGGGTAGAGCTAAAATTCAGAGGGATCTGGATAAATTTGAGAACTGGGCTATAGACAACAAAATGAAATTCAGCGAAGACAAATGTAAGGAAGAAAAAACAAATGCACAATGGGGGATAACTGGCTTGGCAAGAGCAGGGCTGAGAAAGATCTGGGAGTTGTGGTGGATCACAACCTCAACGTGAATCAGCAATGCGATGCTGTTGCAAAAGAAGCAAATGCAATTTTAAGTTGCGTTAACGGAGGCATAGCATGTAAGTCCTAGGAGGTGATAGTACCATTCTGCTTGGCGCTGGTTAGGCCTCCGGTGGAGTACTGTGTCCAATTTTGGTCACTAATGAATAGAAAGGATGTAGAGAAACCGGAAAGGATCCAGAGGCAAGTGACAATGATCAGAGGGATGGAATGCAAACCATACGAGCAAAGGCTGAAGGAACTGGGTATGTTTAATTTGGAAAAGAGGAGATTAATGGGGACATGATAGCGCTCTTCAGATATTGAAAGGCTGCCATAAAAAAGATGAAGAAAAGTTGTTCTCTCTTGCCACAGAGGGCAGGACAAGAGGCCATGGGCTCAAACTCCAGCAGAGCAGATGTAGATTGAATCTCAGGAAAATCTTTCTAAACTGTAAGAACAGTCGGCCAATGGAACAGACGCCTCAGGAAATTGTGGAAGCTCCTTCACTGGAGGCTTTCAAAAGGAGGCTGGATAGTTACCTGCCTTGGATGGTTTAGACACGACGAGTCCTGCGTTCTGCAGGGGGTTAATTAGACTAGATGACTCCTGTGGTCCCTTCTAACCCCATAGTTCTAGGCATCACTCTCTTTGGACTCCGACCTGAGCAGGTACTGTACCCTTGTCCCACCATGTTACAGGGTCCACTTGCTGTAGGTGGCGCCTCCTGCTGGTCACTCTGGGGATTACCTTTTCCAGACGTTGCACTCTCCTCTGGTGGTTTCTCCAGCTGTCTCGTCTCACCCTGTGGCCGCTCTTGCTTCAGGAGCTGGAGCTTGCTCTTTGTGACTTGTCTGCTCAGGCAGTCTTCCTGCTCGCTGCCCCATCAGTGCCACCTCATCAGTGGCTGGTAGGGGGACCCGGGCCTGCCCTCTACCCTGGGTCCTGGCTCAGGGGCCCTCTTAACAGCAGCCAAGGTTTGCACTCTTATTCCTTGCTGCTTTTCCCCGGAGCCTTCTCCTGTCCTCCTGGCTCCCCCCTCTCTGGGTTCGCCTGCCTCCCTCTTCTCAGGGAGTGACCACAGCCTCCTTCCCTGCGGAACAGTCTCTTGCCAGTTTCCTGGCTTATAGAGGCCCCTTCAGCTGAGCCTGCTTTCAGTCAGTTCCCTGCTCCCTGGCTGCCTGCTCCTCCAGGTGCAGCCTGGGCAGCTAATTGGCCCACTTAGCACTTGTAACCTGTCAGGCCTTGTGTGGGGTAGACACCCATCACACGTCGGCTCATTATTTTCTGCCATTGTGCACAACCGTGCTGCGCTCTTGACCTGTGCGATCACCCTGCCATCACCCCAATGCTGAACACTGCCCTCTGCCCTCTCCTTGTGTCCCTGTCCGTATTGTCCTGACCTCTGCTCTGCTCCTCTGGCCCCTACCTTCACTCGCGGTGGTTGCACAGGCCTGAGGCTGCAGGCTCTGCCGTTCCTGGGTGCACAGGGATTCCTTTGGGTTCATTTCAGCCACATTTCTGTATGCCAGACCCAGACACTGAGTGGGCTCCTCTCAGTCCTTCATTTCATGGCTCGGGGTGGCTAGCTAGTACTCCCCAAAGCAGCCAGCCAGCTGGAAGGAAGGAAGAGAAAGATGGGGAGAGCAGGGCCTGTGTGCCTGTAAAGTAGCTTACACCTTGCTTCTTTAGGAACAGGGGCCTCTCTGCCTCAGCTTCCCCACTGCTCAATGGGGGGCCATGGGCCTGTCCGCCTTAGCACAGTGCTGTGAGGTGAAAGGGGTGGAGAAAAATGCCATGGGGTGATATATGTAACAAGGTCAAGGCAGTGACACCAGATTCCTTTGAGGAGAAACCCAGCGATTTTCTGTGAGGTAAACACTGCGCGTCTGTATTAGAGGGGTAGCCGTGTTAGTCCGTATCCACAAAAACAACGAGGAATCTGGGGGCACCTTAAACACTAACAGATTTATTTGGGCATAAGCTTCCGTGGGTAAAACCCCACTTCTTCAGATGCATGGAATAAAAATTACGGATACAGGCATAAATATAGAGTAACTCCTCACTTAACGTTGTAGTTATGTCCCTGAAAAATGTGACTTTAAGCAAAACGATGTTAAGCGAATCCAGTTTTCCCATAAGAATTAATGTAAACGGGGGGTTAGGTTCCAGGGAAATTTTTTTTGCCACACAAAAGACCTCTCTCTCTCTCTCTCTCTCTCGTTTTAAATAAACAATTTAATACTGTACTCAGAGATGATGATTGTGAAGCTTGGTTGAGGTGGTGGAGTCAGAGGGTGGGATACTTCCCAGGGATTGCCTTACTGCTAAATGATGAACTAGCAATTGGCTGAGCCCTCAAGGGTTAACTCATTGTCAGTGCAGCCTCACACTCTACAAGGCAGCAGGAATGGAGGGAGGGGAGACAGCATGGCAGACAGAGATGCACACCATGTGTGTGAGAGAGAGAGATGCGCGTTTCCCCTTAGATATGCTGACACCACTCTTAAATACACTACCTTGTTAAGTTAATCAGCAAGCTGAGACCGCAGCAGCTGCTTCCAGGAAGCTCCCTCTGTCCTGAGCCCTGCCCTGTGTCCCCCCTGCTCTTTGGAGATGGGGTAAGCAGGGTGCAGGAGCAGGGGGGAGGGGGACACCCTGACATTACCCCCCCCTCCCAGCAAGCAGGAGGCTCTGGAGAGCAGCTCCAAGGCAGAGGGCAGGAGCAGCACATGGCAGTGGGGGGAGGAACAGCTGAATTGCTGGCATTTGATAGCCTGCTGGGGGGCTGCTGCACAGGGAACTTAGGGGAGCAGGGAGCTGATGGGGGGGCTGCTGGTCCACCCTGGTTCCAAGCCCCCACCAGCTCGCTGCAATGGGCTGCTCTTCCTGCAAGCAGTGGACAAAGCAGGCGGCTGCCAGACGACCTTATAAGGGCGCATTGCGCAACTTTAAAGGAGCCTGTTCCCTCATTGATCAACAATGTAACAGTGTTAACTGGGACAACTTTAAGTGAGGAGTTACTGTACTGACACATGCAGAGAAGGGAGTTACCTTACAAGTGGAGACCTGGTGCTGACAAGGCCAATTCAGTGAGGGTGGATGTGGTCCACTCCCAATAATTGATGAGGAGGTGTCAAGACCAAGAGATGGAAAATTGCTTTTGTAGTGAGCCAGCCACTCCCAGTCCCTATTCAAGCCTAAATTAATGGTGTTAAATTTGCAAATGAATTGTAGCTCTGCGCTTCTGTGGACTGAGCAAACCCATCCAATTCCTGCAGGCACTCTGACCCCACAGGAGTGTGCGTGGGCACAACCGGCCCAGAGCCAGAGCAGCATGGAGGCCTCCACTTCCCTCTCCTTATATGAAGAAAAGGAGTACTTGTGGCACCGTAGAGACTAAGGTGCCACAAGTCCTCCTTTTCTTTTTGCGAATACAGACTAACACGGCTGCTACTCTGAAACCACTCCTTACATACGGATGAAAGTCTTCCTGCCGGCCCAGCGCAGTGTGTGTGAGGGTGGCTGCCCTGAGAGCAGGCGGGGCTGAGCCAGTGTCTCTGCAGTGCAAAATAAGGCCGGGGTGTGAGCGAGCTGCCTGTTTCTTTAAGGCCATCCTCTCCCCAGCAGAGCGAGTCTCTTTGCTGGGGGGTGGCAGCAGGATTTCTTGTGGCGGCAGCTGCCACGGGGAGTGAGGCCGAATGATCTTGTCCCAGTGAAATTTCATTTGAGTTGCTGTTTACAAGAATTGGCCTCTCAGGGCTCTGCAGTAGCTGGGAGCCAGCGCCCAAGCAAACGCTGGGCAGTGGGATTCCACCGCCTGTGGGGAAGGAAAAACAGAAGAGGATGGAGCGTGTGCACTCTGGCAGTGAGAGAGGGAGAGCTTTGCTCACATGCTGCAGCTCACTCCGAGGAAGTCTGAGTGGCTGGCCGGCCTGGGGGGGTGAGTGCGTGTGGAGGTGTGCATGCATGTGTTGCCGGCACCCAGTGGCCATGCCCCAGTGTCCCCAACACATGCGCTTGCCTTCCCAGACTACTCTGTAGCACCGATGCATGAAACTCAATTACCCGAGACGTAGAGGTTAAGGAGCAAATTTTAAATGCAAAGGTGCTGGCCCAATGACTTCATGTGTCTTTGGTGGTTCCTGCCTGGTCCTTGCAGCTGGGTGTTGCTGGGCTGTTCTGCTCCTACAGGGGCTGGCCATTGTTTCCTTGACCACGTTGGGTGGAGACGAGGAGCATCCTGGTGTGCAGGGAGGCCAGAGACTGGGTCACATGGTGCTGAGTTTGTGAGTTTAAAGAGAAATCGCATAGAATTACAGAGTTAAGGATGAGCATTTCCTGTGACATGGCTGGATTGCCCGGCCCATTTCCTTGGCAATCTTTGTGATGTTCCTTTTTATACTTAAAAAAAAAAAAAAAAAAAAAAGTGTTTGCTGGAGCCCCAGCAGTTGGGCCTCCACCCCATTGCTGGGGGACAGACCCTTGCCACACCACACCTTGCTGTCTGGGAGTTTTCCCTGCTAGTTAGCCCTGGTGTCCCTTTCTGAATTCTGTCCTCGTTACTCCCAGCTCTGCCTCGGGTGGCAGCCCAAACAGGTCCCCTCCCTCCTTGGCATTTACAGCGTCTCGTCCCTGCAGCCTCTTGTTGGGGCTGCCTTGCCCTGGGTTATACCCACTGGGAAGAATTAGCTCTTAATCATCCCTCATAACATATTTTTGTCACTAAAAGATGTGCTGGTTCTTAGCTGTCCATCAGCGGGGCCCAGGCAGCAATGTGCCCCACCCGCCCTCCTGTGTCGACCTGACTTCTCCATACTCGTACAGGAAGGGCACGGTGTTTGCTCCTAGAATGATAGTGGGGGAGAGTGCCGCTCCTGTCGGCTAAACACACTGGTCACAGAGAGCCTGGAGTCCACTTGGACCTGAGTGACTGAAAGCTGGAAACGCAGAACCGAGTCACTGGGCCACCGCCCCAGCGTGACTTCCACCCCTTCTGATCTGCGCTGGGAGCAGGGAAAGATCTACACATCCACCTTAGCCCCATGAATGGTCCTGTCTGCCAGGAAAGGGTTGCGGGGATGCAGAGTGGGATGCTCCATGTTTCCAGCCTAACTAAGGGATCATTTTCTTCTTCTGTTTCTGTCTTCCCCTGAGTCATTTATTATTGATCAGCCCCCCACGCTGCTGCTTTGCTTAGTACGTTTTCACTGCATGCCGACGAGGCCATTCCATATGGCAGACAGGATGCAGGAGCTTAATTTCATGGTGAGCCCTAACTTCCTGCTCCTAGGGACGGTTCTCTAAGCGGGGCTAGCCCGGCCTGGGTCAGTCCCAGAGGAGCCCATCTGCTACATCCCTGTGGAAAGTGTGAAGAAATGCCTCAAAGCAGGTTGAGGAGTTCACTTGGGCATGCAGGAGAATAAGAGGCTGAGTTGTTTGGGGCTGTTCAGAGAGGAGCTGGACCAGGCTCCTAGTTTGCCACACTGCAAATCACATCTTAACAGCCAGGTTTACAGGTCCCTTTCCGTGTGCCACTGTGTAGAATGCTTTCCTCCCCTCCGCAGTGGAACTGGCTTTCCCTTTACCCATTTGCCGTCAGAAGGGCAGCCTCTGCTCCCCTTCACCATTGCATGAGCCTTCCACCCCTGCCCAGGTGGCTGGATTCTGTGTACGGAGCGATCATCTCAGGAAACCCCTCCTTTGTTTTTTGAAATGCTGTCTAAATGTGGGTGCGTAGAAGTGCTGTTTCGGGTGTGCCGCTGAGGTTCTGTATGTAGTGCCCCTCACACAAGCCTATAAAGCAAGGGGGGAGGGATAGCTCAGTGGTTTGAGCATTGGCCTGCTAAACCCAGGGTTGTGAGTTCAATCCTTGTGGGGGCCATTTAGGGATCTGGGGCAAAAATTGGGGATTGGTCCTGCTTTGAGCAGGGGGTTGGACTAGATGACCTCCTGAGGTCCCTTCCAACCCTGAGATTCTATGATTCTATGAAATGACAAGTGAAGGCAGCCAGCAGCATAGACTCCCTGTCATAAATATAAAGGGAAGGGTAAACCCCTTTAAAATCCCTCCTGGCCCCTCTCACCTGTAAAGGCTTAAGAAGCTAAAGGTAACCTCGCTGGCACCTGACCAAAATGACCAATGAGGAGACAAGATACTTTCAAAAGCTGGGAGGAGGGAGAGAAACAAAGGGTCTTTGTCTGTCTGTATGCTGGTTTTGCTGGGGATAGAACAGGAATGGAGTCTTAGAACTTTTAGTAAGTAATCTAGCTAGGTATGTGTTAGATTATGATTTCTTTAAATGGCTGAGAAAGGAACTGTGCTGAATAGAATGACTATTCCTGTCTGTGTGTCTTTTTTGTAACTTAAGGTTTTGCCTAGAGGGATTCTCTATGTTTTGAATCTAATTATCCTGTAAGATATTTACCATCCTGATTTTACAGAGGTGATTCCTTTACTTCTATTTCTATTAAAAGTCGTCTTGTAAGAAAACTGAATGCTTTTTCATTGTTCTCAGATCCAAGGGTTTGGGTCTGTGGTCACCTATGCAAATTGGTGAGGATTTTTACCAAACCTTTCCCAGGAAGTGGGGTGCAAGGGTTGGGAGGATTTTGGGGGGAAAGACGTGTCCAAACTATGTTTCCCAGTAAACCCAGTTAGAGTTTGGTGGTGGCAGTGGATATTCCAAGGACAAAGGATAAAATTAATTTGTACCTTGGGGAAGTTTTAACCTAAACTGGTGAAAGTAAGCTTAGGAGGTTTTCATGCAGGTCCCCACATCTGCACCCTAGAGTTCAGAGTGGGGGAGGAACCTTGACACTCCCCATTGCCCTGCCTAGAGAGTAACCTTGTCACTTGTACAATGGCTGTGCCCTACAACCCTAACTCTGCCCCGGGCGGAACGGTAGCCCTTCCACTTGCCCAAATTCTGCCCACTCACCACCAGGCCTGTTAGCGTGACATTGCTACAGCTCTCAGGGGTAGGGAAAATCCATATACAGGCAGTACCGTGCTGCCCTAACTCTAACTCCTGTGTGGACCAGCTAGGTGGTGGACTGAAAAATGTTTCTGTGGTGTTCAGAGCGGTGGGGTTCCTACAGCAATGGAAAAGCCCCTTCCGCTCTGCCTTTGTAGTCCCCGTCGTGTAGACATGGACCCAGACTCCCCCTTTCCTGCTGTCTCTGCTGCACATTGCTGTCAAACTATACCCACTCCACTGTCGGGAAGTCTCTGGGTATCTGGTGTGTGTGATCAGCTTTCATGACAGAAAAAGTAACTGTCTGACCCTCCCAGCTGTGAAGAAAGGTTGGAAAGCCTGATGCCTAAGGGCTCAGAAACCAGAAGGCAAAGACAGGCCCCCAGTTTTAGCCTTTAAAATCTTTTTAAAATTTTGGGGGCCTGATTCATAGCTTGGGGCCAGCAGCACTGCAAGCTCTAAAAAGTGAACCAGCAGCATCACCCGGGAAGAATAAATTCACATCCTCTCTGGTTTCCATGTTAGCAGCTGGACCCTCGCTTCCTCACTGTTCATACAAGAGGGTGCACTGGGCATGCTGCCCACAGGTGGCAGGGTATGATCCTCTGTGCAGTGGCCAGCTCCACTAGCTGGCACTGATGTGGAGGGGACCCCGTGAACCCGCCCCATAGGTCATGCTAACTTCTGGCGAGTGGAAGGACTGCAGTTGTGCTTGGCATTCAGTGTCCCCTCCCTACATACTCATATCTGGGCTTTCTTGCAGGGTCAGGGCACAGGTGGGGTCACTGATTTCAATGAAAGCAGAGGTAGTGAGCCTGATAGAAAATCACCCCTCCCCCGGTGTTCTCAATAATACAGGGAAGGGGGTGAAATTCCCAATCACCAAGCCTCTGATGGTAGGAAGAGAGCGCTGTTTAAAGGCACATATCCTGTTTAAAGGCACATTGCCAGGTCAGCAACACTGCACCAGGTTTATGTAACATGCGAGCTCAGGTGTCATGTCTTCCTCTAGCGGCCGGCACACATTTGCAGAATTATAACCTACTACTACTACCAGCCAATGGAATTACTCCTTTAGCTCAAGTAGGAAGACCTGGGGTGAACATGCAAGGTTCTACCCCCACCACCAACCTTTGCAGGAGCCTTACGTTTATCAGTAAGGAATACCCATGCCGGGTGGGGGAGAGAGGGTGCCCTCTCATACGCCAGATGTAGAAGATAGAATTCATCCATAGCTCCCAGAGGAGCAAACTTCTGCAACTACACTGGAAGCAGCTATAGCTTCCAGCTGGCACATACACCGTAGCCCTCCGTGCAGCACACCTAGGGGCCCTTGTACATGCATACAGCGCGGTGCTTACAGAGCACAGTAGTAGCAGGACCTAACTCACATATAGCGCTTTCCCTCAGTAGGTCTGACAGCCCTTTGTAATCTTCAACATGGGTCTGTTTAGTTTGGAAAAGAGGCGGGGGGCGGAACATGATAGTGGCCTTCAAATACTTGAAAAGCTGCCATAAAAAAAATGGAGACAAGTTGTCCTCTCCTGCCGCAGAGGAGAGGACGAGAGGCAATAGGTTCAAACTACAGATTAAATCTCAGGAAAAACTTCTTAACTGTAAAACCAGTAGGACAACGGTCCAGACACCTATGGAGGTTGTGGAAGCTCCTTCACTGGAGGCTTTTAAAGGAGGCTGGATGGCCGTCTGTCTTGGATGGTTTAGACACAACAAATCCTGCATCTCGGCAGGGGCCTAGACTAGATGACCCTTGTGTTCCCTTCGAACCCTGTGGGCCTGTGATTCTAGCATGCTTAGCCTCACATCCCAATGCCCTGGGAGCCAGGGCAGTGCTGTTATCCCCACTGGGCAGGTGAGGAACTGAGGTTCAGTGACTTGCTTGAGATCACACAGAGAACCTGGGGCAGGGCATGGATCTGAACCCAGGTCTACCAAGACCTAGGCTACTGTCCTGAGCACCTTAGCAACAGGACCATTAGAAATTCAGGCAGATTGGGTAGCTGCAGTAATATATAGTGTAAAGTGCTCCTTCAGATTCTGGCTGAGGATCGTGTGTGGAGGAGCCCTTAGAAGGGGCCCCGCTGAGGAGTCTCCTCTATCAAGTCACTCTCAGCGGCTGGCGTCCTGCATAGTCTGTGCTGGGAATTTAGATCCTTGTAGCATTTGTGGTGTGGAGTCACTCCTGTGGCCCTGAGATCTAGTCCTGGACTTCCGTCATTGCCCTGCCTAGTCAGGGCACGGAGCGTTTCTGAGGTAAGAAGCCCTAATGTCTGCACTTTCAAACCTGCATTGGCTCTTCAGTTCCTCAGAAGTCGATCCTGGGTGGAGCTGCCAGCCAGCAGCAGAGGCACAGACCATCCATAAAAATATAGAAAAGCAGGAACATGGGGCTGTCAGCGAAATGTCAATAAAATGGGGAGAATCTGGCCGTGCTCCTGCCACATGCTGTGTATTTGCAGGACTCGTGCATGGGCTCTGTTAGTGAAAGGACCTGAGCCCTCACCCAGGGTGTAGTGGCACCTATGGATATTGACACCTAGGTCCCAAAACCGATGCTGCGCGGGGCAGATTGCTCACATGGTGCTGTGGGATTCTCCTTTCATCCAGCGAGCCCCTGTGCAGGACAGTTTCTGTGCTTTGCAGTGCTCAGCTGAAAGCTTGCCAGGCAAGGGCTGTAGCGTGGGTACATAATGTGCAGGTACATTTCTCCCCATGGGGTTGGCAGCCCTGACACTCGGCTGTCAGGGTCTTGGATCTGCTGGTCACTGGTGCCCACTTCAGTTAGTGGAGTGACAACTTGGAAGATGGAAATGTTCCCTTGGGCAGCCTAAATTCTGATACAAACAAAAGGACGCTTGAGCGATGGCTGGTCCGTTGGTGCTGTGACCTTCCTGCACCTTGCCCTGAACTTCCCTCTCCCTCCACAGCACTGCACTAGGGGGCACTGAATGTGCCCCTCCCACGGCTCTAAGAAGGCCACCAGAGAAGCCAGGAACCAAGCTCACTGAGTCCATGGTGCAGGCTGGGGCTGCCTAGTGCCCTTCACCAGCTCGGCCTCCTACCTGCATCCCCACCGCACCGCAGACGAGCTGGGAGAGGCAGTGTCGCTGGGATGCCATGCTGGCAGCCAGCCTGCAGTGGGGAGCAATAGGGAGTATCTGGGCCGTAGTGCTGAATGTGGCTTGCCGTGCTATGCACACTCTACCCAATACACCCAACACGGCTTCCTGAGGGGAAGGCTCCCCACTTGCTCTCAGCAGCTCCATGGAGCTGTCCTGTGCTCCTGCCCCTGTCCTGCACCCCTCTCTGGGCTGTTCCGTCAGGTCCCTTGGGGAGCTGCCACTATCAGGGAACCCCACTGGGCCTTAGGTGCATCCTATGTAGTGTCCTCAGGGCTGGGGCAGCTCTGTGCAGGGCTGGGAGCCGGAGGAACTGGTGTCTATTCCCAACTCGGTGATCCTGGGCAGGTCACCTGCTGTCTCTGCGCCCGGGCAGTGACGCTGCCCCACTCGCATGGATGTGCCTGAAGCACATGGGGGCTGCTGGGGGCTGCCTGCCGGGGCGTGTGACTGCGCGGCACCTCCTGCGGGTTGGGAGCCTGGGCTCTGTCCGGGGACTGGGCTGTATCGTGCCAGGGCCAGTGTTTACCCTGGCTGTGCGTCTGTCTGCCCGGCGCTCGCTCGCTCGCTCCCCCCTCACAGCCCCTGCTGAGTGCAATCTGGCCTGATCCAGCCCCTGCCCAGCTCCTGGGAGCTGCTGTGGACCCGTCCCGCTGCTCTGGCTGGCAGTGGCTGCTGGCTGAGACCATTGATTCAGGTCAGGGAGCCACTGGGCCTGCCTGGAGCCAGATCTGCGCTCTGGTTTCCTCCCCCTGTCCCGTCCCCAGCTGACAGTCACCAGCCATTTTAATTAGATGCATTTTTAAGAACAAGTGTCAGCCTCAGAGGCTTATGGGATTGATCACCCAGCATGGCTCTTCTCTGCTTGGGGCGACAGCTCTGTGCCCAGCCGAGAACTAATGAGGTGTGTGTGTGTGTGTGAGAGAGAGAGCAAAGGGGATGGGGCTGCCACTGCTGCCTCTGGGGGTGGGCGGGGAGTGGGACCAGGCAGAAAGGCCCCTTGCGGCAGCTGTTCAGGAGACAGAAGATAGGTGGCCTTAGGTGGCAGTACCAGCCTGCAGGCTGCCCAGACCCACTGCTGCCGAGGCTCCCGCCCGTGCCCAGCACAATGGGGTCTGGTGCCGTGAGGGGGAGGGGAAGCAAAGCCGCTGCTCGTGTGGCTGCCGGTGTCGCTGGTGCTTGCTGGGCCCTTGGGTTGCCTTGAACTCTCGTGCTCAGAGAGTCCAGGTGCCTCAAGCTCCCTGCCCCTGCAGTGCCCGTGGGGCCAGCGCTACGAGCCATACGCCGCTGTCCGGGGGCAGCAGCATGGCGCTGCCGGCTCTGGGTTTCCGTCGGGGGTTGGCCGTACTTACAGATAATCTTTTCCTTCGAAATGTTATTGCCCTGTGTGCATGCAAGGGGAGGGGCGCCGGGGGGAGGAGGTGGGTCACCATCTGTGTTTTCCAATAAAAAGAAATTAAAATGGAAGCCCATTAAGGGGAACTTGATTGGGATTCTGAGCAGGGCTCCAGAGCCTGCTGAGAGCGAGGAGCCGCTTCCAAATGACCCCACCAGGCAGGGCGACAAATCTCACTGAGCCAGGCCTCTCTGGCAAGCAGGCTCCCCTTGCACACCTGGAGTCACACCAACCCCAGTACCGGCAAGGGCTAGCTCAGCCCCTTGGCTGTGGGGTTTTGGTGGGGGGGGTGGCCCTGCCTGCCACTGGGAAGAGCCCTCTGTCCATCTGCTGGACCCCTGGGTCAGACAGGAGAAGGGGCTGAGGGCAGGGTCACAATGTTCCCCGTATATCCGGCTGGGCAGTGCAGCCCTGCTCATCCCATCCTAGGGAGCTCTGGCTTGCTGCCCACCGGCATGGTCAGGTGGCAATGGGGACTGCACAGACAGCCCCGCACTGGGCCTGGCCTGTGCTGAGAGCGCAGCTCCTAGATTTGCTGGTCTCGCTGCGGGCCTGGCCCTTGGCACTGCCCATTGAGCGGGCAGCTGGGGATGGCTCTGCTCACCAGCACGCGCCCCACTGGGGCCCAGCTGAGGCCCAAAGCTCGGAGGGGGCAGGGAGGCTGTTTCCATGCCTGCGTTAGCAGACGTGACTGGCCCTACTCGGAGCCCTGCTGGCTGATGGGTGGGGATTCGCTGGGCGTATGGTGGCTGCTGGATCACTGAGCAGAGCTGGCAGAGCTCACCTGGGCCTCCATGGCTGCGCTTGGTGGGGAGAAGGGGTTCCTCCAGCACCCCCCCCCCTCGCCTTTTGTGCCCCACCTATACCAGTGCTAAGGGTGTTAAAGTGCTCCTGGCTTGGGGTGTGGCTACACCTGCAGCGGAGCAGAGCTCAGTGAAGATGCTTCAAGCGAATCCCGCTCCCCGAGAGGCAGGAGCTGTGTCGACAGGAGAAGCCCCCCAGTTGACACAGCGCTGTCCGCACCGGGCGTGTGGTTGGTGTAACTGCATCGCTATGGGGGGGGGGGGGAGCGGGAGTGTAAACCCAGGCTCAGGGACGCTGCACTGCAACTGAAGGCGTGACTGCAGTGTCAGTAGCCATCCCCCGGTAGCTTTAACCGGGCTAGTACAGCTAACAATAGCAGTGAAGGCTGGGAGCGCGGCACCCTGACTATGTGTCCAGCTCCCCTGGCAGCCTTGTTCTCGGGGGGCTGGGTCCATGCTGCCGTGGCTTCACCTGTGCTAGCTAGTTGAAAGCTAGCCCAGGGCTGCCTACTCACGCTGCAATTACACCGCCGCCCGCGGCGTAGCTAGATCTTCCAGCTGGTTTGCAGTGTGCCCCAGGGGCTGGGCAGGAGGGAGCAGGCCCTGGTGGGGATCGATCCCCTTGACACCTCCGAAAGGAACCAGTGTGGGGAGGCCAGCTCGGGAGAGCTGGTTGGGAAGTGACGGGATGAGACTGGCCGCTCAGGTGACTGGCTTTACCTCCTGGCTGGTTCCCACAGTGATGGCCTGACAGGGGTGGCCTGGTCCCTGCTGTGCTCAGAGGGGGCCGACTGGACTTTGTTCAGAGCTCAGGGAGAGGCTGTTCAGGGCAGCAGCTAAAGCAAGACCCCCTCAGAGCCCTCCTCAGTCCATGGTCTTCCCCGGGGGGGCTGGGGAAGCCACCGTGCCTGAGAGGCTGCTCCTGGACAGATCAGGCCCAGTTGGCACGGTGCACCCGGCTCGGGGCCCGCTCGCCTACAGGTAGTGGCTGCTCGCTGGAACTCGGCAGCAAGACCGGTCCTGTTACCTTAAGCGACGAGCCCCATCCCTGCCCAGGGGAGCCACTGTGGACTGTCTGGTCAGCTGCCTCTACACGCAGGGTTTGTGTTAAGGAAAAGACACAAAAGCAAAGTGTCACATACCACTCCCCCCCGTAGCAATCGAGCGGCAGAACCCAGCTAGCTCACTGGGCCAACACATCCTACTCAGACTCAGGAGGCCCTGCCCTGTACAATGAAGGTGCTGATTCTTCCTTTCTCTCGATGGTGCTTGTCTGTTGAGACTGTGAGCTCTGGGGGCCCGGCTGGGTCTCCACTGGGGACCCTGATCTCAGCTGAGAACTACAGGGGTCACTTGAACACACACGATAGTGCAGAACAAGCACGTGTGACAAGGAGAGTATTGGAAACCCGTCTCCCCAGTGCCATAGCGCAGGCAGATGGTTTGAAATCAGCAGTGTCCCTTTAAGGCTGGGCACTGAACCCTAAAGGGTTGCACTGGGGTAAGAGTGCCATGCCAGGGTGCGACGTGCAGCACCAGCGCGCGTTCCGGCTGGGATTCGCCACATCCCCGGGAGTACGGTTGCTCGTGGAAATGGGGACCCTTGTCACAGCTCAGCCCCTCCGTGCTCCCAGAGAATCTAATCTGCAGGGCGCAGCACTTCCCCATCGGGTTGGGGATTGGCAGCCTCCACCCCGTCCCAGCGAGAGAAACGCACCCTGGACCAGAGCGACTGAGGGGGGCACGGCCTTGTCATGGTGCCAGCCAAGCCCCTGGGTCGCGGAGCGAGAGTGCTGGTGCTGTGGGGTGGCAGGCGCAGCTTCGGTTCCAGTCACTACTCCAGGCCTCTGGACGTGGCGGGGAGCAAACAGCATATCCGAGCGCTTCCTGATCCCAGAGCTGCTGCACTAGCCCCCCTGGGGCAGAGGGACAAAGGTTGGCCCAGGGTACCGAGTGAGTGAGTGCACCTCCGGTGGAGTCCATGGACCTGCGTCTCCTCCCATCAGGGCTGCTGAGCCAGAGCTGGACCCAGCCCATTTGAGGTGTGTATGCGCACGTGCTGGAGGAGATTCTACCACATGCAATTGACTTCGCCATTAATTTTCTTCCTGTCCCTGGCGGCTGTTGCAGTCCCCCAGTGTCTGTCTGTGAGGAATTGGTGCCCTGCACCCTGCAGCACCGCCGCCACCACCTGCTGTCTCGAGCAGCCATGTTGTTGGTGCAGAAATGAACAATGTCACCGGTGTAGCTTACAGCTGGGCTGAGGCTCAGGTACCAGGAGCTCACGGGTGTGGAGAGGAACATCAGCCCTTCTTGGCTTCATGGTGTCCCTCCTGCCCCTATCGGTCGTGAGGTGGGAAGGTAGGACCCTGGCTATGGGCCAGAGACTGGAAACGATGGGGCTGGAGTTTCAGCCTCTCGGCCAGGACTGTCATCAAGGGGACAAGTTATTCTGCTTAGGCTGGGGAACTGAGAGAGACCCACCCAACACTTAGGCAACCTGTGGAACTTCCTGCCACAAGATATCTTGGAGACCAAGTATTTCACAGGGTTGCAGAAAGGTTTAGCCATTTATATTGCTCTGATGGTTCTTAGGTTTTTTGTCAGACTGATGGGTAGCATTCGCTAGGATCACAGAGCTGGAAACCTTTCTGTAGCAGGGCATGCACCCGCCATTGCCTGCCTGGGGGGTTCTTGCACCTGCCTTGGAGGCAGCTGGGGCTGGCCACTTTTGGAGGCAGGAGACTGGGCTGGGTTGGCTCCTGGTCTGGCAATTGCTAGATTTACTGAGTGCACGTGCTAATGGGAGCAATGGGGGCAGCTTTTAGGACCCACCGAGGGGCAGACTGGCATCTCTCGTGGCACTTGGAAACCTGCACCTTGCAGGACTGGATGCAGGGGCTATGCAGATGGCTCGGATTCGAAAGGATTCAATGAGTGGAGATGGCAGATGGGAGCCTCCCTGCAGCCTAGGCAGTCATGTGTTTTCTGTCCCAGACGCATAGAATATCAGGGTTGGAAGGGACCTCAGACGGTCATCTAGTCCAACCCCCTGCTCAAAGCAGGACCAATCCCCAAATAAATCATCCCAGCCAGGGCTTTGTCAAGCCTCATCTCAAAAACCTCTAAGGAAGGAGATTCCACCACCTCCCTAGGGTTACCTAGGCATTCCAGTGTTTCACCACCCTCCTAGTGAAAAAGTTGTTCCTAATATCCAACCTAAACCTCCCCCACTGCAACTTGAGACCATTACTCCTTGTTTTGTGATCAGCTCCCACTGAGAACAGTCTAGAGCCATCCTCTTTGGAACCCCTCTTCAGGTAGTTGAAAGCAGCTATCAAATCCCC
Source organism: Chelonia mydas (assembly GCF_015237465.2). Classification (NCBI taxonomy): domain Eukaryota; kingdom Metazoa; phylum Chordata; order Testudines; family Cheloniidae; genus Chelonia; species Chelonia mydas. Next base: position 4,751,039 of record NC_051258.2, read on the forward strand.
CCTCATTCTTCTCTTCCGCAGACTAAACAATCCCAGTTCTCTCAGCCTCTCCTCATAAGTCATGTTCCAGCCCCCTAATCATTTTTGTTGCCCTCCGCTGGACTCTTTTTTTCCAATTTTTCCACATCCTTCTTGTAGTGTGGAGCCCAAAACTGGACACAGTACTCCAGATGAGGCCTCACCAATGTCGAATAGGGGGGAACGATCACGTCCCTCGATCTGCTGGCAATGCCCCTACTTATACATCCCAAAATGCCATTGGCCTTCTTGGCAACAAGGGCACACTGTTGACTCATATCCAGCTTCTCGTCCACTGTAACCCCTAGGTCCTTTTCCGCAGAACTGCTGCCGAGCCATTCGGTCCCTAGTCTGTAGCGGTGCATGGGATTCTTCCGTCCTAAGTGCAGGACTCTGCACTTGTCCTTGTTGAACCTCATCAGATTTCTTTAGGCCCAATCCTCCAATTTGTCTAGGTCCCTCTGTATCCTATCCCTACCCTCCAGTGTATCTTCCAGGGAAGAATTAGTGGGAGAAGCAAAAGTGGACGGAAATCTGGGAGGCAGTGACCATGAGTTGGTTGAGTTCAGGATCCTGACACAGGGAAGAAAGGTAAGCAGCAGGATACGGACCCTGGACTTCAGGAAAGCAGACTTCGACTCCCTCAGGGAGTGGACGGGTAGGATCCCCTGGGGGACTAACATGAAGGGGAAAGGAGTCCAGGAGAGCTGGCTGTATTTCAAGGAATCCCTGTTGAGGTTACAGGGACAAACCATCCTGATGAGTCGAAAGAATAGTAAATATGGCAGGCGACCAGCTTGGCTTAACGGTGAAATCCTAGAGGATCTTAAACATAAAAAAGAAGCTTACAAGAAGTGGAAGGTTGGACATATGACCAGGGAAGAGTATAAAAATATTGCTCGGGCGTGTAGGAATGAAATCAGGAGGGCCAAATCGCACCTGGAGCTGCAGCTAGCAAGAGATGTCAAGAGTAACAAGAAGGGTTTCTTCAGGTATGTTGGCAACAAGAAGAAAGCCAAGGAAAGTGTGGGCCCCTTACTGAATGAGGGAGGCAACCTAGTGACAGAGGATGTGGAGAAAGCTAATGTGCTCAATGCTTTTTTTGCCTCTGTCTTCACTAACAACGGCAGCTCCCAGACTGCTGCGCTGGGCATCACAACATGGGGAGTAGATGGCCAGCCCTCTGTGGAGAAAGAGGTGGTTAGGGACTATTTAGAAAAGCTGGACGTGCACAAGTCCATGGGGCCGGACAAGTTGCATCCGAGAGTGCTAAAGGAATTGGCGGATGTGATTGCAGAGCTGTTGGCCATTATCTTTGAAAACTCGTGGCGAACGGGGGAAGTCCCAGATGACTGGAAAAAGGCTAATGTAGTGCCAATCTTTAAAAAAGGGAAGAAGGAGGATCCTGGGAACTACAGGCCAGTCAGCCTCACCTCAGTCCCCGGAAAAATCATGGAGCAGGTCCTCAAGGAATCAATCCTGAAGCACTTACACGAGAGGAAAGTGATCAGGAACAGTCAGCATGGATTCACCGAGGGAAGGTCATGCCTGACTAATCTAATCGCCTTCTATGATGAGATTACTGGTTCTGTGAATGAAGGGAAAGCAGTGGATGTATTGTTTCTTGACTTTAGCAAAGCTTTCGACACAGTTTCCCACAGTATTCTTGTCAGCAAGTTAAAGAAGTATGGGCTGGATGAATGCACTATAAGGTGGGTAGAAAGTTGGCTAGATTGTCGGGCTCAACGGGTAGTGATCAATGGCTCCATGTCTAGTTGGCAGCCAGTGTCAAGTGGAGTGCCCCAGGGGTCGGTCCTGGGGCCGGTTTTGTTCAATATCTGCATAAATGATCTGGAGGATGGTGTGGATTGCACTCTCAGCAAATTTGCGGATGATACTAAACTGGGAGGAGTGGTAGATACGCTGGAAGGCAGGGATAGGATACAGAGGGCCCTAGACAAATTGGAGGATTGGGCCAAAAGAAATCTGATGAGGTTCAATAAGGATAAGTGCAGGGTCCTGCACTTAGGATGGAAGAATCCCATGCACCGCTACAGACTAGGGACCGAATGGCTCGGCAGCAGTTCTGCGGAAAAGGACCTAAGGGTTACAGTGGACGAGAAGCTGGATATGAGTCAGCAGTGTGCCCTTGTTGCCAAGAAGGCCAATGGCATTTTGGGATGTATAAGTAGGGGCATAGCGAGCAGATCGAGGGACGTGAGTGTTCCCCTCTATTCGACATTGGTGAGGCTTAATCTGGAGTACTGTGTCCAGTTTTGGGCCCCACACTACAAGAAGGATGTGGATAAATTGGAGAGAGTCCAGCGAAGGGCAACAAAAATGATTAGGGGTCTGGAACACATGACTTATGAGGAGAGGCTGAGAGAACTGGGATTGTTTAGTCTGCAGAAGAGAAGAATGAGGGGGGATTTGATAGCTGCTTTCAACTACCTGAGAGGTGGTTCCAGAGAGGATGGTTCTAGACTATTCTCAGTGGTAGAAGAGGACAGGACAAGGTGTAATGGTCTCAAGTTGCAGTGGGGGAGGTTTAGGTTGGATATCAGGAAAAACTTTTTCACTAGGAGGGTGGTGAAACACTGGAATGCGTTACCTAGGGAGGTGGTAGAATCTCCTTCCTTAGAAGTTTTTAAGGTCAGGCTTGACAAAGCCCTGGCTGGGTTGATTTGATTGGGGATTGGTCCTGTTTTGAGCAGGGGGTTGGACTAGATGACCTCCTGAGGTCCCTTCCAAACCTGATATTCTATGATTCTATCTACCACTCCTCCCAGTTTAGTGTCATCTGCAAATTTGCTGAGAGTGCAATCCACACCATCCTCCAGATCATTAATGAAGATATTGAACAAAACCGGCCCCAGGACCGACCCTTGAGTCATGGTGGGCCTGAGATTTATTACTCCTGCACTGCCTGTGCCATGCTGAGAAACAGCTGTTCCAAGTGTCTATCCCTTGATCAAGGGGCAGGATACCATGGGAGGAGCAGAAACTCTCACTGAGCAGCTTTGAGAGGCAGATTTACTTTCTCCAGAACCTCTCTCCCCTCCCCGCAGCCATGTCCTACAGGAGATGGAAGGACAGGACAGAGGCAGGCAGGGAAGCCCTGGCACGCTCTGCACATCAGAGAAATTGTGTGTTACTTTCCCAAAAAGTTGGCCGTCTTGGATTCCTGAGGTTCCAGCTCCAATTTCTCAATTAGAGCTGGAATTTCTGCCTTTGCTCGCAGCGCTGGGGGGGTCTGACACAGCAGGCTGGTTCCTTGTAGTGATTATAGGGACAATGAGCCGGCGGGGGCTTTGGGACGTGGAGTCTGGGCACAGGCCTGCGAGGGGGAAGAAACGAGCCATCTCTGCCGGGCCCCGATGGCTGCCAGGCAGGCACCCTCCCTCTTGTCCCTGCCCATCAGGCAGAAGGAGAGCGGCTTTGCTGAGGACAGAGTGTGGAGTGCTAACCACAGGCTTTGCCCGGTTCATTCCTCATGAACCTCCACTCCCTTTGGTAGCATTGCCCCAGGGGTGAAGTCAGTGCTTTGAGTTTCTTGGAGGAAGGGTGTCCTGGAATTCAGGGCTATCCCCAGAGTAGAGCAGAAGGTCCCAGCCCAGCAAGGGATCATTGCAGGAGGGATCATTCCTCCGCTCTTGTTGCTTGTTTCTGTCAGAGTCCATTGGGCCATCAGTCGGTGCCCCAAAGGACTGTGTGTCTGGAGCACTCCTAGGAAGTGTCGTTGTGTTGGGTCTGCAGGAGCCATGGCCCCAGCCATCCCACTGCGTGGCTAGTACTGCCTTTAAAACCCAGCCAGATCAGTGGGAGGGTCTGTAATGGCTAACAGGCTGAGGAAGGCAAGCAGGCAGAGACACTGCTACCCAGGGAAGGGGCCATCTGGTATCCAGCCAGAGATACCCATCTCCCAGCCAGAGCAACCTCTGGGCACACAGAAATGCCAGGCCTCCCCTTCCAGATCAGATGCTGGGAAACCGTGCGTGTGTGCACATGTGCGTGTGCGCACTGACCTAGGCACTGGCATATCCGTGTGTGGTGTCTGTATTGTGTGACTGGGATGTGGGCGGTCATGCCTAGTGGTTAGAACTGGAGTTGGTAACCAGGAATTGGAATTGAGGGGCAGAGCTGGAGCCAGAGCCCAGGGTCAGAACCAGTTCCCTGGAGTGAGGCAAGGCTGGAGCCAAGGCTGGGGCTGGGAACAAGCCAGCTATTGCAGCCATGGGCCAATGCTTTGCGCGGCCGCTGAACTGCTGCTGGGTCTAAGAGCCAGTCTGTTGAATCTTCCAGCCAGTCAGGCAGCCTGCCACTCGTTAGATTGTCTGGAGACTGGCTCTGATGCAGGCCCCGATTCCTGACAGCATCCCCTCTTCAAGGGCATTTCCTAGGGGCCTCAGGGGCTGGTTTCTTGGGGTACTTCTGATGAAACTCTCGCAGTGGGTCTGGGGCATGGATGTTCTCTACCAGGTCCCAAGACTGCTCGTCCGAATCATAGCTTTCCCAGTCCACCACGTGCTGGAGCCTTCCCCTAACTCTCTGCGAGTCAAGAATTTGATAGACCAAGTACTCCTGCTGTCCATGGACTGTTATGGGTGGCAGTGGCAGACTGGAGAAATTTGGGTTCTTGCTGTACAGTTTTAAAAGTGAGATGTGAAAGACGGGGTGGATCTTCAAGAACTCAGGCAGCTATAACCTGAAGGCCACTGGGTTTACCTGTTCTATGGTCTTGAAGGGGCCCAGTATTGGTAGTCTAGTTTGGCAGATGGGCAGCTTGATTTGGGGCAGAGAGCCGCACCTTGTCCCCTATGGCCAGATGGGGGGCACCCTGACAGCCTTGGTCTGTGTGGTGGTGTTAGGATGACCAGATGTCCCAATTTTATAGGGACAGTCCTGATTTTGGGGGTTTTTTTATATATAGGCTCCTATTACCCCCTATCCCCTGTCCCGATTTTTCACACTTGCTGTCTGGTCACCCTAGGTGTTGATAAGTTTCTCTGACGGATGACAGGCGTTCTTTCAGGTCCTGGTGCACTGGTATAGGTGGGAGGCTAAATCCGCAGTGGCTGGTACTGGGGAACTCCTGGAGAAGTCCAGATGGAAGCAGGGGAGAAAGTTTGCGAAGAAGGGGCTGTGTCGGGTCGGGGTGTGGATTGTATTGTTATATGTGAATTCGGCACAGCAGGGGATGCAGAACATCAGACTGCCGTTGCTCATCCCGTTGACAGTGGCAGAAGGCGCACCACGAGATTCGAGAAATTCGTCTTTGGGGGATAGGGCCTCTGCTTTCCTGTTTCTTGTCCCTGGGTGATAGGTTACAACAAAGCTGAAGCAAGCAAAGAAAAGGGACCCGCAGATCTGGCGTCGGCTAAGACGTCTGGCAGTTTGTATGTACTCCAGGTTCTTGTGGTCTGGCAGGACTTGAATCAGAACTCGGCTCCTTTTTGGATGTGGTACCACTCCTCAAAAGCTGCCTTGATAGCCAATAGCTCCTTTTCCCAAATATTTTAGGATTTTTTCCTGCTTGGATCTTCGTAGGACATCTTGATGTAAAGTGTCCTCGTTCCCTGCAGCATAGGCATAAGCCTGATGCCCAGCATCGACTCTTCTCTACGTCAGAGAGGTGGGGCCAGGCTTGACTGACTTGTATGGGTTCTGTTGATGAGGGGCCGGAGCTGGAGGTGTTCAGCCAGGTGGTTGACTAAGCCTCCAGGCCGGGTGGGGATTCCACCTGGGCCAATTCATCTTTAGTATCATTGAGGCTGAATTGGAAATAACAGTGGGCATCCTCACTCCATTTGATGTATGTGCCAAGTCTTGGAACTCTGCTGCTTGTGTAGCGACTGGCCAGTGTCCCTTCTGCGACAAGTGATGGACAGCTTTGGCTGCGTGCTCACGGGCTGAGTCGTCAGCAATCAGTGCATAGCGCTAACCTAGTCCTCAAATTGTCCTAGAAGTGGGCTTGATTTTCCAAGGAGTGTAGATGCTCAAGCCAAGGCCTTCCCAGTAACCGGGCTGATAATCAGTCCCCTTCAGCTTGGTCAGTGGGATATGACTGTGGTCATGGCAGAAATAGGAGCCAACACTTATTTAGGAACCCACAAAATTTGTCACGATTGCAGGAACTATCGAGTTGTGTGCACTGAAAAGCCATAGGAAGGAATTGATTATGGGGAACACACTGGCTCGAATGACACTCGCTCTCTGTTGCTGAGGGCGATGCAGAAGTGGGGCACTCTGCACAGGGAGGGGCAGAGCTGTATGGGGGACTCACCCTTCTCTGTGAGCGGGCGTTCCCAGCTGGCACTGAGAAGGTGCGGAAACCTCCACTCCATTTGGCCAATCCATGTGCAGCGGGATAGGAGTTGTGTTGTGGAGAAGGAAGCATTACAGTCATAAGGGGGTGCGGGAGCAGCCCAGCCCAGCTCAGCTCTGCTCTGTGCAGACACCCCTCCACGGGGTCAGGACTCCCGGGAAAGATTCAGAAGCTATCATGAGAGATGGAGCCCCGGAGCTGGTGGGCATAGGCAGAGCAAGAACCCCTGAGTGAAATCGTCTGCCGCACAAGTGCAGCAGCCCCTTGATTTCCTCCCCGGCCTAGCACGGTGCCCTACACAATGCAGTCCGATCCTGCTCCCACGGCTAGCCTTCCACTGACTTGCGCGGCAGGAGGGGCAGACCTGGGACCCATCAAAATCAGCAGGAAGCAAGGCCAAGGGCAGGTGGGAGTCACTCTGAAGCCATAAAGAACCCAGCTAGCCAGGTGGGGCGGGGGGAGCCCGCGGGAGTCACGAAGCCAGAGGGAGGGTGGTGTGTACTGGTTAAGGATATCGGCACCATCCGGGGCCCTTTCTGATCCACACAGTGTGTGAGCAGACCGCTTCCCCTCCCCTTCCTGCTGGGCCCCTGGCCTGTCACAGGCAGATGGCATGCATGCCTCATCCTCCCCAGGGCTGGGAAAGTGGGCTCTTCTCCTGATATCCTGCAGCCTGGACTGAGTCCTCAACTCCAGTGATGCCAGCGGGGTGTCGGACTGCCCCTCCTCCGTGCATTGTTATTGCTGACAAGGACCCCACTCCTATGGTCTGAGCTGTGGGGCTGGCCACGCACATCCCACTGCAGGGTCAGGCCTGGGCCCGATGGTTACTGGGGTACGTGGAGTACTGCTGCATGGGCGTGAGGCATGGGCGTCGTTCTGTACTTGGTGTTTTCAAGGGCCCGTGCAGAGAAATTATACTGCCCCTGGCTGCCTGCTCCCTGCTGCCCCAGAGCGAACACTAACACCGCCAGTGCTCCTGCCAGTGCAGTAGTGCACTGCCACACCATGCCCTTGGCTTTCCTTGTTCCCTGAGGGCGTGTGTGTGGGGGCGGGGGGGATCCCATTCCAGATCAGTCATCGTTCATTCCCTTTCCCTATCAATCACTCTCTCCCTCTTGGAGGTTAAGTGGATCCCTGAGCAAAGTATCCCAAGTATCCTGTCGCCCCGGTTCACAATGCAGTGTGCCGTTCTGTGCTGACTGGTCGGCTGCGGGGATTGGGTTTCAGTTTGTTCCGCTGGCCCCAGGCCAGGCAAAGCAAAGCCTGGTGTTGTCGTGAAGGGCAAGCAGCTGCCTTTGGGTTTGCAAGACCCTCTTAGCTCTGACTGGTGAAAATATTATATTAGGCCCCAGTAAAGAGCAGGAGGCAGATAGGGGGCCTTTCAACTGCAGGGAGGATAAATACATCTGCAGGAAAGCTCCTTAGCCAAGCCCAGATGGATTCCTCATTAGCTACCCCTCCTGGGCAGGAGTTCGTGGCTGTGCACAGGCTGGCCTGGAGCACGCGTTCCCCTGTTTTGATGAGGGATTTTGTGCCACATCAGCATATCCGTGTGTCTGTACATCATGGAGCTTGCCACACCGCGGGAGATCCCAGTGCTCTGCTGAGAGGGAAGTGCCTGAGCTGGGCCAAGGGACGTCACTCAGCTCCGCTCATCACAGTGGGAAAGGAACCGGGAATGGGCCCCGTCTGTCCCTGGGGAACTCCACCACGTTTATGGGGATGGCCCAGTGTGTTGGGGTGCTAGGCCCTGGGGATTCCCAGGACATCCTTTTGGGTCTCGGGACAGCCCACCCTGCCCAGTCTATGTCTGTGCTCAGGGCTCAGGCCTGCATTCTTGTAGCTGTTTTTCTTCGGTCACTTACAGCGTTGCCGACTCTCGCCATTTTAATATGAGTCTCATGATATTTGGTGCATCTCTTAAAGCCCCAGCTCCTGGAGTCCTGGCACTCCGAGGAAGCCTTGCCTTTCATTTCTTTTTTTTAAAGGAAGTTCCCAGCCCTGCTAACTGTGGAGAAAAGCTTGAAAACGTCCCCCCCCCCGTCCCCCCCCGAATCAGAAAGCAAGTAACGAGAACCCCAGACGTATTGTTTCAAAGATCTCCTGAGCTCTAAGCTGATCTCGTGATGTCGGCGCTGGGTGTTGGCAGCATGGCACAGGCGGGGCCAAGGGCAGCTTTGGACTTGCCCCTCCTGGGAATGGTGGCGTCCCTCTCCCCACACACCTGCACCCCTTCCTGGGTGTAACAGCTCCCGCTAACCTGCTCCTGATTGGAATATGCTCAGGCCCACCAAAGGCCAAACTGCACTATGTCAGGGCAAAGCATGGCAGTGTGGGGTCGTTGCTCCCTTGGACAGGGCCTTGCTGAGGAGGGAGCATCACTGCAAGGCCGTTCCAGCACAATTCAGAGCCAGCCTTTGAGCCCAGTTCGTCTGCACCGAGGTCTTGGTGTTGGGCACGGGAGATGTCTGCACTGCCTGGAGGGCAGCCTGGAACTGGCCTGACAGATGCAGCTCATCGGCTACGTGCCCTCGTGCAGTGAGGTGCTGTAGGTCAAGTTTAGATTAATTTTGCTGCCTGCAACTCTTGGGCAATGCACCTTATGAGCTTTATGCTCCAAGGGCTGAGTTACCATCGATTGCAGTTGAGAGCTTTGATATCTTAAAAAGGGGCATTTAATTATATAGGCAATTACTTACCATCCAGCACCAACCCAGGAGGGAGTCCCTTCCAGTGTCCATGCAGAGGTCTATGCAGTCAGTAACGCTGAAGTGGGAGAAACTTTGGTTTATTCCCTACCCTGAGAAATAACTAGAGAAGCAGAACGAGGAAGAGGCTGCAGTGAGGAGGGGAGGGAGGGGAAGAAGGGATTAGAGATGTGAGAGGAGAAATAAAAGGGTGAACTCCAGCTGTTTGGTGCACTTTGCATCTGGACGTGAGTGCTTGTGAATGAGAAGTGTTTGTCACAACTGGTGAGAAACACAGGGCCAGATCCTCAATGTTTGTGAACTAGGCCATAGTGCGCACACATGCTCTGATGATCCCCTTCCCCTGTTTCCCCCCCCTTGCCAATGCCCCTTAATTTTGACCTTTAGCATCCCCTGCTAGTCCTGTCCTGCCTTCTCCTCCAAGCTCTGCCAATGACCCTCAATCCTCAACCAGCCAGCTGGGGAGAAGTGAGTCCCAAGCTCTTTTCACTTGTGACTTAAGTAGCAAGAGGCTAGTGTGCAAAACAAGGTGCCCCCCCCCCGAGGGTATCAACACGGGTGTGATTTTCACATGGTCCAGAGTAGGTTCTGGACCAGCTGGCGGCTGTGTACCAACGGTGCTGACCTGCGACTAACCGAGCACAGGCTTGTGTGGCAGAGTGGCTGTAATACTGTGGAAGTCCTTACAGGCCAGCCCCGTCAGCAATGGGCAGAAAGTTGCTCAGTGAAAGCATCTTCAAAGTGAAAAGGACAGGCACTTACCGTAACAGTGCCATGGGGAGCTGTGCGGTTTATGGTGGGAAGGAGTCCAGAGTTGTGTCTGCGAGTTCTGAACAGCTGCAGATTTATTTATAATGCCAGGTGTAGTGTGTGAGTCTGCAGATAAACACACGGGAGGGAATAACGCAAACAACAACATTGATAACAGGCTTCTTCTGCTAGAGGATCTCACTGAGCTGCAGCTATCGCCAGCCACCAGCGATGGGCCAGCAGCCAGAGACCCACTCCCTCCTGCTCCCTGCGGGCCCGCTTCGTACCCGGCATTGGCAGAGCACTGCTACGGCCAGGATGCAGGTCTGGGCTCTGCATGAGGCAGGCGCTTCCGGGCCTGCCAGGGCATTGCGACGCATCCAGCACCCACCATGGCATTCAGGTGGCGTCAAAGGTACTGAGCTGCCACTGTGCCGTGGGCCTTCCGTGAGCTCCCTTGTTCTTCTGGGACCCGTGTGACAGCAGCTGCCAGTTAGCAGGTGCCAGGCTGCTGCCGCCACACGAGGCTTTGGGGAAGGGTGAGCAAAGCAGCGAGTCTCGCTCCTGGGTGGGTAGAACGCTACCCGACCAGCCCCTCTGCTGAGGCAGCCAGTCGTCTGTATCGACACTGCCCGTGCTCCATACACTGTGCAAATAACCGGAGTTCACTCATCTAGCCCCTCAAACCAGCTGACAAAGCCAGGCCATGGCAGAGATTGAGACCCAGGGAAGGGACGAGACTGGCCCAAAGCACTCAGCAAAGCAATGGCAGAGCTGGCACCCTTATTTGCTGCTCTAGCCGCTAGACCTACCACCTCCCTTAGTTTGAGGCCCTTTCCTCTGGGGATCTCAAAGCACTTGACAACAGTTAGGCCTTGCACTCCCTTAGGAGGCAGGGGAAGATGCTGAAAATCTCACAGCAACTGAGGGGCAGAGCTAGGACTAGAATCCAGGAGTCCTGAATCTGGTCTGTCTGGGCACCACTTGGCTTTCCTCCCGGCCGTTCTGACCAGGCGTTAAGCCGGCGTTCCAGATACGGCCTCTCCTTCGTCCCCATCCCCGCGTGGCCGTCTCATTCCCACTCAGGGTCTCTTGGAGCCACTAGCAGCTCACCAGCTGTGCAGGCTGGGGAGGGGAGTGTGCTGGGTGGCAGGCAGTGCTGCTGGCCAGGAGCGCTGGGCTGGGCTGCAGGAGGCCATGGGCCTTCGCTGTGGATGGCATGCAGCGGCACATTGGGTGCGGGGCTCTCTGGCACAGTGCCCATGGAGTTGGCAGTCAGCCTATGCCCAGGAGGCAGTGGTGTGGCATTAGCAAGGATTGATGGCTGGGGACAATGGGGGATGGGAATGTTTGCTGTTGTCTTGCGAGTTCGAATCCTGCTGAGGGTAGGAGTGATTGCCGGTTGTTTGCGGCTGCTCAGCGGTCCCCTTGAGAAAGGAGCTGAGATCTCAGTCCAATTCCCATGAGCCGTTAGCGCCACCACACAAACACCCAGCTTCCCCAGATCAGTGGTCTGAAGGGGCATAACCCCACGTGCTTCAGGGGGTGAGCAACCACTGACTAGCTGAGCTCGGGAGGAAGCATCCTCTGGATCAGGCCACTGCCTGGTACAGGTTGCTGGGCTCATAGGCTGCTGGTCTGATCTCATCTGGCAATTCCTGCCTTCAGAACCATCCTCAAGTCACCTTTAAAACCTTGTCGTTGGCAGCTGTGGTGTTTGACCTCTGTCCAGTGGAGCGAAGAGCAGCAAGCCCCAAGGAGCGTGAGAGGCCAGGGCAAGCAATGCTGGGTTTTAGTGGGGTCCATGTGGATTCTTTTCAGATAACCTCTGGTTCCTTGCTGGTGCTTGCTGCGTCTGCACAACATCTAGCACAGTGGGGCCGCTCGGCACGACTACGGTGTGAGCTAGAGAGAGAGCTGGGGGCAGCAGCCTGGCAGCAAGACCCTGGGGGAAGTGTGCCTTGCCTGGCGAGAGAGGAGGGGCTGCTCCAGTCTGAGCCCTGCTGCTGCCCTCAGCCTTACCTTTTGCCATTGTTTCCTGCCAGCGCTCCATTGGTGCTGGTCCAGGGTCGGGGGGGAGCCCCCCACCAGGGTTAAAGAATCACAGTTTTAAACGTTAATTTATAGGACTGAGCCCAGGTCCCCCGAGCAGGAGTGTGTAGGGGCAGGCAGCCTGACCTGGCCGCCTCATGGCAAGCCAGGAAGAGCATGGTGAAGACCTCAGGGCTGCCAGCGGCTCCTCAGGACCTGACAGGTCGGGTCTGGTCAGGCCACAGAACTGCTGCGCTGATCCCACCATGGGTGGGCAGGGGGCCATCTTGGTTTTGGGGTGGGAGTCTGGCATCAGCCTGAATCTGGGAGTGAGCATGGGTCAGCAGGAAGATGGGAGCCCCAGTGGGGCTGGGGTGTTTACAGGAGCCCATTCAGGGTCGCTGTGGGTAAGGGTCCATGTCACTAGGATGGGCAGTGTACCCAGCTCTGTGCGCTGGTCAGAAGTTTTGCATCCCTGCTGCAGGATGGCTTGTGAAGATGCAAAAACATGCAGCCTTTCTGTGGTTTGGGGGCAGAAAAACTCAAAGGGAGGGGCAGGAGCCCTGCATGCTGTAGCTTATCGGGAGACATACTGCCCTGCAAGCCCTTATCTCAGCTCTGCGACTGAGTGCTGTTAACGGGGCTGTGGCTTGCCAGCCTCTCTCGTGCATTAGAGTCACACTCGTAACTGTCGTTCACCCATTCCACAGAGCAGGTAACTGAGACCTTACCCAAGATCACTCCAGACAGAGCTGGAAGTTCTGATGTAATAGAGCCATGTCTCCTCCACTTTGCCATTGTCTTTTAGGAGGAGAACGTCAAATAAGGTGCTTGTGTAGCCCACCTGACCCTGGTGGTGGTCTGTGTTACCAGATAGACTATATTGTATTGACTCAGGTACTGCTTCCCTGCTAAGAAGGTGGGTTCTTCAGCTCAAGTTGAAAACGCTCAGGCATTTATGCCCTCAGGTTGGTTCCCCGACTGTGATGGTTCGCTGGGGTGCAACCTGGAACTGGGGTACTGGTGAGTCCTCTGTCTTACCAACGTGGGCTCCCTCTCACACTGTGACATTGTGGCAAGCTGCAGACCCCTCCAGGTACTGCACTTACACAGCCACCCACAGGCAGGGATACACCCAACTGAGTTACATGAATGCTTTCGCCAGCCACCCATGAGCCAACAATATAGAAACTTCAGTCAATTCTCCCCAGCCTTGCATTCCAGAACTGTACCGTCTCGCCCTGGTCAGAAGCCTGACCAGTGTAAGTTTATAACCTAGTCTGCCCCTCACTCAGTGTGGAGAGGACAATGCACCAGCTCTTGTTTCTGAGCAGATTCCCCAAGCATTGCAAACAAAACCCACTGTTTTAGGTAGAATATGAAACAGGTTTATTAACTACAGAAAGATAGATTTTAAGCGATTATAAGTAGCAAGCTTACAGATCGAAGTTGGTCACCTAAGAAATAAAAGTAAAATCTCAATCTGAGTTCTATAATTATCCAGGATTTGAATCCAGCAGTATCTCACCCTGATGGTATAGCTCCTTCATACACAGGCTGGGATTCCTCTTTTCAGCCTGGAACCACCTCCCCCATTCAAAGTCTTTGTTCTCCAGATAGGTTTCCAGGTGTCGAGTTGTGAGGAGAGTGAGGACAAGCGACGATGTCACTTGCCCCTTTTATAGCTTCTTCCAGTTTGCTGAAAAGATCCTTTGCTCTGAGGTGAGTCAAGCAGTCTCCATTGTTATTGTGCTCTCTCTGAGAGGTCTCCATTGTATACAGTTCCTGCGGTAGTCCTTGTGAGTGTAGATTCCCCTTAATGGGCCATCAACACATCTCACTCCTCCACTGTTGCTCCTGAAAGGTTGGTTGTGGGTGTTTCCAACCTTACAACACATTTCAGTAACATACACATAGCAAAACTTTATAACTTCCCATCCAAAGACAGCACACACAATCCAACAGGGTATTAATGTTTAATGGATCAAGATGTTTAAAATGATACCTCACAAGGTATACTTTGTACAAAACATATTATAATTAAATCACCCTGGTGAATAGGGGGGGTTCCTGGCTGTTGCTTTGGGGTACAGGGTGTCACACACACATGCCCCAAACAGGTGTGGTGTTATATTCATTAGACCACAATCTGCTCCCAGAGTGAGGAACAGAGCCCAGGAATCCTGATGTCTAATATTGCACCTTGGCTCACAAGTCACCGTGTAACCTGCTGGCCGTGTGTTTGTTGCAGCTCCAGTTGGGGCGAGGCTTCATATATGACAGCAGCATGTAATCCTCCCCCCCCCCCCCCCCCGCCCTTTCCTGTTATTTGCTCCTGTAGGCAAAATGAAAGAGCTCTGTGTTGTAGCCTTCACGGACGTGGGGTCAGACACTGCCACTGGCCAATGCAGGAGTGCAACAAATATGCAACAGCCTGTAGTTATTTAGGGTTGCAGATGAGTGCTGGGTTGCACAATAGTTTGTTATTGGAGAGTTGTCTAAAGCACTTGGCTACTGATGCAGATCTTTTTACAGAGAAGAGCATTATCACTGTGGCACAGAGAGAAATCTGCCCCCTTCGCAAACAGATTATGGAGCAGGCTGGGAGTGTGGCTTTGTGGCGGAGCCTTTCCCGTTCAGAGATAATTAGCTCCGGGCTCAGCCTGGCAAGCCGATACCCAGCTCCACAGCAGACAGGCGCAGAGCATGGGGGAGTGGACTTGCTAGGCAGGATGGACAGTTTTCTGGTGCAGGTAGAGGATTATTAATAGATTCAGACTTTCCAGGACAAGGGGGACCTCTAGGACCATCTAATCCATTCTGCTGCCTAGCACAGGCCAGGCAACCTTGCCCAGGGCTTTCTGCATCCAGCCCAGAACTGCTTTTCTTTGAGAGAGACGTCCTTTTGCGATTTAAACTCTTCAAGTGCTGGGGGATCCATCATCTCTCTGGGTAAATCTCGGCACTGGTTAGTTACTCTCCCTGTAAAAAACTGGGTCTGCCTTCCAGTTGGAAGTTTGCCACTTTCAACGTCGAGACGCTGCCTCTTGTTCTGCCTTTCCCTGCTAGGTTGCAGAGCCCTCTGCTCTCAGATGCTTGATCTCTGGGCAGGTACTTACAGACAGTGATAAGTCACCTCTTAACCTCCTATTTGATAAGCTTACTCTGCCCCCGTGCAGCAATAAGACCTGTCCAATTTAAATAAGAACAGACCCTGAGGGACATTCAGGGTGGCTGGCTGGGGAGATGGGGTGGGGACAGGTTACACTTTTTCAAACCTTCACCGTTTTTTTGGTCACTAGTTTAGACTCCATGCCAGCATTTCAAGAAGAGACTCTGAAAACAGGGCCCACTGTGCCTTTAACTAGCTTGGTGCCTGGTATGTGGAGTGTCCTCTCTGGAGCAATCTGGCCATGCTAGCCTCTCACCAAGGATCCCGTTGTCGATCTGATGTGGAACCCGGGACGGAGGCAGAGCTAAGCCCTTTGCAGCCTAGGGATGCATGAATGGATTGCAAATCGCTCCTGATTCCATTTGCTGGAAATCAGAGAATTAACACCGTTACTGGGTTTGGAAGGAAACAATGCATAAGGAAAGAGTCGAGCGTGCTGCCCTGGAGTGCTCAGATGAGTGAAACTGATCCGGGGAGTGGAGCAGGAATGTACGACAGGCTGTACCCCTCACTGCAGAGCTGTGGACAGCAAGAAATAGAAGAGTGAGTGCTCACTGATCCCAGGTAGGGAATGCCTTCCAGACAGTGCTCAGCAATAGCAAGGCAACAAACGGGAAAATCAGAGGCTTGGAGCCAACTAGTTATTTATGGTTCCATTTTTGATTCACGTGCCAGAGAGGAGAATGGGAGAGCAGCATTTCAGCCAGTAAGCAGCCTCCCTCAAGGTTGCCTTCCCGAGCTGTTGATTGGTCTGATATTCTGCTGTTGCAATGGAAAGCTCGGATTGCCTAGCAAGGAGGTAATGCTTCCAAAGAGTTCTTCCTTGGTCCTCTAGGGCCAGTGTCTTCCCAGTGAGGTGTTTGACTTGATACCGCATGACACTTGGATTAAAAAACTACAAAGATATAATGTTAACATGGCACACAGTGGATTAAAAACTGGCTGATAGGTCTCAAAATGTAACCGTGAACAGGGAATCATCATCAAGCAGATGTGTTACCAGTGGGGCCCAGTGGGGGTCGGTTCTTGACCCTGCACTATTAACATTTTTATCAGTGACCTGAAAGAAGACATAAAATCATCCCTGGTAAAGTGTGCAGGTAACACAAAACTTGGGAGAATGGTAAATAATAAAGAAGACAAGTCACTGCTACAGAGCGATCTGGATCTCTTGATAAACTGGGCACAAGCAAACTGTACATTTTAATATGGCTAAATGTAAGCATGTACATCTAGGGACAAAGAGAGTAGCCCACAGTTACTGGACGGGGGACTCTATCCTAGGAAGCCATGACTCTGAAAAAGATTTGGGGAGTTATGGGGGATAATCAGCTGAACACGAGCTCCTGGTGTGACGCTGTGGCCAAAAGAGCGAATGGGATCCTGGGATGCATAAATAGGGGAATCTCGAGTAGGGGGAGAGAGATTATTTCACCTCTGGATTTGGCCCTGGTGGAATCCTGTGTCCAGTTCTGGTGCCCGCAATGCTAGAAAGAGGTTGATAAATTGGAGAAGGTTCAGAGAAGAGCCGTGACAATGATTAAAGGATTAGAAAACCTGCCGGATAGAGAGAGAGTCAAGGAGCTCCATCTATTTAATGCATGGACGATTAAGTGGGGTCAAAGTTCTTGGGCTCCTGACGGGTGCATCCTACTGTAGGGACACCAAAAAATCCTTAGGACACTTCCATCTGCCTCAGTAGGGATATCGAATACGCACTTGAGTTATAGTTCCTTGCCCATGTATAAACTCCTATGCCCCGAGTCCCTTTAGTGTGGAGCTGTGCTACCTGGCCAGTAGACCAGGGTCCTTTTCCCCCTGTAGGCCCGGCGGTGGGGATCTGGTAAATGGCCTTTCTGAGGGCAGTTCCCCGAAGACATTCAGGAGACTCCTTTTGGAGCTGTAGAGCCACCAACTGCTCTCTCCAAGAGCTGCCAGGCAGCTGCCGGGAACTTCCTCCTTTTCAGCCCTTATTCCACCCCGACATGATTGACAGGGCCAGAGGGGCGGGACCAGCCTTGCCCACACCCCTTCATCACTGGTTTGGGGTTTATAAATCCCATCATAAAGGGGTGACTTGATTACTGTCGGTAAGTATCTACACTGGGAACAAATATTTAATAATGGGGGGCTTGTCTAAACTATCGCTTAAGTTGATGTAACGTACATCACTCGGGTGTGAAAAAACCACCCCCGAGCGACGCAAGTTACATCGACTTAGAGTGCTGTCCACACCGCGCTGTCGGTGGGAGATGATCCCCCGCTGACACAGCTTCTGCCTCTCGTTGCGGTGGAGTAATTGCACCAATGGGCGAGTGCTCTCCCGTTGGCATAGCACGCCCTCACCAGATGTGCTGCCATAGCACATCTGCATTGATACAGCTGTGCCGATGTTGTGCGGTAGCGTAGACTAGCCCAGGCTCTTCGTACTAACAGAGAAAGGTCGAGGAAGTTGAAGCTAGGCAAGTTCCGACTGGAAATAAGGTCTACATTTTGAACAGTGAACCTTTGGAACAGTTTACCAAGGGATGTGGTGGAGTCTCCATTGCTGACAATTTTTAAATCTAGAGTGGATGTTTTCCTCACCGATCTGCTCTAGGAATGATTGTGGGGCAGGTCTCTGGCCAGCGTTCTACAGGAGGTCAGACTAGATGATCACAATGGTCCCGTCTGGCCTTGGAACCTCTGAGTAGCTGGGGGGTTAAATAAAGAGCGTTGGAGATGTCCAGAGGACAGCTGCTGGGGAGGATGCGGTGGCTGGTGTTAATGAGACAGTGCACCCTTGTGGCTGTGTTTGTGTAAGCCTCTGACTTTTTTCACCTTTTTGCTGCACATGGTGAGACCCTCTGACCACCTTCCCCCCTCTCCTTATGCTGGGTGCTAAAAGCAGAGAGGAATCCCATTGTCGGTGTTTGCCGCAGGGTGCTTTGATTCTTCACCTGCCAGGATCAAGCAGTAGGAGGCAGCATCTCTGCGATGCCTCCCAGGGGTGCTGGATTGTGGTTCCCATGTGACTGGCTCAGACTCTGCGATGAAATCAGTGCCATCTGCTGAGGCTGTAGAGTGGCAGCCTGCGATCTAGAACATGTAGAGAGTCATCTAACCGGGAGCTGACAGTGGGTGAAATAACGATTGATCGGTATCTCTGGTACAATGCCGCTGCATTTCCATGTGCAGCCACCCATGAGTCAGACGATGGCCTGAAATCACTGGTAGAGCAGGACAGAGATGTCAGCCATATGGCTGCTGCTAGCATAGTTTCAACCTTAGTGTAGATGGGGCTGCTGAGGTAGACCCGCTCTGACTAGCTGGACATGTTTTTAATTTCCTGCCCCCTTCCCCATCTATCCTGTCATGTCGCCTCCGCTCTCTGTTTTTAAGCTTTCGTTTGCTAGCCAGACCAGGGAGGGGACTAGGTATTTGTGATGCTGAGTGGGCAGCTGTGGAGGGAGGAGGAGTTGTGTTCTGCAAATATGGATATTATCAATGTGACTAGAGCTGAACAAAAAGTGACTCCAAAGGCCACGGTGCTAATGAATGCTGGGGGCTCTCTGTTGAGTGTCTGCCCTTCCTCTTTGCCGTGTCTAGGCAGTGCAAGCAGGAAAGGCAATGTGCCAGTTTCCAAGCAGAATAAGTTTCCCATTATAGCCAGTAAAACCAGCAGATCAAATAAACGTGTTAGTCTCTAAGGTGCCACAAATCCTCCTTTTCTTTTTGTGGGGGAGCTAGCGAGAGGGGTTGCATGGGGCTAAGGGAGTGAGGCTGGGGAGGTAGGTTGAGCAGTAGGACAGGGGAGTGCAGGCTCACTCCTACTCCAGCCCTTCGCTGCCTGGGCTTTGAGCTGGCTGTGGTGTGAAGGAGGCAATCTCTGTCAGTGTCCTTTGGCAAAAGTCACATAATGTGTCTCCTTTTTAATATAAAACTTGCTGGTATTGGGAATTCAGACCCTGGTCCAGCACCGTTCCAAAGCACTTGCAAAACTTCAAGCACGTGCTAAAGTGCTTTGCTGGATGGGGGCCTTAGTCTGGAGATGCGGGGGCCTAAAGTCTGAAGGGTCACTTCCCAGCCCTTTCGGAGCTGGAGGGAGTGGAGGAAAGGAGAGATCCCAGGCAGTGTTTCATGTGTAACTGCATCCAGCTCCTAAACTCCTCAACAGCTTGACTTCGAGCGTCCCTGAAAATGCACTCTTCACCGTGCGTGTGCGCTGTACATTAGCGCTGATGCACATTACTCAGACCAAAGAAAGGGATCTTATCCCTGCTATAACCGCAAACCTCAGTGCAGCCTTAGCCATAGACTCTCCGTCACACGCTGTCACAATGGACTGTCTGGGATGCTCTCATTAGGGGTCAGGAGGTATTTTCATCCAAAGCCTGTTTTCAGGCAATTAGAGCTTCTGCAGACAAGTCCCCTTTGGGCAGCCGTTTCAGAGAAGGCTGTGCACTAGTTAAGATACAGTCTGTCGTGGAAGCATCAGACTTTCCCTGAACCCAGCCCTCCAAGCGGGCTTTGAAGTTGGAGGAAATTTGTTTAGAAATAATGTAATTAAAATATTTTTTCCAATACATTTTAGCATAAAAGTTGAGCACAACACAGAAAGATACAGAAAGCACAGAGGCCAAGAGCAAACACAGCTACTCATATCTATGCTAAGGAGAGGACTCCTCCGAAGAAGAAATCATTGTTAGTACTGTCTCATCAGGAACCCATCTCATCATGGGTTTTAAGTCCTGCTTATACGCTGGGGTGACTAGATGCAGTTACGTTGCCAGTATTGTAAGGTATCTGGTTAATGCTTATAATACAGCGGTTTGCTAATATACAGTGCTAATAACACAGAGGACTGCTAGCTCTCCCCTACAAAAGGTATTAAGGAGAAATGGACAAGAACAAACCTTGAAGCATAAAATTATATTGTGTGTGGGGCATAGGCCCTGCGTTTTACTTTTCCCCACGGGGGAACGCCCGAGACCCCGCCCCACTCCACCCCCTCCCCCGAGGCCCAACACTTGCCCCATCTCTTCCTGCCCCCACTCCGCCCGCTCCTTGAGGCCCCCGCTCGTTGCTCTCCGCCCTCCCCCAAGCCCCTCCCCAAGTCGCCAGGCAGCTGTGCCTATGGTATGTGGCATGCTTGTCTGGTAACACTTCCAGAGGCAAATGGCAGCAGCATGGTATCTGGATCCCCCAGTGCAGACCAGTTAGCCTAGCTGTCCCTTATTGAGCTCTGTGGGTCTGGGCCCTCGCTGTGTCTCCCCCACTCACCCTCCCTGGGCCTGACTGCATGTGTCGTTGGGAGGCCGCCTGGAGGGAGCGTGCGTAATTCCACACTGCTAACCCGGAGCGGAGGGAGGGAGCATCTCTCCAGTTGGGGCCCCACCAGGGCCACAGCCTCAGATGCCTCTGTCTTCCCTGCCAGGACCACTGCATCGGAAGGTGCCCAGCACACCTGGCAGTGTTTAACGCTGCCAGCCCGTCCCCTGCTTTTGCCTTTGGGGCTCACCTGTCCCATGTTGTGCGTTGTGTGCGGGTTAACAGAACCCGTGCTGTGTGGTTCCATCACACAGGCTTCCAAGCGTACCTGAACCTAGCCTATTCCTAAACACAAAGAAGCAAAAATCAAAGGGATTCTGTGTTTAAAAATAAATAAATCCCTGAAAGAAAGGCTGAGATGGTAAAAACCCTGTGACCCATGTCACCCCCCAGCAGCCCCAAATCCAGCCCTCCCTGCCGTTGCCATGCTTGGCCCTTTGCAGTGGATGGGGGTGGGGGGCCCAGGCATGGGACTTACCTTGCATGCATGCAACTCTGTGTGGTAGAGTGCAGGGTGTGGGAGAACCTGGAATGGGATGTGGGGGTCTTCAGTTTCCCAGCTTCCCCACTCTGCAGCCGGGGGGGCGGGGGGGCACTGTGGAGGCTCCTGTGTATGCTGCAGCATCCCCACCCCATGTCCCACGGAGAGCGCTTGGTGTGGCTGTTTTTAACATGGGCACAGCAACAAAATTTTCCTAATTTTGTTCAGAGGAACGGCTGGACCGTTTTATCTGAAACCTCCCAGAACACGTCAGGCTGAGGCAGACACCTGGCAAGGAACGTTTCAGACTGAATGGTTAAATGTTGGCAAAGTTATAAGAAATTGAAAGAAGGATCTTATAATGGAAAGTATCTGGCAGCCTTAACGGTCATCATTGCTACCTGCACTGTCTGTAAAAGCTTGGTCTATTTTTTTCTCAGTCCTGATGGGCTGAAACATCATCTGACCTAAAGCCTTTGGGCCCAGATTGCCTGGAAAATCAGCCTTAATGTTAGTTTAAAGTTTAATGTTGTTTAAATCCTTAAATCAGGGTTTTTCCCTGTGCAATACAACGTGCTTTTTGGCAGTGCTGCTGACTATTATTCTTACTGTGCAAAGTGGTGGGAAAAAGTCATGTTCTTTTACATTTAAGCAGCTCTCTAAGCAGAGGTTAGCAGAGAAGCCTCTAGTACCGCTCGCTGGGCTGCAGCTCCTGCTCTGCCGTTTCCGAGCTGCCGCCACGTAGTCCATGAGGATTGGATATTTTTGAAGGGGAAACTCGCCCCTTGAGGAGCAGATTTCACCTGGGGATGGTGTGAAACAGCGGGGCTGCAGCCCCCTTCTCCGTACAGATTGTGGGTGAAGCAAGGCTGGCAGGGCCATGCTCAGAGGTGGACCAATGGCAGGGCCCTCCAAGGCTGAGCCTGAGCACCAAGACGGCTCAGGTACCTGCCGCTGCTTGTGCACACACGGCACTTGGGGACAGGTGCTGACCCCCAGTGCAGAATGGAGGTGTTCCTCTACGCAGAGGGGCAGGGTTGGCAGCACAATAACACTGCTGGACCCCGCTACTTCAGCACTGCCTGCATGCATGGAGTTTAGCTCCTGTTTGGGGCAAGGCAGACCAGGGAAGGGGTGGGGCAGGGGCCGTTCTAGCTTTAGGGAGACTAAGCAGCTGCCTAAAGCTGCAGATTTGGCCCAGCTGCCCCTCCGTCATGACAGAGAGCAGCTAGGCCAAATCTCTGTGTCATTGCGACCCTGTGTGCCAGGTCACAACACCACTCACTCAAATTTGGCCTGGCCACCCCTCCATCATGACTAGCTGCCCTAGGCCTAGGAGGAGGGGTGCAGCACACTGAAGTTTTGTCTACCACTCCAGATTGTCTTGAGTGGCCTCTGTCTTCCACTCTGTGGATCAGCCCATTATCAGCCTGAGGGAGGGACTGCAGAACAGCTCCTCATGCCACTGGAGAATTTCTCCCCAGCCCATGGTCCTGAGGGAGATCCCCAGTGCACGAGCTGAGCTGGGGCTGGACCTGGCGCCAGGCAAAGGGCAGGCTCTCTGTGGATCAGGCCCTACGTGAGCGTGGGCCCTCCTCCTTGCTGAGAGCTAGTGGAACTCCAGCTCTGGCGGAAGCCCTAGGCTCTGGAGTGGGTCATCAGTGGTATGTGAAGAGACAAGATGCTAACCTGGGGCGGACGCTGCTCGCTGCCCAGGATCATAGCTGGTTTCTGCACCAATCTGCTTGTTAAGGCCTCTGCCCTGAGCCGTGACTGGAGGCCTTCCTGGGGTGCGTGAATGGCTCTCCTGGTCCGGATCTTGCTGTGCTGCCCTCTTGGACCTGCCTGCTGAGGTTGCCTCCTGGTTCTCTCCCCTTGACGGCTCTCTTTTGTAATCTCCCCGCAGAAACGCTAATGGACTCCACCACGGCGACGGCAGAGCTGGGCTGGACAGTGCATCCTCCCTCAGGGGTGAGTTCTCTGTTCTTCTCGGGATTGAAGGGAACAGTGGTGTAGGACCCAGATTGGGGCAGATTAACAATCCTAGATGTTACTGTTTACTAAAAGAGATTCACTGAAATAGGGCCAAAACCAAAACAAGCAGACGGCAAAAATGTTCCCCCCCAAATTCCTGAATTCTGAGATTTTGAAAATGTTTGATATGGGGTAAGATTTTAAAAAGCATCTGCGTGATTAGGAGCCGAATTCTCATTGGCTGTCAATTGGACTGAAACGCCTAAGGGGCTAAATCCCTTTTGAAAACAGCGGTCAGGTGCTTTTGAAGCTGTAGCCCACTCTCCGTAGTCGCTGAAATGCTCAGAGCGGGGTGGGAGATTCAGCAAATGCTTCATCACAAAATTTCCCAGAACTTTTTTTTTTTAATTGTCAAAATGTGAGAAATGTCAGTTGTTCGGGTTGGAAAAAGGCGTGGCCAGGAACACTGAACCCAGACACATCCGCTGCAGGCCCAGGGCCTGGCATGAATTGGTGAGAATGGCAAGTGAAACTGGCCTGGCTTCTCTGGCTGGTCGGGAAGCAGCCAGAGCTAGACAGCTCAGCTCCTGCCAAGTAGCTGCAGAAGGCGTGGCAGAGGGGTCCTGCCTTTCCCCTCTCCATAAGGGATCATGGCATCTCCTCCTGGCAATAAGTGCTGCAGTCTTAGGAAATTAGCACCAAGGAAGCCAGTCACTGTGGGCCAGATCTGACAGTGGTGACGCCCTGTCTGCTCGCAGCAATGGGAGCTTGCTGGAGGAAGTACTGAGTAACACCCAGTAAGGGCCTGGGCACTTGGGTCTTTAAGTGGCGCACACGTCCAAGGAAGTTCAGTGGGGTAATCTGGACTCTCCCTACACTCCACTCCAACCAGACTACTCTCACGGTGAACCAGATCCTGGGGGCCTTACTCAGACAAACTCCATCCGACTTCCAGGGGTGTATGACTCCAGACTCAGCCCTGGCCTGGAGGTTGTGAAGGACACCAGAGAAGCGCTGGGTCTGTTCTGTGCTCTCCCATAACACAAAGATCCATTTGAAGAAATGAAGAGAAACACGGCGGCGCAGGTGGGCCTGCAGGGTTTGAGCACCGTGTTCACTTGTCCCTGCCTGGCAGCTGGGAGCAGCCCGTGTTCACTGCAGATGACTCTCTGGGGCTGGGGCGAGGTGTTGTCAGTGGAGGGCCCTGGATTCTGGGCTGTGCTGACTGAGCCCAGTTTGGTGACTGTGTGTGCGTTGAGAGACTCTATTCCGTCGGGTCTGTGGGGCTGAGCTGGCAGGCTCCAGGAGAAGTATGACAGGCACACGGAGGCCAGGGTGTGTCTGCATGGCAAGTGCAGAAGCTGTGCACCCGCCCCAGGGCTCACCCCAAAGCCATGGTGACAGAGACACCACGCCGGAGTACACATCCCTCGGCCATTTCCCCTTGCCTGGGGGAGGAGGAATTTCCTGTCCCGCAGCAGCAAACTACAAGACCCCCATGTTGGCAGTTGGCTCAGCTGTGACGGCAGAGCACTTTGGAGGAGAGCTCCGACTAAGGCTCTCATTCCCACCTGCTCCTGTGTCCTCACACCCAAGCAGTGTAAGGGGAGTTCTTACTACCGTGACTGGCACCTGGTGCCAGTGCTGTGGGATCTCAGCTGGACCGAAAGCCTCAATTCGAACCATTTGGCTCAGTGCAGGAAGTGCAGAGGCATATGACAGGCAGTCAGGGAAGCACTGGATGGTGACTCGGGAGAAGATCCAGATCTGAGATGTTGTTACTTAACCACCCAGTTCCTGGGGCTGTGCTGAAGGCCAGAAACCCTGCCACACCCAGACTGAATTCCCCTGCTGTAGTGCGGAAGGTCTTGGCGCTGACAGGAGGGAGTATGCTGGTGTGGTTAAAGCATGGGGTGCAAGGTGGGCCGATGTGGGGTCCATCTGCAGCGCCACCACAGACTGGGGAAAGGCGCGGCCCCTCTCGGCACCTCAGCTCCCTGGCCACAGGGCCCTGCCTCCTGTGCGGGAGGCTGCGTTGCTACGGAGGTGCTGTACCAGGCATGGTGTTATTGCCCAGCATCCACTGCAGTCTCCCACCTGCCTTGGGCACTGACAGGGCTCTCTGAGGGTGCGGGGGGATCTGCCCTAGAGCCAGGGGCCTGGCCTGCAGCCACAGCTGGGGCATTGCCAGGCCACTCGAGGAGCCTCACTAGGGATTCTTTCTGAAGGCGCAGACAACCCGCACTCTGGGCTCTCCAGCCCCGCGTCCCTGCTCCCCCACAGCTCTGGGATCACCAGGGACTGGAGACGGCCTGGGGAACACCAGAGGCACAGAGAGCTTGGCGGACCCCAGAGATGCAGGCGGCTTGGCTTCCCGTTGGCCTCAATTGCCCTGACCTGCTTTGCCCTAACCTGACATGTTCGATCACAGGGGCCTGGGCCAATACACACCCAGCATGTGTGAGGGGATGGGGACCGGGCCAATACACTCTCCTGCAGAACCCACCTGTATTTGTTGTGATTTTTCGGTTGCTTTTCTGTGCTACTTGCCCCTGTGATTTGGTGCCACTGCCTTTGTAAGACACCGGGACAGTTTTCTTCTGGATGATAATGCTGGAAGAGCTGTATTTCATGCAGGGCAGGGAAGTTCCCGTCAATAGATTTTGTGACTGAATGTTCATCTGCTTCCTCTTTATCCCTCCTGGCCACTCAGCATTGCTAACAGCCAGTGACTGAAATGTGTGGCAAAACCTGCTGCAGTTTTCCACTGCAATATAGATGATAGTGAGAAATAAAATCTGTGGAAGCAGATTTGTGGACAGTGCAAATGAGGAAAATTGGAACTATGTGAGGATCATGTGGCTGCCTTTATGTGAGTGCCTCCACTGGGTATTTAGCCTAAACGTGCGCGGCGCAATCTCGGTGCCTAGCACTGTAGGGCCTGAATGTCTCTCGTGAGGCTTTTCATAGCCTGAAGGGCCAGGGCCGTCGGGCAGGTGTGCTCTGGCAGCTCTCCGAGAGTTAGCATTGAATTTCTGCTGGCGGCAAGCGGTGGAGGGGTTCGCTCTGGGAATGATGAGAGCTCTGGCTAGTGCCTTGTGCTGGGTAAGGCAGTCCTGTTTTCAGGGAGGGCGTCTTCCCAACACATCAGGTTTCACGTCCATGGGAAACTGTTTGTTTGGCTTCTCAGTGAGCAGGCTTATGGATACGCCATTCCAGCTGCCTGGGATTTTGTCACTAGTGCCTACTAGATTCCCCCTCTTGCTGCACTCCAAGCTGTAGCTCACGAAAGCTTATACTCAAATTTTTTAGTCTCTAAGGTGCCACAAGTCCTCCTTTTCTTTCTCCAAGCGGAGTGTGCCGCTCAGCGTTTCCAAAGACTCTCAGTGCCTCATGCAGCTCCCCGCTTGCAGCAGGAACCTGGCAACCCTGGACCCCGCTGCTTCCTGCGGCTACAATCCATGGTGCTGGTTCCTGCCTGTGCCATGGGAAAGACGCTGGCTTAGGTGTTGTGGGTGGGATGGGGCCACCGCTGGATGCTGCACCCTGTCTGGCCTTGACAAAGCCATGGGAGGAGCTCTGCTTTCTTGGGACAGCTCAGTTGATGGCTAAGCCTCCTCCCAGCCAGTGTCCCTCTCACATCTGTGCACACCACAAATGAACAACTCGTGTGCCTGCCCCAGCCCCGGCCTGCTGGGTAGCCATGCGTTCCTGCTCCAGGGTGTGCTCAGCGCCACCTGTGCCGAAGGGAGACGTCCCCAAATGTTGACCGGTTTCTCCCCTGAGAAGGAGCCTTCAGGCCCCTGCAAGGATCCGGGAGCCAGGGGCAGCAGAGGGGCAAAGGGCTTTCTTTAGCAAGCACAAGGATTTGGGGCGTGTCCATTCACTCTGTGGCAAGGAGAACCGTGTCTTTCGCTTGCCTTCCACCTGGGCTCCATTGATGGCATGTTCAGCAGCAGCCTGGATATTCAGCACTGGGGTGGAGTTTTGCCACATCCAAGGCAAAGAGAACCTTTCTTTTGCCCTCTCTCTGGATGTACTGGGCTCTGTGGAGGGGAGGGAGCCCCACGCACAGACGAGGGAACATTGTTTGCGGGGCTCAGCTTTGTCAAATCAGTGCCTTTCCCAGAGCTGAAAGCCAGGCCTCCACTGCAGCATTGGTTCCACATTGGGAACCAGAGGCTGGAGAGAGCTTGGAGAACAACAGGTGCCAGGGGTTGGAAAACAAACCTTGCCAGGTGTGGAAGGCTCAGGGGACTGGGCAGGGTCAGTCTGGAGAGGAGGCAGCTAAGGGAGATGTAATAATGGCCTTTAGATCTGCCAGGAGACCTTGTGCAGGAGACAGACTCAGCTATTGCCGTTAGTCCCCAGGGATGGTGCCACAGCATGTGGATGAGCCTGCCACAGGGAAAGCCCAGGGAAATAGCAGGGGAAACATCCCAAATATGACTGCATAGGGAGACCCTGGTGTCCTCTCCACCACCAAGTCCCAGTCCCTGGGGGAGCTTTAGAAAGCATGCCATCAGCCCTGCACCCAGGCCCTGAGCAATGGATCAGTCACTAGGAGCCCAGATGTATTTCCTGGGTGTTACCTGGGTCCTGGGTCTCCTCTCTCAGCCCCTGGAGTGAGTTAGGAGGTGCTGAGGTGCTCGTCAAGCCAGCCAGCTCTGCTGGCTGTTGGGGTCAGAGTTTCAGCAGCCAGCCTCTTCCCTTGAGAACATCCAACCTGCTGGGCGCAGAAGGTCTTGACTGTCTGCCCCAGTGGGCTTGAAAACTGGGGACAAAGAACTGTTTTCCTGTGCGTCAGTGTAGCGTGTTGCCCAGACTGACCTGAGGGGCTGTGGAAAGAGGGAGCAGGGACACAGGACAGGGTGAGGTGAGGTCGGTGGGCAGTCAGTCTTGGTCAGGGTATTGCTGTTATTTATTTGGATTACCATCATGCCGAGGACAGTCCTGGCCCAGGCCCCCATGGAGCCAGGTGCTGTACGAACGTAGAATACCAGCAGGTCCTGGGCTCAAAGAGCTGCCTATCTAGATGAATTTGGTGGGTTTGGGGGTGGGGGCATGAGAGGTGGGGAGATTAGGGGAGGGGGATAGGAAGCAGCCATAAAACAAGAAGGGACCGTCCCAGTCACACATGCCAAATGTCTAGAGAGGTTGTTTTCCTTGTAGGTTTGTTCCATGTCCGATGTGAGGTGAGTTTGTGGCTCTCAGTCAGGGCAGTGGTCCCCAAACTGTGTGTGGGGGTGGAGGAACATCCGGGAGCACATGGTAGGACTCATGCCAGCCCCCATGTGGTGGCAGGGGCGGGGTGCACCACCCAGCCCCGCTCTGTGCCCAACTCCACTCCAGCCTAGCCCCCAGCTGCAGCTCTGGCCCCTGCTCAGCTCCCAGCCCTTGGCCACGGCCCTGCTCCTGGTCACAGCTCGGCCACTGGCCCCTGCTACTGGTCCCCGCTCCTGGCCGCGGCTCCACCCCCAGCTGCCGCCACCGGCCACAACTGTGCTCCCAGCCTGGGGAGGCGCGAACACATTCCATTACTGGTAAGAGGGGCGCGAGAGGAAAAGTTTGGGCACTGCTGGTTAAGGGCTCAGTGCCTTTTGCACAGGTCGGCCCTGACTCCCTTCCTTGCTGGCAGCCTCAGGACAGAGGCTGAGGAGTGACTGAGCTCCCCTCTCCTCTCCGAGGGGCCCCCCTGCCTCAGCCATGTGCTCAGCGTGGGGAAGCTTGGCTGCCCCCTCTGCTCATGTTGCTGCTGCTAAACCAGACACTTTCCATTTCCTGGGCTGCTAATCGGCGCCTTCCACTAGTGCTGACGGCCCTGGCCTCTCGGCCAAGGTTCAGCCTGGAAAAGGATTTTACCTCCAAGTTAGGAACTCCTGAGAAAGCAGGTTCCCGTGGAATGTCTGCCCCCTTTGTAACCACGGTGGGACCAGTGGGAGATATCTGCAAAAGGCATCGTGTTACTTTACTACGAGGCCGGACCGTTAACAGGCCCCTGCTGGAGAGGATCCCTGGTAAAGACATGACCTACTCGCAGATGGGATTCACGTCCCTGTCGCAGCCTCACCACACAGCCCCCAGAATGCCATGCACACACCACCCCCGATCCATCTCCTGGGAACCGAGCATGGGGCTGGGCATTAAACCCTATTCACAAACCAGAGCAGCTCCCTGCGGACAAGGCAGAGGCCGGGCCTCAGCCCAGGGGCTAAGTGTTTAATTAGGGTTTCTGCTACATTTCAAGCAGTTAAAGGAGCCCTGACAAGTAGTTTGGAGTGAATAGTTCTCCTTCAGCACCTTAACACTGGTCTAATCTGGATGGCGAATGCCCTTTGTGATGTGTTTGAACCCTACCCAGCCTGGCACTGGGATCAAAACTCTAGTCCCTGTTTGGGTTGGACCTACCCTGCCTAGCCCAGAGCTTTCCTGCTGGTGCAGCGGGAGCAGCATGTCCCAGGAGCTGTGCAAGCGTCCCGGGAATGCTAGCGCAGAGGCAGGGAAGCTTGGAAGGGGGAGCCGGGTGTCCCAGAGGGGAGAGTGAGTGATGTTCACCAGCCTGACCAGGCCAAAGCCCAGGTGGGTGGCGGGCGTGGGGTAGGGTGGGGAGGGGAGGGGAGGGATCTGTTTCAGCTTCCCAGGTGATGATCTCCCAGCCAGCGGGGAGCGAAGCTACAACAAACAAATGCCTGGCCCGGCTGGCCGTGCCCCTTGAAGGTGAGCAGGGCGGCCCCTGCTGACGGGTCCCTCTCCTCGTCAGGAATGGGACACACTCTGCCAGGCTCACTAGTTCTTGTCTCTGCAGAACGGGGCGGAGGCCTGCTCTCCCCCACCCACTACTTTGCAGGCTGTTCTTGGAAGGCTGTCCCAGAATGGGGTGTAAGGTGCCCCCGCCCCCCCATGGTAGGTCCTGCAAAATCTCAGGCTGCCTTTCCCGGCAGAGCGGGGCTGCGAGCGAGAAGGAACTACTGCACTGACATCCTAATGGCAAAGGGGCTGGCGGGGCAGCTCATTCCTTTAGCAGAGCCCACTTCCTGGGGGCACGGGGCCTCCTAAAACGTGTATCATTGTAACCCACTGCTGTGTGTGTTCCAGGTTCCCCTCGGGGAATCTGCAGAGGACAGGAGTCTGCTGCAGCCCGAGCCAGGAAGCTTGGCTCTTTAGTTCAGGCTGTATTTAGTTTTGGAGGGCCACAGTTCAGCACCTATGTGCTGGCCAAGAGAGCAGCCATCACATGCTGTTCTTATTGACTGTGCTATTGGGCCAGGGATCAGTCAGGGACTCTGGAGTTTCTCACTTCTTGGGTGCTGGGTGAGTCCAGCCCAGGCTGATGCCTTGTGTAAAATGAGCCAACAGGTCTCAATCTAGTTCCTAGTATCCCTGTTATACAAGGAACTGTCCCACGTGGCACTAATGGAACCCTTTATGGAAGGCTTTGAAGAGGCAATGGGCCCCGGAGCCCAAATTCCACTGTCAACCCCAAGCTTCAGGCCAAGGTTGCAGGCGGAGTGGGAGCTTGCGCTGCCCCCGTGGTGTCTGTTCTGTGTGGAACAGAGCCCTTTGGTCTGCACGGGCCCTGCTGATGCAGCACCTGGCACAGCGCATGCACGTTCTCTCACTCAGCTTCAGAAAAGGAAAGTAGACAATGATGCATTAGTAGCAGCATTGCCAGCAGATCGAGGGAAGTGATTATTCCCCTCTATTTGGAACTGGTGAGGTCCCATCTGGAGTATTGTGTCCAGTTTTGGTCCCTCTCCTACAGAAAGGATGTGGACATATTGGAGAGAGTCCAGCGGAGGGCAACGAAAATGATCAGGGGGCTGGGGCACATGACTTACAAGGAGAGGCTGAGGGAATTGGGCTTGTTTAGTCTGCAGAAGAGAAGAATGAGGGGGGATTTGATAGCAGCCTTCAACTACCTGAAAGGGGGTTCCAAAGAGGATGGATCTAGACTGTTCTCAGTGGTAGCAGATGACAGAACAAGGAGTAATGGTTTCAAGTTGCAGTGGGGGACGTCTAGGCTGGATATTAGGAAACACTATTTCACTAGGAGGGTGGTGAAGCACTGGAATGAGCTACCTAGGGAGGTGGTGGAATCTCCATCCTTAGAGGTTTTTAAGGTCAGGCTTGACAAAGCCCTGGCTGGGATGATTTAGTTGGGGATTGGGCCTGCTTTGAGCAGGGGGTTGGTCTAGATGACCTTCTGAGGTCTCTTCCAGCCCTAATCTTCTATGATTCTGTGTTACAGCCACATTTTTCTCTCTGGACCATGCAAGGCGCAGTGCTGGGTTGGGGCAGCGTCCTCTACAACACAGCATCCTTCCCATCTCGGGGTGGGGCCAGGAGGCAGAGTTACGGATGAGTTTATTCACCAGGCCCCCAGGACAGACAGGGAGATGCAGAGCTGAGACGGCATTTTACTTGGAGAAGAAATATGGAAACACACAGTACATTTCGGAGACATCTGTCTCCATCATAAAGGAGCATTGAAAGGCACAAATACACTGAAGTCAATGGGAGTTTTGCCATTCACTGCAGTGAAGCCAGGATTTCACCCCTGGAGTCTGACCGTCAGTTGTACCTGTGTAATGGTGAAACAGTCATTCACTCCCTTTGCCCAGCTGTAAGTGACGGCTCAGGGTGGAAGTAATGGAGACTCTGGCCCTTCTTGGTTTTCTTTGCAATTTACTTTTTAAAATATCAAGTACCCTTTTCCCTGTGACAGTGGAATGAGCCAGGAGGTGAGAGCCCTTCTAACAGAGGCCCAGGCTGTGCTAGACACATGTAGGTACTTTAATGACCTTGAAGAGTCTCCTCTGCCAATCAGTGCATGTATTTCCCACTAACACGAGTGGAAACCAAGTAACCACCCGGGAGAAGAGAGCCCCTAGCCAGTGTGGTGGCTTTGTCCTGTCCCAGCAGCGGCAGTGTAGCCTGAGTGCACCACGTATCCTTTGGCTGCTCCCTCCCCAGCTCCCTCCTTTACTGCATCAGCCATTCCCAGCACCTGGCTGCGCAGCGCGTTAGATGAGCATGAAGCATTTGAGGCTTGTGCCCTGGCTCAGGGAGCACGGAGACTGGGAGGGACCCAGTGTACGCTGGCATTGGACTCTGGGGTGGCTGCACCTAGCCACAGCCCTAGTGTAGATACAATTGACCCTGGTGCAGCGCAGTTTGTACCGATGCAGCTGACCCCACATTGAAATGGGCTTCTCCTCTACCTCCAGGCAGCCTGAGTCTTTGTCTATCAGGGGGTGGGGAGAGGCAGAGATGTGCCCCCACCGGGTATGTAAACGGGCGTAAGCCGACTGCCAGTGAATGTAAATGCAATGCAGCCCAGTGACTCTTTGTGTCCCATCCATAGTGGGAAGAGGTGAGCGGATATGACGAGAACATGAACACGATCAGGACGTACCAGGTGTGCAACGTCTTTGAGTCCAATCAGAACAACTGGCTGCGGACCAAGTACATACGGAGGAGAGGAGCTCACCGCATCCACGTGGAGATGAAATTCTCCGTCCGGGACTGCAGCAGCATCCCAAACGTTCCTGGCTCCTGCAAGGAGACCTTCAATCTCTACTACTTCGAATCTGACTTTGACTCGGCCACCAAGACCTTTCCCAACTGGATGGAGAACCCCTGGGCAAAGGTGGACACCATCGCGGCCGATGAGAGCTTCTCCCAGGTGGACCTGGGTGGCCGCGTGATGAAGATCAACACCGAGGTGCGCAGCTTTGGGCCGGTCTCCAAGAATGGATTCTATCTCGCATTCCAGGACTATGGGGGCTGCATGTCCTTAATTGCTGTCCGGGTCTTCTACCGCAAGTGCCCCCGAGTGATCCAGAACGGCGCTGTGTTTCAGGAGACGCTCTCTGGAGCAGAGAGCACTTCACTGGTGGCGGCCAGAGGGTCGTGCATTACCAACGCAGAGGAGGTCGATGTCCCCATCAAGCTGTACTGCAATGGGGACGGGGAGTGGCTGGTGCCCATTGGACGGTGCATGTGCAAAGCTGGCTATGAATCGGTGGAGAACGGGACCATCTGCAGAGGTAACCATTTTTCGTTGCTTTTGTTAGGATGCTGTGTCCTTAGCATGGGAACCTGTGATTGCGCCGGGCCAGGGCACATAGGCCACAGCCCCCTGGCTCTTGAAGGTGCCTCATCATGCTGCTTCTCCTGCAGCCAGAGGGAGGTTGGCTGCCACAGATTCGTTCACATGATGTTAGCAAACCTACCCTGCGCAGTGGCTTTGTCCTGCCTCTGCAGTGGCAGCATAGCCTGAGTGCACCATGTATCCTTTGGCTGCTCCCTCCCCAGCTCCCTCCTTCATTGCATCAGCCATTCGCAGCACCTGCCTGCCGGGCAGTGGCTCTTTGGCAAACTGTTGGTGACTGGGATTTGTAGGCGATATTGTAGGCCCTGCTTCCTGGCACTGGAGGCGGGTGGGAGAACCTGGGTTGCTCAGGGTGAGAATTAGGATTTGTAGCTTTAATCTGCAGCTCTGTCAACCTGACAGTGTCCTCCGCAGCCAGGGAGGGGAACAATAGGAGAACAGCCCAAACAAAGGCCCAAGGGAGCACACGCTCTGCCTAGAGCAACAGATGGGCCTCGCTGTGAGGGCTGAAGCAGTGTGCGTGTGCGGCTGGTCACTTCCCCTTTGTTCTTCCTATGGAGAGCTTTCCCTGCTCTTGCCTGCACTGGGCAGCACGATCCAGTCCCTTCCATTCATTCTGCAGGCTCTTCATGATCTCTGTGAGAGCTGGCCATTGGTTCTAAACATGCATCTGGCTGGCTGATCTCCATACACCTCTCTGTCGTTGGCTGATTTCCCATCACTATGGTCCCTGTTCATAGCCTGCTTGGACTGCCTGTCCTTGTGCCTCGGGACACCATGAACACATGCTCCTTCTAGCTAAGCTTCTGCTCACACCTGTGCACTCCTGTCTTTCTGAGCACGCCTGCCCATTTGTGCCTGAGTCGGGTGCCCGCTGGTGTGTACGGTGGCCAGGCTTGCACTCCCGAGCCATTTGAGGGACACGCACACACAGACATGGCGTGTTCCATGTTCAGTGCCCGCGCCATGCATGCTGATCTCCCAGATAATCTGCTGTGCTTCACCTGGGAAAATGCCAAGTGGAAGGCTCACCCTCGACTGGCTAGGGGGTCCTGGCATTGCCTGATTACAGTACCTGTGAGTCGTGCAACTCAAGGATGCCAGTAGCTCTTAGCATTGCAGGGCTGGGTTACGCTAGCCAATCAGAACAGGTGGCGAAAGGATGGGTGGCCAGAGTCCCTCCCTGCAGCAGCAGGATCTGAAGGGGAGTCCATTCTTAGGGAGAATTGTGATCCAAAGGAATTATGTTTAGACTGTAACAGGACATCCAGACTATGGAGCAATGTCTAACAGAGGTACTGCTAGGAGTGGCTGCAATCTGGTCCCTTACTGTGGCGGGGAGGGGAGAGCAGCAGGAGAGGGTCACCCAGGAATGAATAACTTTCATTTGCTCCCCCCGTAATTCTTTCTGGCCTTCCAGCCTCCTCCCCCAGTTCCACTGCTCTCTTCCCCCCATGTCTTCAGGTCCGCTCACACTCCTGGTGCCAGCTCCCATCTTAGCTGCTGCTTCTTGGAGATAAAGTTTCACTTGCAATTGCCTGGAGGCTCAGGGGAATCACACATTCCTCAGCAGATAGGCAGGCCCTGGGTGAACCAGCAAGGTACAAACACAGTAGAGACCACCAGGACTAGGGCCTCCTGCAGGCACAGAAAGTCAAGGTCTGCCAGTCCCACTCACTGCTCAGAGGAGAACTCTCCCTCAAGGTCCCAGCCAGCATGATCCTCCCTCGCTCTCCGCTGGCACTTTGTGTATCCCTGAGAACTCCACAATTCGCCCCTTCTGCCCCATGGGAAGGGTACTGGAGAGGGGCTGCACTGCGACTGGAATACAGCTGAATCAGCGTGACTTCCACTGGGGTTTGCTGAGGGTTCGGGCTGGAGCAGCTCTGCCTTCCCCAGTCCTGGGGTGTGGCAGGAAATGGGCTCGGGGTCACCTTGGCCTTCCCAATGGTCCGACAGAGCCCGGGTCTTGCTGCTCACAGCTCCTGCTAAAGGAACCTGAGTCATGTGCTGCAGGTGGGGTGGGGGCAGGGTGGGTGCTCTGAGTTACCTGGCTGGAGGCGTCAAGGATTTGGATGTGGTTGTTCACTGTTTTTCTGCTGTAACACAATAAGTGTAAGTCAAGTTTTTCTGTTCTCTGTCAGCTGTGGTCATTGAAGGGCCCAAAAGATCTGAGGGCTGGTTCTTTGGTTAATCACTGTGGGCATGTCTGGATTAACTCATCAGTTAATGGGAACATTCTACATCCTGGTCCTCAGTGCAGAACCCGCCTTTGTCTGCAGCGGAGGACTGAGGCATCAGCAGAGTTGTGCGTGGAGCTGGGTGGGCAGCTGCACGGCAGGGTGAGGGGCTTTGGTGGAGGAGCAGATGTACAGGGGAAGAGTGCAGAGTGTCCTTGCACTGTGCCAAACTCCAGCCGATTGTTTTGGTGACCAGGTGGAACCGTGGAGGGTCACCCCACTGTGTGCTCCCTTGTCTGTTTCCACCAGCCCCTCCAGAGTGCTGCCTAGAGCCCAACCATGGCGTAGAGGTGACAGTGCTGACGTAATAGACTTAGGCTTCTGCGAGGCGTTTGACTTGGTACCGTGGGACATTTTGATTTAAAAACTAGAGAGGTATAAGAGTATCATGGCGCACATTAAAAGGGTTAAAAGCTGGCTAACTGATTGGTCTCAAAATGTGATGGTCAGTGGTGAATTGTCATTGAACAGGTGGGTTTCTAGTGGGATCCCATAGGGATCAGTTCTTAGCCCTACATTACTTAATATTTTTATCAGGGGTCTGGAAGAAAACAAATTCATCACCGATAAAGTCTGCAGATGACACACAATTTGCTGGGGTGTGTTAAATAATGAAGAGGACAGGTCACTGATTCAGAGCGATCTGGATTGCTTGGTAAATTAGCCTCATGCTAAATGTAAATGTAGACATCTAGGAACAAAGTGGGTAGGCCATGCTTACGCGATGAGGGACTCTAACCTGGGCAGCAGTGTCTCTGAAAAAGCTTTTGCGGGCAGTGGATAATCAGCCGAACATGAGCTCCCAGTGTGACACTGTGGCCAAAAGGGCTAATGGGATCCTGGGGATGCATAAACGGGGGAATCTCGAGTAGGAGCAGAGAGGAGATTTCACTTCTGTACGTGGCACTGCTGCAACCGCTACAGGAATTCTGTGCCCAGTTCTGGTGTCCTCAGTTGAAGAAGGATGAGGCTAAACTGGAGAGGGTTCAGAGGAGAGGCAAGAGAATGATTAAAGGATTAGGAAACCTGCCTCATCCTGATAGACTCAAAGAGCTCAATATTTTTGTTAAGCTGGGACTTGATCACAGTCTATAAGTAGTTACCTGGGGAACAAATATTTAATAATGGGCTCCTCAGTCTTGCAGAGGAAGGTCTGATGTGATCCAATGACTGGAAGTTTCAAGCTAGACAAATTCAGACCGGAAATAAGGCGTATCATAGAATCATCATAGAAGATTGGGGTTGGAAGAGACCTCAGGAGGTCATCTAGTCCAACCCCCTGCTCAAAGCAGGACCAACACCCACTAAACCATCCCAGCCAGGGCTTTGTCAAGCCGGGCCTTAAAAACCTCTAAGATGGAGATTCCACCACCTCCCTAGGTAACCCATTCCAGTGCTTCACCACCCTCCTAGCATCCATTTTTGACAGTGAGGGTAACAAACTGTTCCAATGGCTAATCAGGGCTGTGGTAGATTTTCCATCACTGTCCATTTTTCAATAGAAGAGTGCATGTTTTTCTCACAGATCTGCTCTAGGAATTACTTTGAGGCAGGTCTCTGGCTGGTGTTATACTGGACGTCAGATGATCACAATGGGCCCTTCTGGCCTTGGAATCTGTGAATGTCTGACTCACTACCCTAGCCGTCACTATGAAGGAAATTGGTCACAGGTCTGTGCCCAAGGGACACAGTGACTTACCAATGGAGCAGGGCCTGGAGACCAATATTCCTGTTAGAAAAGGGACCGTCAGGAGAATTCAGCCCTGCCTAAGCCAGAGGAGGGGCAGTTATGCCCCCTGCTCTGGTGCTCATCTCAGTCCTGGTGCAGGGTAGGGCAGTCATCTGTGGGCCATTGATGTCATAACTTTCCAGCCTGTCCCCTCCTGCCTGCTCTCTTCCCGCCTCACAATGTCCCGTGCAGGGGGACCAGGTGCAGGGATGTTGCTGCAGAAGGTACCCTCAGGGCCATGCGGCTGCCAGATAGCCCGTTTGTACTGGGTGTGCCAGCACAAAGGTTCTGCAGGGCACAGTGACTGGGGCACACCATCTCTGTGATACTGTCTGTGCACCTGGAGAAATGAGGCTGTTCTCTCCCTCTTCTGCACGCTCATGTCCCTGCCCTCTCCTACCCTCACTCAGGCCTGCTCACACTGAAAAATTAGATCACCCTAGCTACGTGCTGGAGTTGGGTCGACCTAACCTTTGGTGTAGATGTGGCTAGGTCAACAGAAGGATTCTTCTGTCAGCTTAGCTACTGCCTCTTGGGGAGGTAGGTTACCTGCATCAATGGAAGCCCCGCTTCTGTTGATGTAGGAAGTGTCTCTGCCCCAGCAGCACCGTAGTTGTGCCGCTGATGTGGCCGTAGCATAGACATGTCCCAGGGTCAGCCCGGAGCCTGCTCAGAGGCTGCTGGAAAGGGAATGCTTCTCTCTGATAGACTTGGAGATGATGGTAGTAGCTGGGGTGCTAACAGGATGCAGCTGAGCGGCAGGCCAGGGCGGAGGTGTGGGAAGGGAATGTGACAGTCTGGTTGGAGAGAGAAGTACAGTTTTGCAGCTGTGTAATACACTGACAAGGGAACTCCCAGGCCCAGGAGCAGGATGGATGGTAGGGGAGAGAGAGCCAGGGAAGCTGCTGAGGTAACGGGAGGGAGGAAGAAAAGCGTGCGAGCCTGTGAAAAGGAGTGAAAAGAGGCAGCGCAGCCAGGGGGATCAGATTGGCTCCTGGGCAGACACAGTTATTGAAACATTTCATTCCAGCCAACAGAGCCGTCCCTTGTCCAAGCTAAATATAAAAATCCCATTACAGCCCCGATAGCATCTTGGCAATCGGTGTCAAGACGGTGTTTCTTCAAGATCAATTATAGATATGGTGGAGGGGATTGTGAAGGGAAAGGTGCATCCTAATGCACGCGCTGCGGGGTGGGGGAGTGCGTTGCCTCCCAGCGGGGAAGGGAGGGGAAGGACAGCAAGCCGGCCTTAAAATCCCTGAATCTCTGCGACAATTAAAGGGATGAACTGCCCTGGGATCAGAACGGGCCCTTTTGGGTCTGCAGGAAAGGCTGGCCCCTGGAGCACCCCGGGGCAGGCGCTGTGTTGCGCCATAGGCCTCCCCCACACCCCAGTGCAGGGGCCAGGCAAGCATGGGGCAGGGCAAGAGCAGAACACTGGGGAGAGTCTCTGGGGCTCTAGGTGGTGAAGTGGCTCCTGGGAAACTCCTGCGGGGGGCTTGCCTTCTGTGTTGCACTGTAAGCACTGCACCCTGGCAATTTGGGGCTGTCCTTGAGGCTGCTGATGCCCTTGGCAGAGATCAGTGCAGCCAGGACCTCTAATTACAGCAGCCTCCTGAGAGTGCCTGTAGGTTGCTCCACAACACCACAGACTGTCCTGTAGCACGGCCTCACCTGACATGCCTGACATGGTGTTGGGACTTGCATGGAGAGGGTGTGGGGGGGCCATCAGTATAAGGTGGCCTGGGACATACCAATGAAGTTCCTGCACTTGGGAATTCTCCATCAATCCCTTGTGTCTGTTTACAGCCTCTGTACCCTGCCACATCTTCTTGTAGGGGCCGGGCAGGGGACCTGAAACCTCAAGGCTGTGCCAGCCTCTCTAGGACATTATACCTCTCCCAGGTCCCTGGCTTTGGGCGGGACAGCGGGGTAAAGCTTTCTGTGCCAGCCTTGGACAGATACGGTGGGATTTGCTGGAGCCCCTACAGTGTGGGCAGAAGCCAGGAGGAGATGGAAGGGTTGAAGAGGACATGCAGGCAGATTCAGAGGCACGTGTACAACCCCCGTCTCAGGGAGGACAGACAATGAGTGAGGGATAGCAGAGGGAGATCCCTGTAGATATGAATGGTGTTGGGAAATGGACCTTCCAAGGAGGAATGTCCAGGTGTGGTAGTGTAGGTGCTTGTGATCACAGGTACCAATGCTCTCTGGGTGTCTCAGGGTCAGTGCTAGTGGTCATGGGGACCAGTGACCTCCAAGGGTCAGACATAGGGGCTCTGAGGACAAAAGAATGGGTAGGTTCTCCAGGATGAACCACCCAGCCCTCTCTCGTAAGTGGGTGGAGGGGGACAGTGGGTTGTTAACGAGACTCCCAAGGGACTGATGAGCACAGAGCCAGACTGGCTGCTGCCAGCAGTGACACACACTGTGTTTATACAGTTCCTAGCATGGGGGGGTCCTGGTCCACAATGGGTTCCTAGGTGCTTTGGTAACATAAATAATACTACAGAGCTGGAAAAGCCGCGCAAGGTATTGTCCAGCCTGCTCCAGAGGGCAGCTGGACATTGTTATGTCTGTTCTTGGGAAATTCTGAAAAAAATCTTCAATCTGAATCGAAACAAAAAACCAAAATTTCCCATGGAATGAAAATTTTAAAAAATCCTGTTGAGAACCATCAAAATATTTTGTTTCAAGTTGATTCCTTTTATTTTGACTTTTATATTATACAAACATATTAAATATAATACATTCTATGGATTATTAACTAAACTATAGAAATAGGATGAAATGTGATATTTTAATGTAATATAAAAGTCAAAACGAGGGCAAGTCGGATGAGAGTCAAACCCAGACATTTTTGCCTGATCAGAGTGAAATGTTTCGCCGCT
This sequence comes from Chelonia mydas, assembly GCF_015237465.2. Taxonomy (NCBI): domain Eukaryota; kingdom Metazoa; phylum Chordata; order Testudines; family Cheloniidae; genus Chelonia; species Chelonia mydas. Next base: position 4,790,785 of record NC_051258.2, read on the forward strand.
ATCCAATGGAAAGTAGGAATGATTCCTGTTGATTTTCTCTCGTAAAGAATTGTGTCAGCATCGACAGGCTTCCGGGAAATGTTTTGGGTTTGATGGCGCTGCAGTTCCCAATGTCAATGCTGGCCCAAGCAGCTCTCGCCAACCAGTACTGCCGGCACCTTGGTACAGTGACCTTAGAGTGTCAGGTGCTCGGGCTTCCGCCACTTGCCTGGGAGACTCATGAAGCCCGTGGCATGGCAGCCACAGGCTGCAGCCCAGTCTGATCTGGCTGAGAGGAGAGGAAGTAATTTGAAAGTGATCTAGAAAGTGAGTGAACCAGAGGAGGGGGAAGGAAACCAGAGTGGGGAGAGCGGGAGTGAGATGGGGGAGAGCCGGGTTGTGTCTTCTCTTTGTTTTCCTAGCAGCAGGATTTGGCGAGGTGCAGTGACTCAGTGCTGGTTAATAACATAGCGGCCTGCAATCCAGTCTTCTTGGGGCAGCTGGCTCAAGATCTGCACCACAGCAAGTGGGGGGCGTTCCCTTGGGCGCCATGCTGGCAGGGACTCAGTGACAGGGTGGTGGAGGGGTTGGAGCTGGAAGGTGTTTGGGGAAGGTGCCAGGCCTGACGGCCCAGCTTTGGATTCCCACGGTGGGCTGGGCTCCTGGAAAGTCCAGGGGGAATGGGAACAGGAGGGTGGCCAGCCACAGAGAGAGAGTGTGTTTGCAGGGATAACCATCCCCACCAGAGTCTGAGACCCAGGACTGCCCCATCCCCATGGGGCTGAGCAGAGTAGCCTGTGGGCAGGGTAAAATTTGGCCTAGACACCAATGGGAGCAAGGGCCCAGTCCTGCTTGTGTCTACAGAGCTGTCTCACTGAACAAAAAGGGCATGGGGGGGTCAGGGAGGGAGGGGTGTGAGGTGGATGGGGTTTGATGTGGGGGTTTGGGAGGGGAGGATATAGGGTACAGTGGTGAAGACTGAGGCAGAGGCATATGGCTTTGAGGCAGACGGAGGGGGCTGTGAGACCTCATGGGAAGTTGAGGATGGAGGGGGCTGAAAGAAGGGGGCTGGAAGAGAGAGGGAGGGAGTCCAGGGCTGTGGTCAGTGGGATCTGACCCATCTTGGGGAGGGGCTGTGTGTGTGACTCGGGGCGGGAGGAGGTTGTGCATGTCCGGCTGAGATGTCCTGGGAGCCTCTGTTTGCCTGGTGTCCCTGTCTCAGATCTCTTCCCCTGACAGAGCCACTGTGGAGAATACGGGATACAGGATCCCTTCTCTCCTACATGACGGCACACCAGAGCCTCTCCCAGGACTCCCTGGGGCAGAGCTTGGCCTGTCCATACCAGGTGCCCAGGCACAGTGCAAGGCAGGGAGGGCCTGGAAGAGCTCACAAGCCTTTGCTGTGGCCGTAGCCTGCCCCAGGAGCAGGCCTGCCACGGGCCTCACCCTTCTGCAGGAAGGTGCTGAGTGCTGCCAGCCAGGACTGTGGGGTACTGGGTCTGTGAACATGGGAGCCTCCAGGCCTGTCTGCCAAAGCCCGTGGCTGAGAGAGCTGGGCAGCGCAGCTGTCCCTGGGCTTAGTCACACCTGAGCTCTGGAAGGGCTGTAGGGAGAGCCCTTTGGGGTAGCTCCCTCCCTGTGGGGCACAGCTCAGCCCTGGCATCCCCTTCCTCTCGGCAGCCCCATTGCTGGGCCCCCACAGCAGGGGAGAGGGAAAGGATAGGTGATGGCACAGTGAAAGGGTCTTTGGTTCCCAACCTGCTTCTCTTATAGGGATCTGGGGAGCTGTGACCCCCTCTTTGCTTTCCCCCTGCTCCCCCCCCCCCCCCCCCTCTCAGTTCCCTCCTTAGCCTTGCCCCATCCCTGAGCAGCCTGGCCCAGAGCACTAACCCGCACATGTGGCTGGCAGGTTTTCCCATGTTTCCAGAGGTGGGAGGAAGTCTGGGCCTCTTTCCAACAGCAAAACACAAGCATATAAAAGCCGGCCCTCAGTGTGAAGTACTATCAGATGGCCCGGGCAGCCTGCACGGCACCCAGCCTGCAGAGGTGGAGCACTCCGCTTGCCTGCGCTGTATTATTAATGCGTTTCATTTGGAAGATGCAGCCCAAGTGATTAAAAGGCTCCAAACGTTGCTGAAAGAGCTGGGAAAGTTGCAAGCTTTCTCTGCTGGGCTTTTCATCTGGGTAATACAATGCAAACCTGCTTGAGGCACCATACAAGAGATATTTATTGAGGAAGTTCATGCATCTAACAGCTTAAGCTCTTCTAAGCTTGCAGCCATGGCACAAAAGGATTTGGGAGCAGTTAACAATTCTGTGTGGTTAAGAGATTTTCATTTCCCTGGGTCCTGCTACCCAATCCCACAGGGCCCCACAGGGGAGACTGAGTGAGTAGCACCGCTTGTCTCCTCCGTCCAGACACAATCACTTCCCTGCTTCTTCCCCTTGTGTTTGCAAGGGTCTCATTAACATGCTGCAGCCGAACGCCCCTCCCCCAGGCCTTCCCTCCAGAGACTCTGCATCCTGGCTTCTCCTTCTTCCTCACTTTCTCCTTCTCTCCGTCTCTGCCTCTGCGGTTTTTCTCCATGCCCCGTCCCTTTGTCTGCTCCCGCCCCACCCCATGCACTGTATTAAGCGCGTCTCTGTGTCTGCCTCTCTGGTTTATTGGCTCTGGGCTGGGATGGCAGAGGCAGTGCTATTGTTGTGCTCTCTGCTAGGTCTGGTTGTACCAGACTCTAAAATCAAGCGCTTCCTTTGATAGCAGTGTCCATCTGTCTGCTCGCAAAGGCTTCTGGCTAAACACTAAAGCCAGGCGCTAGGGCAGAAGCAGCTGCCCATGTACCCTAAATGGCATGAGCTGTGCGTGGTCCGTTGGCCTCCCCTTTGGATTACATGGTGTGTCTCAGTGTATACGTAACACTTCAATAGGCCTGGTGTTTCCATTCACGGAGACATGGCTCTTTGGGGCATGGACTGTCCTTTTGTGCTGTCTTGTACAGCGCACTGGGCCCCAGCCCAGCACCACTGCAGTAATGCTCCTTGCCCCATTGGAGTTAATAGGACATTCCCCTCAAGTTCAGCAGGGCTCGGATTTCACCCAGGGTCCACAGACTGTTCCCATGGCTCTCAGAGGTGTTTCTAGAGGAAGGCAAAGAACTCTTCTTTGACTGTCCCCGGGGGTGCTATACTCTGGGGTCAGATGTGGGCTCTCCAGAGTGGGATGCTGCACTTGGGGCAGGCCTCAGTCCCAGAGTTTTGTGTCAGAACCATGTTCTTTAACCCTTGACTGAGTGATTAGCTGCTTAGCCAGACACCGGCCAGTTGTGTTTGCTGCGTGGCTGCGGCTCTGGATTATGGCCCCATTCATCAGGCTGATCCACACAGAGACGAATTGTTGTGCCAGGCTACATGGCTGCTGTTGCTTCCTTGAGAGCCGTATGCAGAGCATTCTCCCCATGCATGAAGCCCCCCTAGCCCTCTTGAGGGAGGGACAATGCCACAAAAGGGTGAGCATTTCTCCCATGTCGGTGTGAACTTCCTGACACAATCCTGACATGGACAGGGACCCACGATGCTGCTGGGTACAGCTGTGTGCCCCCTGTGGCACAGAAGATCCTTGGCAGGTTTGTGTCACTTTGTCTTCAGACTGTTCTGTGGAGCCATACGCCAGAATGGGATTCATTCCAGGGTACTGGATGAGAATGGCATCGGGACATGGAAAGCATTCACCATGCACAGGTGGTGTTGTGCCCTGCGGACTAGCTATGTCCTCTGTGCATGGGCGCATATTAGCCACGTCCTCGTGTGGTCCCATCTGTGTGGACTGTGGTTTTGGCTACGTGACTCCTGGTGTGTGCTGGTTCTTGGGCTCTGGCGCTGCTGGAGTCTAGTGATGCGGGTCCCGTTCTCTGTGCTCCCCCCTTTGTCTCTGCAGGCAGAATGCGGCTCCGTTCTTTCCTCCTCCTCCAGTCTGGTCCCTCCTGTTTCTCACTGACCCCTGCGTGTTGTGAATCCAATTAGCACCGCGATGGGGATCACAGCTGCACAGCGTCAGGCTATTAACTCCACTGAGCATGCTCAGTGCCTCAGAGCCATGGGAGGTGCCAGCCTCTTCTGCTTGTAATTCTGGGGCAGCACTTGGGCTCCTGGCGATGGGAAAGGGGCTGGGGGAGGGGCAGACACACGAGTTAGGTGGCGTATGTCCCCTGTAAGTTCAGCTCCTAGCCAAGCCTGCGACGGGGATGTCCCTGAATAGTGAGGGCGCTCCCGGCTAGGGTGCAGGTTGCCCCCTGCTCACACTGTGCGCTGTGATGGGGGAGGGGAGGATTCACTTTCCTGGAGGGGCTTGGTCCTTTTCGATGGGGCGTGGGAGGCTGCTCGGTGAGGAACACAGCACTCTCAGGAGCGGAGGCTCTTCCCCAGAGGTTATACTGACCTTCCCAAACAGCCAGGGAAAGCAGGGACTCTTCAAGGAACTACTCTGTCAGTTTGCCTTTAAGATGCAGCATGTGGTCAGAGTTTTTCCAGCAAGGCGTGTGTGCAGGGCGAAATGGACCGGAAGAGCTGTTCTGGAATATCTCCCCATGCAGACACTTACTCTAGAATGCTTCTAGAGCTTTACATCCCTGCCCATCTTCCTGATGAGTTCTGGAGAGAGCTCTTCTCGATACCTGTTCTAGCACCACTAAGCTCTGCCCTCCTGCTGCATCGCAAACGGAGAAACCAAGACCTGGAAATCAAACCCAGAACAGCAGCCGTACAATCACTAAGAAAGAAACAATGTGAACGTAAGCATGGCTGGAGCAGGGGACTGACTGGGTGCTATGCCTGTGGGTGCTGCCACTGACGCTGATCTTAGACTAATTGTTTAACTTCTAACTCCCTGTCTGTAAAATGGAGGTGATAATACTTCCCAGACACCAGGGTGTGGGTTTGTTTGTTGTAATTCATCACTGCGTTGAAGCACTCTGAGATCCTCAGACGGAAGGTGCAGTGTTCTCTTCTGCCAGATGTATTCCCCTAGAAATGGACAGCACCACATTTGGGGAAATAGGAAACTCCACAGCTTGGCTAGTTCCCCCCAGGGGCTAATTTTGGGTGTGCTCGTGGGGGAGGTGGCTCTGAGGAAGCTCTGGAGATGACTATTTGGTGCTGCCACAGGTAGGTCTAAGGAGGGGTGCCTAAGGTGATGCTCAAGGGGCCCATTCTGTCACTCTCAGCAATGGACAAAGGACCACGGCCAAGAAAGGTGACTGAATTAAAAACAAATCAAGGCGGGGTTTGTTTCTACCCATCTAAGCCAGGACCTGGAGACTACAGCACAAGGGCCAGCCAAAGGCCCAAGATAGGGGCAGTCCCAACACTCACTAACAGGAGTCAGAGGGAATGGGGTAGGCATGTGCTGCAGGTGGGTGTCACAGTTCATGGCAGATGCCACCTGTATTTCCCCTCCATTCTTCACCAAGGGCACTCATTCCAGGCTCCTGGCTCTTCAGCCATCACCCTTCTTTGGCATAGACCCACGTCCCACTCCCGTCTTGGTTTTTCCAGGCTGCACCATAAGAACGGCCATACTGGGTCAGACCAATGGTCCATGTAGCCCAGTGTCTTCTCTCCAACAGAGGCCAGTACCAGAGCTTCAGAGAGAGTGTACAGAAAAGGGAAATTTTGGAGAGATCCACCCTTTTCTTCAGCTCCTGACTTTTGGCAGCCAGAGGTTTAGGGATGCCCCAAGCATGGGGTTGTCCCCCTGACCATCGTGGCTAATAGCTTTTGATGGACCTGTCCTCTATGAATTTATCTAATTCTTTTTTGAACCCTGTTACACTTTTGGCCTTCACAATATCCTATGGCAGTGAGTTCCAGAGGTTAACTGTGCACTGTGTGGAAAAAGTACTTCCTCTTTGTATTCAGCCTGCTGCCTATTAATTTCATCAGGTGACTCCTGGGTTCCTAATAGTTGTTAATAGTCTGTTAGCCCTTTTTGACCACTGCTGAGCACTGAGCTGAAGTTTCCAGAGCACGATCCACGCTCCAAGATCTTTCTTGAGTGGTATCAGCTATCTTAGAATGCATCATTATGTATGTGGAATTGGTATTATTTTTTTCCAATGTGCATTTCTTTCCACTTGCCACTGTGGAATGTCATCTGCCATTTTGTTGCCCTGTCACCCCGTTTTGTAAGATCCCTTTGTAACTCTTCGCAGTCTGCTTTGTAATTAACTCTCTTGAATAATTTTGTATCATCTGCAAACTTTGCCACTTCTGTTCACTTCCTTTTCCAGATCATGAATGAGTATGTGGAATAATAGCACAGGTCCCAGTACAGCTCCTTGGGAGACCCTCTTGTTTACCGGTCTCTATTGTGACAACTGGTCATTTATTCATGCCTTTGTTCCCTATTTTTCAACCCTTTACTGGTCCATGAGGGGATCTTCCCTGTTATTTCCTGATTACTTAGTTTCTTTAAGAGCCTTTGGTGTGGACCTTGTCAAAAGCTTTATGAAAGTCCAAGTACACTACAGCAACTGGATCACCCTCATCCATATGCGTGGTGATTCCATCAAAGAATTTTAATAGATTGGTGAGGCATGACTTCTCTTTCAAAAACCCGTGTTGACTCTTCCCCAACAAATCATGTTCATTTATATGTCTGATCATTCTGTTTTACTATAGCTTGTACCAATTAGCCTTGTTCTGAATTTCGGCTTACTGGCCTGGGATCGCCGGGATCGCCTCTGGAGCTCATTTTAAAAAATTGGCGTTACATTACTATCCTCCAGTCACCTGGTACGGAGGCTTGTTTCAGTGATAGTTACATACTATAGTTCGTAGTTCTGCAATTTCATATTTGATTTCCTTCAGAACTCTTAGGTGAATATCATCTGGTCCCGGTGGCTTGTTACTTTTTAATTTATCAATTAGTTCCAAAATCTCCTCTGTTCACAAATCAATGTGGGACAGTTGTTTGGATTTCTTGTCCAAAAAGAATAGTTCTGCTGTGGGTATCTCCCCCATATCCTCTGCAGTGAAGACCAATGCAAAGACTTCATTTAGCTTCTCTGCAATGGCCTTGTCTTCCCCAAGTGCTCCTTCAACACCTTGGTCATGTAGTGGCCCCACTGCCTGTTTGGCAGGTTTCTGGAGTCCTTAAAAAATTCTTACTGTTAGTTTTTGTATCTTTAGCAAGTTGCTTATCAAATTCTTTCTTGGCCTTATTATACTTTTACACTTAAGCTTCCAGGCTTTGTACTCCTTCTTCTTATCCTCACTAGGTTTTGATTTCCAAATTTTAAAGGATGCCTTTTTCCCTCTAATGACCTCCATTACTCTGCTATTTAGTTCCCTGCCTAAACTGCTATTCCCAGCAACCAGAGTGCCTACACAGGCCAGTTCTGGAAACCCTGGCACATGATCTTTCTAAAACAAAAATTGCTCCCCAGGACCCCATTCTTGTCAACAGTGACTGGAAGGGCCTGCAACTCCACCTTGCAGTTTGCCTCGGGCTGGGGACCCCAAAGCTTCTAGGCCAGCTTGGCTCCATGGGCTGTTCAACTACCAAGTGGGATCTCTGGCCTGAGGCACTCAGGAGTCAGAGCCCCTGGAAGCCTGTCCCAGGACTTCCATGGCAGGGGGCATCCCAGCCCCAGGCAGCTTGCATGGTGGGGCTGTCCTGGAGCCATGGACCTTGGAAGGCCCACCTCCCTAGTAGCTCCCCAGGTGAGCTGGCAGTGAACCAGGCAGCTCTTTTGGAACCCTGCCTGTGAGTCAATGAAAATTCGTTCAACCTGAACGGTCTTCGTGGAACATTTCAGGTTTGAGGAATTGGCAGGGGGGAACTGTTGCCTCCTGGTGTCCGCCTCAGTCCAAGTTGAAACGTACGTGCGGGCGTTGGCGAGGTTGGTAGGGCCCATAGCCATCGTGGCGGCCTCCAACATGTACGGTAAGGTTGTGTTCTTCCTAGCATCGGAGGCCGCCGCTCAGGAGGCGGTAGAGAAGGGCATGGCGGTGGGGGGCGTGTTTGTTCCCTTTGAACCCCTCGAGGACTTGGGCCTACGGGTGGTATTGACTTCCATCCCGCCCTTCCTGCCCAATGCTGCCCTGTCGCCTACCCTCTCCACCCTGCGGAAACCCATCTCCATCATCAGCCCTCTCCCGCTGGGCTGCAAGGACTCGCCCTCCACCATGTTTTGTCCTTCCGCCGGCAGGTGCAGATTCAAGTGCTGCTGGCAACGAGTGGCGGGATGGCGCTCGAGGGGTCCTTCTTGGTGCCCTATCAGGGGGCCCATTACTGGGTCCACTACTCAACAGGGGAGGCCTAGTGCTTCCTCTGCTGGGCGACTGGGCACGTCCGGAGGGACTGCCCCCTGGCCCGGCCTGGAGGAGCGTCCGGGACCCCCGAGACCCGGGAGGGTGCCGGCCCTGTCACCACCGGCGACCCTGGCAGCCCGGCTGCCACTGCCCCTCCTCCCGTGGAGGAGAGGGCAGCGAGACCTCTGCCGGCTGAGGGAGAGGGCCTGCCCCAGAGGGAGGTTTCCCTTCCTCCTGTTGCCCCGCCCTTGCCGCCCTGAGCCCTGAAACGATCATCCCTGGCCCTGCCCCTGCTGACCGGCCCTCCACCTCCACCTCGGAGGGCTGGGTGCTCGTCCGGGGGAAGCGCGGCGCCCGTAAATCGTGGGCTCGATCCCTCCCCTCTGACGAGGAGGGAGAGGAGGCCCCCCGAAAAATGCTGCAGGGGGCTGACGCTGTTACATCTTCTGCCGCGCCTCCGGATGGAGCTCAGCAGGGGACGCCGGCTACAGCAGCCATGGCAGCAGCCGGAGATGTCACCGCCTCCCTTGTTGAGTCCCCTCCCGAGGAGGCCTCTGTAGGAGTTCCCCCAGCCCCTTTGCCATCTGCGCCCCGTGCCGTTGTTGATACCGGGGCTATTACTGCCCTGGCTCCTGACGGGGAGGACTCTGGGGCCGCGGGGACTGGATTTACCTCCATATTTGAGGAGATCGAGGCCCTGGGTCTGACCCCGGTCACCCAGGGGGAAGACGACCCCCAGTCAGCGGGCCTCGATCTGGGTGGTGGCTCAGTTCCACCCCCCCCCCCCCTCCTTCTCCCTGCCTCTCACTCCCAACCGTAGCCCCTGCTCTGGTCCTGGGAACGCCCCTGGCTCTCCCTCTTTGCCCGGCCGCGGATGGCACCTCACCTGAGGCCGCCGAGCCCCTAGAGGCGATGGCCGATGCTGAGCGGTCGGGCCCCGAGCCTGTGGGCGTGCCCTCCAGTGCCCGGACGGAGCGGTTGGCTTCCCCTCCGGAGGGGGGCCTCACTGAAGTTTCCGTAGTGCCTGACGCCGTGGCTGTGGTGACGTACTGTCCACAGCTCCCATGCCCGGCATCAGCGAAGGCCCCTCTCAGACCCCTGTCACGTTGTCCCCCAATCCCGGCCGAGAGGAGCCGCACCCCGATAACCCGGCTACCGGGGACCATGAATCTGTCAGTGTCCCCACTCCTGTTCCTATCCCTGCTCCCAGCCCTCTTTCTGCCCCGGTCCCAATGTTGGCCCTCGTCCCTGATCCTGCCCCTTCTTCTGTCCTCGTCCCTGACCCCACCCCCGTCTCTGATCCAGTTTCCACCCCCGATGAGTCGCCCCTTTCCCTGCCACCGCCCATATTATTGCCGCCCCCGAGGTTGTCTCGTTTCCTCCGTCTACGGACAATTCTCAGGGGGCAGTTTTCGTGTCCCCTCTTCCCAACATCATGGGGGCTGCACTATTCTCTCCGCTGCCCCCTCCTGTGCCGAGGATGGGGACGGGCTGCCCGGCGCAACTGCGCCGGGGTTCCGCTCCATGCTTGCCCATCTCTACAGGCTGCGAAGATGTTTCAGGGGCCTCACCGGAGGACGGCAGCAGGTTGGCTGCTGCGTCCCCCTCCGCGCTGAGGGAAGAGCTGCGCCGTTTCCTGCAGAACACCCATGGCTCAAAGGGCAAGGTGCAGCTCGCCCTCCAGCACCGGGGGCACTTCCATCACGTCCTCCGGGCCATGAAGGGCCTTTTGGGAGAGGGGAGAGGGACCGGGAGGCAGGGCCTCGCAGCCTACCGGTGGGCCCGTAAATTCCACGACTCCCTGATGACCTTTGGGGCCGAACATGGGTTGTTGCGGGGCCTGCTGGAGGCCGTCGATTCCCCTGCCTGTGAGGATTCACCCTAGCCCTCCCTATGAAGGATACGATCTTTGCCACGCTGAACACCAGGGGCTGTAGCGTGGGTCTCCGCAGGAGCCAGGTGCTCTCCTTCCTTCGGGGCGGGGGGGTACTCTGTGATCTTCCTGCAGGAGACCCGCACGGCTCCAGCCGTCGAGGCTAGCTGGTGGCTGGAGTGGGGGGACGAGGTTTACTTTAGCCACCTCGGCGACTGTTCGGCTGGGGTGGCCACCTTGTTCTCCCCCGAGCTACGGCCCGAGGTGCTGGGGGTAGCCAAGGTCGTGCCGGGTCGCCTGTTGCACGTCCGGGCCTGCGTGGAGCGGCTGAGAATAAACCTGGTCAATGTTTACGCCCCGAACGCAGGCCCGGAACGAGTGCAGTTCTATCGGCAGGCGTCGGCCTTCCTCGGCACCCTGGATCCTCACAAGTGCCTGGTCCTGGGCGGGGACTTCAACACCACCCTCGAGGAGCGGGACCGCTCAGGAGTCGAGACATCCCAGGCAGCTGCGGGCGTCCTCAGGGAGATCGTGGATCATCACTCCCTGGTGGACGTCTGGCGTGACCACCACCCGTACGACGATGTTACCTTTACTTATGTCCGGGTGGAGGGGGATTGGTCGCGCCACTCCTGGTTGGACCGTATTTATATCTCACGTTTCCATCTGGCACGAGCCTACACCTTCGGCATCCGGCCGGCCCCATTCTCGGATCACCACTTGGTGACTGTGACAGCCTCTCTCAGTCTGGAGAGGCTGGGGCCAGCCTATTGGCATTTTAATAACAGCTTGCTGGAGGACGTGATCTTCGTGGCATTCTTCCGGGAGTTCTGGCTGGCCTGGCAGGGGCAGCGGCATGCCTTTCCCTCAGTGAGGCGGTGATGGGATGTGGGAAAGGTACGCGCACGGCTCTTCTGCCGCAACTACACCCAGGGCACCACCCGGCGGAGGGATGCGGTGATAGGGCAGTTGGAGCGGGAGGTTTTAGACCTAGAGAGGCGTCTTGCCTCTGGCCCCGAGGATCCACCCCTCCGCGCAGTGTACTGGGAGAAGCGGGAGGAGCTCCGGGCCCTGGAGGACCATCGAGCCCGGGGCACTTTTGTCCGATCCCGCATCCGCCTCCTTCGGGAGATGGATTGCGGCTCCCGCTTCTTCTATGCCCTGGAGAAAAGGTGGGGGGCCAAAAAGCACGTCACCTGCCTCCTGGCAGAGGATGGGACCCCCCTCACGGATCCGGAGGAGATGCGTGGAAGGGCCAGGGCCTTCTACGCTAACCTTTTCTCCCCGGATATGACCAATGCCAATGCCCGCAGGGTGCTCTGGACCGAACTCCCGACGGTCAGCGCGGGCGACCGGGACCGGCTGGAGCTGCCTCTCTCTCTCTCTCTGGCCGAGCTCTTGGAAGCCCTCCGTCACATGCCCACTAACAAATCTCCGGGCATGGACGGGCTGACCGTGGAGTTCTACCACATGTTCTGGGATGTCCTCGGCCCAGACCTTGTCATCGTCTGGGCCGAGTCCTTGCAAAGCGGGGTCCTCCCTCTCTCATGCAGGCGAGCTGTGCTCGCCTTATTGCCAAAGAAGGGGGACCTCCGTGACTTACAGAATCGGCGTCCCGTCTCGCTCCTCAGCACAGACTAGAAGGTCATAGTGAAGGCCATCTCGCTGCGGCTGGGGTCTGTGCTGGCGGACGCAGTCCATCCCGACCAGACCTACACCGTCCCGGGCCGGACCATCTTTGACAACTTGTATTTGATCCGGGACCTCTTGGAGCTGGGGCGTAGGGATGGTCTGTCGTTCGCCCTCCTGTCCATGGCCCTGGAGTAGGCATTCGACAGGGTGGACCACGGGTATCTCCTGGGCACCCTGCGGGCGTTGGGCTTCGGACCCCAGTTTGTGGGCTTTCTCCAGGTGCTGTACGCTGACGCGGAGTGTCTGGTCAGGCTCAACTGGACCCTGACCGAACCGGTCGGCTTTGGGCGGGGAGTACGGCAGGGGTGCCCCCTCTTGGGCCAGCTGTACACTCTGGTGATCGAGCCCTTCCTCCGTCTCCTCCGCTGGAGGTTGACGGGGTTGGTGCTTCGGGAGCCGGAGCTGCGGCTGGTCCTGTCGGCGTACGCCAACGACGTGCTCCTCGTGGTCCAGGACCCGGACGACCTGGTGCGGGTGGAGGCTTGCCAGGCCGTTTACTCGGCGGCCTCCTCCGCCCGGGTCAACTGGGTCAAGAGCTCTGGCCTGGTGGTCGGGGACGGGTGGCAGGCGAGCTCCCTCCCACCCGCGCTTCAAGCCATCCGGTGGAGCGCGGGTCCGCTGCTCTGTCTTGGCGTTTATCCGCCACGCATCCTCCTCCACCGGAGAACTGGCAGGATTTGGAGGCCAGGGTGGGTGATGGAGAGGACTGTTCCGGTGTCTCTCCCCGCGAGGGAGGGCGCTGGTGTTGAACCAACTGGTCCTGTCCATGCTCTGGCACTGGCTCAACACCCTGAGCCCAGCCCCAAGGATCCTGGCCAGGCTCCAGAGGGTGGCTCTGGATTTCTTCTGGCCGGGGCTGCACTGGGTCTCTGCAGGGGCTTTGAGTCTTCCCCTGGAGGAGGGAGGACAGGGCCTGGTCTGCTTGCTCAGCCAGGTCCATGTCTTCCGCCTCCAGGCCCTGCAGAGGCTCCTTTATAGTGCAGGTAGTCCGGCGTGGAGCACGTTGGTGCACACCTTCCTGCGCTGCCTCCGAGGGCTCCAATATGACCGGCAGCTCTTTTTTCTCCATCTGAGAGGCCTTCCACGAGACCTCTCCGAGCTGCCGGTCTTCTACCAGGACCTCCTCCGGACCTGGAAGCTTTTTTCGGCGACCAGGTCATTTGTGGCCACTGAGGGAGCGGACCTCCTCACGGAGCCCCTGCTACACAACCTTGACCTCCATGTGCAGGTGGCGGAGTCTCCCTCGGTGTGTGGGAGGTTGGTCCTGGCAGGAACCACCAGAGTTGGAGACCTCCTGGACTACGACAGGGGTGATTGGGTGGAGCCCCGCACACTTGGACGACGCATGGGCCTTTCCACCGTTCCGACCCCTAGGCGCGTACTCCGGGAGGTGAAGGCCGCCTTGTCACCCGATTCTCTCGCTTTCCTGTGGCGAGCCCTGCGAGAGGGCGTTCCCCGCCCACCCTTCACCCCTGGCCCTCCGGACATTCTTCTTGGGCCCCTGTTCCGCGAGCCCCCCCGGCCTCCCCGTTCCCACACTCCAAGCCGGCTGCTTACCCTGCAGCCGGTCTGGTTTCAAACTGCGCCCAGAAACCATCTGTACATGCTCGTGCTCCATACGTTACATTTCCTCACCCTCGTGTCCCGCCCTGACACCAAATGGCGGGACTATCTTCCACCTAAAGAGGGTGAGAAGCCCCGGTGGGCCAGCCTTTACTCCACCTTGGTCCCACGGCCCGCCGGGGACATTAGTTGGCGGCTCCTTCATGGAGCCATGAGCACGGGCGTGCACCTGGCGTGGTTCACCCCTACACCTGAGGCCTGTCCCTTTTGCGGCGTGAGGGGGAACCTGGCGCACGCCTATCTTGAATGCACCAGGTTGCAGCCCCTATTCCGCCTCCTCCAGAACCTCTTGTTGAGGTTCTGGCTGCACTTTTGCCCACACTTGTTCATTTTCGCACACCCTATCCGTGGCCCCACGGAGTCGCGAGACCTCCTCGTCAACCTCCTCCTGGCTCTGGCCAAAGTCTCCATCTACAATACCAGGAGGAGGATGTTGGACGAGGGGGTGCTCTGCGACTGCAGGGCCTATTTCCGTCCCTCCCTAGTTTCACGCATCCGGGCAGAGTTCCACTGGGCAGCGTCCGCTGGCTCCCTCAACAGCTTTGAGGAGCAGTGGGCGCTGTCCAGGGTTCTCTGCTCGGTGTCCCCATCCGGTATCCTCATTTTGAACCTTTGACCCTCACTCCGGTCCCTGTTTTTCATTCGTTGTCCCCCGTAATCAGTTGGTCCCTGGGTCCAGTAGTCCCTCCCACTAGGCTGGGGGAGGGGCCTTTAGCAGTGGGTGGGCTTGCGCCCACCCACTTCCTGGGTTTTCCAATACGACCCCGCTACAGGGAGGCAGTTGGGAATAACCATTCCCTTAAATGCAAACCCAAAGAGCTCTTTTAGAAGAGTGGCTGATCTTAGCAAAGCAACTCAAACCTTGTCAACAGCTGATTGCTGGCATTGCCTAAGAAACAGAAGCTCAAGGTGAAGAAATTTAGTTGCAACTTGAGAGCGTTTTCATATCTAAGGCTCAAGAAACTCACTCATGTGGCCAATTTTTGGAATTGGGCAATAAAGTTAGCCGCCTAGCTTTCAAAACCACGCCATCCCCTCTTGCTCTGTCCATTACACCTGCATCTGTAACAGAGGGCACGTCTACACTTAAAATGCTGCACTGGCGCAGCTGCACTGCTGTAAGGAGATAGGAGAGAGCTGTCCTGTCGGCCTAGCCAGTCCGCCTCCCGAGAAGCGGTAGTTTTGTCAATGGGAGAAGCTCTCCCACTGACATGGCGCTGTCTACATGGGGGGGTTAGGTTGGTATAACAATATTGCTCAGAGGTGTGGGTTTTTCACACCCCTGAGTGATGTAGTTATATCAATAGAGGTCAGTAGTGTAGACCAGATCTGAGACAATAAAAGGGCAACAGTTAAATAGCAGTAACATTTTTAAAGTTGTACAGAAAAAGTTTATTCCCCCTAAATGAACTCTTGCTACAATAGAAATACATAGTGGTATTGAAACCATCCACATCTTGGAGATTATTGAAGAACAGAAAGTGCAATCTGAAGCAGAGATATCAACAGAGAAACTACAAAATGCTATTCCAAAGGGTAATTCTCCAGGGCTGCTTGGCTTTAGCAGTGAGTTCTAGAAATCTGTTCAGGAGTTAGAATCATAGAAGATTAGGGTTGGAAGAGACCTCAGGAGGTCATCTAGTCCAACACCCTGCTCAAAGCAGGACCAATCCCCAACTAAATCATCCCAGCCAGGGCTTTGTCAAGCGGGGCCTTAAAAACCTCTAAGGATGGAGATTCCACCACCTCCCTAGGGAACCCACTCCAGTGCTTCACCACCCTCCGAGTGAAATAGTTTTTCCTAATATCCAACCTAGACCGCCCCCACTGCAACTTGAGACCATTGCTTAATCGTGCCTTGAATACGTTAAACATTCAGTCACTCCCCTGGAAAAGGAAAATTGCCCAATTCCTGTTTGGAAGCCCGTGTAACTGAACTCCTGAAAAATGATAAAAATCCAGAAGACTGAATCTCACACAGGCTAATTTTATCAATTAAACTAGACAATAAAGCACTGAAAAAGCCTCAGCAAACCAGCTGCCCCTAGCCCTGTCACTGCTGATTTTTACCAAGCACTCTCGCTTTATTTAAGGCAGAGCTACACATCACATTTGTCAAATGGCAAATATCGTTAAAGAAATGCAAACATCACTGCCTTTTTCTGGCATTGGCTATGGAGAAGGCATTCTACAGAGTGCTCTGGGGCAATCTCTTTGTAGTACTGGAGAGATTTAGTTTCAGACACCAACCAATTACCTCCATCAAACTGTTCCACCGCTCTCCACATGCCTTCCTTTATGTGAATATCTGCAGAGCAGAGAGATAGGGCCAGGTTCGTAAAGGCATTTTCGTTTAGAAAGATGCTGATAGGCACCAAGTGGGATTTTCAAAAGAGTCTAAGCAGTTTAGGTGCCTAACATCCATTGGTCAATGCAACAAGGTGCTTAAAATCAATGCAAGTTAGTGGCTGCACCTCCTTAGGTTCTTCTGAAAATCCCATTGGTGTCTTATCTGTATCTTCTGCCACCTCAGGACCTTTGAAAATCTCTAGCCTTTTCTCCTTAAAGAGCAGTGCAAAGCAAGGGGCCCTGGTTCCTGTGTCCATTGTGTATCCAGCTCCATCTCCTGTCTCCAGACAGTGCATCACAGTCACAATAAAGAACATAAAATGGTGTCTTGGCAGATGAATCCTATGTTAACTCAGTGAAATTGAACCTTCCAGGCAGCCGCGAGGCCTATAGCACTATAGCCAGCTTTCATGTAACTGTGACCAAGTCAGAGGCTTAGGCACCCGTCCAACAAGACTCTCCATTTCCATTTTCATATCTCTCATCCCCTGACAGATTCACATGCTCGGAGATATGAATCTGCAGCCCTTTCCATACACCTGCTGTCATGGCTTTCAGAGGTCTACCACTACTAGGAACTGGAGAACCTTTTGGGAAAGGAGAAGTCTACACAGGAAGGATGGGCTCCACCTAAAGCAAAACAGGACCAGACTGGTGACACACAAAATTAAAAAGGTTGTAGAGAAGTTTGTAAACTAAGAGCTGTGGCAGGAGAGCACACGGTTTGGACAGAGACATTCCTTAGAGCAGTAGTTCTCAACCTGCGCTCCGCAGATCCCAGAGGATCCACGGACTCTGTTTAAGGGGTCCGAGAAAGACTTAGACTGAAAACGGACTGAATAGAATTCAGCTATATTTACAGATGGTAGATTTCCAAAAGGGTCCACATCTCCATTCGAAATTGTGTAGGGGTTTGTAAATGAGAAAAGGTTGAGAACCACTGCCTTAGAGGAGGATTTATTAAAGGGGACACTCGATATCCCCAGAAAGTTGAGAGGATAGAAGTTGATAAAGCACAGGTAGGAACTGAAGAGAAAGTCAAACGAAAGAGAGTCACCATTCAGTTACATCACATAAAGGCAAATGTTATCCGTACTTGTATACAAATGCTAGAAGTCTAAATACTAAGATGGGTGAACTTGAGTGCCTGGTATAAAATGAAGATACTGATATAATAGGCATCTTAGTAACTTGGTGGAATGATGATAATCAATGGGTAATACCAGGATGCAAAACATATAGGCAGGACAGAGCAGGTTGTACTGCTGCGGGAGTGGCACTATATGTGAAAGAAAGCATAGAGTGAAAGATAGTAAAAATCTTAAATGGCTCAAACGGTATCATAGCATCTCTGTGGATGGAAATTCCATGCTTGAATAATAAGAGTAAAGTAGTAGGAATATACTACCGACCCCCTGGCCAGGATGATGATGGTGATTGTGAAATGCTCAGGGAGATTAGTGAGGTTACAAAAACATAAAACTCTGTAATAATGGGGGATTTGAACTACCGCTACATTGACTGGGTACATGTCACCTCAGGACGGGATGCAGAGATAAAGTTTTGTGATACCATAAATGACTGGTTCTTGGAGCAGCTAGTCCTGGAGCCCACAAGGAGCGCACAGGATCCAGTCCAAGAGATGAATAAACCTGAACTGCTCAGTAACAGCAACTGCAGTGTAATTAAATTTAACATCCTTGCGGGTTGCGGGGGGGGGGGGGGGGGGGTGAAATACCAAAGAAACCCACCACAGTAGCATTTAACTTCAACAAGGGGAACCACACACAAATGAGGAAGCTACTTAATTGGAAACTAAAAGGAACAGTAACAAGATGAAATGCCTGCAAGCTGCATGGAAACTATTTAAAAACACCGTAATAGAGGCTCCAGCTAAAATAATAAGAATAAAGCCATTAAGCCTAGGGCCAAAAAAAAATGCCAGAATGGCTAAAGAGCAGAGGGAAAGAGATGGTTAGAGGCTAGATGGTTAGAGTAGGATTTGACTTCCAATTTTTCCTTTAACAATTGGAAGTCAGATCCTACTGAGGAAAATAGGCACATAAACTCTGGCAAGTCACGGGTAAAAGTGCAACGAGCCAGGCCAGGAAAAGAATTTGAAGAGCAAATAGCAAAAGACACAAAAACTAACAGCAATTTTTTTTAAGTACATCACAAGCAGGAAGCTGCCAAACCGACAGGGGTCAGAGGAGCAGCCGTGTTAGTCTGTATCCGCAAAAAGAACAGGAGGACTCATGGCACCTTAGAGACTAACCAGTTTATTTGAGCATAAGCTTTCGTGAGCTACGGCACACATCCGATGAAGAGAGCTGTAGCTCACAAAAGCTTATGATCAAATAAATGTGTTAGTCTCTAAGGTGCCACGAGTCCTCCTATTCTCTTTTTGAGGTGCTAAAGGAGCACTCAAGACAGACAGGGCTATTGCAGAGACGCTGAATGGATTCTTTGCATCGGTCTTCACTGAAGAGAATGTGAGGGAGATTCCTACACATGAGCTGTTCTTATTGGGTGGGAGATCTGAGGCACTGGCCCAGACTGAGGTATCAGTAGCGAAGATTTTGGAACAAATTGATACATTAAACAGGAATAAGTCATCAAGGCCAGGTGGTATCACCCAAGGGTTCTGAAGGAACTCAAATATGCAATTGAAGAACTACTAACTGTGGTATGTAACCTATTGCTTAAATCAGCCTCTATGCCAGATGACTGGAGGATAGCTAATGTAATGCCTATTTTTATAAAGTGCTCCAGAGGCGATCCTGGCAATTAGAGGCCAGTAAGCCTATCTTCGGTACCAGGCAAATTGGTAGAAACTATAGTAAAGGACAGAATTATCAGACCTATTGATAAACATGATTTGTGGCGGAAGAGTCAAAACAGCTTTTGTAAAGGGAAATCATGCCTCATCATTCTATTAGCATTCTTTGAGGGAGGTCAACACGCAGGTGGTAAGGATGATCCAGCTGGTATGCTGTTCTTGGCCTTTCAGAAAGCCTTTGACAAGGTCCTTCATCAAAGGCCCTTAAGCAAAGTAAGCAGCCATAAGATAAAGAGGGACGGTCCTCTCTTGGATCAGTAACTGGTTAAAAGGCAGGAAACCAAGGGGTGAATAAATGGCCAGTTTTCACAGTGGAGAGAGGCAAACAGCTGGATTACCAAAGGGTCTGTATTGGAACCAGTGCTGTTCAACATATTCACTAATGTTCTAGAAATAGGAGTGAACAGTGAGGTGACAATGTTGTAGACAATACAAAATTACTCAAGATAGTTTAGTCCAAAGCCAGTTGCAAAGGGATCTCACAAACCTGGGTGACTGGGCAACAAAATGGCCAGTGGCATTCAACATGGATAAGTGCAAAGTAATGTACATTGGAAAACATAATCCCAACTACCCATACAAAATGTTAAGGGTCTAAACTATCTGTTACCATGCAAGAAAGAGATCTTGGAGTCGTCATGGATAATTCTCTGAAAATTTCAAATCAATGTGCAGTGGCAGTGAAAATAGTTAACAGAATGTTAGGAGCCTTAGGAAAGGGATCAATAAGACAGAAAATATCATAATGCCACTCTATAAATACATGGTATGCCCACACCGTGAATACTGTGTGCAGTTCTGCTTATCCCTGCTCAGAAAAGCTATGATAGAATTGCAAAAGGCACAGAGAAGGGCAACAAAAATATTTGGGAGTATGGAACAGCTTCTATATATGAGAGGAGATTAAAAAGACGGGGACGGTCCAGTTTAGAAAAGAGACGACTGTACTGGGATGTGACCAAGGTCTATAAAATCATGACTGGGTGGAGAAAGTGAACTGGGAAGTGTTATTTACCCCTTCACAAGAACCAATGAAATTAATAGGTAGGAACTTTAAAACAGACATAAGGAAGTACTCCTTCAAACAATGAACAGTCAACCTGTGCAGATCATTGCCAAAGGATGTTGTGAAGGCCAAAAGGATAACAGGGTTCAAAAAAGAATGAGATAAATTCATGGAGGGTAGGTCCATCAATGGCTATTAGCCAAGATGGTCAGGGAGGCAACTCCATACACTGAGTGTCCCTAAGATTCTGACTGCCAGATGCTGGATTGGATGACAGGAGATGGATCACTCAATAATTACTCTGTTCTGTTAATTCCCTCTGAAGCTGCTGGCATTGGCCATGGTTGCAAGACAGGAAACTGGGCTAGATGCACCATTATAGTCATACTTATTTCTTCACTATCTCTGTTTGGCTAAGTCAGCTTGATAAGAAACCTTCCACAAGCACCATGGTTCCTCCAAGCCTTCCCAGTACTCCGAGCTTCTTGATGATATCAAAATGCTGTGTGTGGTGCTATGGAAAATACTGAGACTCAGGCTTCAAAGACAGAAAGATTTGGAACTGATATATTTTACAAACACTCAAAACAATATCCTCATATCCCAAGCACAGAAGCTGTATATTGTTTTCCTTTTATTCTTTCCAATCTGATTTATGGACAAGATGCTTTGCATCTTCAGGAGATCAGATAACATCCTTTTCATGGGACGATGTGGCAAGTATGGAAAAACACAGTCAGATATCTTGGTTCAATGCCAAAATTCTCTCTGACTCCTTGGATATACAGGATCCCAGCTTTCCTGCAGGACAAGAAGATACCAACCCTAAAAGATGAGACATCAAAGAACTATCACCCTTTAGAGACTTCATCCAGGGCTTAACACTGCTGAACTTCGAACAGATCAGAATTCAATTTATATTGCCCTTTTGGGGTTTCTATACATACCTATCATTTGTACACTTCCTAGACATTGTTACTAAAGGAGAAGCAGCTCAAATGGAGAAGAACCAATTAGAAGAAGCGCTTGGTGAATGGTCTAACCCAAGTAAGCCCTTAACTCGACATCTTAGTTGAGAAATACTCTGAAGTGTGAGCTCCAACTTTTGTACCTGCGACTTGTGTTCTCCACATTCCTCTTAAGCATAATCAATGACAGAAATTATGTGAATGCCTTTAGGAGTTTCTATTTGCAGTGCTTACAAGTAAAAGTAAACATAGTATTTTCTGCTTTGCCATTTTCATTCCGTTTTAAAGAAAGCAAATGCAGTTCTGTATCTATGATGCCCTAACTGTGGTTTTCAATCACCCTGATTCATAAAGAGGTTATGGAACTGCCCTTCCACACTCCCATTTTGGACACTGATTCACTGCTTCATACATTACAAGTCAGCAATCATTTTGGTGTTTAACTCTTTATTTCATAGTAGCAGCCGTGTTAGTCTGTATTCGCAAAAAGAAAAGGAGTACTTGTGACACCTTAGAGACTAACCAATTTATTTGAGCATAAGCTTTTGTGAGCTACAGCTCACTTCATCGGATGCATTCAGTGGAAAATACAGTGAGGAGACTTATATACACACAGAACATGAAACAATGGGTGTTTACAGTGTGCATGATAAACGCCCATTTTTTCATATTCTGTGTGTATATAAATCTCCTCACTGTATTTTCCACTGAATGCATCCGATTAAGTGAGCTGTAGCTCACGAAAGCTTATGCTCAAATAAATTGGTTAGTCTCTAAGGTACCACAAGTACTCCTTAACTCTTTATTATATATTCTGGGGACAGACCCATGGGACCAGCTCTCTGGCACTGACTTTAGAGTGCAGAGCACAATTCCTATGGTGAACAAAAAGCCCAGCTGAAATCTCCTAACTACCCCAAATAAAACACCAACATTCCAGATTTGGCAAGGAAAAGTCCAAAGCTACCTTAACCTACTGAAAACACTACATTGGATTGGCAACACTGAAGTATCTTCTATAGACAGTGGAGTACATAGATCTGTCCTGGGGCTGTGCAAAGCAAAAAATCAATTCACTAACATAGACTTTAGAGAAACCTGAGTTATGTTCTGGTTAATCCGTCCGGTGCCCAGAATATTAGTATTTGGTGTTCAGATTTATAATGAAGATCAGTTGGCTAGAAGGGAAAGTTTATCATTTATCATTTTTAATTACTGTGCTACCATAAATATTAGGAGTTTGCAAAATGAACAACAACCTAAGTATTTGTACTTCTGGGGACCTTATAATATTGAACTGTTCTCTGCTTACTTGTGGGCTGGATAGAACCTCTGGGACTCAGCTTGGAAAAAAGATGACTAAGGGGGGATATGATAGAGGTCTATAAAATCATGACTGGTGTGGAGAAAGTGAATAAGGAAGCGTTGTTTACTCCTTCTCATAACACAAGGACTATGGGTCACCCAAGGAAATTAATCGGCAGCAGGTTTAAAACAAACAAAAGGAAGTATTTCTTCACACAACGCACAGTCAACCTGTGGAACTCATTGTGAAGGCCAAGACTATAACAGGGTCCAAAAAAGAACTAGATAAGTTCCTGGAGGATAGGTCCATCCATGGCTATTAGGCAGGATGGGCAGGGATGCAAAACCATGCTCTGAAGTGTCCCTAGTGTCTGTTTGCCAGATGCTGGGAATGAGCAACAGGAGATGGATCCCTTGATTGCCTGTTCTGTTCATTCCCTCTGGGACACCTGGCATTGGCCACTGTTGGAAGACAGGATACTGGGCTAGATGGACCTTTGGTCTGACCCAGTATGGCTGTTCCTGTGTTGTTGTTAATCATGAATTCAATAAAAATGAAAATGACCAGAATGAGAATAGGGTTCCGACTGAAAGGAAGCATGTCCTACCTCCTAGCTGCACATTTCTTCCCAAAGAAGACACCGGGTAGTTCTATATTTTTCTGTGATGGCAGAATGATTGTTAGGTCTGGGTACAAAAATGAGTAAGACTCCAGGATTGTCAGGGCAGCCCCCCATGCTTCCCAGGACATTGTCTCTGCTAGAGGCAGGGTCACCCTCATTCTCTAATTTGGCTTGATCCACACAGAAGACTCTTGGGTAAAGGGCCTTAATGTAAAAGAGAATCAGGCTTCCCCTGCTAATTAAATGCCAAAATAAAGCTGTTGCATCTGAAAGTCTGAGCTGTGAAATGCGCAGGCATCAGATGCAAGTCCTTGCAGCAGTACCAGCCCTGCCGTGTTGCACACATGTATTAAGGCAATAAAGCTACTGCTCGAGACAGGAATAGGGAATGTTCTGTACACAAAGGGGGCTGAATTACAGTTACTATGGGAACAAGAACTGTGAATTTCCTGAGGCTTGTGTGATTAAAATCTCGGTGTAGTGGGGCATTCCTGGGGCTCTCTACTCAGCAAATACACGAGCAGAGGAAACGGGGCGGAGTGTCCATAGGCAACGCAAGGCACCTTTCCGGGTGAGGCTTACCCCTGCTATGCCTGCCTGTGCCCTGGGGGCAGGTGGAGTGAGGAACCACTCAGTCCCAGGGAAGGAGGATGAAATGCTGATGCCCTGATCCTGTTCTCACTCATGCTGGGCTAAATCGGAGTCATGCCCTTGAAGCCCATGGCTGTCAGAGCACTGTGAGCGAGGCCAAAGCCGGCTCAGGGGCTCCAGGAGGAAGGGTATCAAGAGCAGACACAGATGTCTAACACGGAGGAGGGGGGTGATCAGCCCTTTCAATAGCAAGCACTATAGATCCCAGGCTAGCTGGTCTTTTGTGATGCCATCACAACGACAGAGAGGGCTTGGGGGAAGGAGGGAACCTGTGAGGCAGGGAGGGGCAGGATGAGTCAAGGAGGATCCAGATATCTAGAGTCAGGGTCAGATCTCCAGACCAATGCTTGTCACCAGCGGCTGGCCTGGGACAATACATGGAGGAGACATCACACACACATCCTGCCCCCAGCCATGAGAAGGGCTGCAGTTTTGCTCTGTGGAGGCCTGGAGTAGCCCTGTGCACTCCTAAAATGGCCCTGCCATAGGGAGAGACCTGGGCAGAGATGGGTCCTCTGGGGCTGACCCTCTCTCAGCGACCTGGGCCCTGCCCCACCCCCTGCTCCTTGCCACAGAGAGAGGCCCCAGCATCCAGCACCCTCTTTGTGCAAGGGAACCTCACTGATTTCCTGCCAAGGAGGCCCTTGCAGCCACAGTGGGGGCTGGAGTTTGCCCCTCAGCGAGCCCTGCCTGTGGTCAGGGGAAGTGGAGCTCATCCCCCAGCTGCAGGCCCCTTGCACTCATTCATAATGTCTCCAGTCCACAGCCAGTGTCTCTGCCATGCCCAGCTCAGCGTGGGATGGGGACCTGAGCATTGAACTCCACATGCTGTCACTGAGGGCACATCTACATTAAAATACTGCACTGGGGCAGCTGTGCCACTGTAGCCCTTTAATGAAGACACTCTACGCTGACGAGAGAGAGCTCTCCTGCCAGCGTCGTTAATCCACCAGCCCGAGAAGCTGTAGCTACATCGGCAGGCGAAGCCCTCCCGCTGACGTAGCACAGGGGTTAGGTCGGCATAATTATGTCACTTGGGGTGTGGATTTTTCAGGTCTGTAGAGTAAACCAGACCTGAGAATCAAAGTGCCTCTTGCCCTGGCCCGCAAGTCACAGCAGGGGTCTCTGCCCAGCTTTGGGCATGGCAGCAGGTCGTTTCTGTTCCCGCCGCTTGCTGCCGCCTACTGACTTCTGGCAGCGAGCTGCCTCCTAGTATTGCATCCCTTGGCAGGCTGACCTCCTTGCTGACATGTGGCACAATCTGATATCATCTCTGTATGAACCATGGAGGGGAGGGATGGGGCTCTGGGTTAAGGCGATGAGCATTTCCCATCGGAAGAGTCTCCAGACCATGGGGCAGTGTGGGGCAGGGAGCTTGTCCCAGACAGTGTGGTGTTGGGGAGAGTAGAGAGACGTGAATGGAAATACAGGCAGGTGCACAGCTCTGCAGTTCAATCATTCTGGGATGGGCTCCCGGGACACATCTGTCCCACTTCACCCGCCTGAGAGGAGTGGAAGAGACTGAAAGGGACCCGTGCACAGCTCTTCTCTCTGTAGCTGGGCCTTGTATGGACAGACACACAGACTCCCAGGTCCCATTCACTGGGATGGGTGGAAATTCTGGGGTTGTCATTATATTTTTATTTTGTGATTAGTTCACTTGCTAGAGGCCCAGGAAAGGTGGAAGTTACTCCCAGCTGCACTCACGACTTCTGAGTGCCCTGGCATAGGAGCAGCTGTGCCCTCTGGGTACCCTGGCACCAAATCCCCCTGCCCTCTCTCAAATGTTCAGCTGCTGAACTGTCAGGCCTCCTGAGGGAAGGTCTGTTTTGCGGCTGTGGCAGTGCTCAGTGCTGGAGCTGCTAGCAGGCTGGAAATGTCTTTTGTCAAAGCCTGAGATGCCTCCAACCTCCTTTAATTAAAGACAATTACTGCTTTCAGCCCCTCTTCACAGCTCAGCCTGGTTGTTTGCAAACACACAGCTGCAGGAGCCTTTGTGCCCCTCTCTGAGTCCCGCTTCCTTGGAGACACACAGAGATTTCTTTATTGTCGGCATTATGGCAGAGGGAAAGGAGGGGCGGGGGAGCCTCCCATTTGGGGACATTATGAAGTGCATGAGGGAGATTATACCCACTGTCCCATGAAACTCAGAGCAGCCCCAGCTTCCCTTTGCATCGGGTCTCTTCTTCCTAGCCCTCAACAGAGTTAAATAGCAGATGGCGACTGAGGGACCAAGCAGGTCCCCAGTGCGGATGGAGGGGTAAGAGCTGCGAGATATGAAGAGCCACGGAGCATGCAAGATCCAGGGAGACTTTGTTGCTGCAGAGGAGAAGGCTCTTGCCCCATGTGCAGTGCAGTTGTGTGAAGGGCCAGTGAGGCGGCTGGAGCAGGTGGGGAGGGAGGAGGGATGGGAGGGGCGTTCTGGGCATGACCTTCGTTCTGTCAGCGTAACAGGGCTGCTGGCCCAGTACCAGGCAGGCCAAGGCTGTGCTTTTCCACCCAAACCACTCTGGAGCTGTCAGACCCCTCTCGGAAAAACCTGAAACCTCCTGTAACCAGTAAACCCCTATTTCTGTGCTCAGATAACCCTGAGGCAGCCAAATGGAGCTTTACCAAACCTTCCAAAACAAGCAGCCCTGGCGCAAGATGAAGCAGGATCCGTTGCAGCCTTGTGGGATATTGTTTCCAAAAATGTGTGTGCCTGAGCATGAAAGTGTCTCTCAGGCCTGAGTTTCATAGTGCTCCAGTGTGGCTCTGAAGTGGAGTGTCCAACTCCAGATGCTCTGTCCAAGGCTGTGGCTCCTCCATTTTCAGGTGCTAATAGTTTCCTCGGGGAGAAATCGAGGAGGAGTTCTCAGCAGCTGAAGCGTTTGGTTGTTAAATTCATTGCAGAGGTTTGAATTGTAAGAGCTCAGCGCTTGGCCTCGGGGGAGCCAAGATCCTTTCTGAGCTCCTAAAGAGCTGACACTGCTCTGTCTTATAGTCATTTTGCAGCCATGAATCCCTGGTGAGCACTAATCACTGTATGAGGGGAAACGTCCCCCACAGATGGGAAGCCCAGGAGCTATTTCCTCTTAAACAGCCTGTCTCTGGCCATCTTTGCTCTGCTTCAAGGCGGTTTCTTATTCCACAGAAGGATCTTGCAGGCCAGCTGGAGAAGTGGGGAAGAAGTGCTAAAGCAGCTCTGATACCCGGCATGAATCTCTGATCTACCCAGACACACAAAGGGTCTGTTTTCACTGCAGAGTTAACCTGGGTGATTGGCACCTGGGTCTGAGCACCCAGGTTGGCCTAGCCCCCGCACTCCCTGTGGGTGAGTCAGGCCCCCGTGCTCCCGACAACTGACCCTGTGGGCGACTCAGGCCCCCGCGCTCTTGACAACCGACCCTGTCAGTGACTCAGGCCCCCACACTCCCGACAATCAACGCTGTCAGCGACTCAGGCCCCCGCATTCCCAACAATCGAGCCCTGTCGGCGACTCAGGCCCCCGCACTCCCGACAACCGACCCTGTCGGCGACTCAGGCCCCCACACTCCCAAAAATCGACCCTGTGGGCGACTCAGGCCCCCGCGCTCCTGAAAATCGACCCTGTTGGTGACTCAGGCCCCCGCATTCCCAACAATTGAGCCCTGTTGGCAACTCAGGCCCTCGCGCTCCCGACAACCGACCCTGTCGGCGACTCAGGCCCCCGCGCTCCCGACAATCGACCCTGTGGGTGAGTCGGGCCCCCGCACTCCCGACAATCGACGCTGTGGGCGAGTCGGGCCCCCGCGCTCCCGACAGTCGAGCCCTGTGCGTGAACGACCACACTGCAAAACCAGACTGAAATTACTGCACCCTCATAGGTGCTGTGTTCCCCGTGTGGGTTGCTCAGACTCCTGGAGGCACATCCCATGGTTCATAGCATGGCCCTGAGCAGTGCTGCTCTAGGGATTCTCTGGCAGCGTATTGTGGAGAACTTGTCTGGCCTTTCTGTCCCGGTGTGAGAGTTGCTCTGAACCTGCAGTGAACACACTCTAGATCTCTGTCTGCAGCCTCTGTTCCAGCCAGTGCCAAGGCCAGGATCCTGCTCAGGACGATGGCCTGTCCAGCTGTTAATGCAACTCTCATGTTGGCAAGAGGAGGTAGATACAGGTCGTGCAACTGGGTGGGGGACATGTTGGCACACTGCTCTATTTTCTATATCGATATCTATATCTGTGCTTATGCCTTGCCCTGAAAGGGAGGTTCGGGTTTATGCAGTGAAACATAGACCATAGCTATTTATTAGAAAATTAACGAGTATAAGTAACTAAAAGTCTCTTAACTCCCCTGCTGTCTCTCATGCAGAGTGACCTAGATCACCTGATAAGTTGGGCCCATTGAAACAAAATGTGTTAATACTGCCAAATGCAGTTATACATCTGAGAGCAAGGAATGCAGGCCATCCCTACAGAATGGGGCCTGTATCCTCGAAAGCAGTGACCTTACAAAGGATTTATGGGGTCAGAGAAAAAAGCCAGTTTGGGGTCAATTGAAACATTTCATTTAGTTGCAACCTTTTTTGTTTTTAAAAAAATTTAATATATAAAACAAAGTAAATTTTGAAACAAAACGTTGTTTTCAAATGAAACAAACACGTTTCCAATTTTTTTCAAAATGAAATTTGATTGCAATGAATATGATTTCATGAAAAATTACCATTTTGTCGAAACAGCATTTTTGATGGAAAACTGTTCTAAAAAATTCACACTCGGCTCTGCTGTGCAGCGCTGCTGAGAAAGCAGCCAGATGTGCAAAGCGGGAGCCCTCCATTTGCCGTGTGCTGATTTCAGAGGCTCCCCTTTCCTGGGCAGCCCACTGCGGGTGGGAAAGACTTGCATACTGTGCTGGAAGCTTCTCACTTGGCTGGAGAGACTATTGTCTTACAGGTTCCAGTTGAACTCTGTGAGCATTAACCCCTCAGTCCTTCTCACTATCCTGCTAAGCACAACAGCCCGTCTTTCTCAAAGCAATCTGCTGGCCGAGCTGCAGGATTTCGTGCCTAGAGAGCAGGACAGTGCGTGGAGTGTGTGTGCGTAAAGAGGATAATAGGGATATTTTGTGTTGGAGGTATACAGCATTGTGTAAATCCAGAGGGTTCGTGGGGTAGTGTATGCTATGGCCTGGGGTAAATTGAAGAGGTTTCAGTGTATGAAGGAGTGATTGGGATGGCGGTGTATAGTGTGGTATTGATGTATGTAGTATGGTTGTGTGTAGGTACAGTGTGCCGGGGTTGCAGACAGTACAGGATATATACATGAGTGCGGGGATGCATGGAATGTGTTTTCTAGGAAG
Organism: Chelonia mydas; assembly: GCF_015237465.2. NCBI lineage: Eukaryota > Metazoa > Chordata > Testudines > Cheloniidae > Chelonia > Chelonia mydas. The sequence continues at coordinate 4,819,319 of NC_051258.2, forward strand.
TAGCCATGAGCAGCCCCAAGTGACGCTGACTCCTCCGTGCCTGAGTGGTTGGGGTAGCTTGGACGTACACGAACGCTTCCCTGCATATCATCTGAGGCAGCAAGGCCAGTGACCCCCGACGTTCCCAGCCTAGCCCTTTCCAAATAGAGTTTGGGGCTGTACTGCTCGGCCTCCCCAGTGAGCACGGCCCCAGCCTGTCTGAGCAGAGTTTGATGCTTTATGGATGTGCTTCAAAAGCCCAGCTGTAGGCTTCTAGCCCGTTGCCATGGAAATAGCTTTGGGTGGCCGGTCCCTCTGGTGTGGCTGCCACCTTGCAAAGCTTGCCAGGTGTGCTGGCTGCAACCCCTGCCCCCACACAGGATGCCCTGGAGGGCTGGGGCTCCCACCAGGCAGGCGGTCACCTACAGACAGGGGACAGAAGTCTCAGTGGCCTGGGAAGGTTGTTTATTTCTATGGCATTATGGGCTAATGAAAGGCTAGAGGTCAGCAGAGCAGTCCTGCATCTGTCCATATGTTTGCAGCCTGCCAAGTCCCCCCCACAGCACAGCGCCTCCTAGTGATGGGGACACTGTCCAGGTCAATGAGAACCTGTCCTGCCCTGTGCCCACGTCTGCCTGTGTCTGGGGGACGATGGCTCCCATCCTGCCTTCTGCCCTGTCATGCTAGTGGAGCTGGTGTAACGGGACTGTAAAACTGGCTGTGCTGGTGCCAGGAGACACCTCCTCTGCCTGGGGGAGGGTTCCCTGCTGGTGAAAAGTCAGTGGAATGGTGCTGCACCAACTCCCCAGTGGCCATGAGGAGCATGGTTCTTGGCAGGCCAGCTTTCGGGCTCATGCCCAGGACTAGACTGATCCTCAGCAAGCCCCAGGATGCAGTGGGGAGTGGGAAGGGGGCTGCAGAGGGCCATACAGCTGCCCTGCGCTTCTCCCTCGAGCTGCACTGCATGAGTTGCCCCCTGGCTGCAAGGCCATGTGTTGGAAGGTCCTCTACCAGTGATGCCCCCTGCCCACAGGCTCCCAGCCGCCTTCCCAGAGAGCAGCTTGCCCCAGCCATTGGGGAGTGGGCTGTCAGGGATTCAGGTCTTGCAGTAATCCTGCCAGTGGTGCTCCATATGCCAGGTCTCTCATGCTTGGCATGCTCTGTGCTAATGCTCAGTGGGTGGATGCCTGGAGAGAGCTGGGCTGATTCCAAACAGTTATGATATTAGAGGAATGCTGTTTGCTAATCCAGCTAGGGGACAGGGAGCAGATGGGCACGTCCCACACCCAGTCTCCCATCTCCTGCCCCAACATTAAAGAAGCCCCTTCTCCGACTTGTGCTGCAAGTGGCCACTGGAGCGGGACGTGACTGGGACTGTGCTTCGAGAGATAAAGATCAAACAGACACTTGCAGTCAGAAACACCTTCGCCTTCATGTAAAGAACAACAAAACAAGGAGGAACAAAGATAAAATCTTCAGGAGAGAGCACAGTCTGTGCATCTCTTCTGTAACAGTCTGCACTGCACTGAACACAGAACAGCTCTGGACAGCTAAGCCCCCAGAGTGTACCAGGAAAGCAAGGCATAACCATTTTACAGCTCAATATTCCACCCTCTAAGTTAATGCAGGTCTCCCTGGGGGTCAGAGGTTAAAATGTGGTTGTCAGGCTGAGTCATCCCTCCTCAATTCCTGCCCTCCATGAGGGTTCTTTAATTTTTACCTAATGGCAGAGTCCCACGTGGAAGCTCAGGTGTGAAAACTTCGCCAGAGACTAGAGACTGTTCATGGGCGATGGGATTTGCATGTCAGAGGTGAACAGAACGGTGGAGATTTCCTTTACAGTGTGTGCTTCTCCCTATGTTCAGAGCCTTGTACTAAAACTAGCTGGCTGGAAACCTCTCTCCCATGGAACCAGCCTGGAAACCCACGGTGTCCAGCAGAGGGGGGGAATCAGGGGCAAATGGGAGCCCGAGAGAGGGCTGGTTAGGAAAAGAATTTCCCTAAATCAGTAAAAACCTCAGTGCCTGTTACCGGGAACTCCAGCGCCTGCCAGACCCAACTGGGGACCACAGAAGGTTAGGCTGCTGCACAAGGAAAGCAACCAGCGGTTCCCCCCCCAGGAAGCTGCCATGACCTCTCCTCGAGGTGGGAGGTGGGGCCTCACTCTGTGCTGGCAAAGCCCCGGCATTGCCCCTCTTCTCAGGGGTTCTCTGGCTTCTTTGGGGCAGGGAGGGGAAGCAAGTATTCTGCTTAGGGCTCAGCTCTAGGTGGCAGGAAGCTTTGGGTTGTGTTACTGGCTCTGCTGCAGACTTGTAACAGGGAGCACAAACCATTCATGACAGTTGAGCCCTGTCAGTGATTCAGGCACCGGCACCCCTGACAGTAGGGCCCTCTCAGTGGTTCCGGTGCCCCTGACAATCGGGCCCTGTCAGTGACTCAGACAGTGACACACCTGACAGTCGAGCCCTGTCAAGCCCTATGAGCTGTAGGGAAAAAGCTGTGTGATCATGGGGGACTTCAATCTGAGAGTTGTGTTGGAGCTCTCGTGCTGCCAGTACCAAAACATCCTTTGTAATTTCTAAATATTATAGATGGCAATTTCCAAATTCAAAAAGTCTTGCACCCTACATGGGGGAGTCCTGTATCAGACCTTGTCTTGCAAGTGACAGAGGAACTGATCACAGAACTGAAAATTACTGGTAGCTTAGGTACAATGATATATATATCACAGGTACAGACCTGTCACATATAGATGTTTCACAAAGCTGAAAACAGTTATGAGCCAAATAGTAATTTTATCAGAAAAATGTGAATGATAATTAGGAAATAAGAGCACTTTATTAGATGCCCAGAGGTTAAGCGGAGACTACAACAGGTCACACTGAAAGGGGAACTGTCAGGCAGGAGGGAGGTTACTAGTGCAGTTCCTCAGGAACTGGTCTTGGAATCAATCTTATTTAATAGATTTATTACTGACCTTAGCACAAAAGCGGGGGTGTACTAATAAAATTTGCAGATGACACAAAGTTGGGAGATATTGCCAATATGGAGGAGGACCGGAATATCATACAAGAAAATCTGGATGGCCTTGTCAACTGGAGTAATAGAAATGGGATGAAATTTAATAGTGCAAAGTGCAAGGTCATGCATTTAGGGACTAATAAGAATTTTTGCTATAAACTGGGGACTTCTCCTTTGGAAGCAACAGAGGAGGAGAAAGAGCTGGGTGTATTGATTGATCACAGGATGACTGAACCGTCAAGATGATGCAGCCATGAAAAAAGGCTAATGCAGTCCTAGAATGCATCCAGCACGGTATTTCCAGTAGAGACAGGGAAGTGTTAGTATCATTATACAAGGCACTGGTGAGACCTCATCTGGAATACTGTGTGCAATTCTGATCTCCCATGTTTAAGAACGATGAATTCAAATTGGAACAGATGCAGAGAAGGGCGACTAGGATGATCCAAGGAATGGAAACCTACTTTAGGAGAGGACACTCGAACAGTTTGGCTTGTTTAGACTAACCGAACGAAGGCTGAAGGGAGCTATGATTGCTCTCTATAAATACATCAGAAGGATAAATACCAGGGAGGGAGAGGAGTTATTTAAGTTAAGCACCAATGTGGAAACGAGAACAAATGGATATAAACTGGCCATCAGCAAGTTCAGGATTGAAATTAGGTGAAGGTTTCTAGCCATCTAGGGAGCGAAGTTCTGGAACAGCCTTCCATGGGGAGCAGTGGGGGCAAAAAACCTAACTGGCTTCAAGACTGAGCTTGATAAGTTTGTGGAGGGGATCATAGAATCATAGAATATCAGGGTTGGAAGGGACCTCAGGAGGTCATCTAGTCCAACCCCCTGCTCAAAGCAGGACCAATCCCCAACTAAATCATCCCAGCCAGGGCTTTGTCAAGCCTGACCTTAAAATTATCTAAGGAAGGAGATTCCACCACCTCCCTAAGTAATGCATTCCAGTGTTTCACCACCCTCCTAGTGAAAAAGTTTTTTCTAACATCCAACCTAAACCTCCCCCACTGCAACTTGAGACCATTACTCTTTGTTCTGTCATCTGCTCCCACTGAGAACAGTCTAGATCCATCCTCTTTGGAACCCCCTTTCAGGTAGTTGAAAGCAGCTATCAAATCCCCCCTCATTCTTCTCTTCCGCAGACTAAACAATCCCACTTCCCTCAGCCTCTCCTCATAACTCATGTGTTCCAGTCCCCTAATCATTTTTGTTGCCCTTCGCTGGACTCTTTCCAGTTTTTCCACATCCTTCTTGTAGTGTGGAGCCCAAAACTGGACACAGTACTCCAGATGAGGCCTCACCAATGTCGAATAGAGGGGAACGATCACGTCCCTCGATCTGCTGGCAATGCCCCTACGTATACATCCCAAAATGCCATTGGCCTTCTTGGCAACAAGGGTACACTGTTGACTCATATCCAGCTTCTCGTCCACTGTAACCCCTAGGTCCTTTTCTGCAGAACTGCTGCTGAGCCATTCGGTCCCTAGTCTGTAGCGGTGCATTGGGTTCTTCCGTCCTAAGTGCAGGACACTGCACTTGTCCTTGTTGAACCTCATCAGATTTCTTTAGGCCCAATCCTCTAATTTGTCTAGGTCCCTCTGTATCCTATCCCTACCCTCCAGTGTATCTACCTCTCCTCCCAGTTTAGTGTCATCTGCAAACTTGCTGAGGGTGCAATCCACACCATCCTCCAGATCATTAATGAAGATATTGAACAAAACCGGCCCCAGGACCGAGCCTTGGGGCACTCCGCTTGATACCGGCTGCCAACTAGACATGGAGCCATTGATCACTACCCATTGAGCCTGACAATCTAGCCAACTTTCTGTCCACCTTATAGTCCAATTCATCCAGCCCATACTTCTTTAACTTGCTGGCAAGAATACTGTGGAAGACCGTGTCAAAAGCTTTACGAAAGTCAGGGAACAGCACATCCACTGCTTTCCCCTCATCCACAGAGCCAGTTATCTCATCATAGAATTAGATTAGTCAGGGATGGTATGATGAGACTGCCTATGATGGAATGTAGCCCATCCGTGACTTCCAGTAGCAAAAATCCCCAAAGACTGAAGATGGGTCACTAGAAGGGTAGGGCTCTGAGTTACTAAAGAGAATTCTTTCCCAGGTATCTGCCTGGTGGGTCTTGTCCACATGCTCAGGGTCTAATTGGTTGCCATATTTGGGATCAGGAAGGAATTTTCCCCAGAGACCCTGGGGGTTTTTTTTTGCCTTTCTCTGCAGCATGGGGCATGGGTCACTTGCAGGTTTAAATGAGTGTAAATGGTGGATTCTCTGTAACTTGAAGTCTTTAAACTATGGTTTGAGGAGTTCAGTAATTCAGACAGAGTTCAGCGGTCACAGGACTGGGTGGATGAGGTTCTGTGATCTGCAGTGTGAAGGAGGTCAGACTAGATGATCACTATGGTCCCTTCTGACCTCAAAGTCTATGAGTCTATTTAATAACAGGCTCTCCAGTCTAGCAGAGAAAGGTCTGGCATGATCCAATGGCTGGAAGTTGAAGCCAGACACATTCAGGCTGGAAATAAGGTGTACATTTTTAACAGTGAGAATAATTAACTGTTGGAACAATTTATCCAGGGGCCTGGTGGATTCTCCATCAGTGATAATTTTTCAATCAAGAGTGAATGTTTTTCTCACAGATCGTCTCTAGAAATTATTTTGGGGAAATCCTGTGATTTACAGGAAATTGAACAATGGACGGTCCCTTCTGGTGTTGGAATCTATGAATGTGTGACTCAGGCACTGCTGCCACTGTCAATCGACCCTGTGGGCGAGTCAGGCCCCCGCGCTCCCAACAATCGACCTGTCGGCGACTCGATCCCCCGCGCTCCCAACAATCTACCCTGAATCATAGAATATCAGGGTTGGAAGGGACCTCAGGAGGTCATCTAGTCCAACCCCCTGCTCAAAGCAGGACCGATCCCCGACTAAATCATCCCAGCCAGGGCTTTGTCAAGCCTGACCTTAAAAACTTCTAGGGAAGGAGATTCCACCACCTCCCTAGGTAACGCATTCCAGTGTTTCACCACCTTCACAGTGAAAAAGTATTTCCTAATATCCAACCTAAGCCTCCCCCACTGCAACTTGAGACCATTGCTCCTTGTTCTGTCATCTGCTGCCACTGAGAACAGTCTAGAGCCATCCTCTTTGGAACCCCCTTTCAGGTAATTGAAAGCAGCTATCAAATCCCCCCTCATTCTTCTCTTCTGAAGACTAAACATCCCCAGTTCCCTCAGCCTCTCCTCATAAGTCATGTATTCCAGTCCCCTAATCATTTTTGTTGCCCTCCGCTGGACTCTTTCCAATTTTTCCACATCCTTCTTGTAGTGTGGAGCCCAAAACTGGACACAGTACTCCAGATGAGGCCTCACCAATGTCGAATAGAGGGGAATGATCACGTCCCTCAATCTGCTGGCAATGCTCCTACTTATACAGCCCAAAATGCCATTGGCCTTCTTGGCAACAAGGGCACACTGTTGACTCATATCCAACTTCTCGTCCACTGGAACCCCTAGGTCCTTTTCTGCAGAACTGCTGCCGAGCCATTCGGTCCCTAGTCTGTAGTGGTGCATGGGATTCTTCCATCCTAAGTGCAGGACTCAGCACTTGTCCTTGTTGAACCTCATCAGATTTCTTTAGGCCCAATCCTCCAATTTGTCTAGGTCCCTCTGTATCCTATCCCTACCCTCCAGCGTATCTACCACCCCTCCCAGTTTAGTGTCATCTGCAAACTTGCTGAGGGTGCAATCCACACCATCCTCCAAATCATTTATGAAGATATTGAACAAAACCGGCTCCAGGACCGACCCCTGGGGCACTCCGGTAGATACCGGCTGCCAACTAGACATGGAGCCATTGATCACTACCCGTTGAGCCCGACAATCTAGCCAGCTTTCTATCCACCTTATAGTCCATTCATCCAGCCCATACTTCTTTAACTTGCTGACAAGAATACTGTGGAAGACCGTGTCAAAAGCTTTGCTAAAGTCAAGGAACAACAAGTCCACTGCTTTCCCTTCATCCACAGAGCCAGTTATCTCGTCATAGAAGGCAATTAGATTAGTCAGGCATGACTTGCCCTTGGTGAATCCATGCTGACTGTTCCTGATCACTTTCCTCTCCTCTAAGTGCTTCAGAATTGATTCCTTGAGGACCTGATGGCGAGTCAGGCCTCTGTGCTCCCGACAATCGACCCTGTCGGCGACTCGGGCCCCCGCGCTCCCGACAATCGACCCTTTGGGCGAGTCAGGCCCCCGTGCTCCCGACAATTGACCGTGACGGTGAGTCGGACCCCCGCGCACCCGACTATCAACTCTGTCGGCGAGTTGAGCCCCCGCGCTCCCGACAATCAACCATGTCGGCAAATCAGGCCCCCACGCTCCCGACAGTTGACCCTGTGGGCAAGTCAGGCCCCGGCGCTCCCGACAATGGAGCCTGTCGGCGACTCGAGGCCCCGCGCTCCTGACAGTCGACCCTTTGGGCGAGTCGGGCCCCCACGCTCCTGACAATCAACCCTGACGGCGAATCGGGCCCCCGCGCTCACGACAGTCGACCCTGTCGGTGAATCGGGCCCCCACGCTCCCTCACTGAGTCCCCCAAATTCAATGGTCACTTCTGAAAATGTTGCGAACCCTCCCTGCCGCCTGTCCCAGGCCTGTGCCACGGAGGGGTAGTGATGCTGACCTGCCGCGGGCTGTGAGCAGGGGCTCAGGTTTGCTCTTCGATGGGCGGTGGTGCAGACGTTGCCATGCTTATTGCACACCGGCAGCCGTGCTCCCCAGAGACACACTCCCCGCCAGAGCTGCCCCCTTGCACTGCCTGTGAACGGAGCTGGATCCCTCCCGCCTCAGGCTCTCCCGCTCTGAACATTTGACCAAGTGACCTTGCTGCCCTGGGATCAGATCTGCCTGGCCTCCGGGCACGGTGTCCCCAGCCCTGGGCCACGACTCTGGCAGGCATGACGGACCTGGCTAATTTCCTCTTGGATGTGTCCAGAGAGGAAGCTGGCAGCTTCTGCCGAGCGCTGGGTGCAGACTTGCACGGCCTGTTTGCCTCATGCTCCTGATCAGGAGGTGAAAGGCCAGGCCAGGAGCTGTGGAGTTGCCTGAGCAACGGAGACCTAGTTCAGTACTTGAGGCCTGGCTGGGAGCTAAAGGCACCTAATAGCGATGGAGAGCTTCGCTCCCCCAGCGACCTGCTGCCCCAGCGGAGATGAGAGAGGCTCATTCAGGCTGATTTGCTTTCATTAATTAGATTTGTTATTTTAATCTGTTAAAGTAAAAGCTAGTTGAACCTGCCTGAGACCCCTTGGAGTGGGGTCTGTTGGGACATGGGCTGAGGCAACAGGGAAGCCAGCCAGTCAGATAGGGAGAGCCCCCTCCCGCTTCTGCGTGTCCTGCCCCACCCCGCCTCCCTGCTGCTCCTCAGCCTTCCAGCCGCCCCTGCACCTTCCTGTCCCACACGCAACCTCCCTGCCCCCTCCGTCTCCTGCACCTGCCACCCAGCCTTCACTGAGTAGCTGCTGAGCTGCTTTTCTAAACGGGGTTATTTCCCATGAAGCACCATGATGATGCAGAAGAAGAATCTGTAAAAGGGGCCACTGCTGCTCTCGGTGACACTGCTGACATCCCAGGCAGCCCATCAGCTTCCGCCGAGCTGCCGTGGCTGCGGCTGAGAGCAGTCGGTGCTGCCATGCCCACGCCAGGCACAGATTCACTGCTCAGGCTGCTCAGGGTGGGGCATCTGCCACTGGAGTTTTGGTGGGTGAGGATTGTGCACAGCCTCTGTGCAGCTTCCCAAGAGGCAACAGGGAGAGCTCTGCTTTCTGCTCTGTGAAAGCCCTTTGGAAGGCGAGAAAGTCTCTGCTCAAGTAGAGCAGTGAGAGCAAACGCCCACAGAGACCTATGGGTCTGTGCCACATGTTCTCACCCTGAGAGCAAGCAATCCGGTTATGCCCCTCTCCTCCCATGACTTGCCCTTCCTTTATGGCCAGATGGGAGGGGTGCATTGAAGATGAGGCTGTGTAGGAGGAGAGGTTGGGTCCCTGCTCTATAGCAATCCCCCTGCATTCCCTTTATAGGCACCCATCGTTGCTTCTCTGTGCATGTCAGTAAAATGGACACATACCTATGGGGTATTTTCTGCACATTTCTATAACCCAGTCTGCAGCCTAGCCGCATGATGGATGGTGAAGGGGCCATCCTGGCAGAGCCCAGCTGTTTGGGAAGCACTTCTCAAATACTAGGAGAGGATCTGCCTGTCCTTCCCAGACACCCCTCATCAGGTTGGTATGTCACTTGGCTTTCTCAGAGACTGATTCTTCTGCCTAGGAGTGTAGCTCACGGCAGTGAGAGTCCATGTGTGCAGCGTGGGTCTCTGTCTCCTCATGGAGTCCCTTAGTTCTGAACTCCACATGGGAGTAGCTAATTTGTTGCCCAAAGGGTGACAGTGTGCTCCCATGGGCACCCCAGAGAGGGAAGGTGGTTTTGTGGCTAAGGTGCTGGCCTGGCACTCAGAGGTTCATGTGTTCAATGCTTAGCTCTGCCACAAACTGCCTGTGTGACCCTGGGCAAGTCATGTAATCTCCCTGGACATGGTCTTTAACAGTCTTTTTGTAGCATGAAGGATCTGGCTCTGGGTCACGTCAGCATCCAAATGGAGAAGAGCAAATGAACGGAGTTAGCATAGCAAGCTAGTGGAGTATGGCAAGAGTTGGGATCTCCTTGTGAGATCCTCCTGTAGGCCTTGGCCGCCGTGAGCAAGAACCATGCCATTGACCTGTACTTCTGACTTTGCTTTTACGTTACAGTCCAAATGCAGCCTGGGGAGCGTCAGGCAGCCTGTGGAGCTCATGAGTGCTGCCCAGGCCAATCTGCATCTTATTACTGAGCCCACCAGGAGTACAGGTCCCAGCATGATTGGAGAGGTCATGCTGCATTGCATGCTGGGACCTCTGCCCCTTCACCTCTGCAAGCAAGATGAGGGCAGGTGCAACCAACACCATGTTATGTAACTTACGTGACGGGTTGAGTGGCCAACGCACTCCACTGCTGGTGGAACATACAGAAGGATGGGCACCCAGGCATGGCAAACCAATACATAGCAGGCAGGCTATGCAAGATCAATAAACAGCCAGCCAGGGAGATCACATATGTCCATGAAGGATACAGGCTTCAGACAAGGTCTTTCTACACTGTTCTCTGCATCTAATCAGAAATATAATCAGACTCTTCCTATTTCTAGCACCTTTCATCTGAGGGCCTGAAAGGAAGATAAGGATCAGTAACCCTGTTTTTTTAATGTGAGGTAAACTGAGGCACTGAGGGGGTAGTGGTTTGCCTGAGGTTACCCAAGGAGTCAATGGCAGAGCCCAGAACAGAACCCAGGAATCCTGGGCCTCGGCCCTGTCCTCTAACCCAGGGTTCTCAAACTTTATTGCACTGCAACCCACTTCCAACAACAAAAATTACTGCTCTACCCCCATACCCTGTGTTACTCTAGATTCTAGAGTCTAGGATCAGGGCTGGCGTTAGGGGGTGGTAAGCGGGGTGATAAGCAGGGCGATTGCCCAGGGCCCCATGCCACAAGGGGCCAAGCGAAGATAAGTTGCTAAGGTGTCGGCTTCAACCCCGGGCGGCGGAACTCGGGCTTCAGCTTCAGACCCGGACTGCAGGGAGTCCAGCCCTGGTGACCCCATTAAAACAAACTCGCAACCCACTTTGGGGCGTGACCCACAGTTTGAGAACCGCTGCTCTAATCACTACACAGGCTGCCCTCCATTCCGTAGCATGGGTTTTTTGATTTCTTGGTGCATTAAAGCTTTTTGCCCAAGGAAAAAGGGATCATGCAAATGATTTGCCCCAGGGGGTTTACAGAGGTTGTTTAAGCCAGCAGATTCCGCCTCCTCCCTAGCTGTGCCATGCAACGCAGTATTGCTTATGAGTTCTCCTCCCCTACATGCAGAGTGCGGCTGACAGATGTGGACATGCAATCACTGTCCCAGGAGAGAGCAATTAAAGCTACACTGGACCCTTCTAAGTCACGCATTAGTGTCAGGAATTTCTAATCAATCAGCTCAGTGCCTTGTGGGGTCAAAAGTCTCTTTGAAATTCCAGTGCGGAACAGCTCCTAATGGGTTTTATGTTGATTGCTATAAACTGATTTGTGTTAAGAAAAGCAAGTTTTGTTTCCTTCTGAAAGCCCTAAATACGCTCTGGGGGCAGGACGAGCAGTGGAGTCAGATCTCTTCCTGTCTTCACTTAGCTTCTGTCCCTCGCCAACATGCACCATACACATACAGAGTCCTAGCTCCAGAGCCTGCTAGGGAAAGCTCAGTCTTCAGCACTGGCTGTTGGCTGAGATCCCTATCTGGTCACTGCTTGCAGAAGGCCTTGCAGACTAGGGGCTGAAGAGGGATGTGCCATGTTGTCTCTAGCTCTGTAGGGCAGGGTTGTACTCAAAGGACCTATGCATTGGAGCGTTTTGCTGGGAAGTGGTGTTTTGCACTCGAATGCACTGTGGTGAGACACAGACGTACATGGCAGGCTAACACACTAGAAACCTCCTTTGTGAGACATCAGAATTCTGGTTGTGCTCAGATGAGCGGTGGTGCAAATGGTGGTGCAAATGAGCGGTGGAGCTCCGTCAGAGGATGCAGGTGTATATGGGGGCCTGTGGCTGGGAGGGGCTGTTGTGCGCCACAGCTCCCGGTGTAGCCATGCAATGGTGGTTAGTGCTGTGGTAGTGTCTGTGATGTGGTTGCGATCAACACATTCTTGTGTCAGGTTTCATTGTGCTGGCTGGCCGGCCCCCTCGGCACAGCCATGCACAGCTGGGGAAGGCTCTGCTGTCCTTGAGCTGCAGGTTTGTGAGGGTCCTGTTACACTGTGGCTCCTCGCTATCACCTGGGCCTGGGTTTGGTATGTGCCCAAGGGGACTGAGTTGGTGCCTGTTGTCCTGTGAGTGCCTGCTGGGGCCTTGCTGCCCATTTGCTATGCCACTCGGTTGGCACTGCTGCCTCCTCTGCAGAGGGCAGGGCAGCGGCCCTGGCTGGATGCCCACACTGCTGTCAGTTGTTGTTTCCAGCAGGCTGCAGGAATCAAACATTTTGACGAGAGGCTGCAGCCTGTGCCTCTATCGAGGGGGCTGGCTGCTGGGTGAGAGCAGCTTCCCCCTCCTGGCAGCAGTTCACACTCCATGGCCCTGCCCTGCCCAGGCTAAACCCCTCCAGGTGTCCAGTCTGGAGACGGGGGAGGCCAGGCCCCAAGGCAGGATGCTGGGTGGATTCCATGCCATCAACACTGCGTCTCTACAGACACCAGACAGCTCCCTGCCTCCCTGGTGGGTGGCTAGTGTGTCCCAGCTATTGATCCGCCCGCAGGCCTGGATCCCACCCCAGAGCCACAGCGTAAATCCAGGGTAAGGCTGCTGACCAGCCAGGGGTAACCCTCGTGCACTGAAGTAACTGAGAGCAGGGTCTGCCTGCTGCCATGCACCACGCTAATGTGGGAGACAAAGGGGGACAGGCAGCGGCCAGGGGCTCTCTGGGCTGTGGCGGGCAGGGGGGCTCCCTGCTGGATCCCAGCCCACGCTCCAGGAAGAGGCGACCGTAACATGGCTGTTTGCTCTGCCGTGAGTGAACCCAGGAGCAAGGCTGTTCATATTTCTGTACCGAACAGGGAGCTGACATTAATGAACAGCTAATTAACATCACAGGCCTTGATGGTTCCAGTGTCAGTGTCCCTAATTAGTCTCGCACTAATCTGCTTTAATTAACTGTCCCTGTCGCGCTTTTAATTTAATTTTCAGCACTAGACCAGAGATGGCAGCCCTTTGAGTGTTTCGGTCTGAGTACGGTGGTGCCACTCGGATTGGGCAGACTGGCAGCTCCCTGGTGCTGTGATGGGGTTTCCTGGGAAGGGGTCCTGGGGAGGGGATGGCAGTGCCAGGGTGGGTACAGGCGGGGGAGGAGCGGTGACTTCGAGGGCTACACCACCAGGCTGGGTCCCCATCACCATCTGAAAAGACGTGGCCACATGACTGCAAGGTGGGGCTGAGTGACCAGGGGTCACACCTGACACCGCAGCTAACTGAGTCCATGGCAGGGCAACCACAGAGATGCAGGGTGTGCCCAGGAGCAGGATAACAGCCAGTCCTCCCTGATGCCCTGAGCACACAGACCAGCACTGCCTGGCCAAGCTCAGGGACACACAAATCCCCGCAATGCCCCCAGGCACACAGACCAGCACCGCCTGCCCACACGCAGGGACACAGAGATTCCCCCCATGCCCCAGGCACACAGACCAGCACCGCCTGCCCACATGCAGGGACACAGAGATCCCCCCAATGCCCCCAGGCACACAGACCAGCACTGCCTGGCCAGGCTCATGGGCACAGAGATTCCGCCCATGCCCCAGGCACACAGACTGGCACTGCCTGCCCATGCTCAGGGGCATAGAGATCCCCCCAATGGCCTGGACACACAGACCAGCACCGCCTGCCCCGACTCTCCCCCACCCTCATGCCCCAGGCACACATGGGTGTGTGGAGGGGATGGCTAGTGCACTGGATATATGGGGGGGCAGTCAGCGCACTGTGTGTGTATGGGGGGTGTGGATGGTTATTGTACTGGGTGTGTATAGCGGGGTGTTAGGGCACTGGGTGTGTGGGGGGCAGTTAGCGCACTGCGTGTGTATGGGGTGTGTGTGGATGGTTATTGTACTGGAAGTGTATAGTGGGGTGGTTAGTGCACTGGGTGTGGGGGGGGCAGTCAGCGCACTGCGTGTGTATGGGGGGTGTATGTGGATGGTTATTGTACTGGATGTGTATAACGGGGTGGTTAGTGCACTGGCTCTCCCGTCCGGGAGTGTGTGAGATGCTTGCACACACTAGTGCAGCCAGGGACAGCTGCTGGTGAGCCTGGTTCCCCGCCCAGTGGGCAGGGCTGGGGGTGATCCAGCCATGCCGGAGGAGCTGCCCGGGCTGGGGGCTGGTTCCTGCAAGTGGCAGCCCCGCATGCTGCTGCTTTCACTGCTGTGGTTCCTGGTAGAGCCCTGCAGCTCCGCGGATCTCCACGTTCCATCCGTGGGTATACGTTTCGAATCCGCTCCACTTATAGGTTTACCCTCTTAACCTTCTTGTGGGTAAAGAAAGTAGACTGAGCTGCTTTCATCTTTAATTATTCTTGTAGTTTTTCCTGATTTTTCAACATCCTTTCTGAAGTGTGAACACCAGAACTGGACACATCATTCCAGTATGATTTTACCAATACATATACAGAGGTAACACACCACCTTCCTCCAACATTCCCCTGCTTATACATCTCAGGATTGCTTCACCTTCTTAGCTACAGCATCGCACAGGGAGCTTATGTTCAGTTAGCTATCAGCCATGACTCCTAGGTCCTTTTCAGAATTTTTTAATTAAAATCGTATGCAATATTAGATAAAGTGCCTTACAGAAGCCTAAGCATTCTATGTCAACACAATTACCTTTATCAACCAAATTTGTGATCTCATCAAAAAATAGCATAAAGTTTGTTTGATAAGACCTGTTTTCCATAAAAACATGATGATGGGAATTAATTCTGCTTCCACCATTTAATTCTTTATTGATTGTGTCCCATATCAGCCTTTCCATGATTTTGCCCAGGATCAATGGCAAGCTAGCTGGCCTAAAGTTACCCTTTTAAAATATGAAGTTGATCCAGTTTTAGCTTTTTCCAGTTCTCTGTAACTTTCCCAGCGTTCCAAGATTTGTTAAAAATCAATATCAGTGTCTTGGAGGGTTCTTCGTCCAATTATTTTAAAATTCTTGGATGCAAGTTACCTGGTTCTGCTGATTAAAAAATATCTAACTTTAGCAGTTGCTGTTGCTAGTCTCTGATGGAATAGAAAGTATTTCATGATCACTGTACATTGTGAGTACATCATCCTGCTCCTTTCCAAACACAGAACAAAAATATTTATTGAACACTTCTGCCTCTTCTGCATTGTTGTGGACAATTTGACCATGCCGGTATAGTAATGGATATACACCATTGCTAGGATGTCATTTGTTCCTGATATATTGAGAACATTCCTTCCTATTGCCCTTTAAACCCACACGTCATTGATTTTTCAGTGATACCTTTAGCTTCCTTTATCAATTGTCTGAATTTCATAATGCTAATTTAGAGTCATTGGTATCAGGTTCCCACTTTTGCCAGTTGCTGTATGCCTTTTTTTTTTTTTACTGCTGCTTTCATTTCCCTTCTTGACCAGGGTTGTTTTTTAACTGACAAAGCCTGCTTTTGTACTGTGGAATTGTGGGGTTTGGGGGCTCTAGAAACTCTTCTTAAGAACTTTCAATTATCCTTTCCATTGTTTGGTTTACAGTTTTTCTTCCAATCAGTTTTGCTCATAATTGTTTTCAGCTTTGGAAAAGAGGCCCGTTTTCTGCATCAAGCCTATATGTTAAAGCAGTGGTACTCAACCTATTTACCATTGTGGGCCACATCCAC
This sequence comes from Chelonia mydas, assembly GCF_015237465.2. NCBI lineage: Eukaryota > Metazoa > Chordata > Testudines > Cheloniidae > Chelonia > Chelonia mydas. Next base: position 4,834,848 of record NC_051258.2, read on the forward strand.
ACAATATATATACTCCCTGATGGTCCGCAACTGTGTACTGATTGGGCTGCAAGTGGCCCACGGGTTGAGAACCACTGTATGAGAGGCTGGCACTGTATTCTGTGTGCACATCACAAATGTCATTAGGTCATGATCACCTGAACCTAGGTAACCACTTATTTTCATTAAGTGATCAGTTCGTCTTTTTCTGTCACAGATGAGTGGAAAACCAGTGGGCTGAGGCAGACAGGGCCAGGCTTGGCACGCAATATTTCACCTGAATGTTTTCTCCACACTGACCCTTCCCAGCCCCCTATGTCCCTTGCATGAGCCCAGAACTCAAAGGGTCACATTCACTGCTGAGCTCAGGGAAGCTGCACTTCTGTAGGCCAGCAATGAGCTTAGTTCAGAATGTGAGGCAGGTCCTGCCACCCAAGGTCAGCTTTCCAGGCTGGCTGCCTAGGGCCTGCAGGAGTTGGCCCTAAGCTGAGCAAACATTTGTTACTGAGCTGGATGGCAGTGGGGCTGATGTCCAGGACAGGTTTGCAGGCCGAGAACATACAGCGGTTGTGCCGGATCCATCCTAGCTGCGGTGCCACTATGAGCTGGGGAAGAGAGGAACTGCAGGCCTGGGAGAAAGAGGGGTCAGCACCACTTGTGGAAATGAGGCTCCTGAGGTCCCAGAGTGAGGTGAGTGTCTGGGATTTGCCCCACACAGGCATTTTCCGCCTTGTGTGGGTTACACTTAGTGACAGCCATTCGACCATGCAGCCCCTTTCTGTTCACCCAGACACGCTTCATGCATGGCTGGTGGGGTCAGCCAGCTGTGAAACCGAATTCCCTTCCCCCAACCACACACACAGTGCACATGTGCAGACACACATGCCGGCACACACAGATACAAACTCACACATGTATGCGCACACACATATACAAACACACATGTGCACACTCCTGCGTACACAAACACAGACACCTATTGCTTAGCTGCATTCCCTCTACCCCTGATCCCTGGGGATGCCAGCAGTAGTGGACAAGGTTGAATCAAGTGAATGCAGAAGGCTTAGGGTCAGTGTCTCATTGCACAGAGCTCTGAGCACAGCTCCAGACCCTGGAGAACTCTTCTGCCCATCTGCAGTGTTGTCAGGGAGCCATGAGGGCCAGTCCCACCAATGACCTGCATCCCAGGAGAGCTCCTTAAAAAAGCTGCAATTTGGAAGCTCCGGCTATTTCACTGAGCAGGAATTGGCCTAGAAGGGTTTGGTGGGGGGTGAGCTATCAGCTCAAATGGATCTGAGACCGGGCTTGAGGCTGAGAACTGACTGATGGGGTCTTCTGGGCAGCCTGATGAGTTGGATATGTCCTTTGGGTGTCCATTTGCAAGCATCACCCTAACTTCCAGGGCTGAGTAGCTGCTGTGCGCGCTGTCAGTGAGTGAGTGGGGTCAGACTTGCATGCAGAGAGGCGAGTGAGGATGTCATATGTGTGGAATGGTGTGTCCTTTCTGCAGCACTGGGTGAGGTCAGCCTCAGCCTCGTGGGATCTCCGCAGCTTTCACTGTCTTGTTTTCTTAACCCTGACCCTGGGATCTGTCAACACCTTATGCTGCCTTCCAAGAACATCTCCTGTGCCCCACGTCCCTCTCTCTTTTTTCTTCTCCCTCTATGTGTATCTGCTCTTAACTTCTCCGTATATCCTTCACCTTCCCCATGCTATGCTCACCTCTCCTGCCCAACCGCCCCTGGCTAAATCACACACAGGGGGCCTGGGATTTTTGTGGAGAGGCAGAGCACCAAGACAGAACACAGGAGATGTATACAGAGAGCTGTGGAACAACAGAGATTGCAAAGACAAGTTTCATAGATATTTATTCTTAAATGCACACAGACTGGGCCATAGTTCAGCACTCAGGCACCCTGGTGCCACTCACATTGAAGCCATTGGGGACCCCCATATTTAGCTTGCCTAACACGTTCCATTCTAAAATTACTTATGTTTTTTAAGTTTAGTTTATTTTAAAAACCCCCAGCTCTAACACATCTATAGTTTGCAGCAAGAGTTTGAAATTTGGTAGGGGAAAAGCCCTCAGGTCAGGGAGGTGCCTTTTAATGGCCCTGCGTAAATCCATTCATATTTGAGCAAGTTAAGATTATGAATTATTGAAAATTGCTGTTTCCCATCTGTCTGTTTTGCTCAGTACAGCTTGTTTCTGAAAACCCCGAACGTTCTATATGCATCGCACCGGCGTCGTGCCACGTAGCACTGCTCTGGGCGGGACATAGACAGAATTATTATTACCGGTGTTGGTGCTGCTTTCCCCAATTGAAGCTTCCTTTGGCCTGGAGGAAAGTGCACTGAAATGGGGACTTAAGTTCAAGTCTCATTTAATCTATTGATTAGTGTTAGCCCTTCACAACCCTTGTTATTGAATAAGCCCTCTAACCCAGTGGTCTCCAAACCGTGGGGCGCGCCCCCCTAGACGGGTGCAGAGAAATGTTTGGGGGTTTGAGGGGGTGCATGACAGGGCCCAGGCCAGCTCAGCATGGGGACAGGGAGGGAGCACAACTCAGTTCCGCTCCTGCTCCAGACACAGCTCAACTCCATCTCCAGCTCTGCCCCCAGCCACAGCTCCACTCCGCCCCTGCCAAGCTCCGCCCACAGCTCCACTCCGCCCCTGCCAAGCTCCGCCCACAGCTCCACTCCACCCCCTGCCAAGCTCCGCCCCCATCCGCAGCTCCAGTCCGCCCCCTGCCAAGCTCCATCCCCAGCCGCAGCTCCACTCCACCCCTGCTCTGCCCCCAGCCCAGCTCCAGCCATGATTCCACTCTGTCACCCACCCAGCTCTGCTCTCGTTCTCTCCCTGCCCCCAGGCCAGCTCCGCCCCCAGTCTCGGCTCCTCCCCCATCCACGGTTTTGCCCCCAGCTCTGTGATCAGCCCAGGCTCCTCTGCTGAGCCAACCATGTAGTAATGGAGGGGAGTGCAGGCAGATTCCATTACTGGTAAGGGGGGCGGGGGGGTGACAGGAAAAGTTTGGGCACCACGGCTCTAATCTCACCGAGAGATTATACAAACCTAGACTAGAACCCAGCTTTCCAATACGTCTGAGCCAAGTCTACTCCATCCTGCCCCAGCCCCTCTGAAAGAATCTGCCACATCTAAGGGCTTGTCTACATGGGGATGTTCAGGAAAGTTGGGTGAACCAACTAACGGTGTGAAGTCAATGCATTAACCTCCCCTACCCATCTCCTGTGGATACTTATCCACTAGTCTGGGGTGCCTCAGTGATTGGGCACCCACCTTTGGGGGGGGCCAGATTTTTCAGCAAACTCAACTTTTTATAGTGCTTTCTATGTTCAACTCGTAGGACTGACAGTAACTAATCACTCTTTGCAACACTGCTTTGTGAGGCAGGTGAGTTAGGATCCTCACCCCATTTTACAGAAGTGGAGACCAGGGACTGAAAGACTTTCCAAGGCCCTATAGTGAGGCTGTGGCAGAGACTGGATCCGATGTCAGGACTACCTGGTTGCTAGCCAACCATAAGACCAAGCAACAAGGTGCAGTTGTGAGTGCTCAGCACTGCTAAGAATCAGGCCCCCCAGTGTCTCACATTGGGCACCCAGAAAATGAGGAACACACACACTTAGTGGACACCTGCAAATATTTTCATTTTAGCAACCTGTGCAACATCACCTAGGAACTCTATGCTAAAAGCAGAGCCAGAAAATTCTCCTGGCTGGTATTCACCTGTCTTACCTGTAACCCCCTGCAACCCCCTCTCATTCTCTATGCACCTTCCGGCTCATACAGTGACTGAGGTGCTGTACACACAACTGCCTTCTTCACAGCAAAACCCCGGTGCATTTCTGGAGCATGCTCCATCCTGTGTACTGAATGAGGCAGGGGTCTCAAGGAAAAAATAATATGAGATAATATAATTAAAGACTGTATCATGCTGTATATGCACAAGGGGCCAGAATTAAAGTTGCACGGATGACCATGATACTCGCATTTCCTAACTTTTGAGTGCTTGACTTTATTTACACTGGTTTTTTTAACCTAGTTTTAGTGTGTGTAATATAAATATCGGTCAGAACACTATGCTGCTGTTGTGTACTTCGGTTTTGTACAGTGCTTAAATACCTTAGTGATTGCTGTTATGGAAAGTGATAGATTGAGAATAGATAGCATAGAGTAGACTATATGTAATGGCAGGCATTGGAATTCTAGTTATGCCTCACTTGGGGCGGGGGAAGGGGCCACAACTCAGTTCTCTGAAAACATCTGCTCACTGTGCAGCGGCAGTCAACAAAGTGAACAGAACATTGGGAACCATTAGGAAAGGGAGAGATAACAAGACAGAAAATATCCTAGTGCCACTGTATAAATCCATGATACACTCATGTGCAGGTCTGGTCATCCCATCGCAGAAAAGATAGCCTGGAATTGGAAAAGGTTCAGAGAAAGGCAACAAAAATGATTCGGGATATGGAACAGCTTCCGTATGAGGAGAGAGTAAAAAGACTGGGACTTTTCACCTTGGCAAAGAGACGACTAGGGGGATATGAGGGAGGCCTATAAAATCATGACTGGTGCGGAGAAAGTAAACAAGGAAGTGTTATTTACTCCTTTACATAACACAAGACCCAGGGGTCACGCAATGAAATCAGTAGGCAGCAGGTTTAAAACAAACAAAAGGAAGTATTTCTTCACACAGTGCACAGTCAACCTGTGAAAATCATTGCCAGGGGATGTTGTGAAGGCCAAAAGTATAACTGGGTTAAAAAAAGAACTAGATAAGTTCCTGGAGGATGGGTCCATCCATGGCTATTAGCCAGGATGGGAGGGTTGCAACCCATGCTCTGAGTGTCCCTAGCATCTGTTTGCCAGAAGCTGGGAGTGGATGACCGGGAATGGATGACTTGATGATTGCCTGTTCTGTTCATTCCCTCTGATGCACCTGGCATTGGCCACTGTCGGAAGAGAGGGTACTGAGCTAAAGGGACCATTGGTCTGACCCAGTGTGGCCGTTCTTATGTTCTTAACTCCTGAGAGCTGGAGCATCCATTCCTTCCCCAACCTTTGCTAACATTGATTTTAGATTGGCCACCATTTCACATAGCCTCATATTCTCAGAAGGTTGGCCTGCCTTTAGCAAGTACTGCTTTTGCCTGTAAATTTGCATCTTCAATGGATTATGGGCTCCAAACCGTGCCGTGTATCAGCTGGCACACATTGGGTATCTGAAGGCACAAGTATTCTGATTTGTGTCTCAAATTCATTTTGCAGGGTCAGAGATATAGGCACAGAATTCTGCAGGTATCCATTGCGCTGGCAAAGGGGGAGGCTGGCTATCAGCCTGGGTGAAGATGTGAATCCTGGGAGACTGGCAATTGTGAAGATCTGCTTGTATCACTCCCTGCCTCTGTGGCACCTGCTCTCTCCTGCATGGTGGTGATGTCGCTGAGTCCTTATGATTCTTTCTGTGTCTTTCCTCGGTGGTTTGTTGCTAGCTAGGGCTATTGAGGCAGTTTGTGATCAGGTCATTTTTAAAGTTTTTAACATGTTTGAGAGCCAGAAGCTTGTCTATAAAAAGTAAATCAAAGATGGCAGAAAAGGGCAGGCTTTCAAAGTAGAAGTGAAGAAGTGGATTGGCTTAGCACCCTGTCCTGACTGAATGACAGCCCTTTGGGACCGCTCTTTGGAGAAGTGGACTGTCGTGGTCAAGTGTGATTGATCTAGTGCAGTCAGTGAATTTAGTGGGAGAAAAATCCAGTTCGTTCCCTCAGCTGTTTATACAAACAATGGTGTGACTTTTGTACTCCTGGTATAAATGACTCTTTTGACACGCAGGCCAATAGTGCAGCAGCAGCATGTTTGCATAACCTCATTTCCAAGGGCATGTTTACCCACCTCTCCATGGGCTTATGCACAGTCCGGAGTCAATAACCAGGGACTCAACAGAGCAGGAGTGAGCTAGGAACTCATTAGAGGGGGCTTGCAAAATGGGAATTCCAACCATCAGCATTCAACTACCTCCACAAGATAGATGGGAAAATGTGTGTTGGACCATTGGGAGACAATGCAGGAAAACAGAGCAGCCGACATACAGGATCCGACCCATTAGTACTCTCTGCCTGAGGAATGAACCCTCTCGGACACTGCTGAGCTGTCATGTGACTTCACGTTTATAGCGACAATTGAAGCAGTCTGGATTGTAATGTGTGACAGACTTCATAGATTCGAAGGCCAGAAGGGACCTTGTGATCATCTAATCTGACCTCTTGTATAACACAGGCCAGGGAACTTCCACAAAAGTATTGCTAGAACAGATCTTTGAGAAAACCTTCCAATCTTAATTTAAAAATTGTCAGTGATGGAGAATCCACCATGTCCACTGGTAAATTGGTCCAATGGTTAATTACCCTCGGTGTTAGAAAGTTATGCCTTATTTCCGGTCTGAATTTGGCTAGCTTCAATTTAGATCATGCTAGACCTTTTCCTACTAGACTGAAGAGCCTATTCTTAAATATTCCCCATGTAGACACTTATAGATAGTGATCAAGTCACCCCTTCACCTTCTCTTTGTTAAGCTAAATAGATTGAGCTCCTGGAGTCTCACTGTAAGGCAGGTTTTCTAACCCTTTAATCATTGTCATGGCTCTTCTCTGAGCCCTCTCCAGTTTATCAACATCCTTCATGAATTGTTGGCACAGAACTGGACACGGGATTCCACCAGCGGTTGCACCAGTGTCAGATATAGAGGTAAAATAACCTCTCTGCTCCTGCTTAAGATTAATAGTGGAGGCAGAGATAAATGGCAAGGTCTATCTCTCTGTCTGTCTAATCTGGGCACTTAGGTGGCCCCATCACAGTAGGGATACAAAGGTAAATTTTCATCTAAGATTTGCAAATAATCAGTGAGTTTTCTGCAGAGTGGTTGTCCCAATGGCAGGAGATGCAGAGAAGGTTCTGACCCCGAGAGTGCCGAGAGAGGAATCCAGCACTACGTGAGGAGAGCAGTAGTGGGATCATAAGAATGGCCATGCTGGGTTATACCAGTGGCTCATCTGTCACAGTATCCAGTCTCTGACAGTGGCCAGTGCCAGGTGCTTCAGAAGGAGTGAACAGAACAGGGCAATTATCCAGTCCCGACTTCTGGCAGTCAGAGGTTTAGGGACACCCAAAGCATGGAGTTGGGTCCCTGACCATCCTGGCTAATAGCCGTTGATGGACTATTAACACCTAGTGGGTGTTGGTCCTGCTATGAGCAGGGGATTGGACTAGATGACCTCCTGGGGTCTCTTCCAACCCTGATATTCTATGATTCTATGACCCCAACATTTTGTATGTAGAGTTGGGATTATGTTTTCCAATGTACATTACTTTGTACTTATCTGTGTTGAATGTGACCTGCCATTTTGATGCCTAGTCACCCAGTTTAGTGAGATCCCTTTGTAACTCTACACAGTCTGCTGTGGACTTAACTATCTTGTATAATTTTGTATCATCTGCAAATTTTGCTACCTCACTGTTCACCCCTTTTTCCAGATCATTTATGAATATGTTGAACAGTGCAGACTCTTGGTGGACCCCACTATTTGCCTTTCTTCATTGTGATAACTGATCATTTATTCCTACCCTTTGTTTCCTATCTTTTATCCAGTTACTGATCAATGATTGATCAGTATGGGATCCCTCTTATCCCATGATTACTTAGTTTGCCTAAGAGCCTTTGGTGAGGGACCTTGTCAAAGGCTTTCTGAAAATCCAAGTACACTGTATCCACTGGATCACTCTTGTCCACATATTTGATGATGCCTGGATGCGTGGTTTGTTTGTTTCATTGATTCATTAATGCTCACGGGCAAGATTCACCGAAGTCATTCTGAGGTTTCCATAGTGTATCAGGGTCTTAGTCCAGCCAAACTCTGTCCTGGGTGCAGGCTCTGTTCCCAGAGACCTCATGGTGTAGGAGGGTTTTATATTCTATAGGTGCTCTAAACATAGGGTTCTGATTTTCAGTTTTAACTGATGAACGCTGATGGTACATCCCCAGTGAAATCAGTGTTTATCCAATGGAACACTAGAAAGACACCAAAAAAGGTTACTTATATGTGAGGGCTTATCTACACAGAGCAGCAATGTGGACTTTGGGGGTGTGATTTCTAAAGCAGCCAGGCTTTCCTGTGTGGACGGCTCTGGTCCGGCCTACATCGCAAAGTCAGGTTGATGTAAGTTGTCTTGCGTCGACCTGTCTGTGCACATGTCTACAACCCAAATTTGTCTCTGGGTGATATAAGCGCCCCTTTACAGCAACACAGCAAGACCCCCTCCCCAAAGGGCATGGAGCCACGATGGGCCTACTGAGGTTGACACAGTGCTTGTGTAGACACTGCATGAGCAGTGTCGACCCTACCAGTTCTCCAGCAGCTCTCCCACAGTGCCTCATTCCCTTCAACAGTGACAGCTCTGGTCGCTATTGTAAGCTCCTCTGTCCAGGGGTCACGGAGACCAGAAGCCATCCCCACTCCCCTTGAAAATTCCCTGCATGTTTTGGAAATGTCTTTTCCTGACTGCCCACCTTGGCGAGCACAGCTCGCAGCTCTAACTTGTGTCTGACTGCCCAGCTGACCTTGCTGCTCCATGCATTTGTGCTGCTGTCTGGAATAGGCAAGAGGTATGGGCTCTCCTGGGCCCGTGGGGAGAAGAGTCTGGCAGGCACAGCTGTGGACCAACCACAGAAATGAGCAGATTGCACAGGGGATGCAGGCAAAGGGGTATGTCAGGGACCAGCAGCAGTGCCGCGTGAAAGCAAAGGAACTTTGCCAGGAATACTACAAGGCCAGGGAAACCAACAGTAGATCTGGTGCTGACCCACAGACCTGCTGCTTTTACAATGAGCTGTAGGCTATGCTTGGCAGAGGCCCCACCAGCGCCATGCAGACCATCATGGTCACGTTGAAGGAGCCAGAGCCAGAGACTCCTGATGTAAACAGTGAAGAGGAGAAGGAACAGGAGGAAGAGGAGGAATGTGGAGATGCAGCAGGGGGCTCCAGCCCTGCCACAAGCCAGGTCCTGCTCAGGGTTCCATCACAAGCTAGCCAGACCTGCCAGGTGAGCGAGGATGAGCCCGATGAAGGGGAAGGTAAGTGTGCACGTGCAGTTTTCTTTACAATGTTTAAATGTAAAGATTCTGCCTGGTCCATCCCTGAGTTAACAAGACACAGATGTCGACTTTTCATTGATTTTCTTATATGAGAAGAGACAGCGGTACAACAGAGTTGGCAGAGTTGGCATCTGCTTTTCATTCCCATATTGGCTGGGGTGAGGGCGACAGGGACAGAACACTTTGTTTATGTGCATAGGTATCCCTTATATCCTCCTGAGAGATCTCGGGGAACCTTTCATGGAGATACTCTGCAATCCCCTCCCAAGCTTTCTAGGGATGGCTGCCTTATTTCTTCACCTGTTGTAGGGCACTTTCCTATGCGACTCTGCAGTGAGTTTGACTGGCACTATTGCAGTAAACAGACTAGTGGCATACAGGCCTGGGCAGCTTTGGGATGCCAGTAGCAGCTTTGTGACCCTCAGGAGTGAGATGTCAGCTGAAATCACCACTGCCTGGGGGAAACTGTGCCAGTATTCAGTGCCTTTGCCCCATACTCCTATCCATGGAACAGGGACTGATACTTTATAGATTCATGCAACAGAACATTTTTCCCTCCTTGCCCTTGGTGGACCATGTGCACCATGGCTGGGGCTGGAGAGCGGTGCTGTTCATTGGCACTGCGTGTCTTATTGGCAATAAGGAAAGGGAGTTTTAAAACTTCTCTTTCCCTTTCCATTGTGACTGCAAATCCAGTGGTATATCTGTTCCATTCTACCAGCAGCTTCTGGTGTGATGGCCTTGAGGAGTGCCCCCGCCACAGAAAACTTGACCCTGCTGAGGAGGAGAAAGAAGAGGACTAGGGAGGATATGTTCCGAAAGATATTGCAAGCCAGTGCTGCCCTGAACCACAAAGAAAGGGCCTGGAGGGCCAACATGACCAACAGTAGCGAGAAGGAAACAGAAAACAGGAAAAAGGCCCAGGAGTCCCAGCAAGACAAGGAGATGGAAATGCGCCAGGACATAATGGGACTTCTCAGGCAGCAAACCCAAATGCTGCAGACCCTGGTTGACCTACAGGTCGAGAAATCCCCAACTCTCTGCCTGTCGCAGTTGTTTCAGAATTCCCTGGTCACTGCTCCTTACACCCCACAACATTCCACGTGCATCATGGGCTGCATCCTTTCGCCTACTGCTCCACGCTGGGACAGACAGCAAGGGAAACCACAGCTTCACAAACCCTGAGCTGCATTGGTTTTCTCATTCAATAAAGTTCTATTTTTTGAGCCTCAAAGGATCTTTATTAGTTTACAACAAATACTGTTGAATGCGTAGTAGTAGTGAAAGCAAACAGGACTTGTGGCTCCTCTACGGGGGAACTTACATTGGCAGAGCTACGTCTCTCAGGGGTGTGAAAAATCCACATCCGTGAGCAGCGTAGTTAAGCTGACCTAACCCCCTGGCATAGGGAGCGCTAGGTCAATGGAAGAATTCTTCTGTCGACCTAGCCACTGCATCTCAGGGAAGTGAATTACCTTTGCCAATGGAAGAATCCCTCCCGTCAGTGTAGGTAGTGTCTACACTGAAGCACTACAACGCTGTAGTGGTTTAAGTGTAGACAAGCCCTTGTAAACGCACACCAAGCACCATGGGACACAGCTTCAGGAAAACACCCAGTCCTATTTATAAATGTACAGCTAGCATTATAAATGTATAGCTAGTCCTATTTATAAATGTACCGTGCATAGCAGCACCCATAGCTCCAGGCCCAGAGAACACTCTAGCACAGAACTCTACTGTGGCTGACCACTAAAGTGTTCTTTCAAAGCCTCCCTCAACACATAGCTACATACTGAGATCTTGCAATGGTTCTTGTGTCTGGCTGTTCAAAGTCAGCAGACAGCCACTCCACCTCCACCCTTGAGGCAGGTTTCCCCCCTTTGCCTCTCAGATATTATGCAGGACACAACAGGCAGCTTTAACCACTGGGACATTTTTTTTTACTGTGATCCCATATAGTGAGTAAACACGGCCACCGTCCTTTCAGTCAACCAAAAGCACGTTCAACAGTCAGTCTGCACCTGCTGAGCCAGTAGCTGAATCTTTCCTTGGTCCTGTCAAGATGGCCGGTGTATGGCTTCGTGAGCCAGGGGAACAAACGGCAGGATGGGTCCCCCTGAATTCCTGTAATCGTTTCCATATTGCCGATGATAATCTGCCGGTTGGGAAAGAATGTCCCTGCCTGCAGCTTTCTGAACAGTCCTGTATTCGTAAAGATTCATAGATTCCAAGGCCAGAAGGGACCATTGTGATCATCTAGTCTGACCTCCTGTATAACACAGACCAGAGAACTTCCCCCAAAATAATTCCTAGAGCAGATCTTTTAGAAAAAAGCATCTAATCTTGATTTAAAAATGGTCAGTGATGGAGAATCCACCCCAACATTGGTAAATTTTTCCAATGGTTAATGACCCTCACCGTTAAAAATGTACACCTTATTTCTAGTCTGTATTTGCCTAACTTCAGCTTCCAGCCCTTGGATCGTGTTATACCTTTCTCTGCTTGACTAAAGATCTCATTAAAGATGCGAGCATCATGCAACTTCCCTGACCTAGCCACATTAATAGCAGCAGCCCCAGAGATCCACCGATACTTGCATAACCATAGAACAGTATCCCTTTCTGTTGATGTACTTTGTGATAAGGTGGTTCCAAAATGGGGATATGTGTGCCCTCTGTCATCCGACTGCAGTTCAGAAACTGCATTGCTGAAAATCCGTCCACTACGCCTTGCACATTGCCAAGAGTCATAGGCATGTGTAGGAGGAGACAATTAATGGCCCTGTTCACTTGCATGACAACAACACCTAAAGTGGATTTTCCAACTCCAAAATGATGTTCCGCTGACGAGTAACAATCCAGTTTGCCAAGTTTCCACTGTGCAATCGCCACTTGCTTCTCCAGTGACAATGCAGCTCTCATTCTGGTGTCCATGCACTGGACGGCGGGGGCGAGCACAGCACACAGGTCCAGAAATGAGGCTGTGCGAGGGTCGGGGCTCTGGGGGAAAGGGTGGCGCAAGGGTGGGGGTTCGGGGGGAAGGGGTGATGCGGGGGCGAGGCCATGGTTTGGGCGCCTGTTCCCCCCCCCACACACACACTTTTAGGGCGCTTCCGCCACTCCTCTTTTCCACTCTGGCCACTCCTGGAGAGTCATGACTGTCTGCTCATCTGCCTCTGAGGCTTTCAACAGTGGTGAACCCTCTGTCCCATCTGTGTGGAGTCAGTGGGGGAGACAGTGGACACTAAAATGTGAGCAACATGCAGATGACTTGCTGCGATAGCCACCACGTTGCACTGGGACAGTGGCACTACCAGCCTCCAGCGTGTGACCCGTGTGGGCAGGATACAGAACTTCCTGCGGGACTGGCCAACAAACCTGGCGCTCACTCCTGGAGGGCATCAGGAGGGAAGGAACCTCAGTTCCTTCAGACCCAGCTACAAACCCCGCGTCAGCCAATCTGCCCATGGCACTAGCATGGGAACCAGCCCACCAGACACCCAGCGAGAGGGGAGAGCCAGAGACATCCTCGCTGTGTGCACCATCATATCGGGACGTGATCAGACACTGCAGGGACAGAAAAGGGACAGGGAGCGTGGGCCGGCTGACTGACTGACTGACAGACAAATGTCAGGTTTCAGAGTAGCAGCCATGTTAGTCTGTATCCGCAAAAAGAACAGGAAGACTTATTGCATCTTAGAGACTAACAAATTTATTGGAGCATAAGCTTTCGTGAGCTACAGCTCACACAGCTAATCACCCACAAATCCAGTTTAAGGCACTGGGAGCTGCAGATGCTTAGCCCAGCGACCAGTGGACCTGTACATCCTGACACCATTTCAATGTCTGTGTATCTAATTGGCAGCATACTCCATTTTGGTTTTGGTGTCAGCCTGTCTCTTCCCCATCTCCCAGCGTTGTGCCAGACCACGCTCTGCCCTCAGTCACACCTATGTATCAAAACCCTGCCTGAGGCCTTGTCTTCACTTCTAAGGAAGGGGTGTTTTCACCTGGTTAAAAGCACCATGGGATCTTGGCCCTTTTGTTTTACTCTGAGGGAAACTCTGCAGGGGTGCAGGCCTGGGCCTCAGACCTCAGGATAGCTCACGTGTGTTAGTTACCCCCAGGTAAAAGCCGGGAAGGCAGTGCCTGTCCCTGTCTGTCTCCCCCTTTGTCTGTCTGTCAGTCTGTCTCTGTCTTTCCAAGGCATTGGCTGAGGGATGGAAGCTGGAAGAAGGGCAGGCGGTTTTGAAGGGCTCTGTTTCAGGAAAACTCCTTTTATAGTTTTATGTTTCCTTCAGGATTAAAGCTGGTTCCTCAGGGCTCTGGACATGGAATGTTTGCCAATTTTATGAGGGCTTTTAGAGGGGCTTTTAGAGAGTCCATCCTATCCCCTCTTTTATAAGGGCTGAGATAAGATTATCTTTGTTTTAACACCAATTAAAGCAAGAAGGGTTTATGGGCTTAGGGGCTTTCCATCAATCCAACTTTGATGTCACCACTGGCTTGCTTGCCTTCTTTTCAGTACGTTAAAAGGTTGGGAGTCATTTCCTTAATGGTTAACATCCCAGCCCAAGGAGACACAGCTTTTAGGAGAGGAGCTTCGGGAAACATTTAAACAAGACCAAACAAAGAAACAAAATATGAAAGTCCTAAATTCTTCTGGAGGCCAGTTGGACACAGAGCACTTACTGTCCAAATAACCCACCCTGTAAGAATGTCATCTCTCAAATTTTCAATCCTTTTAAAAACTTAAAATCAAGATGCTGTTTGCCCTTTTAAATCTTTTTTGAAGTACCAAAAAAAAATAAAATAAAATCATTCCTTATTGTGTAGGGAATCTGTCAGACACAAAAAGCAAAACTTTTGCAACCAGTAACTGGGGAACAGATGAGTCCATCCTCTATCTTGAGAGGTTGAAGAAATAGAACATGCTCGATTGATGCTACTAGAATTCTTTGAGGGGGTCAACCAGCATGCGGACAAAGGAGATCCAGGGGATATAGTGTATGTAGATTTTCAGAAAGCCTTTGACAAGGTCCCTCACCAAAGGCTCTTAAGCAAAATAAGCAGTCATGGGATAAGAGAGAAGGTTCTCTCATGGATTGGTAACTGGTTAAAAGGTAGGAAACAAAGGGTAGGAATAAATGGTCAGTTTTCAGAATGGAGAGAGGTAAACAGTGGTATCACCCAGGGATCTGTCCTGGGCCCAGTCCTATTTAACATATTCATAAACGATCTGGAAAAAGGGGTAAACAGTGAGGTGGCAAAATTTGCAGATGATGCAAAACTACTGAAGATAGTTAAGTCCCAGGCAGACTGCGAAGAGCTACAAAAGGATCTCACAAAACTGGGTGACTGGGCAACAAAATGGCAGATGAAATTTAATGTTGATAAATGCAAACTAATGCACATTGGAAAACATAATCCTAACTATAAATATACAATGATCGGGTCTAAATTAGCTGTTACCACTCAACAAAGAGATCTTGGAGTCATTGTGGAGAGTTCTCTGAAATCATCCATTCAATGTGAAGCGGCAGTCAAAAAAGTGAACAGAATGTTGGGAATCATTAAGAAAGGGATAGATAATAAGACAGAAAATAGCATGTTGCAGCTATATAAATCCATGGTACGCCCACATCTTGAATACTGCGTGCAGAAGCGTTCGCCCTATCTCAAAAAAGATATATTGGAATTGGAAAAGGTTCAGAAAAGGGCAACAAAAATTATTAGGGGTATGGAACGGCTTCCATATGAGGAGAGATTAAGAAGACTGGGTGGGACTTTTCAGCTTGGAAAAGAGGCAACTAAGGGGGGAACATGATAGAGGGCTATAAAATCATGAGTGGTATAGAGAAAGTAAATAAGGAAGTGATATTTACTCCTTCTCATAAGACAAGAACAAGGGGCCACCAAATGAAATTAATAGATAGCAGGTTGAAAACAAACACAATTTACAAACCATACAACTGTTAGTTAGTAAATAATCTAGCTAGAAATGTGTTAGATTTCCTTTTGTTTAATGGCTGGTAAAATAAGCTGTGCTGGATAGAATGTATGTTCCTGTTTTTGTGTCTTTTTGTAACTTAAGGTTTTGCCTAGAGGGATTCTCTATGTTTTGAATCTGATTACCCTGTCAGATATTTACCATCCTGATTTTACAGAGGTGATTCTTTTACCTTTTCTTTAATTAAAATTCTTCTTTTAAGAACCTGATTGATTTTTCATTTTTCTTAAGATCTAAGGGTTTGGGTCTGTGTTCACCTGTACAAATTGGTGAGGATTCTATGATTTTTATCAAGCCTTCCCCAGGAAAGGGGGTGTAGTGCTTGGGGGGATATTATGGGGGAAGACGTCTCCAAGTGGGCTCTTTCCCTGTTCTTTGTTAACATGCTTGGTGGTGGCAGCATAGGGTTCAAGGACAAGGCAAAGTTTGTACCTTGGAGAAGTTTTTAACCTAAGCTGGTAGAAATAAGCTTAGGGGGTCTTTCATGCAGGTCCCCACATCTGTACCCTAGAGTTCAGAATGGGGAAGGAACCTTGACATGGTGTATGGTAACACCCATTGTTTTATGTTCTCTCTGTATATAAAATCTCCCCACTGTATTTTCCACTGTGTGCATCCAATGAAGTGAGCTGTAGCTCACGAAAGCTTGTGCTCAAATAAATGTGTTAGTCTCTAAGGTGCCACAAGTACTCCTTTTCTTTAAACACAAGAAAGTATTTTTTCACGCAACGTACTGTCAACCTCCGGAACTCCTTGCCAGAGGGTGTTGTGAAGGCCAATACTATAACAAGGTTCAAAAGAAAAGGAGTACTTGTGGCATCTTAAAGACTAACCAATTTATTTGAGCATAAGCTTTCGTGAGCTACAGCTCACTTCATCGGATGCATTTTGTGAGCTGTAGCTCATGAAAGCTTATGCTCAAATAAATTGGTTAGTCTCTAAGGTGCCACAAGTACTCCTTTTCTTTTTGCGAATACAGACTAACACGACTGCTACTCTGAAAGGTTCAAAAGGGAGCTAGATAGATTCATGGAGAATACTGTTAGCCAGGATGGGCAGGAATGGTGTTTGCCAGAAGCTGGGTTTGGGTGACAGGGCATGGATCTCTTGATGATTACCTGTCTGTTCATTCCCTTTGGGGCACCTGCCGTTGGCCACTGTCAGAAGACAGGATACTGGGCAAGATGGACCCTTGGTCTGACCCAGCGTGGCCACTCTTACGTTCTTATGATGCATTTGCTAGTAAGTTATGGTGTGAGGTTTAGGTGATATAATTGGGCACGGCTTCTCCCGGGATGGGGCAATGGTGTAAATCAGCAGAGCTCCAGGGAGCGGTGCCAGTTTACATCACTTGAGGATTTGGCCTTTTGTGGGTATTTGAGCTGGCTAACGTGGTTAGTGTAGTACCATTAGCTGAGACAGGGTCACACAGCCCTCCACCTTCATCTGGAGACTGCGTATAGTGCCTCCTGCAGAATACGTAGGGCACCCACATTGCGGGATGGTTGTGATAATGGAGAGTCTCAGGGCTTGTCATCACTACCACTGCGATCGATGCAGCAGCGTTGCTTTAGAAGGTCTGGTGAAGACGCACTTCATGGGAGGGAGAGTGCTCTCCCATTGGTGTAATTACTCCACCTCAACGAGAGGGAGAGCGCGCTCCCGCGGACAGTGCGGGGTACACACGGCGTTAAGTCAATGTCAGTTACATCGCTGGGGGCGTGGGGAGTGATGTAACTTACAGCAACTTAAGGCCTCAGTTTGACGGGGCGGACATCTCAGACCAGGCGACCCCCATTCCATTTGCTCATCAGTAGTTTTCAGTAGAAGCCTCAGGTCCGGTCAGTGTGTGCTGTGTGTGTTTTGTGTGACATGTGGGAGTGGTTCCGCGTCCCTGTGTACTCAGGGCTGGGGCTTTGGCAGAAAGCCTGTTATTTCTCTTTCAGGGCTGGTAAGGTGAGTCCCATAGGCAGCCGTGTTGGTTTAACTGGGCTTGCTGAGCAGGGAAAGAATTCCATGCATGCTTCTTACTGACCCCCTAATCCCCTACCCTGGAGTGGCTGTGCGCAGCCCTCCGTGCTGGCTGCGGGGGGGTCACGATGCACGCTCACAGGTGTGCCTTTCCCACAAGTGGGGCAGTCTCGCCAGATGCTTGAACTTCCGAGCCATGTTTGCAGAGCAATGACCTTGTGAGCCCAGCAGAGCAGGAGAGCTGGATGTGGGAGAGGGTTCACAGCCCAGGGTTAAGGCTTGCGAGCCATGACAGGCAATGCTACAGGGACATGGACATTGTGGTTAAATGGGGGTGGGGGGCGGGTTCTGAATGGTTCTCAGTGATGTCATCCCTGAGCTTGCCATGCCCAGTAAATACCAAGTCTGCACTTTCCGTAAATATTCCATTTCAGGATCACACCAGAGGCCATGGGCCGGGGGGAAGGCCAGCCCTGCTGGGGTAAACATAAAAAGCAGACAGAACTCCTGCCCTGGCCACTGGAGGGGAAGGACTAGATGGGGCCTACTAGGGTTCTGTCCGCGCTAATGCCTACCGTTCTCATCACCCAGCTGTGTCTTACACGCCGCACCCCATCTGTGCAGTGAACCCGTGTTCTGACCAGTGTTTTACAGAGCAGTCAGAGCCTGGCCTGTGAGACCAACCAGGAACTAACCAGTACATGCTGTTAGCTCCGTACATCTGAAATGGATAGACCTGAAACAGAGCATGGGACATGTGGAAGCCTATTGGGAAAGGAAACAGCTTGTATCAGAAACTTTCCAGAGGTAGTAACTGAGTCCGGGAGTGCCAGCTTTGGAGGGGAGGCCTGTTCTTACAGCTAATGCACGAAACTAGGGTCAGAAATCCTGGCTTCTCTTCCTGGCTCTGTCACAGGCTGGCATTGGGCAAGTCACGTGCCCCCTTTGCACCTCAGTTCCTCTACCCACAACACTGGAGTAGAAACGCCTGCCTGACGGGGAGATCTACTAGTCTTGGTTTATTATGGATTTGAGATCCTGGGATGAAAGGTGCTGTGGAAGTGCCAGGTATTATTATTATTGTTATGAGCTGGGTGAAACGCTGTTTGGGGTTGAGAGAAAACCCCATTGAGATTGATAGGTGTGAACTCACCTTCAGTTAAGATAACTGTAAGCATAAGCGGTGTGTGAACCTGACCAGGAGCTTTTGGCTGAGCATCGTTTTGGGCAGGTGTGTGCGTGCGTGTATGTATGTGAAAGCCAAGACGCTGAAATTGCAGTGTGACCCTGGGAAAAGCTAGAGGGAGAGCATTTGGGTCTGGTGTTGGCTAAAGAGGCCTGGGGCTGTAAGCTAAGAAATTGCTTCTTTTGTTCTTGGTTCCTTGTGTGTTCGGAGACACAGGTCTTTGTACACTCCTTGTAAATAAACAAGATTGCATCAAAGAAAATACCAGACTGCGTCAATTTCTGATTCCAGGTGGAACATCCCCAGGGCCCTGAACTTTGACTCACTGGTCCGGTCAAAAAGGGGTAATATTATGAACAGCAGCGAAGGAGCCTGAATCTAGGGATCCTGTTAAAACTCCTATTAGCAAACTGCAGGATGCTCTCCAGTGTCCTGAGGGATCAGCTTCTGTTTCTGTCCTGTGGAGAATCACTGAGTTAAACTGCGAGTATTTGCATTGTGGATTTTTCCTCTTTTAATGACAGTTGTTTAATCCACATTAAAGAAGCTGGTTGATCTCCACATTTCCCTTCAGTTAATCTCATTTAACCTTGGGTTCCTCTCAGCATGTCCATGCACTGCTGTCGGTGTGGCTGGCAGGGACAGCACCTGGCAGTGGGATTCCTGGTGTCGCTTACACACAAGGTAATGCTGCAGGCTGGTTATTAAAAAGTTCTGGGCTTGCTTATTGGGGAGGAAACTGGAGGAACGGGTGGAAACAGGCAGGAACAGCTCACTTAGCCTCTCTCAGGAAGTGTGGCAAGTGTGTAGAGCGAAGGGCTGGCACCAGAGACCCGCCAGCTCACTGTAGCCCTGCTGACCCTGGAGAGTGCTGGTGTTCCCAGGACTGGCTCAGGCATGTGCGTGGCCTGAGAAGCACATGTGTGCACACTCAAAGATTTCCAAGTGTTCCCAGTTGCACCAGCACCCGGCAGTGCCCTCACACCCACCAGTTCCATGGGACTCATGTTGGTGCTAGTGTTGATGGAAACCAGTGGTGTTACAGCCACACTCATCCAGTCAGTTCCCTCGGCACAGTCCCACAACACTGCCAGCCACCCTTCAGTGACAGCTGAAAGCCCTGGCTCTGTCACTTGTCTGCCACCCTGCTGCTAGTTCCAGGCAGCCTGAGAGAGGGAGTGCAGGACAGGACCACCTGGAGATGCACAGGTGCAGATAGAAGCAGTGTATTCTTGTGAGAGATGCCACTCTCCAGGTTTTCTGTATGTGCCACAGGTGTGTCTGCATATAGAATAACTTGGGGATACTGGGGATACTGCCAGGTGGGCACCTGTGCTGAGGTGCAATCCTGACCGCGGGGACGTGAATGGCAGAACTCCCACTTACTCCAGGGATTTCACAGCAGGTGTCCAAGGCAGTGGCGGGAGGGACCCTGAACCACTTTACATTACCCAGGCTGGCAAGGTTAGACTTGCAGGAGGACCAAGCTGCTGCCCCATGTAACCTCACAAACCTGCCGTCCCTAGTGCAGATGGATGGGGAGGGCGGGTGCGTGGTTGTCACATGTCAATCTGGGTATAAAGCAGGAATCTCACTGGGCTCTTGAGGTGCGCTCAGTGCTCCCCCTTCTTCCCCAGCACCCGGTGCCTTGGGAGTGTTCAGATCTGGGCCTGAACTGGGTAGCGGGGACCCATCTCTGCAGAGATCCCCACCCTGCCTCTGAGCCAAGCTTCCCCCAGGTGTGGATGTGGATGGTGAAAGGGCAAATTAAGCTGACTGCAGGACCCAGCCTGCCCACTGCTGGATGTGGCTTTCTCAGCCACGAATGGGCATCCTGACAATCCCAGCAGCCTAGGCAGACGTGCACACCCAGGCCCCAGGGAACTGGGACATGGCTCTCTTGCATTGCCAAGGCCACAGCTAATGGAGGCAGTTGAACTGCAAAGCTCTTGGTGCAAGGGTGTCAGGCCACCTCCACACAGCCTCTGGATTGTGTTGCTCCTGCATGTCGCCCAACTTGCATCTGCAGAAGCATGGGGGGAGTGGGAGATCCCAGTCAGAGACCCCCTCCCCATTCCCAGCCCTCAGCCCTCCAAGGGGGGATGGGATCACTTGTATTTGCAGCAAGTAAAAGGCTCAGCTGGCTAGAACTCTTCAAACGTGTCTGTGCAGTAATGGCTACAGGAGAGCTGGGTGGACTTTCCAAAGGCCTTTGTTAAGGTCCCTCACCAGAGGCTACTAAAGAAACTAAGCCAAGCTGTGAGGGTCTTGAAAAAAGGGTGAGGAAGGAGCAGGCAAAATTTGCAGATGATAGAAAATTATTTAGGTTAAGCAAGTCCAGAGACGCCTGTGAGGAGCTCTAGAGCAGTAGCACTCAAACTCTTGTACTGGTGACCCCTTTCATATAGCAAGCCTGAGTGCGACCCCCTTTATAAATTAAAAACACTTCTTTATATACTTAACACCATTATAAATGCTAGATGCAAAGCAGGGTTTAGGGTGGAGGCTGACAGCTCGCGACTCCCCGTGAAATAACCTCACAACCCCAAGGGGTCCCGACCCCCAGTTTGAGAACCTCTGCTCTAGAGGGACCTAACCAAGCTAGGGGAAGGGGCAACACTATGGCAGAGAAAGGTCAGTGTTGGTAAGTGCACGCTGGAGGGAACAATGTGAACTATTCCTGCAGCTCTCTGGGTTCTGAATGAACGGTGTTAGCTCAGGGAAATGATCGGGGCGTGATTGCGGGCAGCTCCATGAAGAGCTCTGCTCAGTATGCAGCTGTTGGCAAAAGAGCAACAAGACATTAGAAAGTGTGAGGAATAAGATGGAGGATAATATAGGAAACTATAAAAAGAAAAGGAGTACTTGTGGCACCTTAGAGACTAACCAATTTATTTGAGCATAAGCTTTCGTGAGCTACAGCTCACTTTATCGGATGCATCCGATGAAGTGAGCTGTAGCTCACGAAAGCTCATGCTCAAATAAATTGGTTAGTCTCTAAGGTGCCACAAGTCCTTCTTTTCTTTTTGCGAATGCAGACTAACACTGCTGTTACTCTGAAACCTGTCATAGGAAACTATGTCAAGTGCTGGAATATGCCTCGCTGGAATGCTGTGTGCAGTCCCCGTCACTCCGGACAGCAGAATTAGAGAGGATTGCTGAGATGAGTGATGAGGGCCTGGAAAAACTCCCATGTGAAGAGAGATTGAAAAGGTTTGGATTGTTACCTTAAAGGTGATAAGAAATGATCTGATAAAAGAGTAGAAAAATAATGTCTGGTCTAGATATGGTCATCAGGAATTTATAGTCATAGAATATCAGGGTTGGAAGGGACCTCAGAAGGTCATCTAGTCCAACCCTCTGCTCAAAGCAGGACCAATCCCCAATTTTTGCCCCAGATCCCTAAATAGCCTCCTCAAGGATTGAACTCAGAACCCTGGGTTTAGCAGGCCAGTGCTCAAACCACTGAGCTATCTCTCCCCCCATGAAGTCTCCCTGTCCCATAGCATGAGAACTGGGGGACATGCAATGAAATGGAAAGGTGGCAAATTCAGACCTGGTCAAAGAGAATACTTTTCACACAGCACAATTGCCCTGTGGAACTCAGTGTCACCAGATGTCATTGCGGCCCAGAGTTTAGCAGGATTCAAAACCGCACTAGACACTTGTGCAGATTACAGCTATTTGCAGTTATAACAGTAAATGCTAAAAATAATGACAGATTTTGGAAGGCGAGAAACCCTGCTGCACGAGCCAGCCTCTAATTCTTGGGGTCAGGAGGCAAGATGGATTTGCCCCGTCCTCTGGGGCAGCTGGCATCATGCAGTGTTGGTGATGGGAGACTGAGCTGGATGAGCCGAGCTCGGCACCAGCCTGGCTATTCCTATCAGCTTATGATCCTATGAGGCACATTCTTGTTCCCAGCCACAACCTCTCCTGCTAGTGAAGGGCATTTGTCTGCTAAGAAATGAGGGTGCAGGGAGTGGAGCTGAGGTGCCTGTTGTAATTAGGAATTCACGTCGGTGAGGAATTGTGCGTCCCCAGTGCAGCTCCGGGGATTAGCTTTCAGCAGGAAAGCATGAGGCGAGAGTGAGCGCAGGAGACACGGGAGAGAGACAATGGGAGCTTTCCATGGCGCATGCGAGGCGCTGAAAGACAGTGAGGCAAGGGAGGGCTGATCCTGATTTAATCCCCAGTCTCTGCACCCTACGGGTGCTGGGCCTGCCCAGCGTGGTGCCTCCTAGTCAGTGGCATTGCCAGGTGCTGGGCACTGGCAGGATCGGGCTGCAGAGGCCCTCTGCTCTTCCCCCTCCCTGCGGAGAGGTGAGGAGGGCAGCTGAGAGATAAGGCTGGAGGATATTAAAGGGTCTCTGTTAAACTTAATTGACAGAGCCGGGGCTGGCTGCTTTGTGTCAGACAAGTGAGAACAGCCTCTCTTGTGCAGCAAAGGGCCTGTCTGGAGAAACAAAGGCAGGCAAACAAGGCAGAGGAGAGCCCTTCCTCAGAGCCATGAATGCGGGGCTAGGGCTGCCATTTTGGAAGCTTTTCTCCCCGGGAGAGCTGCTTGACATGAGCTGTTTGCAGAAGTGATCTGCAGGGAGGGGAGCTCCGGAGGCCTGTGCTTGAGCAGTTTTCAAGAGACACTCTCAAGCTTCCCTCGGCCTCCGTGCAGCTCACGGGATTAACTCAAGGGGCTGGCTTGAACCAACATGGCCAGGCTCTCCTGGAGATCAGAGGCTGCGACTCAAAGGCTCTGCCACTCGAGTGGAAGGGGTTGGAAGCTGGTGGCAGGAGCCTCGGTTCCCTCTGAGCCTGGTGCACTGGCCCAGGGTGCACACACCAGCCACTTGCCCTGGCTTGGGAGATGGGGTCTGTGCAGGAAGCAGGCAGGACAGGTCCTAGGGGCCAGGGGCGGATGCTGGGGCCCCTAAATGTTGCTATTTAGAAAACAACCAACGTGCCAAGGGTCCATTAAACCCCTGCAAAATCTTGGATTTAAACAGTAAAATTGGGTTTCTGCATCAGTATTCTGCTGCTGTTTATAATTCCTGTGGCGAGTCTCTGGTCTGCCGCTGCGCCGCTGGTTAACACGGGACAGCTCTGCACACAGTAGGCGCTTCTGAAAACAATTTCTGGCCCTTGATAAGCATTGGCTGGTGCTGGGCCTGCAACATCAACTCCCAAGGACTGGGTGGGAAAAGAGCTGGACCTATGCGGCCTATGCTGCAGGGAACAGCCCAACCCACCCACAGAGTGTAGACGGCAGGGGACAGGGCAGCCCCACGGCTGGGGTACAGATGGCAGGGGGCAGCCCCACAGCTGGGATATAGACAGCAGGGATGATGCTAGGTGTGGTGTCTCCTAGATGGGATCTAACAAAGCATTTCTGATCTCTCTCTCCTGTGAGTCCAGCCAGCAAACAGCGCGCACCAGCCAGCCTGTTCCGACGCAGCCTTGGGGCAGGAGATGCCCCAAGGAGGGGAGGGAGCTGGTACCAGGGAAGCCGCAGGGCAGGTGGCAGGAGGAAGAAGCTGCAGAACCCTGATTTCCACCCAGCTCTGTCCAGGCCCAGCTGTGTGAACTGCCCAGAGTTCTCCATCGCCAAGGGGAAGGGAGAGGCTGCTGGGGCCTGGCAGAAGCCCCCACTGAACACTGAGCAGGAATCTCCCTTCCCAAGCAGCTCTGCTCTCCCCGAGCCAGGACAGGGAGAGATTGGACGGCAGCCCCAAGAGAGGTGCTCGCTAGGCTGGTGCTAAAGGAGTCAATAAATCCTCGGAGGATTCTCCCTGGGAGTCCCAGCACCTGTTTATTTACACATGCTCCCATCACATGCATCATGTGCCCCAGGCTGGGGCCACCCCCGGCGGGTCTCATGCATGTAGCAGGCACAGTGGCCGGAGCGGGCACTGGAGCTCCTGAAGGCTGCCTGCCCCCGGGGGCCGGTGTGCACTGTGGAGCCGACTTGGCAGGAGCGGGAGCAGCATCGGAAGAAGAGTGTGTTCTCCCACGCCTGATGCTGCCTAGCCAGCGGCCCCCTCCCCTTGTCCCCTGCTGACTCTGCTTTTCAGAGTGCGCACCGCTCCCAGCCGGGGAGGGAGCGCCAAGAACCAAAAACCGGGCCTTGGCCATCCCTGTATCAGCGGAGCCGGGCCTGTCAGCAAACGGCCACCGTTCCGTGCCCCCCGTGCATCCAGCCGCTGCCATGCACTGCAACGGGGCGATGAAAGGACTAGCCTCGGGGTGGCACTGGAATTAGCGCACCGAAGGCTGTGAGCTATTGCAGCCCCAGCAGGCAGGTCAGAGCCCCTCCCGGCAAGGTAATTTCTCCCCCTTTCCCTGGCTAACAGGGGTTTTGAGAAATAAATCGGTTCTGCCTTTGGAGCCCTCTGTGCTGCAACCATTCGCTCTTCCCCCGCTCCATTCTGGTGTCTAGGCACAAACTTTGCTCCCGCCTTCCCCGTCACTGAGGGAGCTTCTCACAGGAACATCCTCATCTGTCTCCCACCACCACAGCCCCTGCTCAGCGCAGGGAGCTTGGGGTGACCGGTCTCCATCCCCCACAGACGGGACTTACTCTGGGGTCTGCCGCCTCTGTGCCCCCTCTTCATTCCCACAGCAAGGCCCAGGCGGTGCTGGCTGTGATGGCGCCCCATGACGATGAGAGGAGGGGGAGACTGAAGGGAGGGGGGCAGCTTTCCCCCTCCCCATCCAGATAGGGCAGACAATGATGAGGTGGAGAGGGGCACAGAGATCTCACCCTTGCAGCCTCAGGTTCTGAGCGAGGGGATTCAGAGGAGCAGGTCTGCAGTGATGGGAGGTGAGTTTCCCATTCCCTGTGCCGTGGCTGCCACAGGGGCTGCCTGTGGAGATTGTGCCTAGGAACCGGCACAGAATGAGGACACATTTAAACTAACCAGTGCAGCTGCTGGGTCACAGGCGGATAGATGCTGAGCCCCTGCCTCTCCCCCTGGAGCCAGGGTGCCCAGTCTCTCTCCCTGGGGCTCATGCGGCTTGCTGGGGCTCAGCACCTCCCAGGTTTTGGCCTCCTTTTCATAACAGGTACAATTAATCCTCACTCCACGCCCAGCAAGATGGGCTTTGATGCTCTCCTCTTGAGGCAGTGATGTGCCGAGCTGCCCGTCTGGGCCGCATCGCTAGGCACATGCAGGAACCATTCCATGACGGCTTGTTCGTGAAGATTAGCAACATTATCTGATGCCTGGGACTTCATACAGGATGCAAATGACTCAGCTGCCTGATCTGTATGACCTGGGGAGCTACCAGCTTCGTGGCTTAGCAGTTGAGGGGCGGAAGGCATCTGGGCTTGTGAGTCATCCAGCAGGGTTAGCTGGTGCAGGGCAGAGCTGCCAGCCTGGCCATTTCTGAGCTCAGCCAACCAGGGGAGGGGGCAGCTCCCTCTTTTCCAGGAGTCAGAGCCTAGGAGGTGTGTTGCAGGTAGGCCAGGTTGCTTTTGCATAGCACTTTGAACATCAGAACATGAGAATGGCCATACTGGATCAGACCAAGGGTCCATCCAGCCCAGTATCCTGTCTGCCGACAGTGGCCAATGCCAGGTGCCCCAGAGGGAGTGAACCTAACAGTTAATGATCTAGTGATCTCTCTCCTGCCATCCATCTCCACCCTCTGACAGACAGAGGCTAGGGACACCATTCCTTACCCATCCTGGCTCATAACCATTAATGGACTTAACCTCCATGAATTTATCCAGTTCTCTTTTAAGCCCTGTTACAGTCCTAGCCTTCACAAACTCCTCAGGCAAGGAGTTCCACAGGTTGACTGTGCACTGAGAGAAGAAGAACTTCCTTTTATTTGTTTTAAACCTGCTACCCATTAATTTCATTTGGTGGCCCCTAGTTCTTATATTATGGGAACAAGTAAATAACTTTTCCTTATTCGCTTTCTCCACACCACTCATGATTTTATTTACCTCTATCATATCCCCCCTCAGTCTCCTCTTTTCCAAGCTGAAAAGTCCTGGCCTCTTTAATCTCTCCTCATATGGGACCTGTTCCAAACCCCTAATCATTTTAGTTGCCCTTTTCTGAACCTTTTCTAATGCCAGTATATCTTTTTTGAGATGAGGGGACCACATCTGTACCCAGTATTCAAGATGTGGGCGTACCATGGATTTATATAAGGGCGATAAGATATTCTCCGTCTTATTCTCTTTCCCTTTTTTAATGATTCCTCACATCCCGTTTGCCTTTTTGACTGCTGCTGCACACTGCGTGGACATCTTCAGAGAACTATCCACGATGACTCCAAGATCTTTCTCCTGATTAGTTGTAGCTAAATTAGCCCCCATCATATTGTATGTATAACTGGGGTTATTTTTTCCAGTGTGCATTACTTTACATTTATCCACATTAAATTTCATTTGCCATTTTGTTGCCCAATCACTTAGTTTTGTGAGATCTTTTTGATCTTTTTTTATCTTCACAGTCTTCACTCAGCTTCTCTGAGTGCTGGGCTTATGGTACAGATGGGGAAACTGAGGCAGGGAGGGGCAGAGGCTTGTCCAAGGTCACACCGTGAGGCAGGGTCTAGCCTGGGAGGAGAACCCAGGAGAGCCTGAGGCAGCAAAACTGTGTTTGGAGCCTTGGTTCCCCCCTTTCTAGGGATCTGGGATGGGGCAGAGGCAACTTGTGTTGCTTCTGTGTTGTGGTAGATAAGGTGAGACCTGCCCACAGGGCACTGTCCACCCTGTCTGTTCTCTGCCGCCTCGAAGTTTCTTGGCTCACCTGCTGCTTGCTCGAATCATTACAAGGGAGCTGGGGGTTCCTTACCACCGCTGGTGCTCCTCCCCTAAGTACCAGGGCATTTGGGGGTGGGAGAGCTGGCTCTGTGCAGCCGGGAGCCAGCCAGGACTCGGAATGGGCCCTTTGCCTTCACCACAGAGCCAGACCCAACCTCCAGGAATGTTTTCATTTTCAGCTCTTGGAGCTGGACTAGATTTCAGCAGACTCAGTCAGTGGCCTGGGTCTCCTGTGGATACTGCCCTTTGCATACTGTCTGTAGGGGAAGGGGCCTGTATCTCGGGAAGTCTTTGATCAGATGATCACACATTTCCACCACAGACTACCCTGGCCCTGGAATTTCAGACTGATCGAACTCTGTGTGTTGATTGCAGCTTCAAAATGGGGCTAAAAACAGAAACTCTGCAGCAACCTTAGCTATGGAGCAGGCATTGCTCCTCCATTACACTGAGAGCTGCTTGGCCATCCCTGCTCCTCACAGCTCAGCCCTCTCAGTGATGGGTTTGCAGTCCAATGTGTGCTGGAAGTTGGATCAGCAGTGGAGCTGCTGCACTAGGGGGTTTGGGAGTGTGTGAAGATCCAAGAGCATGGAAGGAGAAGCCAGCTTCTCACTGGCGATGCTCAGACGAGTGAAGAGAAGGGGTTTGGTAACAGAGATCACTGGGAAAGGGGTTCATTTTCTGTGGAAAACTTTGACTTTTTGTCAAAAAAAATGAAAACTGAAAATTTTTGGTTGAAAATCGTTGAAACCCAAACATTGGGGGGGGGGGTTGGTTGGTTTGCTGATGAAAATGGAAATTTTTTGAGGAAAGCAGAAACCTTTCACAAAACCTTTTTCCACATTTTTCCACAGAAAGAATGTTGTGACAGAAAATTTCTGACCAGTCCCAGGCTGTAACTTCCTTCTCAGGCTGTTTTTTCTCACCCTTCCAACCCTTGGCAGAGTGGAAGGAGATGTTCTGCAGAAATCATTGATTTCAAGAATTCGCTCTGATAAAGTGAAATGGGAAATGGTTTTATTTATTGTATTTCACTGCACACAGCGTCTGCCATCCCCCTTGCTACACAACACATTAACAACATACAATCAGCAGCGGACGCGGAGAGCAATACAGACGGATCACTACAGTCCACATTTAGGAGCCTGGGGCCAGGGGTGCAGGAATCAACCAGTGGGGTTCCATGACCTACAAGGGCTTTTTGTTGGATAAGACACTTGGCAGTAATTTCTCGATTTCCATCACAACTATTATTTGCCATAATTCACATCCCGGTCCTCAACCTTCAGCCCACCATGCATTCCCAGGAACCATTGTAACACTCCTCCCACTAGGGGCTGGAGACCTGACGCAAGGCCGTCACCACTCCTAGTGCATCTCCTTTAGTTCCAGTGGGAGAACTCTTGCCTCGGGATCTGCAGGTTCAGGTCTCAGCTGGGGGCGTCACGGAACATAACTGCAACATCCAGGCATCAACAATGTCATAATGGGCAGAAGCAAGGAGATGGAGTTATGGAGTCAGCTCCTCTTTAAAGTTCTAATCGTACTGCCGAGTAACTGGGAGCCTGTCCTGTAATCATAGGTAGGGACTTCTCTCTGGCTAGCAGGCACTTTGTCTTCACGGTCTGACAGAGCAGCCGTGCCTGGTTCCTGGAAACGTTCAAACCAGCTGCTGCTTCTGCTGCTTGTTTGTTTGTTTTAAATTGTCAGATTTTGGCTTTGGACCCTGAAATCCCCTGAATGGTGTTGTCCAGCAGCTCCAGTAGAAGTCAGGCAGCCCCCTCCCTGCCTATCTCCCCACCCCACTGGGCTTTCCTCTCACCACCTGTTGTTCTCACTTCTTTTCCAGGCTGCCCATCAGGGACGTTCAAGGCCAGCCAAGGGGACGAAGGGTGTGTTCATTGCCCAATTAACAGCAGGACTACTTCGGAAGGGGCCACCAACTGCGTGTGCCGAAATGGATATTACCGGGCTGACTCCGACCCCCTGGATATGCCATGCACCAGTACGTAACCACCCGGCTAGGCGGGAGAGGGGAGCGGGGAAAGGCCATGGGATGGTACAGACCCTGAAGCAGGGATAAAACTATTTCAAATTGCCTGTTGGTGTCTAACAAATTGTCCCAGATTGGAGCTGCACATCCCCCCTGTGGCTGCATGTGAAGGTGTTGGTGCCGTCAGGGACTGTCTCTGGAGACTGTAGCCAAGGCTCCTGACTCCAGTGGGATCAGATGGGCAGGTGGCACAGATACCTTCATCTCATTAGGGGCTACAATGCCTGGAGCTCTCAAGCAGCGGGAATTGGTTGGAGTTAGGGTTTGGTTCAACGTTAGCCCTAAGTTTGGGGTTAAAAATAGTGTCAGCCTTAAGTTGAGGTTGTAGTTAGAGTTAGGGGTAGGTTACAGTTCGGGCTAGTGTTATTGTTAGTGGTGGGTTCGGGCTAGTTTATAGTTAGAGTTAGAATTAGGGTTACTGTTTGTTTAGGAATATGTTGTATTTAGGGTTAGGGCTAGGCTCTGGTTAGGGTTAGCACTGGGCTAGGGCAGGGCTCTGGTTAGGGTTAGCATTGGGCTAGGGCAGGGCTCTGGTTAGGGTTAGTGTTGGGTGAGGGCTAGGCTGTAGTTAGGTGTAGCGCTGGGTTAGAGCTGGGCTCTGGTTAGGGTTAGCGTTGGGTGAGGGCTAGGCTGTAGTTCGAGCTAGCATTGTGTTTGGGTTGGGTTGTGATTAGGGATAGGTTTTGGGTTCCTGCTGAGGGGTCTATGAAGGAACCACGTTAGAAACTCTTTGGTGAAAGTGCCTCAGGTTAAATGATTTAATGCAAAAAAACTCAGTCCAGCAAATCCCATTAGGACAGTGCACGTCTCCTGCCTGCCTGGAGCTGAACATGCTTCTTGAAGGAGGCCAGTGTCATCATCTCTTCCTGCACTGGGGGAATCGGAGCCAGTGACTGCCTGCTCTTGCCCAGTTGTCCTGTCCCCTGCTCTAATGACTGCACTAAGCATCTCCACTCGAGGCTGCAGAGGGCCAGGCAGCCCCCAGCTCAGGGGGGTGCACATGGTGAGGGTGAATTGTGCTGAATGTTTTTTTTTCAGGAGCTGCTCCTGGAGTTTCCCAGTCCCGCTTATCCCATGAAATGCTAGGGTCCTGCACAGCTGCTTCAGTCCTGCCCTGTTCCCACTCCGGCAGGTGCATAGCGTGTGCCTACTAGGATGGATTTCCTAGTTGTCTTCACACTTTCTCATCTTTCCTTCTATTATTGGGAGAAAATTTCCTTCTTTCCCATTTTTTATTTACATTTTTGGGAGCACAGTGCATGGCCCCTTCTCTGGCTGATGTTGCCTCCAGTTAGCCTAACGAGGATTCCTTCAAGAGGTTAACACCCCACAAGCCCAGCCCCAGAGGGCAAACAGCAAATGCACAGAGCTGTTTTCATCCTGAGCCTTAGGAGGCACTGGCCACCTGGGACCAATGTCACTTTGATAACCTTCCTTTTTGAATGTATCCGGCAGAGTTAAGGTCGTTTTACTTCGCTAATGTAAACAATTTTGTATCTTTTTAATTGAATTCCAGTTTCCAGCGAAATGCAGCTTGTCACAACTCCAAGTAAACAGTTATCATGTAGTAAATAAGAAATGTGTCATTCACCATTTTCTAGCTTGTTAACAAATGTCAAAAGAATCTGAAGCAATATATGATAAGTGATCGTCATGTAAATAAACGTGGTTAGGGCAGCATATCATCCTGGTCAGCAAAAAGAAGCACCACCTTTAGTGTAAAGGCTGTATTTGCTTGCAAATCAGCACGTCTTCATGGTTATGTCAGCAAGTGGGAAAGAACCATTTTTAGGAAAATAACTAAAAAGTACAAATGCAAAACCAGATTAAAATCACTGATTTAAATTAAGGTTTCCTGCTCGCTGATTTAAATCAACGTCCCCTGAGAGTGACTGAGCTGCAGGGTGGGTGGGGGTGCTAACAGTGGCCTCTGGGATTTGAGGCGTCCCCTCCTGTTCATTTGCCCACTCCCTTGGGGTGGGGCCCTTGGCCCTGGAGCTGTGGGCCTGGGAATTGCACATCACTCTGTGGAGGGGGTGGAGCTGGTAGTCCATGGATGTTCCTGAAGCAGCCAGGCCAGCACAGGGAAAACAAAGCTTTGGCAGGTAGCAGCTTCCATCTCCCTTCAGTCTGGGCTGATCAGAAACATGCTGATGAGCATGTGGGGAGGGATAGCTCAGTGGTTTGAGCTTTGGCCTGCTAAACCCAGGGTTGTAAGTTCAATCCTTGAGGGGGCCATTTAGGGATATGGGGCAAAAATTGGGGATTGGTCCTGCTTTTGAGCAGGGGGTGGGACTAGATGACCTCCTGAGGTCCCTTCCAACCCTGAGATTCTATGATTCTATGTGTGCACCCTGCCCCATGGGGACGGGGGTCACGGACTCTCACTCACTCTCTCTTTCCCTCTCCCGCACAGCCATCCCGTCTGCCCCGCAGGCCGTGATCTCCAGTGTGAACGAGACGTCGCTGATGCTGGAGTGGACCCCGCCCCGGGACTCCGGGGGCCGCGAGGACCTGGTGTACAATATCATCTGCAAGAGCTGCGGCTCTGGGCGCGGTGCCTGCACCCGCTGTGGGGACAACGTGCAGTTCTCCCCACGCCAGCTGGGCCTGACAGAGGCCCGCATCTACATCAGCGACCTGCTGGCCCACACCCAGTACACCTTTGAGATCCAGGCCGTGAACGGGGTCACTGACCAGAGCCCCTTCTCCCCGCAGTTTGCCTCCGTCAATATCACCACCAACCAGGCCGGTAGGGAATTGCGCTCGCTCTGTTGTTGAGCCAGGCTGAGGCTCGGGGTGGGAAGGGAGTCAGGGGCCTCTCACTTCCTGGTCACATTGTTGCTGACCAAAAGCCCGTCCCACCTGAGGGGTGGTAGTGACCTGGGTGGGTGCCAGCCCATTTCCCCGGGCACAGGGAAAATATCCCTTGTCCTAGCAAAGAGACTCTTTTGTGTATGTTTGTACAGGGCCTAGCACAGTGGGGTCCTGTCTGTCCCTGGACTCTGAGGCACTACAGTAATCCAAATAATGGGCTGCAGATGTCACCTGGCAGGAGCTTGCATTGCCACTCTCTCTGGTCCAGCCTCTCTGCAAGTGCTGCCAATGCTCCAGTGGCCGGAGCTGGAGCGCTAAGGCAGAGGGGCTGGTGGGGAGGGGGAGGGTGCACAGGACATGCCAGTTCCGCACTCAGCAGCTCTCACAGGATGATGTCACAGGGGGACACGGCCACAGATAATTGCTAATAAGAAGCACTACTCCAAGGGCAGTTCCCTTCTTCTCCCTCGGGCAAGAGTCCGGGAGTCCCCAGGATCTCAGAGCTCAGAGGGGTTGGTTTGGGTCTGTTGGACTGTGGCTTGACCTCATAACTCAACGGGTGGGCACCAGGTCAGCGTCCGCGTGCGTGAGCATCCAGATCTGTGTGCTGGTATGCATGGCTGAGCTGTGTGTGTGAGCCTGAGTGTGAACGGTGTGTCTGTGTGCTGGGAGAGAAACAGCAGGCGCACGGCTTGGCTGTGCAGGGGGTCTTTCTGTGTAGGACTCTGAGCGTGTGTCCATGTGGGCTACGTGTCTATTTCTGTTCTAGTTAGGAGAGATCTAACCATTTCCCTCACAGGGGCTCCTCCCGCATTTAGAAGCTGTTTAACGCTCTGATTTCACACCTTGCAATTAAGCGCTGCAGTCGCTACATTAATGCCCCAATCGTGAACTTTTCCACCTCTGCAGAACAAGCAGCTGAGGTGGCTGACATTGCGAATTGAGTTTTTTTAGTTGCCTCCTTTCAGAGCCTTGGATCCTCCTCTTGTGCCTCCCTTGTCTGACACTCCCTTATTATCGGGGCTCACACTTCTCAGGCTGTGTGATGCCTCTCTTAATGTATCCATTCATTAGCGCTAAACAGTAACTGCCTGCTCGCTAATTCCTCTGTAATTAGAGGCTCTGAATTCTTTTGCTTACACTCAGCCTAGTCTGGCAGCCTTGGTGTATCTCATTAGCAGTTGGTAACAGAAGCTGTATCTACAAAGATACAACAGGGAGCTGGGAAGACGGGGAAAGGGGGGAACACAGGGAAAGGAGAGTACTCTGCGGCAGGGAGAGGAGAGATGGGGAAGGGGAGAGGGTGGCTCAAGGGCAGCAATGGTTGGATACAAGAATGCCTGTTGAATGGCTCAGGGGTTGGCATGTCTGCCTTTGCGAGGAGAGCTCCAGGCTCAGTCTCCACCTGGGGCTTGTTCTCAGCTTTCCTGGGAGCCTAAGAGGAGGGCGGGCTACTCATGAGGGGCTATTCCCCGCCTCCTGCAGGGGCTGGGCAATGCTTTCCTAGCGAACATGACACCTACCTGCTCTCCCTCCTTCTTGCCTCAGCAGCTCTTGAGAAAGGACCACCAGCCATGTGTTGCTTTGGCCCTGGAGTCATTTTCGGCTCCCCGCTGGTGCAGCTCAGAGGGCAGGAGTGGGAGCTGGATTGCTTCCCTTGTTGCCTTGGTATCGATAGTTCGCTGACACTCCTTGACGTGATAATATCAGGTGCTGGGCAGCGTGGCACAGTGCTCACACAGCAGTCAGGCAGGGGCAGACAAAGCCATGAAACTGCTGTGGCTTGAATGGCACAAGGAGAGCCAGCCTTCTCCAGGAGACTCTGAAGGCAAGCAGATGGTGCTGGCTGACTTCAGGCATGGTGGCTTCTTTAGCATCCCAGATGGGAGAACAGCCCTAGAGGGAATGGAGGAAACACCCCTGCAGAGGAAGCAGGGTGTGGGCTGAAGACCAGAGCCAGAGGAATGGCATCGCAGGAGGAGATGACATCACAGTGACCATGGTGTGAAAGGGGTAGCCCAGGAGCAGGGGAGCTGGTTTGGAGAAGGGAGACACCTGTTGTCTCTCAGGAAGGTGTTGAGTCAGAAAGGGGTGGGAGAGAAGCAACCGTGCTCTGGGTCCTAGGCTGACTTTGGGGCAGAGGGGAGGGTGCCAGGCTGAGCAAAAGCACAGGCAGGGATTGGAAGAAACGTCCGAGAATTCAGCTGCGGCTGAAGATCCACCTGTGGCTGCAGAAGATCGTGAGAGAGGAAGGGTTTAAGACAGGTTTTCCAGACCTTGAATCATTCTTGTAGCTCTTTTCTGGGACTTCTTTGAAACATCCTTTTTGAAGTAATTGGACACACTGTCCCAGTAATCGTCTTGTCAGTGCTCTGTGTGCTGGCAACATCACAGCCCTACTCCTACTCAGTGTTCCTCGGTTCTTCAGCCCAGAATTGTGCTGTTCTTCTGAGCACAGAATCACACTGGGAGCTCATGTTCTCTTGGTTTCCATCTTAACCCCTCAGTCCTCTTGGGTGCCATTCCAACGCCAGCCGGGACTGTTGTGATCGTCTCATCTGACCTCCTGTAGAACACACACAAGTTCCCCAGAATAACTCCTAGTGCAGAGCTTTCAGAAAACCACCCAATCTTGATTTTAAAATAGCCACAACCCTGGTACATTGTTCCAGTGGCTAATTACTCTCACTGTTAAAAGTGTACACCTTATTTCCAGTCTGAATTTGTCTAGCTTCCAGCCATTGGATCATGTTAGACCTTTCTCTGCTACAGTCCCCCATTCTATAAGTATGACCTACATTCTTTGTTCCTGGATGGATGACCTTCTGTGTGGCTGTGTTAAAACATACAATGTTCAAATGAGCCCAAGCAATTTAGGTTGGTTTGTATAACTCTCCTGTCCCCATTGTTGTTTACCAGGCCACCAATCTGTGTGTCATCTGCAAACATGACCACCAGTGCTATTGTATTTTCTTGAAGATAGTTGATGAAGGTCTTGAATAGCACTGGGCTAAGAATAAATTGTAGGAGCATTCCAGTAGAAACACAATGCTGATTCCCCATGTAGTTACTTTTGGAGATATATCGGTCAGCTCGTTTTCAATCCATTTCATATGTGTTATATTGTTTAATAAGAACGTTGTGTGGTACAGAGTCAAAGGGGGTTGGGTATGTCTACACAGCAGTGCTTCCCAGTGTGGATACATAGACACACACTCGCTGTGCTCAAGCTAGCACATAACAATAGCCGTGTGATTGCAGCAGCATGGACAGCGGCTCAGACTAGCCATCCAAATATACAGAGAGGGGATTGGGCAGGTTTGTACTCAGATGGCTAGCAGCCACCCTGCTATTTTTAATGTGCTAGCTCATGTCTGTCTATCCGCACTGGGAAGCCCACTTCCAGCTGCGGTGTAGACAGAGTTTATTTATATTATGTCAACACAGTTACCGTTATCAACCAAACTTGTAATCTCATAAAAAATATATGTTAGTTTGGTGAGATGTATTTTCCATAAAACCAGGCTGATGGACATCACTTATGTTACTATCCCTTAATTCTTTCCTGACTGCATCCAATATCAGCTGTTCCCTGATTTTGCTCAGGATCGATGTCAGGGTAACTGGCCTGTAGTTAATCCCATTTACCCTGTTCAAATAATGACACATCAAGAGTTTTTTTTCTAGCAGTCTCTGGAGAGAGAGACTCAAAACTCCATCGTGTGGCTCATATGTTAAGGTAGACATTATCTTGAGAACACTTTCCCTCTGACTCACAGTCGTGCAGATCCACCTCCCTTCTCATTTGTCCTTCACCCAGACCCACCGCCCCGTCCGTTTTCAGGAGAACAGACTCACCTCCCCTTCATCCATCTGCAAGGTGGCTACGTCCCTTCGGGATTGGCCATGATGAAGATGATGATGGCCTCCCCTTCATGCTCACCTGACCTCCCTGGGGTAATGACACCCCTAGTTTACATGGAAAAGCTACTTTAGGAAATTAGCTTCTTTTAATACAATTTGGTGATTGAAGCAAAGAAGTGAGTCAGCACCATGTGACCTGCCTGCCCCACTCTGCAAGGACACCCAGAAACTTCCTGCTGACCACCAGTGAGCCAAAGACTACTGTTTGGGAACAGCTGCCTTAAGAAGACACAGGGCCCAAAAGAGCATGCACAGATGTCTATAAGGACCCGGAAATTTGTCACCACCAAGGTTCCCTGTTTTGCACAGGATGCTGCATTGTCAGCAAAGGTTTGCAAAGGCCAGGACCAGATTCTGTCTGCTTCTTCGCTGGAGTGAAAGCTGAAGAGAGGGCACCTTCCCCCAACACCCCTTAGGGCTCCCAGAACCTTGGGGCTCACACTCTTACAGTGGCTGGGGTGGAGCCATGGCCCTGTGCCCCTTCTGCACTGGCCAGCCCTGGGTGGATTGCAGGTGTTACTCTTATGTACATGCACGGCTGTCAACCCCATACTTTTCACCACCATTTTCACGCCACATTACTCTTAGGAAAGATGTCAAGTAGGTACAAAAACATGGACCAAACAAAGATATTTAATGATCCAAGAAGGTCTGCAAGTTTCCTGCTGAAAGATGAACCAAAATCACAGTCACAATGTCCCTGGGATTTCTTAGGGGCTTTGCAATGGGAAGAACCACTCAACAAGCATTTCTGAAACTCCCATGCTGGGTTGCCCTGCTGCTCCATCTCATTCTGTTTATAATGTACTGTGGGGACTCTGTCTGTGATGTGCCACGGGGCTGCTGTGTCCGTGATGTGCTGCAGGGACGCTGTGTCTGTGATGTGCTGCAGGGACGCTGTGTCTATGATGTGCGGCGGGGATGCTCTGTCCGTGATGTGCCGTGTGGACGCTGTGTCTGTTACGTGCCCTGGGGACGCTCTGTCTGTGACTTGCAGTGGGGACACGGTGTCTGTTATTTCTGGGGGACACTGTGTCCGCGATGTGCCACGGCAATGTGTCTGTTATGTGCCATGGGGAAGCTGTGTCCGTGTTGTGCCAGGATACGCCATGTCTGTGATGTGCTGCCGGGATGCTGTATCTTTGATGTGCCGCAGGGAGGCTATGTCTGTGATGTGCTGCAGGGACGCTGTTTCTGTGATTAAAAAAAAACGAGGAGTACTTGTGGCACCTTAGAGACGAGAAAATTTATTTGGGCATAAGCTTTCGTAGGCTAAAACCCACTTCATCGGATGCATGCAGTGGAAAATACAGTAGGAAGATATATATACACAGAGAACATGAAACAGTGGGTGTTGCCATACCAACTGTAACAAGACTAAGTTGGGCTATTATCAGCAGGAGAAAAAAAACTTCTGTAGTGATAATCAGGATGGCCCATTTCAAACAGCTGACAAGAAGGTGACACTATATCCGTGATAAGAAAAGGAGTCCTTGTGACACCTTAGAGACTAACCAATTTATTTGAGCATGAGCTTTTGTGATAAATTTCAAATAAATGGGTTAGTCTCTAAAGTGCCACAATGACTCCTTTTCTTTTTGCGAATACAGACTAACACGGCTGTTACTCTGAAACCTGAAATATATCCGTGATGTGCCATGGGGACGCTGTGTACGTGATGTCCCAGGGGAGTACTGTGTCTGTATCTGTGACGTGCCACGGGGGAGTTGTGTCTGTGATATACCGTGGGGACGCTGTGTCTGTGATTTTTGGGGGTGCTGTGTTCATGATGTGCCGTCGGGACACTGTGTCTGTGATATGCCGATGGGATGCTGTGTCTGTGATATCTCAGTAGGACACTGTATCCATGATGTGCCAGGGGGACGCTGTGTCTATGTTGTGCCATGGGGAGGGTATGTCCATGATGTGCCAGGGGGACAGTGTGTCTGTGATGTGCCATGGGTTCACTCTGTCCGTGATGTGCTGCGGGGCGCTGTGTCTGTAATGTGCCACCAGGACGCTGCGTCTGTGGTTTGCCACAGGAACATTGTATCTATGATGGGCCATGGGGACTCAGTGTCTGATGTCCCAGGGGGATGCTGTGTCTGTGATGTGCCTCTGGGACGCTGTGTCCAAGATGTACCATGGGGACACTGTGTCTGTGATTTTGGGGGGACGCCGTGTCTGTGATGTGCTGCAGGGACCCTGTGTCTGTGATGTACCTGGGGGACGCTATATCTCTGATGGGCGTAGGGATGCTGTGTCAGTGATGTGCCACGGCGACGGTGTCTCTCTTATGTGCCACGGGGACACTGTGTCCGTGATGTGCTGTGGGGACGCCGTTGTGACGTTGCACTCCATATGTTTTATAGAAATATGCTTATGAGTGTGAATATGATGTCACTGGAATATGCTTTATGCAAAATGTCTCTTATAAGGTATCATAACAAAAGTTATAACCGACTAAATATTTTCCTCCTATTTGTATGTATGTATCATTCTTGTATCTGAAACTAGAAATATGAAGTATAACTCCTAGGTCCTATTGTAATTATGCAAAGTGTGGGCCATTAATTGTGGTTTAGAATCTTGATGGCTCCCGTTGACTAGGACAATTGGTTGTAAATGGTTTAGTTAGCTGCAAACCTTACTGTGTACATGTGGGCCAACCCAGGAAGAATGGAGACTAGGGTTCTTACAGTGACATGTGGCCATGTCACATGACACTGGAATCCATCTTAATCCTTGTACTTTTCCATTGATGAGGCAGGGGTGGGGACAAGCACAGACAAAAGATTCTCACCTTGTGCCAGTGCTATAAAAGGGGGTGAAGCAGGACAAAGGGGGCTGCCAGTCATGAAAAAAACCCTGCTTACCACCTGAGATGTCTGTTGCAACTAACAAGGACTATACCAGGGGAAAGGATTGGGCCCAGACTAGGAAGGAGTCTGGTCTGTGAAAAAAGCTTATTAGAACATCTTTGAGGGAGAGATATTACCTGTAATCAGTTTCTTAATGTATTAGGCTTAGACTTGCATGTTTTCTTTTATTTAATTTTGTGCCTTGCTTTGTTCTGTCTGTTATTACTTGAAAACACTTAAATCCCATTTTTTATACTTAATAAAATCATTTTTGTTTATTAATAAATCCAGAGTAAGTGATTAATACCTGGGGGAGCAAATAGCCTTGCATATCTCTCTGTTGGTGTTATAGAGGGCAGACAATTCATGAATTTACCCTGTATAAGCTTTATACAGAGTAAAACAGATTTATTTGGGGTTTGGATCCCATTGGGAACTGGGTGTCTGGATGCTGGACACAGGTAACCTGCTGAGCCATTTTCAGTTAAGTCTGCAGCTTTTGGGGGCGTGGACCAATCCCTAGGTCTGTGTTGCAGCCGGCTAGCGGGTCTGGCTCAACAAGGCAGGGTTCTGGCGTCCCAAGCTGGAAGGGAAAACAGGCTCAAAGGTAATTTCAGCACATCAGGTGACAGTCCAAAGAGGATCTCTGTGACTGAACCTGTCACAGCCGTGTCCATGATGTGCCACGGGAACACTGTCTGTGATGTGCCAGGTGGATTCTGTGTCTATCATGTGCCACGGGGACACTGTGTCCGGTATCTGCCGCGGTGACGACTCTGTGTTCGTAATGTGCCGCTGGAACACTCTGTCTATGATGTGCCGTGGCGATGCCATGTCCGTAACGTGCAGCGGGGACACTGTGTCCGTGATGTGCCACAGGAACACTCTGTCTGTGATGTGCCGTGGCGAGGCCGTGTCCGTAACATGCAGCGGGGACACTGTGTCCGTGATGTGCCACGGGAACTCTCTATCTGTGATGTGCCGTGGCGAGGCCGTGTCCGTAACATGCAGCGGGGACACTGTGTCCGTGATGTGCCACGGGAACTCTCTATCTGTGATGTGCCGTGGCGATGCCATGTCCGTAACGTGCAGCGGGGACACTGTGTCCGTGATGTGCCACAGGAACACTCTGTCTGTGATGTGCCGTGGCGATGCCATGTCCGTAATGTGCAGCGGGGACACTGTGTCCGTGATGTGCCACGGGAACACTCTGTCTGTGATGTGCCGTGGCGAGGCCGTGTCCGTAACATGCAGCGGGGACACTGTGTCCGTGATGTGCCACGGGAACTCTCTATCTGTGATGTGCCAGGGGGATTCTGTGTCTATCATGTGCCACGGGGACACTGTGTATGGTATCTACTGCGGAGATGATGCTGTGTCTGTAATGTGCCACGGGAACACTCTGTGCTGCGAGAAGGCTGTGTCCGTAGCGTGCTGTGCCGTGGGGAAGCAATGTCCGTGATGTGCCGTATGGACACTCTGTCCGTGACGTGCTGCGGGGATGCTGTGTCCGTGATGTGCCAGGGAGACACTGTGTCCGTGACGTCCAGCAGGGACTGTTATTTCTGGGGGACACTGTGTCTGTTATATGCCTCAGGGATGCTGTGTCTGTGATGTGCCGCTGGGACACTGTTTCCGTGATGTGCCGTGCGGACACTGTGTCTGTGGTGTGCCATGGGACGCTGTGTCCATGATGGGCCGCGGGGATGCTGTGTCCATGATGTGCCGTGGGGAGGCTGGGTCTGTGATATGCCGCAAGGACGCTGTGTCCGTGATGTGACACGGGGACACTGTATCTTTGATGTGCCAGGGGGATGCTGTGTCTGTGATATACTGCGGGGAGGCTGTATCTCTGATGTGCCACGGGGACGCTGTATCTCTGATGTGCTGCCGTGACGTTGTGCCAATGATGTGCCGCAGGGACACTGTGTCTGTGATGTGGCTCGGGGAGGTTGTGTCTATTATGTGCCTCGGGAATGCTGTGTTTGTGGTGTGCCGTGGGGACGCTGTGTCCCTGATTTGCTCTGGAAACACTGTATCTGTTATATGCTGCAGGGATGCTGTATCTGTGATGTGCCACGGGGATGCTGTGTCCGTAATGTCCGCGGGGACTTTTATTTCTGGGGGATGCCATGTCCGTAATGTGCCAGGGGGATGCTGTGTCTGTGATAGGCTGCAGGGACGCTGTGTCCGTGATGGGCTGTGGAGATGGTGTGTCCGTGATGTGCTGCTGGGATGCTGTGTATGTGATGTGGCATGGGGAGATTGTGTCTGTGATGTGCGAGGGGAATGCTGTGTCCTTGGTGTGACAGGGGGACACTGTGTCCGTGATGTGCCATGGAGATGCTGTGTGTGATGTGCTGCGCAGACGCTGTGTCTGTGATGTGCAGCGGGGATGCTGTGTCTGTGATGTGCAGCGGGGATGCTGTGTCTATTATGTGCCTCGGGAACGCTGTGTCTGTGGTGTGCCGTGGGGACGCTGTGTCCCTGATTTGCTCTGGGGACACTGTGTCTGTGATTTGCCATGGGGGCACTCTGTCTGTCACGTGTCATGGAGACGCTGTGTCCATGATGTCCCAGGGGGATGCTGTGTCTGTGATGTGCCGCTGGGACGGTATGTCAGAGATGTGCCATTGGGACGCTGTATTTGTGATGTGCCAGGGGGATGCTGTGTGTGATTTGTTGCGGGGAAGCTGTGTCCATACCGTGCCGTGGGGAGGCAATGTCCTTGATTTGCTGTGGGGATGCTGTGTTCCTGATGTACTGCAGGGATGCTGTGTCTGTAATGTGCCACGGGGATGCTGTGTCTGTGAAGTCCCAGGAGGACTCTGTGTCCATGATGTGCCAGGGGACACTGTTTCCTTGGTGTGCCTCTGGGACGCTGTGTCTGTGATGTACCACAGGGATGCTGTGTCTGTGACATGCCAGGGGGACACTGTGTCCGTAATGTGCCACTGGGATGCCATGTTCGTGATATGCTGTGGGGAGGCTGTATCCATGATGTGCCGCAGGGACTCTGTGTCTGTGATGTCCTAGGAGGACACTGTGATGTGCCGTGGGGATGCTGAGTCCATCCTGTGCCGTGGGGACGCTGTGTCTGTGATGAGCTACGAGGACGCTGTCTCCATGATGTTCCATGGGGGCTGTGTCTGTGATGTGCTGCGGGGAACCTGTGTCCATGATGTACTGGGATGTACAGGACAACAGGCCGCTCTCTCGTGATGTTGCAGGAGCCACCCTTTTACGTGTCCTGGTTTCCTCTTGTTTTTAGCACCTGCAGAACCCCAGTCCTGGTGCACAGTCTGGGCGGTTTGGGGTGGGTTGTGGAGCACCAAGGAGGAACGGCCCCTTTCTGGGATGTGTCCCAAACAGCACTTTGTAGGGCCAGAGGTTTATCAGACCCTGGCTCGGTACTGTGGGGGAATGGAGTGAAGAATACGGAAGAGAAAACAGGAGCTCCCAATGATCGGGAGAATGAAAACAGCTAGTTCTTCTGGAACACATCCCTTTAACGTGCCCCTCTTGTGTCGCTCCGAGCAAGAGGGCAGGAGTAACTCTGGGGCTAGGGGCTCTTGGCTGCAAACAGACGTCCAGGAAGAGCTCTGGGACAGGCAGCAGCCCAGACTGCAGCTAGTGTGTCACAAGTGCAGCCCCGGGCACATCCCAGCTTGCTTTCTCATAGGGTATCTGGCCTCTGGGAGCACACTTCCCTGCCTGGGAGACAGACACATGCTAGCTCTGCTGGTGCTAGAGCGCTAAAAATAGCAGCGTGGCCGTGAGGGCACAGCCTGGTCTGTGCCTGTCATGGGTCAGCTCCCTGGCTCCACCAGCCACGGGCAGCACATGCCTCTCAGCCTCTAGAGGCTCTGCCGTCCTTCTGCCAGTGAGCGACAGGCACCTTCCAACCCTGGAGCCCCCCCAGCAGCCCCTGGAGTGTCCAGCCCTGGTCCCATGGACACTGTCAGAGTTCCCAGACCCGCTGTTCTCAGAGCAGCCGTTCTCCCCCCTCAAGAGCTCTGCTCAGCTCCCAGCACTTAGCTTTGGTTATCATGAAAATAAGTGTACGTGTAATTAGCAAAGAACAGAGATTTGGGAAGTAGCAAATAAACACGTGGCTACATGTAGAATAAAATCATAGCGCTGCCCACGCCTAGACTGAGCTAACAAGACACTTCCCTCTCTAATAAAGTTTAGCTCACCCGAATTCTTTCTCCCTGTGTTTGACAGCCAGGCTTTCTGTGACCCTCCGTCCATAAGACAAGCACGCTGGCAGCTTGTCCCCCAGATGAAGGATACTGTGTGTCTCCTTGCATTCTCCTGATATACCAGATGACTTCTTTGATCATAGTGAGAAACAGGACACCCTCCTGCTGTGTGTCCTTTCCTGTAGATTTTGTGATCTCTTGTTGACTTCGCAGTCTAGATTAGCTGGGGGCTCCATAGGCAAATAGACTTACCTTGGAAGATACACAATAAACAGCCAGGGAGAAATAAACATCTGCTATCCCCTGCCTGAGCAGAACCTGTTTATAACCTTCTGGTGACCGATGTTAACTTACTGTTAATGGCTTACTCTGGTGACTTAATCTTAACTTCAGAACATAATTTTCAGCATAGATGCCTAACTCCTTAACTATCACCATATGTAATGACCAGTGTCTTACTGGATGTTGGTAGAGACCTCACATGCTACCTTTTGGCACACTGTTATGTAGACATCAGACCCAGGAGATCCCTATAAAACCCTTTGCTCCCTTTGTGCCCTCTGCCACACAGACACTGGGGCCGGCTGAGGTGGTACTGGGACAGCCAGCCCGAACCTCCCCCTAGTCCACCACGGCCAGACTGCTATTTGTAGCATGCTAGCTCCAGCAGAGTTCGTAGGTCCGTGCATGTCTGTTCACCCAGGCTCGGCAGCACTCTCCCAGCTGCTGTGTAGCCAGACCCTTCGTGCCTGGAGACCGTGGTGATGAGTGCAGCGTAGACACTTGGGCTTTGTCTGCACTATGAGCTAGGAGTGTGATTCCCCAGCTCGTGCACACACACGAGGCTCCATGTGAGCTAGTGTGAGTCTAGGTAGCAGTGTAGCCACGGCCGCGTGGGTGGGGGCAGTGCAGGCGTGGCTGAGCCATGCCGAGTATATACCGTCCTTTTCGGGCAGGTATGTACATCACACGACTCAGCCATGGCTCTGCTGCCATTGCCTAAGCCACCACATCTACACTGCTATGTATCCTCCCACTAGCTCCCATCCAGCTACCAAGAGTATGTGCACAGCAGCCGGGGAAGCACAGCCCTAACTCGTAGTATAGACGTAATCGTAGACACACAGACGGACAGATCAGCATTGCCCACTGGAGACTGCCCAGAGCCAGGACTCCCAGATGGCAGGAGCTTTGCAAGCTGCTAGCACCTCAGGACTCTTGTTTCTGTTACTGTAGCTGGCAGTTGGAGGAAGTTGGCAAACCAGGGTGTGAGATACATTGCTAGAGCTTTCCTGGCAAATTCTGTAACCCTCCTGTCACCAGCTATATGGGATC
Source organism: Chelonia mydas (assembly GCF_015237465.2). Classification (NCBI taxonomy): domain Eukaryota; kingdom Metazoa; phylum Chordata; order Testudines; family Cheloniidae; genus Chelonia; species Chelonia mydas. The sequence continues at coordinate 4,879,134 of NC_051258.2, forward strand.
CCCCCACCTCCTGATCCCGACTCTCCCCATCCTATAAATACCTCCAGGAGTTTAAGATTTCCGACACTGGTCTGGGGCTTGAGAAACCTGTTCCAAAGCGTGTGCAGAAAACAAAAACCTGTCCCTGACGGAGAGGGGTGGACGTCTCCCGTGCCTGCTCAGTGCAGCTCCCCCTCCCAGAGATGGGCTTGTCCCCGCTGTGTGTGTGCACAAGGCAGACGGAGTGACCGAGGTGCTAGCCCTTGGCTAATGGGTATGTGAGATGTGGCTAAGCCTCAAGTCTCAGGCCACAAGCCGGAAGTTTGGCACGGCTGAGGAAGGGGCTAGCTGGGGGTCAGTGACGCAGTCGTAGCCAACTCTTCGCCTCGAAAGGGATGCACAAGGATTTTAAAAATGAAGGGCCCCCTTCTCCCCTCCATTGCCCCACTGTCAGTGGGAATGGCAGAAACTGAGCCCTCAACTTCATACAGTAGCTACCGGTGCTGGGGAAACTAGTTACAAAGGCCCTCGTCCAGTATGTCAAAGCTACACAAGCCCATTGTCTGACTCTAGGCCCTTGAATTCGGAAGCTAGCCCCCTTCTTCTTCCACAAAATGGCTCTGGGAAATGCCTCTGGATGGTCTCTACGTGAGCCAACAACAGCTCCCACCCACATTCCTGGCAGGGCAGCACGGTGCTGCGGGACGGGCTCTCTGGCTCCTCTCAAAGCTGCAGGCCATATCCAGTTCTGCCATGACCTGGGGTGATGTGCTAAGCTCTGCCAACCCAAACGGCTCAGGGAAGGAGCTGGGTGCAGGACAAAGGAAACTCAAGGATTGGAAGAGGAGTCAGGAGCAGTTTGTGAAGCTGTTGCAAAGTGGGGTGAACGTAGAGAGCATCTACTGTAACCTTCCCCAGGTAGAAACAGGCCAGGGGCAAACTGCGTCTGGGCCTACCCCTGCGAGTGCATCCCCTGTGGCTAGGACCAGTTGAGCCGTAGGTGAGGTTCTCCCCAGACATGATGGCAGCTCCAGAAACAGAGGGAGCTCTCCATGGGGCACATGAGGCTAGATCAAAGTGGCCCAAAACAAATGCAAAATCCCCAGACCTTCCTTCCGTGCTGGAGAAGGAGTTGAAATGGTTTGTCCCATGCCCTGTGCTAACAGCAGGGCCCCCTTTGCTCCAGCCGCATGGCACTGGAGCAGGGCGCATCCAGGTTTGGGCTGTGGGGGAGGAGACAATGTCAAACCTGCCCCAGGATAGTGCATTGACACGCACGCTGCGCTGCCCAGCCGGCATCTCTGCCCAGTGCCACCAGCAGAATCCCCCCTGCTCCATTGGCGGGCAGCAGCGAGGTTTGTAAACTCAGCTGAACAAAGAAACAGAAGACGGCCAAAAGCTTCCATCTGCCTGAGCCAAATTACTGGCCTTGCTGCATTAGAACCTGCTTTAAAGCCTGTAATCCAATCCCAGTGGGGCTTTCGTTCATTTAAGCAGGGCCAGAGTCCAGCTTTGGACTCAGCTGCTGGGGTTTTTTTAAGCTCGTCCAGCATTTGCGAGGCCTGAGAGCTGGGCCTGTTGTGAAATTTTCCAGACGCTCTGTGCACACAAACAATGCGAGTGTGAGCTGGAGGGGGCTACCTTGCCAGCCACAGGCCGGCAGCCTTTGAAATGGAATCCGGCAAGCTGTAAAATGCCAATCCTTTATGGCTGCAGACAGTGAATTCCCTGGCCCGAGGCTGCACTGCATTACAGGAAAGAGTCACTTGTTAAACTAGCCCCAGTGCCATCAGCTCTGCACCTTTCCATTGCTTCCTCCACTTCCACTTGGAGGCAATTGATTTCCAAAGCGTGTGCCCCCAGCTTTGCCATCATGGGGGGCGGGGACAGTGGCACTGAACTGGCCAGCAAATTGAGCACTGCCAAGTGTTCGGTGGGTACTGGCCCTGTTGCTAAATGCCCAGGCTGCCTTCTGGAGAGTCCCAGAGTGAGGATGGGGGTGCAGGCTCCCTCCATGGGGCACCGAGGGAAGACGGCTGTAAAGGCCACATGTGACACCCAGACCTCACTGCACACACCTGGGGGAGGGGGGTGTTAAATATTTCACAAAGGGAAGTCCCTGCCCTGCCCTGACTCTGCTTCCCCCTTTAGTTCCGTAGGGCCATGGCCCTCACCTTGTTCCCACTGCAGAGCTGGATCCTGCCTGCATCCTCCAGCACAGCGTGGCCCCTCTGCACCAGCTGCATGGTCTCTGCTGGCACCTCGTCAGAGTGCAGTACCCTCAGTGTGGGACCCCGTGGCACACACAGGCTGCTTCAGAGCAGTGAGGAGACAAGGCCACACCAAAAGGGAGAAAAGCAGCAGATGCCAATGAGGATTATCCCCAGTGAATGACACAGGCAGTGTTAGCTTGAGGAGCATTGTCCAAGCCCCAGCTCTCAGGGTGTGACCTGCTACCGGGTCCGAATGGTGGTGCATACCCCAACGTTAGTACTCACAAGGTGCTGGCAGTTAGAGGGGAGATCCCGGGGTCCAGGAGGCATTCTGCTCCCCGGGGGCAGTGGAGGGGAGGCAGGGGGAAAGCAATGGAGGACATTTGCCAATAACAGCCAATTGATTTGGCTACAGAACCTCAGGAGGACCGTGAAAAGTTGGCTATGGCTTTGAGCACAGTGGGGCCAGTGAGTGTGAGGCAGGGAACTGACGAGGGGTGACTTGAAGGCAGAACCTGGAGACAAACATAACCCGGCATCCCTCTCAAGCAATGCAGCCCAGCCCAGTCCTTTTGTCTGTGTCGGGAAGGGCCCTGGCAGGCGAGAGACTAGAGGCTGTCAGAGACTAGAGGCTGCCAGGAAGGAAGCTACAGAGGCTTGGGGCGAGCTATTAGAATGATGGGGCAGTGACAATGAACCATCCCTGCTCTGCAGCCAGTCCTGTAATCTAAGGGAAAGGGGGTGCTCCATCCATTTCAAGGGGAGCTAGTTGTGAACAAATAGAGGCAGCCCAGCCCTGCTGCGAGCCTAGCAGAGGATGGAGGCCCAGAATGTCAGAAAGACAGAGAACATGGCTGGCGTTTGTAGGGAAGGCTCCTTGTTCGACCTCATGCTCCAGGAGTGGGCTAGTCGCCTATGGGACTCAGACAGGACCCTAGGCGCTGACTTACTCAGAGCCCGGGGGTTGCTCGACTCCCGCTCCACCCCAGGCCCTGCCCCACCTCTTCCCACCCCTCCCTTCACCTCTTCCTGCCACTGCTCCCCCGCTCCCTCCAGCACCTCCTGCACGCCGCTGAACAGCTGATCGCTGCGGGTGGGAGGCACTGGGAGGGGAGGGGTGAGGAGCCGATCCACGGATGGGTTGCTGGTGGGTGCTAAACCCAGAGCACCCACGGAGTCAGCGCCTATGGACAGGACTATTCCACCAATGGGCAGCCTTGCGTGATTGGACAGGGACATTGTGGGGCTCTTCCCTCCAAAGCATTGGGTATTGGGCACTGCCAGAGTCTGAATTCCAGCCTTGATAACCAGCTTCTTTGAGCCCAGGGCCTGGGAAGCCCCCAGCTGCCGTGCGGTGAACCTAGGTGCCTTCCTCTTTGCTGCAGAATGGTGAGGCTCAGTTTCTGATTGCCCCGGAAAGTTAGAAGAAAGGGATCCTCTGGCCGTCTAGCGTTTGAATCCCAAAATGACCATGTAGGAGCTTCCCAGGAGCACTGTCCTTTTAAGGGTTAGCTGCTTGGATGCAAATTGTGATCTCATTACTCATGTAAAGTAGTTCCATCAGCTTCACTGGGGCTACTTGAGCGAGTAGAGGAGTCACAGATTTGCCCTTTGGGAGCAGCAGTGAGAGCAGGCCAGGCAGGGGGGTGCAGTGCATGTTGAACAGACGGGCTGCAGTCTCCAGTCCCCGAAGGTGAGTTGTCAGGTCCTGCCCTGGCAGTTCAGATCCCCCGGCAGAGCTGGCAGGGCAGAAGGGGACACTTTTGGCTGCCCTCCCACTGCATTCTTCACCATGCCTGCCCACCACCACCTTATCCCTTGGCCTCCGGACTAGCCAGCGCCTGCATCTCCCTGGTATGTTCTTCCCCTGCCGCTTCGTCTCCAGCCCGAGGTCATGCCGTTAATCCTGACCCCGAGAGCACAGCCGTCTCTGCATGCTGGTAATTGAAAATGTCAGAATTCCCCGCTGACCAGCTCATAATAAAAGTGGTTCCCAGTCTGGTAAGCTGACACTCCAGGGACTGTGATCTGTCAGTGGGGCTCTGAGAGAGGCTGGAAAGCGCCCAGCTGTTCACCCCTTCATTTCCATGGTTAATTTCAATGTGCTCTGGAGGAGAGGACGGGGCCTGGCTTTGCTCTTTCGGTCATGACCATTTTCCAGAGCAAATGTTGCCTCTGTCTGACACGACATGAGTTGCTGGGATTAAAGTGATCAGAGATGGGGGTTATGCTGCCTGTAACATGACCTTCCCAGCTAAGCCAGAAGGGGGAAGGAGTGCCTTTGATTATACGGGGACCGAGATGGAGCCAACCTCCTGACAAGTAAGGAGTGAAAGGTTCACCCAGTAGTCATGGCAGCTGGGGCAGTGGGGAACCAGTGGTAACGTGGATGGATTGGAACTGGCATGGTTGCCAGTGGAGATACAGTCATGAAAGAGAAATCAGACAAGGACTGTGGTTTCCTCCATTGCTGGCATGTGGTCCCAAGTCTAAGGCGATAGGTAAAGTCAGTGAGCCACCACACAGCAGCCAGGAGACAATGAAGAGGACTCCCAGGCTGGGGTGTCTAAGGCTCTGTTTAGCTCTGTGCTGCTCCTTAGGGTCTCCAGTCTCTTCCACCAACCATTTCCCTGTTGTCCTGGGACCCACAAAGGTAATTGTGGGTCTTTGCGTCTTCCCCTAAGTGCCACGTCTGTGGAGGCTCTGAATGGCCAGGGAGATTGTCTAGCGTGTTCCTGCAGCTGGGACTCCTACAGGCCAGGCCAGAGCCCAGCCCTCTGGGAGTCTGACTTTGTCATAACAAAGCATGGCAGGTCCCTGACAGATGGGATGGTCCTGGAGACAAGCAGCCCTCTGTTATTGAAGTGTGTTGAGGACAAGGCCAGTCTGGGTTCCCACGGGACAGTGTGAAGCCAGTGGTGAATGGGTCATGTCACAGGGTGACAGGCTCTGTATTCATCTGTCCAGGGTTGGGAGCACAAATACATAGTCACAGACATGATATCAGGCAGTCTCATTCTCCACCGTCAAGTGGATGGTAATGTGTCTGCTCACCTTTGTCCGGCTCTGTGCAAAAAGCCTCTTAGCACTGATTGCAGTTTACATGGAAGGTAGACAGAGACCACCGGGGTGAGAGCATGTTTCCCTGCAGGCAGGTGGCCTCTGGGGGGCTAAGTACGCAGCAGTCCCCGGATGGAGAGAGAGCTCCCACTGGAATTCCTGCTCTCTATGTGATTAGAGGCAGGTGGCAGGGCACGCACTCGCAGTTAGCTTGAGGACTCTGGCCTGCTGCTGCTAGAAAAGCCCTGTCCTGCTGCTGGTAGAGTCAGGGGACAAGTTAGAGCGGGGATCACATCACAGCTTCCTCAGAGCACCTATAGTGCAGCCACAGATAACCTCCCCTCCTGTCCCAGCCAAGCAAAGACTCTGCATATCTTGCTATTTTATGGGAGGCGCAGAGCCCGCGAATGGGCCTCTTTTGTCTGCTTTGCCTGATGCAATTCTTCATAGTCTGATGATTCCCTGCTGATTTTTGTCAGTTTTATCATAATGAATTGCCTTAAGCATCATACAGCAGCTTCCCCAATTACCCTCATTTCCAGTACAGCCGAAATCTCTCGGCCCCAGATCACAGCACAGTGTGGTGCATCTGGTGGATATTGCAGAACTTCAGGGAGGCGGCTGAGGCTGGGGCCAGGAGGAGTTGGGTTTGGTCCTAGAGAAGCGGATGGTGGGAATCAGACAGAAAGCAGGTGGAGGGGATGCAGGGACCGTCTTTGTATTTGGTGTTTGCACAGGGTCCTGGTCCCATGATTAAGGCTCCTAGGTGCTACAGTAACACCAATTAATCAAGTGCAGTGCTCTTCCAAATGGAGACTAAAAGTGGCTCTGGGGGCCTCTTTGTTTATAGGCTCTTAATAATTTCCAGATCAAATGGGCTCAGCTTACAAGTCAAAAGATGCTTTTCGAGACTCAGCCAGGGATCTGTGCGCCAAGTTCATGCATCATCACTAGTGATAAAGACCATGCAGAGCAAACTCTGCTGTCCCTGACATCTGCAGTTTTTGAGTGGGTTCGCACAATTTGAACATGCACTCCCAGAGCGATAGTGTTCCAAAAAGGGCTGCTCCTGGGATAAACAAACGAGGGGAATCGGACGTAGAAGAAGGGAGGCGGCATTACCTATGTAGACAGCACTTACAGCATTCCTAGGTGCTGTACCCAGTTCTGGTGACCACACTTTAAATCTAAAGCTGAAAAATTGGAAAGACCTCAGCAAAGAGCTATGGGAATGATTCAAGATCTGGAAACCCTGCCTTATAGTGGGAGACGAATGGAGCGCAATCTAGTTAGCAAACTGAAGAGCAGGTGACGAGGCAGTTTAATCTGAGGAAAAGATTTCTGAGTCTAGACTCCTTTCACCTAGCAGACAAAGGCAGAACGAGATCCAGTGGCTGGAAACTGAAGACGGTACAGTTAACACTGGAAATAATAGGCATACATTTTAAGAGGGAAGATAATACTTAACCACGGGAATAACTTCCCAAGAAGCGAGTGGATTCTCTCTCACTGGGAGGCTTTAAATCAAGACCAAGTGTGATTCTAAAAGATATGCTCTAGCTCAGCCACAAGTGTTTGGGTTAGATGCAGGAGTCACTGGCCTGTGTTGTTCAGAAGGTCAGACTAGAGGGTTGTAATGGTCCTTTCTGGCCTTCCTATGAAACCTACAAACTCTCTCTTTCCCTTTGAAAGGACTGTACTGGGACTCAGTGTTTCCTTTAGGATATTGTTGCATTTGCATTGACCTGCCTCATTTAAAAGGCATGACACACTTTCTCCTTTATTTTAGCTTAATTGTTTTTATCATCTTCCACAGGCAAACTGAAAATATACAACAATATATTGTATAATTAGGGAGGGAAGCCAAAAACATGCTACAGCCATCATGGAGACATCATAACAATGCTGCTTTGCACATGCCTTAGTTAAGCCATATATTCGATTATAGGAACCAAAACCTCTCGGAAGACAAAGGAGGGAATGTTTGGTTGTCTGCTGTGTGTTCCATCTGACAGATCTTCTTAGCATATGCGCAACATGCCTCGGGTGGCACCTGAGCAGGAATCAGAAAGTGCTGGATAGCACCTGTAATCGGTCTACCAAGAATCAGGTGCGTTTTCTAGTGGACCAGAGTCAGGTCAAAGTGTGTATATTGCTGCTGTGAAAAAATGGTCCCTTCTTACACCACAGATTTTCTGCCTGCTTCTCTCTTCAGAGTCAGAGCTGCCTGGCGCTGCAGAGCTGAACACAGACCCAAACTCTTGGATCTTAAGAACACTGAAAGAGCAATCAGGTTCTTAAAAGAAGAATCTTAATTAAAGAAAAAGTAAAAGAATCACCTCTGTAAAATCAGGATGGTAAATACCTTACAGGGTAATTAGATTCAAAACATAGAGAATCCCTCTAGGCAAAACCTTAAATTACAAAAAGACACAAAAACAGGAATATACATTCTATTCAGCACAACTTATTTTATCAGCCATTTAAACAAAACAGAATCTAACGCATATCTAACTAGATTGTTTATTAACCCTTTACAGGAGTTCTGACCTGCATTCCTGCTCTGGTCCCGGCAAAAGCAACACACAGACAGAGAGAACCCTTTGTTTCCCCGCCCCTCCAGCTTTGAAAGTATCTTGTCTCCTCATTGGTCATTTTGGTCAGGTGCCAGCGAGGTTGTCTTAGCTTCTTAACCCTTTACAGGTGAAAGGGTTTTTCCTCTGGCCAGGAGAGATTTAAAGGTGTTTACCCTTCCCTTTATATTTATGACACCTTGATTTAAAGCCACCCCCTTTGTTGATTTTAATTCCCTGTAAGCCAATCCTGTAAGCCATGTTGTCAGTCGCCCCTCCCCCTGTCAGAGCAACGGCAGACAATCGTTTCGCGCCCTTTTCCCTGGATTGCCTGAGCAGACGCCATAACACAGCAAGCATGAAGCCCGTTCAGCTCACCTTAGCAGTTCTGACCATTGTAAACGCCTTGCGCATATCGTGCAGTTTATGCAGAACCAGCACCTGAAAAACCAGGTGAGGAGGCGACGGCAGCGCTGTGATGAGGACATGAACACAGATTTCTCTAAAACCGCGGTCCCCAGCAATTTGGAGATCATGGTGTTACTGGGGCAGGCTCATGCCGTGGAACGCTGATTCTAGGCCCGGGAAACAAGCACAGAGTGGTGGGACCGCATAGTGTTGCAGGTTTGGGATTATTCCCAGTGGCTCCAAAACTTTCGCATGCGTAAGGGCACTTTTATGGAACTTTGTGACTTGCTTTCCCCTGCCCTGAAGCGCAAGAATACCAAGATGAGAGCAGCCCTCACAGCTGAGAAGCGAGTGGAAATAGCCCTGTGGAAGCTTGCAACGCCAGACAGCTACCGGTCAGTCGGGAATCAATTTGGAGTGAGCAAATCTACTGTGGGGGTTGCTGTGATGCAAGTAGCCAACAAAATCACGAAGCTGCTGATATCAAGGCTAGTGACTCTGGGAAATGTGCAGGACATACTATACGGCTTTGCTGCAATGGGATTCCCTAACTGTGGTGGGGCTATAGACGGAACGCATATCCCTATTTTGGGACTGGACCACCAGGGCAGCCAGTACATACCGCAAGGGGTATTTTTCAATGGTGCTGCAAGCACTGGTGGATCACAAGAGATGTTTCACCAACATCAACGTGGGATGGCCGGGAAAGGTTCATGACGCTCACGTCTTCAGGAACTCTGGTCTGTTTAAACGGCTGCAGGAAGGGATTTACTTCCCGGACCAGAAAATAACTGTTGGGGATGTTGAAATGCTTATAGTTATCCTTGGGGACCCAGCCTACCCCTTAATGCCATGGCTCATGAAGCCATACACAGGCACCCTGGACAGTAGTAAAGAGCTGTTCAACTATAGGCTGAGCAAGTGCAGAATGGTGGTAGAGTGTGCATTTGGACATTTAAAGGGTCGCTGGTGCAGTTTACTGACTCGCTCAGACCTCAGCGAAACCAATATTCTGATTGTTATTGCTGCTTGCTGTGTGCTCCACAATCTCTGTAAGAGTAAGAGGGAGACGTTTATGGCGGGGTGGGAGGTTGATGCAAATCGCCTGGCCGCTGAATACGCGCTGCCAGACACCAGGGCGGTTAGAAGAGCACAGCAGGAAGCACTGCGCATCAGAGAAGCTTTGAAAACCAGTTTCCTGACTGGCCAGGGTACTGTGTGACCCTTCTGTTTGTTTCTCCTTGATGAAAACCCACCCCCTTGGTAACCTCTAAATTCCCTGTAAGCCACCCGCCCTCCCCCCTTCGATCACAGCTTGCTTGCAAAGGAAATAAAGTCACTGTTGTTTAAAAAACATGTATTCTTTATTAATTGATTATAAAAATAGGGAGATAACTCACGAGGTAGCTCGGGGGTGTGGTAGGAGGGAAGGAAAAGGCCACTTTAAAACTTCTTGAATGACAGCCTTTTGTTGCTTGGGCTGTCCACTGGGGTGGAGTGGTTGGGTGCCCAGAGCCTCCCCCGCGGCGTTCTTGGGCATCTGGGTGAGAAGGCTATGGAGCTTGGGGAGGAGGGAGGGCGGTTAAACAGGGGCTGCAGCAGCAGTCTGTGATCTTGCTGCCGTTCATGAACCTCCACCTTGGGGAGGACGGAGCATGGCCGATTGATCCCGCAGTAGCCCCAGCGTTGCCTCATGCCTCCTCAGATCTTCCTGCCGCCACCTCTCCTCACATTCATCGGCCACTTTGCTGTACTCTTCTATTTTGTCCCTCCACACATTTTGCTGAGCTCTGTCAGTGCCGGATGACTGCATAAGCTCAGAGAAAATTTCATCGTGCGTGCGTTTTTTTCGCCGCCTTATCTGAGATAGCCTTTGGGATGGAGGAGGGAGGCTTGAAACATTTGCAGCTGCTGGAGGAAAAAAAGGGAGTGAAGTATTTTAAAAGATACATTTAACAGAACAATGGCTATACTCTTTCACGGTGAACAACACTATTCACATTACATAGCACATGTGATTTTGGTACAAGGTCGCATTTTGCATCTTATATTGAGTGCCGGCGGCTTTGGTGTTAGAGATCACACACGCAGTGCCAGGCAACAGAATTCGGCTTGCAGGCGGCCATGGTAAGCCATAGTCTTTCGGCTTCTGCAACCTTCATAACAGCAGCGCCCTCCTCTCCCATACCAAGCAAAGCCCGTTGAGTTGGCCATTTAGTGCTGCGGTTTTCCTGTTAACGTGCAGCAGCAGAAACCAAACTAACCCCCACCCCCACCCCATCCAATTCTCTGGGATGATCCCTTTATCCCTCTCCCCACCACGTGGCTGGTATCACGGAAGATCCCTCCTAGCCAAACGCGAACAGCTCAGCGCCAATGCCCACCCCTCCCCCCCCCCCACAGGATTTCTTTTCAGCCACGGGCAAACAGCCCAGTAGGAACGGCCACCTCTGAATGTCCCCTTAATTAAATTCCCCTATTTCAACCAGGTTACCATGAACGATATCACTCTCCTGAGGATAACACAGAGAGATAAAGAACGGATGTTGCTTGAATGCCAGCAAACACCGGGACCGTACGCTGCCAGGCTTTGTCATGCAGTGATACCAGATTACCTGCTACTAGCATGGCGTGGTAAAGTGTCCTACCATGGAGGACGGAATAAGGCTGCTCTCCCCCGAAACCTTCTGCAAAGGCTTTTAGAGTACCTCCAGGAGAGCTTCATGGAGATGTCCCTGGAGGATTTCTGCTCCATCCCCAGACACATTAACAGACTTTTCCGGAAGCTGTACTGGCCATGAATGCATCCCAAGTCCTCAGGGCTACTTAATCATTAAAAAACGCTTGCTTTTATAACATGTATTATATTTAAAAAAGTACATTCACCAGAGGTCTCTTCTCCGGCTTTGTTGGGTTGGGAGGGTATTTCAGTCAGGATGATAAAAAGATCCTGGCTGTCGGGGAGAACGGTGTGCTGTGTGCTCTCCTCAAGCTCATCCTCCTCCTCCTCATCTTCCCGGTCCGCAAAATCCTCAGGCATGGCGGAGATGCAATTCATGTAATTCTGGGGGGGGCCGCCACCACTACCCCATCATTGGCGTCCACGGACAGGGGTGGGGTAGTGGTGGCGGCCCCCCCCAGAATTGCATGCATCTCAGCATAGAACCGGCATGTCTGGGGCTCTGTCCCGGAGCGTCCGTTTGATTCTTTGGTTTTCTGGTACGCTTGTCTGAGCTCCTTAAGTTTCATGCGGCACTGCGTTGCGTCCCTGCTGTAGCCTCTGTCCCTCATGGCCTCGGAGATTTTTTGAAATGTTTTGGCATTTCGTCTTTTGGAACATAGTTCTGATAGCACGGATTCCTCTCCCCATACAGCAATCAGATCCAGTACCTCCTGTTCGGTTCATGCTGGAGCTCTTTTTAGATTCTGGGACTGCATGGTCACCTGTGCTGATGAGCTCGCCTGGCCAAACAGGAAATGAGATTCAAAAGTTCCCGGGTCCTTTCCTGTACACCTGGCCAGTGCATCCAAGTTCAGAGTGCTGTCCAGAGCAGTCACAGTGGTGCACTGTGGGATAGCTCCCGGAGGCCAATACCTTCGAACTGCGTCCACACTAACCCTAATTTGAAACAGCGATGTCGATTTCAGCGCTTATCCCCTCACTGGGGAGGAGTACAGAAATTGGTTTTAAGAGCCCTTTATGTTGAAAAAAATGGCTTCGTTTTGTGGACGGGTGCTCAGAGTGCTTTGCCGATGCTGGCCTGTGTCATTATCCCTCTTTCACAGATGGGGAAACTGAGGCACAGAGCAGGCATGTGACACAGCAACTTACTGGTCTCCTGACTCCCATGCCTGGCCCCTAAGCACCAATCTATGCTGGAGAATAACCCATCATGAATGTTGCAAAATAGTAAATGAAGAAAATCAACTGAAAAGCCAGGATAATGCATCATGAAAGTGTACTTTCTTTGTTCATTTATTTTGACAATTGCAGCTTCATTTTAATTATTTATGATTCTGCTTTGTTATGTGCTGTGGCCAAGCTGGTCAAAGTAACTAAGTCTTAGAAACAGCCTGTTACTGGAGACCTGGGGACAGCAGTCTGTCGTGAAGTCTTTGTGGAGGTGCAGTGAGAACCCTGGGAATTTTGCACAGGGGATGAGTGAGGTGCTCGGCACCTCGTACATCGGGGGATGCCTGGCTGCTCTCCAACGCCCGTTCTCAGGGTTGTTTAGTGAATTGCTTTTACATCACAACATATTTAAAAAGCCGGGCCTAGTAAAAGCCCCTTTGAGTGTGAGTCTCTCTTTCATGCGGAAACAGACCTGGAGAGTTAGTGACAGCGGTGCGATGGGATCCTTGGGATGCAACCTGGAACTGGGGTACAGCTGTGCCCCCTTAACTCTCCCGCCTGGGCTGTCTCTCACAGTGCTTTGCTAGTGACAAGCAACAAACCCCTCCAGGCGCTGTGATCACTCAGCACCACAGCATGTGGAGCCCCACACCCAGCTACATTGCATGAGTGCTCCCTGAGCCACTGACAAACCACACAAGGAAAGGCACCAGCCAGTTCCCCCTAGCCCCCTACCCTTACACCCCAGAGCTGTACCGTCTTGCCCTGGTCAGAAGCCTGACCAGTGTACGTTTATTACCCAGTCCATCCATCCCTCAATGTGGAGACGACGCACACACCAGCCTTTGTAAACTGAGCTGTGATTTCCCAAGCACTTCGACCAAAACACACTGTGTTAGGTCAAATATAAAACAGATTTATTAACTTCAGACAGATCGATTTGAGTGATTATAAGTGGGAGGCATAAAAGGTCAGAGCTAATTATCAAAGAAAATAAAAGGTAACTGCAAAATCTAAATCTTAAGCCTTATTACACTAGACAATACTTGGATCAAGCAGGTTTCTCACCCCACTGGATGTTACAGTTCTTAATACACCGTATTCTCCCTTAAGCCTGGACCAGTCTCCTCAGTCGAAGTCTTTTGTCTTTCCAGCATTCTTGTTGTTTTTAGCGTAGGTGGGGGAAGAGAAAGGCAAAACCATGATGCCCTTGTCCCCTATTTTATAATCTTAGTCCATGTGCCTAGAAGACACTTGCCCAGACATGCCCTGGTGGGCTTTGCCGAGTCACAGCATTGAGCAGTCCCGTCCCCCCCGCCCACCCCGGTGATCTTGTGCAACTGAGTCATTGAGCTGAGCAGTCCCCATTGTGTGGTGCTTGTGCAATGATCATTGAATTGTAAACCCCTTCGTTACACCTCTCCTGCTGATTAATGGTCATTTGACACCCTCCTGGGAGTGGTTCACCTCCTAGCAATGGAGAATCTCAAATTTACAGCATATTTCAGTAACAACCATAGAATCATAGAATAACAGAGTTGGAAGGGACCTCGGGAGGTCATCTAGTCCAACCCCCTGCCCTGAGCAGGACCAATCCCAACTAAATCATCCCAGCCAGGGCTTTGTCAAGCCTGATCTTAAAAACTTCTAAGGAAGGGGATTCCACCACCTCCCTAGGTAATGCATTCCAGTGTTTCACCACCCTCCTAGTGAAAAAGTTTTTCCTAATATCCAACCTAAACCTCCCCCACTGCAACTTGAGATCATTACTCCTTGTCCTGTCATCTGCTATCACTGAGAATAGTCTAGATCCATCCTCTTTGGATCCACCTTTCAGGTAGTTAAAAGCAGCTATCAAATCCCCCCTCATTCTTCTCTTCCGTAGACTAAACAAACCCAGTTCCCTCAGCCTCTCCTCATAAGTCATGTGTTCCAGTCCCCTAATCATTTTTGTTGCCCTTCGCTGGACTCTCTCCAATTTATCCACATCCTTCTTGTAGTGTGGGGCCCAAAACTGGACACAGTACTCCAGATGAGGCCTCACCAATGTCGAACAGAGGGGAACAATCACGTCCCTCGATCTCCTGGCAATGCCCCTACTTATACACCCCAAAATGCCATTGGTCTTCTTGGCAACAAGGGCACACTGTTGACTCATATTCAGCTTCTCGTCCACTGTCACCCCTAGGTCCTTCTCTGCAGAACTGCTGCCTAGCCATTCGGTCCCTAGTCTGTAGCGGTGCATTGGATTCTTCCGTCCTAAGTGCAGGACTCTGCACTTGTCCTTGTTGAACCTCATCAGATTTCTTTAGGCCCAATCCTCCAATTTGTCTAGGCATCTGGCCCCATGGACTTGTGCACATCCAGTTTTTCTAAATAGTCCCGAACCACTTCTTCCTTCACAGAGGGCTGGCCACCTCCTCCCCATGCTGTGCTGCCCAGTGCAGTAGTCTGGGAGCTGACCTTGTTCGTGAAGACAGAGGCAAAAAAAGCATTGAGTACATTAGCTTTTTCCACATCCTCTGTCACTAGGTTGCCTCCCTCATTTAGTAAGGGGCCCACACTTTCCTTGGCTTTCTTCTTGTTGCCAACATACCTGAAGAAACCCTTCTTGTTACTCTTAATATCCCTCGCTAGCTGGAGTTGATTTAGCCTTCCTGATTCCATTCCTACATGCCCGAGCAATATTTATATACTCATCCCTGGTCATTTGTCCAATCTTCCATTTCTTGTAAGTCTCTTTTTTGTGTTTAAGATCAGCAAGGATTTCACTGTTAAGCCAAGCTGGTCGCCTGCCATATTTACTATTCTTTCTACACATCGGGATGGTTTGTCCCTGTAACCTCAATAAGGATTCTTTAAAATACAGCCAGCTCTCCTGGACTCCTTTCCCCCTCATGTTATTCTCCCAGGGGATCTTGCCCATCAGTTCCCTGAGGGAATCAAAGTCTGCTTTTCTGAAGTCCAAGGTCCGTATTCTGCTGCTTTCCTTTCTTCCTTGTGTCAGGATCCTGAACTCGACCATCTCATGGTCACTGCCTCCCAGGTTCCCATCCACTTTTGCTTCCCCTACTAATTCTTCCCAGTTTGTGAGCAGCAGGTCAAGAAGAGCTCCCCCCCTAGTTTCTCCTCCAGCACTTGCACCAGGAAATTGTCCTCTACATTTTCCAAAAACTTCCTGGATTGCCTGTGCACCGCTGTATTGCTCTCCCAGCAGATATCAGGGTGATTGAAGTCGCCCATGAGAACCAGGGCGTGCGATCTAGTAACTTCTGCGAGTTGCCGGAAGAAAGCCTCGTCCACCTGATCCCCCTGGTCCGGTGGTCTATAGCAGACGCCGACCATGACATCACCCTTGTTGCTCAGGCTTCTAAACTTAATCCAGAGACTCTCAGGTTTTTCTGCAGTTTCATACTGGAGCTCTGAGCAGTCATACTGCTCCCTTACATACAGTGCAACTCCCCCACCTTTTCTGGCCTCCCTGTCCTTCCTGAACAGTTTATACTCATCCATGACAGTACTCCAGTCAAGCGAGTTATCCCACCAAGTCTCCGTTATTCCAATCACATCATAATTCCCTGACTTTGCCAGGACCTCCAGTTCTCCCTGCTTGTTTCCAGGCTTTGTGCATTTGTATATAGGCACTTGAGATAACCCGCTGATCGCCCCTTGTTCTCAGTATGAGGCAGGAGCCCTCCCCTCTCACACGCTCCTGCTCGTGCTTCCTCCCGGTATCCCGCTTCCCCACTTACCTCAGGGCTTTGGTCTCCTTCCCCCGGTGAACCTAGTTTAAAGCCCTCCTCACTAGGTTAGCCAGCCTGCTCGTGAAGATGCTCTTCCCTCTCTTCATTAAGTGGAGCCCATCTCTGCCTAGCACTCCTCCTTCTTGGAACACCATCCCGTGGTCGAAGAATCCAAAGCCTTCTCTCCAACACCACCTGCGTAGCCATTCATTGACTTCCACGATTCGATCCCTACCCCGGCCTTTTCCTTCCAAGGGGAGGATGGACGAGAACACCACTTGTGCCTCATACTCCTTTATCCTCCTTCCCAGAGGCACGTAGTCTGCAGTGATCCTCTGAAGGTCATTCTTGGCAGTATCATTGGTGCCCACGTGGAGAAGCAGGAAGGAGTAGTGATCTGAGGGCTTGATGAGTCTCGGCAGTCTCTCCGTCACATCGTGAATCCTAGCTCCTGGGAAGCAGCAGACTTCTCTGTTTTCCCGGTCAGGGCAGCAGATAGATGACTCAGTCCCCCTGAGGAGAGAGTCCCCCACCACCACCACCCACCTCCTTCTCTTGGGAGTGGTGGTCGTGGAACCCCCAACCCTAGGACAGTGCATCTCATGCCTTTCAACTGGTGGAGTCTCCTTCTGCTCCCTTCCCCGAGACGTATCATCTGGGCCACTCCCCGCAATGGTACCTGTGGAGAGAACATGAAAACGGTTACTTACCTGTGTCCGCGTTGCTGGTACATGGACATTCCCCCTTCTTCTTCTAGAGGTCACATGTTGCCAGAGTTCTTCACCGTCCTCCTGTCCGTGCTGCGCAGCCTGCTCTGAATCTTCAGAACCTTGTGCCTGTAGAAGCATATCCTGACGTCTGTCCAGGAAATCTTCAGTTTCTCTTATGCAACGCAGGGTCGATACCTGTTGCTCCAGACCTTGAACCTTCTCTTCCAATATGGAGACCAGCTTGCACTTTGTACAGACAAAGTCGCTTCTGTCCTTTGGAAGAAAGACAAACATGGCACATCCAGTGCAGGTCACAACAGTTGAACACTCCCCATCCATATTACCTTCCTACTATGAGCTTCCTCAGGAGATGCAGTAATTACTCAGAGAAGTCGTTAGGGTGTAAGCCTCAGTGGGCTCACTCCAGGCGAACTCCCAGGCAAACTCCTGCTGTTTGCTGCTCTGCTGTCCCCCGCTGCTCAGCTGGTTCATACAGCAAAATCTCATAACGGCATACACACCGGTGCTACACATATTTGGACAGAACAGTGGGTTTCAGCAGATCATGACCTTTCATATGATATCTCACCTGGCATGCTTTGTATGAAATATCTCAACCATATAGGAATGATGAATATGGGGTTTACAGGGTGCTGTTTTGAGGTACAGTGTGTCACAGGGCGTGTTACCTCATTACCTTTTCTGAGAATTCAAAGCCTGGTGCTGCAGATGTGGGGAGTTTATTCTCTTGGCCATTCTCACTGGGTCTCTCTCCCCGGCCCTGACGTAGCTCTGCCTGAGACTGGTTTTGCATCAGTCGTGCACACTGGGATTACGCCTGTTTACATCTGTGTGAGAGCAGAATCCAGCCACGTGTCCGTGGTGCTTATTGAGAGGGATAGCTGCACTGTGCTGTGAGTGAAGAGGAATGAATTAGTCTGCCTCTGCTTTGCTTGTGAGCCCAGCCCTGGGTGCCAGAGAATCTCACGTGACCATGGAAATGGGGTAAGAATCTGTAGCTGCATCATTCCTAGCAGGCTACACGTTGAGCCACGTTGGCAGTCAAGGGGAATCTCACTGCTGATCAGCTGGTGGGCCAGTCTGAGCCGTAGCTGGAGGGATCCGTCGGGTGCAGGAGAACTAGTGGTGTCTGCATGTGTGACATTTCCAGGAGGATTGTGATGGGGCGGAAGAGTCACTGTTGTACATGTTTCAGAGTAGCAGCCGTGTCAGTCTGTGTCCGCAAAAAGAAAAGCAGGACTTGTGGCATCTTAGAGACTAACAAATTTATTTGAGCATAAGCTTTCGTGCATCTGATGAAGTGAGCTGTAGCTCACGAAAGCTTAAGCTCAAATAAATTTGTTAGTCTCTAAGGTGCCACAAGTCCTCCTTTTCTTTTTACTGTTGTGCATGTGTCAGGTCAGTTTGCGCTTTACGCTCAGGCTGATGGATGAACCTCTCGCACTCACATCTGCTGCCTGCAGACCCAGCACACTGAAAGCAGAGGGGAAATGTGCACTTCTGGTGTGTCCCTGGGCCCCAGGCATGACAAATATTGGGGGTGGAAAACGGATTTTTGCATGTTCCTGATGCAATGGCTTCTTTGCTGGGAGACACAGCAGGTTTTGCTCAAACATGAGCTCATTTTGCCTGTGAATTAGGGCCCATTTCACTTGAATAGAATCCAGATCCCCCCCTGAAATACTGCACTGAACTGCTCCCAATTTCACACTCATAACAAAATGCAAAAGTCTCAAACCCTGAATAACTTTCCATGTTCCTAGGAATATTTTGCTCTCCTCTCAGACTCTAGGGATTGCAAGGGGCTGGCCCCGGTAGCTGTGCAGACCAGTGGCCAGTGCTGGAACTGAAAGCGATGGCAACGACGGAGTAATGTTACTGACCTGCCCCCTCCAGCGTCAAGTGCCATCTGCTCCATGCAGTTGATTTACAGTTCTCTCCTCTCCCTCTTCCAGCCCCGTCTGCTGTGTCCATCATGCACCAGGTCAGCCGGACCGTGGACAGCATTACCTTATCGTGGTCTCAGCCTGACCAGCCCAACGGAGTCATCCTGGATTATGAGTTGCAGTACTATGAGAAGGTATCAGCAGAGCCCAGGGCTGCCCACGGTTAATGTGGACATGGGGAGAGGCGGCTCAAACCTTGGCCATCCTGGGTGGAGCTGCTTCGGGGGACTGAGCATCACAGCCAGGGATGGCATGTGCCCCGGGAGCATGTGGCGGCACACCAGGTGCCAGACGCAACTGAAGAGACTAACAGACAGGACGGGCACTGAGGCTGATACAGAGTCAGTCTGGCAGTGCGTGTTAACCCTTCGGATCCCAGCGATCGCATGTGTCGGGCGGGACACACTGCAGTCTCCATGCAGCTAGCTCTGGTTGGGCGATATAGCTGGGTTTGAAAGGGAATGGGAAGCCACTGAGGAAAAGTTCTTGAGGCCTTGGGAGGAGCGTCCCAACCTTCCATAATCAAGAGCTAGTGGCTGTCAGCGCCATTGCAGGCTGGCCCTTCCCTCCAGTTTGCGAAAGCCGAGGTCCCAGGGACTTGTTAGTCCCTTTCCCTGGTGCAGCGATGGTGCCTCCATGGAGCAGGAACAGTGCTGTCTGGAACCTCGCAAATGGAGACACTAGTATCTTGGGGCTAAATTCATGCTTGCTGGAACTCTACGGAGTCAATAGTTTTACACCAGGGATGAATTTAGCCTCCAGTGCCAGTCCTACGGGCTTCTCTGCATTAGCATTGTTAGCACCAGTGCAGCCTCCAGTGTGCATGTGTTGCACTGGCAAAAACTGGGCTTGCACTCCCTGGTGTATACACGTTGCACAAGTACAAAGCTGAGCTTGCACTTCCCACTATGTATGTGTTGCACCAGTAGGAAGCAGGGCTTGCACTCCCCCGTGTGACTTATCCAGGGATAGAACTGTGATAAATGGTGCTGGTGCAAGCTCCACTTTACACGAGTGCAGTGCATCTGTGCTGGGGGTCTACACTGATGCAACTACCCCAGTGCAATGCCCTAGGGGACAGGAGCTGATGTAAGAGACTGGAAGAGGTCCAGGTGGAATGGCCCTTGTGAGTGAGAATCCATCCCTCTCCGAAACACGCCTCATTCCAGGTGCCACCAGCCCAGCCAGAGACGAGAAGAGGGATTCTGTGCTATTCAGTTGAACTCACCCTGCACAACAGGAGGAAGTGCAAGGGCCAGGACTGTAACTTCCTTTGCATGGGGATGAGGTGTCGGAAGGGCTGGCTTTGTGCTGCCATGGCCTGCAGTGCTGGGGATCTGGCCGGAGTGCAGGGTCGCAGGAGAAGGCCCAGCCTCAGTGAGTGGTGCTGAGGCTTTGGCAGGATAGACCCCGCTGGGAGCGGGAAATAGGGGGCAGGAGCCTTCTCCTCCCAGGAGCATATCTCTGCCGCAAACTACACATTAAAAAATAAACTTAAAAAATCCCCACCTAATTAAAACACTTTATGATTTAAATGAAAAGGAAAATATTTTCCCAGCAGCTGCTAGAGGAAATGATTAATCCCCATTGCTCCCTGCCCATGACCTATTTTCTCAGCACGAAGAGCCAGAGGGAGAGTGGGGAGGGGAGAGCTGCTTTGTAAGCTGTAAAATAGGTCCTGACCTATATTGCATATATCTGAGCCATTTACTTGACCCCTGGAAATGATCCCAGAGAACCTAGCAAATTGGATGGGGAGATAACCAGACAGATCCGGAGAGGGGTCCCAGCCCAGAGACACTCTAAGCAGCAACAGAAGATCTGGGGGAATTTATTCGCTCGTTCTCTCTCTCTCTTTTGGTGGGGGTGTAAATACAGGGAAATAGTTGTAAAGCCAAAGCTGTGTCATACGCCCCTGTCCGCTGGGCTGTGGCTGGCTGCTGGGGGAGGCTGCTCTCCTCCTTGCTCTTAGAGATTATTGCATAAGAGGCAAATGGTCTTGGTGACAAATGGCACAAATAATGCCAAGATGTAATGGTTCCTACAGCTTACGATGCAAAAGGCATTGGGGCTCTGCAGAGGAGCCTGGGCTGGAATTCGCTGCCAGCATTAGCAGTGGGCAGAAGGGAATATTCTAACCCCAGCCCTCCTTTGGCTTGCAGAGGGAGGGGCTGGTGTCGATACTACAGTGACACTTGCTGGGTGTTTTGACATTTGGACAAGTTGGTCCTTGTCCTGGCCACTGTCAGCCCTCCACCCTCCAGAAGCTGGGAATGGGCGACAGGAATGGATCACTTGATGATGACCTGTTCTGTTCATTCCCTCTGGGGCACCCTCGTAACTAGGCCAGACCCAGAAAAACCCCTCTTCTCCCTAAGGGATCTCTCCTTGCTAGATTTCAGCTCCCGACCCTAAGCGGCTTGGACACCCAGAGCTGCTTAAAAGTGGCAAAGTTATTCTCATCATGGAAAAAGTGTGCTTGCTTCACTTGAAAAGCCCAGAATTGTTTTTGCTCAAAATTTCAAAACAAATTCCCTCCTGGGTAGTAACAAGCCCTGGAGAATTTCAGCCCCAAAGGTTGTGAGCACCTGAAAAATGGGGGTTTCCAATGGAAAAGCTTAGGGCCCCTTAAAAGACTCTGGACTCCATAGGGAGCTAAGAGAAGCAGAGGCCAAAAAACCTTTCCCCAAGCCACACTGGCACTTGGGGCAGGTTATTTTGCATTTCCTGTCAGTGTCACACAGGGAAAGGACAAAGAATAATGGAAGAACAGTTGGGCTTGGCATGCACAGAAAGATGCCAGTTGTCAGCCCTGTGCAGACCCTTCTGTAGATGTGTCTGCGCTGCCCTCGGGATGCAATTGCAACTCTCCCAGCTGGCTGTAATCCAGCTGGCACACGGAGCAGAGCCGTGCAGCCCAGGCTAGCCTCACAAGTCATTCCCAGGGGTCCAGGAGGGCTCGTCCAGCCCCCATTGCAGCCAGTGCTGCTGTGGCTTCACTGCCGACAAGATTAAAACTAGCCCAGCTTTGCCTGCACAAGCGGCACTCGCCCCCTGGTGCTGCGGTGTCGGCGTGCCCGCTGTGTCGGTGGTGCACGTGCATTGGCAAAACCAGGCTGCAGAAGCGAGACTGAGCAGGACGGGGCTGGCTGGGAGGGAGGGTGGGACGGGAGCGTTGGGGCCCAGGGCTGGGAGAGCGAGGAGCAGTCCGTTTGTTCACTGAGGGAGGGAAGCACTGGGAGGAGCAGGGAGCCCTGCTTTATATGGCACTCAGAGTTCACGTGCCAATCCCAGCATCCCCAGGGCAGGGGATGTCCAGACTCAGGGTGTAGTGGGGTCTGCCCCAACCTGTGACACATCTCCCCCAGATCCAAGGCTGGGAAAGAAACGGAGAAGCATTTCTCAGTCATTTCATATTATCTGGGCAGCTCTGGAGTGGGGTTGGGCAGGGGGAAACAGTGTAAGCTCATCAAGTGCTTGTTGCAAAAGGTGATGGACAAAAGGCTGCCAATGGGCCAGTTCCAGCACCCATTGTTGGCGGGGGGGTGGAGCTGAGGTGGACCTAGATCCAGCCCGCGATGCCACGGTGCTGCCCACGTTCCAAAGCCTGCCGCATCGGACAGAGAGGACACTGCCCTAGGTAATGGCCTAGCTGGCCTGGCATGGGGACAGTCTCTTGGAGCTTGGAGCTGAAGTCTTCCTTACTTTTCTGCTGGACTGATTCCTCCTGGGAAGAATGTGCTTCTTCTCCTACCAAGTGAGCTGGTCCAGCTCCTCCTTGCAGGCTGACAATCCCAACCCCCCGGATTGTTAGGAACCCCACCCCCTGTGCGGCGCAGTGCCCTGAAATGCCTGAAGGCAACACTCCTGGACTAAGGCAGTGACCAGTGTAAAGCAGGTTTAAGAGGGAGATTTTCCCTCTGGCCTGGGGGGTCTGACGCTCTTTCCCTGCGGATCAGGGGCCTGCTCAGGCTGAGTGGCTTCTGCCCAGCGCTCAGATGTCGTGCGTGAGGCGCTCGGAGCACTGCGTAAATATTGTTGTAAAGTGGTTCGCCCTGCAGGCGCAGGCTGGTTGGCTGCTTCCTTTCCTTAAGGGGCAGATTCACCTGACAATTGCAACGTTTTCATTTGGGCTCAGCTGGCAGGTTTTGATGTATCCAATGTATTTATACAGCCTGCACATCACCCCCAAACCAATCCCAGTGCCCTAGTGGAACAAAGGAGAAGCGCAGACCTGTGGAGATCAGCACGCCCCTCACATGCCCTAAAGGCCCAATTACCCCAGGATACCTCCACCACACCGGGCATGCACCTTGCTGGGAGTGGAAAGGTTCAGAGCTACAGTCCTCAAAACCCCATTAGTAAACAACATTTCCTAGGAGAGCCGCGCCCTGGTTATAACAGCGCTTACCTTATTAGAAGACTGTTACCAGGTCCCCGCCTAATCTTCCTTCTCGGGACAAGACATGCCCAGCTTTTTTAACCTCTCCTCAGAGGCCAGGCTTTCTAACCCTTGGCCATATCTGCCTTTACATGTGGTGCCCAGAACTGGACACAGGACAGCAGCTGAGGCCTCACCAGTGCTGACGAGAGTGAGACAATTGTCTCCTGTACCTGACCGACGTCGCTCCAGTTAATACACCTCAGCATGATATTTGCCTTTTTAGCAACTGCATCACACCGTTGACTCTCATTCAGTTTGTGATCCGCTATAATCCGCAGATCCTTTTCAGCAGCACGACTGCCTAGCCAACTACTCCCCATTTTGGAGCTGTTTGATTTTTCCTTCCTAAGTGAAGTACTGTGCACTTGTCTTTATAAAATTTCATCTTGTTGATTTCAGACCAATTCACCAATTGTCAAGGCTGTTTTGAATTCTAATCCTGTCCTCCAAAGTGCTTGCAACCCCTCGTAGCGTGGTGTCATCCACAGATTTTATAAGCATACTCTCCCTTCAAGTCATTCATGAAGATATTGAATAGCGAGACCCAATACAGACTCTGCCCACATGAGGTAGAAGGGGAGCGATTGCCCCACAGGGGGTAGGAAGGGAGCAACTGCCCCACACTGCCCCCCCCCACAGAGGGTAGGAGGGGCGATTGCCCCCACACTGGCCGTGCCCACAGGGGGTTAGAGGGGAACGATTGTCCCACACTGGCCACACCCACAGAGGGTAGGAGGGAAACAATTGCCCCACACTGGCCCCGCCTACAGAAGGTAGGAGGGGCAATTGCCCCCACACTGACCCCGCCCACAGAGGGTAGGAGGGGCAATTGCCCCACACTGGCTCAGCCCACAGGAGTCATGTATGCTGCTTGGAACATTTCAGTCTGCTTTATCGAGAGAGAGGCTATTGTCCGGTTTAAGTCCCTGCTCATCAGGAAGTGGCAGGGGATTGTTCACTGATTTGAATGCCAGAAGGGATTCATTGTGCCCACCCAGGCCAGAGACCCTCGCCCCATGATTCCTGCAGCCCGCCCAGAACCAGCAGCTGAGCTAGGCTGTATCTTAGAGAATATATTTTTCCTTCTGAGAACTGCCCAGCCCTGTCTGCGGCTCAGAGCTCAGCTCTGAAAGCTCTGGACATGGGCTTGTGATAACCTTGCAGTTAGGTATGGAGGCCTCTGTAGGTCAGCCTTTGGGGTCCCTTCTGTAGAGCTGGGTGAGGGAGTTTGGGGGTCAGGAATTGCTCCATGGGAAGAGCACTTGGACAGACAGGTTTATTATTATTGTTATTCATTAATCTTATAGTGGCCCAAATATGCCGGGCACTTCCCAGAAAACTCAGAAGGATGTGGTCCCTGCCCCATGATGCAGTAACTGCAGGTGACAAGCAGTGGGGAGGTGCTGGGGGCAGATGGTGAAGAGGGAGTTCATGACAAGCACCTCCAGGTAGTTCTGTTTGATTTGATATGCCTGGTGGGAGAAGGAAAGAGGGAAGGGTTGAGCTGGCAGGCCAGGCAGTTTGTCCCGGGGAGAGGTGAAGCCATAAGTGATCCAGACAGGCAGAGAGGTTAATTCTTGTAAGGCCTGAGGCAATGGAGAACGGGAAGCCAATGAGGAGGCTCAAACAGTGGAGAGACTTGGTCAGATCCACCTAGGAAGATCATTTCAGCAACCACATTTTGGACATCTTGAAAGGGGTGGTAGGGAGGTCAGAGTGACAAAGTGAATGGGAGCAAGGGAAGGATAGGGCAGGGAGGGGAGGGGATGTGTAGGGATGGTGGGGAGGCTACAGAGGGAGTGGGGTTGGGTAGGATGTAGAAATGTAGGGCTGGAAGGGACCTTAGGAGCTCATCTAGTCCAGCCACCTCTGCTGAGGCAAGACCAAGTAAACCTGGATCTTCCCTGACAGCAGTTCTTTTTCAACCTCTTCCTAAAAACCTCCTATGATGGAGATTCCACACCCTCCCTTGGTAGCCTTATTCCGGAGTTTAACTATCTTTGTAGTTAGAAAGTTTTTCCTAATAGCTAATCTAAATCTCCTTTGATGCAGGTTAAGCCCATTGCTTCCTGTTCTACCTTTAGTGGACAAGGAGAACAATTAATTCTTTATAACGACCCTTAACATATTGGAAGACTGTTGTCAGGTGCCCCCTTATCTTCCTTTCTCAGGACTAGATATGCCCAGAACCTTTCCTCTTAGGCCAGGCTTTCTAAACCTTGTCCATATCTACTATAAAATATGGTGCCAGAACTGGACACAGGACTGCAGCTGAGGCCTCACCAGTGCTGACTAGAGTGGGACAGTTGCCTCCCATGTCTTACGTACGACACTCCTGTTAATACACCCCAGCATGATATTCACCTTTTTAGGAACTACATCACGCTGTTGACTCCTGTTCAGTTTGTGATCCATTATAATCCCCAGATCCTTTTCAGCAGCACGACTGCCGAGCCAGCTACTCCCCATTTTGGAGCTGTGCATTTGATTTTTTCCTTCCTAAGTGAAGTACTGTGCACTTGTCTTTATAAAATTTCATCTTGTTGATATCAGACCAATTCTCCAATTTGCCGAGGCTGTTTTGAATTCTAATCCTGTGCTCCAAAGTGCTTACAACCCCTCCCAATTTGGTGTCATCCACAAATTTTATAAGCATACTATCCCTCTGTTACTAAAGTCATTCATGAAAATATTGAATAATACGAGACCCAGTACAGAGCCCTGTAGGACCCAGATTCCACATGGAAGGGATGGGGATGGAAGTGGGTCAGATGTGGAGGGAAGGGGCTAGGAGTGGGTAAAATGGGAAAGGGATGGAGACAAGGAGTGGGTAGGCCACTCTGCATGGTATGAAGCGTAGTGCCCCAGGGATCGGTCCTGGGGCCGGTTTTGTTCAACATCTTTATTAATGATCTGGATGATGGGATTGATTGCACCCTCAGCAAGTTCGCAGATGACACTAAGCTGGGGGGAGAGGTAGATACGCTGGAGGGTAGGGATAGGGTCCAGAGTGACCTAGACAAATTGGAGGATTGGACCAAAAGAAATCTGATGTGGTTCAACAAGGACAAGTGCAGAGTTCTGCACATAGGAAGGAAGAATCCCTTGCACTGCTACAGGCTGCGGACCAACTGGCTAAGCAGCAGTTCTGCACAAAAGGACCTGGAGATTACAGTAGGTGAGAAGCTGCATATGAGTCAGCAGTGTGCCCTTGTTGCCAAGAAAGCCAATGGCATATTGGGCTGTATTAGTAGGAGCATTGCCAGCAGATCGAGGTAAGTGATTATTCCCCTCTATTCGACACTGGTGAGGCCAAACCTGGAGTATTATGTCCAGTTTTGGTCCCCGCACTACAGAAGGGATGTGGACAAATTGGAGAGGGTCCAGCGGAGGACAGTGGAAATGATTAGGAGTCTGGGGCACATGATTTACGAGGAAAGGCTGAGGGAACTGGAGTTATTTAGTCTGCAGAAGAGAAGAGTGAGCAGGGATTTGATAGCAGCCTTCAACTACCTGAAGGGGGGTTCCAAAGAGGATGGAGCTAGGCTGTTCTCAGGGGTGGCAGATGACAGAACGAGAAGCAATGGTCTCAAGTTGTAATGGGGAGGTCTAGGTTGGATATTAGGAAACACTATTTCACTAGGAGGGTGGTGAAGCACTGCAGTGGGTTACCTAGGGAGGTGGTGGAATCTCTATCCTTAGAGGTTTTTAAGGCCCTGCTTGACAAAGCCCTGGCTGGGATGATTTAGTTGGTGTTGGTCCTGCTTTGAGCAGGGGGTTGGACTAGATGACCTCCTGAGGTCTCTTGGTCTGCAACTGAAGGGGCTTAAATGGGAACCTGCCCCAAGGGCTGGAACCATACAGTTGGAGTCTGTGTAACCCCTCCGCTGGCCCCACTCCAGCAGGAGACTGCTGGGGCCTTGTGCAGGCACTAATGGTCATTGTGCTCTTCACAGTGCCTTGAAGCTAATGTCTCTCTCATTAGCTAGTTGCATGTCTAGGTATTCACATGCACATATATTCAGGACTGGGGGGTTTGCT
This sequence comes from Chelonia mydas, assembly GCF_015237465.2. Taxonomy (NCBI): domain Eukaryota; kingdom Metazoa; phylum Chordata; order Testudines; family Cheloniidae; genus Chelonia; species Chelonia mydas. The sequence goes on from NC_051258.2 coordinate 4,906,125, forward strand.
TCCTCACTAAGCAGGTTGTATTCCACTGGGTTGTTTTGATAGGGTTGCTTATAAATTCTAGGGGCTAATGGGGAAAGGGAAGAGAAATCAAAGGTGTGGGGGGCACAGATGGCCTCACTGCGGAAGCATGGACTTTGCAGCACCATATTTGCCCCCCAGATCTCCCCTTCACAGCAACGCTGAGCTCAGGCTGCTCTCCCACCCACCCAGCAGTAGAGGGACTAGCATTTAGAAGTTCGTTTCTGATGTCGTTCACTGCTGGCGAAGCTATCTTGGATTTGCAACCAGCCCCTCAAGCAGAGCGCTCCTGACCCCTGGGCACTGAGCAGCGTGCTGTTAGCTGTCACTTTGCATGGTTTCCCCAAGGTTCTCTGCTGGGCTCAGAAGCGAGGAGCTGCTGCACTCAAGCACCACTGAGCCCCATGGCTTCACCAATCACTGAGTTGTTGCCCCCGCCGGAGAACCCCCTGCAGATGCTCCCTTCTCTCTGGAGCCCTGCTGGGAGCTGTCCAGGCTGCAGAGATTGCAAAGCTCCTCATGCCTGACAGGGGCCAGGAGCCCAGGCTCGGCTCTCTGACAGCATGTGTTGTTTCCTTGGCAGGATCTGAGTGAATTCAATGCCACGGCGGTGAAGAGCGCCACCAACACCATGACTGTGCAGAACCTCAAAGCCGGCACCATCTATGTCTTCCAGGTGCGGGCACGCACCGTGGCCGGCTACGGCCGCTACAGTGGCAAGATGTACTTCCAGACCATGACCGAAGGTGAGACAGGCAGGCAGCTCCCTCTGCGTAAAGGGGCAGAGACCAGGATCAGGGCTTTAGCAGGGTGGGCCTGCTCTGGCAGGAGTGCTGGGGCCTTCTGCTGCAGGGCTGTGAATCCCCCCCACCTGGCAGGGCTCAGGTGAGCAGACACAGAGGGATGGGCACAGAGTTCCTCTGAGGGTTCCCACCAAGCTGCGACCCGCAAAGGGTGCTTTATTCCCCCCTCACCCATAGCCAGGGATGGGGCAGAAGACTCACGTTCCCCCTTCCCCCTGCACTATGGGGAGCTGCATCCCCCACCCGTGTGTGAGCTTGACACCTGCAGGGGTCTCACGGCGCAGTAACTGGTTCCCTTCATCCTGTGTGCCAGCTGAGTACCAAACCAGCGTCCAGGAGAAGCTGCCGCTCATCATTGGCTCCTCAGCAGCGGGTCTGGTGTTCCTCATTGCCGTGGTCGTCATCATCATTGTGTGCAACAGGTGGGTTACCAGTGAGCATGCCACGCGCTGCCCAGGGACAGCCCCACCACGCTCGGCCTGGCACGGTGGTGGGATAGGTGAAGGGTGACAGGGCATGTGGGAGTGGGGGAGGTGAGAGGCAGAGGGCAGGTGGGGGTGAGGGCAGGTGTGAGGGGAGGGGAGGGCAGAGGCTAGGTGGGAGAGATGAGGGCAGGTGGGGACAAGGGGCATAGAGGGTAGAGGTTATTGGGACTGTGTGGGCACGGTGGGATGGTGCTTACATGCCCCATGCTTGGAGCACCCTGCCCTGCTGTGCCCATCCCTTCCCTGACCCTCTCAGTGCTCGCTTTCCTTTCAGAAGACGGGGCTTCGAGCGAGCCGACTCCGAGTACACTGACAAGCTGCAGCACTATACCAGTGGCCACAGTACGTACCGCGCACCCGTGCCTGGCCTGGGGGTCCATTCCTTCTTCGGTTCGTTCTCTCATTCACTCTTTCCCTGGGTAGAGTGTGAAAACCCCACTGGGCCCAGCCAGGCTCCGGGCCCTTAGTCTGAACAGGAAGGCCCCCCCCTGTGGTGGCTAGTCCTGCCAGGAGCACCCTCTCCTCCCTTCGTGTCAGTTACCTGGGATATGGGGCACCATGGAGCCAGCGGGTCATTTTAAGGAGCCATTTGAGGAGTCTTCACCATGAACCCAACTTTTGGATGTAGAGGCCAAACTTAATCTGGAATTTATTTGGCAAATTTATGGTTGCTAGCATGAAATTAATGGCTCAGCACGCTCCGTATCCTCTAGAATCCCACCCCATCTAGAGCATCCTCTAGGACCTCGGACCTCCTCAGAGAGTATCCTCTAGAACCCCACCCTCACCTAATTGTAGACCTCACCCCACCTCATTGTGTGTCCTCTAGAACCCCACCACTGACCTCCCTGTATGTCCTCTAGAACCCCATTCACCACCTTGCTGTGCATCTCCTAAAACCACATTGCCACATCCCCTAGCCTCCCAGTGCATCCTCTAGAACCCCACCACCCACCTCACTGTGTGTCCTCTAGAACCCCATTCACCACCTTGCTGTGCATCTCCTAAAACCACATTGCCACATCCCCTAGCCTCCCAGTGCATCCTCTAGAACCCCACCACCCACCTCACTGTGTGTCCTCTAGAACCCCATTCATCACCTTGCTGTGCATCCTCTAGGGAGAAAGGAATAAGCTATATCAATATAAGGCATCTTTTTACCAGTATAATTGTGCCCATCCCAGGGATTGTACCAGTACACCAGTTAAAAATTACACCCCTAACAACAGAGCTATGTCCAGATAACTTTCTAGTGTTGACCAGGCCATATAAGGTGTACAAATCTGCATTCACATTTCCTACTAGCAGGTAGCAAAGACTGTCACAGCTTGGCTGGCCTTAATGAGTTAATGTCTGCACAGCCATTGAATGAGCTCCAGTGCTGTTGTTGTTATTGTGCTGTTGTAACTGTGGTTGTCACTTTGCCGACCAATAAGAGCCCCAGACGCTGCTCAGTGTCCCAGCCGTGCCGCCTTAGCGGCGAGTGTGGCTTTGTTTGAAGTGTCAGAAACCCCTGAAGCGCCATCCAGCCTTCGAATGCCCTTGGCTTGCACTCAGGATAGAACGGCCTTCCTTGCAGCCTGGCTCGCTGGCTGGGTCCCATCCCCGACATGTACCCAGTACTGGCACTTCTGGGTCTGGTGCTCTAATGAAGCGCTGTGCGGGACCCCACTGTACGCTCTGCTCCAAGGCTTGGCTCCCAGGAGCAGCCCAAGTTCTGTGGCAGGCTAGAATACAGCTTGTGAAAGGCTCTGGTGGGCAGAGCCAAGGTATCTGGTAACAGCTGGGAAGTACGGTGCTCAGTGTTGGCAGCCCGGCCCCCAGCAATGAGTCCAGTGTGCACTGGGGCATTCAAAACCAGTGGTGAGTTCCAGACAGGCTCCCTCTGGTGTGTTCTGCTCCATCTGGTAGGGGGAGCTTGGCTCTTGCAACTGCCGTGGTGTCTTCAGCCTCCAGGCCTGGCTGTGTCTAGGCCACCAGTGCTGGGTCCCTCCCCGCCTCTGGGTACAGTTATCTGTGGGGAGGGCACCAGACTGGATTCTCCATCTCCCTGGCTCTGCCACTGACTTGCTGTGTGGCCTTCAGTAAGTCATTTAGACCAGCATTTTCATGGTGGGGTGGAAGGTTGGGAGCCCAAGTGCATAATGACATGGCAATGTAAAAGTGCCCGGCTAGTCATGGATGCTAGGCGTCTCTAGCTCCCACTGCCTGAGTTACTGGAGGTTTGCCCGGGGAGGCTGAGAGCAGAATCTGGCTGCTTTCTATCTCAGTCTGGTCTGCTGGCTAACATCTGGATTCCCCCATATTAAACTCCAAAATGACAGAGCTCCGGGGGTTTTTGGATCCCAGGCTCAGGTTCTGCGGCCTTGGTCACTGCGGTGGCTGTCTCACTGTAGCACAGCCTGGCATGAGGTCCATGATACCTGTACCCTGGGGGTGCGATGGGCAGACTGAGGCAGTCTCTGCAGTGCTGTCACTCTCGCTGGGGAAGCCAGAGGGGTTGGGTCAGGATGTGTCTGCTGCCCGAGCTGCAGGAGCGTCTATTGTGGAGGAATTGTACTTAACCATTTTCGTTGTTTGCAATTAGCTCCTTTGGCCTAGGATCCAGGCTTCTCCGTGGCTGATGAGCCCTGTGTTCAGGAGGGGCCTGCTGACGAGGCTCTGTGCTCAGCCAGCGAGAAACTCTGCTTGGATTGTGCTCTTCCTATGAATGCCACCTGCTTCTCCACATCCCGCTCTCCTGCACATGCTCCCACTGCCTGCTGGGTTCAGAGCCTGCCCCTTGCCCACAGCAGCATTTCTCCCTTGCACACACACACACACGCATGCACACAGACTCGGATACACACACACAAACAGGCATGCACGGGTTCTTCCTTTCCTGTGTGTACTCTTCTTGCTGTCTGGCTGTCATCCCATGGGCCTCTCTCTGTCTGACTCTCTCCCTCCACCTATTCGCAGTGACTCCTGGAATGAAGATTTACATTGACCCCTTCACCTATGAGGACCCCAATGAGGCCGTGAGGGAATTTGCAAAGGAAATCGACATCTCTTGTGTCAAAATTGAGCAGGTGATAGGAGCAGGTAGGCTGGGCCACACTGGGCTGGGCTTTCCATCAGCCCCACAGCCTCCTTGTGGTAGCCACGCCCAGGGGCTAGTAAGGAGCTTGCTGAGCAGCTTTCGCCTGTGAGACAGGGGAACTAGCTGTGGCCAGTAACAGAGGGATGGGGCCAGCCCGTGCATGTCCTGCTATGTGGGGTGCCCAGCCTCAGCAGCAGGCTGCCTGTGTCAGCTGGCACTGGGTGCTCTGCGGGCAGCACACTCAGCCCCGCAAGGCAGGAACATTTCACTGCGCTCTTGAATGTTCATGCCCAGCTGGCTGACCCCGAGGGAGCAGGGTTTAGCACTCCTCAGCTGGAAGGATGCGTGGGCCTGAGGAGAAGCATTTGGCACAAAACAAGGGGGAACAGCAGTGAGATTCCTGATGAACTCAGCTGCCCCCAGAAAAGAGGTGGGCAGGTATTATGTGGGTCCAGAGTGCTTGGGTCATGTGCATGGGCCAGCATGCAAGGAGATGAGTTTGGGGGTAGGATGTGTGTGGGGCTGGGTGCATGGGAGGAGCATGCATGGGGCTGGGCGCATGGGAGGGGTGTACATGGGACTGGGTGCATGGGAGGGTGGGTGTGTTTGGTAGAGTGGGAGCAGCAGGGTCCCTGTACAGAGGGTCTGAGTGGCAGGCAGAGCACTGGGGAGGCCAGCAGTTTGTAACCTGTGCCCTCTCCCATCTCAGGGGAGTTTGGGGAAGTGTGCAGTGGGCACCTCAAGCTGCCTGGCAAGAGAGAGATCTTTGTGGCCATCAAAACACTTAAGTCGGGTTACACGGAGAAGCAGAGACGGGACTTCCTGAGCGAGGCCAGCATCATGGGGCAGTTCGACCACCCCAATGTTATCCACCTGGAGGGTGTGGTCACCAAGAGTGCCCCTGTCATGATCATCACCGAGTTCATGGAGAATGGCTCACTGGACTCCTTTCTCCGGGTATGAGGTGCTGGGAAGTGCAGTGGCAGAGGAGATGCTGGGACCGGGGTGGGAGATGGCAAGCGGGGCCCGGCCCTTGCTGACTCACCTTTTCCTATGGCAGCGCTACACCCCTCCAGGCCAGCAGCATTCATCCTGCAGGCTGAGAGCAGCCTCACTGTGCTCTGGAAGGCTCTGCCCCAGGGCTGTGCACACAGGCAGAGGGCATACACTGCTCACACACCTGTGCACACACACACGTGCAAATACTGCTTGCACGCTGTGCACACATGCTTCACGCATACACATGTGGCACTTAGCTCACAGGTAGGACACACGTTTCAAATGTGCTCAGGGTCAGACATCGGAGTTCTGAGCCCCCAGCGGCTTCCCTGGGGCCACTGGCACCCAGCCGTTCCCAGTGTGCCAAGCTCTTGTGGGATCCAGCCACAACTGTGAACATCCCATGTCAATTAATACAGTGTAGGCTCTACATAAACATGTCTTCCAGGACACAGACATTGGTGCCAGGCTGCAGCCTACTATTTAACTTAGTGAGGAACAGATGCCCGTGGTCTGTCTACACTGCAGTTTACCACCGTGTTAGCAGCATGGATTACATAACACGGGTTACCACATGACAAAACACAAGTGCAGACACATCCACACACACACTGCATACCAAGGCACACAAGGACAAATGCACGACTTGCCCAGCGCACACATTCACGATGGCCAGAGCACACGTGCACACACTGCCTGCCAGTGCACGTGTGCTCACACAGTGCACAGGGCACATACATGTTCAAGGTGAAATCCTGGCTCTGTTGAAGTCAATAGAAGTTTTGCTTGTATAGGGGCAGGATATCACCCTCAATCCGCTTGATCTAAACCTTTGTGTGCCTCAGCCCAAGGTGAATAATTCGTTGTGCTGAAAGGAATAACCCACTTAGCTGAGTGAGATACTAGTGCCCGAATCCTGGTGTGCAAGATGCATCTCTGTATGGCAGCAGCTCCCTGAGATCACTGCTCTGAAGGGGACGTGTCCTTCCACACCCTTGCCCCCCCCCCTCCACTTGTCAGGGAATTGTTGGTGTGGAAAGTTCTCTGTGGTGCATATACTTGGGAGATGCTCAGCTGGCGAATGCTGCGATTGTTGGGCAGGAATAGGTGTGACAAGGTGCCCCTGCACCTCGAAGGCCCATTCCTGTGTCAGAGCACTAGGGCCCACAGCCCCCCTCATAGGCAGCAACACCAGGCCTCTTATTCCAACAGAAATGGCTGACGACTCTCCTTTGAGTGTATGAGAGCAGCTGAGTTCTGGGGCAGAGACTCAGGACTCCTGGGTCCTAGTCCTGAGTGCTGCTGACTCCTTGTGTGACTATAGGCAAGTCACTCAGCGTCTGCGTGCCTCTTTCCCTGGCCTCATGCCGGCATGAAGTGCAAACCCATATGGACTTTTCCTGTCTCCCCCTAAGCAAAACGATGGGCAGTTCACTGTGATCCAGCTAGTGGGCATGCTGCGGGGCATCGCTGCGGGCATGAAGTACCTGGCCGACATGAACTACGTACACCGGGACCTGGCTGCCCGCAACATCCTCGTCAACAGCAACCTGGTCTGCAAGGTGTCCGACTTCGGCTTGTCCCGCTTCCTGGAAGATGACACCTCGGATCCCACCTACACCAGTGCACTGGTAAAGCTCCCATCTCCAGAGCTTGGGGGGAGGGAAGGAGATGATCAAGGGGGAGGGAGAGAGAGGAGAGGTGTGGAGAGCGAGAGAAACACGGGAGGGGGGCCAGTTGGCGAGCCCTCGGCCTGGTGGTGAGCCTGTCAGACTCGGCTCATTGCTGTTGGTGTGAGCACTTCCCAAAGGGCACCACACACAGGGCCTGAATAGGGAAAGGGCAGAAGGGCTCAGACATGAAAAGCCATGAAATGAGAGCCAGGCAGAGCCACAGAGAAGGGGAAGGGTCTTGCATCCGGACGGGTTCATTCATATCGGGCTGAGGATAAGCACCCTCTGTTTCACACCCACACTCCCAAGATGGGGACGATGCATTTTGTCAGACAGAGCGGCCCAGGCCGCATGGTCAGGTGCACTGCAGGGCAGAGCTAATGGCTCACAGGAATGCCAGGGTGAGGGGGCGGGGTGGAGCTGGCGGCAGGGAGGTCTTTCATAACGGGCGTGTAAGAAGATTCTGGAATTCTAGAATTTCTCATTCTGTTTCTGTCTTTGCTTCATGGTTATCCACTTTGCTGCCCCAACTATTCATGAGGCCGCACACATCAGTTCACATCCCTGCCAGTAGCTAATGCCCTAAAGCAACAGACCGGTGTATGAAACCCAGTGCTGATAAGAAATCCGGCAATAACAAACCATGAGCTTCTTCGAACGACAGCTTCTTCTAAATAGCTTGGGGAAACCAATGACAGAAGAGTATTCACCGAACCACGGACATGGAGGGCTGGAAGGGTCCTCAAGAGGGCATCCAGTCCAGCCCGCTGTGGTGAGGCAGGGCCAGATATACCTAGACCATCCGTGACAGGCATTTGTCCAACCTGTTCTTATAGACGTCCCATGACGGGGATTCCACAACCCCCCCTGGGAAGGCTATTCCAACACTTAACTATCCTTACAGGCTACCTCTGCTCAACAAGCTAGGGGTGTGCTTCCCTGTTCACACAGACACATTTGTGCTCGCTGTCATAGAGCTAGAGCACTAAAACCAGTGTAGCCATGGGAGCACAGGGAGCATGGCACAGGCTAGCTGTGCCAAGTGCAAACTCATCTGAACCCTGTGGGTATGTCTGTGGCGAAGCTAGCCCATGCCGCTGTTCACTGCTGCCCATGCTACCAAGGCTGCACTACTCTGGTTAGCACGCTACCTCAATGAGAGTTAGTGTGAGCATGTCTACATGAGCTGGGAAACACATCAACTCCGGGTGTAGACATACTCATTGTTAGAAAGCTTTTTTTAATAACTAACCTAAATCTACCTTGCTGCATATTAAGCCCATTACTTCTTGTGCTACCTGGAGTGGACATGGAGATCAGCTGATTGCCATCCTCTTTATAACAGCCCTGAACAGATTTGAAGACTGCTATCAGGTTCCCCGCCCCCGTCTTTTTTTCTCATGACTAAACATGCCCAGCTTTTTAATCTTTCCTCGTAGATCAAGTGTTCTTGCTCATTTTTGTTGTTCTCCCCCAGACTCTCTTCAGTTTCTCCACATCTTTCCTAAAATGTGGCGCCCAGAACTAGACACAGGACTCCAGCTGGGGCCTCACCAGTGCCAATTACAGCGGGACAGTTACCTCCCATGTCTTACATACAACACTCCTGTTAATACACCCCAGCATGATATTAGCCTCGTTAGCGACTGCATCACACTGTTGACTCCTGTTCAGTTTGTGATCCGCTATAACCCCTAGATCCTTTTCAGCAGCACTAACACCTAGCTAGTTATTCCCCATTTTGTACTTGTGCATTTGATTTTAACTTCCTAAGGGAAGTACTGTTTACCTGCCTTTATTAAATTTCATCTTGTTGATTTCAGACCAATTCTCCAATTTATCAAGGCTGTTTTGAATTCTAATCCTTTCCTCCAAAGTGCTTGCAGCCCTTCCCACCTGCACGTCACAAATTTTATAAGAATATTCTCCATCCAAGTCACTATGAAAATATTGATTAATCTGGATCTATGACAGACCCCTGTTGATCCCCACTAGATATATACTTCCAGTTTGTCAGTGAACCATTGATAGCTACTCTTTGAGTACAGTTTTTCAACCAATTGTGAGCACCTCTAGACCACATTTCCCTAGTGTGCTGATGAGAATTTCATATGGGACTGTGTCAAAAGGCTCACTAAAATCAAGATAGATCATGTCTACAGCTTCTCCCCATCCACTTGGTTGAGTAACCCTGTCAAAGAAGGAAATTAGGTTGGTTTGGCATTTGTTCTTGACAAATCTATGTTGGTTGTCACTTCCTACCCTATTATTCTCTTGGTGCTTACAAATTGTTAACAATTTGTTCCAGTCTCTTTCCAGGAATTGCAGTTATGCTGATTGGTCTTTAATTTCCCGGGTCCTCTTTGTTCCCCTTTTTAAAGATAAATACTATGTTTGCCCTTCTCCAGTCCTCTGGTACCTCACCTGTCCTCCATGAGTTCTTGGAGATGATCGCTAACGGTTCTGAGATTGCTTCAGCTCCACTCCACTAACCTGCAAACCAAAAATTCCCCACAAATAACCCACCAGTTTCTTCCAACTTCTCAGCAAAGGCTTGACTAGCAGAAGCAGCATAATGCTGACATCTCACAGTACAAAGGCCTCGTTGCTGAATGAGACTACAGCACATTTACTAGGACTCAGAGAAGGAGAGTCATGAATAATTAAAACTTCACTGCACTGTTAAAGTCAGTGAACAAGGTACAGTTGTTAGTGAAGATGTTTGCTTTTTGCTTGCTAGTTTGCAGAATTCATTACTGTGCTGTAAGTCTCCCAACTGTTGGCTGAAATGCATTTTTCATAGATTCGTGGATGCATGGATCATAAGGACAGAAGGAGCCATTGTGATTATCAGTCTGGTCTGATTCCTGTGTTGGGCCATAAGACTTCCCTGAATTAATTCCTGTTTGAATTAGATCAGCTGTTTTAGAAAAAACATCCAATCTTGATTTAAAATTTTCCAGTAATGGAATATCCACCCCAGCCCTTGGTAAATTATTCCAGTGTTTAATTACCCTCACTGTTAAAAATGTATGCCTTATTTCCAGTCTGAATTTATCTAGCTTCAACTTTGAGCAATTAAACCTTTTATATCTTTGCCTGTTAGAGTGAAAAGCCTGCAATTATCAAATTTCTGTTTCCCATGTAGTTAAATATAGACTCTGATCAAATCACCCCTTAACCTTTTCTTTGTTAAGATAATCAGACAGAGCTCCTTGAGTCTTTCATCCTGTTAATTCCTTTTAAATATTGGCTCCACATTAGCTTTTTCCAGTCCTCTGGAACTTCCCTATTTCCCCAATACATTGAAAATCAACATTAGCAGTTCAGAAAACTCCTTTTGGATGTAAGGTATCAGGACCTGCTGATTTTTAAATGTCTAGCTTTAGTACTGCTGTTTAACATCCTCCTTAGTTACGGTTGAAATGGAAAGTATTTCATTGTCTTCCTATCTTATAGCTATATCATCTGGATATTTTCCAAATTCGGAACAGAAATATTTATTGAACACTTCTGCCTTTTCTGCATTATTATTGACAATTCTACCATTTCCATCTAGTAATATTCCTATACCGTTGTCAGGATTCATGTTGTTCCTAGTATACTTTAAAACCTTCTTATTGTCCTTAACTTTGTTGACCATAGAGTTCTTGTATCCTTTGCTTCCCTTATCAATTTTCTACAGTTCTCAAATTATGACTTATATTCATTATTATCAACTTCCTTTCCTTCCATTTGTTATATATGGGGGGTTTATATCTGATTTCTCTTCTTCTCTAAGCCAGGCTGTTTGTTTAACCAGTGTGGGCTTTTTTCTAGATAGTGAGATTGTTGGCTTTTTGGCATCTAGTAAAATATTTTCAAACAATTCCCAATTATCATTCACATTTTTCTATTTAATGTTTTTCTCCCAGCTTGCTTTTTCTCATTAGTGTTTTCAGCTTTGTGAAATATGCCCTTTTAAAGCCTCAACTATAGCAATGTGGACTTTATTCTGTTTGCCCATAACAAATATAATTAATCCATGATCAGCTGTACCTAAGCTATCACTAATGTTTAGTTCTGTGATCAGTTCCTCTTTATCTGTCAAAATAAGGTCTAATATAGGATGCCTTCATGGTGTATGCAACACTTTTTTGAGACAGAAAATTGTCACCTATAATATTGAGAAATTCCAAGGATGTTTTACTACTGGCAGAATGAAATTTCCAGCATACGTCACTCAGATTGAAGTCCCCCGTGACACCACAGGGTTTTTTTCCTACACATTATAGATGGGTGGTTAAGGAGGCAAATCATCTTGTTCTCTATTGTGCTTTGGTGGTCTGTAGCAGACACCAATTAGTACCCCCATCTTATGCTTTATCTGTTAGAACATTGATCCACAAGCATTCAAGATAATTGCTTCCAAGTTGTCAGTGACTCAGAAACAGGTAATGCCATTGTTTATATAGAATGCCACTCCCCATCCCCTTTGAGCCTTCATAAATAGGTTACAACTATTCATTTTAACATTCCAATTATGTGAATCATCCCCCCAGATTTCAGTAATACCAATTAAATCAAATTTATGCTCATAAATGAGCAATTTAGATTCTTCCTGTTTATTGCCCAGGCTCCTAGCACTGGTGTATAGTCAATTCAGGAATTTCTCCTCTTCGTATTCTTTGGTGTCTTGACTGATTTTGTTCTCAACCTCTTGGTTTTGTGTTAAATGAATATTCATTTGTTCCTCCCCTTTTGTTACTAGTTTAACACCATCCTGGCTACTCAAGCCAGCCTGTCCCCTTCAGGATTGGTTGCCCTTCTACTCAGGTGGAGGCCATCCAAACTGTACAGCTCCCTCTTCCACAGAAGGTAGAAAAATGTGCCAGAAAACCCAAGCCCTCCACCCTCCACCACTTACCTAGCCAGTGATTCACTTCCAAAATCTTCTGCCTTTCATCGCTCCTAGGACAGGAAAGATCTTTGAGAAGACCATTTGGACATTCCTCTCCCTCAACACTCTTCTGAGTTCCCTGAAGCCATGTATAGCCGGGGAGGTATCGCGTGAAGCAGCATTGTTAGTACCTATAAGCACCATCACAAATGGATCCTTCCCGCTGACTTCAGATGCACATCGAGTCTTAGAGTCACAGCTCCACTTTCACTCTCTTCTTCAAGGAGCGATCCAGCGACAGTCCTTTAGAGATGGTGGCCATGGTTGTAACCATCTGCCTTGGTAACAGGAACCATTCCATCCATCCAGAGTTTGGGGAGCGTTACTGCTCTCTGTGATTCCTCATGCAGCGAGAGAGACAGCCAAAGGGTCTGATTGCCAGAGACATTCAGAAGACCGCCAGCGATTGGGACTCTTTCCTAGAAGGTGTGCTAATGTAAGCAAGGCCTGTTTCCCTCCGTGTAGAGATGCAAGCACAGGGGGACGGATCAGACCTGGTCTAAGTGGACTTGCACCCGGTCATGAATTCCAGGCGCAAACTCGAGTGCCCCATGTAAGGGTGAGTCTTTGCCATGCTAGCGGAGGGACCAGGGAAATGCTCTCACTCGGGGCAGTGGCTCATGCTTGAGTAACAGCCACCCAGCCGAGGTTCACTGCCACGCTCTCCTGCTCTGTGTGGCTGGCGCACCTGTGGGAAGGGAGGGAGATGGCACATGCAGACCCCACGCCTGTGTGCCATCGCCTCCTGGCACACGTAACAGCTGGATTGGAGAAGTGCTGAAATGGACATGAATTGGGCCCAGGGTGACTCTGCTGGGGAACAACAGCCCTGAAGCATGGGAATGTCACCTGCCCTGCAGAGAGGAGTGTTGTGTTTTATAGGAATGCAGTGCTGGCCAATAGTATTTGCCTTTCATGGCTGGACTGGCTGGAAGATGCTGGGATGAAGTTCTCTGTCTAGGCCTCTGGAACTTCCTCGTCCCCAGTCTGGGTCCTTGAGCACTCATGCTGCATCTGATCCCTCTTGGGGCACCTTCTCTGCTCAATCCAGACCTGGAAAGCTTCTCATTTTATCTGAAGTTCAGTGGGTCTGATCAGACCACAGAGGGCATTTAGGGTAATTGCACTGTTACTGTGTCTAGCATCTGTAGTGGTCTGAGACTGTTTCACCTAACAGGAGCCCTAGTAAGAGGGAGTAGATAATTATTCTTCACGTGGACCAGATCTGTCTCACCTCAACCAGCTTAAACCAATAGTGACTCCAGTGCATTTACTCTGTTTACATGAGGGTAACAGCAGAACGTGTACCTATATGACCCTCTATAATAAAAAGATAGCCACAAATCTTCCAGCATGGGAACTCTAGCCCCAGGAGTATCATGCATCCCACAAATGTTGAACAATTAAACAGGGCATCTTTTAAATATCAGCATTTATCCTTCCACTGGGATAACTAGCTGACAGCAAGAGGATGGAGAGAAACTCAAAAGAGAAGAGTCAGGATTTTCTATATTTTTACATACTAATTTTTCTTCAAATGAATCTATTGGCACAAGTGGCCTTAGGTATGGGAGTCCAGAGATCACAGCAGTTTGTAGGAGAATGGTACTCATATAAACCCAGTCTGTAGGCAGCCTGCAGTCAGAGCAGCTCAGGGTTTCATCCTTCTTGCAAGACAGGGAGGAATAAATTGATTCATGTCCAGGTAGCCCACTGGTTCCAAAAGGGCAGTCCTTGTCTAACCCTGCATAGGAGTACTGATTTGTGTAAGTGTGGAGAGGGGTAAATTCTGGTCAAGGAACTTTGGCATGTTAGTAATTTCATTGCTCAGAATTCTAGTTATCTGCCCAGTGGCTCCATTTCACTGGTTCATTGTATGCAAAGACTCCAGATCTCATCCTTCTCTCTTTCTCTCACTCTCCTTCTCTCTGTTCCTTTCCTGCAGGGTGGGAAGATCCCGATCCGGTGGACGGCACCTGAAGCAATTCAGTATAGGAAATTCACATCAGCCAGCGACGTGTGGAGCTACGGCATAGTCATGTGGGAGGTGATGTCCTATGGGGAGCGGCCGTACTGGGATATGACCAATCAAGATGTAAGTTATCAAGAGAGATGTGGTGGAAACATTGAAATCTGCCGTAGGCATGGAAAAGGCAAAGGCTCCCTACATGGTTAGGCTGAACTCAGCCTGAAGCATGCTGGGGGGATTCTCTGGCCATGAGAGTTATCTTCATGGCCATATCCTTTGGCAGAAATAATAGGGCTGGCTCTGACCTCCTCTCAGGCCCATATATGTCTCTGTGGCTAGGTGCAGGGGCCATACAGGAGGTACAAGGGGCCAGAGAAGAATTCCTCCAGCTCAGAAGTAGCATAGGGCTGACATAAGCAGCCTATACCACTCCCCCTTGCAAGCTGTAGGGTAGGGAGCATGTCAGAGGTGAGAGGGGGCCCTTTGGGGCTGGGGGATGTGCTCTTTTAGTGCTGAGTGCTAAGGGGGATCTCCCATAGGCAGTCCAAAGGAGGCCCCCGGGGCACTGGGGAGGGTTTCAGTCCCTGCTGCAGCACAGGGTATGGGGGGTGCCACGGTGACATAAAGCCACTATAGCAGGCTTCGCTCAGGCACCAGCAGGCCTAGTGGTCAGGCTGCAGCCAAACAGCCTCTCCGCTGCTGGGCCCCCAGGCTCAAGGTCACAGTTCATTGCCCCCATGGTGTCCTCCACGATCTCTCAGGCAGCCAGAGGAAGAGGGAAGGACAGCGGAACCCAGGCCCTCCCCCGCAACCAGGTCCTGGCTCAGCGCCCTCGGGGAGAGAGGTGGCTCCGTCCCTTGTGGCTGCCACACCTGATCAGCATCCCCTGGGCTGCTTCCTACCGTCCCTCTTTCCTTTCGGTGTTGGGTGTGGCCCCAGCCTTCTGTTTACACAATCTCATTAGTTCGGGGCTTCAGTCGGGCGGTGGGGGGGTGCTGCTTCCCAGCTCACCCTCAGAGTCTAGTTGTGAGTACCCCCTTCGTCAGAGGCAAGGGGGATCCCAGCCGATTCTTACTCACAGTCGTGGTTAGGGTTGCCAGGCATCCGGTTTTCGACTGGAACGCCCGGTAGAAAAGGGACCCTGGCGGCTTCGGTCAGCACCGCTAACCAGGCGGTTAAAAGTCCGGTCGGCAGTGCGGTGGGGCTAAGGCAAGCTCCCTGCCTGCCCTGGCTCTGTGCAGCTCCCCGGAAGCAGCCGCCATGTCCGGCTCCTAGGTGCCTGGGTGGCCAGGGAAGCTCTGGGCGCTGCCCCTGCCCTGAACGCTGGCTCTGCAGCTCCCATTGCCTGGGAACTGCGGCCAGTCAGAGCTGTGGGGGCGGTGCCTGTGGGTGTAGACACTGCACAGAGCTGCCTGGTTGCCCCTGCACCTGGAAGCCGGACATGGCTGCTGCTTCCGGGAGCCACGCGGAGCCAGGGAGGGAGGGAGGGAGGGAGGGCGGGCAGGGTGGAAGCCAGTCAGCCCTGCTGTGCTGCTGACCAGGAACCACCTGAGGTAAGTGCCGCCCGACTAGAGTCCGCACCCCGAACCCCCTCCCACGCCCCGAACCCCTGCCCCAGATCGGAATCCCCTCCCACACCCTAACTCCCTCCCAGAGGCCGCACCCCTCACCTCCTCTTGGCACCCCATTCCCCTGCCCAGCCCTGGGCTGCCTTTTGGAGCCCACACCCTGCACCCCAACCCCACCCCTGCACCCCAACCCCAGCCCTGATGCCCCTCCCGCACCCAAACTTCCTCCTGGAGCCCGCACCCCCTCCTACACCCCAACCCCAGCCCCGATGCCCCTCCTGCACCCAAACTCTCTCCCGGCACCTGCACCCTTTCCTGCACCCCTAACCCCTCATTCCTAGCCCCACCTCAGAGGCCACACCCCAACCCCCTGCCCCAACCCCCTGTTCCCGCACTCCAAACCCCTCAGCCCCAGCCTCCACCTGCACCCCAAACCCCTCATCCCTGGCCCCACCTCAGAGCCCACATCTCCAGCCAGAGCCTGCACACCCTCCCACACCCCAACCCTCTACCCCAGCTCTGAGCCCATTCCCACACTCTGAATCCCTCGGTCCCAGTCCAGAGCCCCCTCCTATAACCCAAACCCTACATCCCCAGCCCCACCCCGGAGTCCTCACCCCCTCCCGCAATACCAACCCCCTGCTCCAGCCCAGTGAAAGTGAGTGAGGATGAGGGAGGGCAAGCGATGGAGGGAGGGGGGATGGAGGGAGTGGGTGCAGGGCCTCTGAGAAGGGGCGGGGCGAGGGCATTTGGTTTTGTGCAATTAGAAAGTTGGTAACCCTACCCTTCCCCTGTAGATTGCTCTGCCTCAGCAGCTGCAGCCAGACTCTCCTCCCCCTGCCGGAGCTCCCTTGTAAGCAGGTCCTCCCTAGGGAGCATGCCGGGCAACTGCTGAGGGCCAGGCCTTCTTGGCCCAGACGACTCCACCACTCCTTTTACCTTAAACCCCCTCACAGCCACCTTGCCCCTTCTTCCCTCTTGGGAGGTGCAGCAGAGTCTAACCCTCCATTGAGACCCATCAGCTCCATGGAACTAGCATGGGCTTAGCAGTAAGGCTCTGCCTTGTGAAGGATCCACAGCTGGGGACAGTCACTATCAGGCAATGTCGCTGAAGCTCAGGAGAGCCCCTGCACAGAGCACCGGAGAATGGAAACATTCTGCACTGTAAAGGCCTTGTCGCCTGGGACATTCCCTCGCAGCAAGCCTCAGGACTCAGACACCCTTCTGTGAGAGACCCCGACCCGTTCTTTCCCTGCTAGAGCCCATTTTCAGAGCCTTTCCTCACAGGCCATCCTTGTAGCCTGCGCTCTCCACAAGCTGGGCATGGTTCTGGCTGGTGACGCAAGACTGTTGTGTGCAGTCAGCTGTTTCCATCCTTGGGGGGCAAACAGGCATTAGTGCAAAATGGAGGCCCCAATGTGTGTGTCACTTACTCTGGGACCTGGAGATTCCCCTGGGCTCTGCCCCCTTATCCCAGTGCAGGCACATAGCTGTGATTTACACCTCCTCGTGGTGGAAATGCAGCCACTCCCACAGTTCCTCTCTTCCAGGCAGAATAGTTCACCGAACGCCACCCCTTTGGGGTGCCCCAGGAGTGCTCCATGAAGGAGGGTTATCTGTAGATTTGTGAATGTGTAATCAGCTAATAGAAGGAGCACCAGCAAGTGGCACTTAAGGATATGTAGCATTGTTCATCAGTCAGGCGTGGTAAAGGGGTGTTTGCAAATGGCTTCCTAGTTAACACTAGTGTAACCAGCATCCAACTGCACCGATCCAGTGCATCCTTCTGTGCCCAGCATTTCTCTCTCCCTGGCGGCTGCGTAGGAATGTAGGCGTAGGTGCTCACAAGAACTCCGTTAGGTCTGGAGGCCACCGCCCTCCTTCTCAGGGAGAGAGACCCCAGCTCCCTCCCCCTTCTCTCACCTGCTGAGGGACGGGCGCAGAGGTGGTCAGAATATTTTTGACAAAGCCAAAACATTTTTCAGAGGCATGTCAGTTTTCACCAGTCCAGAGCTCTATAAAAACTTAATAACGTCCCTACTGGGTCAGACCAATGCTCCATCTAACCCAGTATCCTGTCTCTGACAGTGACCAAGGCCAAGTGCTTCAGAGGGAATGAACAGAACAGGGCAATTACCAAGTGATCGAATCCCTGTCGTCCAGTCCCAGCTTCTGGCAGTCAGAGGTGGCTCACTTCTGACCAGGCTTGTGGTTAGGGCACTGGCCTTGCATGTGGGAGACCAAGGCTTGAGTCCTTGTTCAGCCCGACTCAGTATAATCTGTGACAAAAACTCAGCTCTGAACTGGGAAGAGTTTAGGCCTTTGGAGCTGGGTCTGCCACATCCCAGGCTAGCACCCTAGCCACCTCGCTATAGAGTGTGCGAGTTAGTGTCTGTCTGGTCAGACGTGACCGCAGAGCCTTGGACCCAAAACTTCCCACTGCAGATTAGCCTCCTGAGTCCAGGGTGTGAGAGTCGGAAGGAGCCAGGAAGAGGAGGTGAGGCAGAGAGCGCAGGGCTGGCAGCTGGGTAGGTGGGGATTTGCTGGGTCAATGCCAGATCCAAGATCCTGATGCCTGTGTGATGACTGTCCCCAGCCCCACTCCCCCGGTGCGCCCCCTTCCCTCCTTTCTGTCTTGGATAGATCTGCCAGCCGGAGAGAGAGCGGGGAGAGGGGACAGTTCACATCTCTCAGGAGAGGGTTTTCTCCAGCCCTTGACCAGGAGCCGAGAGCCACACAAAGCACACTAGGGATTCCTCAGGTTAGGCCCGGACAGGCTGAGCGGGGCACATCCTCACTGGCCAGTGCTGCTGCTTGGAATGGTGGGCAAGGGGCTTGTGGGATCCACAGTTTAGCACTTGTGAGGATGTGGGCGTGTCCCAGCAGCATTGTAGTGAGTGCAGAGCTCTCCCTGCACGCAGCTCTGTCAGTGCACCTCAGCACCACCCTGCACCCAGCCCTGGGCTCTGCCAATGTCCCTCAGTGCTGACTGGCAGCCCCCCGCGATTCCAGTCCTTGGCTCAACGCAGAGATGTGCGGCTCCGTGGTACCCCTCCATCCTGACCAGTAGCCCACCTGCTATTCCAGCTTTGGATTCCCTTTGCACACCCTCAGCTCTGCCAGTGCCCCTCAGTTATGACTGGCAGCCCCCTGCTCTTCCAAGCCTCACATTGCAGGTCGGTACATGCACACACGTATTTTACCCTATACCTTGGACTTGATCTCCCACCTTCCGCTGCTATTCCAGTTCTGGGCTCCCCACACGGTTCTGCCTGAATCCTGACTCGCTGTATCCCTGTTGTTCTCATTCAGGGTCTCTCTCCACAGCAGGGAATGAGTTGCACTGTATTGTACTGCATTGTATATGGTGAGTTGCTGTTCTCATGTAGCTAAGCAATCCTGAGGGTTAGGTGTGTGACCTTTCCATTGCCACCTTCTCTGGGGTGAGCTCTTCCTTCTCTCTCATTGCTAGGCAAGTGCCGTAGCTGACTGCAGTCTCTGAGACTCTGACATTTCATTTAGTCGGCACAAGGGGCTCTTGTCTGGAGCCAGAGCAGCCTGCTCTGAAGTGCCCACCGCTTTGTCTCTTCTTCCTGTCGCGCTGGCGACCAGCTAGTTCTGTGCCCCAGGGCACAGCCCAGGGGACGCCCAGGGGGATGACAAGAGAGCTTCCCAGAAGCTTTCCTCGCTGCATGGCTCTGTGTGAGGAACAGGCTGCCCTCTGAACAGACCATACCACATTCGAACAGCCTCCTGACTCTGGTGCACCCGCATCATCCTGGCCAGGGCGGCAGCTGCACGGTCCAGACACTGCTAATGGTGGCAAAGGAAAGGGGCAGGATGTTCCTAGGGGAAGCCCTGCTGGGCGTGGGGATGCATGTAGGTACTGTATGCATGGAGAGGCCAGCATCCCCCAGGCATACATGGGGGCATGGAGAAGCCAAAGAGGCAACCGAGCAGCAGCTCCTAAGCACGAGTATATATGCCAGCATAAGTCTATATGCCAGCTGTTTTCTTGCAGGCTTTTGTAAAAGGTTTTCTAGCGTCCGCTCCATGGGTGACCCTGCTGCCTCCCCCTCCCCATTCTGTTATCCACGCTGGAGCTTAGGTTGCTCCTGCAATCGGGGCAGTGGTGTGGACCTGGCTCAGGGTGTGTCTGCACTGCAAATAAAAGCCTGCAGCTAGCCTGTGCCAGCTGACTTGGGCTTGGGCTGCAGGGCTCTTTCATTGCAGTGGAGACTGCCAAGCTCAGGCTGCAGCCCTGGCTCTAGGACCCTCCCATCTCTGAGGGTCCTCGAGCCTGGGATCCAGCCTCACCCTGGAAGTCTGAGCCCCGCAGCCTGAGCCCCGCAAGCCAGCCCTGCAGCCCTGAGTCGGCTGGCATGGGGCAGCCATGGGTGTCGAGCTGCAGTGTAGACATACCCTAAGTACACACAGCTGCCTGGGAGGCCGTGGTCAGTACAGCCCCATCTGATGAAATGGCACCAGTGCACAGAAAGGCCGGGGACCATTAGGATGGAGGGAGCAGAGAACACTGCCAGTGGGGAGGGGACATGCGGCAGAGCTGCCCCATTAGTAACCCAGGTCTGCCCCTCAGGCTCCATTCCATGGATGGGGCCAGGGAGCAAACTAGGTTTTTCCTTCCCACTGTGGGTGTCATTACCATAAAAATAACTGACCTGCCCATGCTTGCAGAGGTATGTCACCAGTGATTCAGTGCGACAGAGGGACCCAGCCTCTGTGGTCTAAGGTTGTCCATGCCCGGTACTCCCTGAAGACGAGATGATGAACAATGCGACTTCAGCGGGCACTTCTTTGGCACACGATACTTGCGCTGTCCCACCCCTCCTTGCTACTCCCACTGCATTGACCTTGTCACTGCGGTTTGTCTTGCAGGTGATAAATGCAATAGAGCAGGATTATCGGCTGCCCCCTCCCATGGACTGCCCCAACGCCTTGCACCAGTTAATGCTCGACTGCTGGCAGAAGGACCGGAACCACAGGCCCAAATTCGGGCAGACTGTCAACACGTTAGACAAAATGATCCGAAACCCCAATAGCCTGAAAGCCATGGCACCCCTCTCCTCCGGGTAGGTATCTCTTCTGTCGCCTCTGAGCGTCTCTTTCAAACTGAGCTCCATCAATGCCAGGTACAGTGTGTCCACACCAGACTGTGAAATCTGAAGGTATGCCTGGGCATTTCCATTATTTACAGGTGGCAGTGCCTTCCGGCGGTTGAAGCAAATGCACCTCCCTTTGGTCGGGATTAACAGTGCGTGTGTCCTCCTCTGTAACATGTCCCGAGCCATGCGTTACAGAAAACTGGGAGAATACAAAGAGGTTTCTACAGGCTTCAGCTCACTGGGCAGCATTTTTAAGTTCTCTTAGAAAACCAAGTACCCAGGTTCTAGTCCAGACATTGACCTTTGCCAAGTAATGGATCCATTACACGGCTCAAGTTCCTGGTAAGCATGTGTAGAAGATATCCTGGGGAGGAGAGAGTGTCAGAAATCCAGATACTGTTTGTGACAGTGGGCTGCCTTTTCAACCTGTCACGGCCCCGGTGTCGGACGAAAGGCCCTTGATAACAGGGTGGATTTGCAAAAAGCTGAAAAGGAAAAGGGAGGGTTCGTTTCTTTTACAGAAATAACCGAACTTTCCCAATTCTGATTTTGTGTCATGAGGGAATAGCTGGTACTGGGGCTGGGTGTCTTGCTTGGGGAGGAGAGGGAGGTTGGCCCGGAGCTCTGCGCTGGGTCAGAACCAGGAGGAAACCTGAGCTGGTTCAGTCAAGGAGCTAGAGCATCCCAGCCGCTATTTGGGACTTCTGCAGCTCCCTTACTTTTGTTTTTTCTTTCTTCCCTGTGCCCCAAGAGCCCCCAGCTCCCGTCCCTGGGAGGAAGTGCTTGGATAGCCCTCCTCGTAGCCACCTAGCCACTTAACCTCACCAGGCTCCCTGAAGGAGCAAAGAGACTTTGGCACTTCCCAGGCAGACCTGTTTGTCAGTAACAATACGGACTTCACAGGCACTTGGCCCCTTCTCAGAGCAAACCAAAGGGAGTGAGCCCAGAGAAAAGGCAGATTTTAATGAGCTGAGGACATCTGCAGCCCTGCAACATCAGTCCTCATTAGTGATTGGCCCTGGAGGGAGCTCGCTTAAACGCAGCCGCGGCCAAACGGCTAGCAGTGAGGGCTGGCACCAGCATACAGTCAAGTGCAGCCTTGCTGCTCTGACAAATACATCTGTGAAGAGCTAGAAAGAGGATGCTGGCGCCACAAGATATTGTGTAGACGGGAGACGGAAGTGTGGGTAGGCAGTAGGATGTGAGTGACTTTACAGATGCTACTGACTTGTCATTATGAATTGTTATCCTCACAGGTCTGCTTTGTTACAACTAAAACTAGGGATCCCCTTTAGGGGTACAACAATTCTATTAATTTCTACTGCATCTCTGAGCTGAGCTCCCCAGAGCCCCGTGCAGACATGCCTCTCAACCCCACCCCCTGGAGTTCAGTATTATAGAATCATAGAACATCAAGGTTGGAAGGGACCTCAGGAGGTCATCTAGTCCAACCCCCTGCTCAAAGCAGGACCAATCCCCAATTTTTGCCCCAGATCCCAAATGGCCCCCTCAAGGATTGAACTCACAACCCTGGGTTTAGCAGGCCAATGCTCAAACCACTGAGCTATCCCTCTCCCCCTAAAAGACTGGTGCCATCATAGAATATCAGGGTTGGAAGGGACCTCAGGAGATCATCTTGTCCAACCCCCTGCTCAAAGCAGGACCAATCCTCAGTTTTTGCCCCAGGTCCCTAAATGGCCCCCTCAAGGATTGAATTCACAACCCTGCGTTTAGCAGGCCAATGCTCAAACCACTGAGCTATCCCTCCCCCACAAGGGATAGTGTCCCCATTTCACAGATGGGGAAATTGAGAAAGAGAAGGGACGCAATGTACTCACGACCACATAGTAAATCAGGGATAGAACTGGGGATAGCACCCAGATCCCCATCATATGCTTAGATTAATAGAGTTATCTATTCCAAGGCCAGAAGAGACCACTGTGATCATCTTCTCTGACCCTCTGTGTAACACAGATCATAGGTCATCACCAAAATAATTCCTAGAGCATATCATGTAGAAGAAAATCCAGTCTTGATTTTAAAAGGGTCAGTGATGAAGAATTCACCATAACCCCTGGTAAATTGTTCCAGTGGGGGTTAATTACGCTCACTGTTACACCTTATATCCAGTCTGAATTGTTCTAGCTTCAACTTCCAGCCATTATGTTCCATCGTGATATATCGTTCTCTGCTAGATTCAAGAGGCCATTGTTAAATATTTGTTCCCCATGATCGATCTAAATTTGAGCTGCTAAGGGGAAGGGAAGGGTAACATTTTATCCAGCCCCACAGCTTTCTGTACTGTTGGTCCACACTTGGGTAAAGTCATCTACACAGGGACAGATGATGAATGAACTTGCTGCAGGGGCATTCCAGGGTTTGCCCCACCTTCCACAGTCAACAAAGGGTAAAGAAAGCCCCTCACAGGCTGCCACTAACTTCTGCTCATTTTTGGTCTCTCTTCTTCAGGATTAACCTCCCTTTACTGGACCGCACAATCCCTGATTACACCAGTTTCAACACGGTGGATGAATGGCTGGATGCCATCAAGATGGGCCAGTACAAGGAGAGCTTTGCCAGTGCCGGCTTTGCCACCTTTGACATGGTGTCACAGATGACCATGGAGTAAGTGCCAATAGCAGTAGTTACAAACCAGATGCAAAGACCTCAGGATTCTTGCAACAATTGGCCATTATCAGATTTGAGGTTTCTGAGCTTTATATTAATCTTATCGTTACGCAATATTAATAATTTTTTGCCAGAAAAAGAAAACAACCCCCCCAATCATTTCTAATCTTTTCTATTCCTGCTTTTCCTCATTAATCCACGGGCTGAGTATCTGTCTACTAGATATTTCTACACCATTCATCTCCATGCTATCCGATTGGTTTTCTCCCTCCTATGAAGGTGCAGTTCTGCATGGGGTTCTCCAAACCCCGTAATTAGCACAACAATGTCAAGGGGGAACAGTAAACATTACAGGCGGGCACAAGGCAGTTCTTCTGCCACTGGAGGGCACTTTGGGATGCCATGATCCCAATGGATTCATTGCTGACAAGACTTGCATATTGCATACAAGTCGCTCCCTGAAGAAGGACTCTGAGAGTCAGGATGGTCTCCCGTTCATTCCAAATAACCCTGCACACATCTGAAACAATGGTATGCCCCCCACCCCCATCCAACAGTAACAACAATATAGCAGGCTCTCCGGAGACGAGCAGGCTGCTGAAATGCCAGCTCCAGTGGGCTGTGGGCTGCTGGAATCCCTTAGGGCCTTGATGTGTCTATTAAAAGATTTGTGGCCAGGTGCATCAAACTTTGGAAGCCCTGCCCGAGACAGTGGAATTAATGACCCATGCGGTAAGGCTGTCTGTAAGCACTGGAATGCTTTGTTTTCTTATGGGTCTGGGGCAGGGCAGCCTTCAGGTGAGCACACGTACAGCTGATGGTCAATCGAAACCCATTCAGCCAAACAGCCAAACTGACTTTTTTTGTTTTGTTCTTTGCCTGGAAATATCTATGGGACCGTTCTGAACGTGTCCATGTATCCACAGCAGCTCCACGACTGCTAGAGATGGCTTATGAAGCCTACAGGCTGAGCTTAGAAACGACAGTAACAGGTGCCCTAGGACAATCAGAGCAACTGAAGGAGGGCGAGAGGGAGGCTCTGGGTAGGGAAGAAGCACTGGTACACAAGCTGGGGAACACAAAGTCAGCACTATGACCCCAAAGCTCTGCCAAACAGGTGACTGGTGTTTGCAGTGTTTCCAATAAAAACATACCCAAATTCAGCCTTCTCCAAGTCTCTGGGCTGAGAAGCTGCAGATGACTGTATATACAGAGCTGGTTGCTGAGTGAGTGGATTTGAAACGTTTCTTTGGGGATGGTTCAGTTTTGCCGAAGTTCTGACTTTGCCCAGGCAGGTTTTGAAAGCTGCCAAGTTCCCCACCAGGTTCGCCTCCTGGGTCCTCAGCAGCCTGCCTGCCAGGTTGCTGGGGGGGGCCGTGCTTCCAGATCCCATGGCTCCAGGAAAGCCTGCCCCACCCCTGCAAAGACTGGGGAGGCTGGGAGCTGAGGGTTTTAGAGATGCCTGTTTTGGATCTTGTGGTGCAGTAAAGGGTGCTGGGAGTCTGAGCAGTATCTGTCTGTGCAGAAAGGGAGGGAAGGTCCATGCAGAGCTAGCACCCAGAAGTCATAGAATCATAGAATATCAGGGTTGGAAGGGACCTCAGGAGGTCATCTAGTCCAACCCCCTGCTCAAAGCAGGACCAAGCCCCAATTAAATCATCCCAGCCAGGGCTTTGTCAAGCCTGACCTTAAAAACTTCTAAGGAAGGAGATTCCACCACCTCCCTAGGTAACGCATTCCAGTGTTTCACCACCCTCCTAGTGAAAAAGTTTTTCCTAATATCCAACCTAAACCTCCCCCACTGCAACTTGAGACCATTACTCCTTGTCCTGTCATCTTCTACCACTGAGAATAGTCTAGAATCATCCTCTTTGGAACCCCCTTTCAGGTAGTTGAAAGCAGCTATCAAATCCCCCCTCATTCTTCTCTTCCGCAGACTAAACAATCCCAGTTCCCTCAGCCTCTCCTCAGAAGTCATGTGTTCCAGACCCCTAATCATTTTTGTTGTCCTTCGCTGGACTCTCTCCAATTTATCCACATCCTTCTTATAGTGTGGGGTCCAAAACTGGACACAGTACTCCAGATGAGGCCTCACCAATGTCGAATAGAGGGGAACGATCACGTCCCTCGATCTGCTGGCAATGCCCCTACTTATACATCCCAAAATGCCATTGGCCTTCTTGGCAACAAGGGCACACTGTTGACTCATATCCAGCTTCTCGTCCACTGTCACCCCTAGGTCCTTTTCCGCAGAATTGCTGCCTAGCCATTCAGTCCCTAGTCTGTAGCGGTGCCATGGATTCTTCCGTCCTAAGTGCAGGACCCTGCACTTATCCTTGTTGAACCTCATCAGATTTCTTTTGGCCCAATCCTCCAATTTGTCTAGGGCCCTCTGTATCCTATCTCTACCTGCCACCGTATCTACCACTCCTCCAAGTTTAGTATCATCCGCAAATTTGCTGAGAGTGCAATCCACACCATCCTCCAGATCATTTATGAAGATATTGAACAAAACCGGCCTCAGGACCGACCCTTGGGGCACTCCACTTGATACCGGCTGCCAACTAGACATGGAGCCATTGATCACTACCCGTTGAGCCCGACAATCTAGCCAACTTTCTACCCACCTTATAGTGCATTCATCCAGCCCATACTTCTTTAACTTGCTGACAAGAATACTGTGGGAGACCGTGTCGAAAGCTTTGCTAAAGTCAAGAAACAATACATCCACTGCTTTCCCTTCATCCACAGAACCAGTAATCTCATCATAGAAGGCGATTAGATTAGTCAGGCATGACCTTCCCTTGGTGAATCCATGCTGACTGTTCCTGATCACTTTCCTCTCTTGTAAGTGCTTCAGGAGAGATTCCTTGAGGACCTGCTCCATGATTTTTCCGGGGACTGAGGTGAGGCTGACTGGCCTGTAGTTCCCAGGATCCTCCTTCTTCCCTTTTTTAAAGATTGGCACTACATTAGCCTTTTTCCAGTCATCCGGGACTTCCCCCGTTCGCCACGAGTTTTCAAAGATAATGGCCAATGGCTCTGCAATCACAACCGCCAATTCCTTTAGCGCTCTCGGATGCAACGCATCCGGCCCCATGGACTTGTGCATGTCCAGCTTTTCTAAATAGTCCCTAACCACCTCTTTCTCCACAGAGGGCTGGTCACCTCCTCCCCATGCTGTGCTGCCCAGTGCAGTAGTCTGGGAGCTGACCTTGTTCGTGAAGACAGAGGCAAAGAAAGCATTGAGTACATTAGCTTTTTCCACATCCTCTGTCACCAGGTTGCCTCCCTCATTCAGTAAGGGGCCCACACTTTCCTTGGCTTTCTTCTTGTTGCCAACATACCTGAAGAAACCCTTCTTGTTACTCTTAACATCTCTTGCTAGCTGCAGCTCCACGTGTGATTTGGCCCTCCTGATTTCATTCCTACATGCCCGAGCAATATTTTTATACTCTTCCCTGGTCATTTGTCCAATCTTCCACTTCTTGTAAGCTTCTTTTTTATGTTTAAGATCCGCAAGGATTTCACCGTTAAGCCAAGCTGGTCGCCTGCCATATTTACTATTCTTTCGACACTTTGGGATGGTTTGTCCCTTTAACCTCAATAGGGATTCCTTGAAATGCAGCCAGCTCTCCTGGACTCCTTTCCCCCTCATGTTATTCCCCCAGGGGATCCTACCCATCAGTTCCCTGAGGGAGTCGAAGTCTGCTTTCCTGAAGTCCAGGGTCCACATTCTGCTGCTTACCTTTCTTCCCTGTGTCAGGATCCTGAACTCGACCAACTCATGGTCACTGCCTCCCAGATTCCCATCCACTTTTGCTTCCCCTACTAATTCTTCCCGGTTTGTGAGCAGCAGGTCAAGAAAAGCTCCCCCCCTAGTTGGCTCCTCCAGCACTTGCACCTGGAAATTGTCCCCTACATTTTCCAAAAACTTCCTGGGTTGTCTGTGCACCGCTGTAGTGCTCTCCCAGCAGATATCAGGATGATTAAAGTCGCCCATGAGAACCAGGGCGTGCGATCTAGTAGCTTCTGCGAGTTGCCGGAAGAAAGCCTCATCCACCTCATCCCCCTGGTCCGGTGGTCTATAGCAGACTCCCACCACTACATCACTCTTGTTGCTCACACTTCTAAACTTAATCCAGAGAGACTCCGGTTTTTCTGCAGTTTCATACCGGAGCTCTGAGCAGTCATACTGCTCCCTTACATACAGTGCTACTCCCCCACCTTTTCTGCCCTGCCTGTCCTTCCTGAACAGTTTATAACCATCCATGACAGTACTCCAGTCATGTGAATTATCCCACCAAGTCTCTGTTATTCCAATCACGTCATAATTCCTTGACATCACCAGGACCTCCAGTTCTCCCTGCTTGTTTCCAAGGCTTTGTGCATTTGTATATGGGCACTGGAGATAACCTGCTGATCACCCCTCATTCTCAGTATGAGGTAGGAGCCCTCCCCTCACAGATGTTCCTGCCTGTGCTTCCTCCCGGTATCCCGCTTGCCCACTTACCTCAGGGCTTTGGTCTCCTTCTCCTAGTGAACCTAGTTTAAAGTCCTCCTCACTAGGTTAGCCAGCCTGCTCGCAAAGATGCTCTTCCCTCTCTTCGTTAGGTGGAGCCCGTCTCTGCCCAGCACTCCTCCTTCATGGAACACCATCCCATGGTCAAAGAATCCAAAGCCTTCTCTCCGACACCACCTGCATAGCCATTCGTTGACTTCCACGATTCGACGGTCCCTACCCCAGCCTTTTCCTTCCAAGGGGAGGATGGATGAGAACACCACTTGCGCCTCAAACTCCTTTATCCTTCTTCCCAGAGCCACGTAGTCCGCAGTGATCCGCTCAAGGTCATTCTTGGCAGTATCATTGGTGCCCACGTGGAGAAGCAGGAAGGAGTAGCGAACCGAGGGCTTCATGAGTCCCGGCAGTCTCTCCGTCACATTGTGAATCTTAGCCCCTGGCAAGCAGCAGACTTCTCTGTTTTCCCGGTCAGGGCGGCAGATAGATGACTCAGTCCCCCGGAAGAGAGAGTCCCCGACCACCACCACCGCCTCCTTCTCTTGGGAGTGGTGGTCGTGGAACCCCCAACCTCAGGAGAGCGCATCTCATGCCTTCCAACCAACGGAGTCTCCTTCTGCTTTCTCCCCCCAGACGTATCATCTGGTCCACTCTCCGCAATGGTACCTGTGGAGAGAACATGAAAACGGTTACTTACCTGTGTCTGCGTTGCTGGTACCTGGACATTCCCCCTTCTTCTTCTGGAGGTCACATGTTGCCAAGCTTCTTCACTGGCCTCTTGGCTCCGCTGTGCAACCTGCTCTAAATCTTTAGAGCTTTGTGCCCGTAGAAGCATATCCTGACTTTTGTCCCGAAAATCCTCAGATTCTTGTATGCAACACAGGGTCGATATCTGCTGCTCCAGACCTTCGATCTTCTCTTCCAAAATGGATACTAGCTTGCACTTTGTACAGACAAAGTCGCTTCTGTCCTGTGGAAGAAAGACAAATATGGCACATCCAGTGTAGGTCACAATAGCTGAACTCCCACCCCCCCTTCATATCACCTTCCTACTATGAGCTTCCTCAGAGAAGCTGGCAAGATGTAAGCCTCACTGGGCTCACCCCAGGCGAACTCCCAGGCAAACGCCTGCTGTGTGCTGCTCTGCTGGTTGGCCGCCGCTCAGCTGGTTCGCGGAGCTCTGGCTATTTTTAAACAGCCAGGCATCCCTGAAACAAACAAACAGACACTCCCAATACCCACTCCCTGCAGGCTACCACCCAATCAGGCACTCGCTCAGGCTTTCAAACTGCCCTCCCAGCAAACACACAGTCGGATACTCACTCAGCAAACACGCACTCGGATACTCACCAATCCCAGATTTCCTTCGGGAGGTTAGTGCAGAGGATGCTGTCTGGGAGTCTGGGGAATACCAGGGCTGCTGGGGCCTTGGGTACTGCTGTGTTGGGAGTCTCCCCATCGGGCTGTCTCAGAAGGCGCAGGCAGAGGGCTGCTTGAGTGTGCGCAGCCTGCTCAGCTGGCTGCTCTCCTGCCCCCCACTCACCCTTGGCTTGTGACTGGAGGTAGCAAAGGGCCAGTGCAAGCTGCCCTACTTGGCTCCTGTGCTGGAGGAATGGTCCTGCAGTCCCTTGCCTCTTGTGTTTGGCCCCAACATGTCCAGGCGGTGGTGTGACAACAGTCGAATGGAGAGCATCTGATTTACAACAGGGAATTCACCATCTACAGTAATATGTCCTTCGTAGTGCCAGCCCCCTGCTTCCCTGGGACTTGTGTAGAGCCTCAGGCATAGAATTCACAAGCATGACTTTTTCTGATAAAACCAATCCCCTAGTAGCCAATGGTTCAGGCCATGGAAATCCTGGCCAGGAGAAATAGACAGGATTAGCCGGGGGATAGGAGCCTCCTTGCCCCCACTGGGGATGCAGCAGCTTGGCAGTGACCACAGATGGTTCCTGTCCGACAGCCAGCCGTGCAGCAACCTGTGTGAAATGAGCTGCTGGCCCCAGTCCTAGTGGGAAGGTCCTGGGTGCCCACGCACAAAATCTTCACCATTGGCACTAACTTGCCATCCTTGCTGGCACTCCCCTGAGAGACGCTGAAGAGCAAAAGCCCGGCTGTCTTAGTGAAGGATCCCTTGCAATATGAGGCACAGCCCAGGCAGCTTCCATCAGATTCATGCATGCGATGGCAATGGGACCCATCAGAATACACAGACCATAATAAACATGAATACCAATGTAATGTTTTCCATACAGAGACCCCAAAGTGCCTTGCAAACAAAGGTCAGTGTCATGATCCCCATGCTACGGATGTGAAAACTGAAGGACCAAAATGTGATGAGAGAGAGAGATGACATAAGAACAGCCACACTGGCTCAGACCAGTGGTCCTTCTAGCCCAGTGTCCTGTCTTCTGACAGTAGGCAGTGCCAGGTGCTTCAGAGGGAATGAACAGAACAGGGCAATTATCGAGTGATCCATCCCCTGTAGTCCACTCCCAGCTTCTGGCAGTCAGAGGCATAGGAACACCGGGAGCATGGGGTTGCATCCCTGACCATCTTGGCTAATAGCCATTGCTGAACCTGTCCTCCAGGGCTGTCAGTCCTCCACCTTCCATCAGCAACAAATTCACGTCATTTGTTGCAGTTCAGTGATTTGCAGAGCTCTGAACATGGGAATGAGCTGTTAGTTGTCAGTTCTGAATATAGTGTGTGGTATAGACCATCTTGGGCATACTGCAGCTACCTAACAGGAAGTGCAGAGGCTAGGAGAAGTAGGCTAGGGAGAGACTTAGAGACAGACAAAGTACCGGGGCTCTGAGTGAGAGACAAAATCCAGTTTAACCTGTTACATTTCTGTAGTAATAGTTTAATAGAAGCAACCCTAAGACTCCCAGCTTCCTCAAGAAAGCTCTGCAGATGCATGTTCAGCGTATGGGTTTGTTCTGTGTCTGAACAGGGTTCCTTACTGGCCTTTATTGTGTATTTGTTTTTATTCCAAAGGGACATTCTGCGAGTCGGGGTCACTTTAGCAGGCCATCAGAAGAAAATTCTGAACAGTATCCAAGTGATGCGAGCACAGATGAATCAGATCCAGTCTGTGGAGGTTTGATGTTCACACGTCCTCACACTCCTCTTCCTCAAGGCCCTTCTCCCCTTTGCCCCTGTACGTCCAAGCTCCAGTTCTTGAGTGTTCTGCATTCACCAGAGACAGGCAGCTGCTCTAAGGATCATGACAACAGGAAGAAACATCCTGACAACAAAAGGTTGCCAAGAGCTTCTAGAATTTAAGCAATGGAAAAAGGGAACAAGGAAGACAAATATTTTGGGGGGAAACTATGAAATATTTTTTAAAAATAATAATAATAAAGCAATGGCATTTTTGAAAAGGGCTCTGAGATCCAAAGGGAGATAAAAGAGCAGATCCTTTCATTTTCTTCCTGCACAAGGCTGCTTCAGCAGGCCTCAGACACCTCTGGAGCAAAGAGACTTTGTCAAGGAGATGAAAGCCAAGTGAAGACATTGGAAGCGCTCCTCCGTTTCTCCCTTGGGATGGTGACTCTGGGGACATCCTGCAGCCAGCAGTCGTCCCCGAAAGCCCCCAGCTGGCAAATCACAGGGGGAGAGAGAGCTGAGAAGTTCTTGCCATGTAATGGACCAAGCGCATCTGAAAAGTGGCAAACTTTTGCAAAGCTGAAGATTTTTGTAAAATAAACAAACTGAGACAAGAAGAGTCTTTTTTTCCTGCAGATGAGAAGGAACCTTGAACCCACTGGGAGTGGGGGATGGGGAAACCAATCCTTTTTAGACCTCTTATTTTCGCTTGACATGGAACGGTTTAGTGAGTGACGCGTTTTCCAGGGGTCTTCCCATCCACCCCTCCAATGGCATCATTGTCTCATACATATCATATGCACAAGACTTTTAGTGATCGCCTCACTAGTTGCCAATGACCTTTTCTCAGAAGACTTCCCAAGTACAGTATGTAGTAGTTTTTGATTACAAATGCTGACGTGTCCATTTATTTTTCTGTTGTCGTTGTTTGGAGATTTGTCCTTTGACCTTGTTTGTTTACAACAATTTGTGGTTTGGGGGATGGATTTGGTTTTTTGGTTGGTTGGTTGGTTGGGTTTTTTTATGAAAAGGAACTGACATTTCCAGGCTTCGTATCTCTCAAGAACTTGAACCTTCTCCCTGTGGAAGGAGAATTGCAGCTTACCGACTAGACAATACGCCAAGGGCAAGATTTTTTATATTCACATTTCCTCCTGTTTGCTTGTTAGTTATTTTGTAATTTCCATTGCCTGACAGCTGTTTCTAGCTGCTGGGTGTTTGGCTGAAATAATCACCTGCCCAGCTGGGGCTGCTGCTGCAGGGCAGGGCAGGGTTATGGAGGGGTTTGTGGATGAGGAAAGAGGGGTCATTCCACAGCTCATGATCAGAGCCCTTTGGAGACGCAGGACTGTTTAGGGAGGTGAGACCCGAAGAGTTATGCTGGTCCTACCAGCTGTGAGAAAAGAAGGGGAGGGGGGATGCACTAAGGGCAGCCGCCAGTATCCTGGCAGAAGGTTTCTCAGAGTGGGGACGCTGTCACAGGCCAGGCTGTAAATCATTCACTGTGATACCTAACGCCATGTGGCTGCTCTCTATGCACTCAGATGCTCAGCCCCTGCCTCAGGAGCTGCTTCACGTGCCAAAGGCTTCGTTCTCAGCCACATCTAGGGGAGGCCAAAACAGCAAAAGCGAAAACTCGTGAACAAATAGGTCTGGCCAAGTGCCCACAGCAGGCAGGTCCCTCCCCAGACCAAACCAGCCGACCAGTCAGTCAGGGGGGTTATAAAGAACTGACACAGAGGCTTTAGTTACAGAACAAACCCCTGGACACTGGACAAATCGTAGGGCAGTGCATGAGAGCAAATGCTTGCATTTGCTCTTAGAGCTTTCATCATCCTGTGTCCTTCTGGGCATGTGCGGTGTCACTCGGCATTCCTCGGGCTGCACCCAGGGTCACCACGTCTTTCATGCAGGAACACCTTTGCTTTGCAGCAGGACAGGGCCTTGAAGACGTGTTCTCAGGGAGCTGGTCTGTGTTATTTTCCAGTGGCTAAAGCCAAGAGGGCAAAGCATGTGCTGTGAAGAGAACCCTATGTGTGGCTCACCCTCCTGGGCCACGCAGGCTTGTACTGGAGTCTTTATAAAATATGTAAAGCCCTGTACAAAATACTTAACGTTTTCCCCTTAAGGTTTGACTGGGAGACAAAACATGGCTGAGAGACAGGTCCCAGTGAGCTTTGGGTCACCCCTCTGCTCAGCTCTGTTCTCTCTGGTGTGTCTGGTGCACAGGTACAGCAGCGGGAGCCTGAAATGCAAAGCCTGCCTCTCAAGGGTCCATTCGTCGGAAATGTGTCTAGATACTGGGGCTGGTTTTTACATGGCCTGATGGCCAAACAATCACTGGTATTCTGGGGACCTCTGTAACTGGGCCAGGCCGTAGTTCTCAGTGACATCCGTGTCAATTCAGAGCAAGCGCTCTGAAATGAATGGCACCGCTCCAGATTTCACGGAGAGTAGAACTTGGCCCAGTCTCTGATGATTGGGGTGAGAAAGAAGCAATGGAAGCAGACTGAAGTAACGCCAGGCGTGCTTAGGCTCCTGGGGGCCCGGGGGTGTCAGCTGGCTGTTCTGCGTTCTGACACACAGTCCAGTCAGTCTTTATCTGTGTATTCAACTGGTGTGTGTGTAAACGGGCCCCGTGTTTAACAAGCAGCAGACCTGAGAACTGTGTGGTCTAGCGTTACAGGATTGGCACACAAGAGACAGTGTGTCAGCTGGAACATTCCTAGTGCTTGCCAGGGGCATACTGGGAAAATGGAGGCCTCCCTGCACAGACTGTGATAGATGGGTGAGCAGAGCAGCAGAGAGAAATGCTTCATTACTGCAGCTCTCTCTTCCACTGCAAGCGCTACGTTTTAACACGGGAGAGCTCATCAGTGTTGCCCAAAGGTATCGGACGAGGCTGCTCAGTGCCATCCCCAGGGGACGGACGCACAGGGCTGTACTAAATCGTGTAGCCATAGTCAGCCAGCTGCTATGTGCACAAGGCACGCTGTTGAGTGCGAGGAGAGCTGCCTCTGTAGAAAACCCACCAGCAAATTCCAATGGGGCAACCATCTGGAATGATCACATGATGCGCTTGCGTTGGCTTTCCCAGACAATGCTTGACTGTTCTGGGCCACCCATTACATGCTTCCATGAACTCAGTAGGAGTGATGGCCATGCTGCAGCCCTCAGAGTCGGTCACCTTCGGACAGGGCTCTGGGGATCGTGTCCACTGGGCGATGTTCTGCCTTGATGCACTAAACCTGCTCTTCACCCGCCAACTGGCATTATGCACATCTAACTGCCTGACCCCACCCACTGTGAAAGAAGGGATTGTACAGAGCAGTGGATGCCGGAGTTGGCATGGGCGGTGGCAAGGCAGAAAGGTGCATCGTCATTTCTTCCCCGGACCAAAAATCACACCGTGTCAACCCAAGAAGTGCATGTTTTCTGGTCTGTTAATGCCCGGCGTCACGGTGACCGCTTACCTGGGACGAGCGGAGAATGAGACAGAAATGGAAAGAACGAATAATGCACCATTTCTCTCTGCAGCTCTCCAGCTGAGAACATGAGGAGCCACCGTCCAACATTCCTCACCCGCCCCCTTGCCTGGTAATGCTTTCGGAGGTAGGGTCTGCTCCTAGGAAAGCAGAGAGCCACTGGGGTGACTTCAAAACAGTTGCATTTCATGGGTATAAAACATACTATTGTGAAACATTCTTATAGTGGCAAAAATCAGCTTCATACAGAGAGCAGGTAACAAGTGAAAAAGTAATGTGGACACTGTGACACAATGGAGTGGGGGTGTGTATATCTTTTAGCAATTTCATCTTGCTGAGTTTGTCAGTCAGCTTGTTGCAATTTGGCTGTTCCCCTCCAGCCGTCCAGCCCAGCTTCCAGAGCTAGGGTTCTCTTCCTCCAGCTTCTTACAGTCCATCTTCCGGCTGCTACGGCCTGCCTTGCATCAGTAATGATGGTGTCTGGCAGGAGAACTTAAGTTGGAATTCCAAAGTTATGTTGAAAATAGCAATAAAAATGTCAAGCAATGACCCACCCATGGTGTCGATACCATAACTGAGCAGCAAGGACCAGAAAGAGTAGGATG
Source organism: Chelonia mydas (assembly GCF_015237465.2). Lineage (NCBI taxonomy): Eukaryota > Metazoa > Chordata > Testudines > Cheloniidae > Chelonia > Chelonia mydas. The sequence continues at coordinate 4,941,132 of NC_051258.2, forward strand.
GAGGGTGCTGATGCCAGGGTACCAGAATCCCAAGGGTGTCATATTTAACAAGTTTCAGAGTAGCAGCTGTGTTAGTCTGTATTCGCAAAAAGAAAAGGAGTACTTGTGGCACCTTAGAGACTAATAAATTGGTTAGTCTCTAAGGTGCCACAAGTACTCCTTTTCTTTATATTTAACAAGCAACTCTTCGCTTTCACCTCCAGCTCTGTAAGTTGAATTAACGGCTAAGAGCTACTTTGGAGTAAAAGAAAAATAAACTCGGAAGCACTTTCATTATAGCTCTGCCATGAGCACTTGCTTCCTCTCAGCCACAGTGGAGGATGGAGTTATAGGGGCCGTTGGGGGTGGGTTCACCATTCAGGGATTCATCTTTTTGTCTCATGTCTCAAAGATAAGAAACTGTGGGCCAGATCTTCAACTGCTGTCAATAGACAAAACGCCATTGAAATCAAAGGGGCTGTGCCAACTTACGTCAACTGAGGAGTTGCTCAGTTAGGTTCTTTATGTATTCTGAGCACTCACCCACCAAATAGTGACCAGTAACTTCCAGTACTGGGGCACCCCCAGGAACTAGGTGCGTGTTGCTCACAACAGCATTAATTCATTGTATAGTGGTATCAGTTAATTGTCGTAGTGCACAAGTGAAAGGGCTGATTCCTGCTCTCCCTTACACTTGTACACTAGGGTAGCCCTGGTGGCTTCACTGGACTAGCTCAGATTTACACCAGTGTAAGCCAGAGGAGACCCATTTGCAGTAGAGCAGATAAAGTAATCACCAGTGCAAGGCAAAGAGGAAAGCAGTGATCACCTTGTCACTTACACAGTCACTGCATGGAAAACTATTGTAGAAGATCACAGTCTAGCTGGGGTGGCAGGAGTAACCCGCAAGGCTGGATCCATCTAGAGTGTAAAACAGAGCCGGGGAAGAGGGAGGAAATCACCAGTACGGGGTTGTTCCAAAGGTGAGGTATTTTTACAGCTGAAAGGAAGAGGGTGTTTTATCAATGTTTGGTCCTAAATATGGCAGGAACGCATCCACCCATACGGCAGTGCGTCTCTTGGGTCTGGGCTGTTCTGCCAGCAACAAGGGATCACGTCTGCTGTAGAGGTTAGCTTCGCTGGCCGTTCCTGGGGAAACACCCCAGAGAGGCTGAGGAGGGACAGCTTTTCCATTCCTCTCCTTTGCTCTGTATTCCGAAGGGGGCCTGTGTGGAGCCAGAGTCCTCACATTTGGAGAGCTCGGTTGTGCCTGCTCCTGATTCCCTGCCTGAGATCGGGCATCAGAGGAAGCCCGATCTGTGGCATCGTAATCATCTCCACAGCCACCAGCAGGTGCTTGCAGCACGAAAGTCGATGCTGACTTGGGCGAGTGGGGGGAGTGATGGTGCTGCAAGTTTCTCTCTCGCTCTGGTGTCCTTAGTAACAAATAACGCAGGGAGAGAACTAAAGGAATCCTACAGGGCAGGGTGGCAAGCGATTTGGAGCATTTCCTAGGTCGTCTCTGGGGAGTGCAGGGGTGAAAGATGGTCATGGAGGCAAAGCCCATCCTTCACCCATCACACAAGAGTGCCAATGCCTATCAAAGCGCAGCCCCTGCCTTGGGTGGGTGGCTGAGCTCACTGCAGAAGGGACTGGCCCATGTTTGCCTCTGTCCTATCGTAACCTGCAGCTCAGGGCATGAAAATGCAAAACGAGGCCTTGGGGGAATTCCTGAGGGAAGCAAGAGGCTGCCCTGTCAGTCTGTGTGTGACCTCCCTGGAGCTGGTCTGAGCCAGGGGCCCAGTCCAGAGAGGTGAGGAAGGGTGGGCAGTGAGGGGGTAGTATTATCATTGTGTCTCTGATTGCTGCACACAGATATTTTCTTTGGGATAGCTCTGTGTGCGCTTGTGCAGAGACCCCTGCAAGCTCCACGTGGCGAACCAGCTGCAGGCAGCGCCCCCATCTGGCAGGTTCACACAGGTAATGCTGCGCTGTCCTGCAGGGCGTGACGGGCTCACCCTGCCAGCTGGGGAGATTTGAAGGCGCCAGGCCTGGCTGCTGGGAGGCGGTGAGTGCTGGGGTGGAGCTGTGAGCTGATCTGGCACTGAACCCCTCCCTGGGGGAGGAGCCAGGGAAGGAGTTAGGGGACTCCTCGCGGGGTGTCACTTCTGCCAGATCCCATCTGTAGCACCCTGCAAGGGGCTGTGAGGTAGAGAAGGGAAATGGTGCTGCCTGCCACCTCCTCCATCTCCAGGGCAAAGGCTGGTGCCGTTTACATCCCCAGGCACTTTCTTGCATTTCCTTTTAGCTTTGACTGGTCCCGCTGTTGGGCAGTCTGAACCCCCCCCCCGCCCACCTGCCCCTGTCGTCACTCCAGCCAGCCAGGCACTGAGGTGCTGCCCAGCTGGGTGAGGAGCCCTCCTTCATTAACTCTGCAAAGCCCTGGCGCTGGGAGCGGTGGGTGGGAACAAACCTCGCGCTTTAACAGTGTTGCTAGCTCATGAGTTCAGTGTGAGTCTCACAATATCTGGTGGGTTTTTTTAAAGCCCCAGCTTCTGGAGTGCTGGGATTATGAGAGAATCTGGGCTTTCCTAAAAACAAAGGTGCAATTCCTAGCTTTTATCTGTGGAGAAGCATTATGACAGGTCACCCCAAAGCCATGGAGAGAGACCCCAAAGCTGTGAAAAGGGACCTCAAAGGCACCACGCTAGCAGGCAGAGACAGACCCAGCCCTGAGCATTTATTCTAATCTCAGGATTGCTTAGGGCCCATCTCATGAGGTTTCACCACTTGGGACTGGCAGTGCTACTCCAGCAACGGGGACAGGTGAGCTCTGCCTGGGACCATCGTGCCCAAGGGAATTGGGCAGGGCGGGTGGGGCACCAGCCCAGGGAGTGGGCAGCACAGCATCCCTAAGCAGGCATAAAGGGGGTCTGGTAGGAAAGGGTTTTTCTTTTCTTAAGGAAATAATTTCTAAGGGGTGAGGGCAGAGAGGGCCAGTTTGAGCATGAGGTGGGGCTCCCAGTCAGGGAAGGGGTGAGCAATTCAGAGTGACACCCCCGACCCCCAGCCATTCTGACATGTCAGAACTATACAAGGGACTGGGTAAACCTGGACAACAAAATTCAATTAAACTTTTTTCCATTGAATAATGGGGTGCTCCAAGGAAACTTACTGGTTTCAAGAGAAATTTTGTTGTGAAGGTTTCTCAGGTCTAGGGTCCAGCTAGATATGAGAGCGAGTGAGTGACACCCCAGAACAGCCAGTACCCCTCACCTAGCAACTGGGAGAATAAGGCAGAACCAGGTTTGAAAACAGCTGTCCCACAGCCCAAGCAAGTCCCTAACTGCCATTTTATAAGGGCCTCATTTACATTCAGAATTGGAATGAAATCAAAATTCGAACCCCCAAAATGTCTTGCAAAGCGGAGTGGTTTTCTGCCCAGCCCAGTGTCTGAGGCTAACCATGAGTCTGGCTTCTCTGGGGTGGATCCTCTGCCACCGAGCTCCCTGCAGCTCTGGAATCAGCTCCAAACTTTTCTCTGCCTTGGTTAATTTCTCTTTATGGCCTCTCCTCCCTTTATAGCGCTACCACAGAGTACACAGGTGTTGATGCAGTTCAGGCCAGGCCTGCACACCGCTAGGAAAGCAGATGGAAGAGTGAAGCCAGGTTGCTTTGCCCCTGAACCATAACAACCTCCGTGCCCTGGCTCCCTGCGCTGCCCATCCTCTCTGGGAGCATGTTGCCCTGGATGACGGGTCTGCAAGGAAGCTTAAAGGGGTGTCAGGATAGCAGGGCTGATGCAGCTTATTTTAAATATTATGCACCTGTTGGCCCTTCGCAGCCACTGCTGTGCCACAGGGAGGGGCCCTATCCCATCAGGCTCCCCATGGACAAATGAGCAGATTGTCCCAGCCACCTTGCAAACAGTGATCCATGTTCTTGGGAGATGAATTATTGAGCACTCCCAGCTCTGTAACATGGGCTTCTCCTGCGTGACCCCAGCACAGCTAAGCCCTCTTGCTTCCCCACCGCCTGGTCAGGAGCAGCGTGTGGGGAGCAAGCATGCTGCAGGACTTGGTTAGTCCCAGGGTGAAGGATCCTGGGATCAGGCCCTGCATGCTCGTTACTGTGGGATGGGTCGGTGGAAAGGGCAGCTTGCTGGCCGAGCAAAGAAGCACAATCTGTGTGTATTTTCGGGAAGTGATGCAATCCGTTCCCTGAGCCCAGGAGAGTGGGGAGCAGTGCGAGTGATTTAATAGTTAAACCTAGGATTAGGTGTTAGGTCCCTGGGTCTTGTCCCGGCTCTGTGACCTCGTGCAAGTAATTTCTCCTCCCTGTGCCTCCAGAGTGCATTGAGCTTAGTTAATTAACCATGTTCTTTGCCATCTTCCATTAGATGCTTTAGAAAGGCAGAATATTGTACTAAGAGCCTTGACTTGCTTTGTAGCAACCATCTTCTAGACATGAGCACCTTGCTTTGAGCAGCCACAATTCCTGCTGATCCCAGTGAGAGCTGGGTTTCAATGCACCTCTCAGGGTGAGGCCGTCAGACTTGTCTTGAATGGTCCCCAGCAAGTATTGCGGGCTCCAGAGGGCATCGTTGTTCTCTGGGATACAGGTGAGGAGCTCAGTGAAGGTGAGCAATAATTATGAGCCTCAAGACCTCAGTGTAACGTAGAGTGGGCTGGGTTGGGTGACTCAACGTCCTTTTCTGTAGCACTAGACACAGTCTCATATCTCAGTGCGCGTCTGAGAAACCGCAGAGAGCAAACATCCCTCTCCATTTACCAGAAAGGCAGCTATTGCAACCAATATCATTCCAGCAGAATCTGCAGCTGTCCCTGCTGCTGGACTTCTGCGCCCAGAGCCAGGGTTGGCAATGCAGAGGGGAAACTACCTGCCCTCATATAAGGAAATCCTTCAGTGCATATCTAGATAACACCGTAGGGAGGCGAAGAGCCATACGGTAGTGGAAAGGCTGGCTGAGTGTAATGGCAATGTCTCTGCTTGCCTGTTAGCATTTACATTCAGCAGATGCTTCCATATGATCCGTACTATGCTGGGGATTTTCCCTTTCAAAGAGAGGTGCTGAATAGCTCTAACCTGTGATATGTTTGAAAGGCTTACGAAGAGGTGCTGACATTATTCCGGAACAAGGTGTTTGTGGCTGAAAGTCCATTTTGCTGTGTTCCTAGTTCATCTGTTGGCTCACAAGGTGGTTAATAGTCTTTGTTTCATCACAGAACCTCATGGCTCGGTGTGCGAAGCCCTCACTGGGAGGGAGAGGGACCCTTCGACTGCCCAAGACAAGTAACTAATCAGTGTTCCATCTGCCCATTAGCCACCCAACATTTGCCTCATGGAGTGACCTTGTTATCTGGTGGGCCCAAGGGGAGTCCCAATCCTGATTACTTGCTCCGTCTCGCCCTCGTACATTGGCTGTGGCCCTGTGGACAATGTAATGCTTTTCATGACAGTATTTGTATTTTTTTAAACGTGAATGGGGAGATAGCGTGCAGGTCCTTGTAACACAGGGGTGTGTGTCTTCCATTCCGACCAGGGCTTCCCCTGGCTTCGTCAAATATCTTTGGATGTTCCTCAGAAAAAATAAAATAAAATAAATCGGATGTATTTATAAACGAAACAGAAACCTGCTGCTCCAATGCCTTTGTAGGAGTATTTTTAACAAAACATTTTTTCAAAATAAATGTGAATTGTAACGTTTGAAGCATTTGCTCATGGTTTTCCTTCCTTGCTGCCTCTTCCAACTTTTGCCCTCCTCAGTAATATTGCTCCAGTGTAAATGCTGAACTAGGAAACCACAAAAGGTATTGGTCCATTAAGGAGACACACACAGAATGACTGCACACTGCATGCCTGGGAAATATCCTTATGATCGATCGATAGATTAGATTAGATTAAATTAAAATTAGTAGCACCATGCCCTCGCCTAAGTGTAAAGTGATGTAGGCTGTTCATTTGACAAATTCTACTATTTTCTCTGCGACTTTTCCACAAACAGACTTTGATTTTCACAAATTTGTTTGTTACTCTGGAATGTGCCACAAACCCTTTATGAGAGTTTGAGTCAATGGATTGTTTGTAAACTAGTGACTTTGACAGCTCACTGTTCATTATTCCTGGTATGCGATTGACCAGTTAAGTCACATGGAGGTTCTGCTTCCTGCTGGGATGACTGAAACATTTATAAACAGCAGGAGGAAAATCAAGGAGAGCCCAAACGGTCTGAGTGGACATGTCTGACGTGAACCTCCACATGAAAAGGGCTGCATGCGCGGTCATGAGATTTCACTCTCCATCAACATCCCTGTAATCAACAAAAGTGGCCTGTACTAAAGTTCACAGTAAATTAGTGACAGGTTCACAAATTTAACAGAAGTGAATTCGCTGTTTTTATTTGATTGAATGCTCAGAAATAGTTCTCTGCAGTGTTCAGCACACAGGAGAAATAATGCACACGCTAAGGCCTTGTCTACACTACAGAGTTAAGTCGGCTTAAGTTACATCGATGCCGGTATGCTGCTTTAATTATATCAGTTGTACACATCCACACAACGTTCCTTGTGTCGGTGGAGTGAGTCCACAGTCAGTGCTCTTGCATCAACAGAGAGCACGTTGAATCGTGGGTAGCTATCCCACTGTGCAACTCGCCCCCCGCGGCCGCTGGGAGATCTGGGAATGGATCGCAGTGTATCACGAGGGCGTGCTCACCGTCCCATGATGCAATTCTTTCCGTGGCATCGTTCCATGGACTTCCGACTTCACTTTGTGTCATTTTATATCAGTCCCTGTAAACTGTGCACCCACCATCTCTGCCTGAAAGCATGGATCCTGAACTGCTGGCCAGTCTGGTGATGAGCGTTATGAACACAACGCGGCTGGTCCTGCAGTATTTCATGAGCTGGGAAATAGAAAGTGAATCTGTATTGTCTGTCCTGCTGCGTGCAATGGAAAGAAACAAAGATTGCTGCTGGCATTCACGGAGCAGCTGCACACAGTGGACTGTCCGTACTGGGCTCAGGAAACAAGCGCTGAGCAGTGGTTGTATCCTATGACTGGAGAATTGCAAATATAGTTCTTATATCTAAGAAAGGAAAAAATTATCTGGGAAACTACAGGTCCATTAGGTTGACCTCAATTGTATGCAAGGTCTTAGAACAAATTTTGTAAGAGAACGTAGTTAAGGACATAGAGGTAAATAGTAACTGGGCTGAAATACAACATGGTTTCACAAAAGGTAGATCGTGCCAGACCAAGCTGATCTCTTTCTTGTAGAAGATAACTGATTTTCTAGACCAAGGAAATGCAGTAGATCTAACCTACCTGGATTTCAGTAAAGCATTTGATACCATTCCACATGGGGAAGTACGAGTTAAATTGGAGAAGATCGGAATTAATACAAGAATTGAAAGGTAGGTAAGGCACTGGTTATAGGGTACACTAGAAAGGGTCATTTTAAAAGGTGAACTGCGAGGTTGGAGGGAGGTCAGTAGTGGATTTCCTCAAGGCCTGGTACTGAGACCAATCATATTTAAAATTTTCATCAATGACTTTGGCATAAAACTTGAGTGTGCTAATAAATCTGCAGATGACACAAATTGGGAGGTATTGCCAATATGAAGATCTGGATGACCTTGAAAACTGGAGTAATAGAAAAGGGATGAAATTTAATAGTGCAAAGTGCAAGGTCATGCACTTAAGGACTAACAACAATAATTTTTGCTATAAACTGGGGATTTATCAGTTGGAAGCGATGGAGGAGGAAAAAGACCTCAATGTATTGACAGGTTTCAGAGTAGCAGCCGTGTTAGTCTGTATCCGCAAAAAGAACAGGAGTACTTGTGGCACCTTAGAGACTAACACATTTATTTAAGGATAAGCTTTCGTGGGCTACAGCTCACTTCATCGGATGCACAGAATGGAACATATAGTAAGAAGATAGATAGATATATATATACATACAGAGAACATGAAAAGGTGGAAGTAGCCATACCAACTGTAAGAGGCTAATTAATTAAGATGAGCTATTATCAGCAGGAGAAAAAAACTTTTGTAGTGATAATCAAGATGCCCAACTGTCTAACCCATTCCAGTGCTTCACCATCCTCCTAGTGAAATAGTGTTTCCTAATATCCAACCTAGACCTCCCCTACTGCAACTTGAGACCATTACTCCTTGTTCTGTCATCTGCTCCCACTGAGAACAGTCTAGATCTCTTTGAAACCCCCTTTCAGGTAGTTGAAAGCAGCTATCAAGTCCCCCCTCAGTCTTCTCTTCTGAAGACTAAATAACCCAAGTTCCCTCAGCCTCTCCTCATAAGTCATGTGCTCCAGTCCCCTAATCATTTGTTGCCCTCTGCTGGACCCTCTCCAATTTGTCCACCTCCTTCTTGTAGCATGGGGCCCAAAACTGGACACAGTACTCCAGATGAGGCCTCACCAATGCCGAATAGAGGGGAATGATCACGTCCCTCAATCTGCTGGCAATGCTTCTACTTATACAACCCAAAATGCTGTTAGCCTTCTTGGCAACAAGAAGACTCATATCCAGCTTCTCGTCCACTGTAACCCCTAGGTCCTTTTCTGCAGAACCGCTGCCTAGCCACTCGGTCCCTAGTCTGTAGCAGTGCATGGGATTCTTCCATCCTAAGTGCAGGACTCTGCACTTGTCCTTGTTGAACCTCATCAGATTTCTTTTGGCCCAATCCTCCAATTTGTCTAGGGCCCGCTGTATCCTATCCCTACCCTCCAGTGTATCTACCTCTCCTCCCAGTTTAGTGTCATCTGCAAACTTGCTGAGGGTGCAATCCACTCCATCCTCCAGATCATTAATGAAGATATTGAACAAAACCGGCCCCAGGACCGACCCCTGGGGCACTCCACTTGATATCAGCCGCCAACTAGACATGGAGCCATTGATCACTACCCGTTGAGCCCGATGATCTAGCCAGCTTTCTGTCCACCTTATAGTCCATTCATCCAGCCCATACTTCCTTAACTTGCTGGCAAGAATACTGTGGAAGACCATGTCAAAAGCTTTGCTAAAGTCAAGGAATAACACATCTACTGCTTTCCCCTCATCCACAGAGCCAATTATCTCATCATAGAAGGCAATTAGGTTAGTCAGGCATGACTTGCCCTTGATGAATCCATGCTGACTGTTCCTGATCACTTTCCTCTCCTCTAAGTGCTTCAGAATTGATTCCTTGAGGACCTGCTCCATGATTTTTCCAGGGACTGAGGTGAGGCTGACTGGCCTGTAGTTCCCAGGATCCTCCTTCTTCCCTTTTTTAAAGATGGGCATGACATCATCTGGGACCTCCCCCGATCGCCATGAGTTTTCAAAGATAATGGCCAATGGCTCTGTAATCACATCCGCCAACTCCTTTAGCACCCTCGGATTCAGCGCATCCAGCCCCATGGACTTGTGCACGTCCAGCTTTTCTAAATAGTCCCGAACCACTTCCTTCTCCACAGAGGGCTGGTCACCTCCTCCCCATGTTGTGCTGCCCAGTGCAGTAGTCTGGGAGCTGACCTTGTTCATGAAGACAGAGGCAAAAAAAGCATTGAGTATATTAGCTTTTTCCACATCCTCTGTCACTAGGTTGCCTCCCTCATTCAGTAAGGGGCCCACACTTTCCCTGACCTTCTTCTTGTTGCTAACATATCTGAAGAAACCCTTCTTGCTACTCTTAACATCCCTTGCTAGTTGCAACTCCAATTGTGATTTGGCCTTCCTGATTTCACTCCTGCATGCCTGAGCAATATTTTTATATTCCTCCCTGGTCATTTGTCCAATCTTCCACTTCTTGTAAGCTTCTTTTTGGTGTTTAAGATCAGCAAAGATTTCACTGTTAAGCCAAGCGGGTTGCCTGCCATATTTACTATTCTTTCTACAAATAGGGATGGTTTGTTCCTACAACCTCAATAAGGATTCTTTAAGGCCCTCCTGGACTCCTTTCCCCCTCATGTTATTCTCCCAGGGGATCCTGCCCATCAGTTCCCTGAGGGAGTCAAAGTTGACTTTTCTGAAGTTCAGGGTCTGTATTCTGCTGCTCTCCTTTCTTCCTTGTGTCAGGATCCTGAACTCGACTATCTCATGGTCACTGCCTCCCAGGTTCCCATCCACTATTGCTTCCCCTACTAATTCTTCCTGGTTTGTGAGCAGCAGGTCAAGAAGAGCTCTGCCCCTAGTTAGTTCCTCCAGCACTTGCACCAGGAAATTGTCCCCTACACTTTCCAAAAATTTCTTGAATTGTCTGTGCACCACTGTATTGCTCTTCCAGCAGATATTGGGGTGATTGAAGTCCCCCATGAGAACCAGGGCCTGTGATCTAGTAACTTCCATTAGTTGCCTGAATACCCCAGTTACAGTTCAAAGTGTGTGAGATCAGTTCCCATTTGGGCCTTGGAGCAGTCCAGTCAAGGCTCTTCAGGACTAGTGCCTGGGGTGCCCACTCTACTCCAGTCTCTGTTCCAAGTAATAAGGCACTTGCAGGTTTCCAGGCCAGGCTCAGTTAGTAACTGTCCTGGGGCCCATCTGCACTGGCTCCCTGCCCAGCCCCTGCTGCTCCCCCGTAAGTCCCATACAGACCCTGTCCCACGTGGTCATATCGGGCAGTCACAGCCGGGTCCACAGCAGCTGTGCGTCCATTGCTGCTCCCAGCTTCCCTCCAGCTCACCATGCAGCCATGTGGCTGCTTCCCCGGAGCTCCCTGCTGCTCTCAAACAGAGCCCGGCCTCTTTCTGGTTCTGGACTCCTCCCACAACTTGGCACGGGGAAGGCGTGTGCAGCGGGGAAGTGGCTGATAGAAGTCCCCCACTCTGCAGATCCATCACAATAGTTTAGAGGGGGCATTAAAGTGGCTCATACGGCCGAGGAAGAGGCTGTGGATATATTGAGTGACCTGATGTTCAAATGCCTGTTCCAACATACAGCAGCAATAAAGAAACATTGGCTTGTAGCGAAAGGAGATAACAAAGGTCTTCAGTCATTAGGTTCATAGCCATTACGTAGCCTACTTTTGTCACCCCACTTCTCAGATGTCAAAAGACTAAGCTCTTCTTGGTTATACCATTAGCAGGCTCTGGAGCAGAAGAACGGTTCTCCCAGCATTGCAAATTTACCAGGCAAAGAGTTTTGCAATAACAAGAAGTGACCATTTAAAGTATTTTGAAACCATGTCTCCAGATTTTACAGCCCTGTCTCCCTCACCGCTGCACCCTGGCCAGCCCCTGAGCTCAACTCTCCCTCCTGCACCACAGCGTTCATCAGAGAACTGGCTTTGATGGACTGGAGCTGTTTTCGATGTGCATTATTACTGCCTGCATCACCCTCCAAGAAGCCTCCATGTCACAGACTATGCAGCTAGAACTGAAGACCTTTGTTTGGCTCCTGGATCAGCTGCTCTGTCTGGTACCACAAACCTTTAAGAGCTACATAGGGCCAGTGCTTCCCCCTAGCTCCTAGTGCCCTGGGATACTTAGCGACTTTCACTGCCCCAAGCCCTCCAATACCCCAGGGCACCCAAGTAACCTAGGGACCCTGTGGGGCTAAGCAGCTCCCCCATAACCTAATCTGTATAAAAGGAAATCAATTTACAGCTGAGCCACGAAAACGTGTCAGTGCAAGTACTGCTAGGGGCTTTCAGCACATAAAACACTGGCCACTGACATGCTGAACTAGCTGCGGCTGCTACAGGCCACTTCCCTTTTCCTACCAGAAAATGTCAAGGCTCTAAATAGGGTCAGGGACTAGGTTTGCTCCCAGTGCCTTGGGAGAGCAATTAGGAAAAGCAATGGCCACTCCAGGGGAGGAGGGCAGAGCGGTGCAAATTAGCATCAGACCCTGCCACCCAGTAAAGAGAACAGCGTCAGTGAAGGGTAAATGGGACCAGCTCCCATAGCACACAGTCCCAGTAGATCCCGCCAGTGCATACAAGAAACCGGGCCCAGTCCAGCACCCACAATGCAAGAAGCCTATGGAAAGACATTTCATTCCAAACCTGCGATGTCCCACTTGCCACACTAAGGCAGGTTCCTGACTGTTGGGCTCTTTTGACTTCCACCCACCTCTGGTTCCCCAAGCACCCCTCACCCCCCGGCACAGGTATGTCTCTCACCATTGATCTGTTGGGTGTTGTAACAAGAGCTGCTCTGAAGTGATTTTATTGCCCATGAAATGTTTGGAAGAAAAGGAAATTGGGTTGCCTCAGTTAATGTTTTTAAAGGAATTTTCACTTTTTCATCCAAATCTCAACACCAAACAGTTTGCAGAACGGGAAAATAGTTGGTTTTGTGGGTTTTGCTTTTTCAGTGAACCCTTCCCCCCCCCAGAAATGTTGAGGAAAACGGAGATTTTCTTGTGAAAATGTCCATTGTTAAAGAGGCATTTTCAGCCCTCTGGAATGAGTGTTAAGGGAGGCCTGCCATGCATTTCCCTTAGGGGTACTGGAGGGTCCTGATCCTGGGATTAAAGATGACGCTTAGCACAGCCCAGCTCTAGGTGCATAATAGTGGTGCAGGGCGACAAGTGTAGTAACAGCCTTTCACCACGGGGGATCTGAGCTCACACTTCACTAGTGAAAGGTCTTGTGTTAATCGAGGGTGAGTTTTGGTCCATATCACAGACCTGCTGCATGACTGACCTGGTCATCAGCGAGTCTTCTGGGCTAGGTTCGGACACATCATAGATTTCTCAATTGCCTCCCCATGAGGCTGCAATCTACAGGGGCTCACACCCTCAGCAATTAGGGGAGACAGCCTGGTCTAGTGGCTAGGCCGCTGGGCCAGGCCTCAGGAGCCCTAGGGTCTGTTCCTGGCTCTGCCACTCACCTGCTCTGGGACCAGGGACAAGTCACTGCGCCTCTTCCCCCCTCTGTTTAATAGTAATAAAGTCATACTGAAACTCTGGGAGCCATTTGGACCTGTGCGTCCCAGTGTGGTTCCCAGGGTGGGTTTGGCCTCTGTGTGACCAAATTCGTTCTCCACCTTCAGTCCTGGCTCCCTGTCAGGCCTTGTCCACCTCTGGCTCTGGAACTTGCTGCCCTCTCAATAGACTTTGGGAAAGGGCCTGTCTCTTCCTAGACCAGTGCACGTGATCCTGCTGTGAGAACGGGAGACTCACCCCACCAGTACTGCCCTGATGCGGCTCGGGCTCTGTCTGCTGCTCGCTCCCTGGCTGTGCCTCCTCTGCCCTGGCAGCCCCAGCTCACATGGAGGATGAGCCCTGGGTTCTCAGTTTCCTCACTGCCTGCCTGCCCTGTCAATCCGGCTGACTAGGAGCACTGGCCTTTCCCCATCAGCGCTGGGGACTGTCAGCCTCAGGATCCTGGCTCCTCTTCATCCCTTCCCCTTGCTCCTGGTACTGGGAGAGGGACAACCAAAAGCCCCACTAAGTTTCAATAAGGGGCCACCAGACCCCTTACAAGTTGACGATTGGGAAATTTCCCTCACAGCAAACACGAGGGGGGGAGCAGCCGGTCCCACTGAAGTCTGTCACAATGAGCTTCTTCAGCATATTTTTCCGAGCCTGACTGAAATGCTCAGGGAGCCCTTCTGTTTGTGGGTGGTGCACGGAGGTCCAATAGCTTTCATTTGTCACCCTCTCCACAGCTCCTTCATGAGTCATGGCAGGAAGTTAATCCTTCAGCCATTAAGATCTCCCAGGTGAGAACTTTTACCAGCTCAGTTGAGTTTGTCTTTGCATTAGCTGAGTATAGAGGCATTGCCTCCGGGTACTGGATCGTGTAATCTACGATTATCAGTAGAGAGCAGCATCTCACTGCACTGGTCTCAAGGGGCCCTACCAGGTCCACCCCATCCTATCAAAGTAGGTATCCACCAATGGAAGGGGACTAAAGGGGACCAATGAGTTGGCATTTGGGACAAGAGGCACAAAAGTCTACTGCCACTTAATATATTCCCAGCCAGAAAAACTGGCTCCAGATTTGGGTGAGGGTTTTCTCCTTATCTAGCTGTCCTGAAAAGGGGACAGCATGTGCCAACCTCAGGACTTCCTGCCAGTATGGTCACGGGATCAGGAGTTAGGTTCGAACTTCTCTGCGCTGGTCACCCTTCTCAAGGCGATAGATTCTCTCTGCTAGGAGTTCAATCCCAGGATATTGGCTGGCTCGCTCCCCATTCACAACACTCAGTTGGTCATAGGCCCAGCCCAGAGTCTCATCTGACTGTTGTTCTCCAATGAAACCTGGACAGAACATCCATCTCCTGTAGGAGGGATGCCCCCGCTTCTTCACCTGGGAGGGAGACTGGGAGAGCCTCTGGCTGATCGGACCCTGCTTCCCCTGGGTCTGCCTCCTTGCCTACCTCCTCCCAACTCACAGGCCCTTCAACCCCTTCCCCTGGGTTGTCCGAGATAGGTGTAGCTGGAGCCTCGGATGGATCCAAATTGCCCCAGCATCTCCCCAGATTATTCCCAGTTCTGGCTCAGAATCATGGGGGAGGCCACTGTTGGTCCTAGTGCTATAATTAGGAACCCCACATGTTGGCCTGTGTTTAGTAGGGGAAGACTTAAGTCCGCCATGGATGCATGGTGAATAAGTTGTGTCACCAAGGGGTTCCCAGCTGGTACTAAGCAGTCCCATACTAAGATCTGACCACACCCTGAGTCAACAAGGCCTGTCACATTGGCCCCCATTTATCTGAACAAGGGCTGACAAGTTGGCCGGTATTGGTTTCTGAGCCTGGGTCTTGGCAGTTTAGGCCTGTCCATAACGTCAGATAGAGATAGCCAGAGTGGCCACACAAAAAGCAGCCTCCAGCCCTTGGTGGTCAGAGTAAACCCATGATTCTAGCCCTTGGGCAGGATCTTTGCTGTGCACCCACCCTGTCCCAGACCTCTTCTCCTTCCAGATGGGGGCCTGTGGGAGACTCCTGTCAAGTGAATATCTCGTTTTGATGAAATTACAAGTTTGGCTGATAAAGGTTTTAGTATTGCTATAAGAGCCTTAGACTCCAGTAGGGCATTTGACTTGGTACCACATGGCATTTTGATTAAAAACTGGAACAATAGAAAGTTAACACAGCACGCATTAAATGGATTAATAACTGGCGAGCTGATCGATCTCAAAATGTAATGTAAATGGGGACTGAGTAAGTGTGTTTCCAGTGGGGTCCAGCAGGGAACAGGTTTTGACTCTATGCTGTTTCACATTTTTATCAATGACCTGATAAAGTTTACAGATAATAGAATAATCGGGTTCATGGTTAATACTGAAGAGGACAGATCACTGTTACAGAGCAATCTGGATTGCTTGGGTAAACTGGGAACAAGCAAACAATATGCATTTTAACATGGGTAAATGTAAATGAATGCACCTAGGAACAAAGAATGCAGGCCATACTTACCAGATAGGGGAACGCCCTACTGGGAAGCAGTGACTCTGAAAAAGACTTGGGAGTCATGATGGATAATCAGCTGAACATGAGCTCTCAAGGTGACACTGTGGCCAAAAGAGCTGATGTGATCCTGGGATGCATGCATGGGAATATGAAGTAGGAGTAAAGAGGCTAAAAAGAGCCACAAGACTGATAAAAGAATTTGAAAACCTGCCTTATAGCGATAGAGTCAAGGGTCTCCATCTATTTAGTTTAATGACGAGAAGGTTGGGGGTGGCTTGATTACTGTCTATAAGTACCTAAATGGGGAACAAATATTTAATAATGGGCTCTTCCATCTAGCAGAGACTGGGATCACATGAGCCAGTGGCTGGAAGCGAAGCTGGACAAATTCTCTTTTTCCCCTTTGAAAAAAAAAAAAAAAAAGCAAACCCAACAATTACCATTGGTAAATCCAATCTCAATTCCTTGTAAATTGGAATCAAATATTAACAGGAAAACAAAACTCTAAAGAGCCAAAGGATAAAAGCACAACCAGCAACATGGATTTATACCGAACAAATCCTGGCTGACAAATCTGGTCATTTTTGAGACAATTACAATATGAGAGCCTGCAAGGTGTGAATGAGGTATAAAGTGCAGCACCGTGGCCTTGGCAACATGTACCTCATCCTGTCATACCTGGGGAGTAACTGCCAATTAGCTGAGGTGTGAGCTTTGCCACATGGAATGAGCGAAGCCTGAAGGATCATAGACAAAGTGCACTACTACACAGCATGGCTGGACACATTTTGCTAAAAAAAAAAATTGCTGTAAAAATGGGGTTTTGTCATAAATGAATTTTTTCATGAGAAAATGTCATTTTCAATTAACAGTTTTTCTACTGTAAATTGCAAAATGAAAAAATTCAAATACTGATTTTGTTTTATTTGGAAATCCAATTTCAGTCTGGTGCACAAAAATCCAAATACGGGCAAAATAAGGGACTTTGGTTTTTCCCCTTTTGCTGCCCCTTTCTGTCATTTCCCGCAATCGAATGACTAACGACTTTGGGCTGCACATTTTCAATATTTCTTTCTTTCTCTCTCTCTTTTCCCACTCTAACTTTTCAAAACTTGTCCCCCTTTGGGCAAGGAAAAGTGAAGCTGTCTCGCTCTGCCCTTTGGTAACATTTGAAAGACTCAGGAAGGTTAGAAAAGTTGCAGAGTGGGGAAAGGAGAACGGAAAAAAGACAAAGGGAAGTGTGAAAAACAAACAAAACCCTGGCTCAGGCCCTGGACAAGACTCCTTTTATCACACGAGGGGCAAATGGGGGCCAGGAGAGTGAGGAAAGGGGCTGAATTAACATTCAAATTTTGAAAAAATTTGAAATGTTTAAAAAAAAACCCCCACTCTTTTGGCAAATGTTTGTTTAAAAAAGAAAAGAAAAAGACAAGAACAAATTGTTCCCTTTGGAACCCTGTACAGTGGAAACAACTTCAGAATTAGGAACCTTTCACACAACTTTTGTTTCCATTTTTTGGTTAGGTTTAATTAGCCCTCCCAAATACAGACCAAGCCTGCATTCACTTTATTTCCTGCATTTTGTCACTGCCAGTTCCTAGCCCATCTGCTGCTCTCTGTCCTTCCTCGGTCTTTTTGGGCATTAATGCTTTCTAGAATAGCCCTGTCCCCCACCCATGGCTGTTGTGATAAAAGGGTGGGGGGGGGTTAGCTCCCTTGCATGGACCCAGCCAGCCAGTTAGCTATCGAATCCCTCTTAGTAGCTGTTCTCTACTTGCTTTGCCTGTAAAGGGTTAAAGAGTCTGACTGCTATGCATAGTTAAAGGAAGTGAGTGGGCACCTGGCCAAAAGAGACAATGGGAATGCTGAAACTTTTTAAAATTGAAACAAGACTCCCCTTTTGTCTGTCTGTTGTTCTCACGGGAGAGGAGACACAGAGCAGCGATGCTGTAAGAAGCTTGCGCCAGGTATGAAAAATGATCAAATCATACCTAGGAACGACTTATTTGAGACCCCCAGGTATGTAAGTAGATTAGGAAATGTCTAGGAAGACACGATTAGGTTTATTATTATTTTTTAATTTCTATAAGGCTTGCGGACTCCTCTGTGCTAAACCCCAAATGCTTTTGTTTTGCTTGTAACCATTAAGCTGGACCTCAAGAAAACCATTTCTGATGCTTAATTATTATATTTCCTTTTTTTAAATCTAGCAATAATCTAAGTTCCAGGTGTATTTTCTTTCTTTTTGTTTTTAATAAAAATTTCCCTTTTTTAAGAACAGGATTGGGGTTTTGTGTCCTAAGAGGTTTGTGCAGGTGTTGCTTAATTAGCTGGTGGCAACAGCTGATTTCCTTTGTTTTTTTTCCTTCAGCTCTTCCCTGGTGGGGGGTTGAAAGGGCTTGAGGGTGCCCCACAGGGAGGAATTCCCAAGTGTGCCTTCCTGGGTTCCCAAAGGGGTATTTTTTGCACTTGGGTGGTGGCAGCATCTACCCATCCAAGGTCACAGAGAAGCTGTAACCTTGGGAATTTAATGCCAACCTGGAGGGGCGAGTATTAATTTTTAGAATCCTTGCGGGCCCCCATCTTCTGCACTCGCAGTGCCAGAGCAGGGAATCAGCCTTGACAGCTGTGTATTCTTGTTATTCGATACAGCTGCAGTTTTCCAGGCTGTTTGTTTCAGTTTGTTTTTTCTTGACCATATTTCACCTCTCCTGTTTCTTCCCTTTTTTATCATTTCTCTGCCCTCAGCCATGTTTCAAAACACTTACAATTAGAAGTATTATTACTTGCCTTGCAGTAATGCCAAGCAGCCCCAGTCCTGTACCAGCACCACATTGCCCCAGGTGCTGGACAAACCGACAGCATTTCTCAGCTCAGTATCACCAACAGATTTCAGTAACATGCTTCCGGAGCGTTAATGATTATTGTTATTGTGGGGGTTAGGTATGGCAAGCACTGAAAGTATACAAGACTCCAAGCTAAAGAGAGATCCTTAATACTGACCCTGCAGCTCCTCAGATTCCTCAGAGCCACCTCCCCAGATCATTGCACTGTCGCGCCTCACTCCGCCAGCTAGATTTTATGCAATGCAATAGTCCTTCTAGCCAAGGTATATTACTGTCGTTTGGATCAAATTCTGGTTCCCGGACAGACACAGCCCCTCACTCCACAAGCCACTTCCATTGCAATCTACAGGTTTCAGAGTAACAGCCGTGTTAGTCTGTATTCGCAAAAAGAAAAGGAGTACTTGTGGCACCTTAGAGACTAACCAATTTATATGAGCATAAGCTCTCGTGAGCTACAGCTCACTTCATCGGATGCATACTGTGGAAAGTGCAGAAGATCTTTTTATACACACAAAGCATGAAAAAATACCTCCCCCCACCCCACTCTCCTGCTGGTAATAGCTTATCTAAAGCGATCACTCTCCTTACAATGTGTATGATAATCAAGTTGGGCCATTTCCAGCACAAATCCAGGGTTTGACAAGAACGTCGGGGGGGGGGGGGGGGGGAGGGGTAGGAAAAAACAAGGGGAAATAGGCTTGAATAGAGACTGGGAGTGGCTAAGTCATTATGCAAGGTAACCTAAGTTAATTGTATCCAATTTGCAAATGAATTCCAATTCAGCAGTTTCTCGCTGGACTCTGGATTTGAAGTTTTTTTGTTGTAAGATAGCGACCTTCATGTCTCTGATTGCGTGACCAGAGAGATTGAAGTGTTCTCCGACTGGTTTATGAATGTTATAATTCTTGACATCTGATTTGTGTCTATTTATTCTTTTACGTAGAGACTGTTCAGTTTGACCAATGTACGTGGCAAAGGGGCATTGCTGGCACATGATGGCATATATCACATTGGTGGATGTGCAGGTGAACGAGCCTCTGATAGTGTGGCTGATGTTATTAGGCCCTGTGATGGTGTCCCCTGAATAGATATGTGGGCACAGCTGGCAACAGGCTTTGTTGCAAGGATAGGTTCCTGGGTTAGTGGTTCTGTTGTGTGGTATGTGGTTGCTGGTGAGTATTCGCTTCAGGTTTGGGGGCTGTCTGTAGGCAAGGACTGGCCTGTCTCCCAAGATTTGTGAGAGTATTGGGTCATCCTTCAGGATAAGTTGTAGATCCTTAATAATGCATTGGAGGGGTTTTAGTTGGGGGCTGAACGTGACGGCTAGTGGCGTTCTGTTATTTTCTTTGTTAGGCCTGTCCTGTAGTAGGTGACTTCTGGGAACTCTTCTGGCTCTATCAATCTGTTTCTTCACTTCCGCAGGTGGGTATTGTAGTTGTAAGAATGCTTGATAGAGATCTTGTAGGTGTTTGTCTCTGTCTGAGGGGTTGGAGCAAATGCGGTTGTGTCGCAGAGCTTGGCTGTAGACGATGGATCATGTGGTGTGGTCAGGGTGAAAGCTGGAGGCATGTAGGTAGGAATAGCGGTCAGTAGGTTTCCAGTATAGGGTGGTGTTTATGTGACCCTCGTTTATTAGCACTGTAGTGTCCAGGAAGTGGATCTCTTGTGTGGACTGGACCAGGCTCAGGTTGATGGTGGGATGGAAATTGTTGAAATCATAGTGGAATTCCTCAAGGGCTTCTTTTCCATGGGTCCAGATGATGAAGATGTCATCAATATAGTGCAAGTAGAGTAGGGGCATTAGGGGACGAGAGCTGAGGAAGCGTTGTTCTAAGTCAGCCATAAAAATGTTGGTATACTGTGGGGCCATGCGGGTACCCATAGCAATGCCGCTGATCTGAAGGTATACATTGTCCCCAAATGTAAAATAGTTATGGGTAAGGACAAAGTCACAAAGTTCAGCCACCAGGTTAGCCGTGACATTATCGGGGATAGTGTTCTTGACGGCTTGTAGTCCATCTTTGTGTGGAATGTTGGTGTAGAGGGCTTCTACATCCATAGTGGCCAGGATGGTGTTATCAGGAAGATCACCGATGGATTGTAGTTTCCTCAGGAAGTCAGTGGTGTCTCGAAGGTAGCTGGGAGTGCTGGTAGTGTAGGGCCTGAGGAGGGAGTCTACATAGCCAGACAATCCTGCTGTCAGGGTGCCAATGCCTGAGATGATGGGGCGCCCAGGATTTCCAGGTTTATGGATCTTGGGTAGTAGATAGAATATCCCAGGTCGGGGTTCCAGGGTGTGTCTGTGCGGATTTGATCTTGTGCTTTTTCAGGGAGTTTCTTGAGCAAATGCTGTAGTTTCTTTTGGTAACTCTCAGTGGGATCAGAGGGTAATGGCTTGTAGAAAGTGGTGTTGGAGAGCTGCCGAGCAGCCTCTTGTTCATATTCCGACCTATTCATGATGACGAGAGCACCTCCTTTGTCAGCCTTTTTGATTATGATGTCAGAGTTGTTTCTGAGGCTGTGGATGGCATTGTGTTCCGCACGGCTGAGGTTATGGGGCAAGTGATGCTGCTTTTCCACAATTTCAGCCCGTGCACGTCGGCGGAAGCACTCTATGTAGAAGTCCAGTCTGCTGTTTTGACCTTCAGGAGGAGTCCACCTAGAATCCTTCCCTGGATTTGTGCTGGAAATGGCCCACCTTGATTATCATACACATTGTAAGGAGAGTGGTCACTTTAGATAAGCTATTACCAGCAGGAGGGTGGGGTGGGGGGAGGTATTTTTTCATGCTTTATGTGTATAAAAGATCTTCTACACTTTCCACAGTATGCATCCGATGAAGTGAGCTGTAGCTCACGAAAGCTTATGCTCAAATAAATTGGTTAGTCTCTAAGGTGCCACAAGTCCTCCTTTTCTTATTGCAATCTACGGTACCGTTTCTCAAATGCGGCCACCATAGCCACATGCGGCCACCAGGGGGTTTACCTGCGGCCACAACAGCTTCCTGGGCTGTGATGGGGGGGCACAAAGCACTGACCCCTCCCTCTCTATTGCTCCTGGATGTGCCACTCTGCACGTCTCTGGAGACAGGTGTGGCACAGCACTGAAGGAGTAAGGGGAGTTCTCTACCTGGGGGAAAACGGGATGGGGGGACAGGGGGGGACTTAGTGGGGCTCAGATTTCAGCCCTGCAGTGGTTGGCTGGTGGCGACTCAAGGAGCCTGGTTGCAGACTAGGGCTACAGCCACGGGGCTTCAGACTCCAACCCCTGGCTGCGTAGTGGCAGGCTCCAATCTCTGGCTCTGGCTGCGTGGCGCTGTCAAGGCTGAATCCCCACTCTGGCACTCCGAGTGCAGAAGCTGGAGGCCTGCAAGAATTCTAAAAATTAATACTGGCCACTCCAGGCTGGTATTAAACTCCCAAGGCCACAGCTTCTCTCTGACCTTGGCCAGGTAAATGCTGCCACCACCCAAATGCAAAAAAACCCCCAAACCCTTGGTCCTAGGAAGGAGCACTTGGGAATTCCTCTCTGTGGGGTACCCTCAAGCCCTTTCAACCCCCCCTCCCTCCAGAGGAAGAGCTGAGAAAGGAAACAAAGGAAATCAGCTGTGGCCACCAGCTAATCAAACAGCATATGCAGAAACCTCTTAGGACACAAAAATCCAAATCTTTCTTAAAAAAGTAAATTTTATTTAAACAAAAAGAAAGAAAATACATCTGGAACTTAGGCTTTTGCTAGATTTTAAAAGAGCAATTGCCAAAAATTAAGCACCCAAAATAACTTTCTTGGGGGTTCAGCTTAAAGGTTACAAGCAAACAAAAGCATCTGGTGTTAGCATAGAGGAGATCCACAAGCCAAAATAAAGAAAAAACCTGATCACATTTATCTAAACATTCCCTATCCAAATAATTCCTTCTAGATATGGAAGGTGATTTTTCATACCTCGTTCAAACTTCACACAGCATTCCTGCTTACACCATTGCTGCTCCATTTCCCTGTAGCCCAGAGAGCAACAGACAAAGGGAAACTTTTCTTTCCCCATTTTAAAAAGTTCCAGCCTTCCCATTGGCTCTTTTGGTCAGGTGCCCACTTTTTTTTTTCTTTACCTGGGGGACTTTTTAACCCTTTACAGGTAAAGCAAGTAAAGAACAGCTACCAAGAGGGATTTTACAGCTAACTGGCTGGCTGGGTGTCCATCAAAGGGAGCTATCCCCCCAATTTATTTATCACAGGCGCCGACCCCTAATCCTGCCGGAGGCCACTGGCCCCAGGCACTGACCCACATCAGTGTGTTCTGACCCTCAGCCCTACTCACTGACCCGGGTGCCAGCCCTAGGCAGCAACCCTGAGTTCCAGCAGCTGCTGGTGCTGGTGCAGATCTCTGGTGCTAGCCTTGGGCTCCTGTGGTTGCTGGCTCTGGGGCAGCAGGTGCAGACCCCAAGCACAAGCCCCAACCCTGGCTGTGTGCTCCAACCCCCAGCCCTGGCCGCTGTCCCCGGGCACTGCTCCTGGATGTCGACCCAAGTTCCGGCAGGTGCTGACATGCAGGCCCCGTCACGCAGCAGCAGGCTCCGGTGGGTGCTGGCCCAGGACACTGACTCCTAGCCCTGGCTGTGCAGCAGCGGGCGCGGACCCCAAGCAGTGACCCTGTGTGCCAGCCCCTGGCCCTGGTCGCACAGCAGCAGGTGCCGGCTCTAGATGATCCCCAGCTGCATGGCACTGGGCGCCGATCCCCAGCCCTGGGCCTGCAACCGTGGGCGCCGACCCTGGGCTCCAGTGGGTGCTGGCCCAGGATGCTGACCCCCACCTCCGACCACTCAGTGGCGGGGGCCCTGCATCCATTGCCCCTGGCTCCCTCTGCTTCATCTTCCACCCCTCCATCCAGGTCTGAAATTGCCAGGACTTGCTGTGAAAAGTGATATTAACAAACATACAAATATCACTTTTTTATCATTATTTTTATCATTGACTCTGCAAAAAAACCTACTGTACATAAATAACTTACAATGATTTGGATCTCTATACACACATATTTAGTTGTTTTTCCTAAAATTAATAAAGTGTTTTAGGGGAAAGTGTCAGAGCGGCTGCCAGCAAGAGTTGGTGGCCGCACTCTGAGGCCACCAAAAAAATGTTTGAGCGAACCCCTTATGGTACTGTCTGTAGCCAATGAGAGGCCTCAGGGTGAGCAAGGGCAGCAGACTCAGGCCCTTTGGGAGCAAGGTTTCCAAAATCACAACTTGATCTCCCTTCCCTGAGAAAGCTCATTACTGCATTTCACGGCAGGTGGCACTGACTGCTGGGAAGAGCTCCATTCACCCCAGCCGGTCTGGTCACTCCACTGTCCCTGGCAGGGCTGAGCCGTTGACATCACAAAGGTGGGGAGGACAGAGGACATTGCACTGCTTGGCCAATGGGAGACACAATAACCACAGCGAAACATGGACAGGGAGAGGAATGGTTTGGGGTGCTATGGGGATGGGTGCAAATCGGTGCGTGGGGATGGAACTGACCGAAGGATCGTTTAGTCTGAAAGCATGAAAAATCTCTCTTTCTTTGATTCTTATACAGATGCCCACAGAGTAGGGTCATTTTGTGGAAATTCACAGAGCAGGTTCTTACCAATTACAAAGCAACTGTCCATCACACGCCGTCATAAAGAAACCAACATTGCAGGGCCAAATTCATCCCTGGCACACCTCTGCTGGAGTCAATACTTACACCAGGGATGAACTTGACTGAGAAAGCTTAGCCAGGAAAAATATCAGACCAGTGAGGTCTGCTGTGAAATAGTCTCCCAGGTGACACAACCAGGCTGGAGAAAACACCAGTGACTGAAGAGAAAAGACCAACCCTGCCCTAGCAGAGACATGGGCTGTATGATCTAAAAGCTCTTAATTTCTAACGCACACCTATCAAAGCCCACACTCTGCTCAGCTTCCTCAGACCGCTAGCCGCTGGACTTCGGGGCTGAGATTAGCAGGGTCAAGCACTAAGGAGTTATAATTGCAAATATTTGAATAATCAGCTGCTAAGATGGTAGTGTATGGCCGCCAGGCCCAATGCTAGCCTTAGGACAGAGAAAACTCCAACACTTGAGTATTTTGAGGCAGAGATTTTTTCCGTCCAACTAGATTTGGGAAAAAGAAATTCATGAAAATTGGAGGTCACTGCAGAGCTTGCTAATGGAAATCTCTGAGTGGCTTGGGGTTATTTTTTCTTTTCCAATTAACGTCACCTGCTCTGACTGGGGAGTTCACACCACTCACATGTTAAGTAAATTGGTGTCTGGATTTTTATGAGCTTTGGCATGAAGGAGTAGCCAGTGAACCAAGAGAAATCCGGAGCTTTGGGATCTCGGGTGCCCAGGATTTTCCAACTTGCGTCTAAACCAAAGGATTGATTGAGAGAAACCTTTGGTGAGACTCAAGAACCCTGGGCAATCATGCTGATGCAATTTGTCATGAAATATTGTTGTGTAAGTCCATTCTTCCAGAACCTCCTCCCGCTGCTGGAGTTTCATTTGGGTTATTTATGCATCGGTGATGTGTTCTGAATGCCTCGCTTACATTGATGGATATTATACTTGATGTCTTTCCTTCTGTCCCTTTGGTGGTGCGAACGTGAGAAAGGGCACTGAACTTTCGATGACTCTCTTGTATAACTAAAAAAAAAAAAGAAAGTTTTTTTTTCTCTGGGTTCAAAAGTTCAGCGCGCGTCAAGAGGCATCAGCTTCTCGGCGCCGAGGCGTGAAGGGCGGGGGGCTTTCGGGGAGGGCTTTATAGCTGACGAAAGATAATTATTCTGGGACACAAATTTGGGAATTCTCACCCTTGCCAGCCTCGCAAACCCCTGCGTTTGGAAAATGACTTGCTGTGACCTTGGCACCCCACCGCGATGGTTCACCATGCCATGAGGAGCTCGCGGCAAAAGCAGGAATCTCTCGTCATTTCATCCAGTGCATTAGCATCGCCTCAGGGTCCCCTTGGTCTGCACTTTGCTGAGGTTTGTAGAACCAAAAAACAAGGGCCTTTGTTGGGAGAAATGGGAGGAGGGCAAAGGAAGGAGAGTGAAGTGAGAAATCCCACTAATTCCAGCCTTCTCCAGGAATTCTCACAAAAAATTCAGGACCGGGACCTTCCCAAGTTCAAACCGCCTTCCACACAGACTCACACAAGGCAGCAGAAAGGCCATTAAGTCTGAAATTGAGCGTGCTGGCAACACCAGTTTACTGTGGAAAGGAGCCATCACGTCAGGTGGCCAAGAAAAGCCAAACCCACTTCTGTGCATGGAAAAAACGTTCCTCTCTAGTTAAAGAGAGTGGCTTTTTAAAGTAAATGGCTGTCTCAGAATGAAAGGCCAAGGGGCTAAATGGAGAACTGAGCCACACAACTACCCGGGCAGAGAAACACTGATGGCTTGGCTTTATTGTCATACAGCCATTCCTTAATGCTCTTATGTGTCCTCAGGGGTGAGGGCAGGAAAACAAACTCCAGCTTTCTGCAGCAGAGTTACCAGGGGCGAGGGGCATTCGTCTCCACACCAGTGTCTCTGTTTTCAGGGCGCTGCAGAGTATTTCCGACTGATGCCATCTGTTTGCCTGGGGAATGGTGCTTTGTGGCTGCTGGGGGGCACACGCTGGTCAGGAAGACACAGGGGGGACAGATGGAGACAGAGACAAAAGATAGACTTTCCTCTCTTACTCCGCCCTGGTCCCTGACTTGCCTGTGGGCAATCTTCAATCCTTCCGCCCGGGGTCGTTGAGTTCTCACCCCCAGGAGCTCCCATTCCCTGTACTTTCCTATCAACTTGAATACTCTGCCATGGTGCCTCTGTGCCACCAGGGCTTTAACATGCCTCACTTAGCTTCCCTAGGAGAGCCCCATAGAGCTCCCAGCCCACCGGGCTTGTATAATTATCCCCATTTTCTGGCTGAGTAACCTGCGGTGCAGGGAGGGTAAGTGACTTGCCCAAGGTTACACAATGAGTTGGCAGAAAAGCCAGAAATAAACCTTTGCAAGCAGCCCTGTCCCCCACCCTTCCCCACCTGGGTGTCAGCCCTGGCTAGGAACGCACCTCCCCTCTGCGCACAGGGCAGCCTGTGACCTTGCTGCTAACAAGGGAGAGGAAAGACAAAAGAGCAGAGTGCACTTCACACAGCAGGTAGCCTCTCAGGCCTGGCCTACACTAGGATGTGAGGTCGAATTTAGCAGCATTATCTCGATTTATCCCTGCACCCGTCCACATGACGAAGCCCTTTTTTCAACTTAAAGGGCTCTTAAAATCGATTTCTTTACTCCACTCCCAACAAGGGGATTAGCACTGAAATCGGCCTTGCCGGGTCAAATTTGGGGTACTGTGGATGCAATTCTACGGTATTGGCCTCCAAGAGCTATCCCAGCGTGCTCAGTTGTGACCGCTCTGGACAGCGCTCTCAACTCAGATGCACTGGCCAGGTAGACAGGAAAAGGCCCACAAACTTTTGAATTTCATTTCCTGTTTGGCAAGCGAGGCGAGCTCACCTGCACAGGTCACCATGCAGAGCTCATCATCACAGGAGATCATGCAGTCCCAAAATCGCTGAACAGCTCCAGCATGGACCGAACGGGAGGTACGGGATCTGATCCCTATATGGGGAGACGAATCCGTGCTGGTAGAACTCCTTTCAAAAAGACAAAATGCCAAAATATTTGAAAAAATCTCCAATGGCATGAAGGACAGAGGCTATAACAGGGACTCGCAGCAGTGCCGCATGAAAATTAAGGAGCTAAACGACCGCTCCGGTTCAAAGCCCCAGATGTGCCGCCTCTATGATGAGCTGCGTGCCATTCTAGGGGGTGCAGCCACCACTACCCCAACCCTGTGCTTTGACTCCTTCCAAGGAGTGGGAGGCAACATGGAAGTGGGTTTTGGGGGCGAGGAAGATGATGATGAGGAGGAGGTTGTAGGTAGCTCACAGCAAGGAGACGGAAACCGGTTTCCCCAACAGCCAGGATCTGTTTATCACCCTAGACCTGGACCCAGTACCCCCTGAACCCACCCAAGGCAGGCTCCCGGACCCTGAAGGAGGAGAAGGGACCTCTGGTGAGTGTACCTTTGTAAATATTATACATGGTTTAAAAGCAAGCATGTTTAATGATTAATTTGCCCTGGCATTCATGGCCAGTACAGCTACTGGAAAAGTCTGTTAACGTGTCTGGGAATGGAGCGGAAATCCTCCAGGGACATCTCCATAAAGCTCTCCTGGATGTACTCCCAAAGCCTTTGCAAAAGGTTTCTGGGGAGGGCAGCCTTATTCCATCCTCCATGGTAGGACACTTTACCACGCCAGGCCAGTAGCACGTAGTCGGGAATCATTGCAGAACAAAGCATTGCAGCGTATGGTCCTTGCATTCAAGCAACATCCGTTCTTTATCTCTCTGTGTTACCTTCAGGAGAGTGATATCATTCATGGTCACCTGGTTGAAATAGGGTGGTTTTAGTAAGCGGACATTCAGAGGTGCCCGTTCCTGCTGGGCTGTTTGCCTGTGGCTGAACAGAAATCTTCCCCGCTGTTAGCCACGCGGTGGGAGGAAGGGTGAAGTGATCATCCCAGAGAATTGGGGGGGGGGGGGTAGTTGGGTTTCTGCTGCACATGAACCCAGAAACCGCAGCCTCTCCTTTTAAATTGCCAACCCATTTTTAATGGCCAACCCAACAGCTACTTCGTATGGGAAATGAGGGCGCTGCTGTTTGAAACCATTCCCACATGTTATGAAGGGGATAATAACATGTAATAACAATGGGAATATTGGTTTCATTGAGGTCTGAGCGAGTCAGTAAACTGCGCCAGTGTCTCTTTAAACGTCCAAATGCACACTCTACCACCATTCTGCACTTGCTCAGCCTATAGTTGAACAGCTCCTGACTACTGTCCAGGGTGCCTGTGTATGGCTTCATGAGCCAGGGCATTAAGGGGTAGGCTGAGTCCCCAAGGATAACTATAGGCATTTCAACATCCCCAACAGTTATTTTCTGGTCTGGAAAGTAAGTCCCTTGCTGCAGCTGTTGAAACAGACCAGAGTTCCTGAAGATGCGAGCGTCATGTACCTTTCCCGGCCATCCCAGGTTGATGTTGGTGAAACGTCCCTTGTGATCCACCAGTGCTTGCAGCACCATTGAAAAGTACCTCTTTCGGTTTATGTACTCGCTGCCTTGGTGCTCCAGTGCCAAGATAGGGATATGGATTCCATCTATCACCCCACCACAATCCCATTGCAGCAAAGCCATCCACTATGACCTGCACATTTTCCAGAGTCACTACCCTTGATATCAGCAACTCAGTGATAGTGTCATAAATATAAAGGGAAGGGCAACCACCTTTCTGTATACAGTGCTATAAAATCCCTCCTGGCCAGAGGCAAAACCCTTTCACCTATAAAGGGTTAAGAAGCTAAGGTAACCTAGCTGGCACCTGACCCAAAATGACCAATGAGAGGACAAGACACTTTCAAATCTGGGGGTGGGGGGGACAAAGGGTTGGTCTGTCTGTGTGATGCTTTTGCCGGGAACAGATCAGGAATGCAGACTTACAACTCCTGTTAAATTAGAAAGTAAACTAGCTAGAAATGCGTTAGATTTCCTTTTGTTTAATGGTTGGTAAAATAAGCTGTGCTGGATGGAATGTATATTCCTGTTTTTGTGTCTTTTTGTAACTTAAGGTTTTGCCTAGAGGGATTCTCTATGTTTTGAATCTGATTACCCTGTCAGGTATTTACCATCATGATTTTACAGAGGTGATGCTTTTACCTTTTCTTTAATTAAAATTCTTCTTTTAAGAACCTGATTGATTTTTCATTGTTCTTAAGATCCAAGGGTTTGGGTCTGTGTTCACCTGTACAAATTGGTGAGGATTCTTATGAAGTCTTCCCCAGGAAAGGGGGTGTAGGGCTTGGGGGGATATTTTGGGGGAAGACATCTCCAAGTGGGCTCTTTCCCTGTTCTTTGTTTAAAACGCTTGGTGGTGGCAGCATACGGTTCAAGGACAACGCAAAGTTTGTACCTTGGGGAAGTTTTTAACCTAAGCTGGTAAGAATAAGCTTAGGAGGTCTTTCATGCAGGTCCCCACACCTGTACCCTAGAGTTCAGAGTGGGGAAGGAACCTTGACAGATAGCATTGGCTACTTGCATCACAGCAGCCCCCACAGTAGATTTGCCCACTCCAAATTGATTCCCGACTGACCGGTAGCCGTCTGGCATTGCAAGCTTCCACAGGGCTGTCACCACTCGCTTCTCAACTGTGAGGGCTGCTCTCATCTTGGTATTCTTGTGCTTCAGGGCAGGGGAAAGCAAGTCACAAAGTTCCATAAAAGTGCCCTTACGCATGTGAAAGTTTTGCAGCCACTGGGAATCATCCCAGACCTGCAACAGTATACAGTCCCACCACTCTGTGCTTGTTTCCCGGGCCCAGAATCAGCGTTCCACACCATGAACCTGCCCAACTGACACCATGATGTGCACATTGCAGGGACCTGTACTTTGTGAGAAGTCTATGTCCATCTCCTCTTCACTCTTGTCACCACGCTGCAGTTGCTTCCTCCTCGCCTGGTTTCGCTTTTCTTGCAGGTTATGGTTCTGCATATCCTTCTGGATAACGTGTGCGGTGTTTATAGTGCTCCTAATTGCCGCGCTGATCTGAGCAGGCTCCATGTTCCCAGTGCTATGGCGTCTGCGCTGAAAAAAGGCGTGAAACGATTGTCTGCTGTTGCTCTGACGGAGGGAGGGGCAACTGACAACATGGCTTACAGGGTTGGCTTACAGGGAATTAAAATCAACAAAGGGGATGGCTTTGCATCAAGGAGAAACAGAATGGCCCCCTCAAGGATAGAACTCAAAACCCTGGGTTTAGCAGGCCATTGATTTCACAGAGGGAGGGAGAAGAAAATGAATGCAAAACAAATCTGGTCTATTTCTTGTTTTGATCTACTTCATCTATCTTTATACACCTTGCTGGCAGCAGACGGTGCAGTACGACTGCCAGCAGGACTGAATCGCCATGAGATGAAACTTAAAAGGGTAATGACCTGGCTGAGTCACTCCCATGTTTGCCCAGGTGCCCTTGATTGATCTCACCGAGATTGTCTAAAAGAGCACCCTGGAGTACGTCAACGATGGCTACCAGTCATACTGCACTGTCTGGTGACTTCTGGGTACTCTTCTGGCTCTGTCAATCTGTTTCTTCACTTCAGCAGGTGGGTATTGTAGTTGTAAGAATGCTTGATAGAGATCATGTAGGTGTTTGTCTCTGTCTGAGGGGTTGGAGCAAACGCGGTTGTATGGTAGAGCTTGCTGAAGACAATGGATCATGTGGTGTGGTCTGGATGAAAGCTGGAGGCATGTAGGCTAGGAATAGCGGTCAGTAGGTTTCTGGTATAGTGTGGTGTTTATGTGACCATCGCTTATCAGCACTGTAGTGTCCAGGAAGTGGATCTCTTGTGTGGACTGGTCCAGTCTGAGGTTGATGGTGGGATGGAAATTGTTGAAATCATGGTGGAATTCCTCAAGGAATTTCTATGGAAAAGAAGCCCTTGAGGAATTTTTTTTTTCCTCTCCTGCTAGTAATAGCTCACCTTGACTGATCACTCTTGTTATAGTGTGTATGGTAACACCCATTGTTTCATGTTCTCTGTGTGTATATATATCTTCCTACTGTATTTTCCACTGCATGCATCCGATGAAGTGGGTTTTAGCCCACGAAAGCTTATGCTCAGATAAATTGGTTAGTCTCTAAGGTGCCACAAGTCCTCCTGTTCTTTTTGCGGATACAGACTAACACGGCTGCTACTCTGAAACCAGTTCTAATGTAATCAATACTTTCTCTACTTATAGCTCAGCCAAATCTTTGTTTCAACACATATGGCCTCACACGCTTTGGCCTACAGGTGATGAAAATGTTTGAATATTCAAAATTTTAACAATTATTTTTTTTGGCAAAAAGTTTTCCATTTTTGACCAGCTTTGGGAGTGAATAACATTTTTTCAAAATAAAAATATCAGCTAATATCATTGGTAAACCTTTTATTCTTCTGCATTTTTGACCAGCTCTCTTTTGACCTTCGTATTTCCAAGGTAGCAGCGGACCAGTGCTGTAATCCACACCTGATGTACTTGTCCTTGCCTTGTACCTGCTCCTGGTCCAAATTGAGGCCTGTCTTTCAATGAGCACCACGCGGGCTGGACTCTTTTCACTGTGAGCAGCTGATTGACTTCAATATAGGGGGTCTGCCCTGTGGAACAACTTACAGGACCATATATTCATGGCGTTCATGATGTTCCTTTCTGTCCTTGATCCCTGAGGCTAACCTCCTGCATAGCCCAGGCCAGAAAGGGTCATCCAATGATCCCTGCATCCTGTCCATAACTTTTAGTAGAGCTCAGGCAGATCTTTTAGAAGCAGACATCCAATCTTGGAGGTTCTCCATTTTATTTGTTCTTTCAGGACTGGCACCTTAGAGCACACATACAGTGTTGCCAACTTCCTCAATTTTATGGTGAGTCTTGTGATTTCTGGTGTATTTCATAGAGCCCAGCACCTGGAGTCAAGTGACTGGAGGAGACTTAAACCAAGTCAGTTTCTGGCCTTGGTGGCTGCAAAGAAAATCTGGAAACATGAAGCTAGTGCAGCCTGACGAATCAGAAACCAGACGGCAAACCACTTTATTCAGTTGAGCTTAAACCCCTTCTCTAGCAACATAAACTAAAAAAATGCCTCTCTCATACTTCAATAAGTGTCCACACAGGAGTTATACTGGTATAACTAGATTGGTTTAAATTCACACCTAGGCTTATACCAGTCTAACATTCCCACGTAGACAAGCGCTTCGTGTAGGAACCTACAGCCTGATAACACAGCTGCATGTAGCCACTTCATAACCCCCCCAAGGCTGCTTCCTCTCTATACCCCACTTCAGGCAAAAGACAACCAGTCCCTCACCCAGCAGCCCCCACCTGGAGTGGGGGGAAAGAGCATGGAACCATTAGATTTGAGGGGAACAGGAAGTCTGGAAGATTGCTTTACTGAGGGGTTGTCTCCTGTGTCACCAAGTGAGGGAGAAGGTTCCTCAGGAAGTCCCCTATTAAAATCTGGGCAGAACATCCCTGGACAGATGGAAACAAGCAGCCTCAGAGATCCCCAGCATGTTTGGGGGATAATTACTGAGCTATTGGCCACTGTGCTTAGACCCCAGCAGAGCAGCCAGGTCCCCACTGACACTGAGGCTAGAAAAGTCACTCTCAGCTCTGGGTGATCTGCTGCAGATCTTGACAAACAATCGTGCTCATCTTTCCAAGCTGCTATCTGAAATGTTCTTGGCTGGAACGTTAATGTGTTTCAAGGGGCATGAGCACCAATGAAAGAGCTGGAGCATCAGTTGTCACGAGGATGAACACAACAGCTGACAGCAGATCCTTCTGATCTGGGTTGGGATCTGTGGGCTAAGATCCCTGGCTCCGGTGGGCAAGTCAGCAGCTCAGTGCAGTTATTGTGGTTTGTTATGCTGGGGGCCAGCTTTCGTCTCTGGTCATTTTTTCCCTCTTGGTTAGTGCTCCGTGACTGATGGGGATCTCAGTAGAACACAAATTGATTTGCTTGGCTTTCATGGTTGCCTCTGGACTGTAATTACTCAGGCAGGAAAAATTAATTAGTCCAGTGTGGGCTGACTGCTGCCCTCTAAGCAGTGCTGAATCTTAATTGGAGCGCTCCAGAGAAAGGCACTGATTCACACCACGGTACTGAGGGGCACAGGTTTTTTCCGGGGGCAACAGTTGGTGGGGGCTGAAGGTCACCATGAGCAAAGTGTCAGCTCTGACATTGCCAGCATCATCTTCACACCCTGTTTAGCCATGAGAATGAGCCCATCGAAACCTGCCTGTCCCTCTCTGAGATGACAGTGTAACGCTACACAGGCTCTCTATTTCTGTGCTTAAGGGAATATGCCGAACAGTAGGGAGAGGAAATTCTCCCCAAGATATTGGGTAATTGATTACTGACTATTCCTTTTCTGGTGTCTATAGTGCTAACTGCCACAGCTGTATAAATATATCTATGACACGTAGATATTACAGTGACGGGCGCTATAGAAACCCTAAGGTGGATGGAATTGAACAGCATAGGCCCTCGGTCGTTAATGCCCTCCTGCAGATTCCCAGGGGTCACTGAGCAGGGTGATACAGGGATTGGTGGCTGTGCATTCACTTGAGACAGCTGGGAAGCTGCCAAAGAGTAGGGACACTGGATGACAGAGTGGGGTCCCAGCTGAACTCCTGGGCATTCTCAGTGACCCACTCTGGAGTCTAGATCAATTACTTCATCTTCTATCATGTCTCTGATGGTTTATAAAGCAGCTTAGAGGGTGGAGGGAAGGCACAGCCAAGCTCTGCAATGCATTGGTTAGCCTCTGACCATGTACAGTCAGGAGAGCGGGTGAGAACAATCATCTCATGCATCCTCTTCTCCCCTCCCAGAAGGCTCCCCAAGTTAGATTACCCCAGGGCAATTAAACCTCCATTTGAACAGGAAATTGCTCAGGGAGCCTCCAGGTCCTCCTACTCTGCTCTGACCCTTATGATGTGGATTCATTCCTGCCTTGAAG
Organism: Chelonia mydas; assembly: GCF_015237465.2. NCBI lineage: Eukaryota > Metazoa > Chordata > Testudines > Cheloniidae > Chelonia > Chelonia mydas. The sequence goes on from NC_051258.2 coordinate 4,974,972, forward strand.
CCTCCTGATGCCACACTGGGATGGAGATGCTTGTGGTTTCTTTGCTTTATAGCCCTGTAAATGTCAGGCCTGTTCCTCTGTAGCTGCTGTTACTGGTTTGGTTGCTCACGCTGTGTTCCTGACTCATCCTCTGCCTTGCTCCTTCATCTTTGTCCATTCTATAGAAAGGTCCCCTGAGCCTTGGACAGCCAGCTTGGTGCACTGGTGTTCAGCTCACACCACTAACATGGACAGTCCATGCTGGTCTGAATAGTTTGGGTTATTTCATAGGCTAGGACCGTGCCCCCTTCCCAACGCCCCTATCCTTTTCATCCTGTTACGTGGGTCACTCACTCATGCTTCTTCTACAGCTGATCAGAATTCTTCAAATAAAAGAGTGGGGGGGGAGGGGGGTTTGCCGAAGAATGGTCTTTTGTCAAAAATGAAACTGTTTCATGAAAAACATTGTTGATAATATTGACATCTTCTGTTTTCCAGAATTTTTTTATATTTTAAGTCAATATTTTAATCAAAATTTTATTGATGTTTATCAAATTTATTTTCAAAATCATTGATTTGTTTTCTTTACATAAGACAGTTGTCAGTAAGAAAATGCAGTTTTCAGGGAACTGAACAATTTATAAGGATTTTTAAAAAATTTTTGATTAATATTTCAATAAAACTTGTTATAAAATATTGTAAAATACAGACAGTGGTTCCATTTTGAACCTCGTGAAATGGAAACCATTTCAACCTTTTGAATTTTTTTGCGGAACCATTTCCCCAGTTTTCAGCTAGCTCTATTCTTCTTTAAACTTAAAACCATCTCCTGTTTTCGGGGCTTAACTGCACCTGTGTAGAGGGCCCTCCAGATTGATCACAGAGAGTTCCTAGCATACATCTGGGCCCTAGTTCTGTTGCTTTCAGATATTTGCAGACTGCTTTGGGACATTAAAGGTAGTTCAAGACCAGAATGTTTTTCATACAATCCCTTTGTTTCAGGAGCTGATTATTTCACCATGAACTGTTCTCCCCAGTTTGAATTTTGTCTCATTACTATAATTACTTATTGTTTGGTATCAGGGACTCCAGAGTTAAGGTTGCAGCTGAGGGGTTTTTTTTTTTTGTAAACCAGATCTGGCACATATCCCACCCCACCCGATCTGAATTCCACAGGCAATGAAATGTTGGCCTCAATTTGGGGGTTTGGATCTATATTTTAGGAAGAATTGTTCTGCCAAATGTGAAGTAGATTGGATGAAGAATCCTTTAATTCAATTATGACAGCCTAAAAAAAGAATTCTGTGCAGGCGTCAAAAAGTCTTCTAAATATTTTTTGCTGCTATGTAGTAAAAACAAAACTGTTACACATCACCCAGTTATGCAGTGTCTCTGCCCCCTTCCCCCTGTGACTGGATAACAAGATACAGTAGAACCTCAGAGTTACAAACCCGTCAACCACACAGCTCATTTGGAACCGGAAGTATGCAGTCAGGCAGCAGCAGGGACCAAAAAGGAAAATGCAGACCAGTCCTGTGTTAAACGTAAATGATTAAAAAAATAAAGGGAAAGCAGCAGATTTCTTCTGCATAGTAAAGTGTCAAAGCTGTATTAAGGCAATATTCAGTTGTAAACTTTGGAAAGAACAACCCTAATGTTTTGTTCAGAGTTACGAACATTTCAGAGTTACGAACAACCTCCATTCCCAAAGTGTTCATAACTCTGAGGTTCTACTGTATTAGTAGGTACGATAAAGGTGTCTAAGTCGCTGTTTTAGAACATAAGAATGGCCATAGTGGATCAAACCATCCACCCCAGTATCCTGTCTTCTGACAGTGGCCAGTGCCAGATGTTTCAGAGGGAATTAACAGAACAGGGCAATTATTGACTGATCTACCCAGTTGTCCAGTCCCAAATTCCAGCAGTCAGAGGTTTAGGGACACACAGAGCATGGGGTTGCACGTCTGACCATCTTGGCTAACAGCCATTGAAGGACCTATGCTCCATGAGATTATCTAATTCTTTTTTGAACCCAGTTTTACTTTTGGCCTTCAAACATCCCTGGCAATGAGTTACAAAGGTTGATTGTGTGTTGTGTGAAGAAGTACTTCCTTATGTTTGTTTTAACCCTGCTGCCTATTGATTTCATTGGGTGACCCTGGTACTCGTGTTATGTGAAGGTGTAAATAACACTTGGTTATTTATTTTCTCCACACCAGTCATGATTTTATAGACCTCCATCATATCCCCCCTTAGTTGTCTCTTTTCTAAGCTGAACAGACCAAATCTTTTTCATCTCTCCTCATATGGAAGCTGTTCCATATCCCTAATCATTTTAGTTGCCCTTCTCTGTACCTTTTCCAATTCTAATATATCTTTTTTGAGATGGGGTGACCAGAACTGCACGCAGTGTACAAGGTTTGGTTGCACCACGGATTTATAGAGTGGCATTATGGTATTTTATGTCTTATTATCTATCCATTTTTTAATGGTTCCTAACATTTTGTTTGCTTTTTTGACATTTTGAGGTTTTTTTGTTGTAATATTGCGACTTTTAGGTCTGTAATCGAGTGACCAGGGAGATTGAAGTGTTCTCCGACTGGTGAGATTACAGACCTAAAAGTCACAATATTACAACAAAAAAACTTCAAAAACAGACTCCAACAAGAGACTGCTGAATTGGAATTAATTTGCAAACTGGACACCATTAAATTAGGCTTGAATAGAGACTGGGAGTGGATGTGTCATTACACAAAGTAGAACTATTTCCCCATGTTTATTCTCTCTCCCCCCCCCCCCCACTGTTCCTCACACGTTATTTTCAACTGCTGGAAATGGCCCATCTTGATTATCACTAGAAAAGGTTTTTTTGTTTTTTTTCTCTCCTGCTGGTAATAGCTCACCTTAACTGATCACTCTCGTTATAGTGTGTATGGTAACACCCATTGTTTCATGTTCTCTGTGTGTATATATATCTTCCTACTGTATTTTCCACTGCATGCATCCGATGAAGTGCGTTTTAGCCCACAAAAGCTTATGCCCAAATAAATGTGTTAGTCTCTAAGGTGCCACAAGTACTCCTGTTCTTTTTGCGGATACAGACTAACACAGCTGCTACTCTGAAACCTGTCATTATGTACGTTTTTGCAGTTAAAGTTCCTTAGATACCTGTGGGCATGTGCACTGCTGCCTCCCTCTGAGCTCCTGGGTGCCTATCTGCTGCCTAAGCCCCGGAGTGATCCACAACCAGAGGAAGACAGGCCATCAGCAACCTAAGTCACACGCAGGGCCCAGTCCTATAGGCATGCTTAGAGGCTACCTAACTCCACACATAACAACTAGCAGATGGGCTTCCTTATACCCTGTAGCCTAGTGGTGTGGGCACTCATCTGTGTGTGGGAGACCCCAGTTCAAGTCCCCACTCTGCCTGATGGGGAGAAGGGATCTGAACAGAGTTCTGCCACTGTTCAGGCCAGGGCCTAACCACTGGGCTCTAAGATACTGTGATATAAAGCTCTCTCAATGTCTTCTGTTGAAGTTGTTCCACTTTAATGAAATAATGTAATATTTTTATTAGGAGGGATAGCTCAGTGGTTTGACATTAGCCTGCTAAACCCAGGGTTGTGAGTTCAATCCTTGAGGGGGCTATTTAGGGATCTGGGGCAAAAATTGGGGATTGGTCCTGCTTTGAGCAGGGGGTTGGACTAGATGACCTTCTGAGGTCCCTTCCAACCCTGATATTCTATGATAATTGGGCCAGTGAAAACATGAGATTGACTCTTTACCCAGAGATTAGGGCACTCAGTGCTCTCCCACGTCCCAACTGAGTGCCCTAACCTTTAAAGGCTGTAAGGGAGGTCTCCCTCCCCTCCCTGCCCCAGGCTGGTTTGTGTGGAGCTAGACAGCCTCTGAGCACACCTACCGGAGTGGGTCCTGCACACATGTTAGGCAGAGGAGCGCCTATCTTCTGTCAGTTCATGGATCGCTAGCAGAGATTGGGTATTAATGTGCTTATAGAATTATTTATCCACTTCCTCTTCCTCGTTTGCTGGTCTATAATAGACACCACCATACCATCGCTACTGTTTTTTCCCTTTTTGTCACCCAGAGACTCTCCGTAGGTCTGTGGCTCACTTCATCTTGGACCTTGGAGAAACTGTATACATCCTTGACGTGCAGTGCAACACTGCCTCCTTTTTCCCCCTACCTATCCTTTTGGAACAAGCGATACCCCTCAGTGCTTGTACTCCAGTCATGGGAGTTGTCCCACCAAGTCTCTGTAATGTCAATTAATAATTTTCTTCATATACCATGACGGCCAGTTCATCCTGCTTGTTCCTCATACTCCCTGCATTTGTATATAATCAAAGATATTTTGCAGACTGCCCTGTTGCTTTTCTTCTTGCCTTTCTAATTCAGTTGTGATTACTAGTTCCTTCTCCAGAAATCAGCCTTGTCCTCATTACTTGAGCCTAGATGTGCATTGGCTGGATTTTTGTCTTCATGTCCCATAGGACCTAGTTTAAAGATCTCCTTATCAGGTTAGCCAGACAATGTCCAAAGATGCTCTTCCTAGTATTTGACAGATGAAGCCCATCCCAGCACAGCAATCCTCTTTCCTGGAACATGAGTTTGTTGTCGAAGTAGCCAAAGCCATCTCGCTGACACCACCTACATAGCCACTTGTTTACTTCCACGATTCGACGGTCCCTTCCGGGGCCTTTTCCTTCAACAGGGAGGATGGATGAGGCCATCACTTGCACCCCAACTATTTTATCCTTCTTCCCTGAGCCAAATAGTCTGCAGTGATCTGCTCAAGGTCATTCTTGGCAGTATCATTGCTGCCCCCGTGGTCCAAGTGCTTGATGAGTCTCAGCAGACTCTCGGTCACATCCTGAATTCTAGCTCCAGTCAAACAGCACACCTCTCTGGATTCCTGGTCTGAACAGAAGATGGAAGACTCCGTTCCTCTTAGGAGGGAATCTCTGACTACCACCAGCCTTCTTCTCCTCTTGGGAGTGGTGGTCGTGGAACCCCCATCCCTAGGACAATATGTCCCAGGCCTTTGGTCGACAGGTCTCCTTCTGATCCCTTCCCTCAGATGACTCTTCCAAGGCATTCTCAGCAGTAGTACCTGTGCTGAGAGCCTGAAAGTAATTGCTTATCTCTATCTGCATTGTGGGTATATTGGTTCTCCTCCTCCTTCTTCTGGAGGACACACGCTGCCAACTTTCTTCCTTGTTCTTCGGTCCCCCCTGCACCGCCCATTCTTCGGCATGCTGTGCCCACAGTACCAAATCTTGATTTCTATCCAGGAAGTCTTCATTTTCCCTGCTGCAATGCAGGGTCAATACTTCAGTCTCTGGTTCTTTAACCTTTTCTTCCAGCATGGAAACCAGCTTGCATTTCATACAAAGTCACTCCTATCCTCCTGGAGAAAGACAAACATGGTACATCCTGTGTGGGTCACAACAGCTGATTCCTCACTATCCATATTTTCTCTCTTGTAATGTAATGTATCAAGAGCCTCTTCAGATGATGTATTTATTGCTCACAGAAGCCTGAAAGGCAAAAACTCTGTGGACTCTCCCCCCTAAGCAAATTCCCAGGCAAACACCCTCTGTTTGCTCTCACTAGGGTGGCAACTGGCTGCCTTTTTGTAAGTATCCTTTTTTAGATGTATCCACTTATCTCACAGGAGCGTTGTGAGGATCTATCAGTTAGTGTCTGCACAATACTTTGAACAGGTAGACTACTGTAAAACAATCAGGCTCGACATGTCTTAAGCTGAGTGCCCAATCCTTGAGACACCCCAAATCAGTGGAGACTTTTACAAATGTTGATTTTAATCTTCCTGTGCCGATTTTCCTGTCTGTGAAAACCCTCCCCACCGCCCCGGGGTCTCACACAGACAAACTCATTAATGTCTGTGAGATTCTCAGATACCACTGTGATGAGTACCATCGAATAGCCCAGGAGGAAATGAACAATTCCATATTCAGGGCAGGGTTTGCATGGTGAGCAGTAAACAAGACCGGGGGCCACATGCTGAACAATGAGAGTAAAAGGTAATATTGAGCAGCTGCTTTATTCCCCAAAACACCATCTCTCCTGTGCACTGAATGAGGAGGGATTCTGTGGAAACAGTAATACGGGATCAGGAATTAAAGACGGTCAGAATGCGTACGCACAAGGAGACTGAATTAAGCTTGCATGGGCGACCTTAATGCTGCCATTTGCTAATTTTTGAGGGCTTGACTTTGCAACACCAATATTTTTAACTTCATTTTTGTATGTAATAAATAAATATATGAAATAACGCTGACTCTCTGGGGCAGCCCTCTCCTCACCTCTCTCCACTCTGAGGAGCAGAGTTTCATCACAGTTCTTCGTTTCCTATCTCTTAATGAAATCAGTTCTTAATCCAGCAGGCCTTCCTCTTTATGCTGCAGCTATTTATTTTCCTTAATAGTCTTTTATGAGGACCCTTATCAACAGTTTTTCAAAAATCCAAGTAAATTACATCCACTTCGGTCACCTTTATCCACAGTTTTATTAACTTTTTCAGGTCAGCAAGGCACAAGTTTCCCTTTCAGAAGCTGTGCCAGTTTGACCCAGTCAGGTTACACTGCATTTATCTAAGTGTAAGCAGAGTCAGGATGGGCTCCACCCTGACATCTGGTGGTGAGGTGTGGCAAGTAGTGGAAAAGAACTTCAGGGGCTGATCTCAATTTGCATAGGCACACCCACCCCGCCTAGAATGAGGCCATAACTGCCCAAATGGTCACTTTGGCTGTTGTGGGATCCCCAGTGTCTTTGTTATTGGGGCAGGAAGAGTAAATTGTTATTACCCTGATTATGGGAACTGTGCTTGGAACTGTACTTGGCCTTTTGTTATGATGGAGGGACTCACCATCAACTGAGTAGCACTCGCTAGGCAAGGGACATGGGTTCCAAAACTCTGTGAATTGAGAGAGACTTGAGACAGGTATTAGTACCTGGTGGTGTGGGCCCCTTTGTGAGGGCCTGAAGCACCGATTGCACCTCTGTCTCTCTCCACTGTGGAATGTCAGAGCTAATTTTGGGTCTATTAAGAGTCTTGCTGCAGGCGCTGTGCTGCATTCACTTTGGCCTTATGGTGCACCAGCACTAAGGCCCCCACTACTATGAGCTGAAATCACTGAGAGCTGAAATCACTAAGAGCTGAAATCACTAAGAGCACTGTGTCAAGTAGTGGGGAGCCAGAAGATCTAGAGTGCAGTGGTGCTGTTCGTGAGACAGCGGCGTGTTCGTGAGACGGTGAGCTGAGCAGAGCCGTTCGTGAGACGGCGAGCGGAGCTGAGCGGAGCCGTTCGTGAGACGGCGAGCGGAGCTGAGCGGAGCCGTTCGTGAGACGGCGAGCGGGGCTGAGCGGAGCCGTTCGTGAGACGGCGAGCTGTGCAGAGCGGAGCTGTTCGTGAGACGGCGAGCTGAGCTGAGCGGAGCTGTTCGTGAGACGGCGAGCTGAGCTGAGCGGAGCTGTTCGTGAGACGGCGAGCTGAGCTGAGCGGAGCTGTTCGTGAGACGGCGAGCGGAGCTGAGCGGAGCCGTTCGTGAGACGGCGAGCTGTGCAGAGCGGAGCTGTTCGTGAGACGGCGAGCTGAGCTGAGCTGAGCGGAGCTGTTCGTGAGACGGCGAGCTGTGCAGAGCGGAGCCGGTCGTGGTGGAGCAGAGCCGTTCGTGAGACAGCGTAGCAGAGCAGAGCCCTGTGGGGCAGTCAGCTTCAGGACACGTAAGGTACCCCTTACCTCTTTCCCCCACACACAGGCATATCTTAGCCAGACTGGGGAGTAACACTCTGCAGATGAACTTTTGAACTCTGGGGCTGGACTTTTTGGATTTTGGGTGATTTGAGGATTGCTGGACTCAAGAGACGTTTGGGTTCTGGGACTCAAGAACCTGAGGGAAAGGATGTGGCCCAATTTTCTGGGGTGGGTCTTTGCTCATGGTTTGGTTAATGAACACTAGTTGTGGTGTTTCCCCAATTTAACGCTGATGTCGTTTACCTCATGTTATTAAAGATTCTCTACTACACCGAGACTCTGTGCTTGCGAGAGGGGAAGTATTGCCTCATTGAGGCGCCCAGGGGGTGTGTAAGATTTTCCCAGGTCACTGGGTGGGGGCTCGAGCCAGTTTTGTATTTACTTTGATGAGAGGGAACCCCTGTGTACTGAACCCGGCCCTTGCTGCTATCAACTTGGCCTGGCAGAAGGGTTACATAAGAACTATATTGTTTTGTTCTTAATTAGCCAGTTTCCTGAATTCTCTCTTAGACATTGGGTGAGAAACTTTCTAATCTCCTGGAACAGTTGCTGTTATTAAGGATAAAGGGCCTGATCCAAAGGCCACTGAAGTCAATGGACAGACTCAAAAATATTTCTTATGTTCCTCAATATCTCTGCCATTTTATGTCTTTCTTTCCTTTAGAACCTTTGGAGAAATCCTCTCCAACCCTGTGTTTCTTGAGTTATTCAAGTTACTCCATAGCTTTGCTCTTAAAGACTTCTACTAGTCTGAAGGTCACACTCTTCTTTCCTATAAAAAGCAGTTTTAGAGCAAAGATTTCCCCATCCCTATATATAGTAATAATAAGTATGTGGGATATTAATTGAACTTGTTTGCTTATCTCACCATTCTCTTTCCTTGCACTTTCTCCTAAGGTCGTGTGTTCACAAGAGTCTTCCTGCTTCCAAAGTCTGATTAGCTTTTGCATTCTTCTTTTTGGCGTCTCTGGACATCTATGCTTTGTATTCTCTCTCTGTCCTCCTTATCTCCCGTTTGCAGCTTAGCAGTTATAGCTATCTTCATATTCATTCTCTCAGTGACTTTTTTATCACATTTAGTCAGCCTGTAGGACTAAATTTTTAAAGGAAGCTTGAAGTCCATACCCATATGACAAGCAGCATGCTATTTGATTTGGGGCTTCCTAGTCCTTAAGTTTTTTGTTCTGTTTGGAGTTGGTGCAGATAATTCTACCTGGAGAGGATACGGGACTGATGAAGTGAATGGATGAGGAGTTTGAGCTACTGAGTTGATGACACCCATATGACCCCCTCTCTGTATTGGGGGAAAGCTCTGAGCATGGCAGAAGTCACGGCTAGCTCAAGTTGATCTGGGGACCACTGCACAACTATTCAGTGGGAGTCCCCTGCTCCAGGACCCATGAGTCCATGTGTAACTTTCTCTTAGCCATCCCAAACTCCTAGGTGATGCCAGCTGGGATTTCAGTCCCACAGGGACAGATGGAAAAAAGTAACATGATCAGAACTGGCATCTGTTTGTGAAGACGTGGGGTCACTCGAGCACTGGCCATTTCCTGTGCCCTTGCAGTAGAGCAAAAGTGTACAGCTCTTCTGGGGTATGGACCAACAGGTTTCAGGAAGGATTTCACAGCTGACTTCCCTAAGCTGGTGTCAGTGCTGCTGTTAGAGTTGTGACGGATTATTGTTCTTGGGCATTTTAATATGAATGAGGATTTAGAGTGGATTGGTCAGAAGGCCGAGAGCTTTGAAAATGTCCATATGCACAGTTTCACCTTTGAGTCTGGTTTGATGTTTCAGATATTTGGGTCATTCCTGTGGGATGGGCTGACCATCACAGCATTGTTGTAAATACAGGGCTATCCCACACCCATCTCACAGCCAGAGTCGGGTTACTCCTTGAGGCTTATGAATGTGATGGATCTCTGTAGTCTGCTCACTGGTGCTGAGGCATACCGTCCAACCTCCAGCTTGGTGTTGACCACATCTCTGACAGCTATCACTAGGTGTTATAAAAGGCTTTCAAGTTCTGGGTTTCTTGCTGTAACTTGGTCATCTTTGGTAACTGCAGGCCACTGCGGTCTAATGGTGATCTTTGAAATTGCTGAGCATAGACTGGAGAGGAGCTGGCTGGGCATTGGATCTTCTTTTGTGCCAAGAGCTGATGCAGACACACAGGAGAGCTTTGACTGAAGCCAGAAATTTTATCTGTCATGAGTCAGACATACCACAAGCAGTGAGTAATCCGATTGCTTCAGACTGACTCCCTCAGCTAGCAGTTCACTCAGCTGATCACTGTGGCAGCATTTAAAACGTTCTTTGTGGATAAGCCAAGTCAGTGATGGCTGGTCCCCTTCTGATTGTGAGAGTAGGGCTCTCCTGGCAGATTGATATCCACTGGGTTCTTCTGATTTGGTCTCAGGTGAGGCTGTTTATGGTCTCCTGGGTCCCCAGAGACTCCCCACTTGTGGCTGTGACCCCAGCTTATAGCAAGTAGTGTGACTGTGATGGAATTAATGGTAAGCATTGTCAATGCATCACATAGTGTGGGGGGGGACAGTGGGGAGTGCTGATCACGCATACATGTAGCCATTCATTCCAGTTCAGTAAACCATCTCTTGAAGCTGCAGCCTTTGCCATTTAACATGCAGACTCAAGCCACCCCTTTGTTCGGGAAAGTGATGGAGAGCAAGGTGACAACACCAAAGCCCTGGTTTGGTCTGCCCTGCAGGGTATGATGCATCACAGTAGTCTGTCAGGAATCTCCAAAGAACTAGAGACCTAGCACGTAATTGTTACAAACATGACTGCCCCTCCCCCAATATTCTACAGCCCCAAAAAGGGGTCACTGACCTACAAGACAGTGAGCTGTGAGTTCTAGTCCATTCTTCAAAAGGTGACCTGCCATCTTTGTTATTTACCATTCCCCAATTTTGTATCATCTGCAAACTTTATCAGGGATGATTTTATGTTTTCTTCCAGGTCATTGTTAAAACAATTCAATAGTGTAGGACCAAGAACTGATCTCTATGGGATCCCACTGGAAACACACCCACGCGATGATGATTCCTCATTTGCAGTTACACTGAGATCTATCAGTTAGCTAGCTTTTAATCCATTTAATGTGTGCTGTGTTAATTTTATAGTATTTTAGTTTTTTAATCAAAATGACATGCAGTACCAAGTGAAATGCCTTACAGAAGTCTAAGTATATTATATTGACCCTATTACCTTATCAATCAAGCTTGTAATCTCATCAAAAAAGATACCGAGTTAGACAGGATCCATTCTCCATAAACCCCTAAACCATGTTACTTTGCATTAATTACATTACCCTCCTAAACCCCAGTCATCTCATTTACTAACCTTATTAAAAATTGCCACTACATTCATTTTCTTTCAGTCTTCTTCATTTCAGTCTTTCAGTTCTCCAAGATTTATTGAAAATCAACATTAATGGTCCTGTGAGTTCCTCAACCAGCTCTTTTAAAACTCTTTGCATGCAAGTTATATGGACCTGCTGATTTTAAGCTTGTGTTTAATAGTCTCCAGAGGTACTAGCGGAATGGAAATATTGCTATCGTCATCGTATGATGAGACTATATCATCTTTTTTCCCAAAGTTTTCAGTGACTCAGAAACAGATGATGCCATTTTTGACAGAGTGCCCCTCCCCCTCCCCTTTTCCCCACTTGAGCCTTTCTAAATGGGTTATAACCAGTGATTGTAACATTCCAGTTGCGTGAATCATCCCACCAGGTTTCAGTAATACCAACCAGATTGACTTTATGCTCATAAATGAGCAACTCCAATTCCTCCTGTTTGTTCCCAGGCTCCTAGCATTAGTGTATAGGCAAGTCAATAATTTCTTCTTTTCGTGTCCTTTGGTTCCTTGATTAATTTTGTTCTCAACAATGGTCTCAACTGAGTAATGGTCTCAAGTTGCAGTGGGGGAGGTTTAGGTTGGGTATTAGGAAAAACTTTTTCACTAGGAGGGTGGTGAAACACTGGAATGTGTTACCTAGGGAGGTGGTAGAATCTCCTTCCTTAGAAGTTTTTAAGGTCAGGCTTTACAAAGCCCTGGCTGGGATGATTTAATTGGGGATTGGTCCTGCTTTGAGCAGGGGGTTGGACTAGATGACCTCCTGAGGTCCCTTCCAACCCTGATATTCTATGATTCTATGGTGTCCCTCTTGGATCAGTACTGTTCAACATATTCATAAATGATCTGAAAAAAAGGGATAAACAGTGAGGTGGCAAAATTTGTAGATAATACACAACTACTCAAGAAAAATAATGAGGAGTCCGGTGGCACTTTAAAGACTAACAGATTTATTTGGGCATAAGCTTTCATGGGTAAAAAATCCACTTCTTCAGATGCATGGAGTGAAAATTAAAAATACAGGCATAAAGATATATTGGCACATGAAGAGAAGGGAGTTACCTTACCAGTGGAGAACCAATGTTGAAGGGCAATTCAGTTAGGGTGGATGTGGTCCACTCTCAATAATTGATGAGGAGGTGTCAATACCAAGAGAGGGGAAATTGCTTTTGTAGTGAGCCAGCCACTCCCAGTCCCTATTCAAGCCCAAATTAATGGTGTTAAATTTGCAAATGAATTGTAGCTCAGCAGTTTCTCTTTGACTACTACTCAAGATGGATAAGTTCGAAGCATACTGTGAAAAGTTACAAAGGAATCTCACAAACCTGGGTGACTGGGCAACAAAATGGCAGATGAAATTCAGTGTTGATAAATGCAAAGTAATGCACATTGGAAAACATCATCCCAACCGTACATATAAAATGATGGGATCTAAATTGGCTGTTACCACTCAAGAAAGAGATCTTTGAGTCATCGTGGATAGTTCTCTGAAAACGTCCACTCAGTGTGCAGTGGCAGTGAAAAAAGTGAACAGGATCCACGGGAAAAGGATCGATAAGAAGACAGAAAATATCATAATGCCACTATATAAATACATGGTACTTCTACACCTGGAACACTGTGTGCAGTTCTGGCCACCCCATCTCAAAACCATGTATTAGAATTGGAAAAGATACAGAGAAGGGCAACAAAAATGATTAGGGGTATGGAACAGCTTCCGTATGAGGAGAGATTAAAAAAACTGGAACTTTTCAGCTTGGAAAAGAGATGACTTGGGGGGATATGATAGAGGCCTATAAGATCATGAATGGTGTGGAGAAAGTGAATAGGGAAGTGTTATTTACTCCTTCACATAATACACGAACCAGGGGTCACCTAGTGAAATCAATAAGCAGCAGGTTTAAAACAAACAAAAGGAAGTACTTCTTCACACAACGCAGTCAACCTATGGAACTTGTTGCCAGGGGATGCTTTGAAGGCCAAAAGTATAACTGGGTTCAAAAAAGAATTAGATAAGTTCATGGAGGATCGGTCCAGCAATGGCTATTAGCCAGGATGATCAGGGATGCCACCCCATGCTCTGGGAGTCCCTAACCTCTGACTGCCAGAAGCTGGAAGTGGACAGGAGATGGATCACTTGATGATTGCCTGTTCTGTTCATTCCCTCTGAAGCACCTGGCATTGCCACTGTCAGAAGACAGGATACTAGGCTAATGGACCATCGGTCTGACCCAGTATGTCTGTTCTTAGGTTAACTACCACAGTCCTTGGTCAGTATTTCCAATGGTTAATTACCCTGTTAGAAATTTGTATTTCATTTCCTGTCTGAATTTGGCTAGCTTCAGCATCCGGCCTTTGGATCTTGTTATATCAAAACTTAATTCTCGACACATCATTAAATGATTTTCCTCCAGTGTTACCTTATACTGAGGACTCCAAGTAGAACCTGGAAGCTGGACAGGGTCTGTAGAGTTTGCAGAGCTTTGGGGTAGCACAGTGGGAATCCTACAACAGCTTCCTCGAAGTTAAAATATGGAAGCATTTCAGGAATTAAATGTAACCCGTCTGCCAGGTGGTTAATGGCAGCAATAAGGGTGGGGTTCAATATACAGATTCATATATTCCAAAGCCAGAAAGGACCACTGTGATCATCTCATTTGACCTCCTGCACAGCCAATGCCAGAGACCTGCCCCAAAATAATTCCCAGAGCAGATCTTTTAGAAGAATATCCAATCTTGATTTAAAAATTGCCCACGATGGAAAATCCACTAGGACCCCCTCACGACAAATGACTAAACCAGCTTGAGAAGCCACCCAGGAAGCTTTGCCTGATGTGTGTGGCAGGAGGTAGCTACGTGGTGTATTTTGGGAGAGGCCTGTTTTTAAAGACAGGGAGTAAGTCAGCAGCGCTCCATAGACCATGCTTAGGGGCATTTAACTAACAAACAAAATGCAAACTGCCGCCACGAGTTACGCTGAAGAACCCAGTGAAGCAATGGCAATATGATGTCAGAGCTACAGCTGTCCAATCACTGCTAGACCCAGAGATCAGGCTATGACATCAGGGTCACGGCCGTCCAATCACCACCCAGTGCAGCCAGCTGTGGATTTCAGAGTATCCATTAGCACTGAAGTGACGGGGATAAGTGGAAATAACATCGGGGTAAAAATGTAAAAGAAAGGCATCCCCGGGAGTTTCAGCCCAACCACATGCAAGGTCAACAGTTCGGAAGCATGTCTCACTGTGAAATGTATTGGAAAATAAATATTTTAATTACTATGGTCATTCCAGAGCCCATTAGCGTCAGCCGCTGGCTTGCTAAAATGTGGCATTGTGTAGAGCGAGGGACCTCGGTGCTGAGGACTTTGAAGGAGGGCACCAGCCTGGTTTGATATGAGCATGCAGCAGAGGAGGCGTGAGTAGGGGCAGTGCCAGTAAGATTATAAATTCAGGATGGAAAGGCTTAAGAGCCCTCTTCAGTGACTTTTGGGTTGAAATGTACTAGGGCCAGATCTCTGCCAGAGGGTATTATTCAAGAGGGGGATATGTGAGTGAAAATATTACAGCTGTTTTAGAGACTGAAGGGATTAAAAACAAAATTGACTCTGCCATTGTCAACACAGTCCCGGTGGTGGCCTTCTGCAAGGTTGCAGGGAAGGAGAGAGGAGAGTTACAGTCCCTTGGTGGGATGTGGAATCGTATGCACCCAGGCTGTGCCTACCTGCACTAATATCAGCCGTTGCGGGGTGCATAGGGCTGCCTCTTTTTCCTCTGTGCTGTGCTAATTTTGGGCACTGTCACAATAGAAACAATGTTAGTAATAAGCGAGCTGTTCCCGTTTGCTGCCTTTTAGCATTTCCCTTAAGTAGTTCTGTGACACTGCACCCCATATTCTTCACAGCGATATTATGATATGATTATGACATAATCATACTGTATTTTATGCAAGATAAGTCATCTGAGGTGTCATTGGAAAGGTTCTGATTTACTGAATACAATTATCCTATTTGTATGCATATATCATTTTTATATCTGAAGTTAGGAATATTGACTATGTATCTGTATTATAAATGTGTTTACACATGGGGAACATTCACTAGGCAAAAGGCTCTCAGTGTAGATGGCTGGCTGGGAAGGGCCCATTCAGGTTAATGAGCCATGAGGAGAAAACAATAGGCCTAGAAGAAGCTTATCTGTGTGTGTGTGTGTGTGTGTGTGTGTGTGTTTCCTGAGGACACTGCAGACAGCCACTCATGGCTCCTGTGACACTCCAGGGACATGTGACCAGGTCACCTGGTACTGTACTCCATTTTGGGATATCTGTGTGTTTCCACTGACTGGCTTGGGAACCAAGCTTTGAAACAAAAAGGGTTCCTGCCAGGTGGGAAACATCATGCCTAGGAGAACTGGGAAGCACCCAGGCAAATGGAAAACAGACTCCAATGTCTTAACCAGAATCTCTGAGTCTTGGGGAAGGATCTGTAGTCTGTGATGTTTGGCCTCAGTTCTTATTTTATAGCAATCAGTTTGTCTGTCCTTACTCATTTCTGAATGAGTGGAAAGATACTTGGGGTATTCCCAAAAACAAAAGGAGTACTTGTGGCACCTTAGAGACTAACAGATTTATTTGAGCATAAGCTTTCGTGATGCATCCGATGAAGTGAGCTGTAGCTCACGAAAGCTTATGCTCAAATAAATTTGTTAGTCTCTAAGGTGCCACAAGTCCTCCTTTTCTTTTTGCAAATACAGACTAACACAGCTGCTACTCTGATACTTGGGGTATGTTTGTTGCCATGCTGAGGGCTGGCCTCACGGCCTGTGGGCACAACTTGCACCTGCAGAACAATTTGTGAGCCAGAACTGAGTGAGCTCTCACTAACTAGCTGAGATCTGTGCCTCAGTCAGGTCATTCAAGGTGCAGCCTCCAATGTATGCCTGTGAGTAAATTCCTGCCAGGATCATGTGGGTTCCAATGGCCCCCAGAAACGGAAATTGTCTTTCTGAAAAATCCGTCCCTTCATGCAGTTAGGAGACAAGCCAATGGCCCAACTGTTCTGTCAATGGAATTGTTACAAACTCCAGCCAGAGTCAATGTATGGAACCTCCTGCCTGCCAGTGCCCTTTCTGGAGTAAAGTGGACTGTGTGTACATCCCATTTACCCCAGTAACAAATTGAAAACAAACAGGGAAGCCTTCTGTGGAAATACTGCAAATTCAGTGTTTTCTTGTGGTTGTTAAAGTAATAGTAAAGCATGAATGGGAAGTGCTGGTCTTCACCCCAACCAGACAGGGAGGAGAAGAATATGGAACCTTTTTGCATGGCTGTGAATCAGACTTTAGGGCAACCCGCTCCCCATTGAGTCCTGTGGGCACTAGTTATGCAAGGCCCAGTGTCTTAGAGAGGTGTGAATAGATAAGGTGTAAACTTTCACTGCCAGGTCACAAAATGATGTGGTCAAAGGCCTTGGGCTCACACCTAATGTTGGCAAAATCTTTCTATCTCACACTTTGCTCGTTTGTGCTCTCTATCTGTCCTGTCTTCTGCATTATTTGTCAAGGGATGTGGATGTGTTACAGCTGCTTTGGGCTCTATATCCACATGGTGAATTATTTGTAAGGAGCCTATGCACTCTCAAAAGCATCCTTATAAATATATTAACTCCTTATGGCTCCAAGATACCAAGCTCAGAGAATAACAACCACCCTGCCACTTACACTTAGCTAGGTTAGGAGAACTGGCAGGCAGTGTGTCTGAATTCGCTGTGTTCTTTCTTGCTCTAAAATAAATCATGGTGACATGTATAAGAATAACCTGGTTCTTAAATTTGCAAGTAGAAAAAGAAAACCCATTTGTTCCACTATTTCTGAGATGGTATCTATTGACCCCATATTGAGAACAGTATAGGACATAACTAGTGGAGTGGAGCTACAAAATCAATTTAGCAGAGTAGCAGATGGGGGGCGGGGGGAGAGAATTATCTAGTTCTCCTTCACAAAGTGAGCAATTTATCCAACAAACATACCCATTCTCTGTTAGACAATTACTTGCAAAAACACTTTTGAAAACCCAGTCCTTTATTTGTAGTGTCTTGATGAATCATCTGCAACTGTTCTCTCTTTCCAATGCATGCTGTGGGATTGGCCACCTAACTCATGTTTTTGCTCCCTGTATTGGATGACCGAAATTTTACAAATCTGGGAGTGAACGCCTGTCTTTGTGCATGGCTGCTGTTCCCATGGGATGAGACTGAACCCTGTGCAAGGACCCAGCCCCAAGGGCCAGTCCCACATGAGCTACACTTGGAAGGATTATCAAAAGTTGAAATGGTGCCTGCACAGGGCGAATTGCACCCAGGAGGTACAACTATTCTCCACACTTGTGTAAAGTTGTGTTTTCTTTGCAAAGGCATTGAGAGGAAGGAGGAGCAAACTTAGGGTAGATCCTCCACTGGGGTAACTCAACATAGCTCAAGTGAAGTCAATGGCATTGAAGCAACGGTGCTGTCAGTTTACACCAGCCGAGGGTCTGTCCCAAGGCCGTGATGGGACTGACATAAAAAGCAATTCAGAAAGCATGAAAATGTTCTTAAGTAGTGCTGCCCATCACTGGCTTGGGAAACAAAGCGGAAAGCAGTTGTCATCACCCCCGTCTGGTCAGTCAGTGAACTCAGGACTGTTAGGAGTGAGTTGGCAGCCCAGGTAATTACATTTCACTTCTCTGGACTGGGCTTTTGCTTGTCCAGACTGCTGTTCTCGCCCTGTTGAGCCCCATCCCCTAGTCTGGTACTAGCTGCGGTCTGAGCTCCATGATACAGACTCCTTCTGGATCATGGGTTCATCATATAAACTGCCCTCTTCTTTAGAGCCCAAGTGATTTCTGATCTGTGCAGCCGAGTGGCTTCTGTTGGCTCTCCCCTGGCTCTGCTGCTGCTGTTCTCCAAACCCCAAGCAGGCAGGTACATGACCTCTATCCCAGATGGGCTGACCTTGAGGATTAGGCTTTCCAGGGGAGGGAAGGGGGTTGTGAAGATGAAGTAAGGCATGTTTGTATTGCCTCCACCCCTGCCCATGGAGTCACTTTGTGTCAGCTGTTTCCCAAGCTCTGTCTCATTTGTTAGCCACATGCATCCTTTCTGTCACTGCATGATCTCCTCTTTAGCTTTGTCCACACTAAAAGGATTAGTACCCATGTCTCAGTGGTAGAGAGTGTTTAAGTGCTAGTGTGGAAGGGCCCAAACATTGTTACTTCCATGCCAAGGACCCTACTTAGAGCACTCCTGAAACAGATGGCTGTGTATGCTGCATACATGGCATCCCCGGGGCAACACCTTTGCCAAACCTCATTCAAAAAATAATAATTTCAGTGAAAACAGATTTTGCATTTTAAAATCAATTGCTATAAAACCAAGGCTTTAAAGGTGAAGACAGGAGTTAACTGATGCAGTGGAGAAGGGGGAAACGGTGGAGGGAAGCACAGGAGGGATGGCTGTGATCAAAGCGACTCGCCAGAAAGGTCTGTTAGCCGTGGGCAAAATTGAGATGCTAATGGTATGAGAGAAGAATGAACTTGTTGCTAAAAAACACTGGACTGGGAGTCAGGAACCTCCAAGCTCTGCTCACAATAGACAAGGGGCAGCTGGAATGGCTAGAATTAAAATTACTATCAAAATGAGACTGCCAAGCTATGCAGATTTCCCCATCCCTGGCTGTAGCGTGTCCGTACTCCTCTGCACTTGCTGCTTCTCCACCTAGTGCATCTTGGCAGATCCTTTGTGCTCACAGGCTGAGTCCGCCTCTGCGTTACTCATTTGTACAGTGCCAGGCCCAACTGGGTCCTGATTTATTGAGTTCTCCTAGTGCCACAGGCGCTGACCTTGGGGGTGCTCCAGGGCTGGGAGGGACGGGGGAGGAGCGGGAACACGGCACGCTCCGGGGAGGAGGCAGGGCTGGGGAGGGGGTGGGACGGGGTGGAGGCAGGGCGGGCCTGGGGGCTGGTTGAGCACCCACCGGCACCAGCAGAAGCCGGCGCCCATGCCTAGTGCTGCCATAATTTACACAGTAGCTATCAGTGGAAGGCCAGAGCAGCCTCCCCTGCTCTGTGCGGAAGAAATCGTGCAAATGGATCTTTTGACCCTGACCTTTTTCTTTCCCTTCCTCTTAGTATCATCTGTTCACTCACACCTGTGGCTTCTGAGCCAAGCGTACCCAGGCACCTCCCAAACGCCAACCCGACCAGAAGCGCTGTCCCCATTTCATGGATGGAAGACTAAGGCCCCGAGAGGTTAGATAAGCAGAGCTGAGTGAATAATAGAATTTTTGGTCCATGGACCAAACCAAAAAAGTAAAAGAAAAACCAGTTAGATTTGAACTGAAACAAAATTTTTTGTTGAATTGAAAAGTCAAAACTATTTTGTTTTTTCATCAATTGCTGGATTCCCAGACTAGATGGGATCATTGTGATCATCTAGTCTGACCTCCTGTCTGCCACAGGCCAGAGAATTCCTAGAGCAGATCTACAAAAACCTGCTGTCCTGGTGTGAAAATTGCCAGTGATGGAGCAGCTGCAATGGTTAATTACTCTCACCCTTGAAATGTGAGCCTTATTTCTAGTCTCAGTTCGTCTAGCTTCCATTTCCAGCCATTACATCCTTCAATACCTTTCTCTGCTAGACTGAAGAGCCCAATATTAAGTATTTGTTCCTCATTTAGGTATTTATAGGCTGTGACCAATCACCCCTTCACCTTCTTTTTGTTAAACTAAATAGATTGAGATCCTAGAGTCTGTCACAATGAGGCAGGTTTTCTAATCTTTTAATCATTCTCATGGCTCTTCTCTGAGCTGTTATGGGGCACGGCTCCTCTCTTGCCTTCTTCCCTGCAGAAACTGCACAGACTCCAGTGGTTGTGCTTTCCCTGAACCCCTTTTATTTTAAGTTCCTGCCACCATTTCTGCAACAGTCTATTTACAGCACCACTGTGCTTTTTGACCCTCTCCCCAGGGCCTGAGGGGAACAGAAGTCTCTCTCTCTCTCTCTCTCTCTCTCTCTCTCTCTCTCTCCTGAAGCACCCATGTAACTAGGCTCAGCTAGCCCTAGCCCTAGCCCTAGCCCTAGCCCTAGCCCCCCCCCCTCTCCTTTTGGGGCTTCCTTCCTGCCTCTTTATCAGCCTTGGGCTGATGGGTTAATTGGCTCCTTATCCCATCCAGCCCACCTGGCTGATTGTCTAGTTACTCCCACCAGCTTTCTCATGGGGAACTAATTAACATTAACATCTGAGTGATAAGATTGCAGGCTCAGCTGTTCACACCCTGCTCTCTGTTGAATGAACCTCTCCAGTTTATCAATAGCCTTCCTGAACTGCGGACACCAGAACTGGACACAGGATTCCAGCAGCCCTAACGCCAGCGCCAAATACAGAGGCAAAATAACCTCTCTACTTCTACGCAAGATTCCCCTGTTTCTGCATCCTAGGATCGCTTTAGCCTTTTTGGCCACAGTGTTGTACTAGAAGTTCCTGTTCAGCTGATTATCCACCACAATCCCCAAATCGGTTTTGGAGTTACTGCTTTCCGCGATAGAGTCCCCCACCTTGTAAATATGGACTCTGTTCTTTGTTCCTAGATGTGTACATTTAGCCACGTTGAAATGCATCTTGTTTGCCTGCACCCAGTTTACCAAGCGATCCAGATCGCTCTGTATCAGGAACCTGTCCTCTTCGGTATTTACCACTTCCCCAACTTTTGTGTCAACTGCCAGCGTTATACAGGAGGCAGGTCGTGCTCAATAAGGCTGGACATGTGTTATACGAGCAGTGACCAACCCTGCTAACCTTCACCGGTAAGCAATCCTGCAGCTGATGCATAGGCAGTAATGGACTCCAGCTCACTCTCACATAGCTTTATCAGCCCTGCCGGAAAACAGGAGCAAATCACAGCAGAATAACGTATTTTAGACACTTAAACTAGCAGGTCTGTCTCTGGCTATAGACAAGAAGCAGATGTGTGGAGTGCAACGGTGCTATATTTACACAGGTACCTTTTAGAGTAGAACCACCTTCAGTGTTTGCTTTCCTGGCTTTTTAAAATTCTTTAGGTGCACAACTTCCATGTAGCTTTTTTTTTTCACTTAATGAATCACAGTTACAAAACTATTGGGTGAGGGAACAACCTATTACATGGGAAGCAAACTCTGAAATCAGATCTCTTTTAACATAAGAACATAAGAACATAATTAAATATTGAATGTCACAAAAATCGTACATACCAAACCCATGAATATATGTATTAATTAATAAAACATTTAGTGCAATCAGTGTTCATTTTAACCGGTTTAATTGTACACATGGGATGTTTCTGAACTTTACAAACCCCCAGTGAGGAGTGGTCTCTTGCCATTTGTAGCAAAGGATCATGTTTTATAGCAGGAATGTTTGTTTCACCTGCATTTGTCAGCCAGGGCCTCCTTCTCCTGCATCTGGGCTGTTAGAGAGAATCTTGCAGAATTTCCTCCTAATTCTTCAGTCAAAGGCAGGGTACGCCCCCTAGGGGGCGCACTCAAATTCACACGTCCTCCAAGGTTTGTGCAGATCCAGCTGTACAAATCTTCAAGATGGCAGAGCTCCCCAAATCGCAGCCACTCCTATCCTCTCTGAAGGAGTGTCCGGGTCACAGAGTGGGGGCTGGGCAACCTATTGCAGATTCTGCCTAGGGTCTAGCCTGCTTCCAGTGGCATTGAATTACCCACCAGCCTCACAGCAGGGTTTAAAAAAACTGAGGAGTCCTTGTGGCACCTTAGAGACTAACACATTTATTTGGGCATAAGCTTTCATGGGCTAGAACCCACTTCATCAGATGTATGAAGTAAAAGATACAGGAGCAGGTATAAATACGTGAAAGGATGTGGGTTGCTTTACCAAGTGTTAGATCAGTCTAACGAGATAAATCAATTAACAGCAGGATACCAAGGGAGGAGAAATAACTTTTGAAGTGGTAAGACAGTGGCCCATTACAGACAAAAAGGAAAGGAGTACTTGTGGCACCTTAGAGACTAACAAATTTGTTAGTCTCTAAGGTGCCACAAGTACTCCTCTTCTTTTCGTGGATACAGACTAACATGGCTGCTACTCTGAAACCTGCCATTACAGACAGTTGACAAGAAGGTGTGAGTAACAGGAGGGAGACATTAGTCCTGGGGAAATTAAATTTAGGTTTTGTAATGACCCAACCACTCCCAGTCTTTATTCAGGCCTAATCTGATGGTATGTAGTTTGCAAATTAATTCCAGTTAGACTGACCTAACACTTGGTAAAGCAACCCACATCCTTTCATGTATTTATACCTACTCCTCTATCTTTTACTTCATACATCTGATGAAGTGATCTGTAGCCCACGAAAGCTTATGCTCAAATAAATGTGTTAGTCTCTAAGGTGCCACAAGGACTCCTCATTGTTTTTACTGATACAGACTAACACGGCTACCACTGAACTCTGTCAGCAGGGTTTAAGTTTATCCTTTAGATTTTAGGGTGGTCTGGGCGAGTTGGGCTGGGTTTCTGTTTTACAGTTATCCTTAGTCAGTAGGGCTCAGAGGTGCTTTTAGGGTTAAACATAGAGGTTACCTATGGCAATCAAGGGTTGGCAAAGGCCTCCTCTGAACAGGACAGAAATCTAAGTAGGGAAGGGGGAGCACGTTGGGAGCCACTAGGGAATAGGTGCGGGGGGGGGGGGTGGAATGGGGTAAATTGGACTGTCATCACATTAAGCAGTTGTATATCCAGAGGAGGAATATGGATGTGCCCCTCTCCTATGACTATGGAGGAGCAGGATCGATGGCCTATTGCAAAGGGGGGGCATTTAGGGGTAATGTGTATGGGGTACGGTGTATTCCGTTGGGAATGTATGCAATCCTGCAATATAACACTAGGAGGCAAAATCCTTCCAGTGTATGACAAAATTATGAACTTCTCTACACTGCCACCTGGCCTATGGTGCACCAATGGATCAGTGGACTCAATCGTTGTAAACAATCGAACCAGCACCTACTACCCCATACCGTACCAAGTAGTTGAATTGGTTTGGACAATACCAAATTTCACTGTGGATATTCAGTGGACACACAATATGGACAAAAGTACACAAAGATTACAAGAGCAA
Organism: Chelonia mydas; assembly: GCF_015237465.2. Classification (NCBI taxonomy): domain Eukaryota; kingdom Metazoa; phylum Chordata; order Testudines; family Cheloniidae; genus Chelonia; species Chelonia mydas. The sequence goes on from NC_051258.2 coordinate 4,998,284, forward strand.
CTTGCTGCAAGTGCCAACAGTTGGACACACTTACAATACACACTACAGGATGGCGCTGACAAAATTTTAACCTTATCAAAGGAGGAGAAGCAGTGTTTTTGGTGGTGGCCAGGATGTTGGACCATACTGCAGTGGTCAGGACTGTCGATGTTGCTGTGGATTATCATAGCAGCTGGTGTGTTGTTAACTATATGTGTGTTACATTGCATATGGAAACGATCAAGGGGGGCACAACCCCCTAGCGAACAGCCACTAATTATAACCTATAAGCCCCCCCCCAAGTGTACTAGACAACCCGGACCCAACCTTCTCGGGCCCACTATACTGGGAAGTCTGGAACACTAAATGGAATAGGTGTAGTATGCCCATACGAGAGAAGGTGCAGGGCATGGTACTACACAAGGGGCAGTGGGACAGATGGAGCATCGACACCTTCCACCTTGATGCCTGGTCTATCAGGAAATGTGTCGCCATATGTCCTATGCTTTTCCAGGGATACCTGGGCAGGAGGATCCCAAAAGAAAAAGAAAAAAAAGGGGTGGAGTGTTAGGATATAGATATTCAGGCCTGTCTGTAAAGGCCTGTACTTTAAGAATTTAGGTGTGTTCTTATCACTTGGCTAGTTAGAGGTATAAAAGAAAGAATCAAAATCACTGTCTGCCAGTGTAAGGTCCTTCTCTTACTGTGACAGTCTGAGGCCCTGTTCTTAGGCTAAGGCCTTTGGCTAAGGGACAGAGGCAGTCATAAGCTGGGAAGCGACCGGTCACATCCTTGGTCACATTCCAAAGTAGTCACATTGAAAGAAGGTGCTATTGGGCTGTTAGGAATACAATCCTGTCCTGATAGTGCCTATCACCTCCGGAGAAAGGGAAGTGCCTAGAAGATGTAAAAGGAAATTGAGGTTGATAGTTTTCTGTCTGGTCAGAACTCACTTTTCAATAGACACAGCTGGGAAACTGTTATGTCTTTATAGATGTAGTTGTGAAATCCTCACTTCTGTATTGTTTTGTCATTATCGTTCCCACTTTGCTATTGTTTATTGGCATGGTCTCTGTCTGGTTCTGTGATTGTTTTTGTCTGCTGTATAATTAATTTTGCTGGGTGTAAACTAATTAAGGTGGTGGGATATAATTGGTTAGCTAATCATGTTACAATATGTTAGGACTGGTTAGTTAAATTTCAGTAGAATGATTGGTTAAGGTATAGCTAAGAATATTACTATATAAATTAGGGGCAAACAGGAAGTAAGTTGGGATTCGAAAATAAGGAAAAAGGAACTTGTATTTAAGCTTGCTGGAAGTTCACCCCAATAAACATCGAATTGTTTGCACCTTCGGACTTCGGGTATTGTTGCTCTCTGTTCATGCGAGAAGGACCAGGGAAGTGGGAGAGTGAAGGAATAAGCTCTCTAACAATTGGGGAAACGCTGGGGAATTCACCCATCACTTTCTCACCGCTCAGGATTGAAACTTGTGCAGGGAGACTGCTGGGCCACACCCCAGCTGGGCATGAGCAAAGCAGCAAGGCAAAAGGGCAACCTGGGGAAGCTAAGCAGAGAGGGAATAATGAAGGCGAAACAGAGAGAAAGGAGAGGAAACGAACTGGAAGGGAGAGAGAAAAGAGAAAGGAAGGTGAATGGGGAAGAGAAGGAGGGGAAAGGAGTAAAGGTCTGGAGGAAAGGGGAGGTATAATCTAGGAGACACAAAACTGTGAGATGTGTAAAATGTGTTTGTTTCAGAGCATCATATGCTTAATTTATTCTTAAATGCATCGTAGGGTGATGCAAATAGATGCAAGATGTATGTAAATTCATGTAAATATATATGCAACTTAGTATCTGCCCTCAGGGTCCTGGCAAGTTGCCAAAGTGGCCCTTAGCGCTCCAGTGGTTGTATATGACTGTTCGTGACAACCGTTCTGCAAACACCAGCCCTGATCTGACAGCAGCATAGCCACATGGTCCGGGCCTATTACTGGTAATGGGGGAAAGCAGGAAGTATTAATCACACCCTCTCTATGCAGCCATCTCAGCTGTCCTCTGTTGTTTTTCCTTCCTATTGATTGCAGGGCCAGATCCCTGGTAGAGTAAATGGGTAAAGCTCCATTGCCTAGAATGGTGCTGTGCCCAGTACACTAACAGGGGATCGGCCTCATGTGGTTTAATTTTATGGACTACTGCAGCTTCTCTTTCATTTTATTTCATTCTGACTGTATTTATGGAAATTTGATACATTTTTTGTTTATAAAAATATCATTAAGAGCACAAATTAAAAAACACCCCAGTACACACACACCTACACACTTTGCACCCACTGGTGCAACTGCTGCTGGAATACAGTGTCCAGTTCTGATGCCCACAATTCAAGAAGGATGTTGATAAATTGGAGAGCTTCAAAGAAGAGCCACGAGAATGATTAAAGGATTAGAAAACCTACCTTATAGTGATAGACTCAAGAAGCTCAATCTATTTAGCTTAACAAAGAGAAGGTGAAGGGGTGACTTGATTACAGTCGATAAATATCCACATGGGGAAGAAATATTTAATAATGGGCTCTTCAGCCTATCAGAGAAAGAAGTAACAGGATGCATTAGCTGGAATTTGAAGCTACACCAATTCAGACTAAAAATAAGATGCAAATTTTTAATGGTGAGGGTAAATAACCATTGCAAGAAGTTGCCAAGGGTCGTGGTGGATTCATCACTGATATTTTTTAAATCAAGATAGGTTGTTTTTGTAAAAGATCTGCTCGAGGAATTATTTGGGGGTAGGTCTTTGGCCTGTGTTATACAGGAAGCCAGACTAGAGGATCACAAGGTCCCTTCTGACCTTGAAATCTATGACTCCTTGAGACAAGATGTCAGAGCAGTAGCCCTCAATTGGATGGGAATTTCCAAAAATATCCATACAAATGACACCAAACAAAACTAGGAAACCCAGATGAAAAGGAGCTACAAGGAGCCCCAGGCCTGGATTTCAGTTGGACATTTGCAATCGTATATGTACATTTGGGCGTGTGTAACTTATGTGTGCAAACACCTGAGGAATGTGTACCTACACAGTAAAGTTAGAAGCCTAATTGCCCAAGCTCATACACAAGTTCCTGAGTTGCAAATGTAAGTCAGGCATTTGAGTGCACGTAGATTCAAACTGAGTGGCATGAGGCTAACTTTGAAAATCAGGCCCTTCATTTCTCTCCCACTTGCCAGAGTCTGAGCATTTATCCATCCCAAACTGAGACAGTGCAGCAGGCTGGCCAGCCAGCAGCTCTGGGCTTCGGCAATTCTTCTACAGGAGCCAGAAACAGGTCCAATAAAAGACATTACCTCACCCACCTTGTCTCAGACAGGAAGGAGTTAGCCAATGAAGATGTGTCCAGAGTTGCCCCTCGGTGTATTTACATGGTTCAGATCAGGCATGTTTAGGATGAGGCAGAGGCCATGAACTGCACACTTCAGCTCTTTTCAAACTGATTTGAGTGACCCCCATTCTACTTCACTCCCCGCCTCCCGGCAGTCACTGCGTTGTCCAAGGTCTCCTTGCTTTCCTTCAGCCTCTTTGCTTCCCTTTCCTTCTCTGGTAACTTGTGGGATGTTTATTCCCCTTTATATGAAGCAGTTCTGCTTAACTTCTCCATCTTTCCTCACTCTCTTGGTTTTATCCCCTGCTCACTGAATTCCTCTGATCTGAAAAACACATCCCAGTCAACTTTATTGATTCCGTCATGAGAATAAAGCCAGGGCCATCCCACCAATGAGAAGCCAGATGAGGACAGCACAGAGAGTCTGCCTGAAGCCCTTGTTCAGTGCTGTCAGATAAAATTCGAAAGACCAGGCCCCCTTGCTGAAAAAGAATGCCGAAGCATTTTGCCACGTGCCCAGCCCTTGGCTGCGTTCTCCTGGTAACGTGCCTGTGCTACGCTGCTTTACAATGAATTTTTTATCATACTTCAAATATTAAATATTTTAGAAAGTACATTTCCAGCACCGGGCTGGGCTGCCACGCTGTCTCTTGGGTAGCTGAAGGGGAGAGGGCTTCAGCCTGTCACTAAGGCTCAGAGTTTACACTACACAGCAGGTTAAGAAGTTGCTTACATTTATAAAGCTTTAGAAAGTGGAGCAATATGGTGCTGCTCCTGGCCTCCTACTGCCCGGCTGAGTGAGGTAGCTCACCCATAGAGAGGCTGGCCTGCTGTTTCAGACGGCAGCATGAAGGGAGCCAGAAGGATGCTGGCATTCTGGGACTAGAAATAGATTCTTTTAACTTATGGCACATCCACCTGAGCCCATTAAACGCTTAGTCTGAGGATGGATGCACTGGGGGTAATTTGAAGGCTAAATGAGTCTACCATCTAACCAGCAGAGGGTGCCGCAGAGGACCAGAGCAGGTGGTGGTGGGAGGTGGACTGGGAAAGAGGGAGCTGGGGAATTCTTTGTCTCCCCATGCAGAATTAAGTGCCATTAAAGGGCACATTGTGAAATTAAGTCACTTTTAAGGTACATTTACACCAGCATCTGGACAGGGGTCCATGCACATGGTTGTGCCGGAATCCCTATACCATCCACATCTAAACTCCAGAAACATAGGTTTCAAGACATGTATGGGGTAAGAATGCAGTACTAGGCAGTCATTTCCCATTTTGTATGTGTGCAACTGATTGTTCCTTCCTAAATGGAGTACTTTGCATTTGTACTTATTGAATTTCATCCTATTTACTTCAGACCATTTCTCCAGTTTATTCAGATCATTTTGCATTTTAATCCTATCCTCCAAAGCACTTGCAACCCCTCCCAGCTTGGTATCATCCACAAATACTCTATGCCATTGTCTAAATAATTGATGAAGATATTGAACAGAACCAGACCCAGAACCGATCCCTGTGGGACCCCACTTGCTACTCCCTTCCACCTTGACTAGGAACCACTGATAACTACTCTCTGGGAATGGTTTTCCAACCAATTATGCACCCACCTTATAATAGCTCCATCTAGGTTGTATTTCCCTACTTTGTTTATGAGAAGGTCTTGTGAGACAGTATTATTAACTGGAGGTAGGCAGGAAAGGTGGATAAACTTCCCTATGGGTTTGACAAAACAGATCTCAGGGAAAACAAAGTGAAGTAACTGCCATCACATACTGAACAATACTAAAACCCCTCCCCCAATGACCTCTTTGAACCATGGGGTTATTCATGGTTCACAGACAGCAAGTGTCCTGAACACAATCACAGTCGCTTGAAATCAGTTGTAAAAGCCCATCCCAACCCCTCCACCAACCGCTGTCAGGGTCCTTCAGGCGCTGAGTAATCTCTCGAAACTATGGTCTGGCTAACAGTTGTGAGTATTAACACAGAATGAAAGAACAATAAGTGCAATTTACTGAGCAGACACTCTTGGCAGAACAATCACTAACCAGGTGTAATACCTGTGGAGGCGCCTGCCCCAATTATCCATAACGAGTCATTACATAAATGACTGGCTAATGACTGTCCATAGGAGGGGAACAGAACTGTGTGTTGAAGCACAAGTGAGTGGGAATGTTCCCTGCTGTGTTTTCACAGCAAATGCATGGGGTGCACTTTGTTTGTTTGGGGCCAGGCTGAAGTCACCCCCTGCCTACCCACTGTTCCAAGATGTAGACACAAATTGCATCCAGGATTTCCCTGGTCCACAGCAGTCCAGCACCAATATGAATGCCCACTGGATCATGCTGTCTGTAAAGGCTTTGCAAGCCTGTCCTGTCCTGTGTCCACTCTGTCTTAAAGTACTTGTCTTTAGTCTCAGATGTTATGAAGTGCACAGCACTCCACAGTAAGACAGAAGGTGTTGCACAGCATATTTGGACACATGTAGTGGGTCTGGGGAAAATTGGTGAGCATACACATTTGCGTGGACCCATGGCTAGACATCAGTGTAGACATAGCCTTAGACAGTAACCTGCTCCTAGGTCCAAAAGGGAATTAGCTGCATGTGAGAGATCAGCACCAGTTCTCATGAGGCTCATGCAACTGCAGGCATTGAAGTCAGGCTGAGATGTAGAGAACAGGACTGTTCTCTGTGCCCCGGGTGCCAGACACTAGATAGTATGAAGTGTTGTTGTATGCCCCAAGGAGAAAATCTGGGATACACACCTTAACACCCTCAAAACTACCTTCAACAAACAAGGAAACTCCACCAGAGAAGTAGATTGCCTCATGGAATGGACTACCCAAATACCCCAAGAAAACCTGTTTCACTACAGACATAAAATCCCCTCTGACCACACACCCCTACTTGTCACCTACCACCTCATACTGGAACCCATATGGTGTATCATCAAGCAACTGCAACCAATACTGGAGCCCAAGATCTAGGACCTACGAGGTGGGACAGTCCAAGAGCTTGGGCTGCAGCCCAAGCCCGAATGTCTAAACCGCAGTTAAACAGCCCCTTAGCCTGAGTCAGCTGGTAGGGGCCAGCCATGGGTGTCTAATTGCAGTGTAGCCGTACCCTAAGACACTCAATAGAGTAAATCTCTCACTGTCAGGCATTTTCTCCAGCCTGGAGATGAACTGGAGGGAAAAACTGGAGAAGAAGGCACTTGGGAACCAGCATATAAGTTTGGGACAGAAGACTATTCCATTGTCCTACCGATGCAGTGACAGAGTGGACTCTGGCTGCCCCCAATTCTTCCTCAGAGCTGTCTGAAAATGGGCTGGTCCCCCTAGCTTGCAAAGACATCTCAGTAATATCTGTCCCTGTCCAAGGGAAGAAGTACCCTCAGCACTGTAATCAAGTCACCTCTCAAGCTTCTTTTTGGTAAGATAAACAGATTGAGCTCTTTAAATCTCTCATGCCAGGCATTTTCTCCAGCCCGCCGATCATTTTTGAGGCTCTTCACTCTCCCAATTTTTCAACATCCTTTTTAAAATGTGGACACCAAAGCTGGATCCAGTATCCAATATTGGTCTCACCAATTCCATCTACAGAGGTAAAATCACCTCCCTGCTCCTACTCACTACTTCCCTGTTTATACATCCCAGGATCGCATTAGTCTTTTTGCCACAGCATCACGCCAGGAGCTCATGTTGAGTTGCTTTTATATTATGATCCCCTAGATCCTTTTCAGAGAAACAGTCCCCCATTCTGGAGGTGTGGCCTGCTTCATTTGGTCATAAATATGTAACTTTGCATTAGACAGAAATTTCTACTTCTGGTAGGCTGGGGTCATTTCTCGAGTGGACAAATGCAAGGGCTTCTCTGCTTGTGGTCCAGCCAATATCACACAATGATATTCTAGGGCAGTTGAGGAATTTTGGGCCACTACACGGGAATTGTACCCAGGTCTTTCCTGGCTGGTAAAATACAGTGGAGAAAATGTGAGTCAGCTTTTGGAGAGGTACGGCACTACTTCCCTTGAGGAAGGGAGGGTGATAGTTCTTTGTGTCTGGCTCTCTGAGCAACCTCCAGACATAGATACAGGTCTAGTTTCTGCTCGCTTTCTTCCTTTCCTCGTGGTGTCAGAGCAGATACCTGGAGTAAGGGCTGAAAAGGGGGGAAACAGAGGGACAACTGTACCAGTGTCCTAAGCTCAGCCCCCCCCAACCCCAAACATCCATAACTGGGGTGAAATGTGAGGGGGGTGGGCCTCCAGCAAACAAGATGTACTAGAGCCCAAATTTCTCTTGATGGGCCTGGCTGGAGTCTTCACTTTCTTGATCTTGGTCAGCCCCACTGCTGTCCAGGCAACAGCTTGGAGCCTCCCCTGCTTTCATCAGTCAGCAACCTGCCGGAGGAAGAACAAGTCAAGTAAGGGACCCTGCTGGATTTTTTGGATTAGGAGCTATTGCTGACACAGCCAGGGACTGCAGCAGGCGCAGGCGGAGTCGCTGTAGAGTGTCTCTGTCCTTTCCATGCTGACAGCACCTATGGGTATGTGATGGAGCGAACCCCCACCATGGGCAAGAAAACATTAAAGGTCAGTTAGGCACATTCACTCTTTGGCTGACAAGTAACGTTAGATAGCTACTCATCAGCCACAGAGATTAGGTGATACCTGGATTTATAAAAATACCTGAGAGTGTTCAGACTGGGGGAGAAGTCACAGTGAGCAGAGAGGCTGGCTGGTTCCCATGAATGGGTGAAGCACCAGAGAGCACTGGAGGTCAGAGACCTCAGGAAGACACAGGCTGGGCAGGACAGTGCTTGACACCGGAGCCGGAGAAAGGCAGTGGAACCCCAGGAAAGGGCTGAGCACAGGGCCCAGCAGATCGGCTGACTCTTTGGGACCTTGGACTATACTCAGACATTTGGTTACCCCAGACATTTGGACTAGTCTCTTCTCAGCCAGGGGGCTTGGTGGCATGCAAAGACAGACTGCCTCCAGGTGCCATGGGAGGCAACCCCCCCTGCAATATTACAGCCTGACAGCAGGGCAGTTCTCAATGTGAGGACTCACCGTTCAAGGGTAGCACCAGTTAATGGCATGCCTGCCCACAGGGCTCACTCATGTGAGGCAGCACAGGGGCTGTTGTGTCACTCCCTGCTGTTCAAGTGTGTGCCAGGACACTGGGAGGGAGAACGGGGTGGCTTTGGCTGTAGTATCTCCAGCATGAAGGTAACTGAGCCCTGAGTCTGCTTCTTGCAAACAGCTGGTGCATTCCCTTTGTGCCTGGTGTTGCCCTGGCTTTCACTTTGTGCCTCAGCTCCGCGCCCCTGTGTTTGCTCCCTGAGCAGGGATATTGTGGCTCAGTGTGGGGCAGGGCTCAGTGCGGGGAAATCTTACCCTCTTGTGCCCATGCTCTGGCTACAGGACTCCTGTGTCCTGGGCTGTTAAAGGGATCTCTTTCCCAGCACTCAGGTCTCTGTGAAGATGGGAAGCAGGACCAGCTCTAGGCACCAGCAAAGCAAGCACGTGCTTGGGGTTGCACAGTTCCAGGGCGGCGTTCCGGTCACCCTTTTTTTTTTTTGCTTGGGCAGTTGCGCTCTCGGAGCTTGGGGCGGCAAACTTTTTGCTTGGGGGGACAAAAAACCTAGAGCCGGCCCTGATGGGAATGGTGTTACCATGTAACATACCCTGCAGGGAACAAGGCCGGGAGACCCTGCTGGGGTTTCTCCATTCCCTGGTACCACTGCACAAAGTCTGTACTGCTCACCCTAAATAACAGAGGGATCTGAACCCAACTGCCCTGCTGAGCTGCTCAGGGTCTGATCTGGGAAAGCTGCCAGTCCACACTTCACCACCAGTCCCCTGTCCCAAAAGGCCAGTGCCTGCAGCAATTCAACATTCAGATCAGACCGAGCCCTTTCGCACAGGCCCCAGGTACCAGAGTAGGGGGCTCAAATGTTTGCACAGCTTTGGCCTCCAGCAATCCCTGAGAGCTGTCTTTCTCCCTGTTTTCCTGCCATGGCCACACTAACCCGGCCCCATGCTCTGCCCTCTGCCTGGCTATTTGTGACAGTGTGTGGACTGGGCAGTGGTATGCAAAGGCCTGGACTCTAAATTGTCCAAGGTAATGAAAGTCCACCTCTGACTGTTACAGAAAATTGTTTAGAAAAAGATACAAAGGAAGACAGACTGGAGAATGGAAACCAGTGAACCAGAAACCAGTGAACTAAAATTGTTATGTTGGAAATTAGGCATAATCAGTGGATGAAATATTCTGCCCATCTCTCCCTCTTGGAGTCCTTAAAAGATACCTGGGAGAGGTTCAAATTAGCTGGTTGGTGGAAATGAGTGGGACTGAAAGGAGCGCGCTTCACTCTCATGGCTGCCAGCCTCACCATCTTCTGAGACCATCTTCTGAGATCCACCGTGACACTGCTGGGCTTTGTCATCCAGATCTGGAGAGATGTGCTGACAAGACTAGGCCAGAGAGAGGGACCCAGATGACTTCGCCACCTCCACTGGCCCCAGCTAAATCCCAAACCCCACCCAGGTTGTGAGACTTGGGTTCCCCCTTCTCCCATGTGTCCTTTTCCTTCCCTGGCCTCATTTTTTCTCTTTCTCCTCTCTCTCTCTTTTTGCCTCCTGTTGAAGAAGAGTTTGACTCAGCCAGGCAAGTCTATATATCTTGCAACCCTGATGGAAGCGGCTGTGATCAGCAAGGCAGTTAAAAACAATTACTTAAACAGCCCAACAGTGGTACAAGTTTGCCAGGTCTCAGAGGGGCTGATCAGACTTTGCCTGTGCCTGAGTTCCTCCAGAAGTGAAGCTGTAAGTGAGAGTCAGCACCAGAGACCAAAGCTGCATTTTCTCTCTTTGCTTTTCTTTCCTTTCCCCTTTTGTGTGTTTGTCTTGTTTTGCCTTCAAGAAACAGACGTAACAATCTAGCAGTTCCAGGCTATCTAAAGTAACTCACACACACACACACACACACCCCGGACAGTTTTTACCATCTTTAACACCACCTCAAAGGATGTCAAACTGGGGGGAGAGGGGGGTGAGTGGTCCCTATAAAAACCCTAAAGGGAAAAGGAATAAGGGATATGTTAAAATGAAAGTCTTACTTTATGCTTAACATTTCAAATGCTTCAACCCTTTTTCCTGCTTTTTCTGTATCTTTAATAAAATGTTATAAAGGTGTTTAATAGTGTTTTTGCCATAGGACTAAGCAGACCAAGATCTCTGTACTGGAAACCCCCAGCCAGGTTTAACTGTTGAGCGTTGTACAGTGATAGTGTCATGTTAACACCTTTGACTAGGCCCATTTATTCCATCGAAATTAATACAACCGCAGGCACATGGGAGAGGCACAAAAGGGGTTAATAAAAACTGCAGGATTAAGCCATCAAGTCATCACTGCAAAACCCTGCTGTTAGCCACAGGGAAGGGCCCAGACAGCCTCTCCTTGGTCATTAAATGAGGGTAAATTTCATCCAGGCACCTGCTGCTGACCCATTTAAAGAGCTCCAAGGCAAGGCAGTGTGGGCTGCTGTTGCCTCAGTCTTCGATTTCTGGGGCCTGTTGGCAGGGGGAGATGCTTGTAGATATCCCAGTACCTTTCTCTTTGACAAGGGGATGCGTGTTCCCTACCTTCCCCCAAGCCCAACTGCTGGAAGGGAATAAGCAATGGGTTCCTCCTAGAACAAGGCCCTGCCTCTGTCATTCATAGGGCTCTGGGGATGGCCTGGGGGAGTCAGAAATGCAAAGGTGTCAGGAGTCAGGCAGGAGGGGGCCCCTCTGCTGCTCAGGCGGTAACCATTCCCATCTGCGGCAAGGGGCCTTGGCCAGTCAAATTCCCAATTCAAGCTCCAGTGATCTGCCCACAGATGGCAGCACAGCCCTGCAGTTTGCCAGACATGGATTGCCAGAGGAGCCAGGGAAATGCAGCGCTGAGCTGACTGGGCAGGCAGGGCAGACTCCTCGTGTCAGCTCTTACATCTGTGCAAAGCGGGTGTCACACACTGCCAGCTCAGAGTGCTTCCTACCCTCCCCTCCCCTGCCATGGCCATCTTTACCCCAGGCTGCATTCACTCTGCCCAGGTGTGAACGGTGACACTGGGTGCAGGGCCAAGGAGCCCCGGGAGCTTAGCCTTCCACTTTCACATCACCCAGCACTTTCCCCTTGGACGCAGGTTTTGTTGCCACCCATGGCCTGAAGCGCCCACCCCACATGGATCCTGCACGTGCCACAGGCTCTCCCTCTGCATGCCAGTGCCAGGGTCTCCTCTGCTCCACGCAGCTCAGTGGGAGCAGTGAGGCTGGCAAAGCTGGGGATCCGGTTTCCATGTGACCCACCACAAGTACCACACAGAAGATGAAGGGTCCAGGGCCCCAAGCCGGGCATGCACTCCCTTCTGGCCAATTGTTAAACATACTAGACATGCAATTGTGCCCCTACCTAGTGTGTAGTTATCACAGTCTGGTGTGCAAATCATATACCTTTGCACACAAATGGCCATAATTAATTCTTCCTCCTTTCAGTGTGCCAATGTCGTGGCAACTGCCTGTAGGAGTTAGACACACAATTGTGCTCTTAACTGGCTTGAAAATGTGTCTTTGAGGCATCGAGAAAATGGTTCTGGGCTTCTGGGCATCATGCTGGTGAGCAGGGAAATCTGTCCTGTGCTGCCACCACATGGTAACCAGCTGCTGTCACCTGCCCCCTTGCCCCCCACAGCCCACCATGAAGTGAGTGAAGAGAGTGCTGACAGTGGGGCAGCCCAAAAATGCCTCTTTGGACTCACAGAGGAAAAGCCTCTGCCTCTGCACAGGGAAAGGACCCTGGGGGCTTTGGGGCCTTGGTTGTCTGGGGACCCTGCCAATAGGGTAAGGGACACTGGCAATGGGATTCCAATGCACCGACGCCTGACGAGAATGGGCACTGCCAAGGGAAACCCAATGCACACACATCTGGAAAGGAACTCCTCTGCAGTGTCAGCCCAGGGCACAGACACCCAGCATTGTGTGATTGCACTGTGCAGAGCCAGTCCATAAATGAAAACAACGAGGAGTCCGGCGGTACCTTAAAAACTAACTGATTTATTTGGGCATAAGCTTTCGAGGGTAAAAACCCCACTTCTTCAGATGCACGGAGGGAAAATTATAAATACAGGCATAAATATACTGGCACATGAAGAGAAGGGAGTTACCTTACAAGTGGAGAACCAGTGCTGACAGGGCCAATTCAATCAGGGTGGATGTGGTCCACTCTCAATAATTGATGAGGAGGTGTCAAGACCAAGAGAGGGAAAATTGCTTTTGTAGTGAGCCAGCCACTCCCAGTCCCTATTCAAGCCCAAATTAATGGTGTTAAGTTTGCAAATGAATTGTAGCTCTGCAGTTTCTCGTTGAAGTCTGTTTTTGAAGTTTTTCTGTTGAAGGATGGCTACTTTTAAATCTGTTATTGAATGTCCAGGGAGATTGAAGTGTTCTCCTACTGGCTTTGGTATGTTACCATTCCTGATGTCTGATTTGTGTCCATTTATTCTTTTAAGAAGAGACTGTCTGGTTTGGCCAACGTACATGGCAGAGGGGCATTGCTGGCACATGATGGCATATATCACATTAGTAGATGTGCAGGTAAATGAGCCCCTGATGGTGTGGCTGATGTGGTTGGGTCCTCTGATGGCGTCGCTAGAGTAGATATGGGGACAGAGTAGGCAACGGAGTTTGTTACAGGGATAAGTTCCTGAGTTAGTGTTTCTGTGGTATGGTGTGTAGTTGCTGGTGAGAATATGCTTCAGGTTGGGGGACTGTCTGTAAGCGAGGACTGGTCTGTCTCCCAAGGTCTGTGAGAGTGAGGGATCGTTTTCCAGGATAGGTTGTAGATCGTTGATGATGCGCTGGAGAAGTTTTAGCTGGGGGCTGTACATGATGGCCAGCGGTGTTCTGTTATTTTCCTTGTTGGGCCTCTCCTGTAGTAGGTGACTTCTGGGTACCTGTCTCGCTCTGTCAATCTGTTTCCTCACTTCCCCCAGTGGGTATTGTAGTTTTAAGAATGCTTGATAAAGATCTCATAGGTATTTGTCTCTGTCTGAGGGATTGGAGCAAATGCGGTTGTATCTTAAGGCTTGGCTGTAGACAATGGATCATGTGATGTGTCCTGGATGGAAGCTGGAGGCATGTAGGTAGGAATAGCGGTCAGTAGGTTTCCGGTATAGGGTGGTGTTTATGTGACCATCATTTATTAGCACTGTAGTGTCCAGGAAGTGGATCTCTTGTGTGGACTGGTCCAGACTGAGGTTGATGGTGGGGTAGAAATTGTTGAAATCCAGGTGGAATTCTTCAAGAGCCTCTTTCCCGAGGGTCTATATCAGGAGTGGGCAAACTTTTTGGCCCGAGGGCCACATCAGGGTGCAAAACTGTACGGAGGGCCGGGTAGGGAAGGCTGTGCCTCCCCAAACAGCCTGGCCCCCGCCCCCTATCCGTCCCTTCCCACTTCCCGCCCCTGTCAGAACCCCCAACCCATCCAACCCCCCCTGCTCCTTGTCCTCTCACTACACCCTCCCGGGAACCCCTGCCCCTAACTGCCCCCCCCCCTCCCGGGACTCTACCACCTATCCAACCCTCCCTGATTCCTGTCCCCTGACTGCCCTGACGCCTATCCACACCCCCGCCCCCAACAGGCCCCCCGGGACTCCCACACCTATCCAACCACCCCCTGCTCCCTGTCCCCTGACTCCCCCCCCCCGAACCTCCGCCCCATCCAACCACCTCCTGCTCCCTGTCCCCTGAGTGCATTCTGCACAGCTGAGGTTATGGGGCAAGTGATGCTGTTTGTTCACAATTTCAGCCTGTGCACGTCTGTGGAAGCTCTCTCTGTAGAAGTCCAATCTGTCATTTCGACTGTCAGGAGGAGTCCACGCAGAATTCTTTTTCTTGTAGTGTTGGTAGGAGGGTTCCTGTGGGTCAGTGCACTGTTCAGTGGTGTGTTGAAAATATTCCTTGAGTCGGAGATGGCGGAAGTAGGCTTCCAGATCACCGCAGAACTGTATCATGTGCGTGGGGTGGTGGGGCAGAAAAAGAGTCCCCGAGATAGGACAGACTCTTCTGCCAGGCTAAATGTGTGGTCGGATAGATTAACAATATTGTTGGGTGAGTTAAGGGTACCACTGTTGTAGCCCCCTGTGGCATGTAGGACTTTAGATAGTTTACTGTCCTTTTTCCTCTGTAGAGAAGTAAAGTGTCCATTGTAAATGGCTTGTCTTGTTTTTGTAAAGTCCAGCCACATAGAAGTTTGTGTGGAAGGCTGGTTTTGTATGAGAGTCTCCAGTTTTGAGAGGTTTCAGAGTAGCAGCCATGTTAGTCTGTATCCACAAAAGAAAAGGAGTATTTGTGGCACCTTAGAGACTAACCAATTTATTTGAGCATAAGCTCTCGTGAGCTACAGCTCACTTCATGCTCATTCTTGATCCTTAAATGAGATACGAGACTCTAGCCTCTGCCCACCTCCGGTGGCTGCACAGCAGGAAGCAAGAAGACCCCATGATTTTATCACAAGTCTTGCAATATTTGGTGTCTTCCTTAAAGCCCCAGCTCTTGAAGTCAGGCGAGGACAGGAGAATCTCAGCTTTTATTTTTAAAATGAAGGTTTCTCGACCTCCTAGTCACAGAGAAAAGCTGGAAAACATGAGCCGAGTGTGCCTTGAAGGTACCCAAACCAGAAGGAAAAGTCCCAATAGTTACTTTTTAAAATCCTATGTTTTTAAACCAATCTCATGAATGTTGGGTACTGACTCATGACTTCTGAACACCCTGTGTGTGATCATGACCCTAGGGTGGAAAACATCTGCCACAGTCACTGTACCACCAGTATTCCACATGCTCTGAGACAGCCTGGGTAGCAGAGGGCACTGGCAGTGGGCATCAAAATAGCTGGAGGGGTTGCAAGTAGCAACTTATACCTGTCCATCTACACACACACGTATTCATGCATACACATGTGCACACACATGCATGGGCACATATACACATTCACATGCATACACACACACAGGCATACAGATGCACATGAACACACATTCTCCCTCTGACTGTATTCCACCTGCACTCAGCCCTGCCAACCCAAGTCAACCCCCCACAGCTCAGAACCTCCACATTCCCCTCAGCTCCCTCCAGTCCAACCCTTCCCCCCCAGAACCACCCCACGCCCCTCAGCTCCCTCCAGTCCAACCCTTCCCCCCTCAGAACCACCCCATGCCCTTCAGCTCCCTCCAGTCCAACCCTTCCCCCTCAGTTCCTTCTAATCCAACTCCAGCCGACCTCAGAAACACCCCCATGATGGGGTGTCCACCCTACACAAGGCAGAGTGGGTTAATTTAGGACAATCCACCTGATCATCTGTACCTCGGTCGATAGACCGAAAGGCTAATTGTAATTAAGCCCATCTGGGCAGGGGAAGGCTGAGCTTGTAAAAAACCTGGCCCGGGACCTGGAGTTGTGGGCCAGTCCAGGCTGCCTTGCCAGAAAGCAGCGGCTTCTGGCCGGGTGCCCAGCTCTGAAGGCAATGCCCCGCCAGCAGCAGTGCAGAGGAAGGGTGGCAATACTGTACCATCCATCCTTCCTTCTCTGCTGCTGCCATCAGAGCTGGAGAGCGGTGGCTGCTGGCCGAGGGCCCAGATCTGAAGGCAGCAGCGCAGAAGTCAGGGTGGCAATCCCATACCATGCCATCCTGACTTCTGCGCTGCTGTTGGCAGTGGCACTGCCTTCAGAGCTGAGCTCTTGGCCAGCAGCCACTGCTGTCTGGCCACCAAGCTATGATAAATGAAGTGGGGGGTTAGCTCCCTTTTATGGACCCAGCCAGCCAGTTAGCTAAAAAATCCCTCTTCGCAGCTGTTCTCTACTTGCTTTACCTGTAAAGGGTTAAAAGTCACTGCGATGCACAGGTAAAAGGAAGTGAGTGGGCACCTGGCCAAAAGAACCAATGGGAAGGCTAGAACTTTTTAAAATTGAAACAAGACTCCCCTTTTGTCTGTCTGTTGTTGTTCTCCAGAGAAAGGGAACAGAGCAACGTTGCTGTAAGAAGCTTTGGGCCAGGTATGAAATATCATCAGATCATACCTAGAAACTACTCATTTGAAACCCTAGATATGTAAGTAGATCAGGGAATGTCTAGGGAGATGCGATTAGGTTTATCTCTTTTTTGTTTCTTTATGGCTTGTGGACTCCTCTGTGCTAACCCCAAATGCTTTTGTTTTGCTTGCAACCTTTAAGCTGGACTGCAAGAATGTTATTCTTGATGCTTAATCCTTATAAGTGGTGTTTTTTTTAAATCTAGCAATAGCCTGAGTTTCCAGATGTATTTTCTTTCTTTTTGTTTTTACTAAAATTTACGTTTTTTAAGAACAGGATTGGGTTTTTGTGTCCTAAGAGGTTTGTGCACGTTATTTAATTAGCTGGTGGCAACCTCTGATTTCCTTTGTTTTCTTTCTCAGCTCTTCTCCGGGGGACAGGGGGTGAAAGGCTTGAGGGTACCCCACAGGAAGGAATTCCCAAGTGCACCTTCCTGGGTTCTCAAAGGGGTTTTTGCACTTCGGTGGCGGTAGCATCTACCCATCCAAGATCAGAGAAAAGCTGTAACCTTGGGAGTTTAATACAAGACTGGAGTGGCCAGTATTAATTTTTAGAATCCTTGCGGGCCCCCACCTTCTGCGCTCAAAGTGGGGAAAGAGCCTTGACACAAGCTCGGAAGGCAGTTCTGCTGCCAGCAGCAGTGCAGAAGTAAGGGTGGTAATACTGCAACCCCCCTTCAATAAACTTCTGACCCCTGCACAACCTCCTTTTGGGTCAGAACCCAAAGAGTTCCAACACCGTGAAATTTCTCATTTAAATATCTGAAATCATGAAATTTATTATTTTTTAAATCCTACGACTTTGACCAAAATGGACCGTGAATTTCATAGGGCCCTACTCATCATGTGAACACACGGCCTTGCTTTGCTGCAAACACACAGCCTTGCTTTGCATGGCATTCTTGGGGGTATCCCAGTGTCCTTTGCTTCACCACTAAGCAGGGTGCAGTCCGGGGTTATTTTTGCTGGGAATTTTTCTGAAAAATCCCATATTTCCACGGTCTCTGCCCCATGCCTCCTTTCTGGGTGGGTTCGTGCCATTTTCAAATTGCTCTCTGTCAGCCTGGCCCCAACAGTGCACACCCACTACGGTGACAAGCTAGAAGATGCAGCAGCTGCTTAGGTATTACAGCCGCCTAAGCCAGACAAATTCGGCATTGGACTTTGGCTGTCACACCACTAAGCAGAGGATGCAGGAGCAGCGGAATATTCTTCAGCAGCAGCAGCTTGTCTAGAAGTAGGAGAATGCTCTGAAGCCATGGCGGCAGGGCAAGAGGGAAGAGAACAATGCCAAGCTGTACCGAGGTATAGCCAGGGCAGGGTTGGCAGTGGCGAGCGGCAGCTCAGGGTAGCCCTGATGAATACGTACATATCTGCAGAGTTCAGGCCGGTTGGTATTGGCAATCTCATGAAAGTTTTCATGGAGCAGGCAACCTGTTCCCTACCAGCTCTGGGTGACTGTGAAAGCAGAGTTACTGTGGGTGGGTCTGTTCCATCTCCTTTGGGAATGAACAGGCAGAGGAAGGCCTCTTTCTAGCACCAGGGGTGGTGAGTTATATGGGTCCGAGGTGCCCGTGTTCCAGCAAATTCAGGGCCCAGGGGCCCGGCTCCACCAATGTTCGGGGCTGGGTCTCCCCCAGCACCCACTGCAGGGGAGACAAGGGGGCTTCCTGGACCTGAGAGAGGCCCGGCCCCTCGGATCACGTGCAGTGAGGTTGCGGGTGAGTGTGCTGCTGGGGGGTCAAGGGGGGCCCCTCCCCCGGAGATGGGGGGGGACTGTGGAGGGGAGAGGGCTGGGGGGATTGTGGAGTCCTCCACTCTGGCCCCAGCCCCCGGGCAGCCTGCCTGCGCCCCAAACTCCTCATCCCCAGCCCTGCCCCACCACAGAGCCCGCACCCCCAGCCAGAGCCCTCATCCCACCATACCGCCCCCCCCACATTGTGCAATATAGGGGAACGGTACTGTTTCCAGTCCATTTTTACATTCTTTTAAAATATATATATTGGCTTACAAGGCAGGTGTGTGTGTGGTGGGGGGGGGACTTGGACCTGTTCTGTGGGCACCACCAAAATTATACAAACCTGTCGCCCCATCTGGCACTGGTGCAGGCCTTTCACCTGGGAACATTAGGGTTCTGAATTCATTTCAGTTGGATCCCACAGGTGGAGACCACTGGCAAGTGCAGGCCATGGCTCCATGGTGAGGCCTGCTGTGTCCAACGGAGGCCAGTGCTCCTGGCAAACACATCCACGGCTGCCAGTGCCAGAGATGGAGGGGCTGTGTGGCTGCCTGCAGAAGAACTGCTGCAGAGAACAGCACCTCCTATTAATTTACTGAGACCCGTTGGCCTTCCAGAGATGCGTAGGCTGAGATGAATGGACAAGGCAGCACCTGGGAGTCACCGGCGATCAATTTCATCACTGGGAGATGGAGATGGAGAGCACAGGGTGTGTGTGACTGTCTCAGTCTGGCCTTTCTGGGAACAGTGAAATTGCACAAGTGTCTGACGAGACGCAGACCCCTCAGCATGCTCCGCAGTGACTGTCATGGCCATTCAGCCTATTTGCCTATCATTCACTGCATTTGCCAGGTAGATGGAAAGAAGCCTGCTCCCTGTTCACTTCATGGTGGTGACTTCAGACCTTATGCCATGTAAAGGCTATGCCTTTACCCCTCCAATCGCCACTTCCACGATGGGGCTGCCTCCAAAAGCTCTGGCTTTCTTTTCCTCTATCTGTGGACTGTCCAGAGTTCTAGCCATCTGTAAACCCACCCTAGGTGAAGTAGTGGGTGTCTCATCCCCTTTTTGAGAGTCTCTTCTGCCCTCACTTGAATTTCGAACTTCAAATCTCTCCCTATCAGGAGAGGAAATTCTTCCTTGATCCTTTCAGTTACGTGGGGATTCTCTCCAGATGTGATCGGACTCGTGGCGTCCACATCAAACCAGGTTGTCCTAGTTATCTCTTAATGGAGATGTCCTGAAATTTTCTGCCCCTCAGAATGCATTGTTTGCTTTTGGTTGATGCACTATTTTAAATAGCTCTTCTTGTTGATCACGAGGTCTTTGTCCTGCTTTGCTCAAACTCTCCAAGACAGTGCTTGTATTGTCCAAATCTGCCAGGATGGCTGGATAACACCTTCATTTTTTTCTCTATAACTATTTTATTTCCAGGTCCTTCAATATTCTTTTCATCCTCCTCAGCCCCTCAAAGGCTCCCCTCATCAGGTCAGGAAAAGTCAATGTAGGCTGCTCCTTTAATCTCCTCTTCATTTCATGTCTTAAATCATCATCCCTCAGTCCTATCACTTCAGGATGGCATCCGGGTCCGTCATTCCCCATACATGTTAATCAGCAACTTGAAAATGTTTTCTGTACTCTCCTCTCTGGAAGGAATGGCCCTATGCATTGCCCCACTGGCAGCAGGCCCAGGATAGTTGAGGAAGGGCATTCAGCTCCTCTGTTTTCATTGCTGGAGGGCAGCAAGCCTGGAGCCCCTTGGATTCTGAAGTGTATGAAGGGAGTGTCATCTGTGAGTCAGTCTACATTATGGGGTGGGGGTGTGAGTCCTCTGCTTATGTACATTGAGTTAGTGGGAGTATAGATATCAGTGTAGCTGTGGTCGCATGGGTAGCAGCAGCAGAGTACATACCCACCAGTTTCAGGCTGAGTCGAGAATCACACCCCTAGCTAGTAATGTGGACATGGCCTCAGAGTGAGCACAAGGGATGGGGAATCAGGACTCCTGGGTTCAGGTCCTGGCTCTGCTACTGATTCTGCATGTGGCCTCTGGCAGATCACTTCCCGCCCCTCTGCCCCACCACCAGGGGTATCTATAAAGAGCTTCCCAAGGGTGGACTCTGGGGAATAATGAACGTTTCATTCCTGTGGCATGTTAAAACCAGCCGCTCCTGCAACCCCCACTGTGCCCTGTTGTGTTTGTTGCATCCCATGAGAATAGCAATGTCACTCTCTTTTTTGGCAGCTTCCCTGGACAGATGTTCCATCCCCTGCGCAAGGGTGAGGCAGAGGGAATAATCTGCGCTGAGAGGCTGCCTGCTGGGATTAGTGCTCCAGCCACTCTTAACAACATCTGTGGCAGCAGGAAAGCCCCAAATTCATCAGCACTGGAACCTGGAGAACAACAGCAGCGAGGCTGGTAAGAGCTTTCCAAGGTTCTTTTACCCACCGCGGAAATCACTGCTAATGGGAAAAAAGGACAGGAGAGGAGGGAGGCTTTGGTGGCTTGAGGGGCAGTGATACTATGGTCCCTTGTGTGCTTGGAGCCTGTGACACCGGCCCTGGGCACTGCCCCCAGCCCTGAGAGCACCACAGATCAATGCCTCCATCTTGGCTTCTCTAATCATAGGTAGCTGAGATGGGCTCATGTCTCTTCAGGTTCAGTAAGTGTCCAGCAGAGAGAGGCCAGGGAAGGGGAGGGGTTTAACCACCCCCGCAGGGCCTGGGCGGGATGAAGGATCATGTCACACCTCGACCCGAACCGTGGGGAAGCTTCAGCCTTGAAGAACTCTGTGCTCTAATTCTCTAGGGGAGCTGGGGGGGAAGAGAGGGGGAACTGCTGCCAGCCAGATGACTTGGGGGCAGGGTCCTGGCAGCAGGAGGGAAAGGGGCCTGGGCAATTTGAAAAGGACGCCGTATTGCTAGTTAGTTCCTTTAGGTCAGTGGTTCTCAGCCAGGGGTACACATAACCCTGGGGGTACCCAGAGGTCTTCCAGGGGGACATCAACTCATCTAGAGATTTGCCTAGTTTTACAACAGGCTACATAAAAAGCACTAGCGAAGTCAGTGCAAACTAAACTTTCATACAATGACTGTATGACAACCATCCTTAGAGGTTTGTAAGGCCCGGCTTGACAAAGCCCTGGCTGGGATGATTTAGCTGGTGTTGGTCCTGCTTTAAGCAGGGGATTGGACTAGATCGGGGCGGGCAAACTTTTTGGCCTGAGGGCCACATCGGGTTTCCAGAATTGTATAGAGGGCTGGTTAGGCAAGGCTGTGCCTCCCCAAACAGCCAGGCGTGGTCCGGCCCGAACCCCCTATCCGACCCCCCCCTGCTTCTTACCCCTTGATCCCACCCTGGGACTCCTACCCAATCCAACCCCTTCCCCGCGTTCCCTGTCCCCTGATGGCCCCCCCCGGGACTCCTGCCCCATCCACCACCCCCCACTCCTGACTTCCCCCTGCTGCCCCATCCAACCCCTCCTCTCATTCCTGACTGCCCCCTTGGGACCCCTGCCCCCATTCAACCCCCCTGTTCCCCGCCCTCTGACCGCCCCAACCCCTATCGACACCCCCGCCCCCTGACCACTCCCCTGAACTCCCCTGCCCTCTATCCAACCCCCTCTCCTCCGCTCCCTGTCCCCTTACCACACTGTCTGGAGCACCGGTGGCGGGCAGCGCCCAGCCAGAGCCAGCCACGCACCACGCAGCACAGGGCACCGGGTCAGGCCAGGCTCTGCAGCTACGCGGCCCCAGGAGCTCGCAGCCCCCCCGCCCAGAGCATTGTGCCGGCGGAGCAGTGAGCTGAGATGTGGGGGCCAGGGGGGAGGGGCCGGGGGTGAGCCTCCCCGGCCAGGAGCCGGGCAGGAGGGTCCCGCCAGCCGGATGTGGCCTGCGGATTGTAGTTTGCCCACCTCTGGACTAGATGAACTCCTGAGGTCTCTTCCAACCCTAATGTTCTATGATTCTATACTGCTCTTTATACACTGAATTGTAAATACAATATTAATATTTCAATTCATTTGAGAAAAGAAGCAATTTTTCAGTAACAGTGTGCGGTGACACTTTTGTCTGATTTTGTAAGCAAGTAGTTTTTAAGTGAAGTGAAACTTGGGGGTACGCCAGACAAATCAGACTCCTGAAAGGGGTACAGCAGTCTGGAAAGGTTGAAAGTCACTGCCTTAGGGGTAGGCTGGTATCACGCAAAACCAGAGAGAAGCAGAGGGTGTGAAGCTGCCACCTGTTCTCGCACTCTCTGAGCTTATTTTCTGGAGCAATCCCCTCTTTCCTGCTTCATCCCCTAGCGCTGGGCTCTCCTGCCTCATTCTAATAGGCAGCCCTGCCCTCACTTTCCATACGCTGGCATCTGAGTTCCCTCTACCCCTTGCTCAGACTCGCCCTGCGGTCCCTTTTTTCCCCCTGTTCTAACCCTTTGTTCCCTGCTCCTAGGAGTTTCCAGCCCTGGACTTGCAAAAGCCCCCCAGCGCTGGTGGTGAGAAGCGACTCCTAATCAGCCATGGAAGGGTTACAGAAACGGGTAAGGCCCAACCTTCCCAGCATCCACAGCCGCTTCACTGCTCCCATTCCCTTGGCTGTTGATTGTCAGCATCAGAGCCCAGGCCAATGGAAAGGAAATAGTGTGACATCATTGTATCCAAATAAAGTATGTAGCTCACCAACAAATGGCTGGGCCTGATTCTCCTCTTGCTTACCGCACTATAACTCCATTGACTCTAATGGGGTTATTCCTCATTAGCTTTGGTGGACGTGAGAGCAGGATCTGCCCCCTGTGTTCCCTGTCTCTGCCCATCTGGGCTTCCTCCTCCTGTGTTTTGTAAATTATTAGCCTGGCGATTCCCCACCAAATGTAGTGGGGCTGAGTGAGTGAGCTACGTACCACAGACATGAAGATGCTGTCCATCACAAGGGTTAATCGCCTCCCTGCACAGATGCCAAGAGGAGATGAAGATGCTATAAATAGTTTGCAAAGCCCAGCTGGTTTCAGCCCCAATTCACACACATGGCAGAGAAGCATTAGACAGAATTAATATTCTATCTCACAGGCACTTTCAACCCTGAGAGAGTGAAAAGCAAATTCCACTCTGGCCCTGTAGCTTTAATGTCCTTGCTGGGGAGGGGGCGGGGGGTGAATGACACTTTCTGGAAGCTCTGATTGGGTTAAATGGACAGAGAAACACAGAGACAAAGGAACAGTCAGCTAGAGAGCAAAGATCACTCCAGACACTGCCAGAGAGGCCACGCAGCTCCTCCCTGGGACGGGAGCTTGCAGCTTAGAGCATGGCGAGACAAGGTGGCTGGGAAGGGAGCTTGCAGCTTAGAGCATGGCGAGACAAGGTAGCTGGCAGATCTCTGCTCTGCTGTTGCCACATTTAAGATCAGCTAGCCTGGATCGGATACATCCAGCATATTTTGTGCTTCCTGGCAATGGCCTGTGTGACTGAGACATCATCTGAGGATGGTACCGACGGGAGCTGTGAATCATGTTGGGCCTTAATAACTTGTGATAAGGTCTGTCACCAGCTAAGTGACACACAGAAGTGTGAGTGTTAATTCACTGGGAGGGACACAGGGAAATATTACACTGCGTGGTGTAAGAGAAGGGTTTAATAGAGGGTGACTTATCTGAACCTCTCCCCAAACTTTGGGGGCTCAGAGAAAATGGGACATGGATCAAATCACCCTGGAGGTCTCCTCTCCCACTTGGGACAGGAATTGTATGGAATCTCTCTCTGTTGCTGAATAAGAAGAGACAGGTAGAAGAGTGTATTTCCCCACAGACTGGGTTGGGAGTTATTTGTGGGTAATTCATTTCCTGTAAATCCCATGGAGAATGAATAGCTCTGTGCAGTCAGTCAGATTTAAGCGCTCAGCATCCCAGTGAATGGCGAGAGATGTCCCATTCGTGTTACTATGTAAGTGCCATTTGTCTCTGGGTTTGGAGAGCAGGACATAGTCGCTGGTGCTGCAGTGGGACTGGTGTGTGAAGAGATGGGACTGGGGGTGCAGGGCGCTTGCCTGCCAGGGGAGGTGAACGAAGGTGGCATCAGGTGAGAAAGGTTTGGGCGCCCTTCCCTTTTGGATCAATGTCTACTGGGCTGGGAAAGTCCGAAGTGCATGAAGTGAGCAGATTGGGGATTACCTCCTCCCCCAGAGATTAAACCAAGAAAATCCCATTTCACTCTGACGTCAGGGCCCTGGGAGTCACCGGCAGCAACGGGGTGGGGGAAGAAGCTAGGAGGAGACAGTCTGGGCAGGAGGCATCAGTGAAAAGGCAGTTTTACCATGTGGGAGCTAAAAATGAAAAGTGAGGGCCCTGGTCTGCACTCTCAGCTCCTACAGCAGGAATATGGCATCTCCTTGCAGCTCTAAGGAGCAGCTCTCCAGCATGGACTAACAGATGGGTAAGAGTGAGCTTTGTCACTCAGGACTGGGGCGGGGGCAGTGTGACCCTAGCAATAGACCTGGCTGATAGCAGCTTAGGGTCTGATCAATTCCTTCCACCTATGTGAGCCTTTGCTCCTGTCAGCTAGGGCACAGTATGTTTCTGTGTAGCTTGGGGCTTCACTGTCTCTCTCTGAGCTGAGCAATGTGGCCCTGGCTTCTCTTTTCTCCTTCTCCTGTATCTATTTATCCTCTTTCCATCACCGTCTTCTCTTGCTCTTTCAGACCAGGCCATCTGGACTGGATGGCCTTTGTCCTTCCTCTGTATGTCATTCTCCCTCCTCACCCCTTCCTGCCCCCCTCTTACCCTCTCCCCCCCTCCCCTGCCCCCTGCTGCCTCCATCAGACAGATGACTTGACATCACCCTTCCTGGTGCATGCTGGTTCCCCTTGCCCCCCTTCCTGTGGGAAACGAGGTCTTGACAGATCCAGGATGGGGTCCTTTTCTGGTACATGCTGCTTTCCTTAGTGTTGATGGGTGTTCCCTGGCAGGTGAGAGCTGTCCTTGCTCAGGCAGCTGGAGTGTGGAGAATGCAAGTGTTCTGCCTGTCAGCTCTTTGGTCCATCCAGCATGCACCAGGATGGGTGATGTCAGGACACACGGCTGATAGAGGCAGCGAGAAGGGACAAGGGCTGTTACCTTCCCACTTAGGGATGGAAGAGCCCAGAGTACTATGCAGCTTCAAAACCTGCTGTGGAAATGTTTGAAATAGACCAAAAGGTTTCACAAAATATTTGTAACAAACATCTGTTCACATTCAGAAAGTGCCCTGTAAGCTTAGGAGGGGGGAAAGGGGCTAAGTGCTGATGGGATCTGGGTTCCCCTTCAGGATCCTCAGTCACATAGGCCAGAGCATGAGAAAGGTACCTGCAAGTCCGACCGTGGCTTTCTTAGTTCCCTTGTTACATGAGAAAGAGCCCATGCACCAATGGGTTTGGAAGAAATCCTGAATCGGCCATCCTAGATTCCAGTCCTGGAGAGGAGACCAGGCTACAGTAGAGTCCCCGGGGAGTGGCTCAGTCTAACCTGATTAAAGATAAGTGAGATGCAGACAATTTAATGCAACTTTTTGTGTGTGTGCATCTTGCATGCAAATGACATCGCACACGACATGACTCAGACTGAAGGTGTGGTGGGGATGCTGGGAATGAGCCATGATTATTCTGTAGCAAATAGGCCATGATTTAATAGCATGAGCTCGCCTACTGAAACCCAAACCAGTTTTTAAGCAACTTCCAGCACCAGCTGCATCAATGGTGGCATAGATTATTCACAGAATTTTGTGGCATTTCAGCTGGACACGTTATAAGCTGTCTATTAATGCTACAGTGATTGCACCAGGAACTCATGTCCTTGTCTGTAGATCATGTACATACCTAATTTATAAGCATGGGAGGCAGTTCCTCTCTCTCTGTGTCCTATAAACAGTACCACTGAAACCCCCATGTCTCTTCTTTGCAGCAGGCCTCCAGAGGGCGGAGTCTCCTTAGGCTCTTGATGATGGAAGTGAAGTGGATCCACGTGGCATTAATCTTCTTTTCCCTGCTCTCTGTGACCATGATGGGCTGCTTCCTGTGGCAGTACAGCCTCCCCAAGGAGGAGCCTGGTGAGTAACCAGCAGTCAGCCTGCATACAGTGGGTCTCAGAAGCCCAATGCCATTGAAATCAAGAGGTGGTTGTTTGAATAAACTCTGCAGGGTTGAGCACTACAGTTAGTTGGTTGGACGCTGCAGGGGAAGTAGTAGATACGGCTCTCCCTCCCGCCCTGTGCGCTCAGAGCCTCTATTTCATTACACACAACCTAATTATTTGCCCAGTGGGTTCAGTGAGATGGAAGGCTCTAACAGGTGTGAATGAGATTCCAAATGAAAAACAAAGAAAACCTGCCAGTGATGATAAGAAAGGGTTGCCTCAGGAAGTCAGGGTCTACACTCAGAAGCAAAGTCAGGGGTGGTGAGTAAGGTGGGGCATGATAAGCCCTCCTAAGCCTAGCTGGATTCCCTTATACCTGCTAAAACCACTCTGGAGTAATTTACATCCTAAGGAGGGAGTCAGAAGGTGCATGTTAAAGCTGTGGGTGGCTACTTTAATGTACACCTGCGTACCCTCTCCTGCTAGCAGCGTTACCTGCTACTCTTCTCTCCTGGCCCCTTGCCATATGGGTCATGCCAGCTTAGACCCCATAGATTCACTTCGACTTCCTCACACTCAGTTATTGCAAACTCAGTGGGACAGATTCAGAGGCAGCATGTGCAGGGATGTAATTCATACACTGGTAAGTGGATGTAAGGCTAAGAGAGCCCAGAGAATTACAGAGACACTTTGAAGGGGTCAGACGAAGGCATTACACCAACATAGACTCCTTCTAAACTCACTTGGACTCACCTCTGAGTCTGGATCTCACTTTCTTCTTATGGGGCTGCACTGGTCAGAATCTGCCTGGGGTTTCACGGTCATTGGTCCACAATGGTCTCAGCCCAAATGTTCTGCAGTGACATTTCTCCTCTGCTACACAGCACCACAACATGGCACATACCCACCCCAAAGGGGTAAAAGAAGGGGAAATCACAGGCATTTTCTTTATAATGTGCAGAGCTGGGGAGCTGTGCTTCAGAAGCTCACTGGAATCTGATGGGCAAATATTGGCCCCAGGTAGGAGAGTTTCCATTTTCCTTAGGAAATAAGAGTTCTTCATTTGCACCAAAAATTTAAAATGAGGAAGAAAATTATTGGGCCCCTGATTTCTCCCTGGCATGGCAGATGGTCAGCTGTTTATGTGGGTGGCCCCATGTGTCCAGTGTGCTCTGGTTTGGAGCTGGTTTGTTTCCTTAGGTGTCCAGGTCACTTTCAGGCAGTATTCACAATATTTATTGGAAAAGCTTATTTCCGTTTGCTGCTTCTTTTCCTCCCTGTGGAGTCACAGTGCCCAATTGATGCTCATGGGGAGACTTTGGGACACAACTTGGTCCTACTGAACTCAACAGCAAAACTCCTACTAACTTCAGGAGGACCAGGATTGAGCCCTGTATCAACTATGCTCTCTCTGCCAGCCCGCTGTCACTAGTACACTCAGTCAAGGATTTCCCTCATGTACTCAGTACCTCGCTGGGGTAGATTTGAAAGTGCACCAACAACATGTCGTGCTGAAATTCTGTGTGAGTTGTAAGTCTGTCAGCCCCCTCCTTTGCTTTACACAAGGCCTCTTCAGGCTCTGTAAGGTCGGTGGCCTCATCTGCACTTCTTCATTCTGTGTAATCTTCTATGTAAAACATGTCAGCAAATCCATCTGCTCAACCAGCCTCCTCTCTGGAACTGTTTCCAGGCCCATCTGCAATGGAGGTGAGATCAGAAGCTATTCAGATGTGTCCCCGCTATCCAGAACCTGTACCACTGGACCACCCAATCCCAATCCTGAAGGATGCGCTGGAGAAGGTCTGTGGGAATGTCATGGATGGGGGTGTATATGTCTTAACCTCAGTGACCTGTAGGTGTAGGGAAGAGAGTCTAGGAATGTAGGAAGGAAGAGATCTGGGTTCTTCAGTCTCCTTCAGTCTCCAGTGTCATATTAGGACAGGTGACTGTCTCAAGTGTATCCAGGACCAGCTGAACTCTAAGCCCTCCCATAGTCTTGGTTATCCTCTGGATAACACAGTAACAACAACATCCAGTTTGAGGAGCACAACTCCACACTTCCCTTCCTGTGGCCTGACTCCTTCACAGGAAAATTTGAGTGTCTCTCTGTGACTTCAGTGGGAAGCACTTGTATGTGTGGAAAGGTGAGCAGGGCTCTGGGAAAGAAGAGGCAAACTACCAGAAGCTTCTGGAGATTAGTGTGCCCCTCTGATGTAATTCTTATTCCTAATTACATGGATATATAAACAGAGGAGTTAAACAGTTAAACAGAGGAGTTACTATTCATGTTCTTAAAATCACCATCTAGCAGGTGTGTTTCCAGTGGGGTCCTGCATGGATCGGTTCTTGGCCCTATACTATTTAACATTTTTATCAATTACCTGGAAGAAAACATAATCATCATTGATAAAGTGTGCAGATGATACAAAAATTGAGGGGAGTGGTAAATAATAAAAAGGACAGATTACTGATTCAGAGTGATCCAGATCTCTTGGTAAACTGGTTGCAAGCAAACGATGTGCAAGTTAATATGGGTGAATATAAATGTATGCATCTAGGTACAAAGAATGCAGGCCATACTTATAGGATGGGGGACTCTATCCTGGGAAGAATTGAGAGTTTATATTCACTAAGAGATGGGGTTTAGGAAAACATTCCCCCAATGGGATAGATTGTTATAGATTGTCTATAATTGCCCGTGTGATGATGGCAGACCAGGTGCCAGCTCATTCCAAGGCCCCAGGCCACACTGAACAGTTACAAATTCATAGCTGGGAAACCAGTCTGGCTTATCCGTGTGTTAGTATTATCAGACTAGATATTAGATGTTAAGTTGATAAGAATGTGCTTAGTGTTTAGACTTTATAAAATGCCTGCAGGATGCTGTGTGTATTGATCTCACTTACAACCTCCATAGCCCATGGTATAAAGGTATATTGAGTGTTTGCATTGTAAACCTCTGTATTTGTGTAACTCACCAAACAATAAAGAAGCATTAATTAAGGTAAAGTGCTGACCCTGCATACAAGATGGCTTATTGAAGGCAAATGAGGTGATGTGTAGCATCAAAGGACAGAGACCCTGTTGATGGCATTCCTAACTCCCTCCAGGAAGGAGAGATCTACAATTTATCCCATCATTTGGGACCCTTGAATGGAGGGGTTTAAAGTCCCTGACAAGGAAAATCTCTTTCATCCTGTCTGGACTCTGAGAGGCGAAGATTACTAAACATAAGCAAAAGAGATCTCCATGCTGCTGGCATGGGTTAGCCCTGAAAGATATTTGACTTGACAGATTACTACAATGCTGTCACCTTTGGAATAACAGTCTGAACTCATTTGTGTCTATATGCTTGCTTGCTTGAACCCCTAAATAACTCTCTTATTTCTTTTTCGCAGTTAATACATGTTTAGTTAGTTTATTACAGGATTGGCTAAAAGTGTTCTCTTTGATGTAAGATTTAAGATGCAAATTGACCTGGGGTAAGAGACTGGTCTCTTGGGACTGGAAGCAACCTGAATATTTTGTGATTTTTTGTAAGTGACCATTTATAGAATCATAGAATCATAGAATATCAGGGTTGGAAGGGACCTCAGGAGGTCATCTAGTCCAACCCCCTGCTAAAAGCAGGACCAGTCACCTACTAAATCATCCCAGCCAGGGCTTTGTTAAGCCTGACCTTAAAAAACTTCTAAGGAAGGAGATTCCACCACCTCCCTAGGTAACGCATTCCAGTGCTTCACCGCCCTCCTAGTGAAAACGTTTTTCCTAATCTCCAACCTAAACCTCCCCCACTGCAACTTGAGACCATTACTCCTCGTTCTGTCATCTGCTACCACTGAGAACAGTCTAAATCCATCCTCTTTGGAACCTCCTTTCAGGTAGTTGAAAGCAGCTATCAAATCCCCCCTCATTCTTCTCTTCCGCAGACTAAACAATCCCAGTTCCCTCAGCCTCTCCTCATAAGCCATGTGTTCCAGTCCCCTAATCATTTTTGTTGCCCTCTGATGGACATTTTCCAATTTTTCCACATCCTTCTTGTAGTGTGGGGCCCAAAACTGGACACAGTACTCCAGGTGAGGCCTCACTAACGTTGAATAGAGGGGAATGATCACGTCCCTCGATCTGCCGGCAGTGCCCCTACATATACAGCCCAAAATGCCATTGGCCTTCTTGGCAACAAGGGCACACTGTTGACTCATATCCAGCTTCTCGTCCACTGTAACCCCTAGGTCCTTTTCTGCAGAACTGCTGCCTAGCCATTTGGTCCCTAGTCTGTAGCGGTGCATGGGATTCTTCCGTCCTAAGCGCAGGACTCTGCACTTGTCCTTGTTGAACCTCACATAGTCCAACTTGCCTGGCTGGCAAGATACACTGGAGTGTCCAAGGGGACTGTCTGTGACTCCATTGTAAGACTATGGTAGTACTTTGGGAGCTCACATTTGTTACTGGGTTGGTGAAATCTAATTCTAGAACATACCAGCAGTTTGGGATGTCCGCCCTGGTTTTTGACAGTCTGCTCTGAGGTTGGCAGTCTTGGTCATGAGCCACTCCAGACAGCGTGCCAGCCCATTACTGGAATTCTTGCACCTTCCTCTGTAGAATCTAGTATTGGCCAACATCAGAGAAAGGATATTGAACTGGATGGCCTACTGGTCTGACTGCGCATGGCAATTCTTATATTCCCTTGAGCTCTTTATTGGGTTGGACATGGCTACATGGATACCTCGCAGCATTCCTTGCAGAAACTAAATGTAGGGTTGTATTTGGCCAATGGTCTTCCACACTCTGCTCCTTTGGGGTGCTGATATGCCCATCAAGGCCATATGGGGCTATCATGGGGTAAAAGTGAGGTCTCCAGGGAAGCTGATCTCCCCATTGAAGTTGCACAGCTGCCAAGTGTCAGGCATTTCATAGGGTTTTTCACCAGCTCTAGTAATGAGTATGGGGGAGGGGTTTGAGTGAGTGCAGGGGAAAGGGTTTGGGGTGAGCATGGGTGGGGGGTGTGGGCTGAACACTGTCCTGTGTGATGGGTTTGGGAGTGAGCACTGTCCTGTGTGATGGAGGCTTTTATCCATAATGATTCCAAGTCCTTTACAAAGCCATTGTATGCAAGAGTCCATCACTGAGAATCACTTCCCTGAGGAGTGCGGTAGCTTCTAACACTGCTCAAGCATGTGCACAGTGGAGCAGAGAAAATCTGGTCAATCCAATTGATTCTGCAAGTAAAAAAGAGATTCCAGATTGGAATTTGAACAAGACACCGGGACTGATCTGCTTGATGTTGTAAAAGTGCCATGGAATCTTCTAATATCCACAAATGGTCAGGACCTTGGCTTTATGCATCTTCCACCCTAAGATATTAGTGTGAGGACTCACATTTCATAGAATCATAGAACCATAGGGTTAGAAGGGACTGCAAGGCCCATCTAGTCTAACCCCCTGCCAAGTTACAGATTTATTATATCTCAACCATCCAAGGCAGGTAACTATCCAGCCTCCTTTTGAAAGCCTCCAGTGAAGGAGCTTCCACGACTTCCTGACTCCCAAGGCAGTCTGTTCCATTGTCGTACTGTTCTGACAGTTAGGACGTTTTTCTCACAGGTATTGAGTTTTATTTTTCCCAGTGGGTGCTCCACCCCTGCTCTGCCCTGAGGCTCCGCCCTCTCCCCCAAGGGTCTCTGCCCTCCTGTAAGTGCCTCCCACCAGTGTCTGAACAGCTGATTGGCAGCCCCCACTGAACAGTTGCGGCTGGTGGGTGCTGAGCACTCCTTATTTTTTTCTGTGCGGACTTGAGCCCCAGATCACCCACGGAGTCAGCACCTCTGGTTTTTCCTGAGGTTTTAATTTAAATCTGCCATGCTATATTTTGAATCCATTGCCTCTTTTTATAACAGCCTTTTAAGCATTTGAAGAGCATTAATCATATCCCCCCATAATCTCCTATTTTCCAAAGTAAACAAACCCAGTTCCTATGGTTTGCATTTCATCCCTTTGATCATCTTTGTCACTCACCTCTGGATCTTTTCCACTTTCTCTACATCCTCTCTACATGTTGGTGACCAAAACTGCGTACAGTACTCCATCTGAGGCCTACCCAGCACCGAGTAGAGCGATACTGTTACCTCCCATGACTTGCATGCTATGCCTCTCTTAATGCACCTTAAAATTGCTTTTGCTTTTTTTGCAACAGCATTGCATTGCTGACTCATGTTGAGGTTGTGATCCACCTCAACTCCCAGATCCTTCTCAGCACTGCTGCTGCCAAGCCAGTTATCCCCTATTTTGTATTTGTGCATTTGGTTTTTCTTCCCTAAGTGTAGCACCTTACATTTATCTTTGTTGAATTTCATTTTGTTGTCTATAGCCCAGTTCTACAATTTATCAAGATCCCTCTGAATTTTAGCTCTGTCCTCCAAAGTGTTGGCAACCCCCTCAGTTTTTTGTCATCTTCAAATTTGATCAGTGTGCTCTGTATACCTACATTCAGGTCATTAACAAAGATGTTAAACAACACTGGACCCAGAACACCTGCCTATGGAACCCCATTTGAGACCTCCCTCCAATCTGAAATCATTCCATTAATAGTTACTCTTTGTTTGCAGTTCCTTAATCAATTATACATCGATTTAATGGTCGTTCTTCTGAGCCCGCATTTCTCCAGCTGGCTTATTTGAATGTCATGTGGGACTGTGTCAAAAGCCTTGCTGAAGTCCAGGTATATTATGTCCACCGCATTTCCTCCATCCACCAAATCAGTTACCCTGCCAATGAAGCTGATGTGGCATGATTTGTTCTTGGTAAATCCAGGCTGGCTGCTAGTGCTCACCCCTTCGTCCTCCAGGTATTCGCAAATTGAATGTTTGAGACATTGCTCTCGTAGCTTCCCAGGTATCAGCGTCAGGCTGACTGGTCTGTAGTTCCTGGCTCCTCCTTTCCCCCTTTTAAAGATGGGCACTATGCTAGCCCTTCGCCGGTCTTCTGGGACCTCTCCTGTCATCCATGAGTTTGTAAATATTATTGCCAGTGGCTCCAAGATTTCTTCAGCTAATTCCTTCGGTACCCTTGGATGAATAGCATCAGACCTCGCTCACTTGAATTCATTCAAATTGGCCAGAAGATCTCTGACATGTTCTTTACTTATCCCAGTCTGCATCCCTTCCCCTTTATTGTCTATGGTATGTGAGAAGACTGCACATCTGGGTTTCGTACATTTCCTATTAAGCGCTTTGAGATGTACTGGTGAAAAGTGCTATATAATAACTAGGTATTATTATGGGAATTTTATCTTTGTTTAAATAACAAGGTTTGCAGATACTCAGATGATGGGAACCAAGTAATAATCAGTAAGCAAGGGTACAGAGTAGAGATGTAGAACCGTAGAAAAACATTAAAGAAATGATGGGACAGTCAAAAGCAAAGATTTTGTGAAAAATTCAATTTTCAGAGACGGATCATTGATTAAAAATGCTTTGTTTTAAATATTTGACTTGTCTTAGTACAGAGCTGTTTGCTCACCAGTAGATAAACGTAATTATCCCTGTTCACTGTGAATGCATTGTTGTATTGATTCATTCCTTTGTCCTACTCTGTGCTTGCCTTCAAACTCCTCACCACTTTCTAATCTTCTCCTAGGTGGACATGCTTCTGCGCCACAAAATCCATAGCCCAGGCCTCCCTGCCATGTCTGCCATTGTTATCTACAATGACACTGTGCTCTGGACAGGCAACTTTGGGAAGAAGAATGGCTCTGACCCCTTCTCAGCGATGCCCAATGAGTACACCATTTACAGGTGGGGTTTACAAGTTAATACAGCAGGAATTGGGTATGATTTAGCCATTGGGTTAGTGGAAAATTACTGTCACCATGCCCCGACAGACAGCAAGTGGGAGGGATGTATGCACTGCATATCAATTCAATTACATAAATACATTCTGAAATCTTAAAAAAACCCTACTTCTTCCAAATGTGGGGCAATAAAAATGGAACAGCCATCACAGATCCTCCCTTTAATGTGTGCCAGGTGCAGTTACAATGCAACGGTCTTGTTTGCAATGTTGTTGTAGGCATGTTGGTCCCAGGACATGAGAGAGACAAGGTAGGTGAGGAAATATCTTTTATTGGACCAACCTCTGTTGGTAGAAGGGACAACCTTTTGAGAGTCACAGAGCTCTTCCTCAGGTCTGGAAACAGTAATCAGAGTGTCTGAGCTAAATACAGGGTGGCACAGATCGTTAAGCATAAGGGTTTCCCACATGCTGTAGGAGACCATTTAAAAGAGCATTGCCTGCTGTTGAAGCACTGTCCAAACCAGTGCTTCTCATTGTTAAAACTTTTGTCGTTCGGGGGTTTTTTCCCCTGCACCCCTGAGAAACAAAAGTTTTAACGATGCAAGTGAAGTGTAGACATAGCCTAAAATGAAGAGATTGTGGGGGAAGGTTGGAGCAAACAGCTAATCAACACAGGGCAGTGGTAGTCCAGCCTAAATTGGAGAAAGTTCTCCAAAAGGCTCCTCTCTGTAGTAAAAAGAAAAGGAGTAGTTGTGGCACCATAGAGACTAACCAATTTATTTGATCATGAGCTTTCGTGAGCTACAGCTCACTTCATCGGATGCATACTGTGGAAGTCCATGTGAAGGGGAGGCACCACCTGGTTCCTAGTACCCCCAGATTGTGAGGGGTCTCCCCTGCACAACTCTGGGTCTAGTGGGTTTTGAGGGGAGGGGTGCCCCCAGCTGGGCCCCATTTTACCACACCACCCCCAGTGCTGCAGACTCTATAGTTAAGGCTAGACAACAGCTTCTATTATCTTCCCATCTTAAACACGCTCTCAGCTTACTGAAGCATTTACCATTTGGGATGAAACTTTCAAGGCTTGGTTTCTGCATGCAGGTGGATTTAATTTTATTTTTTAGAGTTTGGGCAACGTCAGCTGTTTCTGAGTTCCATCAGAGTGAAAAGAAATATTTTTTCCACTGCAGAAAAAACTAATCACCATTTTCTGTGCAGCACTAGAGCAAGTTATCTAATGCTTGAAACTTGGCCTGTGCATAATCCATACTGAGGGGTAATGCTTTTGCTGACTTGGGGGAAAATGGGGTTCATTTAGCAAAGTAATGAGTCCTGTATTTGGGAAATGTATCCTGAGCATGCTCAGTAGATGAAGCCAGTATGGACATACTCCTTCCCCCAGTGAAGTCAATGAAAGGTTAGTTGTTCTCTTAAATGTGAGAGAATATGTCCTAGATGAGACCCTTCAAAAGAGATGCCCTACGCATGCACATGAAGCAGGGTTTCATATCGTCTTTGCTAAATTTAAATACTTATAACTTTAAATCTATCGAACTGATTTTCCTCAAACTTGATTTTTTGGTTGATCTCATTAAAACTTAAAGGTCAAGCTAAGTCTGATGAAAATCCCTAGTAATTTTAAAGTTATGAACATTTAAAATCAGTTTGTTGAAACTTTTGCCTTTGTTTTTTGAGCCATTCAAAGCTGCAGCAGTTCAGAGCACCCTGAGACTCTGCAGCTCTCCCGTTTTGGATTGAGCTAAACTGAGTTAGGATGGTCCAGAAATCGCTGACTTAAAACAATGATATCGTCAAAATGACTAAATGTGGCTTGTCTTGTCAGTCAGTTTAGTGAAGTTATTCACATTTCAATTAATCACACCTCTTAAAATGGGATGATCTAAACTGAAGTCAGCTTGAACCTATTCTGTCTTGAACCCTGCCCATCCTTGCCTGGCTGCTCAGTCTTACCATGAACCCATCTACCCTCACCCCTCCCTGTTTTTTGCAGTTTAAAATGCATTTCTACTCAGAATGTGACAATAACAACCTCTTATTCAGCAGCTCTGCTCCTGTGGGCCCAGTGGTGGAAGCCCCACTGACCCTGGTGAGCACACACAATTGCGAGTAACTCTATTGACTTCAATGTGGTTCTGTGCACAGTCAGGTGCTCACCAACAAGAATAAACATTGCACATCTAGGTCCTATAAGTATCAGGTAATAATATACCCACTGCAGTGACAAAAAATACATTTTTACCTCTCTGTACTCTTTTTTTAGCGTCACGACACAGCTCAAGGGCTCGGGTCCCACCAGCTGTGCAAACTCATTGAAGGCAAAGGGATGGGGAGAACAAGTGTCACTGAGGGCAGAATTTTGTCTGCAGAACCAATATCTCTGAGGATGATGCATGAGAAGGGAAGACTACAACTTAATTCACAGGGATCATTTGCAGCACTAGAAGTTGGAAAATACGTCCTTTTACATGTAAACGGAGCATACTTGATCCTGAGTTGCTGAGGTGTAATAAATAGGAGACCCACAATGCCATTTTTAGACAGCCACTTTTTCGAGTAGAACTATCCTTTAAACTGATCGGTTTAGTACTTTAGAGCAATGTATGTCACTTCAAGGCCTTTGATCCCTTCCAGTGGCAAACCACACATTTTGGGGAGGGCAGCAACGGAGCTGGAATGTGTGCATGCCGGGGGGGAGAGGCGTATACTTCCTTCAGGATTTTGTAAAATGCACACATACAATACAAGGGCAAAATTGTATATAGTCCATGCACGGATATGAAAAGGATTACTTAACCAGCACTATTTTGGCTTTAGTGATAACCTGCCCTGTATTTAAGGGGTGTCCTTGATCTGGCAAAGAGACAGCTAACAAAGAGTAGGTTTCAGAGTAGCAGCCGTGTTAGTCTGTATCAGCAAAAAGAAAAGGAGTACTTGTGCCACCTTAGAGACTAACCAATTTATTTGAGTTAGTCTCTAAGGTGCCACAAATACTCCTTTTCTTCTAACAAAGAGTAGAAATGGTTAATTTTTAGCATGGGAAAAGATTAACCATGAGGTACAGGAAGGTTCTATTCTGGGACCAGTGGTGTTTCATGTATTCATTAGTGGTCTGGAAAAAAGTGAGTAGTGAGGTGAGAAACTGTCCTGATTATTCAGGTTAAACTAGCCTAGAGAAGACTGTGAGGAGCTTCACAGGGAACTCATCAAGAATCAAACTAGGTAAATAAGCAATATGACAGATAAAATTCAATGCTGATAAATACAAAGTTATGCACATTTAAGGGAAAATTTGAATTACTCATACACCTAGAGGCTCTGAATTAACTATCCCAACTCAAGAAGAAGACCTGGGCATAATTCTGAAAAGCGGTATTAAGATGTGTAAGATTAAAGGAAAACGGGTTGTTTTGCCATATTAGAAAATCCTCACAATTGTTTAGTTGAAAAGCGCTAGCACCTTCACGCTTTGAAGCAGGGGCTTAACCTTAGGGAGATCTCCCTGCTGTTGCCATTAACATTCCCCCAAACTTGGCCCCAGGTATTAGTCTCCTAAAAACTGCAGTTTGCCCAAGCTCCACAGAGACTTAGCGTTTGGCAGCTAAACTAGCCGAAGATTCTGCCTGCACTGAGCATGCTCCAGCCATTCACAGCTCCTACATGTGCCATCCCCACAGAGCAGCTGAACATAGGGGCTGCAAGGGCTGAGCTGGACTTTCCTGCAATTTGGCCTCATCGCTGCCAGGGGCTGCTGTGGTTTGGTGCCTCTCCTGTGCTCTCCATGCTCCCCTGGTGGAACCCAAGCAGCAAGGAGAAAGAGGAAGCCTGGCTGTAATTTAGGGTGGTGAGGAATGGGAGAAGGAGCCAGGGAGAACAGAAGAAAAGGGGATGTGAGTAGGAGCCAGGGCGGGGGGTTGGATAGGAGCAGAGGAGGGGGAGATAGGAGTCTGGGCAGGTATATAGGCATGGATGGGGGGAGATACAAGCAGAGGGGGAGTGGCAGCAGCCAGGGGGAGGTAGATAGGAGCAAAGGAGGAGGGGGAGCATTGGAGAGGCAGTCAGGCAGGAGCAAGGCAGGAGCAGGGCACATGGGGGGCAGGGCACGTGGGGGGCAGATAGGAACAGGTGGGGAAGGGGTGCAGGAGGCCGGATGGGGGCATAGATTGGAGAAGAGCGGTAAGGGAGAAGAAGCTGAGGGGTGGAGGCGGGTAGGAGTAGAGGTGAGGAGGGACAGAAGCCAGGATTGGGGGATAGATAGGAGGACACGGGGGATGGAAACAGGCTGAGGGCACAGGGACAGAAGAGTCTATAATCGCTGGAGCCCACTTGTCTCCAGAACCTAGGCACTCAGCTACTACGGTGATGAGTCTGGTGTAGGATCCTGTACAGAATAGATCGAACCTTGGAACTGAACCTAGGTGTTGAGTTTCTACTTTCCTCTGCTGTCAACAAATAGCTGTGAAGGTGTGTGTCCAGACTCCCTCTAGTGGCACGTGTACATTGACATTGAGCTCAAGTGACAGATGTATGGGTGGTGGATCTAAAGGTTCCAACCCTTCTGATGATCCAAGCTGGTGTTAATACGGTTTCACAGGATAGAAATTCTGTTTTTTCAGTTTGTTTTCTAAAATCCTAGGAAATTGCATTAAGGTTGCTCTAAAGTCAAGCACTCAAAAGTTAGGAAATACCAGAGTTAAGTTTCCATGCACAACTGTAATTTGACCCCCTTGTGCATATACATTTAGATAAAGACTTTAATTACATGATCACATGCTATTTCTTCCACAAGACCCCTGCCTATACATTGATATAAAGTTAAGACTGCAAAATTAAGCATTCAAAAATCAGATCTGAATGTCGAACACACAAACGTATTCTCTCCACGTGTAGATACACATTATGTTACAGTTTTAATGAAATGAATACAATCTACCTTAAATATTCCTGAGTATCTCAAGGGCTGTAGAAAATACTGTAAAAATCTATTGTATTATTTGCAAACAATTCTATTATATTATTTCTATTGGAGTATTTGATCCCATACGTGAAAGTTGTAGCATAATGCATATGGGCAACCGGGCCAGAGTTATATATGTTCAAGCTTAACTTTAATCTTTCCTGACTTTTGGTCCCTTATTGTTACATTAATGTAGATTATAAATTTAATAAAGCAACAGATAATCAGCTCCTTGAGCAATCCGATGTGCTGAGCATCCCTTAAATGCTGTCCCCTGTTTGGACTTGTTTAGAATCGCTGAGTTGTTCAGAGAATGTTTGGCATGACGTGGTAGCCTGAAAGGTCTTAGCCTCTAAGTTCCCTCTAAGCTTTGCAGCAGGCTATCAAGGGCTGGCCAGACGTGGAGAGGCGCCTCCCCCTCGGCCTTGGGCTGCTGCCATGAGAGAGGGCTGCGGGGAGTCCTCTCTCCCCGCCGCAGCCCTGGGGAAGCCTGCACCCCAAATCCCTCATCCCCGGCCCCATCACAGAGCCTTCACCCCCAGCCATAGTCCTCACCCCCCGGCACCCAACCCTCTGCCACAGCCCTAAGCCCCACCCCGCACCCTGAACCCCTCAATCCGGGCCGCACCCCAGAGCCTTCACCCCCAGCCAGAATCCTCACCCCTGGCACCCCAACCCTCTGCCCCAACCCTGAGCCCCCTCCCACACTCTGAACCCCTTGGCCACACCCTTGCCACACATCACCTCCATATTGGTGCACATAACAAAATTCGTTCCACACACAGATGTAAAAAATTAGAGGGAACATTGCTTGGCCCAAGGACTAGTTAATGCTGGACTAGTAGCTGGTAGTGAAGCCATGTAACCGTTTGTCCCATGACAGGATTGCCAGCATCTCCAAGATCTTCCCCACCATCATGCTCTACAAACTGTGGGAGGAAGGGAAGGTGACATCTCTGGATGATCCTTTGGAACGCTATGCCCAGAGTTTCATTATTAAAAATCCTCTGGGGCGACTCAAGGAATCTGAACAAAGATACACAGCGGATGGGCTGATCTTCCTGGACAAGGGGTCACTGCCACTCAAGCCATCACCTGTTACACTGCGCAGGATGGCTAGTCAGCTCTCAGGTGAGAGAACCCCACTCCCAGTTCTTCAATCCTCACCAAATTCTCCAGCTTGACTCTGTGCTTCAACATACCATTTAAAACAACAAAACTCCCTGTCCCCAGTGAGAACAGGACACAGCAATGCAAAAACCTCTGTCTGTGTTTGTCAGGCAGTGCAAACAGCCCCCTCCTGGTGTGAACCAGGATTCTCCAGCTGCTCCAACAGGCGAGCCAAAAGAGAGCCTCTCTCCAGCCCAGCTACTAGCAGGTGCAGTGAGTTGGTCTGTTGTCTGGGATATGCTTCCCACTGACTGAACTATGATGAGTAGGTCTTCCCCTGGCTAAGCCAGTAGGAGCTGCTGGATTCCTGGCTATTTCCTATCAGAATAATTTTTCTTTGCAATTCAGGCTCCTGCATTGAAATCAGGGATGAAATGTGAGGCAGCTTCTTCTCACCACAGTTCCTCCCCAGCCCAGAGTGCTGTCATGGTCTGTGAGTTGGAGTTGGGAGCCAGAGAATTGTTAAGCATTGTTTGTTTTGAAGGGATATAGCTTCTATAATCAAAATGCTGGCAGTGCGGCCTCCTGATCTGGGATAGCCTGGTGTTTGCTGTCAGGGGACGGCTCTTAATCTGCTGTTTCTCTTATAAATGAGTAACTTTGATATTAAAGTAGCTGTAGATGGCAAGGCCTGATGTAATCTGGAAATCCCTCAAAAGGTACGGCTATTAATGCCTGCTGTTAGCTGGTATCAAGTGCCCTGCTTTGACACTCCTTTAGAAGCATGCAGATTCCATTATTAACCCAGAATTAGTGGGCATTGCTATTCTGAGATCTTTTGGAAGCAGGTAATCTTGGCATCAGCAGGCAGGGGTTGTGCCTTTGCCTCCATTGCTCTTCCTGTAAAATGGGGATAATGATGCTAACACATCATTGTAAGGTGCTTTAAAATTGAGGGATGAAAAGCACCTTACAGAGTAAACGCAACACATGTTATGCATGTTTTTATTGTCAGCAAGGTGTGGTTGGCTGCACACACCGTCCCCATCTAGTAGTTAGGGAAGGATGATTTTAAAAGTGAATCCAATATCAAATGCAATGTTATAGTTGCACAGTTAAACCCACAAAGTCTGGAAATGCAAAAGTTAAGATTTTAATAGCAACATTAATGCTGCAGTGTTGCACGTGATATATATCTTAGCGGTGGCTTTTTACAGCATAAACAGTAATATACAATGCAGCCTCACTACCCCGCACTTCTCTGATCTGCGTGCTGTAAAATCCACTCACACCTCTGAGCAGAGATAGCGCTGGAGTGAAGTGCTAGGTTGCTAAGATTTTGTTATATTGAAATGTACTTATGTATTAATTATACTATGAAATGTTGTTATAAATAATGATGACTACACTTGTCAGATCAATTAACGAAGTGTGTGCGTAAAGCGATGACCTAGGGGTTTTTTGGTTATGCTTGTTCACTCCCTAATTTGCAGATTTCAGTACCTTGCTATGAACCTCCCAGTCAGTGGTGGTAATTATGGAGGCTCTACTGTATCAGCGCCTGACTCTACAAGGGATTGAGCATTACCTGCTTGGTGCTAGGGTTGCCAACTTTCCAGCTGAAGAAAACCGAACACCCTTGCCCCGCCCCTGCCCCACCCCTTTTCAGAGGCCATGGCCCCCGCTCACTCCATTGAGCATTGGCCGGCTAAACCCAGGGTTGTGCATTCAAACCTTGAGAGGGCCATTTAGGGATCTGGGGCAAACATTGGGGATCGGTCCTGCTTTGAGCAGGGGGCTGGACTAGATGATCTCCTGAGGTCCCTTCCAACCCTGATATTCTGTGATTCTATGCAAGTCAGCTATTGTAGCAGCAGCTCCCTGACCTGCATGAGAGATCGTGGGCCTCAACCCAGGCCTACAGAGCCCTGTTCAGGCCTCAGACCACAGCCACCACCGAGCAGCTCACTTGAGTTAGGGGAGAAGGGGGCCAGTGATGCTCTAGCTTGCAAAAGACACCACAAAGCTCCTGACTGGGTGAGACATCCAGTCCCACCTATTGGCTGGGAAGCTCTACTTAAACCAGAAAAAGGCACAGAAAGTTGTGTGATCAACTAGAGGGATCCTTGCTGGCTGTGAGTATGGTCTCTGCCTCCTTGCCTGATGCCTGAGCCCTGCCTTCCTGCTTGTTCCTGGTCTCCTTATCCCAGGCCCCTGTCTGTTCCTGGTTCCTGCTTTCCTGCCTCACTCCACGTCCCTGCTTCTAAAGCCTACCCCAACTCTGTCTCTGACCCTTGGCTTGGCTCCTGACTCTAGCTCCGGTTCCAAGCTCCTGACTCTAACCATTAGGCATGACTGCCTCCACCCTGGTCCCTACAGCCTGCCCAACTCCCCAGGTTAGGATAGATAGGGAACCCGTGCATTGATCTCACAAAGAGGGAGGGGCTTCATTACACTTTGCGCACACTGTATGGCCTTTTTTATACAGGTCAGATGAGGATCACAGGAGTCCCTTCTGGATTAACAATCTATGACTCTGGGCAAGTGCTCACTGAGCTTGATGCAAACAAGTAATTTTTCTATTGCTTTTACCCTCTCAGTCACAAGTTTCCCCCAAACTATGGCCAGGCCCTAGACCTCTGAGGATTCTGCCCATGACAAGTTCCAGTTCTACACTTCCAGATCCTCAGTTTGTGTAAATCA
The DNA here is from genome assembly GCF_015237465.2 of Chelonia mydas. NCBI lineage: Eukaryota > Metazoa > Chordata > Testudines > Cheloniidae > Chelonia > Chelonia mydas. The sequence continues at coordinate 5,041,187 of NC_051258.2, forward strand.
TCTCAATGAAGTCACTGCAGCTATGATGTTTTGCTGAGAATTTGGCCTCAGGGGGTTGTTTAATGAAGCCCTGTTCTGAAAAGTGTGGTTAAAATGTATCTTATTTCTAGTGGGAAAAGTGAACTGTTTTCACTCTCCTACAACTCAAAAAAGTCTGGAGGAATTTAGCACAAACTGAAACAAAAAATCCCTTTGGGACAGAAACAAGTTTGGAAAATTTCAGCCCCCACAAATGGATGTTCCTGACATTTATAAATATATGACAACTGGGGATGTAATGGAAACTGTTTTGCAGGAGCTCCTAAGCTAATGGAACATGTTCACCTGAAAGCTCTGTCTGGGATGATGATTTGAGGACTCCAGTAACTCAGCCAAAGGGTATAGGTCTATTACAGGAGTGGGTAGGCGAGGTTCTATGGCCAGCGATGTGCAGGAGGTCAGACTAGATGATCACGATGGTCCTTTCTGGCCGTAAAGTCTATGCGTCTATGAGTAGTAGCACATTTGCTGTGTCTTTGGTAGAGAGTGTAATTAATCATTGTTGTTTTCCTTTGTCTTTGACTCTACCATTTTGGATCATTGTTGACCAAACTCAATGAGGGAATCTTGATGTTATCCTAACAAAAATCATTATTTGTCTCTTGCTGTTTTATATCCTATTGTTCCCATGGCACAGGGCTGCCCAGGAGATTGCGGTCCACCAGTCTGCTGTGGAGAGGAAGCACACAAGATGCTCTCGCTCTCTTGAAGGATGATGTCCTGGTAGTTGACCCAGGAACCAGGTCAGGTGTATGCATGACTTACACTTCTCTTGGCTAATATCTGGGGACTGTAGCAATGCTTAGCTGCTAAGGAGTCAGAACCAGAGCTGCAAGTGGTGCAGGCAGCTCCTTCCTGTTACAGTACAGTGCCTGCAACCCTCGCTCTCCTTTAACATGCATCATTCACTCAAGTACCATTAGATATAGAGAGAGAAGACAAAGCGGGACAGTTTGGAAGTCAGCATTAGCAACTAGTGACAGCACAGTCAGCAGGGATGCAAGGCCATTCTGCCATGTTAACCCCGGGTCCCATGGCTGATCTGTGTCTGGTAGGAAAGGACAGGACAGAATTTACATCTGTTGTGGAGAAGGCTCAGGCTGAGGTCTTGGTGATCCATTCCAGAAAAAAATCAAGTTGTCAGATAAAGAAATTACATGAAAATCAACATATTGTCAATAATATCTATAAATGTCCATTGCAATAAAAAACCCTGTTACAAGACCATTACCTGGGTTTGCAAAGTCAAGCACTTAACAGTTAGAAAATGCCAAAATTTAAGTTGCCTGATAATAGAGGCCTCATCAATCTGGGAGACAAAGGCAGAACAGGATCCAGTGGCTGGAAGCTGACAGTAGACACACTCAAACTTAAACTTTGCATATTTTTAGTGAGGGTAATTAATCATTGGAACAACTTGCCTAGGGACATGGCGGATTCTCCATTACACAGAGTCTTTACATGCAGAGTGGAAATCTGTTTCTAAATGATCTGCTCTAGCTTCACCTGAAGTTATGGGTTTGGTTCAGGAAACTCTGGGTAAAATCCTGGCCAGGCAGTCAGACTGCATGAGCATAATGGTTCCTTATGGCCTGCAGATCTATTAACCTGTCTCACTCCTCACTGACGTACATGCGTGCCTCCAGGATCCTTTGCTGGTCTCTGAGCACCTTGGTACTTCAGGTGTCAAAATTATTTTGATTTTTTCCCTTGCTCATACACACCCATAACATTCTGAAAAGATAATCTTTTCACAGGAACATTTCCTATCTTTGCATCCATGCAATGGTAACATTTTTCTGGGAACTCTGAACAGAACATTTTCAGCCACTTTTGCAATATAAGTGTAGGGAGGAAAAAAATATATTTTCCTGCTGTTTAAAATGATCATCCTGGGTTTTTTTTTCAATTAGTTCAAAAATGGCTGAGCTAGGTGTGTATGGAGTGCCCATTGAGAACTATGGCCATGCCTAAGCATGGAAATAAAACCTGATTATAAATAACAACATTATGACTGGTTGAAAACAGTTCTAGAAAGACAAAGTGTGCCCATGTGGGTTGTTTCTGAAGTGCGAACTTCTCTGTCTTATGTCAATAGATGCCATTCGAGCTTAAAACTTTTAAAACAGCTTATGGACTTACAGGACTCAAGCACTTATGTTTCCTTAAGGACTTAACATTGCTGTGATGCTGCCTTGCTGACTCAAAGCAATTTAAGTGCTTTTGCCACCTTAAGGTGGTTTAAATGCTTGTGCCATGTTAAGTATGCAAAGCAGCTAAGCTGGGACTTTTATGGCCTGCTCCTGAGAGACATGGTGCACTTTTGCATCTACAGGCCTTCAGCCCTGTCCTTCCTTTTAAAAAAAAACAGTGAAGAGAAATGAAGTGCAGAAAACTGAATGCACTGTCTGCTGAACAACTAAAAACAACAAGGTAGGAAATGCAGAATTAACTGTTCTTGCGGTGATGTCTTTTGGCATGTATTGCGTGTAGTATTTCCAGTCTCTATTGCTAAATGTGGACTGTGATATCTACAGGTTCCACATCAAGATATGATGTTTTTTTCTAAAAGACATGCTCTAGGAACTTTTGGGGGGACATTCTCTGGCTTGTGTTATACAGGAGGCCAGACTAGATGATCACAGGGCTTCCCTTCTGGCCTTGGAAACTATGACTATTTGAATCAGTGTGGCTAAGTTAATGCTGCTGTTGGAATCCTCCCTTCTATATTTCCTGACTTACCAGAAATTCAGAATGGCAAAACCTCTGCTCCTCTTTCTTTCTTCCTCCGCTCTGCACTCAATCTGCCTGCCCTTCGGCCCTTTGAAAATTTAAGGTGGTTTCAGGGTACAAGAGAGTAGGGTTTGGAAATATCTTTTCTTAGTTCCCATTAGCACATGATCAGACCACATCACAATCTGCCTGTGGCTTTTATAGAATGCCTAATGCTGTGGAATCTATGGAGGTCAGGGTTCTTGCTGTCACGCTGTCTGGAGTGGCTCTGGACCATGAGTGCCAACTTCAGGGCAGACTGTCAAAACCAGGGCGGACACCCCAAACTGGTGGTATGTTCTAGAATTAGATTTCACCAACCCAGTAACAAATATGAACTCCCAAAGTATTACAGTAGTCTTACAATGCAGTCCCCTTGGACAGTCCAGTCTATCTTGCCAGCCAGGCAAGCTGGACTATGTGATAAATGGTCACTTACACCAAAAATCACAAAATATTCAGGTTGCTTCCAGTCCTAAGAGACCAGTCACTTACCTCAGGTCAATTTGTACCTTAAATCTTACATCAAAGACAACACTTTTAGCCAATTCTATAGTAAAATAACTAAAGGTTTGTGAGGTAAAAAAAGGAATGAGAGTTATTGAGAGGTAGCAGAGATGTAGTAGAGATGGTAGCAGAGATGTATTAATCTGCCAGTTTCCCAAAAGTCTTTAAGGACTACCCAGCATAACTCTGGGGATCTCCATCTTCCCATTCAGTTATTCTGCCGTGTTAGAATCCAAACAGTCCAGAGATGAAGAATTTTTCCTTTTGTCTGTATTTATAGCTTCTTCTCACAGAAACCAAGCTGACCGCAGCAGTTCCCACCCAGATTCCTTCTTCATAGGACAAGGGGAGAGGGGAATGCAGTTAACAAAGTCTTTGATCCTTGATCTCACACAATGACTCATCTGTGTTTAATGAACAGGATTTAACATCTTCTTGTAAGACACCATCATTTGCATTACACCAGGCTTTTTTCTCATTTGATGGATTACTTAGTTACAGAGGTATATACAATGCGAATGTGTGCTGTTACATTATAACATGAGGCATATTTGAGTGAGAACAATACATGCAGCATCCTACACACATTTATAAGACGCTAAGCACATTTTTACCAACGTAACATCTAATATCTACTTTGGTGATGCTGACACACCGCTAAGCAAGACTGGTTTCCAGCTATGCCTATGTGAGAGATCAGTGAGGCCTGGGGCCTTGGCATAAGTGGACACCTGAACTGCCAGCCTCACAGGTGCAACCCTGTTCTGAAGATGACACTGAATTGCATTTCTTTCTCATTTCAGGTGCCATTACAGTAATTTGGCCTTCTCTCTGATGGCCCACGTGTTAGCAGATCATGCCGCCGAAGGGGAGTACCAGCGGTGGGTCTCAGAGAATATCCTGGACCGCTTGGGTATGGAGGACACTGGCTTTGATATCACACCACCGATCCGGTCCCAAATGGCCGTCGGGTTCTATAGCAGTGGGCAGCCTGCCCCCCTTTATGACTTGGGCTGGTACAGGCCATCTGGCCAGATGTACTCCACAGCCGCTGACCTTGCCAAGCTTGCAATGGTCTTCCTGGGCACCTACCACCGTCGCCTTTTGGAGCCTGACACAGTGAAGACGATGCTGACACCTCTTTTTAAGTGCTCCAGTGAATACTTTGCCAACAAGACTGGCACACCCTGGGAGATCAATGAGCAGCTGGGCTATGATATTATCAGGAAGGATGGTGACCTCGATGGCTATTCAGCCACTTTCTCCCTTGTCCCCAAACTCCGCTTAAGCTTCATAGTGCTAATGGCAGGGCCTAGGCCCCAAGGGGGAGATATTGTGACTCAGACATATGAGTACCTTATCCCTGCCATGGAGACAGCGTTCCGGGAGGCAGAGAAGAGCCTGAGCCCTCCCCCAAATCCCACTCCTTATGTTGGCTATTACACTTACTCTAACCTGACCTTCTATGAGATTAAAGTTGGGCCCACTGGGGTTCTGGTCATGCAACAGTTTGGACCCCATATTGAAGAGCTGATCCCTGAAAACTACCGGACAATCAAGCTCCACCACCTGGAAGACCGAGTCTTCCAGGTGGTTTTTGACAAGGAGTTCCCATGCATTCTGCGGCTGGGCTCTGCCTCAGTCTCACTGGAGACCCAGGATGGGCAGCTCTTTAATTTCTATCCTTTTGACCGCAAGGGTTTGTCTCCCGGCTTTGATGCCCCAGGATTAAACACATACAATGTGGTACGCATACATCGCAAACCCGTGTTCTACAGCTAACTGCCCTTGCTCCTGCGTGACCATGTGTGGAAGTTGGCTTCTGTTCTGTGTGTCCCTGACTCTCCTGCCCCCAAGGCTTTGGGGATGCAGCTTAAAAAGGAAAGATGCTGGCAAACTGACCGTTCCATCCAACAAAAACTCTCTCTTCTGAAACGATTGCTGGCAGCTGCGGGAGCCTGAAGAAACTACATGCTGGATATGTTGGATGTCTGGGATATGGACTCCACTGCATAATTCCCAGCACTTAAATCTTCCAGTGCTAAAGCTGCCCATTTGGCCACGATCACAAAGTGTGACTGGCTTCAATGGACCATTGGGAATCTCCTGTGCTTTTGAGCCAGAGTCTATTCTGGTATCCAAGGGTTTTTCAGGCAGCTATCCTCTTCCCTGCTACTAGGATTCAACTGCCTTGCCCACTCAGGTTTGCCATAATCTGAGATCCTAGACCACTTTGTAACATCTAAGAGAGTGGGGTCCATCTCTTTCATATGGGTCAGTGGGGTACAGCAAGCAACCTGCATCTGTGTGAGTGGTAGGGAGCCATGGAGTTTCACTATGGGCTGTGTGGGTTTCTACTGCCATTGTGGGTCCACAAAGGAAATCGTAGTGTTTAGATACAGAAGATCAAAGAGGATTAGATTGGTAGGTGCTGAAGTACTACAGTGATGAGCTTTATGAGTACCTAGATAAGTAGATGTCATCTGAGTGCATGTACGTGTGGGAGTGCGTGCACTTGTAAAAAGTTGGTTTCAGGGCTGTGTCTTTAGGTAGATGTCTGTGTGTAGGGGTTTTGAGTAGGAATGCATGAATGTCTGTATGTGTTGCGTGCATGCCTCCCTGTGGGCGTTTGTAGTTGTGAGTACTGTGTGTTTTGTCCTGTGTTGTGGCTCAGATGTGAGTGTAGATCCCTGTGTGCGCATTGTGAGCAGAGACTGAGCTGTGTCAGGACTGTGGCTCCAATGGGCTCTAACTTTTCCCAATTTCCCATGTGTAGCAGAGAGAAGCTTCAGTGCTGTCTGGATGAAGAGTTAGCTAGAACACAGACTGAAAACACATGATAGGGCACTAGCCTGAATCATAGAATATCAGGGTTGGAAGGGACCTCAGGAGGTCATCTAGTCCAACCCCCTGCTCAAAGCAGGACCAATCCCCAATTTTTGCCCCAGAACCCAAAATGGCCCCCTCAAGGATTGAATTCACAACCCTGGCTTTAGCAGGCCAATGCTCAAACCACTGAGTTATCCCTCCCCCCCAGAGCTATCCCTCCCCCCCTGAAACTTGATCCCTTTAAATTAGGACCACCTTCAAGTACCTTGTAATGCCACTGATGCATTTGCCTTCTTCCTTGTACGCACCTGACTGCCTAGGCAGGGAGGACAGATGACACACAACAAGTTGCTGTGTTCAGTCATTTGCTTCTATCCCCTTCCTGGAGGGAGCTGGCAGTGATGGGAAAACATCACAGCAGTGCAAGGGGAGCAGAGGCTTTAGGAACATGAGCATCAGTAGAGGAAGGATTCCAGCTAACAGAGACCTTTGGCTACATCCACACCCACTTTCTGCTGACGGCAGCATCACTGCTTATAGCTCTGCCTGGAGCCTGAGTTCAAACCCATCAGAGGGCTGGAGCTAGATAAATGTTACCATTGTGATTAATCAACTTCGCTGCTGAGTGCTGGCTCAGACTTGGCATGGACTGTATAGTCCTGAAATCCTTGGCTGTGGTGCAGGGCAAGGGCATGGTAAGAAAATCTTCTCAGTTCAATGACTTTTCAGCAGTGCGTGTTCTCTCGCACCTACCCTGGTCTCTTGTGGCTGGTTAATTTCCTCCACTTGGTCATAAGCCCTTGTTGGCAGCCAGCAGTGATTGCAAGGTGTTCTGCTGCTGCTCATTCTTGCAGGATTTAGGAGAGCCTGGCTCATCCTCGGGAGTTGCCAGAGCTGGAAGATGTGGATCTTGTCCTCTCTGCCTCTCTTCCTGTTCCCCTGTCTCTCTCCTTTCTATTCTTCCCATCTTCAAGTTCACTGGGAAAAGAGATTATAAACAGTGCCTAGAAATCTCTCCATCTCCCTTGTTTTCCATCTAAGCTCACCATTAAACATAGGATATGACGTAAGGACTGCCCCGCTGCTCCATCCAATCCCTGGAGTCACAGCTGTTGCTGCAGTGCAGTGTTGGTCCCAGTGTTCTTCTCTGTGGGTGATCACAGCTCACACTTTATGTATCTTCCGATGTTCAGATAGTTACAATGTGCAATAACAATCATATTAAACCCTGTCTAAATTCTGACTGCTTTTGTGACTGATGGTGCCTGGAACACATGGCTGCAGACAGTGTGACTACTGGACTGAGATTGTGTGTATATACACCTGACTGCAATGCTCCTCTCGGCACTTTTTGCAAAATGCAGCTTTCAGGATTTTAAGCTCATGACAAGTCCTCTTATGCTGACCTTAAACCACAGAACCAGCTGTCTGGTTCTGTGGCTGGGACTTCTCTGGCCCTAGAGTACAAGGGGTTAATCCTCACTCACCGTCCATTTCTCCTCGCGCTGGGGGAAGGGCACAGTGTACTTGGATTGCTTAGGAGACGGGGTAGGATGGCTTTGGGAAAATGGGGCTCTGCATCCAGAGGCCAAAGGTCAGGGCTGAGCCCCCTGAGCTGGCCACTGTCTGTTATGTCAGAATGTTTCACTTTCCTGTTAACATTGACCCCCAAAGAGAAGCCCTTGCTTACTGGGAGCATTTCAGTTTCCTACTGAGTCACTCCTATAGCTTATGCACTAGCCTGAACTAATACTCCTGTTGGCACCTTGGTACCCGCAGATGCTACGGAAGCCTGTCCTGTGTATTCTACATCTTTATTTCCTAAATATAAATGAGAGACAATATTCATGGTCTATGTTTTTAAAGGAGAATTCACTCAATAACCTGAATTTTAAATTAACAGAGCTTTTCTTGTGTGTGTGTGGATGGGGGGGTGGGACTATCAAAGGATCTGGATGGATGGGACCTGATTCCCAAGAGTATAAATAGTGACTAGCTCCATTGATGTCAGTGGAGTAACACTGGCAAAAAAAAAATTGATGGAAGTGAGAGCAAGAGGAAACCTATAGTTTCTAGCTCAGGCCATTTTTTATTAGGGGAGTGAAATGTCCATGGGAGTATGGCAGAATGCCCTGTGACTAACCCCTTCCAAAAGGGACATGGACCGGCTCCCGTATGACTTCCCTCAGACATGCTGTCTGCATCTCACTGATGTTAGCACACTACTAAAAGTAGAAATGCAAAATCTACCATCTACGGGAAATTACAGGCTCCCTAGCTTTTATTTCTCTTTCCCACAGAATTCCAGCAGCACATTTATCTGATTGCACAGAGATCAATGTGTCTAGATCAAAGCTGGCAAACCACGTATTGCAGATCCCAGCTCTGAATAAATCAGAAATGTGGGAGGATAGTCAGTAGTCCCTGTAGTCCATGTTTGCCTTGTGCTAATTAGTACTGTTGCAAAGGTCATTAACACAAGCGTGAAACTTTGGTACCAGCTGGGCATAATCCCTAGGGACGTATTTTGCCTTATTTTCAGTGACTCTTGACTTTTTGACAAAGTGTAAAATCATCTGTCAATAACCTACGTCCCCAGTGGATTTACTCCTGTGTAATCATGAGAGATTATAAAACGACCATAGGCTAGATGCTAGACCATATTTTTAAACATGGTTATAAGTCAGTTTGACCTCATCCTCACTAGATAACCAAACAACTTTCAGAGTAACAGCCGTGTTAGTCTGTATTCGCAAAAAGAAAAGGAGTACTTGTGGCACCTTAGAGACTAACCAATTTATTTGAGCATAAGCTTTCGTGAGCTACAGCTCACTTCATCAGATGCATACTGTATGCATCCGATGAAGTGAGCTGTAGCTCACGAAAGCTTATGCTCAAACAACTTTGAAAACCAGTTGAAATGCGGGAGGGAGAGCATTTGTTAAAATGTAATTCCTCAAGTGAGCTTGAACTCTAGGACCTTATCCAACTTCCGTTGATATCAACTGAAAGACTTTCCCTGACTCTAATGGGAGCCGAATAGGCCCCTAGTGACCTCTTCTTCCATCAGTGGAAAGGCAGGTGAGCAGGCATATGCCAGTTTTTAAGATCCCTCCACAAACATTGCTGTTTGCTGCAGAATCTCAGCTTTCATTTTAAATAAAATTCTAGCCTTCTTATTAGCCACATTGGAAACTGACTCCAGACAAACAACAACAGTGAATTTTACTCAACCCCGCACACCTTAATAAGGTATGAATTTCAAAGCTTGGTTGGGACCATTTATTATGGGTTTTTTTAAAAAAACATTTCATTTATAAACATCTGTGATAGTGACACAGAAACATCATGGGGGAAATCATATATTTTACTCCTGGGGGGTTCTGCGCCAAAAAATTAAAAATTCTGTGCCAAAAAATTAAAAATTCTGCAAAATTCAGCATATTTTATTTGTCAAAATAATGCAATATAATCACACCAGTTTCAGTTGTTTTGGTAATTTATTTAAACTACAATACAGAAAAATGTCACAATAACTATTCAGCATTTTCTAAATACATGAAAGTTAAATTACAAACCCATGGTAACTAATACCCTGCATTCCAGTTATAATCCTGGGTTTTCGTTTAAATTACATTACAGAACACAAACAGCCAAAAAACAGTAGAATGTCATTTTAAATTGCTCAGACTTTCACACATGAAAGTCATACAGTTTTTCTAATCATTGTCCTGGACCTGGCTGGGTACTTTGAGAAGTGCTTGCTTCTGATTGTCCTGACATTTTATTAACTGCTTGGTCTGTTTTATTTGCCCTCAATTTTTTTTTAATGGGTAAGTAAAATAAATCCTGAGCTGTAATCTAACTCCATTGTGCCACTTTGGCACAGGAGAAAAGTGAGAGAGCACATAGATCTTCCTAGCTGATTCCCTTACTGTCATTTTTAAGGCTTTACATCACTCTGGCAATCTAGGGGTCGTAAAAAGGTTTTATGCTCCTGGGGGAATTAACTGAGAATGGGAACAGTTAACTAACAATAGGAACATTAACAATGTTACTATGCCGGCAGGCTGCTACCTTCTGCCTCAGAGAATGAGATCAATTAACTAGCAGGCAGGCTGCTACATTTCTGCCTCGGGGACAGAGCCTTCCTCATGCATAATAAAAAGACTTACCCCTCCATGCCCCGCGAGCCACAGTAGCAAGCGAGAGGGATAGAGTCTCTCTCGCTTGTTGACAGGCAGGCACGCATGCCCAGTCCCACCCCTGATGGTGATCAACATCTCCCCCGCAGGCACACACGCCCAGCCTCCCTCCCCCTGCAGTGATTTGTGTCTTTCAGGCTGCTCCAGGCACGCTGGAACAGACGCGCTGGCTGGGCTGCCAGGGAAGAGGAAATTTCACCCCACAGATTTCTTTTGCATTTTTCTGCATGGGGAGCACAGAAATATGCAGACCATGGGTGCAGAATTCTGTAAGGAGTAATAATATTTAAACAGAACAACCTTCAATTTTAAGGAGAGATACGAACAAAAAGGACATCATATACAAATTATGTCAGTGAGCCATATTCTGCTCTCAGTTGCATGCGTATAACTGCCAAGTAATTACACTAGATTTACACCCTTGCACCTGAGAGCAGAATTTGACCAGTGAGTTTTAATGTTTTTCATTCACTGAATATCTCAAGTAGTTTACTATGTTGAGAGAAACGAATGCTCTAATTGACTGAATTAACCATGGGGAAAGGGGCAGATCTTCAGCTGGGGTAAATCAGCAAAGCTCTGCTGCCCTGAAGAGCCACTGATAAAACATACAGGCACCATAACCGTGTGGCATCAGCCATCTAGGACCAGCTGAGATCGCCTTGTTAATCTAACATATACAGCTCTGGAAAAATTCAAGTGACAGTAAAATCACGGTTGAGCGCTGACGTCACAAGTTTTAGCAAGCAATTACTTACCCAATAAGCATTTAGCTTCATCCTAAGTCATACATTTCCTCAATCAAAACAATATGGGCTCAATTGTTGATGTGATTGGGGCGCAAGGGGGAGTGCAAATCCCATGATGTCCCTGTGCGGCCTCACTGGCGCTTGGGTCTGGGACCACAGCAGTAAGGAGATGTCGCATGCCTGCTACTTCCACCCAAGCAAGTGGGTGGGGAATGGATGAAGCCAGCACAGCTGACTCAAGGACTTGGTGTCAGAAGAGTACTTCTCTCTCCCCATCAGAGATGAGCCGTTGTAAGATGAAGTGGCACAGCTGGGAAGCAGCCAGTTAGCTATTTGAATGCTGCCTTTATTAAACAATTGTATCAGAAAGCTGCCCTCCTGGATCATTGGCAGCCGGTATCAAGTGGAGTGCCCCAGCAGTTGGTCCTGCGGCCGGTTTTGTTCAATATCTTCATAAATGATCTGGAGGATGGTGTGGATTGCACCCTCCGCAAGTTTGCAGATGACACTAAACTGGGAGGAGAGGTAGATACGCTGGAGGGTAGGGATAGGATACAGAGGGACCTAGACAAATTGGAGGATTAGGCCAAAAGAAATCTAATGAGGTTCAACAAGGACAAGTGCAGAGTCCTGCGCTTAGGATGGAAGAATCCAATGCACCGCTACAGACTAGGGACCGAATGGCTCGGCAGCAGTTCTGCAGAAAAGGACCTAGGGGTTACAGTAGACGAGAAGCTGGATATGAGTCAACAGTGTGCCCTTGTTGCCAAGAAGGCCAATGGCATTTTGGGATGTATATGTAGGGGCACTGCCAGCAGATCGAGGGACGAGATCGTTCCCCTCTATTCAACATTGGTGAGGCCTCATCTGGAGTACTGTGTCCAGTTTTGGGCCCCACACTACAAGAAGGATGTGGAAAAATTGGAAAGGCAACAAAAATGATTAGGGGACTGGAACACATGACTTATGAGGAGAGGCTGAGGGAACTGGGATTGTTTAGTCTGTGGAAGAGAAGAATGAGGGGGGATTTGATAGGTGCTTTCAACTACCTGAAAGGGGGTTCCAAAGAGGATGGCTCTAGACTGTTCTCAGTGGTAGCAGATGACAGAACAAGGAGTAATGGTCTCAAGTTGCAGTGGGGGAGATTTAGGTTGGATATTAGGAAAAACTTTTTCACTATGAGGGTGGTGAAACATTGGAATGCGTTACCTAGGGAGGTGGTGGAATCTCCTTCTCTAGAAGTTTTTAAGGTCAGGCTTGACAAAGCCCTGGCTGGGATGATTTAGTCGGGGATCGGTCCTGCTTTGAGCAGGGGGTTGGACAAGATGACCTCCTGAGGTCCCTTCCAACCCTGATATTCTATGATTCTATGATCATTCTGTCTTTGTTCTCTCCTCCCCTTTACTCAAGATGGGCTCTTTGCTCACTCATTCTCCAAATCATTCTCTCACTTCAGAGCCTGGGAGGAGATTGGGTTTTGTGCTGACCGGTCATCCTGGCAACTCTCCCAATATCTTCCCTCTGTCAGAGGATGGGCAGACAGCTGCTTTTTTAAACTGCTGTGACGAGTTCCTGTGCATATCAGCTGACAAAAGGGGGCACTGTAGAGTCAAAAGGCCCGGGAATACTTGACTTTGTTACACTAGGACAGTGCAGGAGCCATCCAGTGTACAGATCACGCACTTTCTATGGCTGCTTCATCTTTGAGTCAGTAGAGAGTGGCATGCACTCATCGTTAGTAACAGTGTCTGATTGTCCTGCAGCTTTTTCTAGTTGAGAGGGGGACCGCATATACCTTGCCGAGTCCTGGAGAGCTGTGTGGAAGCCCTGCATGAAGCATGGCAGCAGACCATTTCCCAGAAGCAGCTGCAGAACATGGTGGAGAGGAGGTTGTAGATAATGGGGTTGATGGCAACGCTCAGGCAGAAGACCCTGGAGTTGTAGTGGAAGATGGACAGATCTGCTGTACGCCCCTGGGTGGCGGAACTTCACACCAGCCTTTTGAAGTGGAATGGAGCCCAGCAGATGGTGAACACCACCACCATGACACGTGTGGAGAGAGGGAGCTGGGCAGAGAGCTTGAGACACAAACAGCAGAGCAAAGACAAAGTTTAGTGAGGAATGGCTGATAAACATAGGTGGGGGCCCTGGCTGATAAACATAGGTGGGGGCCCTGGCTGATAAACATATGCTGCCAGGAGCTGTAGGGTAGCTGATCAAATAGCTATCAGCTAGCCATTAACAGACTATCTGAGGTTCCAGAGATTCCCTGGCATTATGATTGGTTAGATGGTTGTAACCATAATCCCAGAACGTTTCAGAAATGAGAGCCACCAGAAGAAGATACATGAGAGGAAGGTGGGCCATGAGTTGAATACTGCAGCTGCAATAATCCTTGATTAAGGGGTTGTTATGAAGGCACTGGATAATTTATGGACAATGGCTTCTCTGATCACTGATGCTATGGAAAGTTTAGTGAAACCTCATGCTTTAGGGCATATGCTGAGTGCTATAGGAGCCAGGAAGGAATCTCCCTTCCCCATGTGCATCACTGCACAACTGACAAGATGCATTATGGAGAGATTGAATTTTCTGCAGAAGCATTGGGGACTAGTCGCTATGTAGGATTCTAGGCTAGATGAACCAACAGTTTGATGTGATATGATAAACCCTATACTCCAGTGAGCATCTCTGAGAACAGGAATTGACAAGGTGAACATTGACTCGTACTATTTGGGATTAGAGAGAGTTGCCATCGAAGGAGATGCTGCCCACGAGCATCATAACAGGTCAGTTCACTGATAAATAGAAGGAACTGGCCAGTTCCTACAATGACAGCTCTGTACAATGTGTTTTCTGTGTAGTGTCTAGGTATAATTCACTCTGTGTGTAGCACACAATCAAGCTGGTTTCCTCTTAGGTGAAGTTGTCCTTAACGCTGCCCTTCTTCTCTGTGGTAAGATAGTGGAATGCAGGAGTACTGGTAAATCTGGTCTTCATTTTCCAACGCCAGTCTCTTGACGTGCCTCAGGACTAATGTTGTGTCTTTTGCACTTTACACAACAAATGTAATATGAAGAAAACACGGGGGCACTGTGTGGTCCAAGGAACCATGTTTACTAACTATAAACAACAAGCATAACCTAGCAGGGTAGGTGCACTGCTGCTCTGGCAAAATTCTACCTGTAGAACACAGTGAGGTTCACAAATTATTTAAATGAACACTACCCAATTCCTGTGCACTACAGTAAGAAAAGTCTGATGTTGCTGTTATGTGACAAGATTCACTACCCACTGATTCCAATAAGTATAATCTGCAATGGGGAGACCCTGCAATGCAAACGCCGAGATACTTAAGTTAATCCACAGATCAAGTATGAAATTAGGACACTTGAGAGAACCTTTTTCACACCTTGATGACAATGTGTCACTGATTTTTTCCAAAGTCCATGGACATTAGAGCTAGAAGAGAAGTGGAAAGATGGGTGAAGTATGAGAAGACAGGTGGCAGAGACGTGATGTAAAGCCATGGGACACAGAGAGTGATGCTAACGAAAGCAGAGACTGTGCAGATGAATGCTGAAACTCGGATGGGGTCAGCTTTCAGGGGTGCTGTGAGGTTTGTAAAGCACCTTGAAGTCTTTAGATGAAAGCTCCTGTGTACAGACAGTGCAAAAGGCTGTAGAACCCTGTTTCCTGAAGTGTGTTCTTGTTCCTGGGAGAGGGATTTTGTGACATTTTTTTAATTCGAAAGGACAGTTGATTTGGAGAAAACTGTGTCACTGAAAATTCTCTTTCTATTAGTGCCTTTGCTCCTGCAGTACTTGTTTCTAATACACATTCTAAAACCTCACAGAGTCCTTGGGGTAGAATAATTTATAAGGGAAAAAGCAAAGTCTGCCCATCCTTCATCCTGACTGAATGCAGGAATATACTCCCTCCATGGTGCAGCCTCCCAGAGCCTCTCTGCTGCAGCCTCCTCCGGAATTCAACCCCTGGGCTCATCCTTTCTCCCTCTCCCCAGCAATTATTTGGTAAGGCAGCCTCCTGATAGGCTGCTTTTTAAATTTAGGATGTTTCAAGCCCTGCTAGGGCTGCATTTCTGCTGGTGCTAACCCCGTATACACCACACCATGGTGCAGAGCACCAGTGTGTCCTGAGACGTTCCCTGGGAAAGCGAAATGCTGCCTGTACCACACACCAATCGGTCTCAACCACTGGACTCCTTTTCATGTTCATGCCTGTTAAGTCTTCCAAAGACAGAAGTGACTCTGCAATGGCAGACCACGTATGGAGATGGGTAGGGAGGATATCTGCGCACCTTGGAGTATTGTTCACTTGCCATCGATAGCCAAATATATTAGTTCTCAAAGACCCATGCTCATGGCAGTTGCTAAGAGAAGTAATACATACCATTGTCATTAACCTAGACCACAAATGGACCACCTGGCCCAAGAGGGACTGCACAGAGTGGAAGGGAGGCCACAAGAGCTTACACTAAGTTATGGTGTTGCACACACTCTAGGTCAGAGGAGCTTGTGTTTGACACCTCCCCGCCTTATTTTATCTTAAATGCTATTTTTATGTCAGGTTTCCTTGCAAATCCAGCAGTGACCTTGGAAGAAACAGCCACTCTGTCTATGGACTGACAAAACTCATGTAATGTTCAGGGAGCAGTCAGGATGCAGGTTTGTCATGGGACTGGGCCCAGCACTTTCATGAACTGCCCCAAGCACTCAGCACAGCCTGAGCCTGCTCAGACTTCTAGAAACATCTAGTTTACACTGGACATGCTCAGAGATTTAAGGTTTCTCCATACAAGAAAGTTGCATTGATTTAACAGTGTATTTTAAACTGATTTAACTAAAGTGGTGCAAACCCATGTGTGGACACTCCGATTTTGGTTTAAACTGACTGATTTAGCTTTAGTTTAAGTAATTTAGGTATCATTTTAAGCTAAACTGAAATAAATCACTCTTAAACCAAACTAAGAGTGTCTACACAGCCTTTTACCCAGGTTTAACTAAATCAGATTTTTAAAAATCTCATGTAGCAAGACCTTAACATAGCTTTTCTCTTGCAACACTTCATCATCTCATTGGCTTTACGCAGCCCCCTCCCCCCCACCCCCACCCTGGTGCGGTAGGGAGGTGATGTATTACTTGTAGAATACTGGGAGAGGGATACTGGTCAGTAGTTTTTGCCCTTTGCTTCCTCTCTGTCTTTGCACCAGTGAGTCTTTGGTGACACAGTTAGTTGGATGTATAAATCATGAAACGAGGTCGATTCCTGGAGCCCCGCTATCTGCAGAGAAACGCTTCGTCCTTCCCTGAGGAAAGCATGTACTAAATCCCTTGAAAAATGTACTAAAGCTGAACAGACTTAGTGATCTGGAGCAAATCTGGGATCCCTCTTCAGGGGGCTAAGCATACTAGGCACATGGGGCATTAAAGATGACCCATTCCACTGATTTAGAGAATGTTTCCCAGCTCCTTTTCTGGACATATTCACAAGTGGCTGCAGGTGGTTTTCCTAGTTTTATACCTTTTCTTTCTCTATCCCTTCCCTCTTGCCACCCTTCTTGGATAAAGGACTCCCTGGATGGGAATTGCTAGAGGGAAGAGCACAGAACCGGTAAGGGAGGAGCCCCCAGGGGGTATTCTGAACAGGGCTGCCAGCAGTACAAGCAGTGCTCGGATTACCCAACACAGTGTTCCAAATCCCGCTTTCTCTGGGGTGATTTGCCCTGCCTTCTGCTGCCCTGCTTGGATGCTTCTGTCTCTCTAATGATTTCTGGAGACATCTGTGGCCATGACTGGTCAGATCAGAACATAATCCCCACTAGACACAGAGTCACAGTGACTACACCCTTCCCCCTCCATTTCTAATTGTGTATCGCCACTGCATTTCTTCCTGTCTGTAGCTCTGCCTTTAAATGCTCTGAGTGCTAACAGTGACATGCTGCTTGTTTTTTGCCTATTATTTCCATTTCCTTGTCCAAAAGATGCACACACAGATCACGGTCATAATGTTTTTCAATGCAGCCTGAACAAAATGTTGTAAAAGCTAGCCCCATTTCCATGGAATTTGGGCAGGGGAGAGCTAACTTAGTCTGCTTGGGTTAGCCAAGGCAACTCTTCATAGAGCGAAGGCACCCCCATCCCCAGGAATGATATTAAATACCATTTTGGGGGCTAACAGGGCCATAGAGAGCTGATGACATGCACAGGACAGTGCAATGAAGTTGCAAGATGCTGCAGAAGCTAGAGCACTATTGTGAGATGTAGCACGATTCCTTTCCCTGTAGGACTTAGGGTCACCCACAGGCTTTGGCTGTTGCTTTTCCTGACAGGGTGTTATAATTTCTAAAGTACAAGGGGAGTGGGGATACAGTAAAGCTCTAAAGAAGCTGGAACTCAGAGAGAGGAAACAGGGCATGCTAGGATGGGATGCTTGCAGGCTACCTGCCCGAGAGCTGCATGGTTGATACCTTACTATTGCCCTGTTTCTGTTCTCAATGGGGAGCCAGAGCCAGCTGCCCTGGGTGCAGGATCTCAGTCCGAGTTCTAGGAGCAAAGATCTAAAACCCAAACAAAATCAAGAAAGACAGCACACAGGTGTGACGCCAGTAGTGGGGGAGCCACTCTGGGGTGAGTACTTCTGGGGCGGAAATGTGGGCTACTAATTGGATATCTCGTCCTGGATATTTCTGTTGGTACAGACATAATCTCTGACAAAGCTACAGTTACCATATTTCAGGTTCCCCAAAAGAGGACACTGCCGAAGAGGGGAAGCTGTGGGGAGAGAAGGAGGGGGAGCAGGAGGAGGGGTGCAATTGGGGGAGCTGAAGGAGCTGGGTAAGTACTTGCAGCAGGGGCACTCTCTGGAGGTGGGGGGCAGTGTCGCTCCCTGTCACGGTGGCAAGGCAACTGGCACAAGCCTGGGACGCCCTGCCCAGGGCTGGGAGCTGGGGCCTGGGTGGGCTGGATCCAGCAGCTGTGGCTTGCAGGAGACTGGACCAATCAGCTGCAGATGCAGGGGAGGGACCAATCAGGAAGCAGACCAATCGGGGCGCTTTCTGAGCTGTAGCTTGTCTGTTCCGCAAAACCCCTGGATGTTTCCTGTTATTTTTTAAATCCCTCTGGACAGAGAAAGGAGGCTCAAAGAAGAGGCTATGCCTGGGAAAACCCAGACGTACGGTAACCCTAGGCAAAGCAGAAAGCAGTGGCTCTGCCTCTTAAAATTGCTTGCACATGGACCATTGTCAGTTACAATCTGGCCTGGCTCTGGCTCTGATGGGCAGAGCTCCAGGTAACCTGCATGGCACAGGCGGGAAAAAGACTGGCTCAGGGTCAGGTGCTGGCAGGATTTCTACGACTCACTTGTTGTTGTTACCTTTTCTCCTAGAAGGCAAGTGATTGAACAGCAGCTGTAACGCACCAGCTGCACTGCACAGATCCACGCCAGGAGAAACAGAATCATCAGTCCCAGCAAAGCACAAATTGTACAGCAAACATGTTGGAGGATTGTGGCTACTGGGGGGGGGGGTCAGAGGGTTGGAGAAGCGGGACTGCATCCTGGGACTCCTACCTTATAGGTGGGTGCCCAGACCACGAGCCTACAGAGCCATGCACTCTCTTGCTTTCTCCTTCTGGCCCAATGGTTCTTTAATTATGTCATATAGAGTAGAACAGCTTCAACGAGAGGGACTGAGGGAGCCCTGAATCGGGAGGAAGCACAATTTGGCGAGTGGGGTGTTTGGTCTGCCTGTGGGTTGGCTGTTTGCTCTCTGTGTACGGGTTGTGAGCTGGGCCACAGACAGTGGTCCCTCTGATTTTTTCCATCCATGTGTGAATGAATTTTATGTGCACCAATATTGAGCTAATGTGCGGATGTGCACCACCACTAGAAACAAAAAACCTAGATATAATTTTTTTTAAAGTTACCATAGGGATAATTACTCAGCCAGGACAGGTTAGGCACTTTAGAACTCACTACTCAAAGAATTAAATTTAAGCATAAGAGAGAAATAAAATTATGAAATGAACAGACCAGTCAAAAAAATAAATTAACACACTTTGAAAGAATAACATTACAGAGAATATATGTGCATTCCAGGAAGTACCAAGAACTAACAACAACAACAACCCAAGTATGTGTTGGGAGTGAGTGTGAAAGAGACAGAGTGTGTGTGTGTCAGAGACAGTGTGTGTGTCTATGTGTGAGACACAGAGACTGTGTGTGTTTGTGTGTGTGACAGAGTGTGTGTGTATGTGTGTGTGTGAGCGAGAGAGAGAGAGACACACACACAGAGAAAGTGTGTGTGTGTGTGCTGGCTGCTGGCGAAGTCTATGAGAGACCATGCGCTGTCTCTTTAAGGAGCTCACCAGAAAGCCTGTTATTCAGACTGCAGCAATCCTGCTCTGTGGCGATGGGGTACATGGGCATCGGGAAAGGCGGGGGAGAAAAACACCCTGACATCAGTGCCCTCCTCCTCTCCCCCACACTCTGCACAGCAAGTAGGAGGGTCCCAGGAGCAGCTGGACTGGGGCTGCAAGGCAGAGGGCAGGAGCAATGTGGCTGCAAAGCAGGGTGGGGAGGGGCACGTGAACACATGCCGCCGGATGTGAGCAGCTCTGCTAATCAAGTGTGCGGCACTTGGTTCACTCCTGGGCAGCCGTGTAATCACACAGCTTAGAGGGAACACAGGCCACAGGCCCATGAGTAAGCAGCTAAGGCAGGTCTATTTGGTGCCTTCATAAAGGCAGCGAGGCTCTAACCCTTGGAGCTTTGATCAGCTCCGTTCTTTGAAGTCTCTGAGTGGTTATTCACTTACTGGTGGTGAGGGGCAGAGCTGAGCTGTGCTAAACAGTGCAAGTTGGCATAAAAAGTCACTAGCTAAATGTCACAAGAGCCAAGAAAAGAGGTGGCTAACAGGAGAGTTTCGGAGGGAGTTTAGAGAGGGAGTGTGAGAAGCTTTTCTTTCAGGTTCAGCTCTATGTATGATTTCAGTATGGCCAGCAATGGAATAATGATGGTGACCTACAAAGGATGTGCCATGGTGGTTTTTTTTCTTGCCTGAAGCCAAAAAGGACTCTGTGTGAAATGAAAGTTGGTGTCTGTGCTGGAGGAGAAGCTCCTTGGATTGGAAGGGTAAGTGGAGACACTGCTGAGAATCAGAGAAAGTAAGGAATTCCTCGACAGCCAGGTTTGTGAATCATCAGTACCCCAGGTTTGTGGAAGAAAGGAGCTGGTCACGAAGAAGTTGGGGAGAAAGGAAGTCAGAAATGAGGCCTGGTAACTTGTTACTTACAGGGGCAAGAGTTCACCACAGCATTCTGGATGGTTGGAGATAGCCAAGGATGGGCAGGCTGTGGCCGTCAGAGAGAAGAGGATGGGAAGGAGTTCCACACAGCTAGAATTTTCCAATCAATACCAGGCCCTCATGATCCAGCTGGTCCAAGGGAACAGAGAGATGTAAGGGACACACCTGAGGATGGCAGCTCAGCCCAACCTGTAAGCTTTCCCACAAAGAGTTCTCCAGGCATCTGAGGAAGACAGATGATTCTTGTTGGGGATTCAACATTCAGAAGAACTGAAAGAATATACCGCAAAGGACAGGGAGAAAAGGTGACAGTGTGTTGCCTTCCTGGAGACATGAGACATCACTTACTCCTGGGGGCATTCTGTGCAAAAAAATTCAAAATTCTGTGCAAAATATTTTAAAACTCTTCAAAATTCTGCAAATTTTATTTGTCAAAATAACACTACATAATCACGTCAGTTTCAATTATTTTGGTAATTTATTTCAAAATACCTGTTAGCAAGTATGTCTGTAACAATACAGACACACACAAACATTCCCCTCGGAGTTGATGCAAAATGATGAGAGGCTGGGTGAGCCCTAATGCTCCACTGTGTATAAATAATCATTGGAGCAGGGCCTGGAATCGCCGGGGAAGACAGCCATTACACACACTCCATGAGCTGATGCATAGCTCAGTGTTTGTACACAATGGAACAGCTCCAACCGGAGAAGGAGAGAGAACCCCACCCCAGAATGCTCCAGTGGCTGGGGCACTCACCTGGAAGAAGGGAGACCCACCTTCAAGTCCCTGCTCTAAATTTCTGGGGGGAAGGGAAATTAAATGCAGATCTCCCACATCCAGGGTGAGTGCTCCTACCTCTGGGCTAAAGGTTATAAGGCAGGCTCTTCCTCCTCAGTTTTGTGTGAGGAAGGTCTTAGGAGCCTAGCTCCAGGCGCGGGTTTACAGCTATGAAACCCGAGCAGAGGGAGGTGCCGAACCCCATTTGAGGGTTAGGCTATACCCCATCTTCAGCATTTCCTAGTGGCTAGTTGAGGCGGCTCCCCACCCAGCATGGTGGCTTTCGTGGACCCTATTCCGAGGCACTTCTCTCTCCCCATGCATGTACAGGGACGCTGGGCACCTAATGCGGGGGGGAGGGTTCCGCTGGGTGGCAGGACACTTAAAGTGAGGTGCTGCAACACTGAACCCAGATCCCCTTTGTGGATCTAACCCTTGAGACCAGCCGAGATGCTATGAGGGCTTGGCAAGGCAACTGAAACAGTGCTCCCTGCCCTGGCCAGAGGCACAGCGTGACAGTGTGCTGCTGCAAAGATTACCAAGTCCTGGTTCTTAGGGAGCATTCTGTGTGCATGTTTCTATGGCAACTAAGGAAATGCTGACACCCTGCAGAGCTGGGGTAATTCACTTTTCATTAGGGAAGCAGCGAAAATGGTTCCTTCCCCTCCTCCTATGATCTGGTGGCCATTTCAAAAGGAGCACCACCAAGGAGCCTCTCGCTCTTAGCCTAAGGCCAAATTCAAAGCTGACATAAGAAGGTGCAGCTCCAGTGAAGTTAAGGGAACTGCACTTGCTTGGATCATCAGTGATTCTGGCCCATTGTCTCTTCTAACTCCCATAGAACTTTTACACACTGGGTCTATTTCTTATTAATGCTCGTGGCCTTTGAGCTTGGTGGATGATGGGCTCCAGTCGCTGCAGCAGTCAGCTGACCAAGCTCTGCCTCTGGCCTGGGCAGCGACTTCTGTATCAGGTGTATACATGACAGGGGTTCGATTTTATGAATTTGTCAAGGTGTGTGTTACATTTTAAAGCTGAAGCCAATTGGATAAGTGCTGTAGCTGATAGAGAATGGAGTCTAATAGCATATCCCCTGCTTACGTGTCCAGGGAGCACAAGCTTACTAATTTAACACTAGGTTCTTTTCAGGTCAACTTTTTATCTTGGACTGTATTTCTTAAATCAGGGCATTCTTAACCAATCAGCATTTTATTAATTTACCCAGAACCACGTCATTACACAATCAGCAGTTCACCAATCTAGAGTAAACACAACCAACGTCCTAGGCAAGTATGTACAGTCTTGTAAGCGATTCATAGACTAGGATTAAGAGTTATACCAAAGAACAGTGCAAATCATGGGTATTCCTTATTATATTTACTTATGATAATCAGTCGTCAATTCCAATATGCTTCTATTACGTTTATTACACTTCTAGTACATCTCCAAGAAGTAAGGACACAGATTTCCTAAAGGCATCGTTAAGAGTGGTCCCTCCTTTTTGAATAGTTTGGTATAAACAGGACAAGTTTAAAATATCAAAAGCAATTGCTGGAAGTTATTATTTTAAATCTCTCTTAGGCCCGTTTGTTTGGACTTATAAAGGACGACACGCAGATAGCATTAATTAGTGGGCGGTGGTGCTTTGGCACAGGGCTGAGTGGTGCCTCTAGCACTGTGTGTTCCCTAGTGCAATTGCCTTCCACTTCTCACTTCAGACCCAGCTGCTACCTAGCCTTGACGAAAGGAAGGCAGAGTATGTAAGTCCTTCTTGCTGGTACAAAAGCCTCTCCACCATGGTGAAAACTCTTGCAGTGCCTCCTTGTGGCACCACCTGGAACCTGACCACACCCTGAGGCTTCAGGCTAAATGTATGAGGGATCTAGGAGCAGCATGAGCCCCAGAGGTGCAATGGGAAGGCCCACTGACTTGTGGATATGCCCTGGTGTTCACCCACCATGCGCCAGCTATGGGTAAATAGTTCCAACCCTGGATTATATGGTGCAGGTGGCTATCCTTCAGTACGAAGAAGTACAACTTCTCAAAGTGGCAAATTAGCCCCAGCTATGGGTTCTATAGCTGCGTCCTGCCAGTCACCCTGCTTGTTGCAGTTTCCTGTACCAGTTGGGCATTTGCCTAGTTGGGATGAAAGAGAGGGATCAGCTAATGCACAAACCCTACCCATTTAAATCCACTCAGTTTGTCTCACAAGTTTCAAGTCTTGTGGCAACGAGGGAGTGGCAACAGAGGCAGACAGATGCTGCTGTTGGGAGCCCCAGTCACAAACCTGCATGCACAGCGGTGTGGGTGTGATGGTCGCTTGTCAGAGACACTGGAGCAGCTGCATTGTTTGTATTCCACCCATGCAACAGAATAGCCCTTTTCAGGGACAGTGCTGCTCTCCCCAATGCAGGGAAAGGAGAGAAAAGGATCCCTAAATGCCTGCTCCATTTCCTAACCTTCCAGTTTACTGTGGCTGGTTGATCATCCAATTCTGCAGACAAAATACAAAGAGTGTGAAGTATATAAAACATACCAGCAATACAGCCTCATTAGATATCCAGAAGCTTCTGGGCACTGACAACTAAGCAGAGAGAACTGTCATTATCCTCTGAGAACTTAAGAGATAGGGCATTGACACCACTGATCTTAGCTAAATTCGCTGTGCCAGTGAATCTCAGCTCCAAGAAGTTGGTGCTGGATATACGTTTTATTGGGTCAGTTTGCCAGATGCCGAAAGGTGCCAATCAGGTGTTGGTTGCTGAACAGACTCTCCACCATTGCCAGCGATAACATCATCTCCTAGAGTCAGTGTGGCATTCGCACAGGGGACTCAAAAAGGTGGGTGTGATTTTCGCTGCTTGCCAATACAGGACAAGTTGCAGGAAATAAACCATGACCCCTATGTGGTGTTAGTACACCTGATGAAGGCCTTCAGCATTGCTAGTCACAAGGCAGATCTTACACAAACTTGGGTGCCCACAGAAATTCATCACTATGACCATATGCTGGCTAGAGTGCTGGAAAATGGTTCTTTGTCAGAGCCTTTCTTTGTCACGAAAGGCATAAAGCAGGGCTGTGTGTTAGCACATACACTATTTACCATTCTCTTGGTGCTATGCTGCTAGATTCTTTCAAAGACTGCGACCAGGGCATTTACATGCACTTCCACACAATCTCCAGCATCTTCATGCTCGCACCAATGTGCTTGACATGCTCATGGAAAGTTCGTCTTCACGGATGACTGTGTACTCATAGCACATACCGCTGAAGACAGGCAGCATCTAACTGACTGCTGTTCTAGATCAGCAAAGCAATTTGGACTCCCTATCAGCCTCAAGAAAACTGAAGTACTTTATCGGCCAGGGAAAATGTATTCTGCCCCTGTAATTGCAATTCATGAGACACTGCTTAATGCGATAGAAAAATATTACTAGCTTTATCCAATAATGCCACGATTGATGATGAAATCATGCAGCTCATTTCTTAAGCCAGTTCTGCCTATGGTCAACTTTGTCAACACTTGTGGGATGTAAGAGGCACTGAGCTTCACACCAAGATTAGTCTCTATTGTGTGATCATGTTAAGCTCTCTTCTCTACAGCTGTGAAACATGGACACTCTACAATGGGCACTTCAAGCAACTTGAGGATTTTCACATGCACTATCTGCATCTCATTTGTAACATCAAGAGATCGAACAGGACACCAAACATCGAAGTCTTGGACCAGTTAAAAAATTTTTAAAGGATAAGGTTGATGTGATGCTGGCAGACCAGGTGCCAGCTCATGCCAAGGCCCCAGGCCGCACTGAACACTTAGCTGGAAACCAATCTGTCTCACCTGCGTATTACCATTATCAAAATAGATATGAGATGTTAAGTTGATAAGAATCATGGAATCATAGAATATCAGGCTTGGAAGGAACCTCAGGAGGTCATCTAGTCCAACCCCTTGCTCAAAGCAGGACCAATCCCCAACTAAATCATCCCAGCCAGGGCTCTGCCAAGCCTGACCTTAAAAATATCTAAGGATTGAGATTCCACCACCTCCCTAGGTAACGCATTCCAGTGTTTCACCACCCTCCTAGTGAAAAAGTTTTTCCTAATATCCAACCTAAACCTTCCCCACTGCAACTTGAGACCATTACTCCTCATTCTGTCATCTGCTACCACTGAGAACAGTCTAGAGCCATCCTCTTTGGAACCCCCTTTCAGGTAGTTGAAAGCACCTATCAAATCCCCCCTCATTCTTCTCTTCCGCAGACTAAAAAATCCCAGTTCCCTCAGCCTCGCCTCATAAGTCATGTGTTCCAGTCCCCGAATCATTTTTGTTGCCCTCCGCTGGCAACAATTTTCCAATTTTTCCACATCCTTTTTGTAGTGTGGGGCCCAAAACTGGACACAGTACTCCAGATGAGGCCTCACTAACCTTGAATAGAGGGGAATGATCACGTCCCTCGATCTGCTGGCAATACCCCTACTTATACATCCCAAAATGCCATTGGCCTTCTTGGCAACAAGGGCACACTGTTGACTCCTGTCCAGCTTCTCGTCCACTGTAACCCCTAGGTCCTTTTCTGCAGAACTGCTGCCGAGCCATTCGGTCCCTAGTGTGTAGCGGTGCATTGGATTCTTCCTTCCTAAGTGCATGACTCTGCACTTGTCCTTGTTGAACCTCATCAGATTTCTTTTGGCCCAATCCTCTAATTTGTCTAGGGCCCTCTGTATCCTATCCCTACCCTCCAGCGTATCTACCTCTCCTCCCAGTTTAGTGTCATCTGCAAACTTGCTGAGGGTTCAATCCACACCATCCTCCAGATCATTAATGAAAATATTGAACAGAACCGGCCCAAGGACCAACCCTTGGGGCACTCCACTTGATACCGGCTGCCAACTAGACATGGAGCCATTGATCACTAGCCCTTGAGCCCGACGATCTAGCCAGCTTTCTATCCACCTAATAGTCCATTCATCCAGCCCATACTTCTTTAACTGGCTGGCAAGAATACTGTGGGAGACCATGTCAAAAGCTTTCCTAAAGTCAAGGAACAACATGTTCACTGCTTTCCCCGCATCCACAGAGCCAATTATCGCGTCATAGAAGGCAATTAGATTAGTCAGGCATGACTTGCCCTTGGTGAATCCATGCTGACTGTTCCTGATTATTTTCCTCTCCTCTAAGTGCTTCAGAATTGATTCCTTGAGGACCTGCTCCATGATTTTTCCAGGGACTGAGGTGAGGCTGACTGGCCTGTAGTTCCCCAGATCCTCCTTCTTCCCTTTTTTAAAGATGGGCACGACATTAGCTTTTTTCCAGTGGTCTGGGACCTCCCCCAATCTCCATGAGTTTTCAAAGATAATGGCCAACGGCTCTGCAATCACATCCACCAACTCCTTTAGCACTCTTGGATGCAGTGCATCCGGCCCCATGGACTTGTGCTCGTCCAGCTTTTCTAAATAGTCCCGAACCACTTCTTTCTCCACAGGGGGCTGGTCACCTCCTCCCCATGCTGTGCTGCCCAGTGGAGTAGTCTGGGAGCTGACCCTGTTCGTGAAGACAGAGGCAAAAAAGCATTGAGTACATTAGCTTTTTCCACATCCTCTGTCACTAGGTTGCCTCCCTCATTCAGTAAGGGGCCCACACTTTCCCTGACCTTCTTACAGATGTGGGGACCTGCATGAAAACCTCCTAAGCTTACTTTTACCAGCTTAGGTTAAAACGTCCCCAAGGTACAAATTAATTTTGTCCTTTGTCCTTGGAATATCCACTGCCACCACCAAACTCTAACTGGGTTTACTGGGAAACGTAGTTTGGACACGTCTTTCCCCCCAAAATCCTCCCAACCCTTGCACCCCACTTCCTGGGAAAGGTTTGGTAAAAATCCTCACCAATTTGCATAGGTGACCACAGACCCAAACCCTTGGATCTGAGAACAATGGAAAAGCATTCAATTTTCTTACAAGAAGACTTTTAATAGAAATAGAAGTAAAGGAATCACCCCTGTAAAATCAGGATGGTAGATACTTTACAGGGTAATTAGATTCAAAACATAGAGAATCCCTCTAGGCAAAACCTTAAGTTACAAAAAAGACACACAGACAGGGATAGTCATTCTATTCAGCACAATTCTTTTCTCAGCCATTTAAAGAAATCATAATCTAACACATACCTAGCTAGATTACTTACTAAAAGTTCTAAGACTCCATTCCTGGTCTATCCCCGGCAAAAGCAGCATACAGACAGACACAGGCCCTTTGTTTCTCTCCCTCCTCCCAGCT
The DNA here is from genome assembly GCF_015237465.2 of Chelonia mydas. Classification (NCBI taxonomy): domain Eukaryota; kingdom Metazoa; phylum Chordata; order Testudines; family Cheloniidae; genus Chelonia; species Chelonia mydas. The sequence goes on from NC_051258.2 coordinate 5,068,673, forward strand.
TTTGAAAGTATCTTGTCTCCTCATTGGTCATTTTGGTCAGGTGCCAGCGAGGTTACCTTTAGCTTCTTAACCCTTTACAGGTGAGAGGATTTTTCCTCTGGCCAGGAGGGATTTTAAAGGGGTTTACCCTTCCCTTTATATTTATGACAACTTCTTTCTCCACAGAGGGCTGGTCACCTCCTCCCCATGCTGTGCTGCCCAATGGAGTAGTCTGGGAGCTGACCCTGTTCGTGAAGACAGAGGCAAAAAAGCATTGAGTACATTAGCTTTTTCCACATCCTCTGTCACTAGGTTGCCTCCCTCATTCAGTAAGGGGCCCACACTTTCCCTGACCTTCTTCTTGTTGCTAACATACCTGAAGAAACCCTTCTTGTTACTCTTAACATCTCTTGCTAGCTGCAGCTCCAGGGGTGATTTGGCCTTCCTGATTTCACTCCTGCATTCCCGAGCAATATTTTTATACTCCTCCCTGGTCATTTGTCCAATCTTCCACTTCTTGTAAGCTTCTTTTTTGTGTTTAAGATCAGCAAGGATTTCACTATTAAGCCAAGCTGGTCACCTGCCATATTTGCTATTCTTTCTACACATCGGGATGGTTTGTCCCTGTAATCTCAATAAGGATTCTTTAAAATACAGCCTGGACTCCTTTCCCCCTCATGTTATTCTTCCAGGGGATCCTGCCCATCAGTTCCCTGAGGGAGTCAAAGTCAGCTTTTCTGAAGTCCAGGGTCCCTTTTCTGCTGTTTTCGTTTCTTCCTTGTGTCAGGATCCTGAACTCGACTATCTCATGGTCACTGCCTCCCAGGTTCCCATCCACTTTTGCTTCCCCTACTAATTCTTCCCCATTTGTGAGCAGCAGGTCAAGAAGAGCTCTGCCCCTAGAATGTGTTTAGACTTTATAAAAATGCTTGTAGGATGCTGCACGTATTGATCTCACATATAACCTCTATAGCCCAGGGTATAAAGGTATACGGAGTGTTTGCAATGTAACCCTCTGTAATTGTGTAACTCACCAAACAGGAAAAGAAGCATTAATTAATGTAAAGTGCTCATCGTGCATAAAAGATGGCCCATTGAAAGCAAATGAGATATCGTGTAGCATCAAAGGACAGAAACTTTGTTGATCGCATTCCTAACTCCCTCCAGGAAGGTCAGACCTACACGTGAACTCATCCTATTAATTTTGGACTCTGGAGAGGAGGGGATAAAATCCATGACAAGGAGAAACTGAATTGCTGACAGATTACTACTTCTGTCACCTTTTGAAACCATAGACTGAACTCACCTGTGTGTATATGTTGCCTGCGTTAACCAGTAACTCTCTTATTTTCTAGTTAATAAACCTTTAGTTAGTTTGTTACAGGATTAGCTAAAAGCGTTGTATTTGATTTGAGATTTAAGGTACATATTGACCAGGGGTAAGTGACTGGTCTCTTGGGACTGGAAACAAACTGAATATTTTGTGATTTTTTTGGTGTAAGTGACTGTTTACCACATATTCCAGCTTGCCTGGGTTGGAAGATAGACTGGAGCGTGCAAGGGGACTCCATTGTAAGACTACTGTAGTACTTTGGGAGCTCACATTTGTTACTGGGTTGGTGAAATCTAATTAGAGAACATACCACCAGTTTGGGTTGTCCGCCCTGGTTTTTGACAATCTACCTTGAGGTTGGCACTCTTGGTCCAGAGCCACTCCAGACCACGTGCCAGTTGATACTATAGATTTTCAAATCATTAGGCATATCATACAGCGGCATCCGCTTTGCGTTTGTTTGGTTTTTTGTTTAGTGTTCTTATATGAGATTTTTAGTAATTTTAGGATAATTTTAAGTTTTTAAGAAAAAACTAAAGAAATTCCCAGGCAAAAAGTTTTGACAGTAGATCTCAGTAGTTTAAGATTAAAAAACATTATAGGAATGTTGTAATTATCCCAAAATGAAGCAATGTAAACCCAGGAGAGTCAGAGATAAGATTACATGAAAAAGAAAACCAAATGTTAAGGGAGAAATGAACAGTTTGGGCATCCAAACAACCTTATGTCTGCCCTAGAGTGCTGCCATGGGGGGAAATGTGTCTTTAAAAAGTAGTGCAATCAAATGTGGGAGAACAAACACTAAAATGCTTTCATTAAACATAGTTTAAGAAAAAATACCTGGCATGACTCTAGGGCAGTGCTAAGGTCATTGGACGGCCTTGACCACCCTTTCTTACCTTAACATGTTCGGATTTCTTTTTAGCGTAACCTTAACTTTGAGTTTCCTAGGTTTATAATGCTTCCTTTTGGGATGATTAAAACATCTCCGCATGTTTTTTCTTTTTTGTCTTTACACCCTCAATTGTAATTCAAGGGTGATCAGATAGCAAGTGTGAATAATTGGGGACAGGAGTGTGTGCGGGGGGAGTGGGAAGGAGTAATAGGAGCCTATATAAAACAAAACCCTGAATATCAGGACTGCCCCAATAATATTGGGACGAAGGGTTTAGTCACCAGGAAATACTGCTGGGAGCAGGTGCTACTCTTTAGCAAAAAGGGCAAATTCCAGTCACAATGGATACTCAGGTCGGTAGCTCAGATCATCCTGCACTGAACAGGGATCGTTACTGGGATGCTATTTTTGTAATGTAAGACAATGCCAAGTGGGTGTGAAGCACTACCGAATCAGAATGGTGGGATTTGACATCCACTCCTGTGATCCTGGTTAGCAGCAGGGGAGAATCTGGTCTGCTGAGTTAGGCCCATAGGGAAGAGCCAAGAGGTGTGAAATGCTACCACATCAGCAGGGCAGCATATTGGACCCACTCTGTCTCAGTGTAAATGACCACATGAGGCACAGGGCAATAGGGAATCCGTGCTTGGGATGTGCTGTTTCAGGGGCAGCCCAGCTTTCCCCTCACCCATGGGCCAGGCTGTGAATGTGCCACTCAGAAGAGTTTGGCAAAGCCTCAGACATGGGACAGGTGAAAGGTTACAAATGCAGCAGGAGGAGTGATGGGAGGGAGTGACAAAGAGATGCAAGGATGAGTGAGATGCAAGGATGTGCGACGAGTGTCGTGGGATGCAGAGTGAGTCCAGGATAGGAGAGGAAGGACTTGTTTATACCTCAGTGGTTTTCCAGATGGCAAATGAGCAAAGCCCAGAGATAAATAAGCCGGTCTGAGAGCTCCAGTTCTCTGCGGGTCCCAGACCCTTCAGGGAGCACTGTGCTAAGCAATTATACCAGCCAAGGATGCTTTTTACAGTAGCACCAAACCCAGTGCAGGGCAGTGGAGGAGTGTTGGGAACTCATTGCCTGCCATTCATGATAGCTGCTGGATATCTGCGAAATTATGTGATTTCCCCCTTCCTCCTCCCGCGTCTACCCTCCCCCTTCACACATAATCCAGCCATTCCCTTCTCTGCAGCTGCTTGAACAGTCTCGCAGTTTAAGTGATGCCACTGCAGAGATTTAAATTACAAAGCTCCCGGCTGCAACAATTCCCTCCAACCTTCCCCGCAGGGCCAAGCAATGGCTCCTTAGGAGGCAGTTCCCAATCTTCCTTTTATTTCCTTTCCTAGCAGCAAGAAAAGGGAAGAAAAATGTTCTGTCGATAGGTGCTGGAACTAAGGATTCTGGGGGAGCTCCGCACCCCCTGGCTGGAAGTTTCCATTATATACAGGGTTTACATTTTGGTTCAATGGCTCTCTGGACCCCCCACTATAGAGTTTATTGTTCCAGCTCCCCTGGTTCTGACCATTGTGCTCTGGCTGCATTGAGCTGCTTTGCTGTATCCGTGAGTTTATTCTTAAATTTTTTCAATGATTTACAGTTGATACTGCATAACTTCAAACCATTAGACATAGTCACATGGCAGCACTCTCTTTGGGTTTTTTGTTTGGCATTTTAAATAATTTTAAGAAACCAAGGAAATTCCCATCTTTGCTAAGGTTGAGAGTTTGTGTCAGTAATTTAAAGGTAAAAAACATTACAGGGATTTTGCAATTATATCCAAGCCAAACATTACAAACCCAGGAAACTGAAAGTTAAGGTTACATTCAAAAGAAATTCAAACATGTGAAGGTAAGAAAAGCACAGTAAGGCACCCATACAAACTTATCTTTCTCTTGCCATGATGCCATCATGGGGGGGGGGGGGAACGAAAAAATGTCTGTTGTATCTTTAAAAATCAGTTTAATGTAATCTGGGATTACAAATACTGACATACCTTAATCATAATCACGGGGTTATTGCATGACATCACTCCAGGCCAGAGTTAAGCTTGTCTGGGTTCATTAGCCATGTTGCACCCAGTCTGTGACCCCTGGAAGGTCCAGTGTTAAGGGAGTTTGGATCTGCACTGTGTGTGGAGCATTACATGTGAAAGCTCTGCAATAGGGTCAGCTTGGGATCTACAGTTCAATGAATTCAAGACCTTTTCAGAATACTTGAGCTGAAAGGCACGTATGAGTAATACAGAAATCTTCTTTTCCTCTAGAGCATTGAAAGATATGCTCTCTCATTCTTAAACTCAAATCACCTTCCTTCCATCTCTTTATTTGTCAATGGCAAGAATAAAGCTGTTACAAATAAAGAAACATATTCTCACTTACTGGGCCAGGAAATTTAACTACTTTCATCATGTCCAAGATTACTATGAAAGCTGGTTAATCTTGGTAGAGGACACTAATCCATCCACAAACCAGAAATTCCACTGTGGAGGATTTTTACAGTTATGCATTTGCTTGATGACTGTTTTACTCTGGGATTCCATTAAGGATTTAGGAGGGGACAATTATCCTGCACTGATAAAGAATAAAATAGGAAACAACCCCCATTCGCCAAGAAAATTTGGAAGTGAAACGTCATCCTGCTGAAATGAGCTTGATTCCATCAGTGCCTGCCAGTAAAAGAAGCATCTATATCAATGCTCAACGAGTTTGTCTGTCTATTCCAAGAAATATGTTGTATTTTGCATAAGTATCTTTATAACAGTTTTGGTGACACTTGTTATTCTTTGAGGCAAAACTGTTGAGCAGTCTGGTAAGCTGTTGATACAGTTCCAGTCAAGGATTGGCAAGGTACCCAGGGAACCGAGGAAAGCTAACGTTCCAATAAGAAGGAAGACCCTGTACTTTATTTGCATCTTAATGGCTATGGTTAAGAAACTAAAAACACAAGTTCCTCCTAGTATGATAAACACACCACCTTCCCTAAGAAACCAGATTGTGTAGGGCAGGCTTGGAGTTTTCTATCCAGACATAAGAATGTTCACTTTGTAAACTAGACCAGTTAGCAAATCACAGAGAGTTAGACTGCTGATTTAAAAAAAAGTACATGGTTGTGAAATCTGTTATTTTTCCATAGGGCAAAAAATACAATCAAGTTCTCTAAGGCTATGAAAGTGCATATGATTAAAAAGGCAACATTTGTTAAGACTCTGGGATCAGCTGGCTTTTCTCTTAGAATAATTTTTCCTGTATAATTATAATGTAGCACTCTGAGAGAATCAGCCTCTTCATTTCCTTGTGGGATGAAGTGAGGCACTTCCATCTTTAAGCCACAGCTCCACTCGAAGAGCGCATCTTCTTTTATACAATGGTTGTCCAATCCTTGCTGAGCCAATAGTTTTGGGCCAACACTTCAAAAGTCCATTGGCTTCCCTTCCTAGGTAAGGAGAAAACGTCTGTCTGTGGCATGGTGAGATGGTGGGAGGAAGGTTGTTGTCAAAAGTGAAGTAGGTTGCACACTTAGCCCTGGTCTACATTAGGACTTTAGGTCGAATTTAGCAGCGTTAAATCGATGTAAACCTGCACCCGTCCACACAATGAAGCCCTTTTTTTCAACTTAAAGGGCTCTTAAAATCGATTTCCTTACTCCACCCCTGACAAGTGGATTAGCGCTTAAATCGGCCTTGCCAGGTCGAATTTGGGGTACTGTGGACACAATTCGACGGTATTGGCCTCCGGGAGCTATCCCAGAGTGCTCCATTGTGACCGCTCTGGATAGCACTCTCAACTCAGATGCACTGGCCAGGTAGACAGGAAAAGAACCGCGAACTTTTGAATCTCATTTCCTGGTTGGCCAGCGTGGCAAGCTGCAGGTGACCATGCAGAGCTCATCAGCAGAGGTGACCATGATGGAGTCCCAGAATCGCAAAAGAGCTCCAGCATGGACTGAACAGGAGGTACGGGATCTGATCGCTGTATGGGGAGAGGAATCCATGCTATCAGAACTCCGTTCCAGTTTTCGAAATGCCAAAACCTTTGTCAAAATCTCCCAGGGCATGAAGGACAGAGGCCATAACAGGGATCCGAAGCAGTGCCGCATGAAACTTAAGGAGCTGAGGCAAGCCTACCAGAAAACCAGAGAGGCAAACAGCCGCTCCGGGTCAGAGCCCCAAACATGCCGCTTCTATGATGAGCTGCATGCCATTTTAGGGGGTTCAGCCACCACTACCCCAGCCATGTTGTTTGACTCCTTCAATGGAGATGGAGGCAACACGGAAGCAGGTTTTGGGGACGAAGAAGATGATGATGATGATGAGGTTGTAGATAGCTCACAGCAAGCAAGCGGAGAAACCGGTTTTCCCGACAGCCAAGAACTGTTTTTCACCCTGGACCTGGAGCCAGTACCCCCCGAACCCACCCAAGGCTGCCTCCTGGACCTGGCAGGTGGAGAAGGGACCTCCGGTGAGTGTACCTTTTAAAATACTATACACGGTTTAAAAGCAAGCATGTGAAAGGATTAATTTGCCCTGGCATTCGCGGCTCTCCTGGATGTACTCCCAAAGCCTTTGCAAAAGGTTTCTGGGGAGGGCAGCCTTATTGCGTCCTCCATGGTAGGACACTTTACCACTCCAGGCCAGTAACACGTACTCGGGAATCATTGTACAACAAAGCATTGCAGTGTATGTTTGCTGGCGTTCAAACAACATCCGTTCTTTATCTCTCTGTGTTATCCTCAGGAGAGTGATGTCATTCATGGTCACCTGGTTGAAATAGGGTGCTTTTCTTCAGAGAACACTCAGAGGTGCCCGTTCCTGCTGGGCTGTTTGCCTGTGGCTGAACAGAAATGTTCCCCGCTCTTAGCCATGGGGAGCGGGGAGGGTTGAGGGGGTAGCCACGCGGTGGGGGGAGGCAAAATGTGACCTTGTAACGAAAGCACATGTGCTATGTATGTAATGTTAACAGCAAGGTTTACCCTGAAAGAGTGTAGCCACTGTTTTATAAAATGTGTCTTTTTAAATACCACTGTCCCTTTTTTTTTCTCCACCAGCTGTATGTGTTTCAATGATCACAGGATCTTCTCCTTCACAGAGGCTAGTGAAGATTAGAAAGAAAAAAAAACACACTCGTGATGAAATGTTCTCTGAGCTCATGCTGTCCTCCCACACTGACAGAGCACAGACGAATGCGTGGAGGCAAATAATGTCAGAGTGCAGGAAAGCACAAAATGACCGGGAGGAGAGGTGGCGGGCTGAAGAGAGTAAGTGGCGGGCTGAAGACGGGGTTGAAGCTCAAATGTGGCAGCAGCGTGATGAGAGGAGGCAGGATTCAATGCTGAGGCTGCTGGAGGATCAAACCAGTATGCTCCAGTGTATGGCTGAGCTGCGGCAAAGGCAGCTGGAGCACAGACTGCCACTACAGCCCCTGTGTAACCAACCGCCCTCCTCCCCAAGTTCCATAGCCTCCTCACCCAGACGCCCAAGAACGCGGTGGGGGGGCCTCCGGCCAACCAGCCACTCCACCACAGAGGATTGCCCAAAAAACAGAAGGCTGGCATTCAATAAATTTTAAAGTTGTAAACTTTTAAAGTGCTGTGTGGCATTTTCCTTCCCTCCTCCACCACCCCTCCCAGTGCTTCTCTCCTCCACCACCCCTCCCGGGCTACCTTGGCAGTTATCCTCCTATTTGTGTGATGAATGAATAAAGAATGCATGAATGTGAAGCAACAATGACTTTATTGCCTCTGCAAGCGGTGATCGAAGGAAGGAGGGGAGGGTGGTTACCTTACAGGGAAGTAGAGTGAACCAAGGGGTGGGGGGTTTCATCAAGGAGAAACAAACAGAACTTTCACACCATAGCCTGTCCAGTCATGAAACTGGTTTTCAAAGCTTCTCTGATGCGTACCGCGCCCTCCTGTGCTCTTCTAACTGCCCTGGTGTCTGGCTGCGCGTAACCAGCAGCCAAGCGATTTGCCTCAACCTCCCACCCGACCATAAACGTCTCCCCCTTACTCTCACAGATACTGTGGAGCGCACAGCAAGCAGTAATAACAGTGGGAATATTGGTTTCGCGGAGGTCTAAGCGAGTCAGTAAACTGCGCCAGCGCGCCTTTAAACATCCAAATGCACATTCTACCACCATTCTGCACTTGCTCAGCCTGTAGTTGAACAGCTCCCGACTACTGTCCAGGCTGCCTGTGTATGGCTTCATGAGCCATGGCATTAAGGGGTAGGCTGGGTCCCCAAGGATAACTATAGGCATTTCAACATCCCCTACGGTTATTTTCTGGTCTGGGAATAAAGTCCCTTCCTGCAACTTTTGAAACAGATCAGAGTTCCTGAAGATGCGAGCGTCATGTACCTTTCCCAGCCATCCCACGTTGATGTTGGTGAAACGTCCCTTGTGATCCACCAGAGCTTGCAGCACTATTGAAAAGTACCCCTTGCGGTTTATGTACTCGCCGGCTTGGTGCTCCAGTGCCAAGACAGGGATATGGGTTCCGTCTATGGCCCCACCACAGTTAGGGAATCCCATTGCAGCAAAGCCATCCACTATGACCTGCACATTTCCCAGGGTCACTACCCTTGATATCAGCAGATCTTTGATTGCGAGGGCTACTTGCATCACAGCAGCCCCCACAGTAGATTTGCCCACTCCAAATTGATTCCCGACTGACGGGTAGCTGTCTGGCGTTGCAAGCTTCCACAGGGCTATCGCCACTCGCTTCTCAACTGTGAGGGCTGCTCTCATCTTGGTATTCATGCACTTCAGGGCAGGGGAAAGCAAGTCACAAAGTTCCATGAAAGTGCCCTTACGCATGCGAAAGTTTCGCAGCCACTGGGAATTGTCCCAGACTTGCAACACTATGCGGTCCCACCAGTCTGTGCTTGTTTCCCGAGCCCAGAATCGGCATTCCACAGCATGAACCTGCCCCATTAGCACCATGATGCATGCATTGGCAGGGCCCATGCTTTCAGAGAAATCTGTGTCCATGTCCTGATCACTCACGTGACCGCGCTGACGTCGCCTCTTCCCCCGGTATCGCTCTGCCAGGTTCTGGTGCTGCATATACTGCTGGATAATGCGTGTGGTGTTTAATGTGGTCCTAATTGCCAAAGTGAGCTGAGCGGCCTCCATGCTTGCCTTGGTATGGCGTCCGCACAGAAAAAAGGCGCGGAACGATTGTCTGCCATTGCTCTGACGGAGGGAGCGGCGACTGACTACATGGCTTACAGGGTTGGCTTCAGGGAATTAAAATCAACAAAGGGGGTGGCTTTACATCAATGAGTATTTCAGACAGGACTTCACGGAGGGTTCCAATAAGAAATGGTGCACCTAAGTAATTGTTCTTATTGGAACAAGCAGGTTGGTCTGGCCTCTGATTGATACATGGCTAGATTTAACTCGCTGCACCTTCTTTGTGTGTGACTGCAGTGTGACCTAGAGGAATGAGTCCCCTAGATGGGGGAGGGAGGGAAGCAAATGAGTACAAAACAAATCTGGTCTATTTCTTGTTTTGATCCACTCCATCTATCTTTTACATCTTTGGCTGGCAGCAGACGGTGCAGAAGGACTGCATGCCATCCACATCTCATGGCTGCTCGGCAGAAGATGGTGCAGTAGGACTGCTAGCCATCCTCATCTCTTGCCTGCCCGGCAGAAGATGGTACAGTACGACTACTAGCAATCCATATCGCCTGTCTGCTCACCATAAGATGGTTCAATAGGACTGACTGCAGGACTAAAGAGAATGACCTGGTCAAGTCACTTCTAATGTAGTCCCTGCACCCATGTCTGCCCAGGCGCTCCCAGCCGACGTGGCCAGGAGCACCTCGGACATGACGATGACGGCTACCAGTCCTACTGCACTGTCTGCTGCCACAAGGCAAGGGGTTGCTGCTGCTGTGTAGCAATGCAGTACCACGTCTGCCAGCACCCAGGAGACATACGGTGACGGTTACCTGAGCGGGCTCCATGCTTGCCGTGGTATGGCGTCTGCAAACGTAACTCAAGAAAAAAGGCGCGAAACGATTGTCTGCTGCTGCTTTCACGGAAGGAGGGAGGGAACAGGGGCCTGACAATATGTACCCAGAACGACCCGCGACAATGTTTTAGCCCCATCAGGCATTGGGATCTCAACCCAGAATTCCAATGGGCAGCGGAGACTGCGGGAACTGTGGGATAGCTACCCACAGTACAACACTCCGGAAGTCAACGCTTGCCTCAGTACTGTGGAAGCTCTCCACCGAGTTAATGCACTTAATGCACTTAGAGCATTTTCTGTGGGGACACACACACTCGAATATATAAAAACGATTTCTAAAAAACCGACTTCTATAAATTCAACCTAATTTCGTAGTGTAGACATACCCTTTGTTTTGTATTATTTTATATCTTATACTTGCTGTTAGGTTACCATTTGTCAACATCAAAAGGCATATGAATGGCCTGTTCTTCTGACAAGGGCCCCTGTATGATTGTATATGTCTGTGTTAGGAGTATAAGCAGCAGGGCATCTGGGCCATCACAAAATAACCCTGAACCACACAATTCCCCCACCCTTTTCTTCATATCTGCTCTGAAATCATGCCCTTTTCCACTTCAGCTGGGCCTTTTAATTCCCCCCCACACCCTCACCCGTTGCATTTGGGTGTTAGTCATCATAACACCTCCGTTTTCAGTGATTTCTCAGATCTCTGATCTACTGTTTTGTATTATTCAATGCTGCAAAGAATCTACGGTTACAGCTTGTATAAAAGTGTTATATAAAATAGTAGAATAATTGTTTAGGGCCCCTTGAATATGGTGATAAACAAAAAAACATACTTGTTGCTTTGCAAGTACTGCTACAAAATATCTCCAAGCACGTAATCAATCCCCCAATGTTTTCGTTAATCTTTTTTATATATTATTTCTGATAGTCCATTGAATAGGGGAAATAATGCCTCAAAGTGTGGAAGTGTTTCCATGTGCTTGCACACGCTAAAGCACGACAACTACCAATGAATGGCTACCTACAAAACTGATTCACTAAAAATGATTTCAGTCAGTTATTGCTATTCCCCTAAAATGCAACTCTCTTCTCCCCATGTCCTGGCGGACGTGTTACATTTCAAAAGTTTGTTTTTAAAAACATTATCTCATATGATTAAAAATGGTATGTTTAGCAAAAGCACAGAGAAGATAATAGTTTTTAAATAATAATAATTTAAAAAAAGCCAGGAAAGGAGAGGGAGGGAATGCAGTGGGCGGTGGAATTCAGGCTGTTTCTTTAGATCACTGTGTCAGAGGCGACTGCCTTATCTTTGAACTTCATCCACTCACAAATCTAGGGCTTTTTTCTTTAAAAAAAAATATTTTTTATTGTAGAAACCATCAATTGTGGGTTGTATATTCTGCCCTGGATTTTAAAGCTTTCTTTACAGAAGATAAGTCTTTAGAGCAGTTTTTGTTTGGTTGGTTTTTTGTATTCTGGTCAATTCATTTAGGCAGAACTTTAAAAAGCAAACTAACAATTTTTTAAAGAGCTCCTTTAAACCTTTAAAAAGCTATGACATGTCTTGTTACATTTTATTTTTTTATTGTAAAACCCTTCTTATATGAGGGTTTTGTAGAATATTGCTCAGAACCTATGTCCACACAATTGACATTCCTGTAAACTATTTTACACATTTTTTTCTTACTATGTAAGTCATTAAACAAAAAATTTACTATAATTTAAATTGTGTCAAAGGAATGATAATTATTTAGTTATAGAAATTAAGTAAACGTAGCAGTTTCCTGTTCTTGGCATCTCTTTAAGGTGTAGAAAGATGCTTACGTTACTTTTAAAATTTGTGACAGTATAGATTTTAGTCATTTTGTTTCAATTCTCATTTTATTTAATTTTAATCCTGTGATTAAAAATTCTTTCACTATGAAAGATAATCATTGTTTTCAAAAGGAGCAGGTCCCTGAAAACGCATTGGAGCAATTTCCCAAAGGAACCATTTGCGCACTGAATCCTGTGCTGGATCTCACTGTTGATTTTTGTGGGCTACCGCGGTAGCAGAAGTGCTTGAGTATCTCCAAAATCTGTCCCTTGACGGTGATTTGTGGTGAATCATGTGCTAAGCCTGACGCAGGCTGATAGAGCACTTTGGTCTTCTCAGTATTGAGTAAGAGTCCTAGGCTTCTGTAAGCTTGTGCAAAAAAATCCAGTGTGGACTGAAACTGAAAGTCATTCTCAGTGTGGCGAGGTACCACCAGCGATGCCTCTGGAAGATTCTTCGCATCAAGTGAGAAGATCGCTGCACTAACGCCAGCATCCTCACTGAAACCAGCGTCACCAACATTGAAGCAATGGTCCTCATGCACCAATGCTGCTGGGCTGGACATTTTGCGCAGATGCCAGACTCTTGCTTCCCAAAACAAGTCCTCTATTCTCAGCTCACCCATGGTCAGAGATCCCATGGTGGTCAAAGGAAATTCTACAATGACACACTGAAAGTGTATCTCAAGAAAACTGATGTGGACATCACAAGCTGGGAGGAGCAAGCCACTAACCGACCCCAATAGCGCCACATCCTCCATCAGCACCTTGCCCTCAAAGCTGAAAAGAGAGAGAGAAGGAAGGAAAAAGAAAGAACTTTCTTCCAGCAGGCAGCTGACCCACCTGGAAATGTCTGTACCTACTGCGGGTGGATCTGTGGTTCCAGGATCGGTCGGCTGAGTCATCTCAGGACCCATATGTAAATCCGTGGTTGAGATCATCCTCAAATTGTGGGATCGCTGATGATGATGATGATGATGAATAGTGGAAACTGTTATAATTGGGTATATCTTTCTGTAACGGGGTGTCCAGCCTACACAAAGCCTGAAAGGATTAAGCAGACTAGGTGGGCCAGTAAACCCCCAAACTGCACCTGGACGAGGAGTCAAGGAGCAATGAGGACAAATTAAAGAGAAAGCTCAGGTGGATAGGAACGAGAGGGGCCTGTATAAAGCCCAGTAGCTAAGAGTAGAAGGGGGCTGCAGAGAGGGAGGCTGCAGTCACACTCAGGGTGACAGAAGGCAATGTAGGAAGTAGCCCAGGGATACAACAGTAAAGGCTGAGGGCTGTGCAGACCTTGACTTCTTGTTGTAGGGTCCCTGAGCTGGAAGCCAGCATAGAGGGCAGGCCTGGGTTCCCCTACCAGCAACTGGGGAAGTGGCACCATTAAGGGGCAGTGAAAGAGAAGATTGTCTGGGACAGTGGGTCCTGAGACATTTTGATGCACAAAGTTTCCCCGAAAGGGGAAAACTACAGTGGCCTGCACCGGAGGGCCAAGCCACAAAGCAGGAGCATTTGAGTCCCGAGAGAGCAAGACAGAGTGACGGCATGTCACTGCAGGAAAGGGAGTCAGCCAGGCAGAGCTAATCCCCAGACACGGCCAGAAGGAGTTGCTCCAGCGGTAGTAGAGCACCCCATGACACTCTCATTCCGGGCTGTCTACCATTTTTTTTAAAGACAAATGCTCAAGGAATTGTATAGAAAGAGGAAATTTTTATGCCTGGTCCAAAATTCAACAGCTGTAAGTCTAAGTGGTACATTTGAATAGATTTGTAAATAAAGCAATCTGCATGCATGCTCCTTTTCAAGGGTGGTTCATGTTTCTTCAGATAAAAGCTAAACCACAGAAGAAAGTAGGGGTTTGTTTGTGGGGGTCATATGCCCACATTCTTTCCTCTGTCATTTAAACAATTAGAAAGCCTTGGCTTGGCTTTTTAATTTTTTATTGTAACACAGCTGTAAATATGGGTTGTGTATCAAGTAATACATTCCCTTTGTCTTTAATCAGTTAAAAAGCTGTGTCATTTAAAATGATAGTGCACACATTTGTAAATAGGATTTTGCTATTCATTTGTTTAAAGAAAAAATTACTGAAAATTCTCTAACTGGATTGAGACCAAAGGATGGCTCTGTCTTACAAATTGATGTTAATCCTGTCATGTTTAAATCCAACATAAAAACATGCTGATATAGGTTTATTTCTAATAAAAAAAATTATTTTGTTGCAAAAGTTATGTTTTTTTTTAAAAGCAGAAGAGATGGGGGGGATATGTTTCTTCAGATAAGAACAATCTTTATCTTCCTCCATTATGTAGTTCTTTCACTTGTCATTTTTAAATGTTTATTTTTCAATCTGTAAATGTTGGCGCTATTATACTGGCCCCCTAAATCTTCATTTTACAAATAATACCCTGGAAATTCATGTTACAGGATTTTTAAACGTTAATCCTGTGATTTAAAAATTCTTTTGGTAAAAAAATTACATTCTTTTAATAGAAAAGAGAAGGGGGATATATTTGTTGCTCTATTCTTAAGCAAAAGGGGAAAATGGCCAGCATAAAGACTTTGCTTTGCCACAATTTACAAACATCATTTTTATTTCACTAGACCTCCACAAAATATTCCTAAGCCCTTTTGGGGTGTGTGACAACTACAAAACAGTTATCAATGCTCTGTTTTTTCATGTTTATTTGTGAAAAAAAATTTAAAAGTTAGGCAAAAATAGCATTCTTATCTCTGGTAAAAAGTGTTATCAGCATTTTTACATAAATTTTAGCCTTTCTTTTAAGTGTGTGTTTTGGATAAAGTGTGTGAATATGAAGTTTTGTTTTCAGTTTACCAGTGTAGTGGGTAAGCGGTGGGCCCTCCTCCTGTGGGTCAGTGGGAGGCCACTGTGCCTCACTACATCAGTGGGTGTCACCCACAGTCAGGAATTAGCAGAATAGTAAACCATCTGCGGCTCTGGCCCTTAGGCTCAGGCCTTTGCCAGGGCAGAGCACCAAACCGTCTCGAAGCTTCCAGCCCTCCGGTGTGCAGATTTGGCTCAGACCCCGGACACCAGCAACCTGCTCACCACACAGTGGACTCTCCCTGGCTTCCACCAGCCCAGTTATTCACTGCTGGGGAGACCATTATGGGGAAACCAGGACTGGATGGGAAGCCAAGGTGAGACCATTGGGCTGTGAGCAGCCTGCTGATGACAAAGGGCTGCCCAGCACAGAGGCACCCAGGGTTATAGGGCAGGTGGTGACCGAGCCCCTGAGGGTCTTAGGGATACTCCCAAGCGTCATGGAGCCTGTCTGCCATTTACTTGAACCAGGATTTGTGTAGCTGTGTTCAGTGCAGCCCTTGGTGAACAAACTCCTCTCTAGCCACTGGTTAGCTAGTGGTCAGGACACTAACCTAGGACTTGTGCGCAGAGCTGTGCTAATAGCTGAATTTTTGGTTCATTGGCAGTTCCCTAAAAAAATCAATTTGGATTAACTCAAAACTGAAATTTTAAAAATGTCAGCGAATCAAGAAGCCAGAGGAAAGTTGTTTGGGGTCAAAGTGGTCTTTCACAGTTACCAGCGAGGACCAGGATGGGCATCTGTAGAATAAGAAAATTTTCTTCACCAATTTAAATGAGAAGAGATGAAGAGCACCAAAGCAGTTTCTTGCTTGCAGTAAATGTTACATTTCCTTTCACATCCTATTCCCTGTTAGATTTGTAGCCACTTGCCCTATATTTCAGCAAATAGACTTGTTTCACTGTAAAGGTCCTAAAATGTCTGTGACATAGACAAAAGTGTGTGAGGACATTCAGGGTAAATATGGTTTCATATTTCGGCTGCACCCTACTCAGAATGGAATTTGCGCCTGGATACTTGTACTGTCATCAAAAGCTAAATCATGTATGAGAACACAAGGCATTTTGCAATCGAAAGGGGCTGAGAATCCTTTCTGGCATGTACCGGGGCTGCTGCTGGCAGCCTGAGCCTGCGGGAGTCCCAATGCGCAGGCTTTGCTGTTCTTTATCTACAGGATTTTATACTTTTATCATCTAAGGTGGTAGATAGCAAAGACTTCTACAAAATATTAGACACCAGCAGGTCGCATAGAATACTTCACTCCTCCTCTATTGGCAAACATATTCTCAGACAGCGTCCTTGGCATAAGTGAAACCACTTATGGTAATTAATATATATGTTACACCTGAGAAAGTTTTCACTGCCACTGTTTCTGAGGTCTTGTCGGTAGCTAGGAATGCTCCAGGTTTCATAGTTCTGACTTTTGTCATTATTCAGCCACAGCAAGGAAACATTTTCCCCCTCTTGAACTTCTAAAAGGGGTGTGTTCAGGGCTTGTGGCTGTGACAACACCGAACTTCCCAGGAGCCTCAAGGTTTACCTCCACACTAAGTGTTCTAAATGTGGTGTGGAAGTGTTTATTCCATTGGCAACCCCACGTATAATTGCAAAGATCAGATGCAGCTTCAGCGATGATGTCACTACCAGCACATCCAGAATACATGACATTTATATGGTGCCTTTCACCCCTGACATTTCACACACTGCTCTTATATGCCCATGGAAATGCAGTCACTTCAGATGGGGGCAAACCCCAATGCCTACAAAAAGTGCCATGAACTCTGAAATGTCCATGGAGAGCAAACAGGAACGTGGACCTCTCCCTGTGCTGCCCCCTGGGGCTCAGCACAGAAGGCACAGCCCAGGGAAAGGGACTGCAGCCACCTCTGTGTCTCTAGATATTGGGCTGCTGCTGGGAAATAGCTCCCAGCATAAGTTTGAGCAGGTTTATTATGATAAATAGTTTCCCAATAGGGGACACTATAGTATGATTATGGACAAAACTAGGAGAACTCCACTTTCAGGAAGTGCTTGATGAGAGAGAACGGCATAGGAGGAAGAAGAAGGTTGCACTTGGCTCTGACTCTCTTTATCCTTGAGCAATGAACAAGCTCCAGCAGTCTAACTGATGGCAGCCTGTCCTAGTCAGCCCATAGGATGCTCCAAGGCCCAAATCCTTGTAGAACCATGTGCTCTGGGCTTGACTGATTCATTCTCTCCCAACCGCAACCCCACCCCTGTCATTCCCCATGTACTGGAATTGCAAGATACAGAGAAGGACCCTCACTGAGAAAGTTCTCCCTGACCTCCTGAAGCACCTCTGCTGTTCAGTGCTCAAGCATAAAAAAGAGAGAGAGACGAGAACGTGCAGCACACCAGCTTAACTGCTCCCTCCACATGCACTGTTCTTTCTCGTCCAGCATGTCCTGAAAGTGGAGTTCTCACTGTTCCAAGACATTACCTTACTCAGAAGCACACTGTCATACTGTAACACCCACCCCACCCCCCATTGGGAAGGTATTGACCAAAATCCCTTTTGTCACATTTGAGATACCAGAATTAACCAGGAATCCCGTAACCTACTTACACACTTAAGATTCTATTATACACCTTAACATCCATCTTATGATATTTATCTCATCACATCAGCTGAACTCCAGCTCTTTTTCCTTGTTTGTTTTTTAACTCTTAACTTGCTTGTGAATTAAGGCATTTTCCTCAGGGTTTGGGAGGGGTGTTCTTTCTGCCCCACTTAACCTTGCGTTTACATTGGAGGCACGTTGATGTTTTCCTTGTGACAACAGGATACTGTTGTCTTGTACTTGGCTGTGCTGGTGGAGTGGCGTTTTGAGTGTCCGTTCCTATATCTATCAGTCATTCATCGGCTTGTGTTCTTTCCATGTCCTGCTGATCCACTCTCACCAGACTCTGTATTTCATTTCCTCCACATCTATGGTTTCATCTTGTGTTTGTAGCAGGCATGTGGATTTGCGGTTTCAGTTAAATATATGCCCACCCATTGCTACGTTATATGAACAAGGATTTATCTGTTCCACATCTGGTGCTTGACTCCAAATGTACAAACTCACTGCAAGTAAACGGCTGCCCGTTGTCTGAAAGTACACTTTTGGAGATGCCGCTTTTGCTGAAATATGTCATTGTTTTGCATGTGATGGTTGCTGTGGTAATCGTGATGCTGGCAGACCAGGTGGCAGTTCATGCCAAGACCCCTAGGCCTCAGCTGAAGACTGACAAATGCATAGCTGGAAACCAGTCTGGCTTTCCTGTGTGTTAGTGTCGTTAAAATGGGTATTAGGTTTATAAAAATGTGTTTAGTGTTTAGACCTTATGGAATCCTTGTAACTTGCTACATGCAGGAATCTCACTTACAACAGCTGTACCCTGTGTTATAAGGTAATATTTAAGTGTTTGTTTGCGCTGAAACTGTAAACCCCCCCAGTCAGGAGAGAAGCATTACCAAGTGTGAAATACTAGTTTACCACAGGAGCTGTTGTCTCCTGCCCAACAAAAGAAAGCCTATAGTAGGGTTACCATATTTGAACATTCGAAAAAGAGGACACTCCACATTGGGGTGCTGTCAGCTCCGCCCACAGTCCACCCCCACTCCTCCCACTCTCCGCCCCCACTCTGCCCCAGGTCCCTCCCCACCCCGCTCGGCCCCACCATCGCACCCCTCCTCACCCCCTGGCCTGCCGCTGGCTTGCTGCGTCCCTCCTCAGTTCCCCACCCACCACTCGCCTCCTCCCGCCTGCCACTCACCTCCTCACTCCCCTGCCAGAAACCCCCATACCCGCCCCGAGAACCCCCGCCTGCCGCTGGCTCACTGCTTGCCTCCTCACCCCCGCCACGCGCCCACCCGCTGCTGGCTCCCTCGCCGCTCGCCTCTTCACCGCCGCCCCCTTCCCGCCTGCCTACTCACCCCTCCTGCTGCAGGTCCCTCAGCTCCTAGGATCAGGGGCAGCCGAGGAGTCTCCACGTGCTGCGCCCGCCACAAGCACGAGCTCCATGGCTTCCACTGGCCAGGAAAAGTGCCAGTGGGAGCTGCTGGAGCCACGGAGCGGGGCTGGCAGGCGCTGGCAGGGCACAGAGAGCCCTGCCCCCCGCGACTCGACCCGACCCTAAGAGCTGGTGGGTGAGGTGTGGAGCCCGGCGGTGCTTACCTGGGGCGGCTCCCGGGAAGCATCCAGCAGGTCCCTCTGGCTCCTAGGGTCGGGTCGGGTTGGGGGGTGGGGCAGAGAGGGGCAGAGGGGGCGGAGGGCTCTCTGCACATTGCCGGCGCCTGCAAGCCCCACTCCACAGCTCCGGCAGCTCCCATCTAGGGTTACCATACGTCCCTATTTTCCTGGATGTTTTTAGATATTTAAAAATTCCTCCCAGATGGCGATTTAAGAACTAAAAAGCCTGACATGTCCAGGAGAATACGGATGTATGGTAACCTTAGCCTATAGACTCCCAACAAACCATTGTGGAACATCAGAGGACAAAGGACTTTGTTAATTGCTCCCCCCACACCTATGAGGAGGAGATGTGAAAACGGACTCACCCCATCAGCTTGAACTCTGGAGGAAGGGAATAAAAATCCATGTCAGGAAGATACTGCATCTTCCTGGCTGCTTGGAGTCTGAGGGGTAAGGATTACTAAGCATAAGCAATAGATCCCCACTGCTTGGCCTGGGTTAGCTCAAAAGGACATATAGGGTTTGCTTATTATAGAAGTTTCTATTACACTTTAGAACCTAAGGGCAAGTCTACACTACAAAATTAAGTCAACTTAAGTTATGTCTACGTAGTCACCCCAGTAATGGAATCGGTTTTACACATCCACACTTTGCTCCTTGTGTCAGTGGTGCGCAGCCTCACTAGAAGCACTTGCACTGATTTAATTACCATCGTGGGACATTGTGGGATGGTTTCTGAAAGACAGCAACAGCCGATGTAAGCAATGTAGCATCAGTATCGACATTGACTAACACCTAACTACATCAATTTAAGCGTTACGAGTTACTTCTGTTGGAGCTAAATTTTAGTGTAGACCTTACAGCAAAGCTGCCTTACATCAGCCTAACTCCGTTGTGTAGACCAGACCGAAGACTGCAATTCATTTGTGTGTGTGTGTTTACCTCCTTTAACCTTGTAAATAACTCTCATATCTTTTTCTTAGTTAATAAATCTTTAGTTAATTTATTATAGAATTGGCTACAGGTATTGTCTTTGGTGTAAGATCTGAAGTGCAATTTACCTGGGGTAAGTGACTGGTCCTGTGGGATTGGGAGTAATCTGAATATTGATGTGATTTTTGATGTAAGGAACCATCTATCACAAAGGCAAGGAACTCCAGACAGCTTGACAATAGTGTCTGACAGTTTGTCTAGTTCCCAGGAGTCTGAATAGCAGTCTACAATAATTCATTTGTTTGGGTGATTTGCTACAATAATTAATTTGTTTGTGTGGAAAAGTCCATTCCTAGTTTGCTCCAAGGCCTGCTGGTGATGCTGTGCTTTTTCATGGCCTCTTTTAGCTGCTTCATCTGCATTTCTACACATTTCACAGCTGCTCACCGGGTCTCAAGTAGTCTTGGTCATGTTTGGCCAGCATAGAGCATCTCTGGCTTTCTGATACAGACTTCTATTCCAAGAAAAATTCTCAAGAGAAGTTCTGTACTGAGTGATTTTGAGTATTGGACTAACTTCTCTTGGCAAAAGAGACAAGCTTTCAAGCTACACACAGCTCTTCCTGGGAAAGATACTCAGGGTGTCAGAGCTAAATACATGGTGGATCAGATTGTTTAGCATAACCCCACAAACATGCCTAGAAATTATTTATAAACAGCCAGGCACTCAGATACCACAGAATGTGCTCTGAGGAGAAAGTCCTGGATACACACCTTAAGACACTTAAAGCCACCTTCACCAAACAAGGACACTACACCAGAGAAGTAGATCACATCAGGAATGGACCTCCCAAGTATCCCAAGAGAACCTGTTTCAATACCGAGCCCCTTACACCACAAGTTGTCACCTGCCACTCCACGTTGGAATCCATACAGGGTATCATTAAAGCCTTACCACCCGTACTCAATGAGGACCACATCCTGAAAGAAATCTTTCCCGAACCCCCTCTTCTGGCCTTCAAAAGAAGATGGTAAAGTACAGGTAGGATCTGACAAGAAACAGTCACGTGAAAAAGGGTCCCATTAATTTACATCACATAATAGCAGACATCTAAAAAGTGACAAATGTTATAAGTGCTTATATACAAATGCTAGAAGTCTAAATACTAAGATGGGTAAACTTGAATGCCTGGTATAAAACGAGGATATTGATGTAATAGGCATCACAGAAACTTGGTGGAACAATGATAATTAATGGGACATGGTAATACCAGAGAGTGACAGAGTGAACCAGGCCCAGAGGACCCCTGCTGGAAGCCTCAGAGTCCTATCACACCCTGTCCCAAAAAGGAGCAGTAGAGCGAAGTCCTCCAAGTGGCCTAGAGAGACTGCGCAGGAGGCAGCCAATCAGGGAAAGGCTGCAGGGAGCAGCCAGTCAGATGGTTGCAGACCCATATAAAGGGAGCTGCAGTTCAGAACAGAGTCAATTCCTTGCTGGAGCCAGAGGAGTGCAGTGATGCTCCTGGCTGGCCTAAGGGAGCTGTAGTACCATGGACTGCTCAGTTGTGGCAGGGACCAGGGGAGCAAGAAGGTGCTCTTGGCTGGCTGCTGGGAATGAAGATAGAAGGGCCCTGAGGTAAGGGTGAAGACTGGGACTGTGGCCCAGGGAAACATAGCAGCATCTTGAGTGGGATGCAGCAGGTGGCTGCTATTCATAGGGTCCCTGGGCTGGGATCTGGAGTAGTGTGCGGGCCCAGGTCCCCCCCATAAGCCACTGAGGAAGTGGCCTACAATTGGACAGTGATTAAACCCCCAGAAAGGGATCTGAACAGCCAAGAGGTCCAGCTGGAGAGTTGGGGCCATGACAGAACATAAGAAACATAAGAACATAAGAATGGCCATATTGGGTCAGACCAAAGGTCCATCTAGCCCAGTATCCTGTCTTCTGACAGTGGCCAATGCCAGGTGCCCCAGAGGGAATGAACAGAACAGGTAATCATCAAGTGATCCATTCCCAGCTTCTGGCAAACAGAGGCTAGGGACACCATCCCTGCCCATCCTGGCAAATAGCCATTGATGGACCCATCCTCCATGAATTTATTTAGTTCTTTTTTGAACCCTGTTATAGTCTTAGCCTTCACAACATCCTCTGCCGAAGAGTTCTGCAGGTTGACTGTGCGTTGTGTGAAAAAATACTTCCTTTTTGTTTGTTTTAAACCTGCTGCCTATTGATTTCATTTGGTGGCCCTAGTTCTTGTGTTATGAGACACAGACCAGAATGGGCAAAGAGTCTCCTAGGAGGAAGCCCTGGGGACTTGGACCATTACCAGGGCCAGATGTGCTTAAAGATTTTGTTATACTAATACCCCGGAAGGGTATTGAGTTGTGTTCCATACAGACTGCGTGAGACTCAGCTGGAGGCCTGAGTTGCAAGAAACTGCTGGAGAAACTGCCAGAAGGGGTCACCAGAGACTGAAAGAGGTGCAGACACACACATGTCCAGAGGGTGCTCACAAGTGGTGAGTGCCACATGGTTACACAGGGTATAAAATATATAGGAATGACAGAATAGGTACTGCTAGTAGGGGAGTGGCACTATATGTGGAAGAAAGCACAGAGGCAAATGTAGTAAAAATCTTAAATAAACCAAAGTGTACCATAAAATCTCTATGGACAGAAATTCCATGCTTGAATAATAAGAATATAGCAGTAGGGATATATTACTGACCAGGATGGTGATTGTGACTGTGAAATCTAGCAGCACTTACTAATGTCTGTCTTTGGCAACAAGTACTGAGAATACTTGTGCTTTTTCCAAGTCAGGTACTCTTCAGTTGTAGGCATTTGTGCTTAATGCTTTACATTGTTTGGATCTACCATAGAACCTCAGAGTTTGAACACAGAAATGGGGTCAATGTTCAGTTGTAAACTTTTGAAAGAACAACTCTAATATTTTGTTCAGAGTTACGAACTTCACAGAAATGCAGGTTGTTCGTAACTCTGAACAAAATATTAGGGTTGTTCTTTCAAAAGTTTACAACTGAACATTGACTTAATACAGCTTTGAAACTTTACTATGCAGAAGACAAATGCTGCTTTCCTTTTTTTTTTTTAGTAGTTTACATTTAACACAATACTTTACTGTATTTGGTGGGGGGCTTTTTTTGGTTTGGGTTGGGTTTTTTGTCTCTGCTGCTGCTTGATTGTGTACTTCCAGTTCCAAATCAGGTGCGTGGTTGACTGGTTAGTTCATAACTCTGGTATTTGTAATTCTGAGGTTCTACTGTTTGTAAATGTGCAGCTTGTCTGGCTTTTCAATTGCTACCGTGCTGCTTATCCAACTTGTAGGATAATGACTTTAGCAATGATGCCTTCTTTTTCCATTTTCTTTGTTGTTCCCACTTGTGACATTGTCAAATTAAAATATAATCATGCAAATAATTTTTGCTACCGCTGCTATATTATTGCAGCAAATCTTATACAAAATATAACTCATGGCCAGAAAGGGTTAAACAGCTTGCAGGCTAACTAGCCCAAAGCCGACCTTTAAAGACATGTTAGAAATGGTAATTAGGGCCATCCTATACTATAGCTACTAATTCAGAGATCAAAAGGGAATATTAACATTTAGATGAATCTTGGGTGAAATAATGTCATTGTCTATATGTCTCTTTGAAGTTTGTGATAGACTGCCTAATGGATAAATTGCCCTATGTTAATTTGTGTAACTAATTACTGGTAATGTTTAGAAAACAGAAGGCTACATCCAAAGCCTATTGTTTACCCAGGACTGCATGATCAAATGAATGCTAGAACATTGTATAAAAAGACCCTTGGGTTCTAATCCTGTTTATCTCAGGTCTGCTTGATGCTTCAATGCAGGGGAAGCTTAAGACACAAGACTGAGATCCCAGTGCTGACTGGTACACCCTGCATATGATATTGGACATTGGACTATAACCTATGAACTAAATTCTAAAGAAACTCTTTGCAGCTACAAAGCTCACCATCTCTGCTATGTATCTGAACCTCAAGAATTGAACTCATGTCTGTATGTATATTGATCTTTTAACCATACTTTCTCTCTTTTCTTTTTTAATAAATTTTAGTTTAGTTAATAAGAATTGGCTGAAGCGTGTATTTGCGTAAGATCTGGAATATTCAACTACCTGGGAGGTGACGAGTCCGATCCTTTGGGATTGGTAGAACCTTTTCTTTTATATGATGAAATAAGATTTTCAGAAATCTTCATCATATATGACTTGGGTACCTGGATGGAGGCCTGAGGCTGGATTACTTTTTGGCAGCTGTGTTGTTGTTTTTCTGGACAATCAGTGAGGTAATATAGAAGCTGTTTAGTGCTGGCTCGGTAAATCTAAGTGTTGAATTATCCACCCGCTTTGAGGTTCGTCTGCCCTACTCTTTGCAGTTCACCCTAATTGAGTGACCTCAGCTGGCTCCCCACGGGGACCCTGGTCACGCCACTATTATTTCTTTCTGTGCCATGGATGCTCTGCAAGGCAGGTACTGCCCTGGCTGAATTGTTTTATCTGTTTCCAGGTGTGATCTGCCTTGTGCATATTTTATTCCTTCAAAAATATCACAGTAATATTTTAGCAGCTTTGCCACTGCAACACCACAGTACACTGTCTGCTCTGGATCTGGCTGTTTTGCTTGTATGTGTATTGTATGAATTGTTTGTCCCAGTTTAGTGGCTAGGTTCATTAATTCACTTGTTTTAGCTGAAAGGAGTGGCTTCTGTGTTGTCTGTAATACCTGAAATTTCAGCTTGTTAACTTTTCCTTGGTATTCTGCTTGTACTTTACATTGTCCTAGTGGTGTTATAATCATGCCTTTGTATAATTTCAATAAGCTTTTCCTTTGCTGCAATTTTGCTTTCTTCCCTGAGGAAATCATTGTAGCCAAGCACATTCACTGACACGCCACTGTCTATTTGGAATTCAATGTCCTATTTGTGTGCTACTGTAATGTCTTTGCATCTGGTGCTAGTTTGAGCTTTACAGTTAATTTATTTTTGTTGTTTGCACTGTATTAATGCCATAAATATTCAAAATTTAATCCTCTGAGTCACTGATTGCTTCCTCAATATAGTGCATTTTTTTCATGTCTGCAAGCTCTGGAATAACAATTTCCTTTGCCACAATTGTTGCATATGACCCCATATACAGGAGATTCTCCATTGCCACAGTTTTTTCCTAACAGTATCCACAGGTCTTCCTTTGCATTTAGTTTATCTCCTCTGCTTTGTATTTGTGCATTTGCTTTTGCATAAATTTGATGTATGTTTCCTTGTATTTTCATGCTTTCCTGTGTTACTGGGAAAATTATCTTTGTCTGTTCCACAGCTTCTCTGCATTTGGATGTGAGATTGTCCTCAGCTTTGCACGTGTCTGTAGCTCTTAGAAGAGTTAGTGTGGGCTCTCTGAGCATTCTCACTCCAGCTCCTGCAACTTTTGTTGCTATTACTAATCCATACAAATTCGTTCCTCTTGTTAAGATTTGATAATTACATGAATTAGCCATTTGGGGCAGTTTGGCAATATATCAATCTGTTTCTCCAGATTCTTGATCACTCTTGTTGAAAAGATACCTTTTTAATATGATCTGGAGGATGGCATGGATTGCACCCTCAGCAAGTTTGCAGATGACACTAAACTGGGAGGAGGCGCAGATACGCTGGAGGGTAGGGATAGGATACAGAGGGACCTAGACAAATTAGAGGATTGGGCCAAAAGAAATCTGATGAGGTTCAAAGAGTCCTGCACTTAGGACGGAAGAATCCCATGCACCGCTACAGACTAGGGACCAAGTGGCTAGGCAGCAGTTCTGCAGAAAAGGACTAGGAGAAGGGGTGAAAGTAACTTAAAGGACTTACCGGTACATGGCCTCAACAGGAAGAGGAGGGGCCTTTACATACCTGGGCCCTTTAAATCAAGATTTAAAGGCCCAGGGGCTCCAGCTGCAGAGGCGTCTGGGAGCCCCAGGGCTTGGACGGTGCTTTAAAGGGCCTGGGGATCCCCACAGAGGCTGGAGCTCCTGGCCCTTTAAATCACCGCCGGAACCCTGCTGCTGCTACCCCAGGGCTCCAGCAGTGGCGATTTAAAGGGCCGGGGGGTCCAGCTGCTGCGGTGAGCCCCACCCTTTAAATCACCACCGGAGCCCTGTTACCGCTACCCTGGGGCTCCAGCAGCGGGGCTCGGGAGTCAATTTAAAGGGCCCAGGGCTCCAGACGCTGCCGGGAGCCCCGGGCCCTTTAAATTGCCCCCTGGGGAAGCCGGTCCGGTCTGGCACGGCCTTACTGGCTCTTGCCGGTACATCAGACCAGACCAGCTTACTTTCACCTCTACCTAGGGGTGACAGGGACGAGAAGCTGGGTATGAGTCAACAGTGTGCCCTTGTTGCCAAGAAGGCCAATGGCATTTTGGGATGTATAAGTAGGGGCATAGCGAGCAGATCGAGGGACGTGATCGTTCCCCTCTATTCGACACTGGTGAGGCCTCATCTGGAGTACTGTGTCCAGTTTTGGGCCCCGCACTACAAGAAGGATGTGGAAAAATTGGAAAGCGTCCAGCGGAGGGCAACAAAAATGATTAGGGGACTGGAACACATGACTGAGGGAACTGCGATTGTTTAGTCTGTGGAAGAGAAGAATGAGGGGGGATTTGATAGCTGCTTTCAGCTACCTGAAAGGGGGTTCCAAAGAGGATGGCTCTAGACTGTTCTCAGTGGTAGCAGATGACAGAACAAGGAGTAATGGTCTCAAGTTGCAGGGGGGGAGGTTTAGGTTGGATATTAGAAAAACTTTTTCACTAGGAGGGTGGTGAAACACTGGAATGCGTTACCTAGGGAGGTGGTAGAATCTCCTTCCTTAGAAGTTTTTAAGGTCAGGCTTGACAAAGCCCTGGCTGGGATGATTTAGTTGGGGATTGGTCCTGCTTTGAGCAGGGGGTGGGACTAGATGACCTCCTGAGGTCTCTTCCAACCCTGAGATTCTATGATTCTATGATTTGTGTGGAGGGGAGGAGGGGGGTTGAAAGCGCTTTTGGAGCGCTTCTACAATTTTACATGCATCTTCCCAGCCTGTTGCTGACATGTCCAGATGCCGTTGGAGTATGTGATGGCCTTTGCCCCTTACAGCTAATAATGTGGCTGCTTTTTCCCCCCCTTTTTGTCCAGTTTCATTGCAATTTTGTATTATTTTTGCTCCACTGTGAGATAAAGAATGTCCAGTTGCTGAACACATCCCCTTGCATGTCCATCTCCCAATACACAGTAATCTGGTGTGGTGACATGACTTGTTTGGGTGGGTAGGTGCAGTGCTTAGTTTGTAATGAAATAGGTGTCGGGTCGGGCCGTCCCAAGGGGCATGCGGGGCCCGGGGCGGAAAAGACAAATCCGTCACTTCCGGAACCGACCCGTCACTTCCGAAACTGACGGTGCCAGCCAATCGCACCCGCCCATGGGGCCACCAAAGCATGGGGCCCAGAGTGGTTGCCCCAAATTGTCATACCCAAGGGACGGGGTTCAAGCAGTTTTTTTACTTTCATAACTGACGTGCCAGGGCTATTAACTGCCAAGCCTAGAGGTGCCGGGGCTCAAATTAAGCACCGGGTGGGAGTGTTCTTTGTGTGGGGTTCCCCAATATTCTCAGTTTCTGATTTCCTGGTGACTCACTGGTGACACTGTTTGGCATAATAAGAGAAAAATGTGACCTCCCAGTACTGGGGAAGCTGAGTGATGCTATTGGTTGGGGTAGAGAGTGAGGAGTGTAAACGTGTGAAGAAACCTTTCTTGATACTGCAAATCCCTGCCCAGCCCTCTGCAGAGAACGACTCACCTGAAATGTAGGCCGTGAGAGTGCCCCCTGCTGTGCAAGGTTGGGAATGCAATGAAATGACCGGAAAAAAGTGTGTGTGTAAGAAAGAGAGAGAGAGAGATTGACCCTCTAGTTTTTAGGACAGAATCTAGAGTGCGGAGGGTTCGGATGGTTTCTTTTTGTACCTGTGATTTGTCCTTATTGTGACTGTAATTTTTGGGTTTTGTTTTGAAGTTTTTATTGAAATAAACATGAATACAGAGATCCTGATCCCTTCTGCAGTCCATATTAGACAAAGAGAAACTCACTGCTCCCTTCCCTCCTTCTTTCCCCATAATCCCTTCTTATGTGTGTTCGTGCTTTAAAACGTTACAGGATCCACAGAGAGAGTCGCAGATTCCTCTCCTGGGCACCACACCTCGGTCTCATGGCTCGAGGCTCCAGCTTTTGAAGTTGTTTTCTGGGCCCCAGCGCCTTTCATTTTCTCACCTCCAGGATCATACTCTGGGTAAACTAGCCCTTTGCAGCAACAAATGGAAACCGTGCAAGTCTGTGGGCAACAAGCTCTTGGGAACTGGCACAGGAAGCTGAAGCAAAGGCTTGAGGGGGTGTAGTGACATGATCAAACAAATTTCCCTGCAGCTCCACTGTGGGCTTCAGGCTCCAGGGTGCCCAGTGATTAATCCTGAGGCTTGCTGGGCTAGTGGAAGAGGCACATTTAGCCCCGTGGTGAAAGACCAAGCATCTGCCATTGCCCTGATGTAACCACTCGAGCCTGTTAGGAGCATGATGAGCATGGGTGTCCAACAGAGTCTGTGCCGTGTTCTGCTCTCTAGGCTTTCATACCACACCCAGCCCGATAGCCAGGGAGAGCCAGGGTAGGTCCTGGGAGTAGAAGGAGTGGGGAGTACTCAGGGCTCCAGAAGTATGCAGCCTTCTGGGGTATATGTTTATTTCACAGTGTGGGGCCTAACTAAGGAGATGTCTACATTGCAACTAAAAACCCATTGCTGGCCCGTGCCAGCTGACTAGGGTTCATGGAGGTCGGCTAAGGGGCTGTTTAACTGCAGTGTTGGCATTCGGGCTCAGGTTGGCACCCAGCCTCTAGGACCCTGTGAGATGGGAGGGTCCCAGAGCCCAGGCTGTAGCCCAAGCCAGAACATCTGCACGGCAGTTAAGCAACCCCTTACTCTGAGCCCTGCGAGCCTGAGCTGGCTGGCACAGGCCAGCAGCTGGTGTCTAGCTGCAATGTAGACATAGCACTAACCAGGGCTCAGCCCCTGAGGGTATGTGCGTCAGAGCCAGACAATGTGGGAATTACGCGAATGAACATCCCAGGTGCGGTGCTCAAATTGTCCAAAGCAGCTGAAAGGTGGCAAAAGCCCTGTCCAGCCTGTTCTAGAAAACGGTTTATAGAAGCGAGCAAGTGTTGGCGACAGACTGGTAGACGCTGAATGTGTTGAAGGTGAAAGAGCTGTGATTAGGGCTCTCCTGGGCTCCTGATGAGGTCACTGGTTTGCACGGCAGCAAGAGCTGGCACTACTCACTCAGCAAACATTAAACAGCATTCTAAACAGACGGAGGAGCACCTATTCCGGAGCTAACTGGGGCAGAAACCGAGGATTAATGTGCCCTGAGCACAGTGCTTCATTGTGTTATGATCAAGCGCGGTCAAATATTATATTTGCTTTCAATTACTTTTATTAGTTGAGATATTCTCCATCTGCCTTTGTGTATCCTCCTTTCTGGAGTTATTGCAACACACTCACGTGTATCACATAGATATGAAAATATCCAGTCCATGTACAGCATTCTTATAGATAGGCACTTTCAATGAGAGACAGACATTTTGCATTCAAAACTGATTCAAGAAAACCCTTTTTCATACAACACATAGTGACACTATGGAGTCCATAGTTACACAAACCCAGAGGCCAAAATCTTTGCAAGAGGGACTGGCCATTTATGTGGATTAACATGAATATGCAAAGCTATTAGAGTTCATGCTAACAAAAAGTGTTGTAAGAGACGTACTAGCTCATGCTTCAGTGTTAAACCAATCTCTAAGTAGTTAGGATTAGCAAAAACAACAGGAGTCCTTGTGGCACCTTAGAGACTAACAAATTTATCTGGGCATAAGCTTTCGTGGGCTAGAACCCACTTCATCAGACACATGGAGTGGAAAATACAGAGGCAGGTATAAATATACAGCATATGAAAAGATGGCAGTTGCCTTACCAAGTGGGGGGTCAGTGCTAATGAGGCAAATTCAATCAGGGTGGATGTGGCCTGTTTCCAACAGTTGACAAGAAGGTATGAGTATCAACAGAGGCAAAATTACTTTTTGTAGTGACCCAGCCACTCCCAGTCTTTATTCAGATCTAATCTGATGGTGTCAAGTTTGCAAATTAATTCCAGCTCTGCAGTTTCTCATGGAAGTCTGTTTCTGAAGTTTTTTTGTTGAAGAATGGCCACTTTTAAGTCTGTTATTGAGTGTTCAGGGAGATTGAAGTGCTCTCCTACTGGTTTTTGAATGTTACAATTCTTGATGTCTAATTTGTGTCCATTTATTCTTTTGCATAGAGATTGTCCAGTATGGCCAATGTAGATGGCCAAGGGGCATTTCTGTCACATGATGGCATATATCACATTGGTAGATGTGCAGGTGAACGAGCCCCTGATGGTGTGGCTGATGTGGTTAGGTCCTATGATGGTGTCCTGTGAATAGATATGCGCACAGAGTTGGCAACGGGGTTTGTTTCAGGGATTGGTTCATGGGTTAGTGTTTCTGTTGTATAGTGTGTAGTTGCTGGTGAATATTTGCTTCAGGTTGGGGGCTGTCTGTAAGCAAGGACTGGGCTGCCTCCCAAGGTCTGTGAGAGTGAGGGATTGTCCTCCAGGATAGGTTGTAGATCCTTGATGATGTGCTGGAGAGGTTTTAGTTGGGGCGCTTTAGGTGATGGCTAGTGGCGTTCTGTTACTTTCTTTGTTGGGCCTGTCCTATAGTGGGTGACTTCTGGGTACCCTTCTGGCTCTGTCAATCTGTTTCTTCACTTCCCCAAGTGGGTATTGTAGTTTTAAGAATGCTTGATACAGAGGTCTGAGATGCATGCAGCCAGGAGCTCTTCTCTACCCTAGAGGAGGCTAGCCAGTCACAGCTGTCGGACCTTGGTGAAGCACAAACAGAGCCTGGTAAGTGGCTTTGATTTGGGAAATCACTGAAGTGAGTTGTTGGGGGTAGGAGGGTTGCAGAAAGCAGGCTTGTGTCTGTATGATGCGTGTACCACCACATGCCTAGGCTGACTCCCTCACTTCACAGGAATCTGCCTCAGATCTCCACGAAACTCTCATGGAGATACTGGGCACTCCATTGCCACGGGTTCTTTGGCAGAGCTGCTTTGTCTCTTGCTCCATTAAGAGTAACTTTCCCATGCCATTGTGCCGTCACTGCGGTGGGGAGACCATTGCTGCACACAGGCGAGCCACATAAGGGCCAGGCGGAAGCCGCAGTCTTGGAGAAGACCCTCCTTTGATTCCCTGCTCACCCTCAGCAGCGAGAGATCTTCCATAATGAACACTGCCTGTGGAAAATGTGGGGACAGTAATGATTATAAGGCCCCCCTACAGTGCTGGCTCTCCCCAAGAGCCATGTGCCCAGTGTACAGTATGGTCCTGGAATACTGATTTCCCCTGCCCCTGCAGTTACTCATGATTTTGGGGGTCTTGTGGCTCACGTGTGCTTGCCTGGGGTCAGCCAGTTAGTGACAGGTATGTGAATAATGGCTGTGTTTTAAATCACTGAATCAATGGTCTGTGTGTTGCGAACAATACTGCTTCTGTAAAATGTTGATTTTGGCTGCACAAGATATGACCTTGGAAGCCCAGCCTCCCTCTTTATCACTAGCTAAACAGCTGCGCAGAATTAGAAAGTGTCCACGAAGAACTAAAGAGGACTTTCTGCGTGATGTCATGATGCACTCCACGGCCGAAAAACAAGAATTGAAGGAGTGGCCGGACAGCGAGAAAAGGGACCGAAAGGAGAATGCGGCGCGCCAGAACGAAGCCCCAGAGCGCTCTTGAATGTTATGGCGCGCCAAGCGGACATGCTCCAAGCACTACTAGCACTGCAAACCAAGCAGCTCCATGCCCGCCCTCCCCTGCAGCCTCTGTCGCCAAACCCTGTGCCCCCCAGATACCGCCAACACACTCTTATCAACCTCCTGGCTCCAGTCTGTACCCACGGCATTCCACTCCTCCCCCACCACAGTCCAGCACTGCAGACTCCCACTACCCGCTGCCCTCAACGCCCGTCCCTCTGCAGTTTAGCCCTGCTGAAGTACTGTACCCGCTACACTGTACTCCAAAGGGCAATGTTGCATATGATACCTGGACATACACAAATCTTTAACTGTCCCAGGACCACACCTCCTCCTGGGACCCTCCCTTCCCCATCCCCCTCAGTGCTGATGTGTTGTTTTTTGTTTGTCTCTCTCCTCCGGTTGTTGTTTTTTAATAAAAGAATTGTGTTGGTTTGAAAGCAAACAGAGCCCTGCAAAGCAACAGACAATTTTCTTAAACCTTCACAGTGCATCATCTGCACCAGTCCCAATCACCTCCTAGCATTACAAGCGCTGCACTACCGAGCATAGCAACAATTAGTGGATTTCAGCTTCAAATTGCTGCCTCAAGGCATCCCTGATCCTTCTGGCCCCGCGCTGCCCCCTCTCTGATAGCCCTGGTCTCTGGCTGTTCAAATTCAGCCTCCAGGCGCTGAGCCTCAGTGGTCCAGCCCTGAGTGAAGCTTTCACCCTTCCCTTCACCAATGTTATGGAGCATACAGCACACGGCGATAAGCACAGGAATATTGTCATCAGCCAGGTGCAGCTTCCCACGGGGCCTTTAAACAGCCAAAAGCGCACACAACAGTCATTCTGCGCTTGCTCAACCTGTTGTTGAACCGCTCCGTGCTGCTGTCAAGGTGCCCCATGTATGGCTTCATAAGCCACAGCACTAAAGGGTAAGCAGGGTCTCCCAGGATCAAAATGGGCATTTCGACTTCCCCTACAGAGATCTTCTGGTCTGGGAAGAAAGTCCCGGCTTGCAGCTTCCTGAAGAAGGCCAGTGTTTCGAAAGATGCGTGAGTCATGCACCTTTCCGGACCAGCCTGCGTTAATGTCTGTGAAACGCCCACAGAGATCCATAAGTGCCTTAAGAATCATAGAGAAATACCCCTTCCGATTAATGTACTCGGTGGCTAGGTGGTCTGGTGCCAGAACTGGAATATAGAATCATAGAATCACAGAATCGTAGAATAACAGAGTTGGAAGGGACCTCTGGAGGCCATCTAGTCCAACCCCCTGCCCAGAGCAGGACCAATCCCAACTAAATCATCCCAGCCAGGGCTTTGTCAAGCCTGACCTTAAAAACTTCTAAGGAAGGGGATTCCACCACCTCCCTAGGTAACGCATTCCAGTGTTTCACCATCCTCCTAGTGAAAACGTTTTTCCTAATATCCAACCTAAACCTCCCCCACTGCAATATGTGTGCCATCTATCGCCCCTCCGCAGTTAGGGAAGCCTATTTGTGCAAAGCCATCCACAATGTCACGCACGTTGCCCAGAGTAACGGTCTTTTGGAGCAGGATGTGATTAGTGGCCGTGCACACTTCCGTCAACTTGAGTCCAACGGTCGACTTTCCCACTCCAAACTGGTTAGCGACCGATCGGTAGCAGTCTGGAGTAGCCAGCTTCCACAGTGCAATCGCCATGTGCTTCTCCAACCACAGGGCAGCTCTCATTCTTGTGTCCTTGTGCCGCAGGGCTGGGGCGATCTCATCACACAATCCCATGAATGTGGCTTTCCTCCTCCGAAAATTCTGAAGCCACTGCTCATCATCCCAGATGTGCATGACGATGTGATCCCACCACTCAGTGCTTGTTTCCTGAGCCCAAAAGCAGAGTTCCACTGTGGTCAGCATGTCTGTGAATGTCACAAGCAATCTCATGTCGTAGCTACTATGTGTGGCGAGATCAATGTCACACTCCTCTTGCCTTTGTAGTTTAAGGAATAACTCCACTGGCACTCGTGACGCGTTCGTGAGAGCGAGCAGAATATTGGTCAGCAGTGTGGGATCCATTCCTGCAGACCGAAGTGGCAGGACGTGCAGTACACAAACCGTTGAAAGATGGCGCCAAATGCAGTCGGAAGCACAGGGATTGCTGGGATGTGAAGCAATGCATCATGGGGCATTGGGACAGGACCCAGGATGCCCCACAACCCCCTCCACCTTCCCACAACTCTTAGTGACAGAAGAAGAAGAGATGCTCTGTGGGATAGCTGCCCAGAGTACACTGCTCCGAATACCACTGCAAGTGTGAACTCACTATTGCACAGGCAGCTGACAGTGTGAACACACAACTGCGGTTTCCCTTCAGCGCTCTGAGGGGTGCTGTAACTGACATCGATGTAACTCTGCCAGTGTAGACACACCCTTAGGACCACACAGCTCACCACTGCTACGCTCATTTAAATAAAAAGCCCTAGGTTGAGCTGTGACTCGTACAGAAACCCAATTCCTCAGTTATTTGTTGAATTGCAAAAGTTCTAAGCTAGTCTCAGACGCTTTGCCTCTTTCCCCGTTACAATAAAATCATTTTTAAAGTGAATTTTAAAAACACTGGTTTCAGAGTAGCAGCCGTGTTAGTCTGTATCCACAAAAAGAACAGGAGTACTTGTAGCACCTTAGAGACTAACAAACTTATTAGAGCATAAGCTTTCGTGGGTATAAGCTTAGAGCATAAGCTTTCGTGAATAAATATGTGGACAGAGTTGGCATCGGGCTTTGTTGCAGCAAAGCCCGAAGCCAACTCTGTCCACATATTTATTCGAGTGACACCATCACAGGACCTAATCACATTAGCCACGCCATCAGGGGCTCTTTCACCTGCACATCTACCAATGTGATATATGCCATCATGTGCCAGCAATGCCCCTCTGCCATGTACATTGGCCAAACCGGACAGTCTCTAAGCAAAAGAATAAATGGACACAAATCTGATATCAGGAATCATAACATTCAAAAACCGGTAGGAGAACACTTCAGCCTCTCTGGCCACTCAGTAAAATATTTAAGGGTGGCAATTTTGCAACAGAAAAGCTTCAAAAACAGACTCCAACGAGAAACTGCTGAGCTTGAATTAATATGCAAACTAGATACCATTAACTTGGGTTTGAATAGAGACTGGGCGTGGCTGGGTCATTACACACATTGAATCTATTTCCCCATGTTAAGTATCTCACACCTTCTTGTCAACTGTCTAAATGGGCCATCTTGATTATCACTACAAAAGCTTTTTTCTCCTGCTGATAATAGCTCATCTTAACTAATTAGCCTCTCACAGTTTGTATGGCAACTTCCAACTTATCTGTATGTATATATATATATCTTCTTACTATAGGTTCCATTCTATGCATCTGATGAAGTGGGCTCTAGCCCACGAAAGTTTATGCTCTAATAAATTTGTTAGTCTCTAAGGTGCCACAAGTCCTCCTTTTCTTTTTTAAAAAAACACTGTTTCTTACAGATTGGCCAATGCCTGGCTCTCAGGTGTTTTCTCCCTGTATGTATTTGTTCATGGGGACATTTGGGGATGTCTCTGGATCTCAGTATGCAGTGTTGTAGCAGTGTGGGTCCCAGGATATTCGAGGGACAATATGGGTGAGGTGATATCTTTTATTGGATCAATTTCTGTTGGTGAGGAAGACAAGCGTTCGAGCTACACAGACCTGAAGAAGGGCTCTGTGTAAGCGTGAAACTTTGTCACTCTTGCCAACAGAAGTTGGTCCAATAAAAGATATCACCTCACCGACTTTGTCTCTGGATCCTAAGTCATTGTTCAGCAGAGCATCAGTGAGCTTTGGTTACCAGATTCCTTCTTCAGGACCTTCTCCTGCTGCAGTCACTCTGGGGACCCTTGGTGACCTGGGCTTTGTTCCCCATAGTGACAGCATTTGTGTCTCCCCCGTCCCCATCTCAGCAAGAACCGCTCCTTCTCTTATGTCCAGACTTCTGTCCTGCGATGTGCTGGTCTGCTCTAGAGACATGGCTTGTTTGTGAAGTGTTTTGCTGTTGCTCTGGTTTCCTCTTGTGTTATCAGTCCATATGCTGTAGCCAGGGGACTGGGTCAGAGTCAATCCCTGTCTGATTAGGCAACAGATATCTCATCTGACAGCTATGTGTTTTTGCTGGTACCATGGAAACCTGTCTGCGCTTCATTCCCTAGTAGCCTGTCCTCTTGTGGTGGCACGACACCGCATTGCAGAAACACAGAGTAACTCTCCCACCGGCAAATGCGCCTGGAAGTCCAAGCAGAGCAGGATGGTGTAAAATATCTGCTTCCACAATGCAAGTCATCTTCAAAGGCACAAACCCATTGCACACACTGCAACCAGACAGCACCACTGCAATGCAGCCACCTGTGAAAGGAGGGGAACAGCCAGGACTCTGCACAATAGCGGGGGAGAGCAGAAAGTTTGGCCAAGACACTGGGGCAGCCATCCCATGCAGAGCAGGGCGGATCTTGGTTTTTAAAGGGGTCTGTGAGGGATCTTCACACAATGCGATACCAGAAAATCAATGGATCTATCTTGGGTGGGAGGAAGAAAGAAGGGCTAAGCTCAGGCATTTCATAGCAGATGCTGATGCACCTAACCCATTGCCCTCTGTCTCTCTGCAGCCTGCAATAACAAACCAGTGTGCACAGCCCAGGACACGGAATTATCCCACATTGTAATAATGAAGTGACATTTCTTAACCATTAGGTACAGTAGAACCTCAGAGTTGTGAACACCTTGGAAATGGAGGTTGTCCGTAACTCTGAAATGTTCGGGACTCTGAACAAAACGTTCTGGGTGTTCTTTCCAAAGGAACATTGACTGAATACAGCTTCGACACTTCATTATGCAGAAGAAAAATGCTGCTTTTAACCATCTTAATTTAAATGAAAGAAGCACAGAAACAATTTCCTTATCTTGTCAAATCTTTTTTTAAACTTTCCCTTAATTTTTTTTTAGTCGTTTACATTTAACACAGTACTGTAGTGTAATTGCTTTGGTTTTTTTTTTTTTTTGGTCTCGCTGCTGCCTGATTGTACTGCTGGTTCCAAATGAGGTGTGTGGTTGACTGGTCAGTTCATAACTCGGGTGTTCATAACTCTGAGGTTGTACTGTAAAAATGTTTCCTCTTTTCATTCGTGGCTGACATTTGTCTATAGCATCATCAGACTGGGAAA